>NW_027555958.1:50316210-52716210 GCF_003287225.1 Phascolarctos cinereus
TACTTCTGTGACCTTGGGCAAGTGACCTCATCATTCTGGCCTCAGTTTCCTCACTTGTAAAATAAAGGAATTAGAGTAGATCTCTCCCAGATCTAAATTAATGATAATACAGACAGAAGTCTGACACTGTACCATATCCACAGGACTCAGACTCTCCCAAAAAAAGTGGGGGAAGGAAGCATATTCTCTCATCTTCTCACTGGGGCCAAGCTTGGTCATTAGAATTAAACAGCAGTCAGCCTTGTTTTGTTCTTTCCATTTATCTTATTGTAATTATTTTTTACATTATTTTTCTTGTTTCTGACTACTGCTGATTACTAAATATAATCTGCATAAATATGCTATATTTCATACTTAATATGCTTTATACTCTGCATAAAATGTATCTGATCTGATATTCTTGGGTCATATACATCTTCTCATACTTCTCTGAATTCTTCATGTTTGTAATTCTTTATGGCATAGTAACATCCTATTATATTCATGCAATCATCATGTGTTCAGCCATTCTTTAATCAATGAATATGATAGATATAACTGTAATTCTCATTTTACACATCAATCAATCCATCAATAAATACTTATTAAGTACCTATGTTCCAGGCAGGGCTGCTAGGTGGCAGCTAGGGAATAGAGCACCAGGCCTGGAATCAGGAAGACCCAAGTTTAAATCTGGCCTCAGACACTTACTGGCTGTGTGATCCTGGGCAAGTCACTGTACCCTGTTTGCCTCAGTTTCCTCATCTGTAAAATAAGCTGGAGGAAGAAATGGCAAACCACTCCAGTGTCTTTGCCAAGAAAACCCCAAATGGGGTCACAAAGAGTGGGACACAACTAAACAACAACAAAATGTGCCAGGCGCTATGCTAAGCACAAGAGGCAAAACATAGTCCCTGTCCTCAAGGAACTTACAATCTAATAGATATTAGAGATGATAAAACCTAGGTTCAGAATAGTCGAGTCACTTGCCCATGGTCACATGAGTAAGTAGGTATTAGAGATGAGGTTTGATTTCAGGTCTTTCCTGACCTCAAGCCCAGTATCCTTCCCACTTTTTACCCATGCTGTCTCTTGTTGATTGGAAGAAAGGCAGCTGACCTTAGCAAGGACATCTCATTCTGTCCAGGTTGCTTCTGAGTTCTTTATAAATTTGTTTAACAACAGCTCTGCTACCTTTAACTGTGCACAGACAGACGGGAGTTGGGTAGAGAGGGATTTTGACTGTGTGTATTTGCATATGGGCCACTTAGAAGGAACTCTATACACATATTAGAGTCAGCTCTCAATTATTTCCAGGCAGCTTTTCTGCTTTGCCATAAATAAAGCATGGTAAATCTTGTTTCTAACCTCTTGGTAGTCAAGCCAACCTTGTAAACCACTACCTGTCCTCAGGCCAAGTGAGATTCAGAAAACCAGCAAAGCTTGGGGAGAGAGGGAGAGAGGGAGAGATGGAGACAGAGAGAGAGAGAGAGAGAGAGAGAGAGAAGAGAGAGAGAGAGAGAGAGAGAGAGAGAGAGAGAGAGAGAGAGAGAGAGAGAAAACCTCTGCTCAGACCATGCTGTACCTTGGAGTGAGAAAGGTGATCCATCTTTCTCCAGAATGAGGTAGAGAACAATTAAGAATGCAGGTGGGAAAGTGGGTTAAGGAGGAGGAAAAATTTTCCATTTCTTCCTAATTCGATTCTTGACATCATTGCTTTATTATTTGGCTAAAGTTGTGTGAATTCCCAGAACATCGCATGCAGCCAATTTTAAATATAAGCACAAAAATGTATCTTAAAGCCAAACATGCTTTTTGGCTTATCCATACAATTCCTCTGCTTCCAGAATAAAGAACATGCATGCAAACTACATGGTACATTTGGGGGGAAAAATAGTGCATGATGATTTCATTTTCCTAACTTAACATAACAAGACAACTGCTAATAAGACAAGGGATTTGTTTCAACTGAAGTTTACCCGGCAAAATAATATCTATCCCCAGTGGGTGAGAGATGGCCACTGCTGCTCTCCTGGCTGGGCCATAGGTGTATTGTGTCTCTCTCTGGTAGGCTTCCACTTTACACTGATATATTCCGGTGTCTTCTTCTGCGGCATCATAGATTAGGAGTTGAGAACCAGAAGAAGACTGTGAAACCTTCATTTTCTTTTGAATCTGCTCTTGGGTGTGGCCCCATTCAACGGTGCCGTTCTGAGCGACTGTGACTAGCTGCTGATAATCTAATGCTCCCCGGGGCTGAAATTGCCAGGTTACTGTTATTGGCACCTTCAGGGCCGAGTAGTCAGAACGGATGATGCAGGACAAGGCAAAGGTTTCACTTACTCTGACCTTGGGGTGGCGGCTCTGCAGAGTCACATGTAAACCTGAATCTGCAGTTAAAAACAAGGAACACAATTCCAGGACAGTTATAAGATGGAAACACAGCAGGTCCATAGCTTCCTAGCTGTTGCTGCTGCATATTCAAACCCAAGTGTTCATAACATACAGGGAGATGCTGTATATTGTCAGGCTGAAATCAATCTAAATTTATACTTTCTGTACAGGCTGACTCTCTCCTAAAGCATGGTGTTTCCCACTAGATGTTTTTTAAGGCATTTACTCAAGGATAACCCCCTCCCCTTCCCCAATCTATCCCTCTAAAGTCACAACTCCATACTGCCTAATAACTGTTCCTTTCAAGAGATGAGGGGGGATGGGTTTGACTCTGCTAACTACTAACCCTTAGCTGTAGCTGTCAGGGTGGGGACCTCTCAGCTGTCATGAATTCCCAACATACTTGTCATGTGGTGATTCTAGGAGGAAGGAGCCATTTTCAACCCTTAAAGTTAACTCAAGTGTCATGATTTGATATCTGTTTCAAGGATCACTAAATTTTACAGATGTAGTGGCCTAAGATTACACTTTGTAACATGGAGCACACTTCCACCCACACCTCAGCCCTTTTGGCTGTAAATAATTTGACCATCCCATTAAACCATGTTCCCTTGGGGAAATAACATCACACAAGTGCTATTTTCTTATTGAGAACTATCCTGTGGAAAAGGAATTCGTCTGCTTGCTTCGTCCCAAAGGGCATAACTGGGAAGTGTGTGAAAGGTGTAAATAGGCGGATTTAAGCTTGATGTGAGGAAAAAAACTTCCTAACAATTAAAAATATACAAAAATGAAATGGGCTGGGGAAGGAGGCAGGGGGGTCCTTTTCATGGGAGTTCTTCAAGAATTGACCAGATGACTACTTGTCTAGAATGTATTATAATAATATATTATGTAGTATAATAATGTATTATATAATAATGTAAAATAATATAATAATATACTATACAATTATGTATTATAATAGTGTATGATATGTATTATAAGTATAATAATGCACAGTAGTCTGTTATAATAATGTATCATAATTATTATATATGGTATAATTATATTGTAAATGTTTATATAAATATATAAGTAGAAATAGTACATATAATTATAGTTATTGTATTATATATTACATACAATAACAGAATATGTTGTAATAATATAATATCTATGATATAATCATCTGTTATAATCTAATCTAATCTAAATACAGAATGTATTATAAGGAGGAGATTCTTTTTCCAATATAGGTTGGACTAGATGACCATTAAGGTCCCTTCTGACTTTAATATCCTGCAATTCTGTGAAATGGAAGATAAGAAAAGGATCTGATTGACTTACTTAGAGAGTTCACAGTGACTGAAGTCTTCTGAGCCCAGCTCAAACCTTCATCCTTATTCTGAAACTCTGTCACTTTGCATTCATAAGTCCCTCCGTCTGTCGTCAAGGTGTTGAAGATCTCCAGACGGAATGTGGCTACGTTCTCTTTCTCCAACCTTATACAGCCATAGTTGCTGCGGTCTTTGTAGGAAGGACCCAGGTGCAGAGTACCATCTTTTTCCAGGCTACCTACAAGCTCTGGCTGCTGCAGGTCGACTGGAATATGCCACCAGACAACGGAGAGAGGACGTTCTGCTCCATTCAACTTACAGCGAAAAATCAGGGCTTCTCCTTCCCATAGTGATCTCTTTCCACTCTCTGTAGATAGTTCCATATTTTTTGCTGTGGATTTTATTTGTGAGAATCAATTTGCTGTTTCATTAAACAAACAAAAATTTTCATCATTCTACACCTGGTGAAATCCTCATTAATTTAGATTCTGATATTTTGAACTTGTCCTGCCTAATGTCATTAATTGATTTCACAAAAATATGATGTTAAGAGAAATAATATTATTGGGGGCAGTTATTCCCATAGGAAGAATGCTATAAACAGGACAGTAAGTAGACCTAGAGATTACCACCAATTATCTAATTAGCAACTGAGGCAATCAGTCTGAATTAATTACAGCTTTCTCTCCCTCCCTTCCTACTTGTGTCCCTTTCCATTGTTTTTATTTGCCCCTTCATACCCTATTTGCGTATATATTGTTCTTGTAGAGGGTAAATGGGGCTGCTAGGTGGCGCCATAGTGCATAGTGCTGGGCTTGGAGTTAAGAAGACCCACCTTCCCGAGTTCAAATCTGGCTTCAGACACTTACTAGCTGTGTGATCCTGGGCAAATCACATCACCCTATTGGCCTCAGTTTCCTCATCTGTCAAATGAGCTGGAGAAGGAAATGACAAATCACTCCAGTATCTTTTGTCAAGACAACCCCAAATGGGGTCACAAAGAGTCACACATGACTGAAATAACTGAGCAACAATAGAGTGAACGTGTACATCCTAATATTATGGCTCCTCAGAGTCACTCAGATTAATGACTTGGATAAAGGCATAGACGATAGGCTTACTAGATTTGCAGATGGTGCAAAACTGGGAGGAAAAACAAATATGGCAAAAGACAGAATTGGAGTCACAAAAGGTACCAACAGGCTAGAATAATGGACAAAGGCTAACAAAATTCAGCTTAATAGGAATAAATGTAAACTCTAGGATTGGGACCCAAAGAGATCGACTGTTTAAGTACAAGATGGAGGAAATGGGGTTGCAGAGAAATTTAGGTGAAAAAGACATGGGTGGCTTTAATGGATCACAAGCTCAGTATGAATCAGATAGGTAATGTAGCAACCAGAAGAGATGATGTGATAATCTTAGGCTGCATGAAAGAAAATGTAGCATCCAGAGTGAAGGACATAATGATTCTTTTGTATTTTGACCTAATCAAGCCACATCTTGGTTTCTATTTCTGGAAGCCAGCTTTTTAGAAGAGATGTCGACACTGGCAAGCCGGAGCACAGTTGGAGAAGGACAACCACTATGGCGAGGGGGCTTGGAACCTTGCCATATGAGCATCAGTTAAGGGAATCATGGACGTTCAGTCCAGAGAACAGGAGATTTAAGATGGCACATGACAGCTGGCTTCAGTATATGAAATATTATCACATGGAAGAGGGATTGCATTTATTCTTTGATCCCAGAATACAGAAATAGGAACAATGGGAGTAGAAGTAACAGGAGGCCACATTTTAGCTCAACAGAAGAAAAAATTCCTAATATATGCTATGTGTGGAAAGGAAGGGAAATTCTATTAAACAAGTCGGAGAAATTGCCAGAAAGAATAGATGGATTTGATTGTGCAAAAATCAAGCATACCAGCACAAGAAAAATTAATGTAACCAAAATAAAAAGGAAAGAAATAAAATGGGAAAATATGCTTCATAAATAGACTTTAGATTTCAGGGATTCATGCTTTTGTCAGTAAGAGAGCTCCTTCTGCTACAATCTCAGAGGACAGTCTTACTCTTTTGTTTGGCATTTAAAGCCCTTCATGACTTGCATCCTCTCTGCCTTTCCAGTTCTTACTCCCCTTCACAAACTCCACAGTCCAGCTATACTTTCCTTTTGGCTGCTCCTCACATGTTCCATTCTGTGCATTTGCATGGCCTGTCCTCCATATATGGAATGCTCTTCCTCTTTGATTCTACCTCCCTGCTTTCTTGGCTACCTTCAGCATTCAGCTCCAATCCCCTCTTCTGCAGGCAGCCTTTCCCATTCTTCTCCTTCCCTCTCCCCGCCTTCTCTTTGGCAGTTCTGTAGACATGAGGTTGTGGGTTCTGCAGAGTTATCATCCAGACCACGTTATACCTATTTAGGTCTTCATAATCCAGGCTGATATTCATTTATTTATAATTGATTATTCTGGAGGTTGAACATTTTTTTCTAACTGATTATTTCTAATTTGCATATCATCTTTTATAATTGTTCATTCATATCCACTGACCATTTATTTATTATGGAATGGGCATTTCCCTCAGACATTTATATACATCCCTTTTTGTTTTTAATGTCATTTTAATCTATTACATTTGCTACAAATATTTATCCTGATCTATTCTATTATTTTATGTAATTATAATACTAGTAACTAACATTTTTATAGTCACCTAATTTTTACAAAGCACTTTACATATGGCATCACATTTGATCCTCAAAATAATGCAAAGAGGCAGGCACTATTTTTATCCCCATTTTACAAATAAGGAGACTGAGGCTGAAAAATGTCAAGTGACTTGGCAAGGGCCACACAGCAAGTAGGTACCTGAGGCAGGATCTGAATCCGGCTCTTCTTGATTTCAGGAGCAATGCTCTGGCCACCTATCTGCCTTTACTATATACAGAAAAGAAGCAGCATGTCATAGTGGAAACCAGAATTGGCTTTGAAGCTAGGAGGACCTCAGTTCCAGTCTTGCCTTTTTTCTGGTTGTGTGACTGGGCAAATCACTTAAATTCTCAGTCAACTCTCTAAGAATATGAGTCACAGGGAAGGTGGCCACCTGCATTGGAAGAGGGAGCATCTTTCTTTACCCAGGAATGAAGAATTTTATTTTTCACCTATACCAATGAATCAGAGACTGAGCCTCTACCCATATGTTTACATATAACATACATCTGTATTGACAGTAGATTTTTATTTATGAATGTTTATAGACAACAGCATTATTTTTATAAACAGTATGGTCTATAGGGAGGCAGCATATGGTACAGGGTCAAGAGCATAGGACTTGGAGTCTGCACATCTGGATTCCACTCGATCCCTCTAGCCACCCACCAGGTCAGTAGAGCCTACTCAGCATAGGCACCTTGGTATCTGCCCTGCCTCTGTACAAGAACCCCCATTCCCACCCACCTTCACATACATACATAATCTACCTCTCAGACTCTGTGACTCCTATGATGAAATAACATTGTTCCATGATGAATTCATTTCTATCATTGCTACCAAAAAGGCCATGACTATTGTTGTAACCCTAACAATCCCTAGGACAGCCCAGATTAAAACTCTCTTCCCTGGCCACTGTTCCCCTCTCTGTACTGTATTCTTCATTAAAATGTAAGCTCCTTGAGGGCAGATACTGCTTCACTTTTATATTTGTATTACTAGTGACCTAGTAAACAGCAAACACTTAATAAGTGCTTGTTGACTCAATTCTAGACTCCAACTCTTTTTTAAAATTAAATTTTATTTTATTTTATTTTTTGCTAGGCAATGGGGTTAAGTGATTTGCCCAGGGTCACACAGCTAGTAAGTGTTATGTGTCTGAGGCCAGATTTGAACTCAGGTCCTTCTGAATCCAAGGCTGGTGCTCTATTCACTGCACCACCTAGCCACCCCTAGACTCCAACTTTTATTGGCTCCATGGTGCTGGGCAAATGATTTAATCTCTCTGAGCCTCAGTTTCCTGTGTTATGGGTATGCTGATACCTGTACTACCAACCTCACAAGATTATTGTGAGAAAAGCATTTTGGAAGTGCTCTGTAAAGGCAGGCTGTTATTTGCACCGAATGTTTATTTTTGTGTAATCTAATCTATCTACCATGTTCCTCATTTCTTTTGTTTGTTCAATAAACACAAATGTAACCTCCATCTACAGTTGAGATAAATATTTTATTCCCGTTATTTGCAAAGGCAGCGTGGCCTCGAGGATAAAATACAGGACTTCTGAGACTGGGTTTCAGTTTAGCCTCTGACACTTGGTCGCTGTGAGATCCTGCCTGAGTCATTTAACTTCGCTCAACAAAGCGTAGTTTTGTTATTCAGTTGCTGCAGCTGGGTCTGACTCTGTGTGACCCCATTTGGGGCTTTTTTGACAAAGATACTGGACTGGTTTGCCATTTCCTTCTCCAGCTCATATTACAGATGAGGAAACTGAGGCAAACAAGGTCAAGTGACTTGCCCAGGGTCTCACAGCTAGTGTCTGAGACCAGATTGGAATTAAGGAAGATGAGTCTTCCTGGCTCCAGGCCTGGCACTCTATGCACTATGGCGCCAGCTAGCTGCCCGTTGGTCAGTTGTTTAATGTGGGGATAATACTACCGGCAGCACCTATCTCCTGGTGGTGTTGCGAGGCTCAGATAGAAATGTCACTGTTAAAATTCATTCTGTTTTTATGGTTTGCCCTTTTATGGGAGGGGCCGTCTTCAGTCAACTTCAAATCTCACTTCTCCCACTGATTAGCTGTGTGATCATGGGGCCACTAGGTGGCACCAAAGTGCATAGAGTGCCAGGCCTGGAGACAGGAAGGCTCACTCATCTTTATGAGTTCAAATCTGTTGTCAGACACTTACTAGCTGTGTGACCCTGGGCAAGTCACTTCACCCTGTTTGCTTCGGTTTCTTCACCTGTAAAATAAACTGGAGAAGGAAGTGGCAAATCTCTCCAGTATCTTTGCCAAGAAAACCCCAAATGGGGTCACAAAGAGTCAGACACAACTGAATTGACTGTGGGAAAGCCCCATTAACCTTTCTAAGCTTCAACTTCCCCATCTGTAAAATGGGGATAATAAGAAATACCTGTAGTAACTACAGCACAGGTTCGTTATGAGACTCAGATGAAATAATAGGTCATAGAATTATGGGTTTAGAGCTGGAAGGGAGCTTAGGGGTAATCTAGCCCAATTCCCTCATTTTACAGATGAGGAAAATGAGGTCCAAGGAAATCAAGTGACATTACCAAGATCACACAACAAATGGCAGAGATTTAAGTGGTGAGATTTGAACACAGGTCCTAGGACCCCAGAACCAAGGCTCTTTCCCCTATGCCACGATGCCTCTAATATGCTGTTCGCTCTTTTGCGGAATGATGTGCCAACATGTACAATCCCAGATTGAGTTTGTCTCTTCCAAATCCTTTTTAATTAGTCAGCCCCTTCCCTTCAATCTTTCTGCTGCAAAGGGAAAATTAGTTATGTTCCTTCATCTAAAGCATGACTCAACTGTATGAAATAAGGAAGCACATAATCCATTTAATTCTGTTTACTGCAGCAAGTGCTTAGAAGGCAATGGTTCAAACGTGGTTTGTGCTCCTCTGAGCTCGGAAAGCGTTGACATTTCCATCGCGCCTGAATGTTGACAGATCCCTTTACATCCATCCTCCCCTCTGATCGTCCCAATCTCTTGGTGAGGTGCAGTTTTCAATCCCCATTTGACAAATCCAGTAACTGAGGCTCAGAGAGAGAAGCGGTTGGCCCGAGATTCCACAGAATAAAGGGGAGAGAGAGAGCCGGCATTCACTCACGTTTCAGTCTGCTGACTCCAAGCCCAGTGCCCCTCAGAGGAGCTCAGAGCAGTCTGATTAATGAACGGCTGAAAACAGAGCTCCCCATAACGTCAACTTCCTTCTTGTTTGTTAGGATAAGCTGACCTTCACAGTCTTTTCAGCCATCCTCTTACACAAAGATCTTAATCACCATCTTCCCAAGCAAGCTACAGCATCCACATGTGTATATATTTCTATTTTCTAAAGATCAGACTTGGGCTAATGTTTGTAAACAGGTAAAGTGAAACATGAATTCCTGCAGAGTCTGAGATTTTGTAATATGCTTATATAGAGAGAGACACACACACACACACATACATTTGGGTGGAGCTGGAGGGAAATTCTTTGGATGATGGCATCATCAGAATAGGAAAACTCTCTTTACTAATGCAGATCTACAACCACAGTATTGTTCAATTTATATTATTAGAGAATCACCAGAGGTAAATAACTTGTCCACAGCTGCACAGAGGGAAGGAAAGGGGGCAAACATTTACTAAGCCCCTACAAGGTGCCACATGGGCAGCTAGGTGGCACAGTGGATAGAGTGCAAGCCCTAGAGCAGGGGTGGGGAACCTGCCCTAGAATCAGGAAGAGCTGAGTTCAAATGCAACCTTAGACACTTACTAGCTATGTGACCCTGGACAAGTCACTTCACCCTGTTTGCCTCAGTTTTCTTATTGGTAAAATGAGCTGGAGAAGGAAATGGCAAACCGCTCCAGTATCTTTGCCAAGAAAACCTCAAATGCGGTCACAAAAAGTTGGACGTGATTGAATTGACTGAACAAGAAAAACATGTACCACCTACTTTTTACTAAATGCTTTACAAATATACAACCCTGGGAGGTGGGTGCTATTATTATCCATCCCCATTTTATAGATGAGGAAACTAAGGCAGAGAGAGATTAAGTGACTTGCCCAGGGTCAAACAGCTGGTATCTATCTGAGGCTAGATTTGAACTCAGGTCTTCCTAAGGCAGCTAGGTGACTCAGTGGATAGAGTGCTGGGCCTGGGGTCAGGAAGAATTGCCTGAGTTCAAATCTGACCTCAGATATTTACTAGCTGTGTGACCCTGGGCAAGTCACTTAACCTCCATTTGCCTTAGGAGAAGGGAATGGCAAACCACTCCAGTGTCTTCACCAAGAAAACCCCACGAACAGTACTGGCATACTATGGTCCATGGCATCATGAAGAGTCGCACACAACCAAACAGCAACAAAAACAACTTCTCTTTCCAGGTCCAGGGCTCTGTCCCCTGCGCCACTTAGCCACCCACACATTTCAGAGATCGGGCTTGAAACCGGGTCTTTTTTCCTCTCCAGCCAGCTCTTTTGTCAAATACCTCCTGCTGCCTCTTGAGTAGGCATTTAATATAAGATGCCTTGTAAACCTGAAAATGCTACATAAATTTCAGCTATCATTACAAGCACAGAAAAGCATGGACCATGTGGGAACAACCACCCTGTAAGCACACACTGCAATAAACAGAATTTAAACATATCATTTGCCTCTTTCTTTTATACAGTTGAGTCATGTTTGGAATGTAGGAGCATGACTCTTCTCCCCCATACAGATGAAAGATGGAAGGGAAGAGACTAACCAATAGCATTTGGAAAAGGCAAATTCCACCGGGGATTGTGAATCCTGGCAAGTTACTTTCCAAAAGGAAGAACAAAATGCTGGAGGCAACATGGTACAGCAAAAAGCTCTTGGTCTGGAGTCCTAGGGCCTGCATTCAAATCCTGACTCTGCCATTTATTAAATGCATGACCCGTGAGAAAATTCCTTCATCTGTAAAACGAGGCTGTTGGCCGAGATAGCCTGAGGTTCCCTCCTGCTCTTCTGTGATCCTCAGATCTTCCCATTTACCCATGTACATGACAATTCTATCTCCCTTACTGCCTAGCCAGCCTTCTTCAACCCTACTCTCCAGGCAAGAGGGTTGAGATGTTTTTTGTGTGATTCCTTCTTTAAGTATGAAAAACCAGAACTTCTAAAAATAGTTACAACAGTATCACAGAAATCTAGAACTGAAAGGGACCTTAGAGATCATCTTATCAAAATCCCTCATTTTACAGGTAAGGCAACTGAGGCCCAGACAGGGTAGGTGGCTTATTGAAAGACAAAGCTAATTAGTTGCAGAAATGAAACTAGACCTTGAGTTACCCTGATTTCCAATCTACCACAGTTTTTCTTTGTGGAATTGTTTCAGACCTGTCAGATTTGTCATCATCCCATTTTGGGGTTTTCTTGGCAAAGATACTGGAGTGGTTTGCCATTTCCTTCTTCGGCTCATTTTACAGATGAGGAAATTGAGGCAATCAGGGTCATAGAGCTAGTAAGCATCTGAGGCTGGATTTGAATTCAGGGACATGAGTCTTCCTGATTCCAAGCCCGGTGCTCCATCCACTGTGTGACCTAGCTTCCTTTCTCTATCAAGCTATTTTGGAGAGAATTATTCACCTAAATAATAATAATAAATAAAAGCAAAGGGAGGGTGAGCAACTTGGAGTTCAGGAAGACAGTTCAAATCCAGCCTCTGACATTTAATTGTTTAACCTCCTGGCAAATCGTTTACTCTCTCCAAATTCCAGGCAACTCTCCTAAGACTCCTAAGCCATATGGATTGACATTGCATCGGCGGAAGGAATTCTCACACCAATGAAATCACATATTGACATAGTCACTTTATAAGAGGATTCACCTCATTCTTCCTTCCAATAAGAACTTTCCTTGGTGTATTTCAAGTAAGACATGTTTTATACTCAGTTTCTCAGGATGCATTCCTTGGGCAAATGGACTCACCAAGGAGGAAATATTAAAAGAGTAAGATACTTGTTCAGGCATGTTTTTTTCAAGGACGGCCCTATCCTTACTTACCTGTTGGCTTTCTGAGACGTATATTGATGTCTGCAAACTGCTTTCTCTGAGGGAGCCCTGGAAAGTCCTTGTGAGAGCTCTCCTCCTCCGTCACCTCACACCTGTATGCACCTTCATCCTGAGGACCCATGGCGGAGATGGTGAAGGTGAAGGCCTTGGGGCTGATCTTTGACACCTGGAGCAGCCCAAGGTTGGCTCTTTCCTCATAGTCTTTCTTTAAGCCCAGAACACCACTAGCATCAAGACTGCCAATGTCAGTGGCATTCAGGTACCAGACCACTTGCAATCTTTGGTTCTGGCTGCTCTTTGACACCACTGAGCAGAACAGTCGCAAAGGCTGCCCTATGGCAAAGGAACTTTCCACAGAAATGTTAACTTGAAAATCTCTAACTGGGAAAACAAAAGTGAGACATTTATTTGCAAGATTCACTTCATTTCTCCTCGCATCCTTTCAGTAACAGAAAGATCATAATTTACGGTAGCCTTTAACCTCTTGAGACCAGTAATCACTCATTTCCTGCCTGAGCTATAACTGAAGTAGGCTGACCAGGGCTTTTCCCGAGGTTGCTGAAATTTATCGGGTGCTGAAAGCATTTGTACTAGTTAAATAATTTAAAACAATTATAAATAAAAAAATAAATATTATATATAATAAAATAAATAATAATAATATATTTATATTTTATATATAAAATACAAATAAAAAATAAAAACAAAATGATAGTTAAAACCAATTAAGCTCATTTAGTTCCTTGTTAGCAAGAACAATTAGCTAAAATAAGAAACTACTACAGATATGCTTTGTCCCCTCCCATTTCCCCCAATGATTCAGTCTCTACCTGAACCCTCCCTGTTCTCTCCCCTGGCTATAGCCTTCTCAACAGCAGCCTCATGTTCTCTCCCTACATGAGGCCTTGAGTCCTAGGATCTGAATTCTTTCTTTGAGATCTTCCTCTGAAACTGAACTTGCCTTAAAAAGTTGATTTGAGTTCTTTCTTTGCTGCTCGTCCTGGGCCCTTAGAATTGCTAGTTACTGTTCTGTATCCTACAATGGAAGAGGAAGTTACCCAGAGAGCACAGAATCTTAGGAAATCTTTTTTTCATTAAGCCCAAGATTTTTTTTTTCTAGACACAAAGTCTAGATAATCTTTTGTCTGACTGAGCTCAGTCAGGTGACTTCCTGCCCTGATTATGTTGCTGACCTCATAGAAGTGAGGGTCCATCCAAGAGCGACATAAAGCTGTGTTGAAGAAGAGAAAAAATAGCATGAACAAAAATGAAACCTCCTATGATAAATTTCAGTTGTTTAGAGATATAATTGAGATACAACTATCAAGGAAGGGGATGCATTCTTACAAATGTCATTCATTACTTGATCAACCAATCAATCAGTCAACCAATGAATATTTATTAAGTCCCTGGTATGCGCTAGGCAACATCCCATATACAATCTCATGTGGATAGAATTAAATTGGAACACTGCATTCTTAACACCTATAATTCCCACAAGGCCAAATCCTACTTTACTCAAACCTTCCAGAAAATGTATTTTGGAACTGAGGCAAAATGGAGTCCCCAAATGGACTTCCTTTTCCTCTCATTAAATCAAAGACACCTCTAAACATACACCAGCGTAGGAATAATTAATCACCTAAAAAGAGTCTTACCTTCAGGTTGGACTATCAATGTAGCTTTGTCTGTCTGTTTCCGAGTGATAAACGTCCATGTCTCGTCAGGGTCCTGGATCCATTCAACGGCTTCACAGAAGAGCTGGCCTTGATCCACAGGCTGCAGTCTCCCTATGAACAACCTGAAGGCTGTATTCCCGATTTTGTCTAGCCTCACATCCCCTGCTGAAAACCTCTCTGTGTAGGAAGATCCGGGGATCAAGATAAAATCTTTGGACAGGGAAATGATCTCGGTGGCTTGGTTTCCTCTTTCCTGAAGTCGGTACCAGGAGACAGAGAGATGGGTGTGTTGAGTTGTGGCCTTGGAGACCTCACAGGTAAGTGCTAATGACTCTCCTTCCTCTCTGTCGAGAGTCTGAGGACTCATGGTCACAGAGAGGGTGTCTGGAATCACTGAACAGAAGAGAAATAATGATGTCCATAGCACAGTATTATATAACATGATTGAATGAAAAGAACACAAGACTTGGATTCCAGGGCCCTAGGTTCAAATCCCAGCTCTGACGCTTACGATCTGGGAAAGTCAATTAACCTCTAAACATCGCAATTCCTCATCTACAAATCTGAAATTATATTCCTAGTATCATAGACTCATAGGATTTAGAATTTAGAGATCATCAATTCAAACTAGCTTATTTTATGGATAAGAAAACAGACTTCCTCAAGGTCACACGGGTCCAGGGAGGTGCTCATGAGAGCCATTTATTAAATTATCAGTGTGAAGATTTATATCTTGGAAATCAGCAAGTGCTATAAATTAAGGCTCAATTTATTGTTTTGTTGATTGTCTAGACTTAAGAAAGTGAAGGAGAAAATGTAAGTCATGCCAATTAAACTTAAAAGTGGGATATGCTTTTTTGGGGAGCCAATCGTTAAACGTTTACCAGCACACTCCTGCACATGTTGTAGGTAGCAGAGTTATGACTTGACCCCAGGTACCCTTATTCCAAATTGAGCCCTCTTTTTGTGATTCTGAGTTTACTGGCAAGTATTGGTAAGCACCTCATTTAAGAATATCAAAGACTACCTCAAAGAGTTGTCAGGAAAGTATTATATAAATGTAATATTATAATTATAATTATTATTATTATATGAAAATAATGCTACTTGCCCACCATCATGACAGCTTTTTATTCAACTAGCCATGTTCTATTTTCCCATCTCCACTGTGACCAATAGCATATATTTGCAAAAGAATGGACTGGGCCAGCGATGTAGTGCCATGATACAGATCAAAGCCAACTGGGGCATAAGAGGACTGAACATTGGCTTCATTAGCATGTGGCTCCAAGCAAGTTGGCTAATCAGCCTCAGGTTATATTTAAATGGTGCAGTGGAAAGAATACAGAACTAGAAGCCAGGAAACCTGGATTCAAGGCCCAACCCTCCCAATTAGCTTATTGTGCAACTTGGCAAAGCACACCCCTTGAAGGGCTTCGATTTCTTCATTTGTCAAATGAAGGAGTTGATAAGAAACTCTCTAAAGTCTCTTTGTGGCCTTACAATCTGTAACCTATGATTCTCAGCCAACACAAAATGCATGGATAGAGTTTTGGCACCAAGAAGGAAAAAAAAACCACAAAAGCTTATTTCTTCACTTGGGTTGAGACAAAAGGGCAAACCCAAAGACCAAGGATTTCCATGGAATAACCAAGACAATTAGGGAATCTTTAATTAGCAGTAACAACCTCTAGCTAACCAGGAAGTTCACTGACACCCTGGATACTTAAAAAAGTATAACCACCTAACCCTACATGGCAGGGATGATAGATAAAGAGGACATACTGCATTTAGAGAGAAGGTGCACCTTTATTTCTAGGCTTTAAATCATTTGGACAAACATGAAATGTGCTTTTTCCATGAAATACATACTCTAAAATGACAATAAATCTGTGGTTTCATCAATATGGGCATTCCCTACAATGATGCAGATGGCGACCCATTCATGCATGCCCATCCTATGCAACTGGCATTCAAGTTTTCCACAGGTACCTCCATTTCATTCTCTTGACCTTGTATAGAAGCCAGTGGAATACTTGAGCTGGTAATCCGCTGGTAAGCCCTCACTCTCGTTACCTCCATTTTTGGCCACACATTTCTTCACTGATCTCATACGTTGATTTGATACATTGCATCATAGATTTTAGTCACAAAAAGAATGAAAAATATGATGTACTATTAAATCACATTATAATCATAGGCTTTTGCAACTGAAGTAATCACAGTGTCATCAACCAATAAGCCTTTGTGAAGTTCCTACTTTGTACCAATCTCTGTGTTAGACACTGGGGATACAAAAACAAAAATGAAATAATCCCTACCCTCAAGTAACTTACATTTAAATCACGTGTGTAAATCAGTATGCACAGAATACATACAAAGTGAACCAAGGGAACTTTGGGAAGGAGGACATAAGGAGCTTGGAGGGATCAGGAAAGACTTCATGTAGAAGGTGGCACTGAAGGAAACCAGCTTCTAAGAGGCAGAGGTGAGGAGAGAATGAATTCCAGGTATGAGGGGCATAGCCAGTGCAATGGAATAGACATGGGAAATGGAAGTCAGCCATAAATAGGGAGAAAAAGGGCAGCTTGGCCAGACTGGAGAGTTTGAGAAGGGGAATAATTTACAATAAGGCTGGAAAGGTAGGCTGGGATCAGGTTGTAAAGGGCTACATAGAAATGGCATATACTTTACCTGTTAGGTTCACCTTGTCACTGTAGCTCCCAAAGTACTGTTCATCAGTGTTGGGTGTATAACACTCATACTCGCCAGCATCCTGGGTTTGGAGCTTTGAAATATGCAGCAAGACTGAGTTTCCCCGGATCCTCTCCACATAGATATCACCGTGCTGAACTCGAAGGATGTAGAAGGCATAAGTAAAGTCAGTGTCCTTAGTACTGATTATCTGTATCTCTCTTTCTGGCTTATCTGGTTTGTAAATGGACCATTGGAAAGTCTGTTCAGTGGGTCCCTGGTGGCCAGTTACATTACATGCAATGCTAACTGGATAACCTTCGGCCCGGTACAGTGGTCCTTTCTGAACTGTTACTCTTCTCTGGCCAATGATGAGCTCAGCTTTCCCATTAGAAAAGGAAGAGAAATAAAAACAGATTAATATTGTAGTTCCCTACGTACAACACAGCGTAGCTCCCTATGTTACAATTCTGGTAAATGAGATCACAGGTTATTGACTGCAGTAGCAGCCTAAACACTCAATGTCTTCTCAGGCTGAACATTAGTGGAATGGCTTGATGAGCTAATTGGATTTTAGGGGTACAGTGGGAGGCAAGGATATGGTGGAGAGATATCAAGAGAGTCTGGCAGAAGGCATGGGATGATGAGATGGAGTTAAGACAATTTAAAAAAAGGTCATAAAAGCAAGCCTGAGGGAGTGTAGCATTTAGTGAACCTTATGAATCCATAAGGATAGAGAATGAAGAAGAGAAAGGATGTTAGAGAAAAGGGACGATGAAAGGAATGGAGAAGAAAGATATCATAAAGATCACATTAATGCTAAAAAAAATTCGAAGGGGAAGAGAAAAAGGATGCTAAAAAAAAAAGGCAGGAAAGACAATGATTCACCAAAAGAAGCAAACCCAATACAAAAGAATTTGATTTACTAAACATTTAATAAGTACCAACTCTAAGCAAGACATTGTGCTAGGATCTGAGGGGCATAAGAATTAAAAAAAAGATCTAATCCCTGATGATAGAACTTACCATCTACCAGGAAAGATGAGGCTCTGTGACTCAGGACAAGTCATTTAACCTCTCAATACTCTAGACAACTCTCCCAGACTGTAAGTTGTAAGGAAAGCATACTCCTATAGTAAGAAAGGGAGTTCCCTCACCAGGGACTTCCCCAAACCCGGAAAATCATAGGTCTGGCCCCTGTTCCAATATTACAAAATAGAACATTCAACAGCCAAACGGCAGTCCCACCTGCATACCCCCCAATAGTACCTCAAACTCTGTGTTCAAGACTGAGCTTATCTTTTCCCTGAACCTGCTCCTCCACCCATCTTCAATACTTCTATCACGGATACCATCATTCTACCCTATCTTCTGGATCTGAAAAACCTGTTTCCCTCTTGGATTCTTCCCTTTATATCTGAGAAGTTACACAATTTCATTGAATCTACCTCTGTAGGATCCCCAAATCCACCTCCTCCTTTCTATTCCCATAACCATCACCCTCATTACCATCTGCCCCAACTACTACAAAAGCCACCTGCCAGGTGAGCCATCTCCCTCCCATCCCTTCTTCCTACTGTTGCCAGACTAATGTTCCTCATGTATAGATTTGGTCATTTTATGACTCTGCTCAAAACTCTTCAATGGCAGCCCAGTAAAATTCAAATTCCTTGGACCGGCAGTTGAGACCCTCCATGGTATGGTGCCAACCTTTCTTTCCACCCTTTCCCGTATTCTAAGACCCACAGTCAAACTAGAATATTTATCCTGTACTCTTTGTCCTCCATGGCTTTGCTCATGCCATTCATGTATCCATTCATATATTTTGGGGGGGTCCAATTTGTGATTTCATTGGTGTGGGGAGTTCCTCACGGACTCCCTCTACCAGTGGAGACTAGCCACCGTAGTGGCTGGGATGCTGACTGTCCAGGATTACACAGCCAATACATAGGGTTCATGTTGGGAGCCAGAGGGACTCCAGCCCAGGACTTTCTGAATGAGCCCAACTCTCTATCAGCAACGTCAGGCTGCCCCCTCTCAAAACAAACAGCTACAACAAAAAACACTTATTAAGCGCGTGCAAGGCAGTATTCTAGGGACTGACAGTACACATAGAAAAATGAAAACTGTTCCTGCCTTCAAGGAGCTTATAGTTTGGACACCCGAAATGGTCTCCCCGATTGGTTCACTGGCCTGCTGAGCTTCTACTTAGCCTTTAAATTCCAATAAAGGAACCTATCCTGACCCACTCTAATCAGGAACGGTTCTCCCTGCCCCCCCCCGATTTCACAAACACTTTGCATTTGTTACTTAATCCATATTATTTTGTGCGGTGGTTATTTGTGTTTACATCACATTCCACTACTAGACGTGTCTAGTTATGGGTTCCATCTCTGGTTTGGGCCATTGAGTTTTTATCTTTTCAACATCTGGCAACAATCTTACCTGATGCGGCTTTCTAGGTGGTGCAAGTAGATAGACTGCTCAGTTTGGAGTCAGGAAGAGCAGAGTTCAAATGTGTTCTCAGATACTTACTTATGTTACCATGGGCAAGTCACTTAATTTCGGTCTGCCTCAGCTTCCTCACGTATAAAATGAGGATCATAATAGCCTCCTAGGGTTGTTGTGAGGATCAAATGAGATAATATTTGTACAGCACTTAGCACAGTGCCTGGCACACAGTAGGAGTTTAAGAAGTGTTTGTTCTTAAAAAAAAATACACCAAAAAAAAGAGGCAGCTAGGTAGTACAGTGGATAGAGCACTGGCCCTGAAGTCAGGAGGACCTGAGTTCAAATCTGGTCTCAGACCAAATACTTGACACTTACTAGCTGTGTGACCCTGGGCAAGTCACTTAACCCCAACTGCCTAAAAGAAAATACAAGAAATGTTTGTTCTTTTCCCACTAGGCTATAAGTTCTGTGAGGATGATGATGATAATCATCTCCTCTTCCTCCTCCTCCTTCCTCCAATTGGGGTTAAGTGACTTGCCAATGGTCACATAGCTAGTAAGTATCTGAGGCTGGACTTGAATTCAGATCCTTTTGACTCCAGGGCTAGATCTCTATTCACTGTGCCACCACACTGCCCCTCTATTTTTTTTTAGGCACAAAGAAACAACTATTTAATAAAATATCTAAATACATCCAGTATTTCAGAAAAAGTGGCACTGTGTACTCAATTACTTTGCTAGTGCATGTCCCTTTATTTGGTCAATTTTTCATAAAAAAAAGAATTTATGTCCACATCTAAGACAGTTTCCTGAAAGTCATCATCATAGAGGTTTCTGTAATCTTCAAGAGAAATCTTAAGTTTTATAGTTGGAACAGTACAGCAGGCACTGAGTAACTGTTTTAAAAATTAAATTAAAGAGGTACAAAGAGCTACTAGAAATCAGAGACAGAGTGCATAGGATTCTAGATGTAGAGCTGAAAGGGGTTTTGGGAGTCATCAAAGTTACTCCCCTCATTTTCTTATAGATGAGGAAACCGAGGCCTAGAAGCAGCTTGTCCAGAGTCACACAGCTGGGAAGCATCCGACCTAAGCTAGAACTCGAGTCCTCCGGACTCCATGTCCAGCACACTCTCCATGACTGCCCCTCGGTGAACACTGAGACAAACATTGCATACAAGTATTTTCAAAGAGTAAGAAAAAGGCCAGCCCACAAAAGACACTTCAAAGATAATTAAAAGGAAAAACATCACTCACCAGTACTGACAGTTAAAAAGCATTTGGTAAGCCCCTACTACGTGCTGGGTGTTCTACTAAGCCCTGGTAGGTGATTCACAAAGACTCAGATCTATAGGTTACATTCACAGCTCCCTGTGGCATGACCTGTTTAGATACAGGGAAAGGATGAATACCTTAGAAATTGCTGAATTGCTTTGACCAAATTGATTCTGCACCAGTAGAGGGGTGATGTGTAAACATGATTCATGTAAGGTATCATTGACCCATAGGAGGTATATATTCTGGAAGTTTAAAAAATAAAAAAAAATTGAGGCTTGGCAGCATCTGCTGGGCCTTTCTCGGGCTTTTGTCTAAAATTACTTCTCTTCATAGACACAGAGCATCCGGTTGGTGAGATTTTGTCTGAATAGATTCAGCTGAGTACAGTCAGCGTTTTCTTTTATCCTGCCTCATTTGCCATTTCTACTGCCCAATTACTACTTTATTATACATTGCTTATTCACTCATGTGTATCATGTGTTTGAGGCTCTCCTCCCCAGTCAGATGGGACATCTCTTGTAGGTGGGGATCAGACAGTTAGGGCTGGAAGGTGCCTCTCACACAGCTATCGAATACAGACCTTTATTTTACATATTTTATATTTTTGCATATATTATATATATTTTGTATATATTTTATATTTTTGTATATATATTGTATATTATACATACATATATATATATATACATACATATATATATATATAAATTTTTTTTTAAATTTAGGAATTTGAGGCCAAGATGGGTTAAGAGACTTGCCCAAGGCCACACAGGTAGTTAAATGGTAGATTCAGGGTGAAAACTCAGGTATTTTTATGGTACCTAGGTAGTGGAGTGGATAGAGTGCCAGGCCTGGAGTCAGGAAGACCTGAGTTCAAATCCAGCCTCAGTTACTTACTAGCTGTGTGACCCTGGGCAAGTCACTTAACTCTGTTTGGTTCAGTTTCCTCATCTGTAAAATGAGCTGGAGAAAGAAATAGCAAACCACCTGAGTATTTTTGCCATTTGTTGCTGTGTTTCAGTCATATCTGACTCTTAATGACCCCCATTTGAGGTTTCCTTAGAATGGTTTGCCATTTCCTTCTCTAGCTCCTTTTACAGATGAGGAAACTGAGGCAAACAGGGCTAAGTGACTTGCCCAGGGTCACAACAGCTAGTAAGTGTCTGAGGACGGATTTGAATTTGGGCCTTCCTGATACCCAAAGCTCTATTCACTGCATACCTAGTTACCCCTGCATCTTTGTCAAGAAAACCCCCAAAATGGGGACATGAAGAGTTGGACGTGATTGAAAATGACTAAACAACCACAAAACGTTTTGGCAACTCAGCGGCTTAGGCCAGGCATTCTGAGTTCGAATTCAGCCTCAGATACTTATTAGCTATGTACAAGGTCTCTGAGCCTCAATTTTCTTACCCGTCAATTGAGGATAATGAGAACACCCACCTCTCAGGTTGTTATGAGGATCAAAAAATACATGTAAAGTGCTTTGTAAACCTTAAAGCACTATAGAAATGCTAGCTATCATTGCTACTGTTATCACTTTGATTCCAAATCTAGCCCCTTTTTTAATGGGCCAATACTTGGTCACACACTTTTAGTGGAAAAAACCCTGGGCTTGGACACATAAGACATGGATTTGAGTGTCAGCTCTGTTACTTATGGCCTGGGTGACACTGTGCAAATAACTTTACCCCTTACAGTCAAAATTTCCTCATCTGTAAAATGGGCATAATCTTTGCACTTCCTATAGAATATGTGTATATATATGTATATGTATATCAAATATACATATTTCCTATATATTTTATATCTATCTATCTATCTATCTATCTATCTATCTATCTATCTATCTATCTTTCACACATGAAAGAATGTATGGGAGGAAAGCTTTATAATTGGGGGGAAAGTTATGGTTTATATTTATACATATATACGTATTTCTAAACATATCATGCCTACATAGCACAAGGCTTAGGTGTTTAAAAAAATGCATATTTTTGATTGTTGTGAATCCTGATGAGAGAGAAAGTATGGTGTCATAGAGGTAGTTCTTGGAGTTATGTCTTGGGTTCAAATCCTGTCACTGATGTGCAATGATGGCCAAGTCACCACCTTCCAGAATTCCAAATGACTCCCTCAAAATGATTAAATTACAGATGGGTTGTTGATACACATCAGTGGAGGGAAAGATTGTACAAAGTAGTTCCCCTTCCCAATGACATCACAGGTCCAGACCTATCTGATTTCTCTATCCACACATATTATATATGCATATATGATGTACTGTGCATATGTGTGTACTATATCTATATTTCCTGATACAGATCTGCCAAGCATGGCGCCATCTTTGAAAAAATTTTGAAATAGCTAATGTCTTGGACACGGGTGTGTGTCAAAAAGAGTTTTAAACCTGATCACTGGAATGGTGTGTGTGTGTGGGTGCGGGTGTGTAGGGGTATGTAGGGGTGTGTGTGTGTGTGTGTGTGCACATGTGTACATTTGTGTTTGTTGATGAACTCAAGCAACAATTCTAGAACCTTTCTGGAAATAGCTCCCTAAGAAGCAGCTTATCTTCTTTTTTCTAAACTCAACAATAGACCCTACAAATCTAAAGGATGTGGTTAACCCCAATCAATTTTGTCTTTATATATGAATCCAAGACTACTAATTGGACACAGCCTCTCAAGGGGGCGGTGAGAATGGGTTTCTCTTTTTAACCCATCCAAGACCCCATTTCAAAGACCCCCTTGTGATAAATGGGATTCATGCATAAAACTGAGCCAATGCTTATAATAATAATAATAGCTAACATTTTAAGGAAGCACTTTATAAATATGATCTCATTTTATCCTCACAAAAACTTTAGAGGAAGGAGTGATTATTATCTGAAGAAACCAAGGCAGAGGTTAAATGACTTAATCAGGGTCACATAGCTAGTAAGAATCTGAAGTTACATTTGAACTCTGGTCTTCCTGACTTCACATCCCACACTCTCACCCACCATGCCACCCGCCTGCCTCAGAGGAGGCTGTTGCTGGGAACTGCAAACAGGTCAAAACCTGATGTGGCCCAGACCAAAGCCTGAACTTGTAACTTGTGTGCATCAGCTTTTTTCTCTAACCAGTTGAGCTTAATATGCTTCTCATTGACAAAAGTAACTATTTCAAAGTTCACATCAATAAACATACATGTTCACCAAAGTAGATGATGATTTTAAAATGAATTTCTGGCATTTGGGTGAATTATAATATTATATTTCTAATATTTTTCTTGTTGCTTTCTTCAGCATAGTGTGGAGGGAAAAGCATTGGATTTGGAATCGAGGGGGCCTGCATTTAAAACCCAACTCTGAGGTGCAATGAGGTGGCACAGTGGATAGAGCACTGGCCCTGGGGTCATGTGGACCTGAGTTCAAATGTGACCTCAGACACTTACTACCTGTGTGACTCTGGGCAAGTCACTTAAACCCCACAAAAAACCAAAAACCCAGCTCTATTATTTACAGCCTATGTGAGCCTGGGCAAGTCATTGTGCTTTCTTAGGACTTGTATTCCTAATCTGTAAAATGAGGGCATTGTTACCCTCCCTTCCTTCCCACATTGTAGGACCGGCACCCTTGCTTGACTCGAACCAACCTTTAGTCTGACAAAGGTGCTGGGAGAAGTCTTGGAGAAAAAAACACCACCGGAGGTCCCAGTATTTTATCATTACATTTTTGGTTAATGAGTCACCTGACCTCTTGAGGTCTGATCTGTGAACGTGAAGGAACAGAGAACTGCTTTTGTGGAGTAAGGGTGGGTTAACGTCTACTGTGTTTTAGCTAGCAACTAGGAACTAGGTCTTCAACCCGTAAATGCAGTACTGGTTATAGTTATGAGTGCCCCGTCTCAGGAAGGATAGGGATGAGCAGGAGAAGGTCCAGAAGAGCACAGGTTGATTAGACCATGTAGGATCAGAAGTTCAAAGGGGTCTCGGAGATCATCTAGTATTCAAGGAAGGTGAGAACTTGAGAGGTTTATTAAGAGATGGTGATTAACAAAGATAGGAATGGAGCCTAGGTGTTCAGACTCAAAATCCATGGACCTTTCCACAACACTGGGCCATCCTTTTCCTTCTCCTTATCTTCCCATACGGAAACACGGTTCGATATTGAAGTCAGATCCCCAGAATGCATTTCAGAGTGAGCTGCGCCCACCAGAATTTAGAAGAAACAGATCATCTGTTTAGATAGATTTAAGTGGGTTAAGAAAAAAAAATCACTTCCACATTCCCCTTCCTGTTCTGTTGACTATGGGCTTTTTTTCCCCCCCAGGCCCTTTCTTCTGCCAATAGAAAAGTTCAGGGAGAAAAAACGGAACTTAAGTTTCTCTAAAACTGCACAATTTCAATGCCAGTTTAGTCTCCTCATATAATGAAATTTGGCAGTGCAGTATAGCAAAAAGTACATTGGAGTTGGAATCAAGGGACCTGAGTTGGGAGCCTGGCCCCAGCACTTCTACTTTTGTGATTTGGGCCTGTCACTTTCTCTGAGCTTCCGTTTCTTCACCTATAAGGTGAGGATAATAATACTTGTAATAACAATAATCATCACTGATATTTACAAGCTACTTTAAGGCTTACGATGTTCTTCACATTAATTATTTCATCTGATCTTCACAATTATCCCTTGTGGTAAGTGAAGAGAACCTTCATTTTTAGATGGGTAAACTGAGGTTCTGGGGGCAGGTAGGTGGTACAAGTAGATAGAGTGCCAGGTCTGGAGCCAGGAAGACTCAATTCTCTGAGTTCAAATCTGGCCTGATACACTTACTAGCTGTATGACCCTGGGCAAGTCACTTAATCTTCTTTGCCTCAGTTTCCTCATCTGTAAAATGTACTGAAGAAGGAAACGGCAAACCACTCCAGTATCTCTGCCAAGAAAACCCCAGAAGGGGTCATAGAGAGTCTGACATGCCAGAAATGACCGAACAACAACAAAACTGAGGTTCTAAAGATGAGGTGACTTGCCCAGGATCCCACATTTAGTAAGTGTTGGAGGTAGGCAGATTTATAAACCTGGGTTTTTCTTGACTCCAAGACCACTCAGAATTGTCAACTCCTCCAACTCAACCTAATTCACAGGGCTTATAAAGAAAGTACTTGGTAAACCATATGAGGCTACAGAAATATGAGTTATTGTTATTTTACAAAAAGCAAAACCATTTGGAAATGGTCTACCACAAACACACCAAGTACAACAGACAGAAATAAACGCATGGGACCTTTAGCTCACCCAGGATCTCCATCCTGTCTCAGCACAGTGATGATCATTTAGCCCCTAATAAAAAAGCCTAGTGACATTCCAGTAACCTCCACAGACTTCCTGGTCCCAGAATCCAACCCTGACTGCTTTAACCATAGTCCTCAGGACTTTCACAAGCCCAGCTCAATTAAGTCAGTCAACATTTACTGAACACACACTATAGGCTGACAACACTCTTTAATTCTCTGTACTCAGTCCAGCTCATACCGGTATTGGGGAAGCTAAGCTCCCCCTGCCTGTCCTTTCATAGACCTCCCTCAGCCTAGTCTAACTCTTCAGCCACTTAGCAGCCCCAGTTGGATGAAAAGTCTTCCATTCCCAAATCAGTAATACCCCATCAGCCCAACCAAGATACCTCAGCAGGCTCCCACTCTATCCAAAGCAGTTTCCACCTAGCCTCAATTCATTCCTAGTAAAACTTCCCTTCCTCTCTCCAATATGGTCCAGACAACCCTAGGTTCAAGCCCCAAACCAGCAACACCCCATTAAGCTCCCTCATGATGCTGTCTTCTAGACCAGTTATGTCTTCCTCTAGACCTACCAGCCTAACCCAGACAGTTAATGAGAAGTCTTATCTTGAGGCAACTCAAGTATCACAGTGCACAGAGCACTGGTCTTAGAAGACCTGAGTTGAAATCTGCCTCTGTTATTTACTAGCTGTGTGACCCTGGGCAAGTCACTTAACTCAGTTTGCTTTAGTTTTCTCAACTGTAAAAAGGGGATAACAGCAATCACCTACCTTGCAGGATTGTGAGGATCAGATCTCTCTCCCACCCCCATTTTCTTCTCTCTCCCTCATCCACCCTAGTCAGCCCCTTCAAGGTCTGTCTTGGTATTCCAGTACAGGTACAACAATCATCTCCCTAAAGGAATCCACATTTAGTCAGGGAAGACTTAATTCTAGAAAAGAGGGATCAAAAATGGAAGTCCTGGGAAGAGCAAGGGGTAATGAGCAGGAGAGACTATAGCCAAGACATCTTCCCCCTCTCCAGGGCCAGACCTATCTAACCTAACACCCAAATGAACTCATGTGTTTAAAGCTTTTTGCATGCCTTAAAGTGCTAATATAATTATTCGACAAGCATTTAGTAAACATCTAGCATGTACCAGGTGCTGACCTAGCCGCTAGAAATATCAAGAACAATATGAAATGTTCTCCACCCTCAAAGCACTTACATTTTACATGGAAAGATAACATATGCAACATGTACATACATATGCAGGGAAAAAAAAGGCAATGGTGAGGAGGGCAATAGTAAGTGGAGGAACAGGTAGGGCTTCCCAGAAGACGTGCCACTGGAGCTGAGCTTCGAAGGAACCCAGAGATGCTAAAAGGAGGAGATGAGAAGGGAGGACATTCCATTCCAGTCTTGGGAGGCAGCCCGTATATAAAGTTTATGATGATGCTAAGGAGGAGGTCTATTCTTTTGCCTGCCACAGCAGCCCCCTCCCAGCGCAAAACACTGCATCTTCCTAACCATCCTCCCAATTTATAAAGTGCTTAATAAATGCCTACTCTCTTCCCTCCCATCCCATCTTGCATTCTACTTACTAGACCTGGCAACACACAGAGAAACATGTGGATCGTGAAACTTACTCAGAAAGAGGAGAACATAAGTTGTCACAACTGGGACAGGTCCCATGGGGAGAGGGAGAGACATGGCCTTTTCCTGGCGGAGTGAAGTTATTTGAAAAGCAGATAGTGACAGAGAGCTTCCTTCACAGCCATAAAGAGGAAATGAGGGTGTGGTTTTTAGCCTACAGAGACACAGAGGTGCGTGCAAACATACAGCATATTGCTAAATGCTCCCCTGACCTAGTCACTTCCATTTGTGTGTGTATGAGAAAAAAAGTTAGTTCAAATATTATATATTTTTTAAGTGACCAACCAACCAACATTAACAACAAAAAATTCCTGAAAGACAGCTCCTTTTCCATGTGACGAGTGGAAGCTAAAAGCCTTCTACAATTCTCTGTAATTTCTTTAAATATGTGAAAAATATATGTGATCAGTCAACAAACATTTGTCAAATGCCTACACTGTGACAAGCACTGGGGCGCCAAAGAAAACAGTACAACAGACCCTGCCCTCAAGGAGCTTACATTCTGGGAGGGTGGACAACACATGATCATCAAAGAACTGAATGGAGGTGATAAAGAATCACTCTCCTCTCTGACTGCCCTTCCTCACCTCCTCATCAGAACAGGGAAGCAACAAACAAGATCTCAAGGGAACAGCTTTTGAGCTGGAAGGGACCTTGGAAGCCATCAGTAGACTCTTTGAGTCCTAGAGAAGTAAAGAGACTTCCCAAGGTGGTGTAGGTGGCAACAAACAGAGGCATCGTTCAAACCCAAGACTTCTGGCCCCACATTCCTAGTTCTTTAAGGCTTCACCACACACATGGTGGACTGTTCCTAGAGATGAGCCATTCCTACTTCCAAAGTAACAGATCATTAACCATCAGGCTTCAGATCCTAATGTTAGGTTAAAAAGCTCGGAGGGGACAAGGCTGGTCTGAGATACCTCATTGTCTGTAATATTAAGTCTAAACTCTGTTCTCTAGTATTCCAGGCCTTCCATGCTCTGGCCTCCAATGTTTTCTCCTACAAATTTGCTTCACAATCCCTGCACTCTGACCAAATCAAACTATGAAACTTTGCACCCAAACATGCATAAGGCATTCTCCTTTGGTTTTCTACGCCCAGGCCAGCCATGTGTCCATTCCTCTCCAGGCTCCACTCTTGACTCTCCAGACTTTCTCCACACACACCTTTTCACTCTGGAAGTTCACTCGTCCCCTGTAGCTCCCTCACGCTGGAAATCTACTCTGATTTTGTCCTCACACTAGAAATAGACCTTGTCCCTTCGGTCCCTTCTTCTGATTGATCAGTTTATTTTTTATTTTTTATTTTTATTTTTAGGCAATTGGGGTTAAGTGACTTGCCCAGGGTCACACAGCTAGTCAGTGTCAAGTGTTTGGTCTGAGGCCAGATTTGAACACAGGTCCTCCTGACTTCAGGACCGGTGCTCTATCCACTGTGCCACCTAGCTGCCCCTTGATTCATCACTTTCTCCTAGAACTTCCATTAAAAATTTTTTTTAAAATATTTTCGGAGGCAATCAGGATGAAGTACGTTGCCCGGGGTCACATAACTAGTAAGTGTCTGAGGCTGGATTTGAACTCAGGTCCTCCTGACTCCAGGGCTGGTGATCTATTCACTGTTCCACCTAGCTGCCCTCCTAGAACCTCCATTTTAAGGAAAGTGCCCAGGCCAGCTATGTTTCCATTTCTCTCTGAGCTCCACTCCTGACTCTGGACTTTCTCCTCCATGGCCCAATACAGGTACCTTCTCCTCCCATCCTCCAACTGTTTTTCACCTCTCATTTATATGTCATCTTCTCCCTTTAGAATATAAGGTCCTTGAGGTCAGGGACTGTCTTTCTGCTTGTATTTGCATACCCAGTGCTTGACACAAGACCTGGAACATAATAATAATAAATACTTCTTTTTTGTGTGTGTGAGGCAACTGGGGTTAAGTGACTTGCCCAGGGTCACACAGCTAGTAAGTGTTATGTGTCTGAGGCTGGATTTGAACTCAGGCCCTCCTGACCCCAAGGCCAGAGCTCAATCCATTGCGCTACCTAGCTGCCCCCTAATAAATACTTTACTTGACTTGTACACACTGATCATCTTGCATGTAACACTCTTCCTTCTACCTACCTGATAACTGCCTTTCTCAAATCCCACTCCTGTGACACCTTCCCCAAACCACCCCAGCCCTGGGTACTATCTCCCTCCTAGGAACTCCAACAGCCACAAATTTGATACCCACATAGCAATATGCATTGCACTTCTGAAAAATTAACAATACATTTTGTTTCTCCAATTCTACTGGAAACTGATTCCTTTTGGGATCCCCCAGCCTCAGTGCAGTGGGCTATATATAAGTCATCAATAAATACCTATTAAGTAGGACGTAGGATCACAGATCACAGATTTAGAGCCGGATGGGGCTTTAGAGATCATATGGTCCAAACCCTTAGTTCATAGATGAATACCATAGGTGAGGTTGAGAGATTTGCCCAAGATCACGTACATCATAAGTGACACAACTTAAGCCATGAGTTGTGTTATTATTAGCCTAGCCTAATTAAAGTACATGAAAGTATGGGGAAGAGAGGTGAGAGGTGAAACAAGGAAGGAGAAGTGAGGTTAGGCTCTCCCAGACCACAATCAGGAAGGCAAGTATGGCATCTGCAACTCTCCACAGAAAGAGCTGCTCCACTCACAGCCATAATCATGATAGCGGCAGAGTTACCTTGGGGAACACGATTTGCTGCTATGAACATTTCCTGGTCTGGAGCCCAGGGGCTAATATGAGGGCCATGGTGGTCTGCAATCCTGTACTTAGGTAGGGTTGCTGATGTTTTTGATTTCCTCTAGGGCAAAGACCGTTCTCATTTTTTGTTTTACATCTCTAGCATCTAGCACAGTATGTTGTGTATATGTGTTTGATAAATATCTATTGGGTATATGTGTTTAAATATGTGTTGGGTATATCTATTGGATTCAATGGAATGTCTATGACCCAAGGTAGTCGTGGGGAACACAATTCTTGGGATGAGGGTTTTTTTCTTTTCTTTAAGCTCATCTTGACCTCATCTTGTCCTGGGCTCAGGGTCATCTGTGATGCCCAGATTCTCTAGCCTTGGTACCCCAGGCCCATTCTGGGGACTTTGTTCAGGGAAGATAGAGGGCAGTTTGAACTCTGGCATGAGGACCCTTTGGATCAATATTCCTTATCTTCTTAAGACAGCAATGCACAGTGGAAAGGGAGACAGAGGACCTAGTTTCAAATCCTGACTCTGCCACATATAACCTTAGCCCCTCTGGGCCTCTTCATCTGTAAAAATAAGAAAACTAGATTAGATTAATCCCAAGGTCCCTACAAGCACTAAATAATATGATACTAACAGGAACAGATCTGTTTTTGACCCTTAATTCAATTCAGTAAGTGTTTATCCATTAGACTATTAGTTCCTTGAGAGCAAGGACCATCTTTTATTTTTCTTTGTATCTCTTGTGCTTAGTACAGTAGCTGGCACATAGTAGGTGCTTTATTTTTCTTTGCATCTCGCTGCTTTGTACAGTAGTTGGCACATAGTAGGTGCTTAATAAATGTTTATTGCCTGCCTGCCTACTGTTGCCTGTAACAGCATGACCCAATGGAGGGTATACAGGCTTTGAATGGGAGGACCTAGGTTTAAAACCTGACTCATGGACATTTATTGGACACAGAAATAAAAAGTAAAAAATCCCTTCTTTCATAGAGCTTACATTCTAACAGAGGTGACAGCATATACAAGAAATAAAGTAGATCTAATAACTTTGGAGGGAAAGCCAGTTAGAGCTACTGGGACCAATAGAATGTGAGGTCCTAGAGGAGAAGGGTTGTTTGAACCTTTCTTTGGACCCCCCAGAACTTAGCATATAGTAAGTGCTTAACAAATGCTTATTGATTTGACTCCAAGAAAGAGCTCCTGCAGAATGTGGTGTTGGGGCTGAGTCTCGAAGGAAGACAGAGACTCTGTGAGGTCGAGGTGAGGAGGAAGAGCATTCCAGACACAGGGCACAACCAGTGCAAACATACACAGGTAGGACATGGAGCACTGTGTGTGAGGAAGAATACAGAGACCAATATGGCTAGATTTTAGTGTGTGTGGAGGGGAGTAATATGTAAGAAAACTGAAATATAGAAAAGGTTCAGGTTTTGAGGTCATTTAAATGCCCAACTGAGAACATTTTCGATCTTAAAAGTAATGGAGAACCACCAAAATTTATTAAGTGTATGTATGGGGAAGTAACATGGTCAGACCTACGTTTTAGGAAAATCACTTTGGCAATCTATTACTTAACCTCTCTGACGTTATCTGTAAAATGACAGGGGTCAATTAGATGATGTCTAAGGTCCCTTCCAGTGCAGCACCGTACGAGACGCTGGGGACACAAAAACAAATAAAAAAATGGTCCCTCCCCTTCAGGAGCTTACATTCTACTGGAAATGAGTTACTTCACCCCACATGCAATTGTAACCCCACTTATCCACACAAGAGACTTCCACTATCTCAAGTCTCCATTTCAAACTGTTTCAGGAATGTTGTACCTGTCAAGAAAATAAGGGAGTAACGGTAAGTAGCTCCTCTAGAGAATAAGGCAGAAACCGGCTACAACCCTAGAAACTATTTAAACACTTTGTAAAGGCTTTCGAGGGGACGATGAACAGGAACAAGGGTTTGACATAAGGAGAAAATCACTGTCAATGCAGTGTACACAGGTGAACACGTCTGCTATGAGGACACACATTGTCCATTACTGGTAGGAACATTCCCCGCCCCCAACCTCACTTTCCCATTTTAGTGGCCAATTCATATTAGGATTTTATATTGATAAGAAGGTGGAAGGGGGGGAAATGAGGGAAGAGGAGAGAGAGAAGAGAGAGGAGAGAGAGGAGGGAGAGGGAGAGAGAAAATATTCTTGGCATCATTTTAATAAGACAAAAACCAAAAGTAATGCTAATAGAAGACGATTATTCTATTAACCTGGGAATCACTTCCTTGCAAATGTATCAGTAGAAAGAAATGTTAAAACGCAGTTCCTGATTTCAAGAACTAAAACAGTGACTGGATAAAGCAATGGGAAAAAATTTTTCTGTTAGAATAATTCTGTGCCAGTTCTGGGGAAATGAGTGAAAGGGAATTTTTTCCCTTCAGATCTGACTCATTATAAAGCTTGTAAAATATATACAATTCACATCCACAACTCCTATGAACGAGGCCTGTGAATAACTCCTGGAGCTGCCCTTCTAGTCTTCATCTGAACTAACCTTTCAAGATACCCATCTGGAGCAACTTTTGATCAAATGGGTAAAGCTTCAGAATTTGGGAGTGCCGGCATCAGAGGGTCTTAGATATAGAGCTGGGATGGACCTGAGAAGTCAAAATCAAATTTTACAGAAGACCAGAAAAATGAAATGATTTGTCTAAGATCACACGGGAAGTAAGGGGGAGAGTCAAGACTTGAATTCTTGTCCTCTGACTCCAGTTCAGGGCTTTCTTCACTCTATTATGTTGCGGTGGCTTCCAGTTTAGTCAGCTCTCTTGACCTTAGCCCCATATGACTAGTTTTGCCCTAAAAAAAAAACCTTATATAAATGCCTTAGGGGTATAAACTATCTTACTTTTAATAACAATAATAATTAATAATTAAAGGCAGCTAGGTGGCACAATGAATAGAGTGCCAGGTCTGGAGTCAGAAAGACCTGAGTTCAAATCTAGCCTCAGATACTTGCTAGTTATGTGACCCTAGGCAAGTCACTTTAACCTCTGTTTGCCTCAGTTTCCTCATCTGTAAAATGGGGATTATAATAGTACCTGCCTCCCAAGGTCATTGTAAGGATCAGATGAGAAAGTACATGTTAGCTATCATTATTATTATAATTAGAGCTTAGCAGAATCTGACATATAAGTAAGTAATAGGTTTGTTGTTCAGTTGTTTCAGTCACGTCCAACTCTTTGTGACCCAATCTGGAGTTTTCTTGGCAAAGATACTGGAGTGGCTTGCCATTTCCTTCTCCAGCTCATTTGACAGATGAGGAACTGAGGCAAACATGGTTAAGTGACTTGCCCAGGGTCACACAGCTAGTAAGTGTCTGAGGCTGGATTTGAACTCAGAGAGATGAGTCTTCCTGACTCCAGGCCCAATGCTCTATCCACTAGCTGCCCCAATAACTAATAATAGCTAGCTAGCATTTATATAGTGGTTTAAGGTTTGCAAAACGCTTTACATATGTTAACTTATTTGATTACTTTATTCTGGGGTCTTTGGGGGATAGTACATAGTAGGCCCTTAAGAAATGCTTGTCAATCAATAAACCTGATTCAGTGAAGAGAATGAGGTTGACGTTGAAGCAGGAGAAAAGAGCTATAAGACAGAGTAAAGGAGACTGTGTGTAATTCTACCCCCTTTGGTCCTTGCGAGTCTTGAAAATCTAATGTGACAAACTCACTGGGCTCCTGGATGTTCCAGGAGGCCTAGACCCAGACTTGCCTGTTGTCAAGAGACCAACAGATTGGGCTCCAACTGTCATGACAGCTACCTGTCGGGAAGCCTTGGAGTCCGGAAATCTTGAGTTTAAATCCTGCTTAAGATGCGTATTAGCTGTGTGACTCTGGGAAAGGCACTCCCAGCCTTAGTTTGTACACTATGGGGATTGGATTCAGTAGGTTCTAATAAGTCTACACTCCTTTATACCGAGTGCCCTAGAATTATAAACCTGTAGTCCTATTCTCCCATTTTATGAATTAGGGAAGTGAGACCCCAACAGATCAAGTGCCTCCTCTAAGGTCAAACAGCAACAGAATTAGGCCTCTTAACCCTTACACCAATAGTGTACCCCTTCACCTTGGTAGTCTGGGGCTTCACCAAAGTTCCAAGTTTGATTAACATACTAACTTGAAGCTGTATTTAAAACGTTTTGGAGGCAGATTCCAGTTCTTCGGGTCTTATTTTGATGGGGGAAGTGGGTCAGGAAGCCGCTTTGAGTTTATTGGCAAAGACATAGGTGGAGTGAACTTTGCAGTATACTGAGCTGGAGAAGCAGAGGCCAATGGGGCAGAGCCATTAGTAATAGTCTCTGTTGCTACCTACCACAAAATACTACTATGAGTTTGGGCTAGGAAGGGAGATACCTAAACCATCAGGTAATAGGATCATAGATTTAAAGCTAAGAAGAACCTCAAAGATCTAGTTCAGCCTCCTTGATTTTACAGTTAAGAAAACTCAACAGAAAGGAGTGACTTGCCCAAGGTCACATAGGTAATAAGTAGCAAGGACAGAATTCAAACCCAGGACTGAAATCTGACTACAAATTCAATGCCCTTTCCACTGTACCATATTGTTTCTTTAGTAGGGATTAATTTACGGGAAGAATAAAAGGAATGGGAATCAGAATAGGAATGGGAGAGGAAGGAAAGTCACGTTAACACAACATTTGTCTTTGATAGACTTTAATCCATTTCAAAATCCACAAATGGCAAAACCATCTCAGCCTTGGCATATGTGCTCTTTTGGAACATGTCAACCAACTCCTACTAAGAAGGCAAAGTGATATAGGGGAAGGAATGACACAATTGGAGTCGGTGGACTTGGGTTTGAATCTTGGCCTTTGCTACTTACTAGTTCACTAACTAATTGCCCCTCTCTGGATCTCAGTTTCTTCATCTGTAAAATGAAGGTGCTGCGCTAGATGGCCTGAGGTTGCTTGTAGCCCTAAAGCTTATGGTCGTATTACTGGATTCCACTCACACCAATAAAATGAGTGTGGTTTCCTACTGAGAGATAAAGAATATGAGGGAGACGATCAGATGACTTGTGGAGGGAGTCTAGCAAAGTCTAGAGGGTCATGGTGGCCACTCACTCTTTACAACTGCTACTTCCAGGCTGGGAGGGAGGAGCACCTCTCTTGAACTTTCTGGGGTGAGGGAAAGAGGGGTGGTATTGTTGGGCATCCCTGAAATCTCCCTCCATTCCAGTCCATGACTGAAACGGGCTGAATTCCAGACAGACATGTTAGTTCCCACGGGCTCACGAGTCCCCAGACTCTGCTCTAGCCATGACCAGGTCAGGGAACACATGTGCTCATTTCCTTGGTTGCAAATTGGAAGAACAATAGTTCCCACTTTCATCCTGTAGATCAGTCAGGCACCTAAGAGGTAACATGACCAGGAGACAAGGGGGCATACCAAACAGAACTGCCTCATACCCAAAGACTTTCTTTAAATGGGAAGTTTCTTTCTACCCTTCCTTTCTGTGTGGCATCAGGACACATCAGCTTCACCGAGGCCTATTAAATTTACATGCTTTTCTATCCTTGAGAACAATCTAAAATGTTGTCAGGGTTTGCCAAATCAAGAGAACCACGGACACACAGCATTCATCCTGCCATTGGAGGGGAAAGAAAAAGCCCAATAAATACCAAGCTCTTAATCCATTTTGACTTTAAATTAAACTTTCTTTAATGAAATTAGAAAAAAAAGAACCAGACTGTGTATTGCATATTATTTGTGATCACAGTATAAAACACAATATAATCAGTTCAAATGACACTGAATATGGACAAAAATACGCAAACCATTTGTCTAAGCAAGTTTTTGTAGATTTGTGAGCTGGTGTTTCCGGTCCTTGTTTCTTGTGCAGGAAAAAGCCAATACTTTCTCCCCAAGTGATGTGCATGCCGGGTGTGTCATTAGGAACCTGGTGGATCGGAGGAAGAAGAATGCACTTACCCGGGCCCTGGTTCCCTTCTTCCTCTGTTGTCAGTTGCAAAGCTAAAAAATAGTTCAGATTTTTCTGCGAGTAGCAAGTTGTATATTGCTTATTGTCCCTGCCGGGAAGGCTCAGTCTCTGGGTCACTGACTTCAGTGACAAAAAATGGCTGCCAACAGTCTGTAGAACAAAACGCAGAAGGGAAAGTAGACAGAAGGGTCTTGATACCAGGGGTCTTCCTGTGCTGGGACTTCAGGGGAATACTGGGAGAGTGGGGAGAACGGAAAACACTAAGAAATATTTTAATGTGATAGATGCGTCTCTGCATTTTCACTGTCCCAAGAGACTTTCTTTATGGTGTCAGTTTGTGTTTCTAAAAAACAACAATAACAACAACAACTTCAGTATGTCTATAAATTTTGGTTATTTAAGATTCACTCGTGTGAATAAGCCCTAGATTGTTTCTAGGGAATATGTTTATGACCATCATGTTGCTCAAATAAACAAACATAAGTGGCGAATTGTCAGCGTCAGGGGTTCTAGGACCCCTGGTCATTCCAACTGCTATGGATGGCAGGAACCTCTCCACTGGGAGCCCTACATGGTATCCCAAGAGGGCCCTCACCAACACATTTCACACTAAAGAAAGAGAGAGAGGATGGATAGAGAGACAGACGAATGATCAGCGAAGTTTGTTTTCCAAGTTGATGCAAGGTTTTTTTGGCATGGTGTCCTGGGTCTACCTCTCTCGCAAAAGCTATGGAAGTAGACATTTTGGGGCAGCTCTTAACATTACAATATCAGCTCCGACCAGCAGCATCAGCTTGTAAAGGAAAAGGCACAGGGCACAATTCCCCACAAAGCTTCGCTAATGCTAGTGGCATTGGCCAAACCAACCCATTACATAGTGCTCAACCCTACTAGGGCAGCAAGGTTCCCCTCCCTCTTTGCCTCCCCCCACCCTCAACAATAGCTGGGCGCCCTTCTCTACTAATAAGAAAGGCCTGAGTCATGAAAACCCTGAGTTTTCTCTCAGCAAAATGGTAGACCCCAAAGTGCTCAGAGTGTGCTGGCTATTAACTAGTAAAAGTCCCAATGCCAACTTCTTGATTCTAGAATTGCTGCCTTTAGAAAAGCCTGATACCTCTCTCCATGGGAAAATACCGTAAAGAAATGGTGTCTGTTTTAGTGTTAGCATGGGGGCTGGGGCAGGAGGGGTGGGGAAGGGGAGGACAAAAACTTAATGCTGTTAAAATCCTATAGTTTCTCCCTTTGGTGGCCAGCCCTACTCCATAAAGGGCATAAATGTGGGGGCCCTTTCCATTCAAAGACATGCAGACCTGGAATGCCAGGACCTGCTCCTGTCCTAAGGGAGCATTCTTGCCCTGGGCACTAAAGACTCTCACAGCCCAGAGAGAACACTCCCTCATCGCATGAGCAACCCTCTCTATTAGCAGAACAGAGGGAAATCAATGTGGAAGCCCACGTGATCATGGAAACTGTAATTGGTGAGAATAGGTGGGGATAAGAAGCTGGGGGAGGGGGAAAAGGGAAGGGTTCATCCTGCCAATTATGAGGAAACGGAAGTACATGAATGCTCTTCTTTGGGACCTGACTTTATTGCTCAAAACAATTTCTTCTCCTCCAACTCCCCCACCCCCCTTTTCCTTGGAAGACAGCACTGTGACTGCTCCTTCAGAGCGAGAATGAAAGCAAAGCAGACAGAAATCTAGGCCATGAGTCATCAATGGGCTTCAGAAAACCCCACTGGGATGCTTCAGAAAGGCCACGCCGAGTCTGAGACACTTTAGAAAGCAGGAGAGTGCTGGAGGAAATCTTTTTTAAAAGCAGGGGGGGAAAAAAGCCTCAGGACAAATAATATTTCTTTCTCTCTGCTCTGACCCACTGTCCCAGCCCTGACTGACACAGTCAAGGAAAAGAAACCGGTATTCATTCAGCGGGCTGTTTATGTGAGAATAAATAGATGGGTTTCATTCCTCTTCCTAACCATACCCTCTCCCCTTAACACCCTGTTGAGCTTCCTGAAAAAGACCTGATGGATGAAGAAGGCCATGGAAAAGAATGGCTTTTCTGCCTTGTTTCTGATTCCTTTCAGGTAAGACAGTCTTGCAAAACTATTCACTTTCCTGACTAGGGAGTCAAAGCAGCAAGACTGGAATGTTAGGTTTCTGCAGGTGCTCCCAAGGGGCCCACTGGAGCTGCTGCCAAAGTGACTGCCTGGCGGGCGGGAGAGAGGCAGTGGCGGATTCTTCTGCATGCCAACATGGGCCCTTGTCATATCTCTGTCACTCCTGCCCTGAGCTGTATAAGGTCAGCCTCGGAGGCCTGCCTCCCCAGCTCATCCAATTGCTTGCTCGAGGGAAAGGAATACTCAGAGCTGCCTCTGCTAAAAATTGGCATCCCACTCCCTTCCTCATTTCTTCACAGGTCTACCTATTGCCACTAGTGGGGGGGGTGTTGCTGGATTTTTACTTAGCTTACATTTTAAGGCTGAGGTGGCAAGGTAAGGTGTTCGGTGGGGTGTCAGGTTCTAGGATGGCCAACAGTCTAACACTGAATGAACAGAGAGGGAAGAAAGAAGCAAAAATGCCTTTCGATTCCATAGGAAACTAAGTTTCCATGTAAAGTGTAGCATAAGCCCCTGAAAATAGGGGGATGATGATAAAAGCCACAAACTGGCTTTTAGCAACAGCGCCATGCTGTCTCCGAGCTGTACTAGAACATCTCATTCAGGAGATCTTAGCAACAGTGCCTCCAAGTCGAGAGCGACCTATTGGAGTGAGCAAGTGAATATTCATCCAAGACAAAGGTCTCTAAATTCTGCCACCCCACTTCTCTCCACAACCCCCTCTCAATAGATAAAAAAACAGAACATAGAGTTTATAAGAGGTTCTAAAAACTGGTTCAGAGGGAAAAAAAAATCAGACAAAGTTCGCTGCTTAAAAAGCCCCACTTGGGAAAACATACACCCTACAAAACAACTGATATATCCAGAACAGAGCGTCCCTTTAGAAAGTGCCCTTGGAAGAGTCAGTACTGGTAAACATGTCCCGTGCTCTTGGTTCTTAACATGCAGAAAAGAGAGAGCTGGAAGTCCCACCTGAGATTAGAGAGGACTTTTCTTTTGCTAGTGTAAAACACTTCACTCTAAAATGTCACTGTCCTCTTCTCACCCATCTCTCTCCCACAAAGACAGTCCATCTTTCCCAGGCACGCGCCTAGTCCATTTCCATTGACATGAGGCGCCTTCGCTCTCTTCTTGTTTCCTGGACCTCCTTCTTACAGCACCAGTGAGAGCTGCAGTAGCCTATGAGGCAGGAGATGAGTCCAATAACCGTGGAGAGGCTGATGCCGATTAGCAGGGGATACTTGAAGGCATTCAGAACTGTGTGGAAGAGGAAGAACAAGGCTAATGAAGCAAACTGAGCCAGTTCTGATCTTGATGACAACAATTCATGCAGTAAAAATGGGTGAATATTTGACTTGCTTTTGATTAGCCCAATGTTTCTCTCCCAAATTCAATTTGATTCAATCCAAACATTTATTGAGGACCTATCTACTATCTTAAAAAGTTCTATGAATACGGGTGCCAATGTTTTTGTCTTATGTGTAGATGAGGAAAGAGGTAAGGGTTTTTCCTCCGTCACCTAAGGGTAAGGAAAATAGGTTAAGAGCTCACAGCAGGATCTAGGCCTATGTTCCCTTCACCTAACTAATGCTGCCTATTCCCTCCTCTCAAGTTAGGAGTAGGAGGTAAAAACAAACAAAAACAAAACTCATTTGGCCATCTCTACCATTTTTTTTTTTAGGGAGAGTGGGGAGCTATGAGGATGCCTCATGAGAGGCAGTGAGTATGCAGTCCCAGAGTCAGGAAGACCTGAGTTCAAGTTCTGTCTTTGATTTTCAGTCAATTCTGGCTGTATGACCTTGGGCAATATGCTAAACTACTCTGTGCCCATGGCAACTGTCTAAGATTATAAAGCATGGACGAGATGGCACTCTATACTGGAAATGGTTTCTTCACTGGGAGTCCACTGTGCTGAAGAAATCATATACCAGGTCCCCCCCAAAAAATGGTTACCTTACTTTTATTATCAGTATATGTGTTCCCCAAATTTGCGAAGAAACCAAATGTTTCTAAGGCAAACGTCATCAAGGCTGGCAATTTAATGGGAAATGCTACGGTGAATCCTTTCGCAAAGTGAATCATCACTTTCTTAATACTCTCTATAAAGCTCCATTTTCATGAATGGAGTTACTTAAAGCACTTTACACCAATACTCACGCATGGAGGTAAAACATCACTAAAGTCCCGTAAACTCAACAACGACTACACAAAAGTGAAACCTGGCCTTCCCACCCGCCCACACACTGACAGTCCTGCAGGCTGGCAGAAAGGAAACGGGTGGTCAGTCTTTAGTCTAGCATTGACTTCAAGAGGTAACCGATGTGAAAAGGGTGAGTGGCCAATGTCACGTTGAGTCCAATGGGGGAGTTGGTCCAGGGTGGGTCTCTCTACATAGTGGCCTTATCTAGAAAAAGGACATCTTTTCCTTATTTGTGTTTGACTAGGCTGAAAGATCCATCAGGGCAGGGAACACTTGAACTTTGTGTCTCCCTCCCTTAGGGCCTAGCTCCACAATCTCCACACAGTAGGAACCTGATAAAATCTGTTTAATTAAATAGTTCCTTCCCCCTTCCCATTACATCTGGGAAAAAATCCAAGTTAAGACTAGGAGGAAGCAAATAGGGCATTTACACAGGAGTTCAAAGGGCATGAAGATATCATCATCTTTCTAATAGGTCTAAACCAGGTAGAATCCATAGGCTTTTGCTGCTTATTTCTTCTGTAATTAGATTTAAGCCTATGTCAAAATTCTTAGATTCTTAACCTGGGGTCCACAGACCCCCATGAACAAATTTCAGGGCAACCTTGAATTTGTTTTTTTTTAAATACATTTTAATAGCCATATTTTGGCATGATTGGTTTCCTTCGTAATCCTACATATTTTATTTTATACATGGAAATAAACAAAAACAGTATACTTAGAAAGCTTCCAGAGACTTCACCAGACTGTTGAAGGGGTCTATAAATCCAAAAAGGTTCAATCATTCTTGTTCTAGATCAAAAACAATATTCACTGGGACAATTTTTTTTTTTTACACTGGGTAGTCCCTTGCTGTTGGTTACAACAAAGCAGACTGAGGGCACTTCACAAACACTGAGAAAAGCGAGCACACAGGTCCATACCATCCATCTTCACAGTTACAAAGATGGGCTTGGATTTGATCTCTGTCTCTCGCTGCCAGGACCCTGTGGTTGATTTGATCCATGGTATCACAGTACAAAAGTAGTTGCCAAAATCTTGGTCCTCAGAGCCATGAACCTGTAGGAGGAACTCCATCACACTGATTTTCTCCAGGCTAAGGTCACTCTTCCAGGTTCTCCGGGCCTTGTTTACAACACCTTTCCGATCCAATGAAGACAGAAGGACAGCAGGTTTATCCAAAGCAAAGGAATGGACGGCAAACCAGGATACATCAAAGGACATGTCATCTAGAGCAGGCAATCAAATGAGAGAGAGTAGTCAGTGCAGCGTATGAATCAGGGTCCCTCTACTCAACCCTGAAAAATAACAGAGGAAGAAAATTACCATGCTATAGGAATGCTCCTATGATGAGCGCAGAATGTAAAAGCGGTCTGTGGCAGATCATTTTCTAAACACCTCAGTAAACTGGACCCTACAAATAGCGAAGTCAGATGGCACGGCAGTGGACAGAGCACTGGACTCGTAGTCAGAAAGAGCTAAATTCAAATTCTTCCTCAGACACTTACTAGCTGGGTAAACCTGGGAAAGCCACTGAATCTTGCTCAGCTCAGTTTCCCTGTCTGTAAAATAGGCATAATGATAGCACCTACTCATCAAATGAGATGATACACATAAAGCACTTTAAAAAGTTGGGAGCACTATATAAATTTTAGCCACTAAGTGGGTTAAAAGCCCACCACTCACTCATACTTTCCTATACTTCTTAATGGGAAACTATGTAATGTCCTTTTCAAATGACAAGTAGGGATAAAAGAGAGATAGACAGAGAGACAAAAAGAGACAGACAGAGACAGAGAGGGAGAGAGTGACACAGAGACAGAGAGAAAGAGAGACAGAGACAGAGAGACCTAGAGAGAGAGAAGGCCCACTGGATAGTTCTGAATGTCAAACTTCTTCAAGTTTGGAGAGTTGCATTGTTTTCAAAGTCAAAACAAGGGCACCTCTGAAACATCAGGCTAAAGAACACAGCTAAATACACATTGATTCCAATGATGTAAAATGTTTGCTTGAACATGGAAAAAGATAGGAAGAGAATCCTGAGAAATGGGAACAGTTTAGAATTCAATGGCCATGTGTGCCTTTTTTTATTCTGGAAAAGTGCTTAAGTTTATAATATTTAATAATAAATTTTTTAAGTCAGACCAAGGAAATTGGGGATGGACAAACAGCCCCAGAGAGTCATGTTGCTGAATTGTAAAGTACTTTGCAAAATTAAAGTTCTAACAGAAGCAAACAAATTAGCATGGGCCTAAGAGAAATAAAGTCTTTGGGACAAGTAATAATTCTTAGACAATTTGGAAGCGCAGCCAGCAAGCAGTGAGTGGAATGAGGCCTCAGCCTCTTCAGGTTAAAGGTGTTGCTGCCATCAGGGGGAACTCAGCCAGAAGCTTTGTGAAGGATTCTGGCCAGGCCAATGGATTTCTTTAAAGTATACGCCACAAAGTCGTTTTTCTAAACAGTAGAAATTAATATATTCATTATTAATTTAGCAAAATACACTAAGGGCAACAGAAAAGGCAATGTACCAATCTTGATGTTTTTAAGATATATATTAAACAAATACAGGGGTAACACAAAAAACAACTTTTTCTAATACGAGATTCTCTAGATGGTCCCCTTTACAACTTATGCTGAGGTAGAGTGTTGGACTTAGAGTCAAGATGACCTGAGCTTGAATCCTACCTCAGATAATTACTATCTATACGTGACCTGTCCCTTTCTTTACCTCGTTTGCTCTCAGTTTCCTCATCTGTAAAATGGGGATAATAGCAGCATCTATTTCACAGTTGTGAAGATCAAGTGATAACATACTTAATGTTAGTTATTATTCTTACTTAAAAGTAACATAAAAATATACCCTCCACTGACATGAGGAATGTTATCTTTGAGGTAGGGATAGATAGCACATTTTTTCCCCATTTTCAATGCTGAGAGGCTTTGGTACTAGCCTTATCTATGCCACAGGACCACATAACAAAAAGAATTCCTTAAAAGCCATAGGATGCTTGGAGGAAATCTAATCACAATTTGTCTTTAATTAGTTGGACTCTTCCACCCACATACAAACCAAAAGGGGAGATAAAACTGAGGCAATAGGGGTTAAGTGACTTGTCCAGGGTCACACAGCTAGTAAATGTCAAGTGTCTGAGGCCGGATTTGAACTCAGGTCCTCTTGACTCCGAGGCCGGAGCTCTATCCACTGCGCCACCTAGATGCCCCAGAATAAAGCTTTTTATGCAAAGAGCAGAGTGTTTCATTCAGTCATAGGCCTATGGAGCCTTAGGGTTGGAAGGACCTCAGGGGTCATCTACTCTAACCCTCACCCGAGCATTTCTCTTCAGTATACCCAAGAAGAGGCTAGCCTAGCTTTGCTCAAAGACCTCAGAATTACACACAGGAAGAGCACTGAAAATATTGAGCTTGACACATTCGCTTCAGGAGCTTTGTGGGCAAAAACACTACTTCTTTGTTTTAGGAGATTTCTCCTCCCTTTTCTAGTGATGAGGACCCTAACTTGGAACCCAGCATGGATTACTAGCCTGGATCTCTCACATGCCATTAGACCAAAGGGTAAGTTTGGACAGAGGATGGAAAAGGAGGAAGATATTACGAGGGCAGGAAGGACAAGAAGGAGCCCAAATGAGATTAGATAATAACAACTCACATTTCTGTATTGTTCTAAAGTTTACAAAGCAGAGCTCACACATTTTAAGAGTTCTGACATGGGAAAAAATAATTTTCCATTGATTTATGGGTACAATGACCCATATCACTCACCATACATCTTTTCTACTCATTAGAGTTGTATCTAGACACACCAACCTGAATCAAGTCAACAAGCATTTATTAAGCACCAACTGTGTCCCAGATACTGTGCTAAGTAAGCTCTAGATTATGGTGACCTACTATAGAGGTCGGGTGAACAAAGACCTGAGTGGCCCCTTGGGTAATATGTTAAAAAAAAAAGAAAAGAAAAGAAAAAAAATCCAAGTGTCTGGCCATATTTCTACCATACCTTCCCACTCATACTACATGAATATCATTTCACCTTTCCTCTTTAAAGTATCATAATTAATTGGAAATTGGAGGTGCTTCGAGGAGGGAATTAAGAAGGAAAAGACTATGAAGGTGAATTTGGACCTGCTTCCGAAGGCTGGAGGGTCAAAGACTGTCACAGAGAAGGATGGGAAGAAAAGGGACCATGTAACCTCTGGAGTTCAGTGATACCCACTCACTATCTCAGATACTTTCTGTAGCTCAGGAGGAAGTGGCTTCTTGGCTTCATGGATTGGTGAAGTGGATTCATAGCTTCCATCAGGAAGATCAGTCTTGGCGATTCCACCATCACAACAGCTCTTCCATTTGTCCCCTCCTTTCCACTCATACTACCACCATCCTAGTTCATTTCCTCATTATCTTGACTATTAGGAAGCCAGACCTTCCTAAATGGACTCCTGGATTCCACTTTCTCCCCTTTCCAACCCATCTGCCACAAAGCTGACCAAAGAGGCTTCCTAAAGCACAAGTCAGATGCCACCCCTTTGCCCAAGAAACCTCAACAATTTCCTATTACCTCTACATTAAAGTACAAACTCCTCAGCTTGGTATTCAAAGTCTTTCACAACCGAGCTCCAACAAACCTTTCCAAGTCTGTGTTGTATTACTACCCTCCATATACTCTACATTCCACTGCAGACCCCCAAGCTGCATCTCCTACCTCTGTGTCTTTGCATATGCTCTCCCCCACTCCTGGAATATATTCCTTTCTCACTTCTACCACTCAGAATTCCTTTATTGCTGCTGTTCAGTCTTTTCAGACATGTCTGACTCTTCGGACACCATTCGGGATTTTCTTGGCAGAGAAACTGGAGTTATTTCCCATTTCCTTCTCCAATTCATTTTACAGATAAGGAAACTGAGGCAAACAGGGTTAAGTGATTTGCTCAGGGTTACACGGCGAATAAGTGTCTGAGGCTGGATTTGAACTCAGGCCTTCCTGACCCCAAGCCTGGTGCTCTATCCACTACACCACCTAGTTAGCCCCCTAGAATCCCTAGTTTCTTGCATAATTCAGCTCTTATGCCATCTCCTATGAGAGGTCTTATCCCACTTCCTCCATCTTAGTCCCTGCCCCTGCTGTTAATGTTCCTCCCAGCACCCTCAACCCATTACCTTGCATTCATTTTGTAAGTACTATGAGTTTATTTTTATCCTGATAGAATACAGTAAGCCACTTCAAGACAGGGAATTTTCACTTTTGCCATTATATCAATAGTACCTGGAACAGAGCAGGTATTTTAATAAATGTTTGTGGAGTAAAGTCTCTCCTGACCCCCTTTATTGTTACTCCTTACTTCTTTGAATTATCATGGACATACTTATCTTTTTCCATATTACATACCACCAGAAGATTATAAGCCCCTTGAGGGAAGGATCTGTTTTTTCATTATGTTTTCATATTCCCAGTGCCTACTACAGTAAATTGCACATAGTAGGCACTTAATAAATGCATTCTGTACTGGAATGGAAGAAATGAGTAGTAGTGCAGATAGATTAAGAAGGCATTTTATCTGTTTACTTTATATAAATAATTGAGAAAGCCACTATTTTCTCTGGAGCAGATATCTAAGACCCAAATGAGAAACTCCTGAGTCTTGTCAAAAGTGAAGAATGCAACCAAAGATGGCTATTCATGTGTGAAGAAATTGCAATTCAAGAAGGAACTTAGATACGCCTCGGGGAAGCCATGGAGAAGAAATAAGTCCCCATTAGACTACAAAATATTTATAACAGCACTTTTTGTGATAGCTAAGAATTGGGAAACAAAGTTGATGCCCATTGATTACAGAATGGCTAAACAAACTGTGGTAGACGGATGTAATGGAATATTCCGGTGCTTTCAGAAATCATAGGGATGGTAAATCCAGAGAAGCATGGAGAGTTTTATACAATCTGATGCAGACTGAAGCAAGCTAGGCCAAGACAACAACACGCACGATGGTGCCAACAATATAAACGGAAAGAGCCACCACAAAACGATCAACAGCGGATGCTGAAACGTGACAAAGAATGAGAACAGCACCAAAGACTGGAGAAAAGACGACCCTTCCATTGCCTCACTTCTTTTGTTTTCAGACTTTTGCAGAATATTGATCAGTTTCGTTGACTTTTTTCTCTTCTTTTTCTTTAAAAATATTACCGTCACATAGGATGGCTCTCAGGAAAGGGAAGAGGAGGGATACTGGAACAGCTTGCAGTGATGTAAAAAAGCAAAAGATCAATAAAAATCATTTCTTTTGAAAAAAAAACATTGATAGAAATCATGAATTCTTGGGTTTAAAAAAATTAACTAAAACCTTAGAGCAGGGGTGGGGAATCTGTGGCCTCCAAACTTTACAGAACAAATCCCCAAAAGGAGGACTTATTCTGTGGATTCAGTCAAAGGACCACTCTTAAGGACCTAGAGGGCCACATGTGGCCTTAAGGCCACAAGTTCCCCACCCCTGGCTCAGAGGCTCTGAGTGGTGTTTTTATCACCACTGTTAATTGAATACAGGGGCTTCACATACTTTTTTCACTTACTTTATTCTTTTTGTGTGTTTTTTTTTTGATCTGTTTATTCTTTCATAACTGTGATTAATATGGAAGTATTTTTTACATGATAGTACATGTATAACCTATACCAAACTGCCTACCATTTTTGGAAAACAGGAAGGGAGGGAGGGCAGGAGAAAAATTTGGAACTCAAAATCTTGTAAAAATGAGTGCTAAAAATTGTATTGACATGTAATTGGAGAAAAAGATAAAATACTACTTAAGAAAAGAATATGTGGCCTTCAGATGAGAAATCAGATCTTAGACATGAACAAGTGGTTAAAAAGATGGTATCTGAGAATACTGTTTAGATGCCTGGACCACAGCTTAAAATACAGGCATGATGGGCTCTTGGCCAGCAACAGATTCACCTAAGTCAGAGTAAAAAATAAATTTCCCTGGAATAGTCTTAAGAACCTAATCCAAAAGACTTAAAACTGAAAAGAGATGGGTAGAGAGAATATATCTTTCAAGACAGCTAACACACAGAACAGTAGGTACCACATAGGAAGAAAACTAGCAACAGGGAGGACGAATAATTTATAGGAGATAGTATCAAAGAAGAGAGTTAGTAAGAAGACCCATGACCTTGGGTACCTATGTGTAATAAACAAGGTCAACTGGAAATCTTACTGCAAGAAAACAACTTCAACTTTATACCAAGACTTGTAGGATGAGACTCAGGATTGTTGCTGGATAAAATATTTGGTAGAATAGTATTGTATATTAAGAAGATGCAGAAGGAAATATAGAAGGATGACAGAAGGAAGAATCAGATAAGGAGCTCAGGAAAAAGATCATAGGAGTTAGAGCTGCACTGTGCTAGATGCTGACAATACAAAGACCAAATTATCAATAGTCTGTACTCTGAAGAAGATTTAATTTCTCTAGATTTCACCTAGTCCAACCCACTTTACATAGAAGGAAAGTGAGGCCTGGCGTACTTAATTTTTCAATTTCGTGCAGTTAGATTTCTGTACCATTCCACTAAAACAGAACTAAGGTTACCAATGATCTCTCAATGTCTAGGACCCCTTTTTTTCCTTCAGTTTTCACCTTCCCTTGACTTTTCTACAGCATTTAATTCTATAGGCCAAAGCCACCCCTTCTTACTGGCTCCTCTCTTCACCCTCTCATCCTACCATACTCTCTTAATTCTTTTCCTTGTGGTTCACAAACCACAATACTCTCTTGCCTCCATGACAGTATAGTGACTGGGGACATATAGGTTTGAGGAGAGTAGATTTCAAAGGGCTGAGAGAAAAGGTAGGTGGGATCTCTGGCCTAAAATCTAGCTCAAGAGTTATGGAAAGCTCTCAAGAAAGAATTTTGAAATTACAAACAAAAACATTTCCAAAGAGGGAAAAAAATGAGAAGCTGTCTAAGGAGACAGATGGAGATAGATGCAGAGCTCATCAACCAGCTTAGATTTTAAAAAGGCATACATAGAAGGAAACCAGGGCAGGTAACTGAGGGTGAATACAAAAGCATGCCCTAGACCTAGAAGAATAGTGTCAGAAGTGCTAAAAAAAAAAATCAGAATGAGAAGGCTAGTGATGAATGCTAAAGACAGCACAAATGATTTTTTTAAAGCTACACTGGGAAAAAGAAGAGGATCAAAGAAAGAAATGCTGCTGTGGGGTAGATGATTTAATGAAAATAGATGATGGAGAGTAGAGAATTCGCCTCTTATTCTGGCTCTGTTTTCTCTGCGAAAGAGAATGATCTATAGTTTGGAAAGAGCAGAATGAAGCACATTAACAGTGATGTAAAACACAATGTAAGTAAGGAAGTAGTAGGACAGTGCCCAGATGTCTTTGATGAGTCCCAAACACTAGGCCCAGATTACATCACAGGATCCTCAAAGCAGTGGCAGATGTGATTGCCAAGCCTTCTTAGTATTTTTTGAAAGAATGGAAAAGGAACTGAAAGACCGTAGATGGACAAATGTACTGATTTTTAAAAAGAGAAGAAAATTAAGTCTTCAAAGTTTAGGTCAGTAACTTTGATTTCTCTTCTTGGCAAAATTCAAGAAAGCATTATTAGAAGGATGGTGTATAATGATCTAGTAAAGGAAACACTGATCACAGCCAAAAGCCAACACTATTTCCTTAAGGACAGATCATGTCAGACTTAGTTTATTGCCTTTTTTAACAGAGTCTACAGACTATTAGGGGATATTGTATAGTTTGCCTAAATGTTAGCAAAGTGTCTGACAATATGTTAGATTTTTATAAATTAGATCTTAAAGGCATATTAAGAGATAAATAGTGACCAGAACATGGGAGGTCACAGGCCCACTGTATTCTACATATATGGAGTGGTTCTTTTTCAGTTTAGTTTTAGGAAGAACACTGATAAGCTGGAGATCGCCCAGAAGACAGTGACCAGGATGAAGAGAAGATTGATGATCAGATCACATAAATACTACTGAAAGATCTGGGGAAATTTAGCCTGGAGAAGAGATTTGGGGGAGGACATGGTGGGGACCACATGGGTTGGGGTACATAGCCTCTAGAGTCCTTTCTAACCCTATGATTTTGTTTAAAAAAGGTTTTAGTTACAATTAAGGTTTAGTTAAAATTGATGTAGGCAACTGAAAAAAAATTTTTTTCCTATCTACTTTTCCCTTCATTCCTACTTCTCCATTGTGCCATTTTTCTTTGTGCTCTTTTATTGCTGGCCTTCAACGACAGTCATGGTAGCTCACCCAAGGAATAGGACCATCGCTTATTTTTGTGAATAGTATTTACCAACTAGTGAAGCTAAGGCAGATGTCATTTCATTCTCATTTCCTGTGAATTCTTCTCTTCCTCATCATCTCAAAGTTCATTTCTCTAACTTACCCCACCATTCATCCCTTCATGGCAACTTTTAGTAGTAGAAAGAGTTCTATATTTATTAGAAGGCCTGGGTTTGGAGCTTGGCTCTTCCCCTTACTGCCAATATGCCTTCTATGGTCCTCCATTTCTTCATTTGATAATGAAGATGTTAGATGAGATGACCTCTAAGGTTCCCTTAAATTCTAAATAGTAGAATCATATGAGCTGATTGGTTTTAGTATCAGTAGACCATTATTTGACTCATTCCTTCCCCCATATATCTTTACTCAGATTACTCAAGTTCTCCCCTATGAGATGGCCCCAGACACTCCCTCTGCTTATCAGAGTTTGGCCTTATCTAATCTTATTTTCACACAGAGACACACAGAGTTTCCCTTCCAGACTGTTCATTTCTGGCCTGCTACAGGTCTTAATCATTCTAGAATACCAGAAGGGAAGTACTTCCAGCTCCTTTCACAGACAATCCTTCAGTCTTACTCTTCCAGTTTCCTTCTATATCACTGTTTCCCCAACCATCTTCTCCTCAAAGCTGAATCTATTTGAAAACTATAGCTATACTTTCTACAGGACTGGAAAGTATGGAAATATTCAGTACTACAAAGGATAAGACTGGGAAAATGGCGGGGGAGGGAAGGCATGCTACAGAAATCAGCCATTAGGTTTGTTGTTATCATTCAGTCATTTCAGTCATGTCTGACTCTTTGTGGGTTTTTCTTGGCAAAGATACTAGAGTGATTTGCCTTTCCTTCTCCAGCTCATTTTATAGATGAGGAAAATGAGGCAAACAGGGTGAAGTGACTTACCCAGGGTCATACAGCTTGTAAGTGTCTGAGGCCAGATTTGAACTCAGGAAAGTGAGTCTTCCTGATTTCAGGCCCTGTACTCTATTCACTGTACCACCTAGATGCTCAACCAAGGTCTTTCTCCTTCCAAAGCTTTCTCCGGGGTCTTTACATATAAGAAACAAGACGGCAGTATCTCATTAGGCCTCATACGGGGTATTGTGTTCAGTTCTGGGAAGGACAGTGATAAGCTGGATAGTGTCCAAAGGAGAACAAACAAGATGGTGCTTGAAGGGCTCTTAATGAAACAAGGATGGGACTTGTTCTGTTTGATTCCAGAGAATATAACCAGGAGTGATGGGTAAAAGTTGCAAAGATAACAATTTAGGCTTGATGTCAGGAAAAGAACTTCCTAACAAATGGTTCCATCCAAAAGTGGAATGGACTGAATAGAGAGGTAATGAGTTCCCCAATCTTGGAGGTCTTCAAGTCAAACCTGGATGACCAATTGTCACTGTTACAGTGGAGACGCATTTTGCATTTGGATTGGACTAGATGGTGGTGAGATACTTTCCAACCCTCAAATTCTGTAATTAGCTGATTTTAAGATTTCTTCCAAGTCTAAGAGTCTATCTAGAAGGGGAAGGTCAGTAGCAGGATAACCCTGGAATAGGAAAGGGGCGATTGACCTGATGTTGCCCCTGTACCTAGTTTTACCATTTGTAATGTTTATAAAAGCATCTTAGTAACAGAAAGATTCATAACCTGGACCCAAGCAACTTTACCCATTCTACAATCCAGCCTATTTGCTGTTCCTCATATATGACATTCCCTCTCCCATCTCTGTGCCTCTTCCTATTTCCATACTTAGAATGTATTCCCTACTCATCTCTGCTTCTTGGAATTTCCATTTTCCTTCAAAGCTCAGCCAAAGCATCACTTCCTACATGAAGCCTTTCATGATTCCCCCTATTAGCTGCTAAGGCTGTCCTCAAATCACCCTCTATTTATTTTGTATACAATTATATATGTCCATGTTGAACTCCACACCCCACTCCCAATAGCAAGCAAGGTCCTTAGGAGCAGAGACCATTTCTTTTCTGTCTTTGTATCACCAGCACCTAGTACAACACCTGGTATATAATAGGAACTTAATAAATGCTTGTTGATCGATGGAAAGAAGGAAAGAAGCCATTCATTAAGTTTAACTCAAGCTACAACTAGCTTACAGTTCCCGTATTAAAAGAACACGGTCACCACATGAAAGGCACCATTTGACTGGTGTATAGGTAGAAGGGAGAATGGAATACCATCAGTATAAGTAGACAGATGGAGGCTGGGGAAAGGGCAGCTCGCTGACTCTGCCTCTGTTTGACCACCTGTCCTACTTCTTGGGTTCTCTGCAATGGTGGACCTTAATTTGAGTATATATGGGTTAACCATATTACAGCTAAAGATAACAGCAGCATGGCACACAAGAAGGAAAAAAGGGATTCAGGAGACAGTGGGACAAGAGGATCAGGGAACAGGACTAATCTTTCTTCAGGCATTTAAAACAAAATAAGATATAGAGACTCTTTCCACAACCTGTTTGGTCATGAAGTGAGGGAGAAAAAAGTTGTATCTTGGACATATTCCCAAAGAACTTACTGGATAAGTGATTTCTGTTAGGATTATTTGTTTGTTCATTCATTCTTTTAAACACTTACCAAGTGCCTATGATAGTTGGGAATATTAGTATACATAAGACAGTCCTTTCCCTTCATGAGTTTATAATCTAGTAGAGGGGCATAATCTGTATTTATTTTGGTACTTTCCAGCCATCTCCAGGCACTCCAGCTACCACCGCCTTCACCTCTTTTCATCAAAAGATGAGCTGGGCCATCTCTAGTTGTCCTGATCTATATCTGTCCACTGGACCCAGATGGCTCTGGAGGAGAAAGTGAGGCTGGTGACCTTGCACAGCCCTCCCTCACTTAAATCCAATTCACTTGCAAGTCATGGCATCACCTTACTGATGTCATGGTCCTCTTGGAGAATGAAAGAAAAACCATGCGCACAATCAAAAGCTGAACTCCAGCCCCTGAGAACCTGGGCCCTGACTGGTGAATTTTCATCTCATTTTGTCCAATCCCAAGCCTACTGAACCACTTCCCGGTTGTCTCCAAGCTATGCTATCTCACATGAAGCCTCCATTTACCTTCCCCCCTTTCCAATATGAACTCTCATATGTACCGTCTTCCTCTATTTTAGAAATCCTTGTGGAAAGGGTCTGCCTTGCGTTCCTGTATTTGTATTTCTAGCACTTAGCACATAGCAAGCACTTAATAAATACTTCTTCATTCATTCATTTCTTAGATATTTTGTGTTTATTTATTGGTGTTTTGGTTTCCCCAAGCAGGGGCCATCTTGCTGTATTGTATTTGTATCCCTAATACAAGTTCTTGGCATATAGTAAGCGAGATATGTGTATATGTGTGTGTATGTGTATGTATATATACAAGTATATGTTTATATATTTGTGTCTTGATATATATTTTCTTTCATTCTGTACATACTAATATTAATTTCTTAGTTTACTGATTTCCACCCCTGAAGGCAGGGACTGTTTCTTTTCTGTCTTTGTCTCCCCAGCATCTAGTCTAGGTCTGACACATAATAGGTTATATATAAACATATGAAAGTTAATTGAATAAAATATGTACATGAAAAAAATACAGGGTTACTCCTCTTCTCCCCCCAATAAAAGGAAGAGGAAAAATGGACAAATACCTGGGTCGAGGGCTGCTCCTTCCAGAGAGATGATGCAGAACAGTTTAATCAGATCTCCTCGATACACTGTTGGAGTGTCAGAATGCACTGAGACGTTAAATATGGGCCCTGGAAGAAAGTAATTGTGATCCCGTTACTTCTATTGCCTCGGTTCAAAATTTAACTCCAACTCTTAAAATAAATTTTTACATGAGTTTAAAAACATACAGCTTCTTCTCACTTAGAACTAGTCTGGGAATATCCACTAAAAGATCTTTTCTACATTCAGATACCAAAAGCTTAACTCTGCCAAATGAATTGCATCTGAAAATCATGAGTAATTTTTTTTCTTCCCTTTTCCTTTCTGTGATGCCAAAGGAAGCATGCTCATTTGCAGGCCCTACAGAAGGTCCCTTATCATGGCTTATTGTTATTGGTAGGGTTCACTACTGGGTAATGAACTTGGCAGTCTTAGTAATGGTGGTTACTGGATATCCCTCTTAGAATTCTAACTTTAGAGGAACTGGAATTGGAATCGTCACATCGGTCTCTCTGAGGACCACCCTGCCTCGCCACCCCCCACCAAATACAGAGGGTAATGATGTAGCTCTTTGAAAAGGGGACTGAGAGTGTTACATCTCATTAGATTCTTAGGAGGTAGATCATACATCTAGTGACATAGATAGATACAAATACAAGTTAACTCTAGGTGGGGAACAGTGTTCTCAAAATTTTGGTAGTTGTGAGCTGATGACAATGTTACAAAGCAACCCATACAAAGCAGGGCTTAGCACAGTAATTAAATAATATTTTAATGGCAAAATTAATCAGACATATACTTAATGATAAGCATAAGTGTCATTATTCTACACAGTAATTAGATGCACATGGCAAACCATTCACATAAATGAAAATGAATGACAGGATGGCAGATTTAGAATGGGAAAGGCCCATAGAGGTCATGTAGACCAATGCTTTCATTTTACAGATGAAGAAATTTAGGCCTACAGATGTTAAGTGACTCAGCCATGTTCACACAGGAAATAAGCCACCAGTCAAACCCGGGACATTTCACTACAACTCCATACCCCTTTCCATTGTCAGTCATTCAGTTATGTCCGACTCTTTGTGATTCCATATAGGGTAAGGTAAAGATACTGGAGTGGTTTGCCATTTCCTTCTTCAGTGGATTAAGGCAAACAGAGGTTAAGTGACTTGCCCAGGGTCACACAGCTAATAAGTGTCTAAGGCTGGATTTGAACTCAGGTCTTCCTGACTCCAGGCTCAGAGCTCTATCCACTGAGTCACCTAGCTGCCTCCACTCTTCCACTGCATTGATTCAAATTAAGCATTTATAAAGTCAGCTAAAAGAAAGGGGTAGTCTTGGACAAGAGATTAGATGTTGTAGCCTCTAACTTCAACCTCTGTCAGACCAATTTGTTGTTCTTCTTATGGTTCTGATTCTAGGAAAGAGTGAAGTCTAGAGTCAACCCCATTTCTCCCCAGCCCAGGACCTCCCTGTCTATCCTGGGCAGGCTCCCATTACTTGGGGATGGGCATACTTATCAGCCAGGGTTTCCAGGGCTATAAAGAGGCCCTGTCCAGACTTCCAAGAAGTAAGGAAAACAGACCACAGCTATGGACTGTGTGGATTCTTGGGTTTATCAAGGGATGCCAGTGAAAAGTAACACTCTCTTCTCTGATTAGACAAAGAGGGAAACAGGCCCATATTCAGAAGTTGGCAGCTAAGGCAAAGGCAAAGAGATGAAGGCTACCCTTCTTTGCCCACCCTCTCCCCCCAAAAAAATCCTGGCAGAGTATTAAAGTCTGCATGGGGAGGGTATTTTGTAATGGTACCATTTAATCCAATTTCAATCATATTGCTTTCTTAACAACAAGTGTCCAGGGAATGGCAATTTTGTTGGGGAGAGTAATTCAGAAATAGGGCAGGCAATTCTGGGTAGGACGCTGGGCTTGGACAGCATAAATGCTCCGAGTTACAAGACGGGTACGAGAGGGGTGGCCCAGCAGGCAAGACAGTCACAGAAAAGGATGTGCCAAGGACAAATTTCACCTCTAGATGGACCTCCAGCCAGCCCTCCTCCCCCTCTTCCCCAGGCAGTTATTTGACTCTTTCTAGGTCTTGCTCTTCCTCTTTTCTGCCCCATCATAGTGAGGTGACAACTAGCCTGACCCACTAATGCTCAACCAGGGGTTTCAAAGCTGGATGTGGAGGTACTTTATTCAAAACTTAGCAGAAACAGAGGAGAAAGTGATCACAATTTTTTGTTGTCCAGTCATTTCAATCACGTCTGATTGTTCATGATCCTATTTGGAGTTTTCTTGGCAAAGATATTGAGGTTTCTTATTTCCTTCTCCAGCTCGTTTTACAGATAAGGAAACTAAGACAAACAGGGTTAAATGACTTGCCCAGGGTCACACAGCTAGTATGTGTCTGAGGCCAGATTTTCCAGATTTCCTTAGGAAACCTCAATTTAAGAGTGCCTGTATTTCTCATTCTCCCTGTTTGCCATGGTGCAGGATAAAGTTTCCATCACAACACTGATGCTAGGAACAAGATTTTTTTTTTTTGTGGGGGAGAGGTGGCATGTATGCAGTAATGAATTATGCATGGTAGCAACTTATTAGTAATGAAGACAATGCTGTCAGCACAGATCTTTAAGGTCTGAAATACTTTCGTTATGCTGAATTTTCATGGTAATGGTATTTCTTGAATTGGACTTGGACCAATTCACTTAGAGGATCATGGAAAAAAAGTTTGAAGGGGTGTTAGAGCTCCTTTAGTTTTATAGATAAGAAAAGTGAGGCGTAGGGAGTTAAAGTGTCTTGTCTTGAGTTAAACAGAGAGTAAGCCCAGATCCAAACCTAGATTCTCTGACTCTGCGGTCTGTGCCCCTTCTACTATCTTACCCTAATTTCCTAAATGAGAAAGACGGGCCTAGACTAGGAATCAGGGGATCAAAGTTCTAGTCAAGGGTTCCCTCTTTGGGCTTCAGTTTCCCAATCTCTAAAATTCAGGAGGTGAACTAGATAATCTCACAGACAGAGCTTTTCCAGCTCTGATATTATGCTCCTAAAAGTTGAGTGAAATGAGTCAAATTCCTAGAGGTCTCTCAACTCCCAATCTACTGGAGAGTGCATTTGACCACACTGTCTTTCAAAATGCTATCCAAGGTCAGACCCTATCACCTCTGACCTGAACTGCTGGCAATATAGTCATCAACAGAACCTCACAAAGCATGTATTTCTAGGCTGTCCTCTCTCCAAACCATTCCCCAAACAGCTACCAAATAAATCTTCCTGAAGCACCTCTAGTCCCACAGTTTAACCATCTCACTCCTGCTCAGAAATCTTCAATGATTCCCTCTTTCTCTAGGATAAAATATCAACTCCTCAGCCTGGAATGTAGGGCCCTTAGGGCTTTTCACAGCCTGCTTTCCATCTACCTTTTCAGACTCGTTTCACAGTATCTCTCTTCACATACTCTGTTCCAGACAAGCCTGCCTACCGACTGTTTCCCAAACCTGACACTCCATCTATTTTCTCCCAGTATCTGCACAAACACAGGCTGTTCCCTCTGTAACACACACTTTCTTTTCACCTCCATCTATTAGCAATCTCTAGTCTCTTTTCAAGGTTCAGTGCAGGTACTCTGGTCTTTCCTGATCTCCCCAGTTAGTGATCTCCTCATCTTCACCTTGTCTCATATTTATTTTGTTGTGTATTTGTTATATACCCCATCGGAATACGCCCTCCCTAGGGAGGGGATGGGGAAGAGTGTTTCTTTATTGTCTTTGAATCCTTAGGACCAAGCACAGTGCCTTTGGGCATGATGCTTACAAATGTCTGTTGAATTGAACAAGAAGCAGAGATATGAAAGAAGGCTACTTTCGATCACATTAATATAGATTCCACTCCCCACCAATACCCCAAGTCATTAAAAACGAAGTAAAGTACTAACCAGTGGAAAAGCACCAGAGGGAATACCCAGGGAAAAATGAGATGGGGCCAGAGGAAGAGAGGGAAATTAGTCACCAGGGAGAGATGCATTATAAAACGTGGCTTAAGGCTTGCTGCACACTTAAGTGATAGCTCTTTTGTTTTCAGGATGGATCAAGTGCTGTCTGGAGCCGTGGCCTTCTATGGAGCACTCAGTCTTGATGGTAACTTATTTTTAGTGAAATAAGGGAATCTTCCTCAAGACTGAACAAACAATTCCAAAGGTTTGGTAAGAAGGGGAAAGAGCTTGGGCATTAATTTCAGTCTAGAAGCTACAGACAATAAAGACAAGCATCACATGACCTTCTCTCTTCTGATTTGGGAAATTTAAGAGTATTTCCTATATGTAATTAATTCTTGAATGGTTAGTTTAGAAAATATAAAGGAATAAATGAACAGTCATCATGGAAATGACTTCTAATTAGGGGTCAAGAGGGCAGTCACAAGAAACATTAGTAGAAGTGGCCTGCACCTCATGGAGAACATCACTTTCCCCTCCTGCATCCCAAGAATGGGGAAAACGGCTGAGGAATTTTCAGTGGCCCAAGTTTAGTTCCCCTATAACAGTAAGTCAACAACTTGAAACTTGTGATGAACTGGCCTCATTTTTCCTTGTGCAAGGTTATTAAGCTATTAAAGCTAAAAAACTGCACTAAGACTTTGAGACCTACACATTTTTAAAAAATCTCTATTACTCGTTGCTGTTCTTAGCAAAGACAGACAGACCGACAGACACATTCCACCTCCACACAGCTGCCCTGGGTACTCTGCCAAGCACACAAGCACAGAGGGAGTTGTTTGCCAAACCAGACGCAATGCCAATGGAATGAAGATGAAACTGTCTTCCCGTGTATGGAAATACTGCTTTGATTTTGGGGGTGGGGAGGAGAGGGCTGGAGGAAGTCTATGCCTGTCATTTCATCACTGTAGGGATTCCTTCCACAGATTCCAAGCAGCCACTCACCTGTAATATACAGTCTTACAAAATTGCCTGTGACTCAGATAGGGGAAGCCCTTTGCCCATGGTCCATAGAGCTGTTACGTATCAAAGGCAGAATCTGAACCCAGGTCTTCTTGATTCCTAAGCCAGATCTTTTATTTACCATGCCATGCTGCCTTGATAAGTCAGACTAATAAAAGTTATGGTGCACGTCTGTACCAGACTCCCCACCCCAAGCCCAACCACTTATGTAACCTTGGGCAAAGAAAACATTTCCCCTCTCTCAGCCTCAGTTTCTTCTTCTGTAAAATGAGGGGGTGGGCTTAGATCACCTCTAAGGTGACACTGAGCTCTACAATTTTATTCTTCTATGATTCCACCTCAATTCTACACCAACCTGTGGTTTGGAAGTCTATCAGAATTGGATTAGATAAACTGGTCCCTGCTTCTCTCCACAAGTTGCCTCCAGCGGGGGACCAGGCTGTTACCACACAGCGGTACAGGCCAGCATCGGACACCTGAGTCTGGTACATTCGATAGCGGAATTCATCTTCTTGGACCTTTTCCAGCACTACTCCATCAGCCCGGGCCTCATCAGTCCAATTCTCCAGCTTCACCACTGAATCCTGGTCTAAGGAGATGATGTGCTTCGTCTCGTTGGGGCTGAAGGGGTCTGCCGCAGGCTTCTCAGCTGTGACGAGGACTGAATACCGAGGAGTCTTTATGTGCTCAGAGGAAACCTTACAAGTCATCTCAAAAGTATTTCCTGCAGCAAAGAAAGGCTTTGCCTTCCTCGCCTTCACGAGGAGCACAGAATCTGAAATACAGCATCAAAAGAAATTAATTACAGAAGGGACTTAGGACAGTCAGACTTTTTGCTCCCAGATATTATCAAAGAAGCGCTCACTCATTTGAACACCGTCCTAGACATGCACTTGCTCCCCAAAGCTGGAGAGTCAAGGAGGAAAAAAAACGTGGATTGGAGGACAAGCTGAAAATCACTAAAGAGGCAGGATGAGTTCCAACCACAGAGGGGCGGGGAGAGTTGAGTCGGGGAAAATTTGGTTCTGGGCCACTGGAAGATGTATTAGAGGATGAACTGGGGAAAGTCTAGGGAGGCTCCTACTGTCTCTAACAGGGTACTCTGGGTGGCTCTGGAGAACCCCAGGATTATTGGTACTGTACAAAGACAGTTCCCGGGCAGCTAGGTGGCACAGTGGATAGAGCACTGGCCCTGGATTCAGGAGGACCTGAGTTCAAATCTGACCTCAGACACATAACACTTACTACCTGTTACTCTGGGCAAGTCACTTAACCCCATTGCCTAACCAAAAACAAAACAAAACAAAACAAACAAACAAACAAACAAAAAACAAAGACAGTTCCCTCTCCTTTCTACCCCATATCTCTCATCTCCCTTTTCCCCTGCCTGCACTCTTCTGCCCTACCTCCTCATTCCACAGATCAATCCAGTTCAGCAGGTGAAAACTGCTAAATGTCAGGACATGGGGGTGGGACCTAGGGCTACTCGGTTCAGAGCAGGACTTCATGTCTTACCCCCATTCACTCAGCCTTTGGAATCTGTTCTGATTGACGGACCAGTAAGTGAAAACTCATCATATCCACCCTATCTATCCCATGTAAGACCATGCTTCACAACACACCCAGTAGGACACGAGGGTTGACCCAGCATGGATACGCTACTAATCTGCCCTGCCTATATGTATTCCTCTGCACCCTATTATTCCCATTTTCCAGCTTTTACTCTAGAAAAAAAGCATCCACATAACTGGAAAGGACATGGCAATCTGCTCCCCCACAGCTCCACTCACAATCCCTGTGGCTTCCCCATCCAAAACTTCGCCTGGCCATCAATCCCCTCTATGTGCTGTATCTCCTATTAGAATTTAAGCTTCTAGGGGCAGCTAGGTGGTGCGGTGGATAGAGCACTGGCCCTGGATTCAGCAGGACCTGAGTTCAAATCCAGCCTCAGATACATAACACTTACTAGCTGTGTGACCCTGGGCAAGTCACTTAATCCCATTACCTAGCCCCAAAAGCAAAATAAAACAACAACAACAACAACAAAAAGAATTTAAGCTTCTAGAGTGAAGACTTATTCACTTTTGCATGTGTATAGTACCTAACAATGCCTGGAACATACTAAGTGGTTAATGAAGTCGTTGAGTTCCTAAATCAATCCCTAACAAGTCACTTAATCCCTGACACTTAAGTTTCCTCACTTGCAAAATGGAAATGCTTGTGCTATATACCTATCTCACTTTAAAGTAAAGTGAAGAAAATGCTACAGAAATGTGAAAGCACTATGGAAAAATCATCATCACCATTTTCATCCTGGGGAATAAAAAAGTCATCATGTGATACTTTGCAGTGCACACAGTAGGCACTTGATGTTTATGCACATGAATTGAAATGAGCCAGATTCTGGTTCTCTATCTTGTTGGACATACAGTAAGTACTGCTTGCTGAACTGGATCATCTGTGGGGTAAGGGATGGAGCAGACGAATGGCCGAGAGGGCAAAGATGGGATAAGAGGCAGGAACTGCCTTCAGGCGCTTCTGAAAACTCATTCCGCCAATGTTTTCTGAACGCCTTGTGTGTGCAAGTCACAGTGAGGAGAACAGAGAATAAGACTGCCCCTGTCCTGTGGAGCTGACCACATAGTAGAAGAAAAAAAGAATCATATATAGTGTCCGAAAAGTCTTAGTGCAGCTTAAAGCTTTCACAGATTAAAATATAAGACTTTTGGTACATTCTGTACAATTCGTATACTTTAACACTGTAGCCCAAAGCTTAGGGATTAAGTATAGTTAGCACTGCTATAATATGCTCCTAAACATGCTGCTGCTATAACGTGCTCCTAAAAAACCATGTCGTTATGCAAAATTGTCCAATAAAAAACACAAGCTTATGGGAAAAATGGGGTTAGGAGCACAATCTGTCCAGCCATAATTGTTTCTTTTATTTTTGCAACATTGCCTCTGATGGGCCACAATGTGGATTCCTTTATGTCTGTTGCTTGGGAGATATGACACGTTCTCTGGTGTCTCCCAAAAGGCTTTATTGATTCACATTTCTTCTCAACACTTGAAATTTTCCTTTAGAATGCACTGATTAGAATTTTTGAACCAGAATGCTTAGATGTTTGGGGATATTTAATGAATATGCATGTGTGTACACACACATATACGTATGTATGTATAGGTATGTGGATACATGTATGCATATGTATATACACAGTTATATTTATGCGCATGTGTGCATATATATTATGTATTGAATATATACACATATACACACACATATGCACAAAGCTCACAAACATTAAAGAATAACAAAACACAAACTTAGAGGATAACGATATACATACACGAAGTGAAATGAGGTAGCTGGCAGATATTTAAGGGCAGTGGGGGTGGGCATTTTGTGTATTCCTATATAGCTCAGGTCAGGTGGGTATAGCTTTCTACATTCACTTAGTGTTTCTTGTGGATGAAATCACACATAAGCAAACATGAAATTCACATGATGCTGAAATTGTTCCCTAATATATCAATGTGCAGCTGGAACAAAAACAAGCATTGTAACAGAATTACCATACCAAAACAGGGCCATGGTCTGCTCTGTCCTCAAGTGGTAGTACCCAGATGATAAGTAACTATAATGAGAGTCTACACGGCATAGTGGCTAGAATGCCTGACTTCAGACTCAGACACTCATCAACTATGTGACCACGAGAACACCATAACCTCTCAGTTTCCTCATCTGTCAAAAGTACTTACCTCAGATCACAAAAGTTCAAAAGAGATGATGTGCTTTGTAAACAAAGTGCTATGTAACTACTAATTATTATTGTTGTCACTATTACTTATTATTATACTATCTACCTCTCAGAGGGTTGTTGAGAAGAAAGCAATTTGCCAATCTTAAAGCACTAAATACACCTTTGCCCCATAAACTTATAGGCCTGGAGTCAAGAAGACCTGACTTCAAATGTAGCCTCAGATACTACCTATGTACCTTGGGCATGTCACTTAACCTTTGCCTCAGTTTCCCCATCTGTAAAATGGGCATGATAATAGCATCTACCTGCCAGGGTTGTTATTAAAAGGTAGTTATTACTACTGCTGCCACTGCTGCTGTTGTTGCTGCTACTACTAGGAAAGAGGAGTTACTACTCAGTAAGAGGAATCATCGTTCCTACCTTCCACAACCCAAAAAATGTTGACAGGCTTGGATACGACTTCCTTGCTTTTCATCCAGCTTTTGTTATGCTGTCTGGTCCATGCAGACACAACACAGTAGTAATTTCCTCTGTCTCCCTCTGAAGTCCTCTGAATACGAAAACTAAACCTGGCCCCATCCTCCTTGGAGAAAATAATCTCCCCATTCTGTGCCCTCTGCCTACTCTTCTCCCCAAATCTCAGGGTCCAGTCTGCATCCATGGTGGCAAGTAGCTCATCGGACACCACTTCATCACTGCGAGAGTCCATCCTGTAGTACCAAGAAACAGTGAAGCGGACGTTGGCATCTGCATTCCTCACATCTGCTATCTGGCACTCCAGCTCTGTGGGATCATCCAGGTACTCAGGGACCCTAGAAGCATTCATCAGCACCTCAAACAGCGGCTCTGTGAAAGAAAAGGGAAGACAGAAGGGCTCAGAAAGAGCAACCCACCACAGAGATAGCACGAGACAGTGAAGTTTTGGGTTTTCTAAGCCACAGGATTGTTTTTATTCATACAATTGTAAGCTTAAACATCAAATAAAATGGGTATCTCTATATACAAATTACAACAGAAAATGAAGATTGTATATGAAACTGCAGAACTCTTATGAAGTTCAGCTTGCTTTTCTTGTAAAATCTGTAATAAATTCAACCTGCAATGTTCAAAGATGCCACGTTTGTTTGTGACTTTCTGGTCTCACTTCTGATCTCTTCTGTGCATGTCTTAGAAAAAGCCAATGACCCTCTTTTTTTTTTTTTGCTGCTACCTTATCTCTGTCCTGCACTCTCCCTACCACCACCCAGCCACTAGGAAATAAAAAAAGAAAAACACACCATTGTAACAAATATGCAGAATCAGGCAAAACACATCTCTATATAGACTGTCTGAAAATCATATGCTTCCACAATCTGCATCTCAACTATATCACCTCTGTGTCCTAAGGTGGGCAGCACACTTCAACATCAATCCTTTGACATCTCAACGGGTCACTGTATTGATCAGAATTCTGAAGTCTTTTAAAATTGCCTGTTTTTACAATATTGTTGCTGTATAAAATATTCTCCTGGTTCTGTTCACTTTAATATATATATCAGATGATATAAATTTTCCCAAGTTTCTCTAAAACTGAACCACAAGCCTAAAATGTTAGAGTTAGAAGGGACCCCCAGTGAATATCTAATTAGCCTCCCTTATCTTATAGATGAGGAAACTAGGGCCAAAAAGGAAGTGATCTATCCAAGGTCAAACAGGCAGAAAATTTTCCGATCTCTATGAATACAGCATCCCCTACAATAGTGAAATATGAGAGAGAGAGAGAAAGAAAGAGAAAGAGAGAGAAGGGAAGAGAAGAAGAGAAAGAAAGAAGGAAAGAGAGGGAGGAAGGAAGAGAGAGAGAGAGAGAGAAAGAGAGAGAGAGAAGGGAAGAAGTGAAGAAGAGAAAGAAAGAAAGAAAAGGAAGGAGAGGGAGGAAGGAAGAGAGAGAAAGAGAGAGAGAGAAGGGAAGAGGAGTAGAAGAGAAAGAAAAGAAGGAAGAAGAGGGACAAAGGAAGAGAGAGAGAGAGAGAGAGAGAGAGAGAGAGAGAGAGAGAGAGAGAAAGGAAGAAAGGAAGGAAAAAAGGGAAAAAGAAAGAAAGAAAATCCTAAACTTCCAGAGCTGACTCCTGGTCCTGACTCCCAATCCAGAATTCATTTACACACCACGTGGCACTTCACTCTGACAGATTTCAGTAAGAGTCCATTAATCATCTCTCCTACTATATACAAATGATAAAATCCAAGAGATAGAAGACAATGTGAAGTCATCCAGTTCAAACTGCTCTCTAATAGATGCAGGAGCTGAGGCCCAGAGGCGTGTTTCACAAAAGTCACAGAGCTCATCTGGGGCAAATTCAGGACTTGAATCCAGATCTCCAGCCTCCCGGTGCCACTGTTCTTTCCACAGTTTCTCATGGCTGTATAAGTTCAATTAAGGCTTCTCTGATTGAACAGAAGGATCTAGGAAAAGATTTGTTTCCAAACCTAAATAACACTGATAAACATGGCAAGAAATGAAGCTCGTGAAAAGACACTTTTCAGAACTTTTAAAATATTCACAGAGATTCTCAATTTACAGCTGGAGAAACTTCAGAAGCCATCTAGTTCCATTTAGTTCAAACCATCTTGTTTTCAAATGAGAATAGTGGAGCCCAGGGTAGTTAAATGACTTGCCCAAGATCACAAAGTATTAAGTGTAAAAGGCAGGATTTGAACCCATGTCGTCAGACAGCAGAGTTTGTGCCTTTTATCAAGCACTAGGCTAGATGCAAACCTTAAAGCACCATATAAATACTAAGTTGGTGCTGAGGATACAAAGATAAAATAAAACAGCTCCCATATTCAAGAAGTTTCCATAGTATTTTAATATTTCTTAAAGAAATGGAAACTTCCCTTTATTCATTCATGATCATCTATTAGAGCAGCTAGGTGGCGCCAGAGTGCACACAGCGCTGGGCCTGGAGTCAGGCCGACTCAATTTCCTGAGTTCAAATCTGTCCCCAGACTTTTACTAGCAGAGTGACCCTAGAAAAGTCATTTAACCCTGTTTGCTTTGGTTTCCTCATCTGTAAAATGAGCTGGAGAAGGAAATGGCAAACCACTCCAGTATCTTTGCTAAGAAAACCCCAAATGGGGTCACCAAGAATGGACATGAAATGACTGAACGACAGTAACAACTATTAAAGACAACAGGACTAGAAGCTAGAACATCTCAGTCTGACACCTGGCTCTGCCACTTACTGGCCATATGACCCTGAGCAAGTCATGTTCACCTCTCTAAGCCTCCGCTTCCCTCATCTTGGAGGATCTCCAAGGTTCCCTCTAGCAACGGCCTTCTGTGATTCTGTAAATGCACCTCTCACGCTCAATCTCCCACCATCCTTTCTGTCCAAATCACCTTGACTAAACAACTTAGTTTCACCTATGACTCATCTGGATTATAAACTGTTGAGGTCATGGTGCTCATCTTTGGTGATTTACATGTCGGATGAAATTTACAGCTTTGTGACTAAGCCAAGTGACTTACATCATTTAGGGGACAAGAAATGGAACAGAATTTTGAATTTCCCCCCCCCATGTACGAAGATGAAAAACACCAGAATTCCTCATTATGAATTGAATTTGGACCACTAGAAGTTCTCACCATTGTCTCTGCCATTTTTGCTTTCAATGATTCAAGCTCATCTTTTATTGGAAAAATCCTCCCCTGAGGAAAAGCCACCTTACTGCCTAATTCTCTTAGATGTTTCCAAGCGTACAAAATGTTTATGATTCTTTTGTGAAATTGTAGATGATCATCTGTAGCTATAAATTACTGTTATAAAATATTGGGCAGCTAAGTGGCGGCATAGTGCATAGGGTGCTGGCCCTGGAGACACGAAGACTTCCTGAGTTCAAATACGGCCTCAGTAGCTGTGACCCTGGGCAAGTCAGTTACTCCTGTCTGCTTCAGTTTCCTCATTTGCAAAATGAGCTGGAGGAGGAAATGACAAATCACTCCGGTATCTTTGCCAAGAAAACTCCAAATGGGGTCATGAAGAGTCAGACACAAGTGAACAACAAAATTTTTCTTAGTTATACACAATTTGTATTTTTGAAGCTTGTAGCTATGAATCTGCAACTTAAATGTGCTTCATTAATTTTATTTATTTATTTGCTGAATTTCTTTTGCCAAGAGGCAGTATAGCTTGGTGGACAGAGAGTTGGCCTCAAAGTTATGAAGACCCGAGCTCAATTCCTGTCTCAGACATATACTGGTTATGCAGTCCCTGTGCAAGTTACTTAACCTCTAGAGACAGCTAGTGGATAAAACTCAGTCGTTAAACCTCTGGTCCTGGAGTCGGGAAGACCTAAGTTCAAATTCAGCCTCAGACACTTACTAGCTGTGTGACCCTGGGCAAATCACTTAACTTCCATCTGCCTCAGTTTCTTCAACTGTAAAATGCAGGTCACAATAGTACCTATCTTCCAAGATTGTTGTGAGAATCAAATGGGATAATATTTGTGAAGTGCTTGGCACGTAGTAGGTGGTTACTAAATCCTTCCTTCCTTTTTTCCTTCCTTCCTTCCCTCTCTCCCTCCTTCTTCCTTTCCTTCCTTTCCCTCAGTGCCTTAGGCCTTAACCAAAGAGATCATATAGTCAGTCCCTATTCCTTCATTCTTTTCTATAAAACATCATCTTCCTATTTGTATGCAGGATTAGGACCATCCCAATACAAAGCAAAATAAAATAAAAGGGTCACTTGCCTCTCAGTGAGAGATGAGAAAAATATTAAATACCATATCGTTCACTTTGCACCTGCAGCAGAAACCCCTCACAAATCACATGGCCTCTGCTGAAGACCTCCAGTAATGGGGGACTCATTCTTCCCATGAAGCCTATCAGACTTTGAACAGTTCTGATGATTAAGAGATTTCTCCTTATTTGGAAGCAAAATCTGCTACTCTGTACAGACACCATATTAACTCCTCAGGAAAGCTAATACTGATGAATACTGATATAAACACATTTAAAAAATATCACAGAATCTCATTCTTTTTCTGAATCTCATTCTTAAGAGATAACCTAGGGGCAGCTAGGTGGTATAGTGAATAGAGCACCAGCCCTGGAGTCAGGAGAACTTGAGGTCAAATTCAGCCTCAGAGACTTATTAGCTGTGTGAAATCCCTTGACCCAGAGTGCCTCTGAGAGAGAGAGAAGGCAGAAGAGAGAGAAAGGAGGGAGAAGAGAGAGAGATAGAGGAAGGAGAGAGAGAGAGAAGAGGGAGAGAGAGAGAGAACAGGGGGAGAAAGAGAGAGATAGAAAGAGAGAGAGGAGGGAGAGAGGAGGGAAAAGAGATAGAGGAAGGAGAGAGAGATGAGGGAGAAGAGAGAGGGGGAGAAGGAGAGAACGAGACAGAATCTAGCTCACTGTGATCATTTTTCAATAAATCAAAGAAAGATGACATGCCTCATTCTCGGTCATACCACTAGTGAGGATCAGAACGTACCTTCAGTGTTCTCTCTAATGTTTTACTTTCCCTCTTTAATGTAGTAAAAAGAGCAGTGGACAAAGTATTAGGAGGCAGATTAGTTTCAGATCTGTTGCTAGCTACTTGTGTAACCTTGGGCAAATCACAAATTCTCTGGCTTTAGTACTCTCATAAATAATATACTCCATATTTTCATCACGGGCCAGTCACTGAACCTCGCTGGGCCTCAGTTTCCCCACTTGTAAAATGCAAATAATCAAAATAGTAGCAATTTACAAATAGCTTTAACATCTCTGCTCTCTCATTTGATCCTCAGAAAAACTGAGACAGTTATGATTATCCCCATTTTATGGTGGAGGAAACAGTTTCAAAGAGGTAAAGTGGTTTGTGCAGTCATACAACTAGGAAAGATCAGAGGTAGAATTCAAATTCAGATCTCTGAGAGCTCTTTCTATTTTTTGGCTAGGCAATGGGGTTAAGTGACTTGCCCAGGGTCACAAAGCTAGTAAGTGTTATGTGTCTGAGGCTGGATTTGAACTCAGGTCCTCCTGAATCCAGGGTTGGTGCTCCATCCACTGCACCACCTAGCTGCCCCTGAGAGCTCTTTCTACTACAAGGTGATCTAGAAGACTGGTATTTGCACTGTTGGAGAGGGCAATAAGACCAAAGAAATTCATTAGTCTTTGGGGGTATGCATTTATCTGAAGTCCTTTATTAGCTTGGGAAAGAAGGAAGGAAGGAAGGAGGGAAGGAAGAAGGGAAGGAGGGAAGGAGGAGGGAAGGAAGGAAGGAAAGAAGGAAGGAAGAAAGAAAGGGAGGGAGGGAGGGAGAGAGGGAAGGAGGAGGAAAGGAAAAAAGGAAGGAAAGTAGGAAAAGATAGTTGAGGAAGAAAAGGAGGGAGGAAGGAAGAGAGGGAAGGAGGGAGGATGGGAGGGAGGCCATGCACCTGCATACTGTATGCCTGAAGACAAAAAAGTGAGCTAGTCCTTGATCTTAGGATCTTCCATTTGAATCATTAAGGCAACACATACAGGACAATCCTGGCTAGAAAAGGCTGTTGTGGTTTGGGAATTCAAAGGGATGAGGAATCTCACCCTTTCAGAAGCAATAGGAACACTGATTTTTATTAAAGTTCCCAGAGCAATAAGGGGGTGGGGTGGGGATGAGGAGGGTGGCCCTCCTTTGCTCCCGGGGAAAGGGACTTTGTTCTATTCATATTTTTATCCTCCAAAGGGAGAAGCAGCCAGGCTTGGCAGACAGAAGGCTAACAGCCACTAGAGAGGTGCCCCTGGGGAAGTCACTTAACCCCAGAACATCCCTGGCAGCAAAGACCGAAAACTGCAGGACAGCCATGAGTCTACATTGGCTGGGGGAGCCTCTGCATCCAAAGATGGCTACATCAATGACATCGCAGGTTCAGACCAAAACGAAAGTCCAAGACTGGCAAACAGGGCACCCTGCACACAAGTAGGTCCTCAGGAAATGCTTACTGAATGGATGAAACCGAGGACAGTGGAAAGAGAGCTCCTTTTGGAATCTGCAGCTCTGCTTCCACCACCTCCTGCAAGACCTTCTCTCAAGGGTCCTCATTTGTAAATAACCCTATGATCAGGCAATCGAGTGCCGATCGAGCCCAGCAGCATTTGAGGCATTAGAAAAGCTACAGGTAAGAATCACATTGTAGTCCTTGCCCTCAAGGAGGCTACAATCTAGTTGATGTGATAGGGTTATTATACACATGAAACCATTATTTTAAAATGATAGCATGTCACAAGGTATCAGCTAAGTCTAGAGGGGAAAAAAAAAGATGAGTTCTGAGGTCAGAGGTCCAGAGTTCAAATCCTGCTCCTCTGATGTTTCTTGGATAGTTTCCTCAAATGTAAAACTGAAGGGTTTAGACTAGATGTTCTCTACCTATGATCCTTTTGATGCTACTTACACGACAGACTGTTCAGTGTAAAGACTGGAGAAAGTGTTAAGGGAAGGAAAAAAAAATCAGTGTGGGCTGGAATAATTAGAAGTGAGTCTGGAACAGTGAAGATCTCAGCTGGAGGAAGGGTAGTGTAATGGATAGCGAGAGCTGGCCTTGGAGTCAGGAAGACCCTACCTCAAATCCTCCCTCTGACCCACCCTGGCTGGGTGTCCCTGGGCAAGCTGCTTTACCTTTCTAAGCCTCAAGCAGTTCTCTAAGATTATAAGTTGCAGAAAAGTTGGTGAGCCACATTGGCAAAGAAGTTTCTCACCAGAAATTCCCAATGCTAGAGTCAGCTAAGTGGTGCTGTGGACACAGCATTGGCCCCAGAGTCAAGAGGACCTGAGTTCAAATCCAGCCTCAGACACTTATTAGCTGTGTGACCCTGGGCAAGTCACTTAACCCCAACTGCCTCAAAAGAAAAGAAATTCCCAATTCTGATGAAATCACAGATCCAGTAAGAAATTAAAAAAAAAAAAGAAAGAAGAACAATTTCAGAAACTGTCTTAATAAAGGAGAAAAAAAGAGTTACTCCAAATATGGGTGTGGCGTGGGATACTGGTTGCAGGCAAAAACGGGATCCCCAGAAGAAAGGAATGCAGGAGTAAAGAAATCAATGGAAAAGATGAGTTAATGAATGCATGAGATAGGGATGGTGTTGTAGCCTTCACTGCCCACAGGAATTTTCAAACTATTTTCAAGCAGGTAGTTTGCAAACGAATTTAGGTTTTAACATGGTTCAGGGGTAAAATTATTGAATATTTCCGGCTGCGTGTGATCATTTCTGAATCCATTTCCTCTATCTTCTGTCTCCAAAATATATCGTTCAAATTCTGTAAAGGTATATTTGATGCCAAATGTGATGGAGAACTGTGCCAGAAATAGCTCTGTCACAAGCACTGCCATTCAAAGATGCAATGCTTATTCCAATGTGTTTTAAACACAAAAGGGAAAGAGGGAAATTTTATTATAATGCTCGCTCACATCTATCATCCCCAGCGTTATTCCCATAATGGCTACCCATTAACTGTTGTTCTAATTTCAGGATCTCCTTCCCCTCCCTCCCAACATGGATCAGGACTTCATTGTCATACAATTTACAAAACAGGAAAAATGAGCGTAAATTCCACCATTCTTCTTTTATATGCCATAAAATGTTGGCTGTGCAAATCTTTTCTGAATGGAAGGCAACATGGCCCAGAGTACTGGACCTCAAATCAGAAAGATGGAGGTTTCAATCTATATTCTCAGATATTACTACCTTGGTGACCATGAGAAGGTTAGAAAACAAAGGGAAAGAATGAGACGACCCTTGAGATCCCTTCTGGTTTCATATCTATACTAAACACCAACCTCTCATAGCCTCAGTTTCATCATACATAAAAATAGGGATGATAAAGACCCTTATTTCATAGGGCTTCAGTTGCTTAGTCATTGCTCAGTCATGTCCAACTCTTCATGACCCCATTTAGGGTTGTTTTGGTAGAGATACTGGAGTAGTTTGCCATTTCCTCTCCAGCTTATTTTACAGATGAGGAAACTGAGGCAAACAGGGTGAAGTGACTTGCCCAGGGTCACATAGTAAGTGTATGAGGCCAGATTTGAACTCAGGAAGATGAGTCTTGCTGACTATCACTATGGCACCACCTAGCTCATAGGGTTCCTGTGAGGTTAATGGTAACAAACCTTCACGTGTTATATAAATGTGAGCTATCATAATGATGACGATCTCTTGGAGTTTTAGTTTCTCCATGTATAAAATGGGGAGAGTAACAACTGCACTATTTACTCAACATATCTTTGTTGTGAGGCTCAGAGGTGCTTTACAAACTTTAAATGGATAAGTAACTATCAGCTATTAATATTATAGAATTAGTTTCTGGGTAGCCGAGAGTTAGCCTTTTATTTTTAAATTCTGTGATAGAATTCTTTCTTCTAAATTGTATTAGGCCCTTCTTTGCCTTCCTCAACAACAGGCTGAATATAATTTACCCTTTGGTTGATGACTCAGAGTGAGTATTATTTGGTCATGGTGATGTACTTGAGATATGGCAAGAACTGCTGGACGCGGTGTGGGACAAAGGCATGGAGGAATCCTGACCCAGCACTGACCCGGGACCTTGTTTTCTGAGAAAAGTCCCTGAGGTCATTTTGCTTCTTCGCCTTTTTCAAAATAAAACATGAATAGTTATTATTTGCACACTCCTCAGGAAAGCGCTGTAACCTGCCATCTTTGCTGCAAAATGAATCACTGAATCAAAAGCCAAAGCAGCCTTCTCCCAAGAGGTTTTTCCACCCTTCAGAATATTCATGGTTAGGAAAGCCAAGAGCTGGAAGGATTGGGGGGCCTGGCAAGAACTGATTCCATGGGCATCCAGTCTGATAAGCCATTTACCTAGTCAATCCATAAACATTTACTAAGTGGCCACTGTGTGCCAGGCACTGTGCTAAGACAGTCCCTGCCCTCAAGGAGCCTACAGTCTAACGGGTGAAACAACATGCAAACAGATACATACAAAGCAGGCTATATATAGGAAAAACAGGAAATAATTAACACAGGAAAGACATTGGAATTAAAAAGAGTTGGATGCCTTAAGGAAAGCAGTGAGGGTTATATACTACGCCATTTTCTTCCTAACCCTTGCTTGGTAGAAAATGTGGCTGCCTTCAAAGAATGGATGACTAATTATTTGGGTTGGACTAGAAAATGGAAAGTGGCAATAATTTAGAAGAATTATGGTTCCTGCCAAGGATAAAGCTGAGCAGTACCTAGGCATGGACCCAAAGGTGAAGCTAATTCTGACCAGGGATTGGGATGGGGGCTACTGTATAATGAAAGTAACCAATAACTACGGCTGGAATTCTAGGAGAGACGATACTGGGCTACTGGGGGAGAAATAGAGAAGGATCAGGAAAGGAGACTAAAAGAAAGCTTCCAGAATATGTCTGGTGCCCAGAGGCTACAGGGAGACTGAGCTACTTGTCTGAACAGCAAAGCCTACTCACTAATCCCTTTTAGCTGGAATATGGACTCAGAGTTAAGTACTTAGATCTATAAAAATCTATACTTGTGAAAAAGCTGGGCAAGGGGAAGAAAGTCTTAGAGGGGTACTCAGGGAACCCCAATGTCCTTCCCTACTACCCTCAGTGTCCTCAGGAACACTTAAAACTCTAGCTGTGATCTATTTATCCCAAACATGGTGACTACAAGTATATTTCCTTGCTGGCTGGAAACCTGTTTCATTTTACCTGAAACCTTAGCTGATGCAGTGGGAAGGGAGAAGACTCATTCCTCACTATTTCCAGAATTCATGCTTGAGTAATTTGGGTAGGACTTAATCCACAGTTTACTGAAGCAACAGACTTGGGGGATGAAGTTCCAGCTCTGCTGCATTTTATTTGTGTGACTTCAAGCAAATCACCTAACTTAGCCACAGAATTTCCTCATCCATAAGATGGGGATAATAACTATATCACCAACCACATGAGGCTCCTGGAAGGAGAATGCTTTCTAAATTGCCCTATAAATGAGAGCCCTCATGATCATCCTCTTACGGCATTTAGCTGCTGATGAGAAAAGCCAGCCACAAATTTTCCTCAAGGTAGCCTTGATTCGCAAGTTTGTACCAAATTCTGAAATTATCATATCATGTCTTCAGGATGGATCTACTTTCTTATGAAATCTTACTTACTTATTCTGAACACCACCCTGGTCCATACTCAGAATGAGAGAGATAATGAAGAGGGCAAGAAGACTGGCTTTTGCTCAGCGAACTCTACGGTTAACTAGCAAAAGAATGTTTTACTTAGTCCAAGCAAGACTGAGATCCTGAAATGATTTTTTTAAAAATAGGTTAGGTTCAGATTCTTAAAATCTAGCCAATAGCTCAGAAATATTCAGATTCTTTAAGAGTCTGGCCAACATGGCGGATGTTCTGATAAACCTTGTCTTTGACTGAAAGGAGGCTTGGGTCAAATTCATTGGGGCAGAACCCATATGTCGTGATTTCGGGGTCCCAGCACCCTTAAACCGCTAAACTTCAACATTTTGATGGCATATACAGGAAAGCTGCCTAACCCCAACTTCTTCTCCAGTATGTAAGCCTCCCCCCCTCTTTCTTGCCCTGCAGTTGGGGTCACTCTTGAAAGCTCGGAGGTGCTTTTCAGGCAGGCAGTTACGAGGCTGTCTCCATCCTCCGCCTGACGCTCTCAGGTTCTCAGTGCACTGGTTCAGTTCGAGGCCATGGACCTGGGCACACCTTCTGCAGCATAAAGGACGAGGACGGATGATGCTTGATTCTCCCTTGGCCACGTGGTCCAGGTCCCTGGCATTCTATTATCTCACAGTCCTCACAGACTGCTTGGCCACTCCTAGATCCCTCCCACAGTCTTTCTATATATAAGGTCCATCTTGTCTCCATTAAGGTGCTCAGATTCTTATAATCTAGCTAATAGCTCAGTAATGTTCAGAATCCTTAAGAGTCTGGCCAATATGGTGGATGTCCTAATAAACCCTGTCTTTGTCTTTGGCTGAAAAAAAAATAGTTTATTGGCGCTTTGTAAGTGGAGAGGGCCAGTGTGATAGTGAGCTGTGGAGGCAGGGGAATGGGAGGCAGCTGGATTCCTGAAGGTATGAAGGTAGTAAAAAGATAAGAGAACCCTTCAGAAAACTGGTCTTAGTGTAGGCATGCTATGTATCTTTTTTGCTGTGTTAAGGAAAATACCCAGGAATAGCTATGCAAGGGCTGTGCTGGTTGCCCTGGATGGTCTCTCACTCAATGGGTCTCCCACAACTGGGAAAGGGGCTGTAGAAAGTGCCTCAAGATCAGCTGTTTCCAGACACTTACCCTAACCTCTCTTCCAAAGGGCACAATCTTTATGGACTTGTGAGTCACTTTTCAGTTGTCCCAAGTGGTGTAGGGTCTATTATAACATTACATCATGCAAACACCCCAGATGTCTCGATATCAGCAGACTAGGCCCAAAGGTTTCTGGGAAAGGAAACAGACTAGCAAAGCCCTGAAGGCTCTGGCTGTCTTACCTCAGGACAGCTGTATAAGCAGCTGCAGCATGTGGTGGATGCGGGGGTGGGGAAGAAGAAGCCTTTGGAAGAAAAAGTAGGAGGGAAGGGCTATTACAGCAGCAGCAGCAGCAGCAGCTTTTCCCATCCCTTGTGTTCCCTATGGGTTTGCTCATTGTGAATATCTGTGCATATTCTATGAGAGGAAAATCTCGGCTACCTCTGCTATCACAGTGACTCTAGGCACACATTTTATTCCTAACATGACCATTGCTCTGCTATTGGGGTCTGTGTGTGCATGGCTTTAGAGGTAGCTTTAGAGGATGACCTTGGAGGTCATCTAGCCCAACCCCCACCCATTACTGATAAGGAAGTCAAGGCCCAAGAGATTAAGTGATTTGCCCAGGGTCACCCAGGCCACAAACAGTACTGAAAGGATTTGAAAGCAGGTCCTCTTTGCTCCAGATCTAGCAGTTTTTTCTCCCCACTTCAACATGGCATTTCCATATATAGAGAGCATATTACAGAGTACATGCACGTCTATATACGGTATGCATTCATGTAATGAGTAATATTTATACGCAGCTTTAAGATTTGTAAAGTGTCCTACATATAGTAACTCGTTAAATTAATGGCACAGTGGATAGCCGGGCCTGGACTCAAGAAGACCTGAGTTCAAATCTGGCCTCAGGCACTTAATAGCTGTGTCACTTAACCCTGGTTGCCTCAGTTTCCTCACCTGTAAAATGAGCTGGAGAAGGAAATGGCAAACCACTCCAGCATCTCTGCCAAGAAAACCCCAAATGAGGTCATAGAGTCAGACACAACTGAAACGACTGAACAACAATGATAAAACTCATCCGACCCATGAAAAGCAGAGCTGACTTTAGGGTCAGGAAGACCTGAGTTCTAGGCCTATTTCTGACATATACTGACTGAGTTCTTCTGGACAAGTCACTTCATCTTTCACTGCCCTGAGCAACTCTCTAAGACAGTGACTGTTGAGCAAGTGAAAATCTGCATTGGCGGAGGAAGTTTTGTCACTGGGAGTTTCCTGTACCTGGGAACTCATATTGGCAATTCATTCAGTGAAGGAAATCATAGGTCTGCTCCCCTACCCTAGATACACATCCACAGATGCTAAGAGATAATAAATATACACATGTATAGATGTATATATAATGTTTGCTATTCCTTAGCATCTATGGATATATATCTGGATATGTATATGTGTGTACGTGTATCTAGGTATCCATGAATGTGTATATATCCACATGTATGTACACTGTATGGATATATAATGTTTATTACCTATCAGTATCTTTGGGTGTCTATCTCTCCGTATATGTATATATGCATATATATGTCTATCTGGATTATGTGTATATATATATATATATATGCACATACACACAATATATATTTAGTATCTATAAGCATCTACGGATATATCTGTATGTATATGTATGTGTGTGGATATATATGAGTATGTATATATATGCACACACAAAGATATGCATATATGCAAGTACATGTATGCGTATATAATGTTTATCATCTATGGTTATATCTGGGTATATATTTATATCTAGATGTATACGAGTATATATACATGCACATACACATGTGTGTACATATGTACATGCATATGTACAAATATGTCATTTATTATCTTTTAGTATCTATGTATATACATGGGTGTATATGTGCATACATGTGTCTATGTATATCTGGATGTATGTGAGTATATATGCATACACATATGTATATATATACACATGGATATGTATGGATAGTTTCTTATCTATTAGCATCTATGTACATATACACACATGTGTGGGTACGTGTGTGTATATATATGTGGATTATATGAGTACATATATGCATATGCACATATATGTAGATATAGACAGGCCCATTATATATACATACACACATATCATATATACATGTACAAATGATCAAATTAATCAGCTTATCAATGTTTTTAAAGACAGTAATATTCTGCCACTTGCCCCTTCCCCAGATTACACACCCACCCACCCATGCACAACAAAAGTCTTAGGCACGTAACTGAGCCCTGTTAGCAATGCTACCTCCTCCTCTGTCTTCTTCCTCCTTTTCACTCTCTGGAAAGCACAAACCCTAATCACTCCCTTCCATGAAAGAGGATCTCAACGCCTCCCCCCAAGAGCTCTTCCTGTAATTTGACAGCCCCACAACCCCCATGTGCCAAGATCAATGCATCGGGCCTTCAAAGGCTCCCAAACTGGAGAGCAGGCAGCCCACTTAAAAAGATGCTCAGGCAGTGATTCAGAACTCAGGAGTGGGGGTTACTCAGTGTTTGGGATTTGACGGCATCACACAACATGCCCAGGGATCAGAGCTGTGGAACAAATTCAGCTCAAGAGATGAAAATCATCCTTTGGTGCTGACAACATCTGTTTTATTTTGAAGAGTTGCTAAGGAGAGTTTTGGTTGGGCCAACGTTGTTCCAGTTCAGTACCTCCCTATGTGTTGGACGCGTGGTTTGGACGGCAGGAAAAAGGCTCCCAGATAACCTTTGTTTCATGAGCTCTTCAGACATTGAAGGACTGCTCTGCTAATGAGGGTGACCACGAGGCACAATGGATAGATTGCTTGGCCTGGAGTCAAGAAGACTCATCTTCTTTAGTTCAAATCTGGACACATACACGTACTAGCTGTGTGACCCTGGGCAAGTCACTTAACCCTGTTTGCCTCAATTTATTCATCTGTAAAAATGAGCTAGAGGAAGAAATGGTAAACCCCTCTAGTATCTCTGCCAAGAAAACCCCAAATGGGGTCATAAAGAATCAGACATGGCTGAAAACAACTGAACAACAAACATATACTACATAGGCCAAAGACAATTTGAGGAGTGAGAGGCATTCAGGCTGCAACCCTCTCTTACGCAGCTTTTCTTTCATCCACCTCCCTGCAGTTATGTTAAAACACTGAAAGAGCATGCATGACCTAACGCACAGGGCACTGCACTCACAGAAATATTCAGGTTCAAATCCCACCTCAGGCATTACTTATCATACACAGGTCATTCACCAAACCTCTCTAGACCTGTTTCCTCAACTGTAAAATGAGGGTGTCGGACCCTATGACCTCTGAGGGTGCTTTTAGCTCTAGATCTACAATCTTATGAACACTCCTGAGCTTTCAAAATAAAACCATGGATTTCCCACCCCACCAGGGAAGGTGGGCCCATGGAACAATAATGTTCAGAAGTCTAGGAGGTACAGAAATAGGCAAAGGGGTCTGAACCCATATGAAACTGACAACAGTTCATACTTCTGGTTAGAAAACAATCATGCAGCTGAGTCACATAGCTGAGGAAAAGTTAAGTATGTTTAATTAGTAATAATGATAATAACTGGCATTGATATACATATCAAAGGCTACCGTGTGCTTTGCATTCTATCATCTCCTTTTCCTCATGATACCACTGAGGAAAGCAATACTAGGACTTTAATCGAGTTTTACAGACAAGGAAACTGAGGCACTGACAGGTAACATGACTTGCCCGAGTGAATAAATAATAAGGGAAGAAACCAACTTCAGAGAAGAAGCCAAAGGGTCTCCATGGGCATTAGCTTTGACTACTCTTGCTTGTGCCCACACGGGCCATTACCCTGCCCTGGGGTTTATACCAGGCAGAGGAAAGGCAACCCTGGTCCTCAAGGCATTGATGTTATCAGGGTCTCAAAGTAATGGAATGTGAGTTTTCTTGCTTAATGACGACAGCCCACATTTGTATGACACGTTAATGCTTATAAACCCCTTCCTTACAAGAACCCTGAAGAGTGGGTTGTCAAGACACTGTGATCATCATTTTAACAGATAAGAAAACAGAGGCTCAAAATAAGTGAAGCGACTTAGCTACAGCCATGGAGTTAATGTTGCAGTGGGGATTTTGAACCCAGTTCTTTTCTCACACTGGATCCAGTACTCTTTGCACTATGGTAGGCTGGCTCCCTTCAATATGACAGTGCAAAAAGGGCATGTCTAATTTCTCTTTATCAAGATTTTTTTTTAAAAAAGACCAATGTGATATGGCCGAGCAGTAGTCTTGAGTCTGAAGCATGGAAGGTGCTGTCCATATTGTCTCCCCTTCATTGGAACCTTCAGTTCGAGGAGAGGAGAAAGAGGAAAAAAAAAATAGGGCAAGCTGACCTCATTCAATGCCTGCTTCATTCAGCCTGGCTAATTTCACTTGGGAAAACAACAAAAAAAAGAATTTAGGAGGGAGTGTTCAAGAGTTTGGAGTTATTTCAGCCTAAAGACCTAGTTTGGGGGCAGAGCTGTGGGGAAAGAAGGAAACAAAGGGGAGAAGAAGGCAGAATAAGGTTTAATCTTCAGTGTACATGAAAAGTTATGAGGTAGGGGATTATGGGTATGGAATATTGCATATAATGTGGGATTTGGTTTATTTAGGCCAAACTGGCTCCTGTCCTTCCCTCATCCCTTATCTCTTTTTTTCTTAGCTATGAAGGATGACTCTTTGGGTGGGATAAGGATATATTGGCAAATAAAGGGGATGTAAAAGATATCAATAATCATTTTTTTTAACAGTTGCAACATGGGAGCTGACAATTCACATTTCTAATGCACTTTAAAGTTTACAAAACACTTCCCTCAGAATCTCCCTGAATCTAAGTAGTACAAGCATGGTTATCCTCACTTTGAGGATGAAATGGAAATGGAAGACTCACTGAGGCTTACACAGGCTAAGACATGAACCTCAGTCTTTGAATTCTGGCCCCTATGTTCTTCCTTCTCCACCACACAGAGAAGCGAATGCTTCTCGAAGCAATCCTTGGACCATCTGATGGAGCTGCCTCATCTAGTTTTATCTGGAGCCAACCAAGGACGCTAAAATACTCTGACAAAGTACATAGGCTCCTGAACCTGACATCGAGGAATAAAATATCTCTGCATTCTGGGGGGACTTAAAGGAAAATCCAGTCCCTCTTAAGTGAGGAAATCCTCTCCTTTTTTTTTCCTCTCTGCTTTGGGCTTTTGGAAAAGCACCAAGATAAACTCAGAGTCCCTGCTCCAGCTCCTAGGAGTTACGGGATAAGGGAAGAAAGAATGATACTCCATCCTTTCTCTGATGAGGATTCGTTTCAAAGAGCCATTCAGGAACACCCTGATGCTATAAATCTGAGCCACAAAAGGAGATTAAATTCCCTCCAATGAAGTCATTGAAACTGAGGCGATACTATCTAAACACTTCCCTCGCCTTCTAGATTCAGGCTCAGTCAGTCTGGTTTCATCCCTAGCTGAGGATGTACCTGGTCAAAAATTCATTTCTGCTGATGTACGGAAGCCAAAATAAAGCAGATCCCCTTAATATGCCCATGAGAACGATTATGCCTGAGAGGAGAAAAGCCCTTTTCATGAATTCTATTGATAACCAAATCACTTACCCAGCAAGGTGACCTCCACTCCAGCTGGTTCAGACATCTTCTCAGCCACCTTCTGCCAGGTCCTGTTATGCCTAGGTGCCCAGAGAGCCACATGGCAGAAATAGTAGCCAGAGTTTTCTTTGTTAGCATCTCGTACTAGCAGGCGGTATGAGTGTATATCCACACGATTTAAGGTAACTGTCAATGGGCTGTGCACCACGGCATTGTGGTCCATGCTTGCCAAGATGTGTGCATCAGGCAAAGAACTGTCAGGTGTCTTGCTAAAGTACCACGTCACCTCAGCCTGAAAATCATCCTTCTGATCAGTGGTGATGCTGCAGGTGAGGTCCAGGTCATTCCCTTCAGTCACAGATACATTATTCTTGGTGACAGTCGCTCTTAAGGCTTAAAAATTAAAAATAATATTGAGAAATCCTGACAAATCAGATGATCTAAACCTCAGATTAATTTACTTTTAGGTTCTTCTTTTTTATTTGATAAATTTTTGTTTCATTAAATATTTCCTAATTACATGTAAAAACTTTTTTAACATTCATTTTTTAAAAACTTGAGTTCCAATTTTCTCTCCCTCCCTCCTCTCCCCTACCCCTTGAGAAGGCAAGCAATATAATTTTTAGATTCTTCTTAACAAAATTGAGGAGAGGCTTCACAGGTACTCTAAATATCTGTTGGATAAAACGTATCCTTTAGGAGGCTTAGTATAAAAAATTTTTTAAAAACAAAGATTAAATTAAATTCGTCCAACCCAGGGAAAATGTGGACCATAACTTTGGCAATTTTAGAGAACAAAGGACAACCTAGGATCAGCTGGGGCCATACATTAGTCTGAGCAGGGATGCTCTTTTCAGCCCAGAGAAGGGAAGAATTCAGAGCAAAGGGGCCAAAATGGTGAGAAGCCAGTTGACTTTCCTTATAAGTCTTCAACAGTGTGACTTCATAGCAGGGTCAGTTCCAAAACCATCAGACATACCCACATACAAATCAAACACAAGAACAGACTATAAAGTTCTGGATAAATAATTTTTATAACGTAAGTCCTCTCCATTTCATTAGTGTGGCTAATTAAGAGTTGACTATGTTTGGATATAATATTTGAAATATCTTGTGTTATCCAACAGCAGCCTCACAGATGGAGTTTCCACTATTTGCTTCCAAAGCTTTCCACTTACTAATACTTTAGTCTATCTTTTTTTTTTTGAAGAAGTTGAACACCTGTAATCTAAGTACAACAGCACTCAGCTTACTGATGATGGTCTGGAAACAATTACACAGATGAGAAATAACTAACTGTCCCCGAGAGGCTAACGGCTCCGCACATCCCTATGGCTCTCTGGCAAGAGTTGTTCAGCGGTAACAGCTGCACCCAATGAGCAGGACAAAGTGAGGCTGGTGCCCAGCTCGGGGGAAGGAAGGAATCCTAACCCAAAAAACTCAGGCCCTCCCAAGCGAATGACTTTCATCCGAATCTAAACAAAACCTGAAATACATTTCAAACAAGCTTTTCAGGCCAGTTCCAAAGTCTACTTAGGTAAGAGAATGAGAAACAAGCCTTAAGTGTCGGAGAAAGGGAATGTCATAGGGCTATTTCCCATTTCTGGATATAAGTAAACACATGTGTGTGTGTGTGTGTGTGTGTCTTGTGTGTGTGCATGTGTGTACAGTGTGCACATGTGAACATTGTGTCTACATATGCACACATGTGTGCATACGTGTACACAATACATGCATGCATACAATATACATATGATACGTGCATGTATGTGCAGGGGTGTGTGTGTGTGTGTGTGTGTATGTGTATATACACCTTCTCCTCTCTGACACATTATTTAAAGGGCTTAAAAGAAGATTAAGACAGCCTTACAAGGTGGAAAAGAAAAATCTCCAATTTTTCCCAACCCATTTTATGCTTATACCCTCCCCAAACCTAATGGAAAGGAATGGGCATTTACATAGTGCTTACTGATTGCCAGGTACCACACTAAATGTTTTCATAAATATTAGTTCATTTGATCCTCATAAGAACTCAGGGGCGTAGGTGCTTGCTATTATTATCTCCATTTTATAGATGAGGAAACTGAGGCAAACAGGGTGAAGTGACTTGCTCAGGATCACACAGCTAGTAAGTGTTTAAGGCTGGATTTGAACTCAAGCCTTCCTGACTCCAGCCCCAGAGCTCTACACACTGAGTTACCTAGATGCCTCTAATCATTTAATGATCTCTTGCCACAAAAGACAGACTATGACAGAGAGCACCATGGGCAGGGCCTTGTGGAATGTAGCAGGGATGGTCTTGGTTTAGACAAGCATGTGCAAATTTCTTATGGCACCTTGCCAGACCTTCCTTTAACCCCATCACATTTTATTGTGTCTCAGACTTACTTGTACATGTTATAACCTCCCCATGAGACAGTGAGGTCTTTGAGGGCTTCCTGGAGCCTACATACATCCTCACACCCCTAGCACCTAGCACACTGCCTTGCATATCACACTCAGTAAATGCTGAAGGCAAAAGGCCCAATTCTACTGTGACACTTTTATTAATTCAATAGAAAACTGAATCTTCTACCATATCTGCTATGAGTAAGAGTAAGAAAACTTAGGGCGCTCTAGCTTTAAAATCACAAATGTAATTTCTTTTAACTTTAAGACATAAACCCGTATTTACGTTGTTATTCAAGCACACAGTGACTTCTGCTTCCTCTTGAATTTTCTCTTCTGTAAGCAAGCCAGAGAGCAAGATCACTACTGGCCAATGGATGGGGAGGCACATGGCCATTCCTTGCTCTGGGCATAGAGTCTTTAATGGAGGGGAGAATTTGAAGGTGGCGAAGACTTAGAGAGAACCTACCCTCTTTTAGAAACAGCACAGAAGAGACCTGAGTGTGTTCATACACAGCAGGGAAAGAACCAGTAGACTGGGAGGAACGGACGATTAAAGACGGGGTAAAGATGATATTATCAATCAGTCTTCGAGGGCCTCCAAGGTACCAGGCAGTCTGCTAAGCGCCGGGTTATAAAAAGACAGCCAAAACCATGGTCTGTAGCTCAAGCAGCTCACATTCTAATGCAGGAGACAACATGTAAACAACTACATACATACAAGACACAGAAGTGGAGGCAATCTCAGAGGGAAGGCACGAGCAATAGGCGGGCCAAGAAAGGCCTCAGGAAGCAGGGGAAGCCAGTTGGTGGAGGTTAGGAAGGAGAGCATTCCAAACATGGCAGACTGTGGGGCAAAGTCACAGAGTCAGGAAATGAACTGGTGTGGGACGAATAGCAAGACCACTGTTGATGGATTATAAAATACAAGAAGGGCGGCGAGGTGGCACTATAGTGCGTAGAGCGCTGGGACTGGAGTCAGGAAGACTCATCTTCCTGAGTTCACATCTGACCTCAGACACTTACCTGCTCTATGACCCTGGACAAGTCACTTAATCCTGTTTGCCTCAGTTTCCTCATCTACAAAATGAGCTGGAGAAGGCAAACCACTCCAGTATCTCTGCCAAGAAAATCCTAAATGGGGTCACGAAGAGTTAGACGCAACTGAAATGAACAAACAAGACGCGTACATGAAGGGAAGTAGAAATTAAGACTAGAAAGGCAGGAAAAGGTCAAGTTGTGAAGGGCTTTAAATGCCAGAGGATTTTATATTTGGTTCTAGAGGCAAAAGGGAAACATTAGCGTTTACTGAACAGGGGATGACATGGTCAGATCTACACTTTAGGAAAATGACTTTGACCATGAGTGGAAGACGGATTGGAGGGAGGGGAGATGAAGGAAGGGAGATTGGGAGTAATCTACTGAAGAGCACAGGAGGGGACTGCTCTATTTGAAAAAGAAGATGGAACAGGTTTACATAGAAAGTCAATCCACAGAGGGTAGGGTCATAATAACTACTAAGAAAATCAGCACCATTCCTTTGAATAAAGAATGTCTCCCCTCCCCCACAAAATAAAAGAAGACCGGCAGTAGCACTGCCACCAACAGTTTAAGGACCTTCCTCAGCCTATCACGTTGGTTCAACTCAGGGCACACTTTACCCACCACTCTAACTCTTACAAAACCTGACTGTAGCCCATAATTTATATTTTTCAATGTACTTATATTATAGAATTTGTTATAAGAGATATCAGGAATCCACTTGGACAGGAATCCTCTCTTCCAATATCTTAGACAAAAGGTCATCCAGCTTTTGCAAAAAGACCTCCAGGGATGGAGAACTCTCTACCTCCTAAGGCAGTCCATTCCATTTTTAGATAGAGATCTGTTAGGAAAAAATTTCCCTTACTTGCAGCCAAAGTCTGTGTCTGTGCTGATCTTAACCTGTTGCTACCAGCTCTGTCCTCTGGGGTCAAACAGAAGATGACTTATTCCTCTTTGATATGACAGCCTTGCAAATAAAGATAATTCTTATGTGCTCCCTTAATCTTCCCTTCCCTAGGATAAGTCTCCCTAGTTCTTTTAGTTAGCTGATCAGCAAGGCATGGTACCTAGACCCTTCATCACTCTATTTGCCCTCATGGAAAACCTTCAGCTTACCCAGCTTCTTCCTAAACTGTGATGCCCGGAGCTAAACTCAATTCATTTGTGTTCTGCCTGAAGAAGAGTACAATTGAACCTCTCCGGGTTCTCGGCACGGTGCCTCCAATGATGCAATCTGAGATAACATCAGCATCTTTGGCTGCACGTGTCAACCACCATCTTCTTCCCTTTCAAAGAAGATTTCATCTTAGAATTAGGCGGAAAGGTCATATTTGAAAGCCACCTACATCTGCTACTCTCAGATCCAATGGCTACAGTGTGGAAAGACACTGTAGAGAGAATGCTGGATCTGGAATTGGAAGACAGGAGTTCAAATCAGCCACTGTCACTTCCTGCTTAGATGGCCAACCTCTCCGAGCTTCAGCTCCTTCATCTGTAACACGAAAGGGTTGAGCCAGATGGTCCCTGAGGTGTCTTCCTGTTCTAAATTTAAGATCTATGAAAACCTTTAAGTTTCATCTTCATTATTAATATCTTCTCCATCACTTTAAGTCTACGTAATCAACAAAACATCAATCAAACCCTGATTTGTAGCATTTGCGGATTTCCAAGGTGTAAACGCTCATACTGAAAACTTCACACTTGGCACTTACGGCTCAGTATAAGTCGGCTCCAGCATACCTACCTTTGCCCTGTGTTAGTATAATTCTGCCTCCAAAGGAAATGTCTTAGAATGATGGAATTCACTATTTGGAAAGGCCTTGGGAAGTCAGCTAGTCCAACCCCCTGCCACTCCCACTAATTCCCCATTACAGTGTAGGCTCCTTGAGAGTTGGGATAATTTCACTCTTGGTATCTGCATTCCCAGTACCAAGCACAGGGCCTGGCACAAAGGAGACACTTCTACAATTAATGATTGATGGATGCTGTCTTCATGCCTCTGTTCTCTAAGTCTAAATGATATGGCCCTCACGCCTATGAAAAGAAAACTGAGTCTGACTCAGCCCATCCTCATTTTAAAAAAAAAATGTTTAAAGGTGGTATTGGTGGTAAAGTGTACTACGTAAATCTCTGTAGCATTGAGCTAGCTACATGCCACAGGGCACGTCTGCCATCTTGGAATAAGAGAGCACTCTGTTTACAGGCTCATGTTGAACATCATTAGAGGCCACGTAGGAAGATAAAGAAATAATTCTTGGCGCAGTGGATAGAGCACTGGCCTTGGATTCAGGAAGACCCGAGTTCAAAGCTGGCCTCAGACACATAACATTTACTAGCTATGTGATCCTGGGCAAGTCACTTTACCTCATTGCTTGCAACAAAAAAAGGAAAAAAAAAAAGAAATAATTCTTGGCCTGAGAAACTCCCAGTTGGATCAGGACAGCTCATCTGCAGGAACCTACGACAGGCCTGGGTAAGTCCATGTAATGTGAGAAGTTGCTGGGACAGCCAGATGCATGGGAGTCCAAACAGCCTTGGGGAAAATGAAATCTAGAAGTCAGGGTTCAAACAGAGAAAGGAATGAATTCAGTGAGCGCAAGATGATCATTACTATTGAAAGCCTTGAGTGAAGCCCAGCCCTCTTAATGGAATAACAATGTGCTAAGTACAAGAGGTAAACTATCACATAAATTGTGATGTGAGTAGAAATCCAAATGGCATAGAAAAGAATGAACACAGGACTTGAAAAAGCATCAGCACAAATAGAATTATGAGAGATAGGGAACTCCCAGGGTGGAAAATTCTTCCACTAAAGCAGATCACTACCCATCTACCTATAAATTGGTACACAAACTCTAGGGAGTTGCCCAAGACAGATATTAAGTGACTTACCCAGGGATACAAACCCAGCTAGCGTGAGAATTAGAATTTGAACCCATGTCTTCATGACTTCAAGCCCAGCATGCTATCCACTAACATCGTGCTGCCTTTACTTAAATAGCATTAAAATAAATAAAGCAAGCTATGTCTCCACCATTGGAGGGCAGCGTGAAGAGTTCCTGCTAGAACCTTCATTTAAGGTGGATGCGCAGGCCAGCCATCACTTTATTTCCCATCTGGATATACTCCTCTGGACTTTTACATCACGCCGCCATGCCTGGTGCCTTCCCTCTCCCCCTTCTCAGCTTCCTCTTGTGTGCCCTCTTCCCCCATTAGAATGTGAGCTCTTTAGGGACAAGAATTGTCTTCTTTTTTCATATTCGCATGGCCACCAATTAGCACAGTGCCTGACACATAGTAGGTACTTAATAAAAAATATTGATTGACTGCATCACGTAAAAGCAATAGAAGTGGATGCAGTTAGTGGTATGGAAAGCCAGCCAGGAATAATAGGAATTTCCTGTTTAAATGAAAAAGGCCTTATCAATTTGGAAGCAGCTAAACAAATTATGGCACATGAATGTGACAGAGCCTCACTACTCTGTAAGAAATGATGGATACAGGAAATACAGAGAAGCATGGTAAGACTTACAGCAACCAATATAGAGTGAATTAAACAGAATTAGGAAAAAATATGCACAGTGATGATAGTAATGCAAATAGAAACAGCAAAAAAAAAGTTAATAACAAAACCAGTGTGATAATAATAAAGAACAAACTTGGTGTTAAAGAGATGAGAAAATGTACCTCCCTCTCTTATTTGCAGAGGTGGGGGGTATGGGTGTGGAAGCTCCTGCATCTATCTCAGTTGATACGGTTGCTGGTTGTAGTGAATTGGTTTTTCTCATTCTCATTTTTTCTTATTCTTTGTTACAGGGGATGTAACCCTTTAGGTGGGGGAAGGGAGGATACATGGGGAAATGAAGGTGATGTAAAAATAAAAGATATGATTTAAAAATGAAGAGAAATAATGGAATGGACTGGTGAAGGAAATTTCTTGAGTTCAGGAAGAAGAGAGATACTCAAGTGGAGAAGACTACCTTGAGATATGGAGGGTTTGTGCTCACTTGAAGTCTTTGATCAGAAGCTGGGGAGCTATTTGTGGGGTTTTCATAGAGAGGATTATTTTCAGGTATGTTTTGGAATAGATGGTCATCAGTGAAATTCTATCCATCTCTGGGATTCTGTTATTCTGTAATTCATCAGAGAAATCTTCATGGAGGTACAGTGAGATTCAACCAGGTGTGCTAAGATAACATTCCATTTTTAAAATACATGGAAATCTCTTGAAAGAGTATGTGTATTGAGAGGTTTATATTGTCCTTTTGGGTATATTTCACATGAGGATCAACCTCACGTTTGTGCTTTGTTATGGGGATGGCACTTTAGGTAGGGGAAAGGAGAAGGATACATGGGGAAATGAAGGTGATATAAAAACAAAAGATACGATTAAAAAGTGAAAAGAAAAAATGGAATGGAATGGTGAAGGAAATCTCTTGAGTTCAGGAAGTAGAGAGATACTCAAGTGGAGAAGACTACCTTGAGAAATGGAGGGTTTGCGCTCACTTGAAGTCTTCGAGCAGAAGCTGGTGGGTAGAGAAAGACAAACATCTGAGCCCTTAAAGGTACTCCATACAAGAAGTCACATGTGTTAGTGCCATGGATATTGACATCTTGATGCACCTGTAAATATATACTACCTTCTATACAGTCCTGATCCATAAAGTAGATGGGACAAAGGATGAAAGTGGGACCAGAGATCTCCCAGGGAGGCATGATTTACCATTCACAAAATAAATCCTACCTATTTAGAAACTCCTGGTGTCAACTTCCCTGATATCACATTTAGGCATTATTTTACATTTACCAATATTGTGTTTACTAGTACAATAATCTGTATGTAACTTAATAAAAAGCTATACCATGTCCACTGACATGTGGACACTTTCATATATCTGTTAAGATTTTCCTCACTGAACTAGACAGATCTAATCAGGAACCCTAACACAGAGGTCCCCCAGTGAGCCAATCAAGAAAGTTAACCTTGATAACAGGCTACTATCCATCACTCTGGAGACATCACGGTATAGTGGAAATAGTCAGCGTACTTAGTTCTCACCTCTAATGGTAACTTACTTGCATGACCTTGGGAATCATGTCACTTCTCTGTGCCTCAGTTTCTTCAGCTGCAAAAATGAAGGTGTTGGACTAAATGGCCTCTGAGATCCCTTTCAGCTCCAGATATGATTCTATGATACTATGCTTGACTCCACATGCCTCACTAGGACTTTAAGAAGTAAGGGAAGGAAAAAGGGGTGTGGTGGTAGTAGCTTCCATTATACTCAAGGACTGGATCTCTTCCATCCTCCTCTCTTCTCCCCAAGTCTGGTCAACTTAAAAGATCACAGGATCACGGATGCAGAGCTGGAAGGGGCCTCAGAGACCACCTATTTCAATCCCCTCATTTCACAACTGAGCAAAAAGAAGCCCAGAGGAGTTAAAGGATTTGTTAGAGGTTGCATTTTAAGTGAAAAGCCTGAACAGCTGCTCATCACCAGAAGTGAGAGTCTTCTGGTCTAGTAGGATATGACATCATCCCTGACCAAGAGAGAAAATACACACAAATACAAAGGTGCTGGATACCCACCTGTTGGCTGGATGGTCACAGTGGCAACATCCACGCTTTTCTCTTGAATTTCTTGCCATTTACTCTTCTCTCCAATCCACTCACTGACCACACATCTGTAGGTACCCTGGTCTACTGGCAGCACCCGAGACACAGACAATCGGTAAACATCCTCCCCGACGGTATCCAGACGCAAATCTCCACTCTGGTAGCGGCTTTCATACTGTGGGCCAGGATAGAACCGATTCTCATGTGTCAAGGAGAGGATTTTCTGCCTGGCGGGGCCACGGTGAAGCTCCCACGTCACAGAGAGATGTGTATGTTCTGAGGAGGCAGAAGAGGCTGAACAACGGAGTTCAAAAGAGTCCCCATCCCTCAGGCGCAGGGAGGAAGCAGGTTGGGATTTTGAGCTCACTTGCAGAGCGTCAGCAAGCACTGTTTCAACAAAACAAAATTGTTAGGAACACTCAGCATCCTATGTAAAAGTCTGAGAGCAATTCTGCAAGCACTAGGCCCTCTGGCCTTTCCTTCCTTGCTGGGAGCTCCTGGCCCAGAGCCATAGCTGCTGGGGCTCAGTCATGGCTCTAACACCGGCCAGGGTGCAGGTGACTTCCTCCTCTCCCTCTTCATCTTCCCTGAATCGAATATTCCAAACTCTGTGCCCCCAGTACCCATTTCCTCCCCGCCTACCCATGGAAAACACCCCATTGTGATGTGGGATTTTATTAGAGCATTTAAAAAATAATTCTGTTATGGTCCAGATGATAGAGGAGGAACCTGAATGGATCACAACAATTCTAGCAGTTTTCAATGATGATAATCTTAAGTTCTGGTGCCATCCTTGGGGCTTTTCAAGGAGAACTCAGAATGAAATCACAAGAGAAAGGATTAGGAAAGTCCCTGATCCTGAGCTTACCATTATATTCCCTCTTAATCTTGCCTCCAAAAGCAAAGGCGGGGGAGAGGGGGGGAGGGGTGAGAAGAACCTTCTCTAAAGTCAACCAGTGAGAATTCTCCGCTCCCCTCCACAGTCCGACATTGTCCCAGCACAGTGTAAGCTCCCTAAGCACAGAAATTCTCTGGCTTTTGTTTTTATATCCCTGTCACCTAGCAGAGTGCCAGGCACAGAGCAGGCACTTAATATGTTAGCTGACTGATCTAAGTAACCATTGAGAGAGATGCATTTAAGTACAGCAAATACTACAACTCTATCTGTTCTATTCTATTCTCTCTCTCTCTCTCTCTCTCTCTCTCTCTCTCTCTCTCTCTCTCTCTCTCTCTCTGTATATAGATATATATATATATATGAAAGCTCTTATTTGGGGGATGGGAAGGATGGTTCATGAAGGAAGGGGTCTAGATTGCTTCTAGATTCTCTTCCAAAAACATAATTCTAACACAAAAACTGTTCCGATTAGACAACGAGACACCTGGTGATGTTTTTTGGGGGAACATAAATTATTTTAACTTATTTGTAAGGCCTTCTTATGGGATTTTCCATGTAGGTGGGAGGAGTACATGAGGAACAGGAGAGGTGGAAGCATGCAATGGTTTCTTCTCTTTGAGCCATTCATGTTACCCAGTCCGCTTGCTTGCATCCAATTTGAAACCTAGGCATCCATGGAGATGGGTGTCTTTTTCTTGCAAGTCTACCTCTTCCAATGAACTGAAACACATGTCTTCTAAGGCTTCCTCTCCATTCAGGGAGCCCTTCCCATCCCCCTTTAATTCTAGTGCTTTTGACTCATTATCTCCAATTTCTCCTCTACGCAGCCTGTTTGTACATTGCTGTTTCTCCTTCACCAGATGTGAGGCCTTTCTTATTATCCCTAGCATTTAGTACAGTGTCTAGCACATAGTATGCAATTAATAAACGTTTACTGACTGACTGGCTATGCTGCTATCCCTTTATCTTTTCATTATTATAATTATTTGACAGGCAACTAGGTGGTACAGTGGCTAGAACACGGCCTGAAGTCAAGAAGATCTGAGTTCAAATCTGGCCTCAGATACTTAGTAGCTGTGTGACCTTGAGCAAGTCACTTGATTTCTGCTTACCTCAGTTTCCTTGGCTGTAAAATTCGGATAATAAGAACACCTGCTTCACAGGGTTGTTGTGAGACTCCAATGAGATCCTATTCACAAAGTGCTTAGCACAGGGCCTCCCACATAGTCAATGCTTTGCTGTTCTGTCATTTTTCACTTCGTGACCCCTTTGGGGTTTTCCTGGCACAGATACCGGAGTGGTTTGCCATATCCTTGTCCAGCTCATTCTACAGATGAGGAAACTGAGGCAAAGAGGGTGAAGTGACTTGCCCAGGGTCACATAGCTAATACGAGTCTGAAGCTAGATTTGAACTCAGGTTTTCCTGACTCCAGATCCAGCGCTTACCATAAATGCTACATTTTTATTTGACATGTCTAAGGTCTGCTTACTAGGGCAGTATCATTTGACGGGTACAGAATTCTTTCAGGGTCTGTATGGCCTTTCACATCCACAGCCAAGTCAAATTTAGCTGCTTTGGGCCATAAGATCCTAAGTGGCAGGTTCCCATTATTCTGTCTTCACATTATTCTTTCAGCACAATACAGCCTCAGGAAGAGATGAGATGCCCAAAAGTGATGCCCGAGAAAGAAATAAGCCCTGCACCATCTGTGCACATGTTTTCACATGCCTCCTCCTCACATCATCTAGCCAGAGGTTTTCTTGCTCTTCCCCGTCTCCCCCATACGTAATTTCCATTTGCTGTCCCTGTGACTTGGCCCAGGCTATCCCCAGCCCTGGAGTGCACTCCTTCCACGATCTCCTTTCAAGGCATTGCTCAATCACCCCCTTAAACAGGAGGCCCTTCCTGATCCCCTTAGGGTCAGTGCTCTCTCGATCCAAACCCCAAAATTATTTTGCGTATACTTTTGTCTCTCTCTCTCTCTCTGTTTCTCCTCTCTCCCTCTCTTCCCCCAATTCATCCCAGCAGAATATAAGCTCCTTGTCGGCAGGGTCTGTTGCCTTTTTTTTTTTTTGGTCTTTGTATCCTTTTGCACAATACCTGGAACACAGTAGCCACTTAATAAATGCTTGCTGAAATAATCTGAACTGTTCACTCCATGAGCAGCTAAATGGGACAGTGCATAGAGTGCTGGGCTTGGAGGTAGAAAGAATCATCTTCCTGAGTTCAAATCTGGTCTCAGACAGCTGTGTGACTCTGGGCAAGTCACTTCACCTTGTTTACCTCAGTTTCCTCATCTGTAAATTAAGCTGTGGAAGGAAATGGCAAACCCACTCCAGTATCTTTGCCAAGAAAACCCCAAATGGGGTTATGAAGAGTTGGACACAACTGAACAACAGCATTCACTCCACAATAATAATAATAATAACAATGATAATTAACAATAACAAAAATAAAAATAGCTAACTTTTATATAATAATCAGTACGTACCAGACACTGTGCTAAGTGCTTTTATCCTCACAATAACCCTGAAAGGTAGGTGCAATTATTATCCCCATTTTCCAGATGAGAAAACGAGGCAAACATCGGTTAAGTGACTTGCTCAGGGTCACACAACTATCAAGTGTCTGAGGCTAGATTTGAACTCAGGTCTTCCTAACTCCAGCCCAGAGCTCTATCATAAACCTACTTCAGTGGTCATAGAGTGGTTAGATGATGTGTCATCACAGATAACAGAACTAGAAGAGACCTCAAGGAATCATCTGAGCCTGGCCATCATGCCCCTTTACGGGCCATGTACAGAACGGACTCTCTAGACTACCTTTGGTAGCTCTGAGATCTAGGGTCCAGGTGGGATGTGGACTCCGCCCTTACTGACTGCAACCCCAGTACTTTCTCCAGGGCATCACACGACCCCTACAAAATCTTCTGACTCCCTTTTCAAAGATGAGGGAGCTAGCCCTGAAGCTGCCGTAGCTGGTAAAGGCAGCGGAGTTTGAGGCGACAAGAAGCTAAGACTCCCAGTGGGAGCCTCGAAAGGACGTACCTCGCACTCGCACTGTGTCATCATAGTTGCCCTGGACGGTGGCGTCCGTGCTGGGGGTGGAACATTTGTACTGGCCTTGGTCGGCGGCCTGGAGGTTCTGAATGTGGAGCTCTACGGCGTCATTGCTGATCCGTCTCAGCTGGATCTCCCCTCTCTGCAGCCGCTCCCTGTACGGCTGGGCCGTGAAACCTGCCTCCCAGGTGCTCACTATCTCCACAAAACGTGTCCCCGAAGATGAGAAGCTCCAATCAAAGTTCTGCTCGCTGGGGCCATCGTAGTCACTGACATTGCAGGGGATGACCAGCTCCATACCCTCCACTCGGACAAGGTCCCCAGTGGGGATCTTCACGATGCGCCCCTGGCAAACAGCTGCAACGAGAGGGAAGGAAAGATGGACCTTCAGTCACTGAGGCACCCCAGGGATCAAGAAGATGAGCTTTTGGAGGATCTCGTGCCTCCACACCACAGAAGGACCTGCCAGGACCCTGAATCCCAGAGCCTTTGGAATAGGGATGCTTTCTGCCCAGGGCCTGGAGCCATCCCACCACGAAGATGTGGCCTGGCAACTACGCCTGAAGGTGTTACCGTGAAAACTACTAAAGACCCAGAAAAGGAAATTCTTGCTATCAATGACTCAACATCAAAAACCAATATGATTTTTACCAATGGAAATGAATTTAAGAAGAGGCCTGCCCATCTGCTTTGCTTCTGCACCCTAAGGACCATGAGACCTTTCCATCTGATTTGTAACTGAAACGTTCTACATGGGTTGCCCTCCCCATTACAATAGGGGCCCCTTGAGTGCAGAGGCTGTCTTACTTTTCTCTTTGTAACCTCAGTGGTAAGCCCAGTACTTTTTTTACATTTCGGTCATTTTTAGTTGTGTCTAACTCTTGGTGACCCCATTTGGGGATTTCTCGGCAAAGATGCTGGAAGAGTTAGCCATTTCCTTCTCCAGCTCATTTTACAGATGAGGAACTGAGGCAAACAAAGTTAAAGAACTTGCCACATAGCTACTAAGTGTCTGAGTTCAGATTTAAACTCAGGTCTTCCTGACTCCACCTTCTATCCACTAAGCCACCTAGTAAGCACTTAATGAATGCTTTTTCACTCATTCATTCTTTCATTCATTCATTCATTCGCAAGATAAAAACTACCACAAGCTGTATCATAAGGAAGAAATGTTTTCAAGAATCATTTCATCAAGATTTAAGAACTGCACCAAGTAATGTCCATTCCAATTAGTGAATTCCACATGCTTAGTCTGCTAAGATTGACAAAGAAAGGATCTTTGTTTTTCCTTCCAGTTTCTCATTTATTCTCTAATACACCGTCATTCTTTTAAACTTCACCCAAAAGGGAGGGATTCAGTTCATCAATTATTTATCCCTCTTTGTCCCACCCCTCTTCACCTATTTTCTCTTCCAGAGCACTTTTCTGGGGCTAATCAAGAAATGATTTTCTTTGACTCATGACAGTTTTTAACTTGAGAGCTATATCTAATAATAAAATTATTAAGCAATGGTTCCCTGGCATGTTTTATAGTTAGTGTCAAAAAATGTGATGATCCTACGGTGTTTTAATTGTCCCTTCTGACTCCCTAATCTAGAACTAATGATAAAAGGCAAGCAACTCATAAGGATGCCTCTAATTCCCAATTCTAACCATTCATTTCTGCTGGGAAATCTTTTGAAGTCCTCGACAATAATGGGTTAGGTGGGGCGCTGGGCAGGGAGGCAAGGCAAGGCCAGGGAAAGTGCGGCAAAGCGTGTAACTGTTTTGTTACTATTACCACCTCCTCTGTATATGTTCCTTCGCACACAGTTGAAGCGAGCAGTCACTAGATAGAAAAAATCTGAAATTCCCTTGGTATCAATAACCTTCAGGAACAGCTGATACAGCAAACTTAGGCACATGGGGTTTCTGGATACCTTCTGCATAAATTAGAGGCTGTACCTGGCCCAGCACCAGAGATGGTTACAGGACTGGGAGTTTCCTCAGTCTGGTGTTCCACACTGGCTTTTATCATCTGAACTACCATAATTCTCACACAAATTAGATTTAATCTCCAAATGTATATACAAAGATATGTCCCTTTCAACTAAATATCAATGATTTTGGGAATAATCATGCCAGTGAGGCAGCAAGTAGGCTTGATTTGAACTCAGATCCTGCCTGAGATACTCATTAGCTGTGTGACCCTGGGCAAGTCACGTAATTTCTCTTTGTGCGTCTATTCACTCATCTGTAAAATGAGGAGGTTGGACTCAATGACCTTTAAGATCCCTTCCAGCTTAAAATCTATGATCTTGTGATCACTGGTACAGAGAATTACGAAAGGTCAGTAGGCTGCCTGCTGTCTCTATTTCCTCTACCTCTGGAATGCATAATCAGGTTAATTAACTACACCCAACCTTGTCCCTGAATACTAGGTGGCACAATAGTGGATAGAGTATAAGGCCTGGAATCAGGAAGATTCATCTTCCTGAGTTCAAATCTGCCCTCGGACACATTAGCTGTGTGACCCTGGGCAAGTCACTTAACCCTGTATGTCTCACCTGTAAAACGAGCTGGAGAAGGAAATGGCAAACTACTTCACTATCTTTGCAAGGAAAACGCCAAACGAGGTCATGAAGAGTCAGACACAGCTGAAAGTGTTGAACAATAACAATAAACCTTGTCCTTGAGAGGGAAAAGTATCAGGCATCTTGTTCCAAGGCACAGAGCTACTGATGTAATAGAAATCTCAATATTCAGCCTCAGCAGACAAGGGAAATCATTGGAAGTCAAGGAATACTAAATCATTTATCTGCCTTCCTTAACCCTCTTCTTAAGAAATATATTTTTGTTTCTGCTATCATTCAGTATATAGAATATATGGTACTTGCACAAGTTCCTTGTGATCATTTTTAATCATCGTTCTAGTTCTACTATCCCATTAAGCCTCTCCATACAAGCAGCAAGCTTATTTTCCCTTTCTAAATCATTTGAGATATGTACCAGCAATTATGTCACAGCCTATCCAGAAAAAAAAGTCCAGCTTAGACTTCACTTAGAATTATGACTAAATTTCTTTTTTTAAATTTTATTAATTTCTTTTGATTTATCAACAATCACTTCCATATGCTTTTGAGTTCAAAATTTTTCTCCCCCTTCCTCCCACCACCCTCCCCAAGATAGCACACAATCTGATATAGGCTATACATTTACATTCCTATTAAACATATTTTCACATTAGCGGAATTGTAAGTAAAAATTAAAACCAACAGGAGGAACCATCAGAAAGAGGAAACAAAACTCGACAGAAGAGAAAAAAAAATGACAGCGATTCAACTTCCATAGTTCTTTCTTTGGATGTGGATAGCATTTTCCATCACAAGGCCTCTGGAAATGTCTTAGATCCTTGTATCGCTGAGAAGGGTTAAGTTTATTAGTGTTAGTCATTGCACAACATGGCTGTTATTGTGTACAACGTTCTCCTGGTTCTGCTCACTTCACTCAGCATCAGACCATACAAGTCTTTCCAGGTTTCTCTGAAGTCAGCCTGTTCATCATTTCTTATAGCACAATAGTATTCCATTACATTCATATATCACAACTTGCTCAGCCATTCCCCAGTTGATGGGCATCCTCTCAATTTCCAATTCTTTGCCACCACAAAAAGAGCTGCTATATTTTTGTACATGTGGGTCCTTTTCCCATTTGTATGATCTCTTTGGGATGCAGTGCTAGAAGTGCTATTGCTGGGTCATTTCTATAGCCCTTTGGGCATAGTTCCAAATTATTCTCCAAAATGGTTAGATCATTTCACAACTCCACCAACAATGCATTAGGGTTCCAATTTTCCCACATCTTCTCCAACATTTATCATTTTACTGTTTTGTCATGTTGGCCAATCTGACTAAATTTCTTACCAAAAGACTGACTTTGTTTCTATTGCGCAAGAGGAACCATGGGAGAACAGGGAGATGACTAAAAGAAAACCTCAGACCTTGAGAGGCTTTACAAATATCCATGGTAGAAGAGATAAGATGTGCGAAAACAATGAGATGTAGAATACAGTAACCACTAAAAAGCCTTGGTTCTCTAACGCTAAGGAATTGAGGAGGCGAAGTGGTCAAAGACAGACTGAAACTTGCCTAGCTAGCAGCAGATCCAGAGCTAGTAATCCTCCTAACTCTTCATCTAGACCTCTTTCTTCTACGGCAGAGAGACGGGCTGGAAAGGAAGACAGCACTGTGGCAGAAGTTAGGGATCCTAGCCCTGCTCACTTAGCTGTGTGATCTGGACAAATCATTCCGCCTCTCTAGGCTGTAATCTTCTTATTTGTAAAATGAAGATGTAGAACTGAATTATCTCTAAGATTCTATGATTTTTTTTTAAAATTTACAGTACATAGGGGCTATCACCACCTTATTGCTGGAAGTTATGCCCCTCTCCTTGCAGACCAAGATTATATCAGCCTTTTTAGTTGCCCCATCATGTTGAGTTTATAGTCCATCAAAATCACCAAGTTGTTTTTCCCCTCAAAAAACTGATAACTATGCCTCCTCTATCCTGTATTTCAAAGTTGATTTTTTGAATCCAAGTATAAATCTATGCATTTATCTTTACTGATTTTCACCTGATTAGACTCAGCCTAGCATTCTAGATTATGATCCAAGATCCTTTCTGGATCCTAATGCAAGTAATTAAGTGCATTAGTTATCCCTGCAGGGGGGCCCCCCCACCCCACCCCTTCACTGTCATCTACATATCTGATAAGTATGTCACCTATGTCTTTATGCAAGGCAGAGAGGCCTGTGGCTAGAGATGGACGAAGGAAGGCTTCAAGGAGCCTTTGAGCTGAAACACAAAGAACAGAAGGATTTCAACAGGCAAAGATGGGGGAGAGAAGGGAATTCCAGCCAGAGAGAACCGTATAAGCAAAAGCATAGATGTAGAAAAGCATGGGTTATGTTCTTAAAGTAATACAGTTTGGCTAAAGGATAATGCATAGGAAATGAAGGGGAGATAAGACTGAAAAGGAAAGTTAGAAACAGATCAACTAAGCCTTTGAATGCCAGGCAACTGAGTCTGAACTTAATTCTGCAGGCAATGGAGAACCCCTGAAGATTCTGACATATGAGAATAAGCAGAACAGAAATGTGCTTTAAAAAGATTAATCTGACAGCACTATACAGAAGTGATAAGGAAGAGGAGAGACTAGAATGAAGAAAAACTGTACTGCAATGATTATTTAAAAAATAAAATAGAGAGGGCTTGAACTCGGATGAGAAAAATGGTAATGGTTAAGGGAAATATTACACCAGAGGCATTTTTGAAATAGTCTCAATGTACTTTAGCAAGTGATTAGATTTGAGGGTCAAAGAAAAGGGAAGAATCGAATATTAAGTCAAGATTTCCAAGCTGGATGACTAGGATAGTGGTAGCATAAATAAACATAGAGAAGTAGGTAACAATTGGGATTTTCCTTGTGATTTGTTTTGAGAAGGAATGGCAGGACAGAGGCCCAGGGGGGAATTAATTTCATTTTAGAGATAGAGTGTAAGATGTTGATGGGACATCCAGGTAGAGGTATCCCATAGGCAGCTAGAAGTTTGTCTTGAACTCAAGAGAAGTTGGTCTAAGGATACAGTTGAAGTCATCTATATAAGAGCTTATTGAGGGCAGAGAATAGTTTTGCTTTTTTTTTTTTAAATCCCTTGCAATTCGGACAGTGCCTAGCACACGGTACTTACTTAATAAATGTTTACTGGTTGATTAATGAGATTGTTAAGGGACTGAGTATAGGGAGAGAAAAGGGCCAAGAACAAAACCCTGGGGAACATTTATATTTAGGAAGCTGAAGAAGATTCAGAACAGGAGACCAGACAGATAGGAGAAACAGGCAAATGCTATTGCCCAGTGGAGGAAAGAGTGTCAAGGAAGCAGAAGTGGTCAGCAATGTCTAATGAAGCAGACTAGTCAGAAAGGATGAGGATTGATTAAAGCCCACTGGCCTTGATGACTAGTTAGTCATCAATTACCCTTAAGAGAACAACTTCAATAGAAAAACATTATCTGATTGGAAAGAAAGCGAGGGGTACAGGAGTGAGTGGTGAGGAAGAAATGGGAGTGAATGCAGACTATTCTTTCCAGAAAGTTCATCAGCAAAAAGAAAGTGATGGATCGACAGTTCAATGGGGCAGCAGATTAAGAAAGGGTTTTTCCTTATAGGGGAGAATTTAGTACATTTGTAGGCAATTGGGAAGGAGGAAATGGAGAGGGAAAGACTGAAGATACAAGAGGAAGACTGGCTGACTTAAAGGAACAAGGTTCTAAAGGATGTGGGAAGAGATGGGGATCAAGAGTACAAGAGAAAGGTGAGCTCTGGAAAGGAGAAGGGGCACTTCTTCCTAAGGCAGTAGGGAAGGAAGAAAGATGAATGAAGATACAGAGAAATGCTGAGGAAGAGAGGAAGTTGAGAGTTCTCATATTGGATAGCCTCTACCTCAATTAAGGAGGAAGTGAAGTCAAATGAAAGAGGCAAAGGATAGAGGTGAGGACTCCAAAGTGTAGGGCAATAATTCAATAGGGAAATCAACATGAATCATTAATAAAAAGTTTGTGGAGCGTACATGTACCCATTTTGACCTTATCTTACTATACAGTGTGAGACGTTGGTCTATACCTAGTTTCTGCCATACTGTTTTCCAGTTTTACCAGCAGGTTTTTTTTTAATCAAATAATGACTTTTGTTGTTGTTGTTGTTCCAAAAGCTTGGATGTTTGGGTTTATCATATACTAGTTTACCATGGTGATGAGCAGCACTATGTATCTTGCTGAAATTATCAGACATCCATTGATAGTAGTCTCTCTCTCTGGTTTTGGGTTTTGTGTGTGTGTGTGTGTGTGAGGCAATTTGCCCAAAGTCACATTGCTAGTCAGTGTTATGTGTCTGAGGCTGGATTTGAACTCAGGTCCTCCTGACTCCAGGGCTGGTACTCTATCCACTGTGCCACCTTGCTGCCCCAATAGTAGTCTCTTGTGAGCACAGATCAGGGTTTTGTTTTTGTTTTTGTTTATGCTTTACATCAACATTTAGCAGCCCAGGAGCACAGCAAAGACAATGCATGGTAGGAGTAAGCCTGGAAAAATGAAGTGGCCGGGAGACACTAAGGAAGGCAGAGTTGAAATGGCTGCCCATGTGACAATGCGGGGGGAGCAGTGAAGACTCTTAAGGAAAGAGCAGGCAGAAAATTCACAAACTGGAAAAACAGAGAAGGGGAGGTCAATTAGATAGATTTAAGGAAGACAAAGAAGGTACAACAGGAGTGAGTAGGTAGGAAAGGTAAGAAAGATTGTGGTCAGAGAAGGGAATTTCAGGGTTTGAGATCTTTTGTGGAAGAACAGTTCTGAGTGATGACAAGGTCCAAGGTGCGGCCCTGAGATAACAACAAAGTTTATTACTCTCCCAGGAGGTCAGGTTACATGAGGCACTCCCTTTCTTGGGCTTGGGCATGAAGTAATGAGGAAGGGTGACTGGTAGGAACACAGAGGAGTTTAAACCCTCTTACCACCTAAATAGTATCTATCTGTAGTATTATCTCCAGTCATCATATTTGGTCACTTGTATCTAAGTTGGATCATTAAAAAACCATCATAATAGCCAACACATCTATTTTACAGATGAGTAGATAATAAAACAACTGGCAAAGTCAACAGGGAATTAATTAATGGAAGAGCTGAAGTTACTGATGACCATCATATTTTAATCTCTTCTGTGGCCAATGGGATTGTGATTCATTAACTGATATTCTGTTTCACTCAAGAATCCTGACAATATCTCTATCCATCATATGGAGAAGTCAGGGGGAGATGTTGGAGAAGATGGAGCCCAAGCAAAAAAGTTCGTGTAAGATGTTAAGAAAAAGATAACCAGCCATATGCCTATGTGCAGTCCTGCTTGGTAATGAGGGCTAGATCAGATGACCTTTTGAGGTCCCTTCTCCATTTAAGACTTCAAAGCGTCTGTAGCCAAGGATCATGCCTAACATATACCTCCAAAACATCTAATATAATACTTATCAAATTGTGGGTACTCTGTTGCTGTCCTTCCTAATCCAAGAGAACCAAAATGACCACTATGTCAGGGTTAATGTACAGTGTGTCCAGCTGTAGCTGATTAGACCAATAGGGGCTCAGAAGGTTATACCACAGGTTGGGCACATAGAGTCCATATAAACATTTGGGATGGAGATGTCTCTAGATCTGTACCTCTCACATTTCTTTTGAGCTGCTGCCATTCCACTTTGCTCACAGAACACAGCACCTTCTTTGATACAGGCATCGCATGCTGGGCAGCCCTGTGCCAGTGTCTCCCATGCCTCACAATTGATTCCAAAGTTGTTCAGAAAGACCTTGAGAGTGTCCTTGCCTTGCTTCTTCTGAAGTCCATGTGAGCGCCTGCCTTGTATGAGTTCTCCATAAAGCAGTCTTTTAAGGAAACGTACATTTGGCATTTGTGAGTACTAAATAAATATTTATTAACAGATGGAATAGCTAGCGTAATAGCTACCATCTAGTTCTTAAAAAGCAATTCTCTGGTCACATACCAGAAGTCAAAAGGAGTGGAGGAAAGGCAGATCCACAAGGACACGTCACAGATGGCCTGGGCTAACTCTGACAACTCCACGTAGGGTCCACAGAACACAGCTGCTATTTCTTCCCCTCTGGATTCTAGAAATAACTTAGATAGGATAGGAAATAGTTTTCTAACTCTATAACTCATAAGCTTCCACCAATGCGCTTTCCTTATTGATGATCAGTAGAAACTAGCACTCTCCACTACTCATGCCTAGTTTTTTTCTTCTCAGTTTTCCTATTCTGCTATATCAGTTTTCTTCTCTCTGGAAGGCCACAATGATGAGTCCAGAAGGGCAGGTTCAAGTCTTGCCTTGATACTTTTCAGCTGAGTTACCACTAGCAAGTCATTTTCCTGACCTCCCTCCCCTTAAGCCTCAGTGTACTCATCTGTAAAATGGAGATAACAATAGAACCTTCCTCACAGGGTTATTGTGAGGATCAAATGAGATACAGAAAGGTAGTTTGCAAACCTTAGAGTGTTATATAAATGTCAGTTATTTACCTGATCTGTTACATTAGGCATGGCTTAGCCCTGGAGGTGACATCCAGGGCTAAGGATGTTGTTTTCTGCTGTCCACAACTGTGGGCCCACCCAAGCAGCACAGCAGAGAACGTCTGGCTGCCACCCTGTTACTCAATGTTGCATGCAACAGAACTGCAAACAAAAGTCTGGGTTTATTTACCAATTAAGAGCCCCAACTTGAATGCCACTGACTCCTGCATTTCTCTCTTTCAACATGCATTCGTTCAGCAAGGTGTCATTGTGTGCACAGCACAGTGCCAGGTACTGTTAACGAAACAGGGAATCTTTCAATGAAAAAAGCCCAGCACCAACTCAATGAAGAAATCAGATGATTGCAGGGAAGGGGAGCAAGGACGGGAGAGGTAGCTCCATCCAAGACCATCGCAACCAGCTGAGAACTATTCAATCTTGTTTACTCCAGGAAAACACCTCCCTGCCCCTGATTCCCAATGAAAGGTTCAAAAAGAGCTCCTTGACAAGAACATTATCCAAAACGAACTCCGGCTAGTTAGCTCAGCTGAGACCCACAGCATCATTCTGGCGGGATGGTTCTCAACACTTCTGCGGAGTAACACGATCTCATTATCCCACACCCCCAGAATAGCAGCATTAGGTTCATTAACGTTTCTTCTTTAAAGCTGTAGAAAGCCACCCACTTGCAAGCTTTGGCTGCCACTGAATGGTTTCTGTTCTAGACACGTCACTCCTACCTTTTAAAATACTTAGGCAGACATAATCAGGTGAAGAAAGAAGAGAAGAGCTGGGGAGAGAGAATCATCATACACCCTTCACTGGCACCTTCCTCTTTCTCCTCCAGCCCACAGGGGTTTCACTCCCGTCCTCCGTATTCTTGGAGCATCTACTGTTTCTATCCCTCATGAAATATTTCAGGACACGTTCATTAAAAACCAAAACAAACAGAAAACAAAACAAAACAAGGGAGGTGGCAGTATGATAGCTCTTCCCTAGCTGGACTGTAAACTCCTTGAAAGCAAGGAGAAGATCAACATGTCCCTAGGGCATAGCCTAACACCTGGCACACGGCATGCATTCAATAATGCTTCTTGTTGTTGAGAGAATTACTGAGACTCATGCAGCACAAAGGGCCCTCTGAAAGTCTGGCATTGGCACCGACTGTCCATACCAATTCCTGGGGCAAGGGTAAGGACCTCTCTAAGGACACTGAGGAAAAAGTGGATAGTCTAGGGCATGGATTAAACCCGTCCCCAAAAAGACAAGTGCAGGAACTAGGAAGCCTGGTGAAGAGCCAAGAAACAAAGAAGGACCAAGGAGAATTTGGGAGGCAGTGAAGAGAGGAAATTAAAAGAAAAAGCTGGGTCTGAGAGAGGGAAGCGATAAGAAGATGCCTTGGGGTTTCCATAACTCCTGGGCAAGAAAAGAAGGTGGACAGATAAGTTACACTGTCCTTCCCTATGGGATGCCAGGAGACGGAATTGGAAAATCCATATAAGCGGCAAATCTTCTTAGCCCTTCTTTTTCTATACTGTAACCCCATCCCTTTCTTAAGATCAAAAATTGAGGGCTGGAAGGGATGTGAGAGATTGTCTAATCCAATCATCTCATTTTATAGATAAGAAAATGAGTCCCAGGGAGGTTAAGGGATTTGCTCGAGGTTACACAGGAAGAAAATAGCAGGGCAAGAATTCAGACCCAGATCCTTTGGCTCCCAATCTTGCTCGCATCCCACTGCACCACACTGCCATACTCTCCCAACCTCCTCCTTATAAACGGACTAGCTACCTATCATTGGTAGCTTTCTTATCATATGCTAGACACAAAGAGAACAGATCTCTCATCTTGGATAATTTATATATATATATATATATATACATATATATGATCTGCTTGTGGAGGCATAATATACATGGAATGTTAAAGCTTGGAGGAATGATTGACTTAATCCAGTCCAAATCCCTCATTTTCCAGATAAGTAAACTAAGGCCCAGGGAGGGGAAATGACTTGCAAAACTGAGATATGAACCCAGAGAGACTGCATGGTGGTGGACAGAGGCTTGTACTTGGAGAACGACCTAGAGGGTGGTGAGGTAGCAAGATGGGCAGGGCAAAACTGAACTCAGCATCAAGAAGACCCCAATTCAAATCCTGCCTCTATACTTTCCAGTTGCATCACCTTGGACAAGTTCCTTAAACTCATTTACCTACGTTTTGCAATGTCTAAAATGGAGAGTGTGTTGAACCCAACAAGCTTGAACATCCCTTCCAACTCTGAATCTGATCCTATGAGCCAGATATAAACCACGGATCACCACACTCCTGTGTGACTCTGGACGAGTCAGTCAACTCACCTGGGACTCAGTTTCTTCCTCCATAAAAGAATGAGGATTGGACTAGAAGGCCTTTAAAGTCCATTCTGGCTCTCCATCTATGAGCCCAGCTCCTAACCCACTGTTCTTCACATTATATCCTTATCCTGCTGCCTCTCGTAACAAAATAAAAACAACTCGGGAACACTGCCAACATAATAGGAGCAAATACAAATACCATACGTGGAGTATCACCTGTATCTGCAACTACTAAGGGTACGGGGTACGAATTGGGGAAGACTTCATGGAGAAGAATTTTGAGCTGCGCCTGGAAAGACTGATATGGGAGGAGAGGGGGCTGGCCTGCTAGTCAGAGGGAATATTTGTGGCATCCAATTGAAGTTTGTATTTGATCTGAGAGGCGATCAGAACTATGGTCTTCAAAACCACCCATTCAGAAAGTCAATAGCATTTATTAAGCACTTGCTGTGTGCCAGGTACTGCTAAGCACTGGGGATATGAGGAAAAGCAGAAACAATCCCTGCCTTCAAAGTCCTTACATTCTATTGGGAGAGACCACGGGTAAATAACTACATCCAAGACACATACAGAGTACATCTTAAGAGTAAGGCTCTCACAGAGTTTCTTAATCTTTCTTTGTATCACGGCCCTCTTTCGCAGTCTGGGAAAGCTTAGAGACACCTTATCAAAACAATGATTTGAAAGGCATGGGATAGAATACATAGGATTACAAAGGAAAACAATTACTTTTAAATGTAATTACCATTTAAAAAAAAAAGAAGTTCCCAGACCCTAGGTTAAGAGCCCCTCACGTCCAGCAGATCGGATGGGGTTATCAGTCTGTGTGCCCAATGGTCTATAACAATCCTATTTAAGTGCTGAGCTTTTTCAATTAGTTTTTTTTTCTCATCAATCCCTGAGCTTGCTTGATTTTGGTGTTCTCTGAGGCCTCAGCTCTGAAAACAACATACAAGTCTCACATCTGCTTTCAGTCTTGGTGGTTAAACTTACCCCAGTGCTAGCCAATGAGCTATTGTAGGACACAAAGGGGCTGTCTCCATCCACAGGCAGCTAGTTTGGTAAACTGCACAGTCTACAGGGGTCCATGTCACAAAACATATTGGGGGGAAACGGTGGCAGAAATCATTGGGAACCTTGGTTCCTTCAGTCACGATCAGGACATTACTAAGTCATAAAGCACATTACTAAGCTTGGGACCCAAACTTCTCTTTTGGTCGAAATTAGCTTGTGGGACAAAGAGTTATTAAGGTGGGACTCAGAGATGAACAGGCAACATAATTATATAAACCCTGTTTCCATTGGAAACCAACCAAAAATCCCCATCCTTCCTTCAAATCCTGTCTATCTGGATTATCAGTTGCTAGCCCTTTGAAGGAATGTTCCTCTAAACTACCCGATGGTGGAACATCAGCAATTGTTTCATGAGCTATTCTCCAATAAAAGACAAATAAAAATAAGATTAGCAGCGTTCTCGTTACATTAACACCCCAGTATAACATCCTGTACCTCCCCCTACGGGCCTTTGCAGGACATCTACATGGGCTCAGGATGCTCTGCAAAGCACCGACATCCTTCTGAATGGATTCCAATGGCTCTCTCACATTTTTTTTCCTCTTGATCCAATCACCCATCCTCAGATATTAATTAACATTCACGCCCCATGAGACCTGAGCCTTATAATTAATTTGTCTTTCTCTTGGACTTCTCCGGCTTTCCCAGCTTACATCGGCTAATCACCAAAACGCACACAGTCTAGACACAGTTCAACTACTTCTACTTCTGTGGGCCTGGGCTAATCATGAATGTCTACTGAGATAGCCTTCTTTTCTCCATGACAGACCACACGGGTGGGTTTGGTTTTTTTTTTTTGGAGGTTCCTTAAAACATTGCTCAAAACACACTTGGGCCACAAAAGCTTTCCAGAATAATTCCAAAATAATTCCAGCTGGCTTCCACTGTTCTAGTTTCAGAGGCCCCACCCTGTAGCCCTCATGACTATGTGTCTATACACTGCTATGCTGTGCTTTCCCCACTTCCTTTATAATTTCCCAGAGAGCCTAATGTGGTGTCCTCTACCTTGAGAATTTTCCCCAAGGACTGATAATAATAAAAACCAGGAGGCTGAAGAGGAGGGGAAAAGATTAAGAGTATGTTTTTGCCTTGAGCACAATAATAGGAATAAAAAGATTCACTCCCCTCTGAGTACCATAGCTGTGTGAGTACTTAACTCGGCAAATATTTGCTGTGCACCTACTATGTGCAAGGCATAGTATTAGATGCTGTGTTTTTGACTTTAAGCTCTCTTTATAGATTCCTCGATTCAGAATGATGAACTGGATCATCTGCTAATAAATAAGTAAACCTTTAAACATGCCAGCACTCAGAAAATGGAAAATGCACACCTGTGCCAAGAGAGATTTTTTTTTTCCTTGTGCAGCATAAGCTAAGCCAGTCTACTGGACAGGTACCAAATCAACCAGTGTTCTCTTCTAGCACATCCAGGATGCAATAACTGCACAAATTACTACCCATCCTCCCTGTTCGGCTCTTTGTATGCCTCCAAGGTATCAGGATGACACAGAGCAAGTGAGGTAAGGTGAGGCACTATTGTTAGCACCAGAAGTGGCAGCAATAGCAGTATCTACAGGTTGCCACAAGGCTGCTGTGAGGCTAGCCTTATTAAATACTCAAGGAGGACTAGATATACATGACTATACATTTAGGTCACTTACGAAGCACAGAATTAGAGATTATCTTTGTTAAGGGTCCTACCAACTGCTTTGGGGTATGATGGGGATACTGTATATATGTATGTTTTTCCAGGTGGTGTTTCCACCCAACACTGACAGCCTTCCCTTCATGGATACAGAACTATTTCTACTGATTCCCTCTTCCAAACACACATCTCATTAAAGAAGGGCTCAGTCTGGACTCTCCTGTCTCTCAGAGTACAGTGCTCACCCTCTAACACAACAAAGGAAGGCTGTCTTTTTTTTTTAAACTTCAGTTCCCTTTGTGCCTAATATCTTCCAGAATTAAGACAGCAGAGTCAGCCACTTCCCAGACTGAATTTGAAATCAATGAGCAAGCATTTATTAAGCGTTTATCATTGTATGTGCCAGGCACTGACCATCAACCTTGCCCTCAATGAGCTTTCATTTTACCGAGGACACAAGACAAGGGGATATGGGATACAGGCTTTGGGATTTGGTGACAGGGGCATTTTTGAAAGGGAGGGGGAGATTTTATTTCTCTGTAATACTCCCAGTTGCTAATGGCCTTCCCCCACAGACCTCACACTTTGTTTCGTACCTCTCAAATGTCTTATTATGTGCTGCTGTGTATTCGTTAATCCTGTTTTCTTACCAGTCTATTTGCTCAGTGAAGACAAGACCAGGTTTTTTCTTGGGAGGCAACTAGGTGGCTCAACAGATAGAATGTTGGATCTAGAGTTAGAAAGATGTGAGTTCAAATACTCTCTCAAACACTTACTAGCTGTGCGATCCTGGGCAAGTCATTTAACCTCTGTTTGCCTCAGTTTTCTCATCTATAAAATGGAGGTAATAATAGCACCTTTTTCTCAAGGTAGTTGTAAAGGGAAAATAAGATATCTGTAAAGTGCTTTGTAAACCTGAAAAGCTCTGTGTCAATACTAGCTGTTATCTTCTAAGCTTTGTTTCTCCTCCGGTGTGTAGCACGCAGCAGATACTTAACAAATATTTGTTGCTCTTGTTATCTTTAGTTCAGCCCAGGCTTGCTTACAGTCTGAATCACCAACAGCAATTTGCAAAAAAGAAACAGAATTTTAGGGTCAGAATGGATGCCACATCGAGGTCATCTAGTCCAACCCATCTCAGTATTACAGGAATTCCCTGTACACTATCTCCCAATCCACAGGTCATCCTGTCTGCCTGAAGACCTTTCCAGCTCTACAACTATTATTCTATGATCCTTTAGGGTGGGGTAACTCACTCCCTTCCTGAGACAATGCATTCCACTTTGGGACAATTTTAATTAAGAAGCTTTCCCCTACACTGAGCCTGAGTCTTCCTCTCAATGACTCCCACCCCCTGCTCCTAGGGCCAGACAAAAGCAGACAGAGAAGGAAGATTCTTCATGATTATTTTAGCTACTTTCTTACATAGCCCTGACTTTACCTCCCCTTCTGTACGGCTACCTTGGTAAGGTTGAGAAAACATCAAGTTTCTCCCAAGAGATGTTCTACAATTTCCCAACAAAGGAAATGGGTGTAATGAGGATATAGTAACAGAATAACTTTGCCCATGAAAGCTAAAAAAAAAAAACCAAGAAGGGCCCTTGGTGGCACCAACCAAGCTGCCATGGAGAGGCGCCAAGCAGGTGAGACAGAGTAGAGACACTGGCTACAGACGGGGATCAAGCCTTGAAAGCTGGGACAACTGCCAGAGAGATCCAAAATGCAAAAAGTTGTGCGTGTTGTGAACAGCAGGTGTTAGCGTGGCCACAAAAACTTCCAGCTCCTGGGGGGGGTCACTTAACTCAATCTCTCCCTTTTTAAGAAGAGGCAAGCACAGCTCAGGGAGAGGTTCAGACATTTACTCAGGGTCACAGAGTCGTCGTTCAGTCTTCTCAGTTCTGCCTGACTCTTTGTGACCTCATTTGAGGTTTTCTTGGCAAAGATACTGGAGCGGTTTGCCATTTCCTTCTCCAGCTCATTTTATAGATGAGGAAATTAGGCAAACAAGTGACTTGCCCAGGGTCACACAGCTAGTGTCTGAGGCTAGATTTAAACTCGGGTTTTTCTGACTCTAGGCCTGGTGCTCTACTCACCCCACCTCCTAGCTGCCCCAGACTTAGTTGTCTGGGGCATTAAAAGGCTAAGTGGCTTGTACGTGGTCATACAGCTAATATGAATCAGAGGCAGTTTTTGAACCCAGATCAGTCAGTCAACAAGTATTTTCTTTACAACTCCAAGGCTGGCTACTTCTTCAGCAACTACCCATGTTTACAAGGGAAAACGGTATATATAAAGACACAGTGACAGAAACAGATATACATATATAATGGTTAAATAGAACATAGAGAGTGTATCCCTGAACTCATATATAGCTGGTCAGTTTTACCTGGACACTATAAACCTTTAATTGTACTATTAGAAAATTATGCTCTCTCCTGATAATCCTGAGACGGACAACCAAACGGGCACAGAAGTGGCCAAAGAAAGAATGGGCACAGAAACTGCATAAACCATAATCCAACTCCAAAAAAATGGAGGGCTGGCATCTGCTCAACCAATTTCCTTTCAACAAATCTGCCCAGACTAGGAATCAATAAAAGGGATATCAGCAGTGGATCAGAGGGACCACTCAAAAGGGGCCTTGGTAACGGAAGTGTCAGCAGTACTCTTCAGCACAGAGAGTCTAATTTGCTGGTTCAGGAGGTATAATGATTATGAGGTATTTGCTTGGAAACATAGATGCCTCCTAGCATACCAGACAGTCAGCCTCTAAGGCTTCTAATACAAGTTAAGATCCTTTCTAGGTGGAAAAAATGGTGCTACAAAGATCAGGGGGAAAAGTCTGACACTAGCCTAAGCCATACTGTACATATACATACATGTGTGTGTATACATATATGTGTATATATACATACACACACACACACACACACACACACACATATCTATGTTCTACCATAGCCAGAAAAAAGTCCTCCAACCTACCATTTGGTATTTCTTAAGAATATGATAATGTTTCTAGACCTGTGGGATGGTCACTGCTCAATAAAATAGTTTCCTAGCCAGGAATCACCATATATCAGGCAGCATGGTACAGTGGGAAGAATGATGGCTTTGAAGATAGAAGACCTACATTCTAATCCTGCTTCTCTCAATATTTTAGAAAAGTGATTAAACTTTTCTGGGCCTCAGTTTCCTCATCTGTAAAATTAAAGGGTTGAGTAGTTGACTTCTAGGGTTTCTAGGTTTCTTCTAGCCCTAAATCTATGATTCTAAGGAGAAGCAGGAGTTCATAAAGTGAAAGGCTTAAGTGCCCTAGCCTCTTGCCCCCCAGGGCTAGAAAGAGGTCTAAAGGCATAGACATTTCTTAGCGACTTACAGGGGGGAATTGTTATTATTATTAAAAAGTATTATCCAAGTGTGAGCTAACTCCCCTAAGCCAGAAGACTTTGTTTCCATATCTTTTTTTGGCAATGTATATACTGACTGGCATTCAAGTGTATTCCTATTTGATTTCCCCCACTATATCACCCACCAAATGCCAGTCCATCTTAGCATAATTGACTGGACAGATTCAAAGTTTCAAAAAGACCCATTCTCGGCTTTTATGGTGCTCACAGTCTGGTAAAGAGAGAAGACACAAATATACACAACTATAATACATGATATTACATGATAAATGCATTAGAAGGTTGGTGAAATACTCTGGGAGGTAAAAAGAAGAGAGGGTGAGAAAAGGACTTCAAGGAGAAAGTAGCATTTCAGTTGGACTTTAATAATAAAAACAGCCCCAATGAGAATCCATGCTCGCACAGTTAATTGGCTATCTACCTTCAAATGAATGAATAAAGACACATTTATTAGATGCTTACTATGTGCTAAGCACTAGGGCAACAAATATAAAAGTGAGATACTTTTATCCATTGGGGAAGCAGCGTTTAGAGGGGAGTGGTGACCAGGGAGAGTGTTTGGGTTTAAAAAGTCCCAGGAATGGTCTGTGGAGCTTTAGGGGAGTAGACTGACACACCCTTTCCCCTAGAAATGGCAGTACTGATTTTATTATGCTCCCAGACTTGGAAAGGATCAGGGGAGCAGGAATGAAGTAAAGGTCACCCACATCAGTCAGGAGGCATGTCAAGATGGCCAAGGCTGGCTAGATATGGTATGCCATCTAAAGCAAATTGTGTACCTATGTCAAGTATAACTGAAATAAGTGCTCCTGCTCTGCAGCTGCTTTGAAATTTATAGGGTGGAGCTGATTAAAGTCCCCAAACAAGGTCCTTAAACTTGAAGCTGCCACTTGGTAACCACTTGACCTAGTGAGGGGCACTTTGGGAAAACTGTTGAAAAACCAACACTCTAAGAAGACGCATAAAAAAAGTCATTATCTCTTGACATACTTCTAGTCTGTAAGTCTCTCGAAAAGATCACCATCACTAAGTAAAAGGAAAATTCCAAGTACTATCACAGTCCATTGGCCAACTAGGGCATACCATCTACTCTAAGATAAATTTGGAAGAATTTTAGCATATTTCAACCAACTAAAAAGCTGAGGAGTTGTGAGTATTCTCTGCAGCCTTCTCAAATTATCATGTATATAAGTGTGTGTGTGTGTGTGTGTGTGTGTGTGTGTGTATGCGTGTGTATGTCGTCACCACCATCCCCAGTGGAATGTAAGCTCCTTGAGGGCAGGTACTATTTTTCATTATACATTTTTATCCCCATTGCCTTGTTTGTAGCCGGCATTTAATACTCTTTGTTGGGTTGAATTGTTAAGATTCCACCTTATCTTTAGGGAACAAGTACAATTAAATTTTATGTACATGAGTTGCTCGGGCAGGCCCCCCCCCCCATTCGATCTCTCTACCTTGAACCAAAGTTCCTTTTAAAGGACTAAATGTGAGACACTCACATACCCCTTAATGACACCACACAAAAACAATATATAAAAAGTACAGGAAATCTGTGATAAATAATCAGCTTAGCTGTTCAACTTTTTTTTTTTAATGGCCAAATGAATGTGGACCATTCAGCTGCCTTCTAAAAAGAATGATCACTGACATCCAGAATTCCTATTCAGCAGGCTCTAATAAGAATAATTATAGTTAGACGAGGCATTAATCAGTTTGGCAGATACAGGAGTTCTGATAATGAGGCTAAAATTAGTAGCAGGGAACCTCTGAAGGCCACAGCACTTCAAAGATAGATAAGCTGAATGGATTCACCACTGGCTCTCAACATCCCTACTACTGCTTTTTTGGAAGTTACATTTTTGTTAATACTCAAGGCCCCATGTTCCTCAAAGCAGGTGCTTGTGAACCCACTCTGTGGTTGAAGGAATACCATGTTGTCTCTGTGGCACTACTCAGAGCATAGACTCCTGGATCTACTCTGGTCCCATCAGTTAACAAGCACTTATTAAGCACTTACTGTGTGCTAGGCATTGAGCCCAGTCCTTTCCACTGCTACCCTACTCAATATCAGACTCATGATCATTCTTTCTGCCTTTCTTTTTTTTTCTTTTATTAGTCAACTGGGGTTAAGTGTGGTGATCACTTTCCGACCAGCATCTCCATTCCACACCCAAGCTCTAATAGAAAAGTGCAGTACAGAGGCAATCGCTGCTGTCAGTGCCCAGCACACACAGAACCCTGTTATAAATGCTACATGGGAAGGATAAAGAAGGAGGATCTTTGTCCACAAAAAGCCTAGAACATCAAGAGAGCTGACAGAAATAAACATAATGCCACAATCATGCACAAACATGCCACATGGAACAAAGGAGGAAGAGGACAGTGGAACGGTGGGGGAAAGTGATGAATTTGGTATCACTAGGACCTGAGTTTGAATACCAGCTCTTCCATTTACTATCTGTATGACCTTGATTTCAGCCTCTCTGGGCCTCATTTTCTCATCTGCAAAGTGAAGGGGCTAGACTGGATGAACGTTAAGTATCCTTCCAGCTCTAATTCTATGCTTTTATGAACTCAAGTCCATCTATCCCGGCAGAGTTAGAATGTGGGGATGAGTTTTGAAGGAAAAACATGGATTAGTGGGGGAAGAAAAGGAATGGATCATAGAATTATAGATTCAAAGCTGGCAATAACCTTAGAGGTCTTTAAGCTTAATCTCTTCCCCCATTTTATAGATGAAGAAACTGAGGCACAGAGAGATTAAGTGATTTGGGGGACCTGTAGGTTAGAGTAATACACATACAAGGCATGGCAAGTAGGCTTGTCTGGCCTAAGGGGGGAAAAGCCTAAACCTGGGTGAAGAGGAAGATGAGAGTGGTTGGGTTTGGTGAGATGGGGTGCCTGTGTGAATAGAAAGAAGGGTTGATGTTGGCTCTAAAGCAACACATAAGGCATTTAGACAGGATGTGAGAGCTTGACAGCCACAAAGGAAAGACGCTATCAAAATGATGCTTTGGGAACATGCTACCTGTTAGGATGGATGAAAAGAACTTACAAGAGACGCTAGGAGTGAGCCAACCAGAAGGTAGTTTTACACATGCTGGTGTGGGCTCAGACTTCCATTTGGGTAGAAGCTGCTAGAAATGGAAAGAAAGAGGGAGATTTAAGGGATATGGTGAACTGGTTTCAAAGTGAAAGACGGAAGAAAAAGACCAAGATTGAAGGATCTCCCCAAATGTGCCTAGTGGACAGAATGCTATACTTAGAATCAGAGAAATCCAAGTGCAAATCCAAGTTTCATTCCTTAATATCTGTGTGACCTTAGACGAGTCATTTTATCTCTTTGGGACTCAGTTTATTCACCATTAAAAAGACAAGGTTGGACCAGCTGGTTTCTAAGGCCTTTTCCAGATCTTAACCTCTCTGCTTATGAATGGGGTTCAAATACCACCAATGATCCTCACTGTGTGGCCATCAGCAAGTCACTTCATTTCTCGAACCCTCCATCATGCATTGGATAAAATAATGAGACTCATAGCACCTGCCTCCTAGGGCTCAAACAAGAGAATGAACGCAAGGTCTTATGTAAACCTGAAAGCATGCTATGAATTGAACGATTAGGATTATTACTTCCTCTGAGCCACCAGAGAATTTTATTTCCACCTCTCATGGAATTTATATAGTGATGGGTGTTAAAATGTACTCCTGTTTTATCCCCCTCGACTAGACTGTATGTTCCTTCATCGCGGAGACCGTATTTTATTCATCTCTGCAACCTCTCCAAACTGTTCTGAATGCAGTAAGTGCTCAGTAAATATCTGTTGAATTGAAGTCGGAAGCTTCAACTGAGTTGAATTGAAGGATGGAGTACTGGAAAATTGGGGTGGGGGAGTGGAAGAGAGGAAAAACAATAACAGCTTACCTGCCTATGAAGCCTTAGGTTTACGAAGCCTTTTACATACATTACCTCAACTGATTCTCACAGCAATCCCATGAGGTAGACAACACTGTCATCGCCAACATCTTTTCACAGATGAGGAAACAATCGAAGCCGAAATCACAGAATCTCCAAAGCTATCTGGGTGAGTGCCTTAGCCAACATGACATCAACCAGTAAATGGGGAAGCTGATCCTCAAACTCACTCTAAGGTCAAAGCTCTATCTATATTACATTAACTTGGATGAACATTTTTTTAAAAATTAAATTTCAAGTAGCAGTACAGCAATCATTACAGCAGCTCACATTTATGCAATGCTGCCTAATGTACATTACCTTTGATCCTAGTAACAACCCTGCCAGGTAGGTGCTATTATTATTCCCATTTTACTGATGAGGAAACTGAAACTCAGAAAGGTTTAATGATGCGCAGAATCACAAAGCTATTTTCTGATTATAGGTTCAGATGCAAGTCTCTGTCATACCACGTCTAGCACTCCAATGGTAGTGCGTGAGTGTGTGTATGTGTGAGAGAGAGAGAGACCGACAGAGACAGACAGAATAAGTGTGTGTGTGTGTGTGTGTGCGTGTGCGCGCGCACGCAAGCACACATGTGTGTGTTAGGGCAGCAGAGGTACACAGATATTATCATTGGGCTTCTAGGTTCTCAGATATCTTTGTGAGAGGTAGGCAGGTGGGAAAAGTAAGAATGTTCTAAAGGCCAATTAGAGATTAAGTAGAACTGTCTAATTACTCTCAGGACATTACTGGGCATTGCAAAGGTCATAGAAAGCTGTTTCCCCCACTGCTTCTTCTCTAGTCCTTGACTTACAGAGAGCAAATACAGACCTTCCGCCTCTGGCTTCTCCATTACCAGAGTCCAGGATATTATTTGCAAAGGCCTGCCCCAAACACTCCAACACCCATTTTGGGCAATTTTTACTAGTGGAGGTGAGACCCCAATGCCAAATATACAGATGCAAATTTATAAACTTTAAGTGGTATATCCAAATCCCTGCTGTCTCTTGGCTTTCCTCCCTCTTGTCTGAAGGCTCCTTTTCAGTACCCTTTTGCTGAATAAACATTTTCCTCTGACCCGGTAGGTATGAGTGTCTCCCAAACACTCTGTCTTGGGCCTTTTTCTCATTCCTATTGCTTTCTTCTGGCAAATCTCATCAGGCTCCAGGGGTTTAACGGTCACATCTGTGCAAACAATTCCCAAACCTATATACCAGCTGAACTTTGACCCTGCATCACCAACTCAACATGTCCAAAACAAGTATTCGTAATGTTCCCCTAGACAACGTCTTCCCCCAAACTTCCACACTTCTATCGAAGGCATCACCATCCTTGGAGGCCCCTAGATTTCTGGCCTTGGATTCACGCTTCATTCTTCATCCTTCCCCTCACCCCCATTCAACCACTTGCCAAATCTTGTGGACTGGCCTCCACAATATCTTTGGCATCAGTCACCTTCTCACTACTCCTGGGATAGAGCCTTGACTGATGCCTACACTTAGTTAACAGGAAGAGGAGGTAGATTCAGCAAAGGATACCAAGAAGGAAAGGTCAGATAGGCAGGAGAACTAAGAGAGAGAAGTGATTCTGATGCACATTAAATTTATAAACTTGCTACCTTGTATCTCCTAGTGTAGTTCAGGTCCTCACCACCACTGGTATTTATTATCCACCTGTTATGTGGCAGACACTGTGTTAAGTCCTGAAGATACAAAGAAAGGTAAGAGACAGCCCCCTCTCTCAAGAAGTTCACCGTCTAATGGGGAAGACAAACTGCAAAGAACTCGGTACATACAAGACACATACCAGTGGAAATTGGAGGTAACCACCAGAGAGGCAACAGTAGCATAAAGGATAAGTTTCTTGCAGACAGGCTTCCAGGAAGCCAGGGAAGATGGCAGGTAAGGAAAGAGAGAATTCTTGGCATTGGGGACTGCCAGTGAAAACATACAGGGCAGTTAGGTGGCAAAGTGGATAGAGTGCTGGGCCTGGAGTCAAGAGGACCCAAGTTCAAATCCAGTCTCAGAGACTTCCTAGCTGTGTGACCCTGGGAAAATCACTTAACCCTGTTTGCCTCAGTTTCCTCATCTGTAAAATGAGCTGGAGAAGGAAATGGCAAACCGCTCCAGTACCTTTGCCAAGAAAATCCCAAATGGGGTCACAAAAGTCGGACATGACTGAAAAACCGACTGAATAACAACAAATGAAAACACAGAGCTGGCAGATGGAGCGTCTTGTTTAAGGAACAGAAATGAGGTCAGTGTTACTGGATCATAGAGCGTGTGAAGTGCAGCAAGGTGTAAGAGGATTGGAAAAGGAGGAGGGGGTAGGTTATGAAGGGCTTTGAATGACAAAAGGATTTTACAGTTAGTCCTGGAAGTGACTAGTTTACTGAACAGGGGAAGTGATATGGTTAGATGTGCACTCTAATAACTGAGTAGACAATGGACTACAGTGGAAAAAAGACATGATACAGGGACACCAACCAGTAGTTGGCTAATAGCAATAGTCCACGCGTGAAGTGATAAGGGCCTGTACATAGGTTATGAGAGGAAACAAGGGAACATATATGAGAGACGGTATGAAGTTAGAATTGACAGAGCTTGGCAGCTGATTGGATATGATGAGGGGGGAAGAGATTGAGGATAACACCTAGGCTGGGAGCCTAGGTGACTGGGATGATAGTGGTACCTTCCACAGTAACAGTCTGCTAATTAGTCTTCCTGCTTCTAGTCTTGCCCCTCCTCAATCCACCCTCCACACAGCTACCTAAGGTCACTGTCATTTCCTTTCTCAAAAATCTTCCCTGGCCCTCCACTGACTCTAGCTTTCAAAGCCCTTCCCAATCTAGCTCTGACCTGCCTTTCCACTTTTATTTCATATTCCATATTAACACCCTCACATACTCCACTCCAAAGTATCCCCTTTGGTGTTCCCTAGAAATAACACTCCATCTCCTGCCTCTGACTGTGTCTTTGTTCAAGTGGCCCCCAAGTCTGGAATGCCCTCCCTAACTTCCTTCAAAGAGCACCTCAGCTACTTCCTCCTACGTGAGTCTTTTCCCAATCACCCCAATTGTTAGCCATCTTTCTCAAAATTATTTTCTTTTACTTTGCTTCCCATGTACAATTTCTATGTATTGCATACACCCCACACTTCTAGCCTCAAGAGAATACCAGCTTCCTGAGGGCAAGGATTCAACAATTCTGTATCTGAAACAAGGAGCACACAGTAGGCAATAAATGTCAAACGGAATCAAGAGAGTTGATTGAGGGGTCTTCTGAGACAAAGGTTTGGGAAGAGAAAGGGGGGATGAAAGCTAGAGGGGGCAATCCCAGGGTATTCTATATATAGGTGGTAACTGAAACCATGTGACTGGATGAGTTCTCTCAGGGAAGGAGTTAGAAGGCTCAAGCAGATGTGAAAGGAGCAAAACTGAGTTGCAGCTCCCCTGTCCTGCCCCTCTCACCCTCTCATTTTAAACCCATTTTGGCACCAGGCCTATGCTAGTGAGAAGGGAGGAGCAGCTAATAGGGAGACACACACTCAGCTTTGGTGGTGGGAGTTAAAAACAGGCTCTGTGCATCAGGAGGGGAATCCACAGGGAGTCTCTGGCTTTTAAGCCACCCAGAAACCCTACAGCAAGGATGCATCTGGGGCTAGGTTGGTCCAGGCCCCATCCACAGAGGAAATCACTGGGCTGGCTGAATAGCTCTGGGTTAGCCCTGTACATGGGACCAGAAGTTGATAAAGCTGAAAGGCACCTTAAAGATCTTAAGAGTCCAACCCCTTCATTTTACAAACAGGCAACTGAGGTGGGGAGAAGGGTACTGATTTGCCCCAGGGTTAAAAAATATAGCATTTGAACCTGCGTTTTGAGATCCCAAATCTAATATTCTTTCCCAAACTCAGGGGAGAAGCCAGATGTCCAATCATCAGTGCAAGAGACTAGTTTTCCATGATTTTTGCCTTTGTTTGTATCCCTAGCTGTTAGCAAAGTGACCTTGTACACGGGAAGCCCGTAATAAATGCTCGGTGACTTACGTCCTGGAGTCCCCAAGCATCTGACAGGCTCAGACTTTGGCAGTAACCCATGCCCATGTGTCCATGCCTATTATATATGCAAATGAGAGAAAGAAACTGCAGGAGTTTGAAGACTGGACTGTGGAGATGGAAGGGATTCGGGTAGAAACGATAGAGGGCAGAAAGAGAGTATGGGGGGAGGCAGGGTTGTTGGTAACTAGTTGAGAAACCAGTGCCCTCGGGCTCTTTCTGTGGACCTTCAGTTAGAGAGGCAGCAGCTGCTCCAGTAACAAGTAAAAGTTAAGGAAAGACTCAGGCAGGCGATCCAGTCACCCACCACTTAAACAAAGCAAGGAGAAAGTGCACCACGATCGTAAAACTGCTGCTTCGGCACACCTCGATCGGTCACATTTAAAGGGGAAAGTTTGTGGGGTGGCTCTTTCCTGAAAGGAAACCCAGGCTTTGTGCCGTGGTGCACGGTTGTTGGGGGATTTGGGAGGTGGGAGCTAGTGGTTACAGAGTCTGCAGCAAGAGCAGATCAAAAGGGAACATTTCCGCTTTGGAGCAGGAGACCAGGGTTCTCGAGGGCGGACGGGCAGGCAGCCAGCCTCCTGGCCAAGGCGTTCAAGGTGAAGGAAGCAGCCTCCTGGCTCCCCCGCCTGCCAACAGGTAGAGCTGGAGCAGCCCAGGCAGGCAGCCGCCACTCCCCCCCACAGCCGAGCCCTGGATCTGGATCTGGGCACGGGAGGGCTTGGCCTTCTGGCTGAGCATCGGGTGGATTCCAAGCCTGAAGCTGGGCTAGGGGCAAGCGGGTTACCGCAGCACTAACGGCTAGCGATCACTGCCCTCCCCGCCCCCAACCAAAGGGCTACCCCGGATCCGGGCGGTCAAGCGCTGGACAAAATGCCGGTTAAGTGGGTGGGCTCCCCCAAGCCCAGCCAGGCTCCGCTCGGCTTCTCGAAGGTCCTCAACCGAAGGCTGTTCCGGGAGCCGGGCAAGGGCGGGGGTCGGGGCTGGGGGGGGCCGGAGCCTTGGGCTGGCCCAGGCCGCACGCTGGAGGGGAAGGACACCCCCTCGGTCCGCCCATCCCCTCCGCTCCCCTCCCACCTTCGCGGGGCCCCCGGCTCGCAGCCCTCTCGCGTCTGGCATCACGCCCCTCTCCCCCCAATTCGGCCCGGGCCCCCAGCCCGGACTCACCGAGGGTCAGGAGCGCCAGCAGCAGCGGCCTCTCCCTCGAGTGGCCCATGCTGGCTGGCGGCGCGAGAGGAACTCCCCTTCCCTTTCTCCTCCGCCTCGCCTCGCCTCGCCTTCTCCTCTGCCTCCTGCTCCCGCAGCTCCGGAGTCAGCGCTCCTGCACCCGGGGGAAGGGGGCGGCGCGCCCGGCCCGCGCCGACTCCACTCCTGCGCCTGCTCCCGCCGAAGGGCTTCCCCAACCGAGACCCTTCAATTCGCGCGCAAGAGCGGCCGTGTATTCCTTCTCTCGCTCTCTCCCTCTTTCACCTCTTCCTTCCCTCCTTCCTTCCTTTTTTTTGGGAGCAGGCGGGGAGCCGGACGCTAGGGCTGGCCGCGGCTACAGTGTGCAGCCCCGACCGCTTCCCGAAAGCAAAACGAAAGAACCGCAGCGCCTGCCAGCCCGCCCGCCCGCGCCTCCCATCCGGCGCTTTGCCAGCAACAAACACAAACTTTCCCAAGCCCCTCCCCACTTCAGGTAACGGGGAGGAAGCGCGGCGCTCTGGGGATCTCTGGGTGCTGCCCGCTTAAAGGGGAGGAGAACTTCCAGACCCCCACCCTCGTGCCCCCGTGCCAAACCTCCTCCGACCTTTAAAAGTTGGGAAATGCCCAAGATTTTTCTAGGAACAAATAACTCCCCAGGAATCTCCCCAAATCAAAGCGCAACTCTTTCCCTTCTCGCGAAATCCCGCGTTTGTTCCCCAAAAGTCACCCCCCACAGAAAATCCACAAAAACTTAACTTTCCACAAATCCACTCCGTTCTCTAACTCCCGCAATCCGGGCCCTGCCTGATGGGATCCTCCAGGAGGACTCCATTCCTGAGTCCTCCACTTTCCCTCTTTTCTCTGAAAAGATAGAGCAGGGGCACTGATCTGACAGGCAGCTCCCTTTCCAATGCTCTAATCAAAAATACAGAAATATTAATATTACGACAGTGCTTTATGTTTGATCCTGTTCGAGTTTTACATTTTTTAGAACTGAAAATATATACAACTCACATACGAATTTGCAACAAAGTAACCAAACATATAATTTTTTTCTTTCCAGTAATGATGCTGTAGTTCTGTATAGTACTTTTATAATCATTACGTCATTGAACCTTGCGGTGGATAGGATAGGTTTTCTACATTTTCTAATTCTATCCAACAAGCTTTTATTCACTAAGCAACTACGATGTGCAAAACCCAGTACTAGGCAGTGGGAATACAAAGACAGAAATGATAAACAGTCCCTCTACAGGATGACTTCTGACAGTAGAGCATTAAATCTCAGGAAGGTCTGGAAAGGTTTCCATTAGATTATTTATTTTACAGATAAGGAAATTGAGGCCCAGAGACATTAAACAACTTGTCCAAGGTAGTATAATAGGTTAGTGTCCTGCAAAGAGGCACAGTGGACTGGAACACACCTTCTTGACTTCCAGGTCAGTGTTTTTTCCACCACACAATAAAAGCCAAGTATTTGGGGAGGGGGTGGGGAATTTAGTCTGCATTGTCTGAATAATTCATAGATGAGTCAGACATATGAAATCAAGGAAATTGCCTGAACCCACTCAATCCAGTGCCTCATTAATATGATAGGGAAAAAACCCCACAGTATTCCTTCTAAGATTACCTCTAATTGATCTTGTCCATGTGTCAGGTATGTCTCAGTTGTATGTAGTTGTTGGTATGGTTTTGCCCTCATTAGAATGAGTTCCTTGTGAGCTGGGGCTGGTTTTGCCTTTTTTTTTTTTCTTTCGTATCCGGCTTTCAGCAGGGTGCCTAGCAGGTCAATGCTTGTTGACTGACTAAGAAAAAGGCAAAGAAAGGTTACAAAGAGCCAGGTCTACCCATCACTCCTAAGCTCATCTTGCTCATAGCACTGTTATAAGCATGGGTGGTTTAATTCAAGTTCATCACTGTCGCTGAAAAAGATCATTCAAAACTCATTCAAATCATCCTCCTCTGCCCCCTTCAGGGCCCATCTCAAATCCCACCTCCTCAGCTAAGCCTTCTGGGTAACTTCAGGCAATGCATCTTTCTCTTCTTTGATCATTTCTTCCTTTTGCATTTTGTCACTTGATTAATTCAGTTTAGCATTTTATTATACATACATTTTCTTGCACCAGTCATCAAATCCCAATGATGTTCCTGAGTAGTTCCCCTCCCCTTCTGGAAACTCTTCTTGACTGACTTCTGTGATTCCCTTCCCATACTTCAACCAGATTCTAAGATTCTTCTAGGTGGAGATCTTTGTATAAAGCAGAAGATAAGTTACTTGAAGGTAAAGCAATATCTTGTTTCTGTTATTAAATGTTTGTTGAATAAAATTTTGTTCATGAGATAACCTTCTTTTGGATCTACAACAATCTAGTTATAATTCTAGACACAGAGTAGGTATTCAATTTCAGCCAACATTCGTTAAGCACCTACCATTTGAGGAACACAACACTAGCTAGAGTTGAAAGCTTTTAGCTAAGATACTATCCTTGGCCTCGTGGAGCCTGCAGTCTAGCAGAGGAATAAGACACACATAAGACAGTTCTATAATGATTCATGATTGAGTTAGCAGAGAGGTAAAACAAAACAAAACTATGAAGCATTCAGGGAGGCAAGATCAAGAAACACTGTGCAGGACAATGGATAGTGTTGAACTTGGAGGACCTGAGTTCAAAACCAGCCTCAGACAATTATTAGCAAGAGGACCCTAAGCAAATTGTTGACCCTTCTGAGCTTCAGTTTCCTCATCTGTAAAATGAGGAGGGTGGTCAGGAGTTCTTAAACTGGGGCTTGTGAAATTAAAATATATATATTTCTGATAACTGGGTTTCAATATGAGCAGCTAGGGGGCACAGTGGATAGATAGTACTGAGTCCAGAGTCCTGAAGACTCATCCTTCTGAGTTCAAATTTGGCCTCAGACACCTACTAGCTGTGTGACCCTAGACAAGTCACTTCACCCTGTTTGCCTCAGTTTGCTCATTGTAAAAAAATGAGCTGGAAAAGGAAATGGCACACCACTCCAGTACTTTTGCCAAGAAAACCCCAAATGGGGTCAGGAGGAGTCAACTGAATAATCTTTCAATATAATTGATTGTAATTCTATATATTTTATTTTATGCACTTAAGAACATTTTTTTTTGAGAAAGGACTTATAGGTTCCTTCAGCCTGCCAAAAAAGTCCATCACACACACACACACACACACACACACACACACACATACACATTAAGATCTCTGAGATCCCTTCCAAATCTAAATCTACTATCATATGAAATATTTATTGGCTTGAACAGAACTGAAAGTCCTACTTCTTGTAGGTCTGGAGCGATCCTTGCATATCAAAGGCAGCCGGATTTTTATCATTTCATATAAACAGGAAAGTAGTGCTTCCAGGTTGTAAGCCACATCTGCCACACCTTTTGCTGGACCCTGACCACTGCAGTATAAAATATATCACTGACTAACGAGAGTCATGGCCAGCATCCCCAGCAGGAAAGAGCAACTTGCTAATTCATGAATTGGGTATTTGTTTATTCCTTCTTTGTGCAGGATAATCAATCTTTTACTAGCTTAAGTAAGACCCTATTCAGTAGTCTTTTTTATCGCATCTCATTGATTCAAAGGCCTGCCCAGGGCAGGAAGACTACTTTAGCAACCCCAACTGACAGAATTGTTCCCTCCCCCCCAACCACCACCTCCCAAAAAGATTCTTCCTGCTCAATACTGTAAGGGAAGGCCTCTCCCTGCCCAGCTGTTGTTACTCATCATTGATGCATTTGTAGGGACACTCAGAAATGCCTCTCTAGTAGGACTGGCTGTACCCAGATTATAGGGGTCAATACAGGAGAGGGTTGTCCCTGAAATTCTTCTGAAATAAAAGCTTGTGGAAATTCAGATGCGTTGTTTGCTGAAGTTTAAGGATGCCTTCAATGAAGGCAAAACATCTTAATAGTTTTAAAAAAAGACCTCCCTTCTTCAGTTATTGCCTTTCTCTTCTGCATTTTTAATCATTCCCTTTCCATTGAAATGCTTCCAATCTTCCTACAAATATTATCCTCTGGTCTAGACAATCCTCAATTTTAAAAAGTCTTTTCATAGTCCATCTGCTCCTTCAAGGTACTAACCCATCTCTCTCCTTTCATTGATTGCCTTGAAAAAGTAGCCATCATGAAAGCATGATTCATCATTGGCCATGGTGAATCATGCTTCCTACCTCCTGACAGAGAGAGGTGATAGACTAGAGGTGTAGCAGGAGGGGGAAATGACTGGGGACTAGAGGAAGTAATTGTGGTGCCACAAAAAGAAGAAAAGAAAAAAAGAGTATCAATGAAATATATATTTTTTAATACTGGAAAGCAAAAGAAAGTTCCAAAAAAGACAGACAAGCAGAACCATTTGGAACTGCTGTGTCAAATGTATTCTATATCTTTAAAAAAAACTGAGCTTCATGTATTAGAGATTTACAGTTTTTATATACAATCCTCTTTTGTTGTTCTCTGTATATGGAAGTGATTATTTGTGAATTGTTGTCAAATTCATAAAAAGAAAATAGAAAAATGTTTTCAAAGTATTCTATGACCAGGCTCTTTCTTTTCCTTACCATCTATTCAGTCATAGAATTAGATATAAGTTAGATTGCACAGTGATTATATCCCTGGACTTGGAGTCAAGAAGACTTGAGTTCAAAACTCATGCACTGACTACCTGTGTGACCCTGGGCAAGTTACTTAACTTTTATCTGTCTCAGTTTCCTTACGTGTAAAATGAGGATAATAATAGAGCCTACCTCCCAGGATTGGAGGGTTGTTATGAGGATCATATGAGATAATATTTACAAAGTTTGGCTTAGGACAGTGCCTAGCACACAGTAGCTACTTAATAAATACTTTGGAAAAAAAAATCATAAGATCACAGACTGAGAGTTGTAAGGGACTTTGGAGGCCATTCAATCCAATTCTCCCATTTTACAGATGAGAAAGCAGATTGAGGGAGGTTAAGTGACTATTCAGTGATCAAGTCCTTGTCATCTGACTTCTGTTCCCACCATTGTACTGAAATTGCTCTTCCAGAGTTCACCAATGAGCTCCTGATTACCAAATCCAATGATATTTTTCAGTCCTCCTTTTCACTGACTTCTCTGTAACGTTTGACACTGTTGACAGCCTCCTCCTTCTGGACTCTCTCCTCTAGCTCCCTGATTTCCAAGGCTCTACATTGTTCTAATTCTCTTTATAATCCTTAAACTGTTCCTTTTCTATTTCCATCGATAACTTCTCTTCCTCTTCCCCACTGTTTGATGTTGGTGTTTGAAAGCATTCTTCCATCCTGGACCCTTTCCCATTTTCTCTTTATGTTTTCTCCTGTGGTAGTTTCATTCATTCATGGCAGCTCAATTTTCTCCTTCATGAGATGACACCCGAGGCATATCCTCATCACTGATGAAGCCCCATCACCAACTGCCCATAGGAGATAGGCCAACACCTACCCAGATCTCCCAGCTGTATATCAAACTCAGTATGTCCCAAACTGAATCTCTGTCATCTTTTCTCCAAAACTGACTCTTTCTTCTTACTTCTCTATTCTTATTCCATCATTCACCTCGATTCCCACTTTCCAGTGGCTGGAGTTAGCTTCTTGTCCTTATCCCATATATCCAGTCAGTTGCTAGGTCCTATCCATTATCATTCTCTTACCTCTTTTCCCTCCTCTCCATTCTCACTGTTTCCATACTAATACAGATCCTCATTACCATCATCTTAAACTGTTGCCAGTACCTGGTAACTTCTATTTGTTCCTCTACTCTCTTCCCCCTCCAATCATTCCTTCACACTTTCCCCATATTAATCTTTTTGTATGTATAAGTATGATTATGTCACCTCTTCATTCAAAACCCTTCAGTGGCTCCTTTTTGTCCATTTTAATAAAGATTATACTTTTTTTTTTGCCTTTTTTAGGCAATTGGGGTTAAGTATCTTGCCCAGGGTCACACAACTAGTAAGTGTTAAGTGTTTGGTCTGAGGCCAGATTTGAACTCAGGTCCTCCTGACTTCAGGGCCGGTGCTCTATCCATTGTGCCACCTAGCTGCCCCCAATAAAGATTATACTTCTTGACCTGACACTGAAGTCCCTCCTACCTTTCTGGCTCTATATCATAACATTCCCCTCAATTCAACTCCAGCCAAACTGAACTACTTGCTGATCTCAATATGTAACTCACACTTTCCCACTTCTTTGCCCTTGATTTGACTAATCTCTGCCTCAAAAGTCCTCCTCTGCCTTATAAAATTCTATCCACTCTTTAAAGCCCAGCCCAGAAGCTACTTCCTCCATGAAATCATCTTGATCCCCTAGTTGGCAATGATGTTCATTCCTACGCCCCCATGACTTAACAGAGAACTTAGTCTGTACCCCTGCTTATTCATTGATCTTGAATTAATTTACATTATTGTGATTTTTGTATGTTTTACTAGGCTTGCTATCTTCTCTACTGGCTAATATCGTCCTGTCTTCAAGGGAAATAGATGTTTGAGGAATAAATAAATGAACACATAGGTCATAGGGGACCCCACACATTGGATATAGTGGGGGGAAAGATACTAGAAAATATTTAGCTCAGAATCTACTAATAGATCAAACAAATCACAACAGGGACAAATCGGAATCATAGATTAAAGCTGCAAAATTGGAAGATGCTACCTAACCCAGTCTCTCAATTCTGCAACTGAGGAACTGAGACCTAGAGAGATTGAATGATTTATTCACGGTCACACTGATTATGAGGAGCAGAGTTGTGATTTGAATTCAGTTCTTTTGATTTCAGATAACTATTAAGAAAGTCCATGCAATGAAATCATTCTCAACTCATAAACAAATGGGACAGAAACAATTCCCCCTGCTGCTCCCAACCCCCTCACCCTCCAGGAGGGAAAAGGAACAAATTTTTCTGCCTTGTTTTCTGACCGAAATCCCTTTCCAGGGAAGCTCCCTCCTTTGATCTCAGTTCCTTCAACCGGTTTGAGTAGCTGTCAATCACAGAAGCTCCACCTTCTTCTACATCTGCATCCTGAAACTGCTTCTCTGCCAACGCCACCCCCACAGCTGTCAATCACAGCAGCTGTACCTGAGTAACAATCTCTAACCTGAAGTCGCTTCTCTTTCACAGTGCTAAATGAGGCTTCTCCGCTGTCATCAGTCAAAGCTAGACGCCACTTGCTGCCACTGCTTTGGCTTCAGGTACACTGGGGCTAAGCCCTGGCAACCTACCTATTCAAACCTTGGGCAAGTCATTTATGTTTCATGGGACTCAGTTTCCTCATATGTAAAATGATGTTGGTTAGAGTCGATGACTCTAGTTGGCATGCCTACTCTAAATTCAATGAACAATGAATCAAGTGAACTCAGTACATGCTACAAGGTTATTATTAGATCTATTGTTTTTTCTCTATTGACTGCTTCACCTAGGTGGCGCTACTGGGGTCCCCAGTCCTCACTTCCAACTGGTTTAAGTTGAGGCTTTCTGTTTACCTCTTTTCTGCCCCAAGGCAACCCCCTACAGCCGGAGTCCTTAACCTTTTGAGGGGCATGAACCCCTTTGGCAGACAGAAGAATGTTTTTACATGCATAAAACAAATCAAATAGGACTACAAAGGAAACCAATTATGTTGAAATAGTTATCAAAACATACATGCATACATACATACATACATACATATATATATATATATATATATATATATATATATATATATAAAGTTCATCAATGCTGGGTTAAGAGCTTTTGCCCTATAGTCTAGGAACATAACTATTCAACCCCCTTAATCTGCCTCTTTCCCTGACAGGGAAGGCCTTCCTGGCAACTAGCCCCTGGGAATGCAAGTTTTCTTGAGGTATCACACCTGAGGGCAATGAGGTAGGGCTGTCACTGTTAATATACAAAAATCCTTTTCACCTCTTAGATATGATCAGCTTTTAAGATAATTTTTAAAGGACCTTAATTAATTAGTATGCTAGGTGTTTTTCTTGCTTCTGATGTTGCTATCTTAGACCTAAAATATTGGAGAGAAGGGTTATGAACATAGTTAATGTGAAGCAGAGATTCTCACGTGGAACAAAGGCTTTGGGTACATATTGGAGGGTTGTTCTGGCTCATTCCCCATATCCAGAAAATCTGGGAACTTCACTATATAATACGACCAAATGTGTTGTCACCAACTAGCCTAGCAAGCACACCGTTTGCAAGCTCCAGGATGAAAAAGTTGATGTTGAAGTTAATGAGAACTTATAACAGAGCTCAGGGAAAATGTCAACACCTGGCCATTAGCAAGACTTTCCCTTCATCCCCAGCCCCAGACCCGCAGAGCCTCCCTCACTTACAGTAAATGCTAGGCACAGCAGCCAGCCAAGGATACATCTTGTAGTTTCTAGCAGGCGGGCCCCTCTGTCATGCCTCCTGAAGTTTTCCATGAGTTTCCTGAGTTCCCTGTCAGCTCATGTTGATTCCTTCTCCAGGCCTCTGCCTTCCTCCCAACAGCGCTCTTACGGGGCTAACCAGGCCATCTCTTTAATAGAGACAGGAGTAACTCAGAGTTTCCCCGTCATGGAGCAAACCAGATTCTCCCTGCAAACCAGAGGATCTCCACACAGAAGCCCCCTCGTGCTTTTTGCTGTTGTTCTGTCATTTCAGTCGTGTCCCACCCTTATGACCCCATTTTGGATTTTCTTGACAAAGCTACTAGAGTGGTTTGCCATTTCCTTCTCTAGCTCATTTTGCAAATGAGGAAACTGAGGCAAAAAGGGTTAAGTGACTTGCCCAGGGTCACACAGCTAGTATGTGTCTGAAGCCAGATTTGAAGATGAGTCTTCCTGCCTTGAGGGCCAGCACTTAATCCATTTCACCACCTAGCTGCCCCTCTTATGTTGTGGATCCTGCCAGTCTCTGATGTCACAGGCCTACAAACCTGCCCCTCTAATCTTTGAATGATTGTCATTATCTGGGCTGGCTCATGGTGTTTCCTGTCTGCTTCAGCACTTCTGCACAGGTCATGAAGCTTGACAAAATATCCAATATTCTTCCTATTGTCTTTCCAATCCCTGTATCCCATTGGAGCCAACTATGTGGGGCTATTCAGATTACTCAGGGCAGCTTCCCATGATATTCAGGACACATTGCTGTGTGCCAAGAAAATACAGGGCGGATAAAAAATGTTACTGCTACAGCAGCAACTGACATTGACAATATACTTTAGTTGATACAATATTTACATCGGCACCTTGCAAACAAAGATAATTATCATCTCTCTTACAGATAATAATAGCTCACAAAAATGGTAGTTAGAATTTAGATAGTGCTTTAAGGTTTGCAAAGCACTTCACAAAAATTATCTCACTTGATCCTCACAGCAATCCGAGAGGCAAATGAGCATATTGTCCCTATTTTACAAATGAAGAAACTGAGGCAGTGAGGGGCTAAATGACTTGCCCAAGGTCATTCAGGTAGTCAGTTTCCAAGGCATGATTTGAATTCAGATCTTCCATGTACTATCTACTATACCACATAGCTACCTCTCTTTTTACAGCTATCTAATAGCTAATTTTTATATAGCTCTTTGTTATTTGCAAAATGCTTTACATATATTATAAAATTTGAAGAAACTGAGGCATAGAAAGTTTAAGTGACTTGCCTATGGCCACACCTTGAATGTTAAAAGTAGGGTTTGAACTTAGGTCTTCCTGACTACAAATCTAGAACTCCCTGTGCCATGTTAGAACTCCCTTTGCTAGAAACAGAAACATTGACGGAACAGTTGAAAGGAAAGTTGATCAGGAGATACCAAGGTCCATTACAGAGTCAATACTAGACCAGTGAAATTGGGGATGGGGAAAAAGGAGGGGTAGAAGTCTGTTTAATACCAAGTATTTATTCATCTTTATACTTTTCTGAATATTATAAGGGAAATTCTTCTGACTTAAGTGAACTGATACAAAATGAAGTGAGCAGAACCAGGAGAACATTGCTCATAGTAACAGCAATACTGTACCACAAACAACTGTGAATGACTTAGCTATCCTTGGCAATGTAATGAACAAAGACAATTCCAAAGGACACATGATAAAAAATGCTATTCATCTCCAGCGAAAGAACTGATGGAGTCTGAGTGCAGATTGAAGCATGCTATTTTCACTTTATTTGTGTGTGTGGGTGTGTGGTTTTTTTTTTCTTTTGGTCTGTTTCTTCTTTTACAATATGACTAATATAGATATATGTTTTACATGATTGCACATATGTAACCAATATTAGATTGCTTACAATCTTAGGGAGTGGGGAGGTGACAGAAGGAGGGAGAAAATTTGGAACTCAAAATTTTTAAAAAATGAATGTTGAGGGGCAACTAGTGGTGCAGTAGATAGAGCACTGGCCCTGGAGTCAGGAGGATCTGAGTTCAAATCTGGATTCAGAAACTTGACACTAGCTGTGTGATCCTAGGCAAGTCACTTAACTGCAATTGCCACACACACACACAGAATGTTAAATTTGTCTTTACATGTAATTGGAAAAATAAAATACTATTAAAAAGATATTCTTCTGAATCTCTCTTAAATAGCTTTAATTGTGTGTATCACTGCTGCATAAGTTAAATGAAACTTTATAAACTAAAATTCACCTATACTTCAAGAGTGGAATGAAAGACAAGAATTAAAAGCAAAGAAGAAAAAAAAATGCTGGTAAATGGGGTTATTCACTACTGGCATGAGTAACTAAAGATAAGTCATGGAAAAACCTTAGAAGCAGGAAAAGACATCATCTGTATGGAAGAAGTCAAGTGTGATTCTGCTTGAGGGAAGGATGGATGGGATGTCCTCTCTAGAATCCTTCCAGCCCCAGGATTTCGTGAAACTGGAGACCACTGCCACCACCAAAAATTCCCTTAAAATAGAACCTGCTGAAGATTTTTTTTTTTGCCAGTCAACAAATTTTTAGGGAGCCTTCACAGTGCACATAACACAGCAGAGAACTCTAGCGTGATAAGTTATCAGGAGGAGAAATTTTAAAGAAAAAATAACAGATTGGAAAAGTGTTTGGAAAAGTTTAAATACTCAACAAAAGGTAAGTGTTGTCATCGGATTGGAAAGCAGACAGGACCGCAGCCCCAACAGTGCTTATGGTCTAATTTAATGTACTAACACTCATTAATTTCTGCAAAGTGACAAGAAGATGGATGCTAAAAAAGCAGAGAGAGTTAGGAGGAAGGTAGGTAACTGAGAGGAGTATGAAGGATCCCATAGAGGACTTGACAAAAACATTGGCGTCTCAGCTGAAAATATCTCCTGAAGGGAAGAGAAATAGGAAAATGGATTGTGGGGGAAAGGCAGGCAGATGTCTGAGAGCAAAAATAACATACTACCACTGTGGTGTGGTAGGGAGAACTAGCCAGCTTAAATCATTCTCAATCCATTTCACTTCTCCTTTTCCCTGCCCGAGTATATCCACAAAGTTGTGTTCAGTTCTTAGAGATGGTAAGAGCTGACATTCACAAACTTGAGATTTGTGGGCTCAGTTCAGGAAGTCTTCCCTCCTCCAGGAAGCCTATACTGAGCCCAAGATTGCTAATAACTTCCCTTTAGAATTCCCTTTTTATCTACTTCTTATATTGTTGCTCAGTCGTGTCCAACTCTTCATGACCCCATTTGGAGTTTTCTTGGCAAAGATACTAGAGAGGTTTGCCATTTCCTTCTCTAGCTCATTTTACGGATGAGGAAACTGAGGCAAGCAAGGTGAAGTGACTTGCCCAGGTCATACAGCTAGCAATTTTCTGAGGTCAGATTTGAACTCAGGAAGAGTCTTCCTGACTCTAGGCCTGGCGCTCTATCCACTGTGCCACCTAGCTGCCCATTTTGTATATATATTTAAGTTTTTTATGTACATGCTGTTTTCCTCAACAGAATGTAAGCTCCTCGAGGTCAGATTACTGTTGTTTTTGTATGCCAAATGTCTAGCATAGTGCCTGGCACATAGTGGGCACCTAATGAATTCTTGTGGAATAAATGAGTGAATACAGAGACGGGAAGAGATCTGGGAACTATGGCATACAGGGGATAGCTGAAGGAACTGGAGATATTTAATAATGATTGTGCATATTTATGTAGACCCATGGGGTTTGGAAAGTATTTTCCTTGCAATAACCCCATGTGGTGGGTAGTGCAGGTGTTATACCCATTTTGCAGATGAGGAAACTGAAACTCTGTGAGGTTAAATGATTTGTCCATGGTTAGGTAGCCTATAAGGATCTGAAGTAGGATTTGAACCCAAGTCTCCTGACTTCTAGTCTAGCACTCTTTATATTATGCCACCCCTATGTCTAAGTTGTAGAAGATAAAAGAATAATGAATAATGGTGCTTGTTCCCATTTAAATAATACTTCCCTGATTAAATGATAGCTCTTTTAAAATACTTAAAGAAGTAGACTTTTTCTGAGGGGTTCTAACAGGCATGCCTAGAACCAATGGGTAGGAGATATAAGAAGAGAGATTTCAGTGCAATTTAAAGAATAACTCTCTAACAACCAAGCTTATTTAACTATGGGTCTAGTGACATCTCAAGGTAGTGAGCTTTCTCTCACCAGAAGTGTTAGACAGCGGCTGGATCTCCATCTGTTAGAGATGTTCCCAACTTCCCAACTTCTCAAATCGCAACAATCAATCAATCAAAAAACATTTCTTAAGTGGCTTCTATGTGCCAGGCACTGTAACAGGTACCAGGGATACAAAAAGAGGCAAAAAACAGTCCCTGCCCCCAAGAAGCTTGCAATCAGATGCCTTCCCGTTATTTCTTCCTTCAGCTCTGTCTCACATGAGGAGGTGGATCTTCTCCTTGCCAAGGCAAACCCTTCTACATGCACAAGTGATGCCATTCCATCTTGTCTTCTCTGGCAGATTTACTATCTCACTGATTTTCAGTCTACTGTCTACTGGCTGCTTCACTGATGCCTACAAACATGCCCATTTCTCTCTCTTACTCAAAAAAATCCTCACTTAATCTCCCCATCCCTTCTCGTTATCCTCCTGTATCTCTCCTCTCATTGGTGACTAATGTCCTTGAGAAGGCTGACTATAATTGGTTACCTCCATATCCTTTCCTCTCAGTTTCTTCTTAAGTCTCATCAGTCTGGCTTCAAATCTCATCATTCAACCAAAACTGTTCTCTCCAAAGTTACCAATAATATCTTAATTGCCCAATCTAATGGCCCTTTCTCAATCTTCAGCCTTTTTGACCTCTCTGAAGCCTTTGACACTCTGAATCACCCTCCTTTCTCTCAGTTTTCATAACTTTACTATCCTGATTTCCTTTTTTTTCCTCTTTGACTGTTCCTTCTCATACTTCTTTGCTCAAGTTCATGAAGGTCTCTCCCACTAACACTGAATGGCTCCCAAGGCTCTATTTGGACCCTCTTCTCTTCTCCCTCTTTACTATTTCACTTGGTGATGTTATCAGTTCCCACAGATTCAATATTGATGCTTCTCAGATTTAATTAATCAGCCTTAACCTGTCTCCTGATCTCTAGTCTCACATCTCCAACTGGTCAGTCTTTTCAAAGAACCAACATTTAGTTTTATTGTTCTTTTTTAGATGTTTTTTGCTTTCTCATTTATCTGTTTGTTTATCCTTTACTTTTTAATATGTCTTCTTTTGTGCTTATTTTAGATTTATTTGTTGGTTTCCTAAATTATTTTTGCTTTAAGTAATATTTTGGTTTTTTCCCCTAATTATATATCAAGAAAATTTTTAGCACTCATTTTTACAAGATTTTGAGTTCTGAATTTTTCTCCCTCCCTCCTCTCCCCTCTTCTGAAAATAGTGGGAAGTTTGATATAGTTTATATGTGTGCTATCATGTAAAACATATTTCTATATTCATCCCATTTGTAGAAGAAGAAACAGATCAAAAGGAAAAAAAACACAAGAAAGAATTGGGTGAAGAAATGATATTTTTAAAAAATTAAGGGATGAGAAAGAATAGTACAAAGGGTGTAGAAGGAAGGGAGAGGTAGAATGGGGTAAAGTATCTCACATAAAAAGGCAAGAAAGACCTATTACAACCTGGATTTTGAGGCATTTTGCTTCAAGAGTCCTTTGTACTTGTCTAAACATTGTGTTGCTGAGAAGAGCTGCTTCATTCATAGCTGATCATCACACGATGTTGCTGATACTGTGTACAGTGTTTCCCCAGTTCTGCTCATTTCACTATGCATCAGTTTGTACAAGTCTTTTCAGGTTTTTCTGAAATCTGCCTGTTCATTATTTCATATTACACAATAGTATTCCATCACATTAATATACCACAGCTTGTTCAGCCATTCCCCAATTGATGGGCATCCCCTCAGTTTACAATATTTTGCCACCACAAATAGGGCTGCTGTAAATATTTTTGCATATTTAGGTCCTTTTCCCTTTTTTATGATTTCTTTGGGATGAGTGGTATTGCTAGGTTAAAGGGTATGCACAGTTTGTTTGCCCTTTGGGCATAGTTCCAAATTGCTCTCCAGAATGGTTGCATCAGTTCACAACTCTACCAACAGTACATTAGTGTCCCAATTTTTCCCACATCCTCTCCATTTATCATTTTCCTTTTCTGTCATATTAGCCATTCTGATAGGTGTAATGTGGTACCTCAGAATTGTTTTAATTTGCATTTCTCTAATCAAAAGTGATTTAGAGCACTTCTTCATATGCCTATAGATATCTTTGATTTCTTCATCTGAAAACTGCCTGTTCACATCCTTTGACCATTTATCAATTGGAGAATGGCTTGTATTCTCATAAATTTGACTCAGTTCTCTATATATTTGAGAAATGAGGCCTTTATCAGAGACACTTATTTGTGTCTCTGATAAAAGACACTTGTAAAGATTGTTTCCTAGCTTTCTGCTGTCTTTCTAATCTTGGTTGCATTGGTTTTGTTTATGCAAAAGCTTTTCAATTTAATATGATCAAAATGATCTATTCTATATTTCATAATGCTCTCTGTCCCTTGTTTGATCATGAATTTTTCCCTTGCCTATAGATCTGACAGGTAGACTATTCCTTGCTCTTCTAATTTGATTGCTTCATTGTCTATTACCTTTTAGCAAGAAGCAGTTTTCTTCCTTATCTATTTTAATCAGGTCTATTTTTGCTTTTACTTTGTCTAAGACCAGGGTTTCTACCCCTGTTTTTTTTTTTAATTTAGCTGAAGCATAATAGATTCTGCTCCAGCCCCTTACCTTTACTTTGTGTGTGGCTCTCTGCTTCAAGTGTGGTTTTTGTAAGCAACATATTGTAGGATTCTGGTTTTTGATCTACTCTGTTATCTGCTTTTGTTATGTGGAAGAGTTCATCCCATTCATATTCACAGTTATGATTACTATCTGTGTATTTCCCTCCATCCTATTCTTCCTCCTATTTGTTCTCTCTCTCCTTTCACCTTTTCCCACCTCACCAGTGTTTTGCTTCTGTCTACCACCTCACCCCTGTCAGTCCCCACACCACTCTTTTATTTAATCTCCCCCCCTCCACTTCCCTGTCAGGTAAGATAGATTTATATATTCAACTGATTGTGTATATTATTTGCTCTTTGGGCCAATAGTGATGAGAGTAAGGCTCAAACAATGCCCATCACCCACCCTCCCATCTTCCCGTCCACTGTAATAGGTCTTTCTTGCCTTTTTATGTGAGATAATTTACCCCATTCTACCTCTCCCTTCCTCCTACACCCTTTGTACTGTTCTTTCTCATCCCTTAATTTTTTAAAAATATCATTTCTTCAAATTCACCTTATACCCATACCCTCTGTCTCTGTATATTCCTTCTATCTGTACTGTTAGTGATACAGTCTTTAAGAGTTACAAGTATCATCTTCCTGTAAAGGGATGTAAACAGTTTAGCTCTATTGAACCCTTTATGTTTTCTTTTCCCTTTTTACTTGTTTATGCTTCTCTTGGGTCTTGATATTGGAGGTCGAACTTATGGTTTAGTTCTGGTCTTCTCCTTATGAAGGCTTGAAATCCTTCTATTTCATCAAATGACCATTTTACCCCTTGATGCATTATGCTTAATTTTGCCAAGTAAGTGATTCTTGGTTGTAGTCCTAGGTCCTTTGCCCTCCAGAATATCATGTTTCATGACCTCCAATCCTTTAATGTTACAGTTGCTGAGTCCTGTGTGATCCTGCTTGTGACTCCTCAAAGTTTTCTAATTTTTAAAATGCACATTTAGTTCATTATTCCTCTCTTTTTTTCTATTTTTTTATACATATTTGTTGGAATATAATTTCCCCCCGAGAACTACTTTAGCTGCATCCCAGAAATTTTTTAATGTTGTTTTATCATTATCATTTTCTTTCACATAATTATTCATTGTTTCTATGATATGTTCTTTAACCTATTTATTCTTTTTTAAATTACATTTTTTAAAACAGCAAAAATCTACCTTCTCTCCCTCCCACTCTAACTCTCCCCCACTTTCATTTGGAATTAAAGGAAAACAAAGCCCTTTTAAAAATATATAGGTATAGATACAGATATCTATATATCTATCTATATATCTATAGATATAGATATATAGATAGATATATATAGATAGATAGATAGATAGAGATATATATATATATATAGATAGGTAGATAGATAGATAGATATAGTCAAGCAAAACAAATTTCTGTATTTACCAAGAAGATTCCTTCCCCCAAATAAGAATCATTCTGCAATCTGATTCCTTCACCTCTATATCAGGAGATGAAATCATATTTCATCATTAGTCCTCTGAAATTGTGGCTGGTCATTATACTGATCAGAGTTCCCCAGTCTTTCAACTGTATTGTTGTCACTGTATAAATCGTTCTCCTGGTTCTGTCCCTTTTATTCTACATCAGCTCATGGAAATCTCCCCAAGTTTCTCCGAAGCTATCACCTTTATCATTTCTAATAGCATATAGTATTCCATCCCATTACATACCCTTTTCAGCCATTTCCCAACTAATGGGCACCCCCTCAGATTCCCATTCTTTGCCACAGCAAAAACAGGTATAAATAGTTTTGTACATCCTTAGAGTTTGTTTTGCTTAGGACTAATCCCCCTCCTTAATTTTCCCTCCCTCTAATTTCCCCTTTTCCGTTCTCCCATTTCTCTCCTATTTCCTTGTTAAGTGAAATGTATTTCTGTACTCAACTCTGTGTGTGTGTGTGTGTGTGTGTGTGTGTGTGTGTGTGTGTGTTCTTCCCTTCTCTGACCAGTTCAAATAACAGTGAGGTACAAATGAAAGCCTTTCCTCCCCACTCCATTCCTTCTTCATCATTCATATAGATGTCTGCTTGTGAACACCAATAATGTAAGATAGTTTTTCCTAATCTTCCTTTTCTTCTGTCTCCTAGTGTACTACTCTTATCTTCTCCATTCTTCTCCTGAGATCATCAAGACTTAACAAAAACACTCCCAGGTTTTCTGTCTAACTAGACTCTCTTTATGACTATGATGATGATGGGGGATAAGAGGGGACACATACAATATCTCCCTACATTTGAAAGTAAGCAATGTGTCCTTGTTTAGTCTGTTATTATTGTATCATGTTCACTTTTTTATGTTTCACTTAACCTATGTTTGAATTTCAAAATTTTTACACAGTTCGGTCTTTTCATCAGGATTTCAAAATCATCTTTTCAACTGGTTTTTTTCATCAATTCTTAAAAGTCCATTTCCCCCCCTGCACGATTATTCTGTTTTTCTAGGTAAGTTATTGTTGGTTATAAGCCTATATCCTTTGCCTTCTGGCATCATATTCCAAGCTTTCTGCTCCTTTTGAGTGGTGGTTGCTAAGTTGTGTGTAATCTTAAATGTGGATTTTTGGCTGCTTACAGTATTTTTTTTTAAAACTGACCCAGAAGCTCTGGGTTTGGGCTATAATGTTTTTGGAGATTTTCATTTTGGGGTTTCTTTCAGGAGGTGTCTGACGGGATTCTTTCTACTTACACTTTGCCCTCTAGTTCTAAGAGATCTAGGCAGTTTTATTTTTTAAAGATTTCTTCAAATATGATGTTTAGGCTCTTTTTTTTTGTCATGGCAGTCAGGTAAGCTAATACTTAATTGTTTTCTCCTTAATCTTTTTTTTTTTCCAAATTATTTGTTTTTGCTATGAGATACCTTACATTTTCTTCTACTTTTTAGTCTTCTGTATTTATTTCTGCTCATCTCACAGAATCGTTGGTTTCTAATTTAGTCCATTCTGATTTTCATGGAGTTTGTTGCTTGAACAATGTTTTATGCCTCTTGTGCCAAGCTGTTAATTCCCTTTCCAATCCTTTCCTCCACAGCTTTCATTTCTTTTCTATTTTTTCTAATGATCTTATTTCATTTATAAAAATATTTTAAAGCCTAAAAAAACACAAACCTCTTGCCTCATGTCTTCTAGAAATTCTAGTTGAATTCACACCCAAACTGTGTTTTTCTCTGAGCTTTGCTTGTGTATATTCTGGAGTCATTCTCTTCTTCTGAATTTGTGTTTTGAGCATTCCTGCCACCCTAATAGCTTTTTATGGATGGATTCTTTCTTTGCTGATCCTTCCCGCCTACCTCTTCTCTTCAGCATGAATGTTAGGTCTGGGCTCTGTGTTGTTCTGGAGGATAGGTTTCGTCTGGTATCATTGATGCTTTCTTTGGGTGTTGAGTTTTGTGTTTTTTCAGGATCTCAGGGACAGTTCAGTTTGGGGATCTGCAAGCTTTTACTTGCAATCACTCCCAAGGTGATCTGATTTAGGGCAAAATCTGATTGATTCCCTCTTCCCTGAGCTCTGTAAATTCCTGACCTAGGTTTGAGTCTGAGCAACTGTAGACTATTACTGAATCAACTACTATTGGTCAACTAGAAACCTCTGCTGTTTCTGAGTGACAGAATTACAAGCTTCCCTTTGTTTTTGAATTCCTGCCCTGACCATTCCTCTGCAGGGTTCAGAATCAGCTAGAAGCAGGAACTGAGACCCTGCTCCACTCCTGGGGACATAGTCCTAACACTGATGCTTGCTTCTGAGCTTGCTCATCTTAGCCAATGGTCTGTAGCTATTCCTTACTCCAGAATTCCACTCCTAGGTACAGGTCTTCTTAGAATATCCTAGATCTGTGACCTAAATCTGCACACACTCCTAGTTGGCATCTGTTTCCAGGAGGTATCCTGAAATAGGTCTGGGATTTCCTTTTGCTCTGGTGTACAGGCTCTCCCTGGGCACAGGAATAATCCACATCTGGCTTGTTCCTGGCTAGACCCTATCCTCAGTGTCCACAGATTTCTCTGTCTGTCTTCCTATGTCAGCCCACCCTTAAAAAGTGACTCACTATAACTTTTTCTTACATTTCCCCATCAGGATTCTGTCTGGTGAATTTGCTAGCTCTGTCTGGAGGGATTTTAGGGGAAAGGTCTCCGTACTGCTTTCTACTATTTTGCCATCTTGGTTCTGTCTCCTAACCCATATTTGTTATTTAGGATTTCATTGTAAATTTTGCACTTGGGTCTGTCTTGGTGTGCATTCATGTGTGTGTATATGTGTATATGTGTGTGTGTGTGTGCACACATGCATGCTTTCAACTGTTTCTTTTATTGTATCATGGTTTGTAAATGATGTATTTATTATTTCTGTATTTTTACAATTATTTTAATATATCTGCCCCCTAATTCATGGTCAATTTTTGTGAAAGTTCCATATGGTGCTGAAAAATACATATATTCTTTTGTAGTCCCATTTTGAAGATGCCATAAATCTTTTCCTTCTAGTTATTCCAGCAATTTGTTGAGTTATTCATTTTCCCTTTAATGCAACTTTAAATTAGACTTATTCAGAACTGAGAGAAGGACATTGATATCTCTTGCCTCTATTGGGTTACTGTCTATGTCTTCTTATAGTTCAGTTAATTTTTCCTTTATTAATTAAAATGCTAAAGCATTTGGAGCATATAAATTTGATGCTGATATTGGTTTGTTGTCTATGATTCCTTTCAGAATTATATAGTTGCTTTGTTTGATAACATGATTGCAACTCCTACTTTTTTGGATTCACTTGGTACATAGCACTATTTTTCACAGCCCCCATCTTTATTCTGTGTATATCTTTGTTTATTAAATTTTTTTTCTTGTAAGCAATAGATCATAGGGTTTTGATTTCTTTACTAATCTGTCATTCACTTTATTGAATTGCTTAACCCATTCACATTTAAAGTTATGAGAGTTAATCTCCAATTTGGTTTCTAATACTGGTTTCTCCCCCCAAAAAAAATTAGAAGGTTTTTTCCCTTCTTCCTCTCTAATCACAGTACAATGTCTTTTCAGTTGTATTAGCTTAATTTATTTTTAGGGCAACCCTATTCTCACTGGCTCTTTCCCCTTACCCTCAAATTCCCCTTTCCATTTGTTACCCCTTTCCCCAGTTTGGGAGTTTTGCTTGACTTTTTCATTCTTGCTTTTATCTTGTTATTTAATTTTCTCCCTCTTTATTTTCCCCCTCTCAAATGAAATCAAATGAGATTATTTCTGTACAGCCCTTAACACAGGGCTGGGTACATAGTAAGCACTTAATAAATATTTATTTCCTTCTTTCTTTTCTCTGTTAAGTTGTCAAGTAACATCTCCCTTCCTGTCCTCCTCTTCAACTTGTTTCATTCATTAGTATTTAAAATTTCATGTTCTGTGCCTTTTTCTCAAATTGGATTTCTTTCTCTCATTCTTTTCATTATTTATCTTCTATTTCTGTCTGTTCTAGAATTTTATTCTTTGATTCCTGGCCTTTAATACTTAGTCTTCCTTCATTCTCTGTATTCCTCATGGAATTAAAGCTTTTAAAATACCTATTTTGAGTTCCTTCTTCTAAACATTTTCTAGGTTATTGCCTTGTGGATCTTGCCCCTAGTCCTTCCTTTCTAATGTGGCTTATTCTTAGAAATACCAAATCCTGCAGGTAATGAAAAGTATATTGCCTCGCAGTATCAATTTTCCTTTGTCCCTAATTGTGCATTTGGCTATTATTTCTCTCCTCATTTTCATTTCCCCCCTTTTTTACCTTGAAGTCTTCTTCCTGAGTCTGTACCCTTCCACTCTTTTGGGTGTCAGGAACTCTGATTTGCCTTTTCTTGGGTCAGGATGAGTAATCTCTAAGATCCCTGCAGATTATACCCATTGTAAGGTCTCCATCTCCCTTTATCGAATCTCTCTGTTCTCCCATGGGAACATTAATTATTGGTATTACCTCCCACCACTGATTTCCTCTTTACTTTCCCCCCTTTTCAATCCCTCCCTTTGCTTCCTCACCTGTAGGCTATCATCTACCTAAGAGATCATAGGAGTAATATTCCCTTCGTTGTTAGCCTTTGATTTGATTATAATACATCACACATTCCCCTCGATTTTCTTTCTTTTAAGCAATCTCTCATTCTGTAATATTATCACACAAAAAACATTGATTCATCTGTAGACAGGGTGTGGTGAGGTTTTGTCCATGATGTTTTAAACCTTTCTCTAGCATCCCTTTGATTTGACTTTTGCTTTCACCCATGCTCTTTGTGGGCCTTTGGAAAGAAATCTCTTTGTGGTCTCTGTTGTTATTTTGTTGTTCTTGGTTGTATTTATTTACCTTTTATGTTGTCTGAGGTATTTGAAAAGCAAATAATTTGTATAGATCTGGTTTTCTTTCTAGAAATGTTTAAAAAGTCTTCTAAAAATTGAATATCCATATTTTTTTTTCATTAATTGCCGGGCTCAGGTTTGCAGGGTGCATCATCTTGGATTTGCATCTCGAGCTCATTGAATCTTCAGAACACATTATTCCATGCCCTTTTGCAATTTCTGGGGGGAGAAGAATAGTCTTGTGTTATTTGAATTTCCTTTCATTTATATTTGAAAGTCTTTATCTTGGGTACTTGAACAATTTGATATTTGTCAGTGGTATTGTTAAATTTAACCACTATGTGTCCTAGAATCTGCAGTACTGGGTTTCTTTCTTTTCTTTTCCTTTTTTTTTTTCTGGAGATGATCTGTGAGGTTCTTGTGATGGTACTTTGTCTTCTGTGTTCAGAAGTTCTGGGCAGCTTTCTTATATTATTTCTTGCCTTATGGTGTTCAGGTTTTTTGACTTGTTACATTCTTCTGAACCATTTATCATCCTTAAATTATTTCTATGCATCCTGTCTTCAAGATCAATGTTTTGCTTCTACAGAAATAATTTTTCTTCTAATGTTATTTCTTTTTGTTTTTCTTCTTCCAGATTATCTTTCATTTCTGTAAATTTGCAATCCTAATCTTGTATTCTCTCTTTCGTTTCTTTGGTGAGACTTTTCACTGTGAATTCAAATGTTTCTATTCTGCCAATTATTTCTAATGTTTCATGCCATTAATTCTTCTTTCACAATTCTTTTTTTTTCTCTTTCAAGCCATTTAGGAATATCCTGCTATGGTTCCATACTCTCTTGAGAATCTATAAGATCATCAGCTATTGATTCATTTTTTGGGGGTCTAATAATATTTATTCATAGATGACTGGACTCTTTAGCTGACCTGGAGGCTGTGTTTCCTTCTGTTATTAATATCTTCCCTGTTGGTTTATCTCCTTATGCCTAAGATCTCTGATTGAATTTGCTTCCTTTCAAGATCTTTGGTAATTTCAATCTTTTTTTCTCCCTCACACTCTCCTGTCACTAACTCTCTGAATCCTTCCCCTTTGATTGTGGTTTCCTTGGGGGATGGTCCTCCAATCTATCTCGGCTTCCTCCCACACTGGAAAATTCAATTTCATGGCCTCAGTCTTCACCCACAACAACTTCTGGGAGGACACAACTGGCTTCAGCTGGATGCTAGGTTCTTTCCTTTCTAGTTTAGTGGAGTACCACATAACCATACACATGTCCTACTCCAATTCCCTCTCTTCCTCAGTTCTGTGATTGAGCTTTGTGGCAGCACAGAGTGCTACCATGCTACTGTCCCAGCCTAGGCAAGATTCTGTTTTTGGTTTTCCAAGGCACTGGGAAAAGGTTGAGTTCTGTTGAAGGCCCTGCTTATATATAGATCTGTTTATATAGCCCCTCTGCTGGAGCATGATAGACATTGGGGTAGGTGGCTGAGTGAACTCTTTAGAAGTTAGAAGATTAGCTTTTTCTGCTGTTGTTTCATTGGATGATCATCTTATTGGGGTTCTTAGTATACTACACCATGGAGACAGCTGAAATTGCCTTAATTCTTCCTTATAATTCCTATTTTAGGGAGGTTTGACAGGTCACTTGGATCCGAGAAAATGGTTAATTTTTTTTTCTTGTTGGTCACATGACTCTGAAGTCTCTCATGCCCATATCTAATCTGTTACCAAATCCTGCTGATTCTTCTTTTGTCACATCTCTTGTATATACGCTTTCTTCTCTCACCAGCTGCTACCACTCTGGTTCAAGCCATCATGATCTCACACTTAGACTATTGCAATAGTCTGCCAGTTGATTTCCTTGCACCAAGTCTCTCCCTACTCCAGTCCATCTTCTATTCAACTGTTAAATTAATTATTTTGAAGTTTGGGTCCAACCATGTCAAGTTCTGTATTTGATAAATTCTGGTGGCTTCCTATTAACTCTTGGGTCAAATATAAATTTGTTTGTAGATCTGACCAAGGCCTTTGATACTGACAGTTGTGAGGGCTTATGAAAAATTAAAATTTGGTTGCCCAGAGAAGTTCATCAGTATTGCGTGTCAGTTTCATGATGGCGTGCTTGCCCAGGTTCTGGATGATGGATGATCCTCTCATGCTTTCTCAGTCACCAGTGGAGTGAAACAAGGCTATGTGCTTGCTCTCATGCTTTTCAGCATGATGTTTTCAGCCACGTGAAACACTTTCAATGAGGACGATCATGGCATCTAGGTCAGCTACTGCACAGATGGTAAATTCTTCAACTTGAAAAGGCTACAAGGGAGTGTTGGTACATGGTTTTCTGTTTGCGGGTGATTGTGCACTCAGTGCAGCCTCTAAAGCTAAGATGCAACAAAGTATGGATTGATTCTCTGCTGCTCGTGCTAATTTTGGCCTAACAATTAACACCAAGAAAACACAGGTTCTCCATCAGCCAGCACCACACCATCCATATGTGAAACCATCAGTTACAGCAAATGGAGAAGTTTTGAATGCTGTGGATGAATTCACTTACCTTGGCAGTATACTTTCCAGGGATGTACACATTGATAATGAGTTTGACACATGCTTTGCCAGAGCTAGCTCAGTGTTTGGGAGGTTCTGAAGGAAAGTGTGGGAGAGAAGAGGTATTAGACTGACTACCAAACTGAAGGTCTACAGAGCCGTTGTGCTGCCCTCATTGTATGCCTGTGAAACCTGAACAATATACCAGCACCATGCCAGGAAACTGAATTATTTCCATTTGAATTATCCTAGGAAGATTCTGAAGATCACCTGACAGGATGATACCAGACATTGAGGTCCTTTCTTGAACTAAACTGCCAAACATCCAAATTGTACTGCAGATGCTGAGTGAAGTGAGCAGAACCAGGAGAACATTGTACACAGTAACAGCCACATTGTGTGATAACTAACTTCAATAGACTTAACTCTTCTCAGCAATGCAAGGATCTAAGACAACTCCAAAAGACTCATGATGGAAAATGCTATCCACATTCAGAGAAAGAACTATAGAGTCTGAATGCAGATTGAAGCATGCTATTTGCTCTTTTTTTTCCTTCTGTTTTGTTTTGTTTCTTCTTCCTTGTGGTTCCTCCTATTGGTTAAAATTCTTCTTTACAACACGGCTAATGTGAAGATATGTTTAATAGAAATGTATATGTAGAGCCTATATCAGATTGCATGCCATCTTGGGGAGGGAGGTGTGGAGGGAGAGGGAAAAAATTTAAAACTCAAAAGCTTATGGAAGTGAATGTTGAAAACTAAAATTAATTAATTAATTTTAAAAAAAAAAACAACTTTACTGCAGAGAATGCAACTCTGACGGACTGGCCACATTATTCAGAGGCCAAACATATGCTTGCCTAAAAGACTATTTTATGGAGAACTCATACAGAACATGTGCTTACATGGTGGTCAGAAGAAGTGATACAAGGACACTGTCAAGGTCTCTCTTAAGAACTTTGGAATTGATTGCATGACATGGCAAAAGACTGCTAGCATGGTGTGCCCACATCAAAGAAGACGCTGCACTCCAGGAGCAAAGCACAATTGCCGTAGCTAAAAAGAAACATGAGATGCACAAATTTAGAGCCATCTCCACCCCAAATGTTCACATGGACTATTTGTGCATCACCTGTGGTAGAGCATTCTGAACTCATATTGGTCTGATCAGCCACAGTCGGAAACGCTATAACTTGACTCTAAGATAGTGAGGTCATTTTAGTCCTTTTCAAGAACGAAGGACAAGTAGATGGATAGATAGATAGATAGATAGATAGATAGATAGATAGATAGATAGATAGATAGATAGATAGAGAGGTGATAGGTAGATATGCATGTGTTTATGTATTATATATGTGTATGTATAAATGTATAAGTGCTTGTGTGTGTATAGTGGCTTCCTATTATCTCTGACTTTTAAAGCCTTTCATAACCTGGACCCCCTCCTTCCTTTCCTATCTTCTTACATCTTATTCCCCTCCATGTACTCTATGATCAGGCAACGTTGACCTCTTTGTCGTTCCTTAAACAAGACATTCGCCAACTCTGTATATTCTCATTGACTATTCCCCATACCTGGAATTTTCTCCTTCCTCATCTCTGTCTCCCGGCTTCTCCGATTTCCTTCAAGTCCCACTTAAAGTCCCACCTTCTGCAGGAAACCTTTTCTCATCTTCCTTAACGCTAGTGTCTCTTCTCTGTAGATTATTTCCAATGTATCCTATCTATTTCTCATTTGTTCATAGTAGTTTGCATGTTGTCTAACCCATTAGACTGTGAGCTCCTTAAGGTCATGAGTTGTTTTTGCCTTATTTTGTAAATCTAGCACTTAGCACACGTCCAGGCACATAGTAGGCACCTAACAAATGTTTGTTTACTCGACTTGATCTCAGCAGCATTGACACCAATGAGCTTAGCGTCTTGTTAATAAGAATAATTAATTAAAATAATAAGTTAGAAGATAGCTTTTCTGCCTCTGCCTTCCCCATTCCCATCCCCACTTCCCGAGGCATCCTCACCATTGCAGTGCTATGTAGTTTTGGCTGAAGAAGTCGTCAGTGATAAAGCAATGGGATACATTAAACAGTCTAGGTGCAAAGCCATTATTGACAAAGTCAATATTAGAGGAGATGGAAACAAGGGTTCAAGCTAGTGCAGAGAATTTGATGCATTTTTTTTTAAATGTAAAAGTACCTGTGAGCTTTTTAAACTGGGAAAGTGGGAATAACTTACTGCTTTGCCTAATGGTTCCTCACTGTTAAGAGGTTGCCTCTTCCTGAATGGGACTCAGTAGCGTTAGGGAGAGTGGAAAACAGATTCCTACATTGTGAGGGAGGTTAAACAAATTGGCCTCTTCCAACTCTGAGATTCTATGATTCTGTTACGTCCAACTCCTTCATTCCACTTTAGCCTCTCTCATGGCTCTCTTAATGCAACAGAAAATCCACTAGCTTTCAAATTAGGAGAGATCTAGGTTCAAATCCTCCCTCTGACACTTGCAGTGTGATCATGGGTAAGCCACTTAATTGCTCTATCTATAAAACATGGTTAAAGATGCAATATTCCTTTAAGGTAGATAGTCCAGGTGAGGATCAGAAGAGATAATTTAAGGAAAATACTTTGTATGCTACATAGTGCTATATAAATGTCAGATGGCATTCTTTATTTTCCTTCTCTCAAAATGTCTTTGTCCAAGCTGGTCTATATTCTTAGAATTTTTTTTCTTTTTTGCATCTCTTCTGAAATTCTGGCGCATACCTTCTGTTCTTCAAAGGACAGCTCAGATCCCAAATCCTCTAGAGCACTAGCGTCAAACTCAAATAGAAAATGGGGCCCCATTAATCCTTACATCCCTGAAGGGAATTGACTTAGTTTTTAAAATGTAATGTTATTTATGTTTCATTGTATTCTTATTTATTTTATTAGATATCTCCCAATTACATTTTAATCTGGTTAGGGCAGCAGTCTGAGTGTTGTGGGCTGCAGGCGACAACAGGAAGGCAGCGTTTGACAATTGGTCTAGATGCGTTTTTTGGAATTGCACACTCACAGTAAGCCCTGATTCCTGGATTGGTTGAGGATGAGGCCAGACCCCATCCCTGGGGTGGTCTCAACACCTCCAGAACGTAAGTCTTGATAGACCAGAAAAGAGCAGCACTTTATTTCACTGAGTCCTCAGAGTGAGGTGGGGTGTTGTTGTTATGTTGTTCACATATCTGACTCTGCATGACCCCACTGGGGGTTTTCTTGGCAGAGATCCTAGAGTGGTTTGCCATTTTCTTCTCCAGCTCATTTTCCAGATGAGGAACTGAGGCAAACAGGGTTAAGTAACTTGCCCAGGGTCACACAGGTAGAAAGTGAGGCTGTATTTGAACTCAGGAAGATGAGTCTTCCTGATTCCAAGCCCAGTATTCTATCCAAGTACATGCTATCATTACCTCCATTTTACAGATGAGAAAACCAAGGCTCAAAAAAGGTTATATGACCTTGTGCACAATCTTGCCCCTTCCTATCTTCCATTCCTTTTACATTTTGCCCACTCTGCCATACAGCCTTCTTGCAGTTCTTCATACGTGTTATTCCATTTCTCCCTTCTGTGTCTTCCCACTGGCTGTCCCCCAGGACTAGAATGTTCCTCCTCCTCACCTCCGCCTCCTGGCATCTTTGGCTTCCTTCAAGACTCAGTTCCATTGTCCCTTCTGCAGGAGGCCTTTCCAGCTCTTCCTCCCACTGTTAGTGCATTTCCTCTGAGATTACCTTCTGTCTGTTCTGTATTTATCTTCTAAGTAAATAATTGTTTGTGTACCGTACCCCACGTGAGAATGTGAGCTTCTTGCGGACAGTGACTATGTTTGTGCCTCTCTCTAGCCCCAGAGCTGAGGGCAGTCTTGGCAAAATAATGGATGTATAATAAATGCTTGTTGACTAATGGACTTGCCTCTACTAACATGGCTAATCAGAGGCGTAGGTGAGATTCAAACCCAGGTCTCTCGTAAGTCGAAATCCGACACTCTCTACGATCTCTCATATTGCCTCACGTGTACCAAACCTTCTTTTAGACCTTGCCAGACACAAGGCCTGATATCTTCCTTAATGCAGGTTACCTTTGACCATCGAGCAGTAACTTGCTACTTCTATTCCCTGGTGAACAATCGTTTAAATCCCTACTGGACGTGACCAGCCAGTTCCCACTCTAGCTTCAAAGAGAAAGAACATGACTTTAAACCCTGTGGAAACAATTCTCCACACCCACCTGCCCATTCCATTCCCTGGGATATGACTGGCAAATCAGCTCTGTTGACCTTGGCTCTGGACACTGCTGTCCCAGACTCAGGCTTTAGCACCCCTTAGGACAGATCTAATTCTGACTTTGATCTTGGATGTCTGAGCCCCTACTGCCTTGACCTGCTTCCCTCTACATTGGCTTTGCTTGCTTCCTGTTGTCCCTGCTTCCCTTTCAGTGCCTTCAAACAGTGTGCTGACTTGGCCTCATCCCTGCGGATTACACGCCTACACTCGGCTTGGTTTACCGGAACTGGATTTAGATCTGAGCTCCTTCCCCAGGGTGGGGAAAGGTCCCCAGCATCCTCCATCCTGACAGCTGCTTGTTCCACCCCACAATCAGCTCCTCCACACCTGTCCCAGGCTTTCAGCTGCTATCTGAAGAAATTCAGCACACACTTATTAAGTGCCTACTGAATGCAAGGCACTGTGCTAAACAGGATGGGTACTGAGACTAATAATAATAATAATAATAATAATAATAATAATGCCTTCAAGGAGTTTCCTTGGGCCTGCTTATCTTCAGAGACTGCTTTACACAGCACCAAACTGCTAGGAGCATAGATTGATCTGTATTTTGGAAGCCAACAGGATCAGGAATGAATCCCCCCCCCCACGCCCCTAAAGACAAAACTCACTTTGCCTTGTCTTGCTAAGTGCTAGTGAGAACTATCAAGAGCAAATGAGGTAATGTATGCAAAGCCCTTTGTAAACCTTGAAGCCTAGATGCTAATTTCTCCTTAAAAAACAAAACAGAACAAAACAAAACAAAAAACTAGACCTTTAGAGAGGCAGCATGGTATGGAGGATAGAAATTTATTTAGTTCTGCTCTTTATACCTATACTTAATCTGAATATGTGTGTGTGTTCACACACATGTATATACATGCGGTGTCCCAAAAATCTTTGTGCAGTTTAAAGCTATTAAGGCTTATTATATATGTTCTTGTTGTCTCTCCTGCTATAATGAAAGCTTCTTGTTCGTAGGCATTGTTTCATTCATTGTAATTCCAACCCCACCACCCAGCACACAGAAGAAGGCACTTAAAAATACTGGATGGGAGTCAGAAAGATCTGGGTGCAAGTTCTCTTTCTGATGCATTCTATGAATGTGACCCTGGATGAGTCACTGGAACTCTCACTACTCTAGGCAACTCTCTAGGACTACAAGTCAAGTCAAATCCACAAGCGTTGATTAAGAACCTACTACATGCCAGCACCATGCTAAGCACTGGAGTCTACAAAGAAAGGTAAAAATATGGTCTCTGACCTCAACAAGCTCATATTCTAATGAGGAAGCTCACATTCTAATATACAAACAAGATAAGTATAGTATAAATTGGAAATTGTCTCAGAGGGAAGACCCCAGCATTACAAATTGATGAGCTCCTGTAATTATTATGATTTGATTATAATGGCTTGACCTTCCTTATGAACATACTTACTGGGGAGGTAGGACATGTATACACACACACACACACACACATGGTATGTGTATGTGTGTATACACATATATATGTGTGTGTGTGTGTATATATACACACACACATATATACACACACTGTATATATATATATATACACATACCATATATATAGCATGTGTGTATGTATATATATATAATATATACATTTGTATATATATGCATATCCATACATATGGGTATCTGTATATGTACATATTATACGTATATTGTGTTTGTATATGTATATGTATACACACACACACACATACACACACACACATATATATATATTTTTTTTACATGAATGAATGAATGAATGAATGAATGAATGAATGAATGAAAGCTGACCTGAAAGGCAGATTTTGTCACAGACCCAATTCAGTCTCACATACTACTTGTACATACTGCAAACCAGGGCTAAGGATTCTAACCAGATCTGTAACTAGGACTGCACATTTCCAGAGCAGCCACAACACTATTCTCCCTTGATGACCCAACTGGCATCAGTGCCAGAGCCCTTGCCCTTCCCCCCATGCTTCTTCCCCATTGAACCATGGGGTATCCCAGGGTCTACTTTTCCCCTCTAGCAGCCATATTGATCTTCCTTACCCTCCAGCCCCCCCCCATCCCCATAATCCACCAGTCCTTCAGTAGACTAGAAAACTTGAGGTATCCCCAAAGCACATTCTCAACCTGGCAGCTGCTCTCTAGGCGAGCCTGCTCCCTTCCACACCCCTAACCCTCTCCTCACTACTGTCACTCCAAATATAAAGATTGCTAGTTACAGCTCTGATCTTGGCTGACGCACAATAAATATGATGCCGCTTCTTCCCTTTAAGAAGCTGTAGTCTCTCTGGAGAGACAGAACTCATACACATGGAACAACTGTTGCTGTTGTTATTGTTATTGTCGTTGTTGTTGCTTTGTCCGTTAGTCATGTCCCACTCTTCATGACCCCATTCGGGCTTTTCTTGGCAAAGATATTTAGGAAGCAATATGAGACAGCCACAGTTGATTTCATGGCACAGAGCATGGGCTCTATTTTGGCTCTAAAAAGGTAGAGAGCAATTTGGACTAGAGTTAAAGAAAGGAGGTGAGGCTTATGGGTCATGTCTTGAAGTGTGAGTAGGACATATGTAAATAGAAAAGAGAGTGTTATGCATAATCTAATGCATCAGCTAAACTAATGTATACATGAGTTTCTTCTACATCTACATAAAAACAGTATATGGATATAATATATATTTGAGTGATTGTGAAATATGAAAATGATTCTACCTTGTGTGCCAAATGCAGGCATGGGAAAAGACTGAAGTAAGAGTGTGAATTATTGGTATGTCAAAGGGAGGGTATGACCACCTCTGTACTGTGTTTCTAGCAGGAAATTGCTTAAAATAAATTAGCTTGGCAAGTTTCTGAGTCATCCACAGCTTTGATTAAAGAGGTGAATGAGTCTCTCTTCTTTAGTATAGAGGTTCACTCCTTATGTACACATTCTTTTGGGTGTCATACTAAAGGCAACTTCTCGTAATGGGCCCATTTGACTTCCCTCCCCCACTCTCTTCAGCTTTCAGTGAGAGTAGGATGAGCACCTGTGCCCCCACAGTACTCTTTACTCCTCTCCCCCACATGAGGTCATGTAGTATAGTGGAAAGGGCACTTGATTTAGAGTCAGAAGAACTGGGTTTGATTCCTGAGTCTATCACTTGGGTAAGTCATTTAACTGCTCTGTGCCTCAGTTTCCTAATTTGTAAAATTAAGGAAGCCAAATTAGATCACCAATGAAGTCCCTTCCAGCTCTAAATCTGTGATCCTAACATTCTTCTTCCACTCACCTGAGCAAAGAACAATGGTGTGCCAAAAGTAGCCAGGAGGACGGTTGTCTTCCCGGAAAGTCTAAGGGTTTCCCTTCAGCTGTGCCAGGGTTGGAAAGAGTGAGAACGACTATCTCTCCCTCTACCTCAGGCCTTTTGCCTCCCAGGCTAGTTAAGGGAAGATTAGAACAGGAAGGAATTCTATTCCTTGTTAAAAAGGCACCCTTCTTGTTCTTGTTCAAAATAGTCCAAAGGACTATGATTTTGGAAAGGATCAGAAGGTGAAAGAACAGAGGCAGGTGCAAAGTTCATCTTTTGGTGTTCCCAGGATTGTTTTGTAAGTTATATGCAGACATTTTTTTTGGTCATAAAACCGTCATCCAGTCTACTCAGGGTCACAAACCTCACCTCTCAATTCTTCCCTAACCTTTATGAAAGGTATTACCTTTTGGTCTCCTACAAATGATGCCCTCCCCCCACCTCATATTCTCAGCTTGATTAGGAAACTTTTCCTTCTGTGACTCCCCTGATCACTCCTTTTAAATTTGTCCTTAGATTTGGCTTTAGAGCTTTCAGATTATGGGTCAGAGAAGTCTAATTGGACCTATACCAGGAGAGGTATCACTTAGTTTCATCTTCTTTACAAGAATGTGTAGATCTGTGTTTTTGAATAGTGATAGCATTTATATAACACTTTTTAAAGTTTGCAAAGCATTGTACATAAGTTATCTCATGGTCCTCTAAACAACCTGGTGTGCTAGGTGTTATTATTATCTCCATTTTACAGATGAAGCCCCTGAGGCAGAGTATAGGTAATTGGCTTGTGCAGGGTCATACAGTTAGTAAGTGTCTGGGTTGGAATATAAACCCAAGTTCTTACCTGAACTTAGGTTCACCACCTAGCTTTCATCTGTTTAAGGTTAATGTTGAAAATTATAAGCCCAACTCCTCCTACTCCAGTGCCTGGTGCAGAGCAGGTGCTTGAGAAAACTTGCTGAATGAACAGATAGAAATTATTCTGGCTAGACATCCATACCCATACAGAGCTAGGAATTTCCCTTGAAGACCATGCCATTGCTAGTATTGTGGTATATTAAATACTCCTGTCCCTTTCAAGAAAAGTCAGGTGTTGGCTAATATGAAATATGTTTTACATGTCTCCAAATTGCTTGTCTTCTCAAGGGGTGGAAGAAGGGCATGAGGCAGGGAAAGAATTTGGACCTCAAAATGGGAAAAAATGAATTTAAAAATTGAAATTTAAAAAAATTAAAAAAATTTTACATGTAATCAGGGCACATTTAACTAAATAAAAAATACACATTTAAAAGTAAAAAGAATTGTAAAAAGTTTATATATTTTACTGATGTTTAGTCTACCATAATGCTCAGCTGATGGAAAATAAAAGATGCCAGCAATAGAATTGGTTGAGAAAGCTGAGCTAGACCCCAAAGTCCTTCCCCCATTCTGTGCTTTCATGAATCAAACCTAAGTCTTCTGGTGGGTTACATATGCCCAATGGACATTAATTAAATGCCTGTGTGTGTGTTAGGAACTCTATTTCCCACATGTGGGGGAAACTGAGACATGAGCTATGCCTAAGATTCATTTTAGCTAGTTCTACAGACTAAAAATCTGGGATGAGGGCAACAAGTCAAAGAGAGAAACTGATCTTTTGAGGTCAGGACCCTAGGAATGAGCTCAGTCTATTTGACTCCTGATTCATTGGTGGGGAGGAGAGAAGGAAGGGCCGGGGAAGGCTGTGAGCTACATAAAAATAAATAGGGGAAAAAAATGCTAGACCTAAAACAAAAGACCACAAATACTTATGGGGGGGGGGCAGAAAAACCAGGAAGAGAAAAATTCAGGGTGGGAAAAAGGGAGAGAGAAACTGAATCATACACCTGGCCCTTTAAAGAGACAACCCATTGCATCTCTACCTTCAATGGAGGAATGTGTTTGGCCACTGAGAGTGCTGAGATGAAGCAAGTGCTTGGGTACAGCCTTTTGGCCAGGTGCCCAGAAGGCAGAAGAGATGTGGCCTGCTCCATCTGCTGGCCTGGCTTAAAGAGGGAAGGGCTTGTGGGAGTTTTCTATATTTCTACCTAATGCTTCCGGCTTAGTCAGGTCATGTTTAAAATCAAAAATGACCTTCCTTCTTGCTGATGTCTCTAAATCCTGCTCCTATGCCTTTACCTCCACTCCCTTCAGGCCAGAGGTATCCTCATACCTGCAATCTGTGTACCACATGGCGTCTGGTTAGAGGAAGGTGATTCTTGGGTAGATGTTCATAAAGGCCAGGTGAGACCTAGAAGGCCGCTGCTGCATCTTTGGATGGCTGGTAGTCTACCCATTCATGGCAGGGTCCTGTTGTCAGGGAGGCATTATTTGTCGGCCATGTGTACTCCACCTCTTGGCGTATCCTGTACTGAAGATTTCCGGTGACGTATTTTGTTGTTGTTTAGTCATTTCGCTCATGTCTGACTCTTGTGACCCCAGCTGGGTTTTTCTTGGCAGGGATACTGGAGTGGTTTGCCATTTCCTTCTCCAGCTCATTTTTTTAACAGATGTGGAAACTGAGGCAAACAGGATAAAGTGACTTGCCCAGGGTCACACAGCTAGTACGTATCTGAGGCCACATTTGAACTCTGGAAGGTAAGTCTTTCTGTCTTGAGGCCTGGTACTCTATCTACTTTGCCACCTCACTGCCCCCAGCAACTTACAGCACAGCCTATAGCCTGAGACACTCTCCAGGTAGACACATGGGTAGTCACCCTGATATCTTGACTCCCCGAAGCCAAACTGCTCTACCACAACGAGGCCTCATCCGGCTTTCTTTCCCTTCCTCCAGTCAACACACTCAGACTATAGATAAACTATAAGAGTCTCAGAAGCCTGGGTTACCTTTGCTTATAACATACCTACAAGCAGCCTCAGAGTAAAAGAGAAACTGATTCACTTTCTTCATCTATTGGAGGCAGTGGTTGCCTCTCTGTTCCCACAGCTCATCTGCCTCCTAGATTGTGATAACAAATTCAGTCACTCTGCCTGTAAAATGCTCCCCCACCCCCACTTTTTCTCAGGTCTATTGTTCTGGCCAGAGCTGACATTTCCAGACATCTTAATAATCAGCGGGGCTGTGAGGAGGTGTGGCACATTACCATATTGCTGGCATTGAAATGGATAAGTATGCAGGCATCTAACAGAATAAATGAAGGATTTGAGAGCTAGCTTGATAGGATATGGGGGGAGAAGACTGAGGAAGGCTGGGAAAGGGACATGACTGAGATGGGGAAGAAGATGCAGAAGGAGAGAGAGAGAGAGGTCATCAAAAGCCAAACTTCATCCGCTTCAGGATTTTGTCAGGGAACCACTCTGGTCAAGCTTAGAGCCTGGGCTAGCCACAAAGCATGGCAGATCACCTGAATGTCTGGTTCCTTAAATATCTGCTGTCTTTACTCTTGTCTCTTCTTTCACCTCTGTGTCCTCCTCCAACTGAATCTGTCTAATAGATTAACTCCAACATGACCAGCCTTACCTCTTTTCCCAGCGGGGTCCTGACACACCATCCCCACCAATCCAAGACAGCTCAGGATGACAGGAGTTTTGGCAGAAGGGGCTTCATTAAATTTCATTATTTGTGAGTAGGAGGTAGGAGAAAGGTGAGTATGACTTAGCTTGTGTGGGTGGGTGGGGGAAAGAGAAAGAGAGAGAAAAAAAATACATGTATATAGAATAGGATCCCAGCTAGGTATTCTTAAAGCTTCTAGCAAGGGTCTTTTCCAAATACTGAAACCTCTGAAATTAACTAGCAAATCCTCTATCTCTTCATCCTCATCAATTGCCATTCTGGGTTCTTGGTGGTACTAGTGAGGTGATGCATACACCTTTCCCACCCTTGCTCTTGGGGGCATTTTTAAATATAGCTATTGAGAAATTCTTTGGAATAATACAGCCTCTAGCTGCAGGGCAGGGCCCCAGCATTCTCATCTATAAAATTAGGGTGCTGGAGGAGAGGTCCTTTTAAGTATAATGACTCCCTGAATCTATACATCTGAGGATTGCAAGATTAATCAGCTAGTCAATAAGCATTTATTAACTCCTACTATATGCCAGATGGACAGCTAGGTGGCAAAGTGCATAGAGCACTGCACCTGAAGTCAGGAAGGCCTGAGTTCAAATATGGCCTCAAACACTTACTAGATAGATCTATGACTCTGGGCAAGTCACTTAACCCTATTTGTCTCAGTGTCCTCATCTGTAAAATGAACTGGAGAAGGAAATGGCAAACCCCTGCAGTATCTTTGCCAAGAAAACCCCTTTCTCACAAAGAGTCAGACATGATTGAAACAACTGAACAACAACAACATATGCCAGACACTATGCTAAGCACTAAGGATACAAAGAAGGTCAAAAAACAGTCTGTTCCTTCAAGGGGCTCACAACCTAGTGGAGGAGACATCATGGAAATAGATATGCACAAACAAGACGGATGGATGGGTGGATGGATAGATGGGTGGATGGATGGATGGATGGATGGATGGATGGATGGATGGACAGATGGATGAACAGACAGACATAGGTGGATGAACAGACAGACAGATGGATGAACAGATAGACAGACAGACAGATAAATAAATAGATAGACAGACAGATATTAAATTGGAGATAATCTCAGAGGGAAGGCCCTTGAGGAGGCCTAAGTCTATTAAAGATCATAAATTTGGAACTAGAAGGGACCTTAGAGGTTACTGAGTCCAACCCATTCATTTCATAAATGAGGAAACCAAAGGATAGAGAGATTAAAAGACTTGCCCAGGATTACGTAGCTAGTCTGAGGTTTGATTCAAATTTAGGTTTTCCTGACTCCTAATCCAGCGCTGTATTTCCTTTACCATAAGGCTTTGCATTTAGCATGACTATGACTATTCCGGCATAATCTAGCAGGCTCTTGGATTCGACAACTATTTGGTGTCAGGAACTCTGCTGACACTCTGGAAAACATTGCTACGAGTGACATAATTCAGAGAAACCAAAAACCTCATTGGCATGCAGAAGCCCTTGTTAGAGGTGGTTTACCCAGGCTCTTGTGAGTGAGAGATGTGTGTGGCTTGGATTTCAGGCCATCTTTCAGTTCCCTTCACCACACCTTTCTGTTAAGAGCCTGTTACATCACACAGACTCTTCATTTACATGTTTGGGCAGATTCAGAAATGTAAAGGCTTGATGGTCAAATGTTCCCTAGTCAACAAGGCTTCACCTCTTATTTTTCAGAGCAAGGAGGAAGCAAGGAGACATCCGCAGCTTAAATCACCTAACCGATCTGTGTCATTTGTCCCTGGAGGTCTTCAAGCAGAGGCTGGTCCACCACTTGTTGGGGAGATCGTGTTGAGCATTTCTTCAGTTCCATTCCATTCAATTTGACAGATATCTATTAAGAACCTACTAGGTGCAAAGTACTGAATTAGATGCTTGTGATAAAAAGTTCAAAAAAAAAAAAAGGAAAGAAATAGTCTCTGGTCCCAGGGAGCATACATTTTCTTGATAAAATCTTATTTTTGTTGATACTTTTTTGTTTTTATACCACCCTTGTTTCAGAAAATATCCCTTTCATATCACCTACCCAGACAGTCATCCCTTGTAATAAGTATTTTTTTTTTTAAAAAAGAAGGCAAAAAGTTTGGCAAAAGAAACTGATATAATTATGATACATTCAGTTTCTTTTTTTTTTAATCCACCCAAACAGCAGACCCAAGGTGGTGATTCTTCATTTCTCTTTTTCCCCTTCCTTCCTCTTTTGAGAAGATGTGATAGGACTAATATTTGCCAACATTTCCCTTAGGCAGCTTCTTTCCATCACTCCAATCCTTTCCTCCTTATCTCCTTTGACAAGGATGAGTTTTCCCTAAAAGGAGAAGAAGACATCTCCAGGACCGAAGCTTCCCCTATACAGCTTCCTAGTGACATCAAGGCATAAAAAAATCCCAGTGTGGGCAGCTGGGGCCTCTAGGACATGAGTCACCATGCCTTTCACTGTATCCCAGCCTGATGACCAGATGTATTTCCATATGGAGACGGATAGAGATGGGAAGGAAGGTTGTGTCCAGAGAGGCATATCCTTGTTGTGTTAGGGCAAAGTTAACCTCACTTTGTCAACTGCTCAGTAACTTGCTAGTGCTCTATTTCATCTCAGCATTTAACTTGAACTAAGAAAGTGCTCACATTTGAGCTGCCTACAACAGAAGGCATGAGTCTTATGCCTGGACTTCAGAGACTTAGCCTTGTTTCTTCAAAGTCTGTTTATCCTTTTGTGTTTAAATGTTTATTTTGTCTCAGCTGGCAGACGCGAACAACCCACATTGCTAAACTATGGATCGGTTGTGGTCCTTCATCCTCGAAGAGAACCAAAATGACATCACTATGTTAGAGTCAAGTTACAGTATGTCTGACTGTGGCTGATCAGACCAATAGGAGCTCCGAACGCTCTACCACAGGTGACGCACAAATAATCCATGTGAATATTTGGGGCAGATTCTCTAAATTTGCGCATCTCACGTCTTTTGAGTCACTTCAATTCTGCATTGCTCATAGAGCACAGCACTTTCTCTGATGAGGGCACACCATGCTGGGCAGTTTTGTGCCAGTGTCTCCCATGTCACACAATCAACTCCAAAGTTCTCAAGAGAGACCTTGAGAGTGTCTTCGTATTGCTTCTTCCGACCACCATGTGAGTGCTTGCCCTGTGGGAGTTATCCAAAAAATAGTCTTTTAGGCAGGCATATGTTGCAGCCTTTAGATGCAACAAAGAATGGATTAATTCTCTGCTGGTTGTGCTAATTTTGGCCAAACAATCAACACAAGAAAACACAATCTTTTTTTTTAAATGAAAAGAGAATCTTCATATTAGAAAAGGTTGGAAATTGCTAGCTTCACCAGCCAGCACCACACCACCCATGCATAGAACCATTGGTTACAGCAAACGGAGAAGTTTTGAATGCTGTGGATAAGTCCTCTTACCTTGACAGTATACTTTCTAGGGATGTACACATTGATAATGAGGTTGACACACACATTGTCAGAGGTAGCTCAGTGTTTGGGAGACTCCAAAGGAAAGTGTGGGAGAGAAGAGGTATTAGACTGACTACCAAACTGAAGGTCTACGGAGCCTTTGTGCTGACCTCTTGTTGTATGCCTGTGAAACCTGAACAGTATACCAGCTCCATGCCAGGAAACTGAATCACTTTCATTTGAATCGTCTTAGAAAGATTCTGAAGATCACCTGGTAGGATAAGATACCAGACACGGAGGTCCTTTCTTGAATTAAACTGCCAAGCATTCAAACTCTATTGCAGAGAGCACAACTCTGTTGGACTGGTCACATTGTTTAAATTATGTGTATTATGGAACGAAGTGTTAAGAAGGATGATTGGGAGGATCCAGGAATGGAGAGGGAACGATTTTAAACTGAAGTATTTTACCCAAGTGAAAGCTCTGTCTGGGGGCTTAGAACTAGAACAGAGTTATTGGTGAATTCTCTCTAACTTTTCAAAGAAGAAAGAATACATTTACCCAGATTTCTCTAATGAATAGTAGTAGCTGGATTGCCATGAGTCAGGCATCTTCATTTTCTGGTTTGAGAGCAAAGTCGCTCTCCACAGTGGGTCAAGGGAGCGACTAGAGAGAAAGAGAAATAGCCCACAAAAAAGCACATGTAAGGGGAATAACAGTGACTGATACTTGCCTACCTGTTTGCCAGGTCAATGTGAAGCAACGCCACTGTTATATTAACAACTGGGGGAGTCAGGAAAGGTGTTTATTTAAGGAATATAGGGATTTTAGACATTGGAGTTGGAAATGGAGTGCGTTCCAAACAGGGGTAAAACCTGTGCAAAGGAATGAAGAAGGAGATGGAATGTCATGTCCAGAGAACAGCTTACTATTCAAGTATGGCTTTGGCAGAGGATTCCAACCTATGAGCCATGAGCTCTGTTAGTAGGAGGACTTCTTGACCTATTTGTCTGTGAGCTTATGTATGTTTTTAAAAAATGTGATAGCTGCATTTCAAGATAATCGGTTTCTTTTGCAATGCTATGTATTTTATTTTATGCATTTAAAAACATTCTTCTGAGAAGGGGTCCAAAAGACTCCCTCAGTCTGCCAAAGGGATCCATGATGGAAAAAAAAAAGGCTAAGAACCCTTTGCCCTCTAGTTACAGCAAGAAGCTCTGGGAATCCATAAGCATACCAAGCATTATCATTTTGATCTTTATTTAGATCTGAAATATGCAGCATGACTCAAAATAATAAATAAACATACCTTCTGCAGACTGAATAAATAATGGCTCATGTATAGGTATTACTAATCTTTCAAATGTATGTAGATGCTGCTGTGAATGATAAAATACAAATTCATTTAAAAGTGTCACCGCATTCACAGTGGCTTTCTGTCATTATGTATTTTCTTTCAGCAACAGATTTCAGGATATCCATTTGAGGACTACAATCTTTTTTTTAAATGAAAGGAGAATCTTCATATTAGAAAAGGTTGGAAATCATTGGGCTAAATGATCTGTCTCCTGCAAATCTGAGATTCTATTCCTTGATTTTGTATATGTGTGAATAAAATTTCCTGTGCAGAAGTAGTGATCTCAGACTAGTGACCTCTGGAAGTCACTTGGCTTCATCTGTGGCTAAATCCACCACTAAGCTCAACCCCCAAGGAGTGGCTGAACTTAATACAGGCACATCCAGTACAATGTTGTTCATTGATTCAAGGGAAACACAACGCTAGGCAAAATGGTATGGGGGGTTGTTAATTCTATAGGAGCAGAACTGAATGGAGTAAAGCTGGAAACACAGGGGCCAGGGAGCTAGAATAGGAAGCCAGGGCTTCTGGGTAGAGAATAGGGAGAAGGAACTGGAGTCTCCCAATGGAGGGTAAACAGAGGAAGTAAGGGCTATTGGCCTCATCTCTGAAGTTTTGAAAGCTATGATGAGTGTAATTATATGTCATTACGGCCAAAAAATTTGTCACAAGTCCAAACTTTGTGACGAGGAGTGTGTTGGTTCTCAGACAACAGACACAGTGAGTCCCTGGGAACATGCTGAACACCTTTCTTTAAAGCTTGGGAAAACCTGCAAGAGTTTGTGCCCTTGAGAAGTCAAAAGCCTCTCTCTGTGCCATAATGAGGCATTGTCTTAACGCATTATTGTGAAATGATATTGGTCAGTGGCAATGTCATGCAAGGTTGTATGACTCTATGAGAACAGAAGGAAGGAGTTGTCTGTCTGGGTGAGGCTCTACTCAGGACAATGGAGCTGTTACTAAACCCTCAGGTCAAAGGGTTTAAAAGAATAAAAATCCTTAAAGCAAATAGTTTTATGTAGCAAAGAAATTTCCAAGGCCCAGCCAGAAGCCCATTTTGTTTTTCTAAAAGAAAAAATATTGTTATTGCTTGTATTTTCTATCACCTTCGCTTCCAAGGGTATCCCATCCCCCTCCCCCTAACCAGGAACCATCATTCCCTGCAACAAAGGAGGGAGGGAGGGAGAAAGAGAGAGAGAGAGAGAGAGAGAGAGAGAGAGAGAGAGAGAGAGAGAGAGAGGGAGGGAGGGAGAGGGAGAGAGCGAGAATAAAAGTAGTTCAGTAAAACCAAAGAACAGGTCAAGTAGGCCTGACAGTATATGCAATGTTCCACATCCATAGTCCTTCCACCCTTTCTCCAAAGACAGGGAGGGGCATTTTCTTATCTCTTTGGAGGGGAGTGGCACATTTTTGTCAAACTATATTCCTAGGGGGAAGAAAGAATATGCTACAGAAAGAAACAAACAAACAAAAAATTTGGATTGTACCCTGGAGTCAGAGATTGCAGGATTTTATGGATTCCCACAACATTAGCTGGGAGGGACTAGAAAAGGCATTTAGCACGACTCTTTCCTTTAACAGATGAGGAAACTGAGGCCCATAGAAAGGAGTCACTTACTCAAGGACACATGGGGGACAGAGGCTGGACAGATTGGTTTTGGAGGGAGGTTAGATAAGAAGCCTTAGGCCGAAGCAAACAAGAGCCAGCCTTTGGGCGGGCACAACAGCCAATTAGGCAGTGAAGTATTCACTGATGCTTGTTATTCTGTTTCTGCTAATCAGGATAATGCCACTCATTGTTCATGCTTGACTGCCCCTGTAGCTTGAGCTTTTCTCTCCCAGACCTTTATGACAGAACCGGTAAGTTTTCTCTTGAAGCGCCAGGGTGCTGGGCAACGGAATCCCTGCAGGGCTTAAAAGGGCACAACTGAGTTTTTGAGGGACTGGGTTCAAATCCCTCTGTTGACACTTACTAGGTGTGTGGCCCTGAACAAGTCACTTAAACTCTTTCTTTAAGGACTCAAGCATTTGCTATCTCTATGACCTTGGGCAGATCATATTGCTTATCTGGCCCTCAGTTTCTTCATCTGTAGGCATTGGCCAAGGCTAGTAACAGGAGTCTCAGAGGTAGCCCAGGCTTTAGGAAGCGGCTTGGGGAGAGACAGGAGTGCCTTGTCCCTAGAGCAATGGAGGATCACAGGATCTTAGATCTGGAGCAGGATTGTTTTTGTTTGTCCTTCGTTCTCCAAGAGGACCATGGAAGGTGATCCATGACACGCAAGTGAATTGGATTTAAATGAGGCAGGGCTGTGCAAAGTCACCAGCCTCACTTTCTCCCTAGGACCCCTCTGGGTCCAGTGGCAGGATATAGATCAGGATTACTGGAGATGGCCCAGGATGCAGTGGGAGACCTTGACCTTTTTAAGCTAAGGTCTTTAACAGGTCTCAGTCTGGCTGGAGCAACACCCATTCACTGATTATGGCTGGGTAAGAAATGAGGCCAAAAATGGCTCCTTTTCTCTAGTCAAAACAAAAACAAAAACAATCTGGGAGGGGAAGACCCTTAGAGATTCTGGCCAAAACAGAAACAACTGCTATTTACTTTCATTCTGAGCTAATAAAGGAGAGGATGAAAGCCCTGTGGGCCCCACCTACATCTACTTTTTCTCAGCCCCAACCTCCCCAACTCCTCAAATCCATACCCTCCTCTTGGTCCTAACCCTATCCCCCCTTTTCCCTGCCCTCATTATGCTCCTTGGGAGGTCTAGCTCAAATTCCAACATCATCTGCATAATGAAAACCTCTTCCAACTAACTGAAACTCAGTAGTGAAGGCACTAGACTGGGAATCAGGAAATCCGGGTTTGAGCTTGAGCCCAGGTTTTTATGCTTAGTAGCTGTGTGACCCTGGGTGGGCTCTTCAGCTCTCTGAGCCTGTTTCCTCATCTGCAAGATGGGACAATACTACTCGTAATACTTTGGTTGCTGGCTTATTGAAGGAAGTAATTAGTAGCCTTAAGTTATTTGGTTGGTTTTTTTTTAGTCATGTCTGACTCTTTATGACCCCATTTTTGGAATTTTCTTGGCAAAGATACTAGAGTAGTTTGCCATTTCCTTCTCCAGCTCATTTTACCGATGAAGAAACTGTGGCAAACAGAGTTAAGTGACTTGCCCAAGGTCACACAGCTAGGAAATATCTGAGGCCAGATTTGAACTCATGAAGAAGAATCTTCCTGACTCCAGGCCCAGTATTCTACCCATTGTGCCACCTAGCTGCCTTAATAGGCTTAGATAAATAGGAGCTCTATTGTTCCCTTAAGGATACCACATCTCTGTTGGGGTGGGAAATCTGCAGCCTCCAGGCCCCATGTGGCCCTCTAGGTCTTCAAGCTCCACCCCTTGAATCCAAACTTCACAGAACAAATCCTTAGCACCTAGAGGGCCACATGTGGCCAGAGGCCGCAGATTCCCCACCCCTGGCTCCAGTTAGTGCTGTCCTCTACTCCTTTCATGTCTTCCATTTTACAGGGCCATCAGAAGGCATCACATTCCTTGTTCTCCATAGCCACATATATACAAGCATTGTATAGCATAAAAAATACTGAATTTGGAGTCAGAAAACATGGTTTCAAATCCTGGCTTTGCAATATGCTAATTGTCTATCAGTAAATCAGTTAATCTCTCTGGGCCTCAATTTCCTTCCTCATCTATAAAGTGAAGAGATTATACTAAATGATCCCTCCAGGTTCTAAATCCCTCGAGCCTATGACCCCTGCTCTGCCAACATCACTCAGCAATCTCTTTTCCTTTGAAGTTCAAGCAATCCCATTACAGCACCTTTTCCCCATCCCATTGACCTCTGAACCTTCTCTAACCTCTTTCAATAGGATTTGTCCATTGCTACAGAGAATAATGAGGGCAGTAGCTCTCCAGCTCAAGGGGCTTCAGGAAAATCTGGAGAGTAATGATGACCAACCATGGACATGGCTGGTCATTTCAATAGGCACGCATCCAAAGAACACTCAAATGAGACAAATGGGACAACGTCTTTGTCAAGCTCATCAATGTCTTGTTCACTTCCATAGTGAATTATTCGAGCCAATTCAGTGCCTTGCCTTTCACTTGGTCTCAGGGGTTTTGTTGAGATCCTTGCTTTGACCCAATTTTTGCCTTAAACAGAACCTTCAGTTCTACCATTCATCTTCCCCATTACTGATCTTGGCTTATTAGTACAAAAATTCTTCCTGTTCCCCACTTTACACATTGATCATTGGTGAAACAGCTTCTCCCCCAGATCCTACTAACTCCTTAACAAGGAGGATACCAAGAAATCTGCTCAAAGTCCATTGCACATACTCGTGACAGGAACAGTACCTTTCCTTTCTGACCCACTTTTTATACATTCATTCATTCTTACATTCTTTCTTTCTTCTTCTAGGAAACTTCAATATGTTGATAATTCAGTTCCCTAACTTCCTCACCTCCTATGACTTCCACGTTTATTTCAGTTATTCTCAGAGGTATTGTATATTAGACCTCATCATTAGTCTCTCAGGTCCATTTAACCACTCCTTCTTTCCCCAGCATATTATTCTTCCCTTCCTTGGTCAACTATTCCAACAATATACCCATGTATTGTTGAGTGATGGAGGCAGAGCAGGTTTCATAGTCACAGGATTTAGATCCCGGATGGATTTCTAGAGATCATTTTGTACCCATGAATCCCTTGCCAGTCAGTCAATCAATAAGCATTTATTAAGTACCTTCTATGTACCAGGCACCATGCTAAGCCCTGGGGATACAAAAAGAGGCAAAAGAGAGTTCCTGCCCGCAAGGCACTTGCAATCTAATGTCATCATACCCATATGTATATTTTCCATTCTGCTCATTTCCAATCTTGGATCACTCCCACTGTCTGCCTTCTCTACCCCTATTCTGGAGCAACAAAGCACTTCCGGAGGACGTTACAAGATTGTGTGGACTAAAGATATTAGAAATGTATATTATCACAACTGGGAATTCACAGTTGTATGACAATCCTTTTATTCATCTCTTCTTGACTACTTTAGCATTCTCAACAGAAACAAGTCTGACCCTTCTCTCTCTTCAAGTTCTGAATTTCACCTTCAACTGCTTTCCTTCAAGATGACCTCAACTTGTGTGAGAATATCTATAAATATTCTGTGAGATGAATAGTACTGCTGTCCATGCAATTTCTGCATTTCTTGTTCTTACTATAGTACATACTTTAATATTGGTGTTTACATGAACATTTATGTCATAAAAGCCTGAGACTCAGAGCTGGAAGGTCGTTTTACATTGAACTCAATCTCCTCATTTTATATATTGCCCATGACAAAACTGAGGCCCAGAGAGATTAAGTGACTTGCCCAATTAGTAAGTAGCAGAGTCAGGGTTGGAATTTAGGTCTTCTGACTATAATACCATGTTTGTCTGGCAACATGTCATGATCAGATAGAATGCTGTACTTGGAGTCAGGTTTGAATTCCACCTCCAATGCTTACTAGCCATGTGGGCAAGCACAACCCTGCTGAGCCTCAGTTTCCTCATCTGTGAAATTGGGATAATAAATAGCACCTATGTCACAGAGTTGTTTCAAGGCCCAAATGAGATAATGCATTTAAACTGCTTTAAAAAAAACTTAAACCTGCTATAAACATGAACTCTTACCATTCAGCGAAGGAAACTGAGACCATCTAAAGGAATTACCATTATCTATTTCTCTATATAGTCAATAAACATTTGTTAAGCACCTTTATAACTTCTCTTTCTTCTTCCATTTCTTCCTCCTAACTCTCTGTCTCAGAAGATGAATTGATGCTTTTTCCTTTGCCAAAATCAACCCTTCCAGTGGTGACCATTATTCCATTGCCTTCTGTCTTCTTCAGGACCATGCTTCTCCATCCATCCCTCATTCTCTGTGTCTGTGTCTGTCTCTTTCTTTTTCTCTTCTCATTGCCTGTTGCCAATAATCCCTTCCTTCTTACCAGTTCTCACCCCAGTCTAAAAACAACCTTGCTTCCCTCATTCTAAAAATAAACAAGTGAAAAAACTCTTCCCTTGACCTTGCTACTCCCTCAAGCCATCATCCTACATTTCTCCCCCAATGCCACCCTTCACTATTCAACTTCTAAAAAAAGTCCTTTCTAATCACTGTCTCCACTTTGGTATCACCCACTCACTACAGTTTGGCTTCTGTCCCCACCACTCCATGGAAACTGTTTTCTCCAAGGTCACCAATGGCCTCTTTTCATTCCTTATTTCCCTTAATTTTTCTGCAATATTTGACACCAGTGTACACAATCTTCTTCTTTAATCAATCAACAAGCATTAATTAAATGCCTACTATGTGCTGGGCACTGTGCTAAAAACTAGGGACATAAAAAACAGAATGGAAACAATCTCTGCCCTCAAGGAGCTTGTTTCTATTGGGGGATACAACATATATGCATACATACACATATATGTGTATATGTATATGTACACACATATGTGTGTTTCTATTGGGGGAGACTATATATACACATGTATGTAAATACACATATGTGTATACATATTTGTATGTATGTATCCATACAAAATATATACAAGGTGGATTTGGGATGGAAAGGGCATTAGAAGTAAGTGGGATCAGGAATCATGTAGAAGGTCATGCTTGGCTTCTATTACGCTGATCTCTTCTACCTGTTTGACCAATCCATCTTGGTCTCTTTTGCTAATTCCTCTTCTTCCTCCACTACCTTAAGTGTGGATGTCACTCAAAAGTCTATCTCCTAGCCCATTCTATTCTCCATAGAATAGAATATGATATGATGTGATATAATATGATGTGATACAATGTGACATGATATATGATGATTGTATATATACATATATAATTGCATATATGATTTAATTTTATTAAATCTCATGGTTACCACTATTCCTCTAGGTATATTAATGAATTAGCATTTATTAAGTGTTTATTATGTGTCAAGCACTATTCTAAGTACAAGTATACAAAAAACAAAAGCAAAGAATGTCCCATACTGTTTTTACAGCATGAAACTTCTATTCAGCATGTTAAACATAAAGCTCCTTAAGGAGCTTACATTTTAATGGGAGAGACAACATATATGGGTAAATGATAGCTGATGAGAAGTCTTTTGATTTGGGAAGTTACCAGGTTGGTGAATGGAGGTAGTGGGGAACAGATTGATGCACTCTTTCAAGGAATAATGGCAATATTGAATATATTGTGGTTCCAGAAGTGGAAAGGGGTGGGGAGAATAAGTGGGTGAGTCAGCTAGCATGAAAATGACCTAGAAATAAAGTATGGCAGGGCCTACCAGAAATAGTTGGCCCTACTAGGACTCCCAGATAGACAATTCTGGAGAAGAAAGGTTAAAACTTAAAGGCATAATTTCTTATCTTGGTGGCAAGGAAACTGTTGAAATGATGGCCAGAGAGAGATAATGATCTCCAAATCTATTTTTACAGCCCTTACCCCTCCCCTGATCTTCAGTCTCACATTTCCAACTCCTGCTGGACTTCTTCAGTTGGAGGTTTCACCAAACCCCTCAAACTCAACATTCCCCAAACAGAATTAATCCTTAATCACCCCCTTCCTAATAAAAGCTGTCTATCTATTGATAACACCACCATCCTCCCAGTTTCTCCAGCTCCTATAGGGTAAGGAAAGGGGGGAAGGGAGATAGAGTTTCAAGCTGTTTTTAACTATATCTCTATAACAAAATAATGTGTACCTCACAGAGTGCTTGTGAACTGTGACATACCCCATTGACCAGGACCTTATTTTTCTTTGCTAATGTGAGGTTTAAAGTGATACTTTATAGCTGTAATAATAGCCAGATTTATATAGAGCTTTAAGGCTTACAAAGCATTTTATATATTTTATCTCATTTGATTCTCACAACAAGCTGTGAAGTAGATGCTATTACTATCTCTATTTTACAAATGTAAAAAGTGAGGCTAAATGCACTTAAGGAATTTACTTAAGGTCATATGCTAGAAAGTGTCTAAGGCCAGATTTGAACTCAGGTCTTCTTGAGTTCAGGTCTAGTGCTCTAGCCACTAAGTCACCTATCAGTCCTAGACTTCTTATGCCTGGCTAGGATTCACTTGATTATCCTAATGTATTTTTAATGTGCTGTGTAAGTTGGCCAGATAGGCTAATGCAGGGTGGGGGACTGAGGCATGGGGAGGGCGGTCAGCCATTGTGAATACCTAAAAACACAGAGAGACAATATGGAGATAAAACCAAGCCCAGAACTCTATAGAAAATCCTGGTCAGTTGTACTTCATCCCAGAAGAGGACCAAAATGACATCACTACGTTGGAGTCAAGGTACGGTGTGTCCTGACTGTGGCTGATCAGACCAACATGAGCTCAGAATGCTCTACCCCAGGTGACTAACAAATAGTCCACGTGAACATTTGGGGTGGAGATGGCTCTAAATTTGTGCATCTCATGTTTCTTTTTAGCCATGGCAATTGTGCTTTGCTCCTAGAGCACAGCATCTTCTTTGATGCGGGCACACCACGCTAGCTGTCTTTTGCCAGCATCTCCCATGTGACGCAATCAGTTCCAAAGTTCTTCAGAGAGACCTTGAGAGTGTCTTTGTATCGCTTCTTCTGACCAGCATGTGAGTGCTTGTGTTGTGTGAGTTCTCTGTAAAATAGTGTTTTTGGCAAGTGTACATTTGGCATTGGACAATGTGACCAGCCCATTGAAGTTGTACTTTCTGCAGTAGAGTTTGAATGCTTGGCAGTTCAGCTGGGGAAAGGACTTCCTTACTGGTACCTTATCTTGCCAGGTGATTTTCAGAATCTTCCTAAAACAATTCAAACAGAAGCGATTCAGTTTCCTGGCATAGTGCTGGTATACTGCCCAGGTTTCACAGGCATACAACAAAGAGGTCAGTACAATCACTCTGCATACTTTCGGTTTGGTAAGCCTAATACCTCTTCTCTTCCACACTTTCCTTTGGAGTCTCCCAAACACTGAATTAGCTCTGGCAATGCTTGGGTCAACGTCATTATCAGTGGGTATATCCCTGAAAAGAATGCTGTCAAGGTAAATGAACTTATCTGCAGTATTCAAAACTTCTCCTTTTGCTGTAACCAATGGTTCCACGTATGGATGGTGAGGTACTGGCTGATGAAGCACCTGTGTTAATTATTAGCAGCAGAGAATTGATATATACTTTGTTACATCTCAGCTTCAGAGACTGCATTGAGTACACAATCATCTTTGAACCAAAAAAATTGTGTACCACTCCACTTTACTCTTGGCTTGTAGCCTTTTCTAGGTAAATAATATACCATCAGTGTAGCAGTTGACCTTGAAAAACCTGTGACTAAAGCAAAAAAAAAAAAAGCATTTCAGGGGTTAATGGTAGGAATGCCACTAGAGGTAGTGACGGAGAGACCTCCTTGTACGAAAGTCCATTAGAAACCAAAGAGAGTAGCAAGAAGTGGTGGAATTTACTTGTAATTTCTGCTACTAAGGGCAAGCTGAGGCTGCTGGCTCACCTAGGCTCCCCAGTTCTGAATGGCAGCTGACTGGATAGCCAAACTAAGTCGAGCTCCAATATGGTGAGCACCCAGGAGCTGGGGAAGGGGGTCAGGGTTCAGGTCAGAAATGGGACAGGTTAAAACAATGGGATGAGTGGCTACTGTGCTCCCAGATTAGGTAAGATAGGAAGATGGAGAAGGAGGGAAGGAAGGAAGAAGGGAAGGAAGGAAGGAAGGAGAGAAGGAAAGTTGTCATGGGGCTCAAACAAGTTTAGTCCCCTGCTGACACATTTAAGTTCCTAGAATGGATCTAATTGTCCATTCAAAAACATCAGTGGATCTCTTCAACCTTGCCCAACTTAATCACATGACATGTGCAAAAAGAAGTAGTAACGCAAAAGAACATTTGCTTAAAATAGAGCACCAGACGAATAACAAAGAATTTCTGGGAGGGAGGAGTCTACTAATCCCAGTTTCCAGTTCAGTTTTATTGGCACATAGCTGTAAGGTAGGGAACACTCAGGGTGTGATGACTTGTGCATTCTGTGAACCACGAGTAGTGTTTTTACAGCATGGAGCTTCTATTCAGCATGTTAAACATAAAGAGCAAGGTCATTGGCATTTAGAAGGAAGTTCAGATCTCATTCAGTTCAACTCCTCGATTTTTCAGGTGAGCAAACCGAAGTCCTTTCATCTAGATTATTAATTCTCCACCATGGTTTGTTGTCGTTCAGTTGTTTCAGTTGTATCTGACTCTTCATGACCCAATTTGGGGTCTTCTTGGCAAAGACACTGGAGTGGTTTGTCATTTCCTTTCCTAGGTCATTTTACAGATGAGGAAACTGAGGCAAACAGGGTGAAGTGACTTGCTCAGGGTCACACATCTAGGAAGTGTCTGAGGCCAGATTTGAACCCAGGAAGATGAGTCTTCCTGACTCCAGGCCCAGGGGCTATAGCCACTGCCCCTCTCAGCAATAGAAGTAGTCTCAAAGACACATTTTCAGATATACCCAGTTAGCCACGCCTATATTTGGGTTTTTATCATCCATAGACTCCATTTGTGATCTGATCAGCCCTGGCTAATCATCTAGTCTCCTCTGGCCACAAAGACACACAAAAGTTAACCAACCAAGAAGCATTTGTTAAACACATAGCACACAGAAGTCTCTGTTGGGAGTGGAAAGAAATGAAGAGCACGGGTTGAACTTTAGACATTGACAGACCCAGAACACCAAGAGGACCACCAAACTCATGGTGGGTAAGAGGAAATAGAATCCTGCGGCTAATGTGGGTAAAAGAAATTCCCTAGCCTTGATTCCTTTTCACACCAAAAACTTGCACAACAATAACACTGTAAGGACTTATCCAAGTTACCATAAGGCAAATGGCCTAGATCAAACAAATCATCCGCCTCAGTCATTTCTGCCACCGGCTTTTATATATCCTTGTTCATTATTTTCATGAGAGGTAAGAAGTGGAGGAGTATTACCCATGCTGGGCTGCCTGTGTGGGTACTACTGCATCTATATCACTTATACTCTCTCTTTATCTTAATAATTATAGGTCCCTTCACTGCCTGTAACTACATGGCTGGAACAGCTTTCAATGACTTCATGCGGCTCTGTTCACTTCTTTCTCCTGTCTCTGTTCAATGAGAAGGAAATTCCTGACTCATGAAAACTGGGCTATATAAGGTTACGCTTGATTCCTTTCAATTGTACGCAGTTTAGTAAAGTATAATTGTACATTTGAACCACCTGTATGTGCTGGGTGCAGGAGACAGAAGGGAGTAGGGAAGGACCAGGCTGTAGGTGTCCCATCTTTGACTTGAGAACTCCAATAATCCAACAAGCATTTATGAAGTGTGTGCTAATGAGCTTTGTCAGGTCCCCAGGGATACAAGTTAAAACAAGCAGCCCTTCCCCTTTAGAGGCTTACACTTTACTGGGAGTGGGGGGAGGGAATACAACATGTAAGCAAATAACTGTGCATCACTGTCTGAAGAGACAGAGCCCTTATAATTAAGGGGATCAGGAAGGGCTTCCTATAGATGGTGGCAAATGAGCTGAATCTTCAAGAGAGATAGAGATCCTAAAATACAAAGGTGAGAAAAGGTACATTCCAGGAACAGGAGACCGCTTGTGAAAAAGCATGGTGGAAAAAAAAAAGCAAAAAAAAAGCATGGTGGTGGGAGATGGAATAATGATTCAGGGGGAATAGAAAGGAGAACAGTTTGGCTGGAACACAGAGTACACAAAGGGGAATAATTTCCCTTTTCACGGCCTTTGGATTGTGGCAGCCAAAAGTTGGACAATAATAGTACAACTCGGGGCAGCTAGGTGGCTCAGTGGATAGAGCACCAGCCCTGAAGTCAAGAGGACCTGAGCTCAAATCCGACCTCAGACCAAACACTTGACACTTAACTAGCTGTGTGACCCTAGGCAAGTCACTTAACCCCAATTGCCTAAACAACAAAACAAACAAAAAAACAATAACAATACAACTCATGTTTACCTTTCCTTTCACATATATGAGTATGTACACAGTTATTTACACTCTCACCTGTAATCTCTGATTAGACTGAGCATCTTGAGAACAAGGGACCTTATTTTTGACCTTTTTTGCATCCTCAACATTTAGCACAGTGCCTACACATAGTACACACAATAAATGCTTATTTAATGACTGACTGATTGATCTATGTAGATCTTTACAATTCACCGTGCTTCTTCATAGCACCCCCATTTTGCAGATGAAAAAACTCAGACTCAGACAGGTTAACTTTTTCAGGGTTGCATAGCTAGGTAGGTATCAGAAATGAGAAGTGAACCTTAATCTTCTGATTCCAGTTCTGGTGCTCTTTCCATCTCACTAACTCTACCAGTGGCAATATTGGGATACTATATCCTACTCTGACAAAGGTCTTCCCTGTCACTGGGGAGCACCCTCCCCCCTTCCCACCAGAGGATATACTTCTTAAGGTTCTTTCTGTATGGAGAGCCTTTGGTTTATTAGCATCATTTGGAGGCACATCCTATCGGAGATACAGGTTCCAGCACGCGCTAGTCTGACATGTCCCAGCTTCTCTGACCAAGGTGTAATCCTAGGAGACAGAAACTCATGTATGGGAAATGAAAATGGCCCAGATAGTTTTTGGTTTGGTTTTGGAAGTTTCAATGGGCCACACCTCTGGTGACTTTGAGGACAATTGAAAGATCTTCGTGCATTCTCATCCTTGAGTTGAATGTGCTTCCATAATAAAAGAACGTCCACAGAATTAGTGTGTTAATCACTAGAACAAATCATCTGACAAGTGTCTGGAAGCAGCAGCTTTTCTGAAATATATGTAATAGGGAAGGATTTTGGTTTCTCTTGACTTCCTCCCCACACCACTCCCCTAGCTAGTTGATGTAATCACAAAAAGTAAGGGGGTAGATGGATAACAGAGGGAAAGAGGCATAGCCTTGTTTGTTCTTGTTAATCATGTCCAACTCTACATGACAAAAGTCCAGGGAGTTTTCTCTAGATTGGCTTGCCATTTTCTTCTCCAATGTGTTCCCATTTTTTTTCTACAGATAAGGAACTGAGGCAAGTAGGGATTAAGTGACTTGCCCAGGGTCATATAGCTAGTATGTGTCCAAGGCCAGATTTGAACTCAGATCTTCCTGACTCCAAGACTAGTGATCTATCTGCTTCACCACCTAGCTGCCCCATTGACTTGCTAAGTGCAGAGATGTTTCTAAGCCAGAATTCTCTGAATTGGAAGGGCAACTGGCCATTGGCTCAGAAAATATTGGGCACAATCCTGGAGACATTTGGATATTTCTAGAATTTAAGGCATCCAGCAGAGAGTAGAGACACACACTTTCTATGGAGGTATAGAAGATCAGGATTCTTGGCAGGAAGCAGCTTCAAAGAACATGACCCCTGGCAGCAGAGGAGAGCCAACTCTACCCTAGGAGAGAACTAGTTATAGATTCAAGAGAAGACTAGCCTACAAAATTGAGAGTCAAGCTACAGAGATGGGTAGACCCAGGAAGTCTAGGTGGGTGATCCACCTAGCAGAGATAATGAATATTATGAATATAGGGTCTGTCTACCCTGGTTATTGTAGGTATTAATGAAGGAGGCAGCAGTGATTCAACACTCTAGTTGAAAGGATTCTGACGAGGGTAGAGGAAAGGACCCAATCACACATGGCTAAACTTAAAATTCACCTGTACTTACGAAGCTTGGTGAGGGTAAGGAATTAAGATTACTCCATGTGGCTTAGACTGCTGTAACTTACTGAATACCAAATCTCTGCTTTTTTCAGCTTTTCTCTCAGCCCCATTTGGGCCTTGTGATTTGTAGTTTTAAGCTGGTTTCTACTCGTGATGTCACCTCTGCCCTCTTGCCTTTCTAGATCTAGATCTATAACCTGTCTGCCCAGTTCTTATTTTTGTCCCACTCACACCACAATACTGATTCTACTCATGTAAGAACTACATAGCTGTGTCATCCTGTGTTCCCCAAATCTAAAAAGAACAGATCAGCATCATTTGCTTTGCTCAGTTGTAACCTTTGCTGGGCTCTGACTCTGGCCTGATCCGGGGGAGTAGAGCTGAGACGTCATCAGTTCATTGAGAAAGAATCTAGTCCAATTCGCTTGGAATACTCTGAATACATTGTTCCTCCGACTGTCTTCTAACCCCATCTGAGCAAAAGGATTGAACATCATTGCAAGAAACAAATGAATCTAGATAGGACCAATCTATTGATTAAAAATGAAAACAGTGATGCAAAGTTCTCTCTACAATTTTAAGGGCTGATGATGGGGCAGGGATGACCCACAGATAAAAGTCCACACCGTGGTACATTTCTGCTGTATACTAGGCCATTTGGAATTAGGAGACTGTTAGGTGGTACAACAGATAGAGTCCTGCCTCTGGAGTTAGTAAGACATGAGTTCAAATCTGATCTCAGACACTTGCTAGCTGGACAAGTCCTCTGTCTGCCTCAGTTTTCTCAACTGTAAAATGGGAATGACCCTACCTTGTAGGGTTGTTGTGGGGATCAAATGAGGTAATATTCGTAAAGTGCTTAGCATAGTTCCTGACACATAGAAGGCACTATGTAAATGCTTACATAGTGCCTTCTCTATAGGATATACTAATATCAGAGATTGAGAGCTAAAAGGGTCCTGGCCCTGGGTCATACAGGGATTTGAACCCAGGTCCTCTGACTCCATTTTTAGTATTCCTTCCTTTGTACTACACTCCTATGGAGAGAAACAGCTATTGTCTTTACGCTAGGGAACTCTCAGACTGATGGAGGAGACAGTATATTTTTAGAAAGCTAAAAGAAATCTCAGTAATAATGCAGGGGGTTACCAGGTGGGCCAGATGAATGGGAGGTTAGAGCTCCATAGGGAGAGTCACCTGCAAGTAGCTTACAGCATCAACATAGAATGCAGGAAATCTCAAAAAACCAAGATGACCATTACGTACAAGTCTTTGGTAAAATGTTGCTTGTAGCTTTACATAGTAGAATGACTGTGCTCAGGGCAGTGGAGCAGGAGATAAACTAACTATCCCCTAGTCATTTACAATCTAGATAGGAAGCTTTGATGTGGATGGAAGCCCAGATGGCATATAGAACACATAGAAGTATAAGGGGGAAGAAAGACCACAGGCCGTAACACCAGGCTAAAGTTAATGAGATGGAATTTAACTCAACTTAACAAACATTTATTAAGCATGCAACATTTATTGTGTTCAAGGCTCTGTGCTGGGTGATCAGAATACAAAGATGGGAACAAAACATTTCCTGCTCTCAAGGACCTTACTTTCTGCTGAGAATATGCAGTGTATACATAGATAAGCAAATAAAAATTAATTTGAGGAGGGAGAGAATGCTAACAACTGGGAAGGGATGGGGCTGAGGGGTTGGACCTGGGAATGCTTCACATAAGAGGTGGCACCTGAACATAACCTTGAAGGAAACAAAAGAGTATTAAGAACTGAGAGTGAAGAGAGAGTATATCCCAGGCCTGGGTGACAGTCTGTGCAAAGAAACAGAGGTGAGAGATGGGATTCCAGGTTCTGGCACTAGCTGGAAATATTGATGTATAATCTGTAAAGATTTTAAGGTTAAGGAAGACTTGGGTATGTTTGTAGGTGGGAGAGAAGGAACTAGGAAACAAAGAGAGACAGAGGATGAGTAAGGGAATGAGAGAAAAAGGCAGGCCCTCTCTTTCAGGGATAGAATCCAAAGCCTCCAAGTAGAAGGTTTGGCCTTCTCAGCAAGAAGTCACCTCTTCCTTAAAGACTAGAGAAAATAGGGAGAGAACGGGGACCAATGTGCAGGGGATCTGAGGAGTGGAGTAAGGGAAAAGAGGAAGCTTATAGCAGATGTCTTTGATTTTCTTAGTAAAGTAGGAAGCAAGTTTCTTTGTGTGAAAGAGAGCATAAGGTATGATTTAAAGACAGAGTTCCCAAACTTCCTCAGTTCACTGACTATTTAGTGTCTCAGTAAATTTTTCAAGGCATCCCTAAGCCAAAAGAAATAGCTAACACTTCGGTTATTAAGTAACTAGGTACAAATAACTTAATAAGAATTTATGTCCTAACAACTTAGTGACTGTTTGAAAAAAATAATCCACAGGAAATTTAAAGGAAAAAATTGTATTTAATTTCATTCTTAAATTACTGCAATTACTTACAAATGGGATAGTTGAGTGTTGGGCACAATATAATTTTTTAAACCTTGGAATCAGTTTGGATTTAGCTACCCTCATGTCCTATTACACATTGATTTTCATAGGGTAGAATACTTTCTTTTTATCACAGCAATAGTTCACAAAGATATAATGTCACAAATGGAATTAGGACTTATTGAACGTGGTTTAGTATTACTGTTTCTCACAAGAGGTTAAAGTATCCCAAGGCACCTTTGCGAGTTTGGGGCACTCATTGCACAGTTTGGGAACCCCGGGTTTAGGGGAATTTGCTGAGTGATTGCAGCAGAGGGATGGGTTGGAAGCAGTAGTAGAGAGTCTACTTCTGACCCAATGTGTCAGGGGGACATGGCCTAGACAGAGTCCCTAGGGATTCATTGTCTTCTGGATGGGTTTCCATAAGCATAAAAAGATAGAAAGATGAAGATGAAAGAAGTGTGCAATGAAATAAACTTTGCTAATGATAGAAGAGGGGTTCCAGAGAGCCCAACAGAAGAGGACCTCAGGAGAAGGTAGTGATTGGCAAGAAATAGGATAGAGATGAAAGAGGATAAGAAAGCATGGAGTAAGCAGAAGAAGGAGGGGTGTGTTTCATCAGACTCAGTCACAAAAGGAGGTGGAAGTTTGCTAGCCTTAGGATAGAGGAAGTCCCAGTTGACTGAGACTCATTCTCTGTGGTCTTATGATGAAAGGTGCCATCAGCCTACTCTCCCCAAACCCAGGGATGATGGGGTAAAAGCATCAGGGATATTAGGCTATCTGTTTGGGCTCATAAGCTGGTTATAATTTTCCCATGGACTTGACGGAACTCACACTCAGTGTTTATTCCTTTGTCTCATTTTGAGATGGAAGGGAGGGAAAGAATAAGCATTTATATAGTGCCTATTATGTGCTAAGTGCTTTTTACAAATATTATCTTATTTGATCCTCACAATGACCCTGAAAGGTAACAACTCATATCAAGAGTGCACTTGGCCTGATTTCTGAGTCCCTTGTCCTGGATCAGCTTCTTGAAGCAGGAGGCATTGTGTCTGGGCACTCAGTAGTGTGGAGGGATAAAGCTGTTTGCTCAGATAGTAGTGATGGTCAGTTTCCATCTCCAAATAAGGTAACCTACCATGACCTACTTGGCCTCCACTTAGCAATTTTCTTAGATAGTTTGGTGGCACAGGATAGAATAGATTCTGGAGGTAATCAGGACTTCAGGCCACGTCTCTGAGAGGCTCTAGGGCCCGGGCACCTATGCTTACTTGTCAAGGGATGAAAGATATTCTCTCATTCCCATGTTCCCACATGGGTGAATGACCATGTTACTCTGCCTTAACATAGGCTTCTCTTAAATGGGATAGATATAATAATAACAATCCATCTTTTGAACATCTACATTCTGATATTGGCATATGGCTGTGAGTCTTATAATATCACATTCTTCAAAGAATTAGAACTATGGGTCACTCAAAGGACAATGGCGAGATACATAGTAGGCATAAACAGGCAGTAACATATTACGGATGATAAAGGATGTACACATGCAAAAAACCACCAGCAAAAAGATGTCATCTAAGAGATGCATGACTGCAAAAGGAGGGAGGCCAGCTGTATGGTAAGGAGTGAATGATAACTATTGGGAAGCCTAGTGCTACATAGACACCCATGGGTAACTAGGGTCTGGTGCCCCAGGCTCTGGACCTGGATTCAATTTTGGGTGCAACTCCTCTAAAATAGTATCTTTGGGATTTGTTTTGTCCTACCCAGAGTTGCTTCTGGGAAATCTCAGAATATAGCTCGACTTTAGCTCCAATACAGGTCTCTATAGACGTGGATAAAAGGGTTCCCCAGTACTGTGTAATCACTCAAGTAACAATTGCATGTATTGGGGTCCAGGACAGCCTTTACTTCACCATACAGAAATGCATGAAACTGCTCATAAGGAGTTGATAGACTTCTCCCATTGTGGTTGGATCCAGTTTTCTTCTAGGGCTCCAGGCTCATAGTGCCACCTTGTGGTTTGGATTCCCCTAGGAAGAGAAAAGAGCATGGGGTTGCTGGAGAAGCAACCACTTAAACATTCCTATGAGGCTCTCCTCCATGCCTACTCCTAGCTACATGACCCACGGCAAGTCACTTAAATGTTGTTTGCCTCAGTTTCCTCAACTATAAAATGGGTATAATATCAATGCCTACTTCCTAGGGTTGTTGTGAGAGACCAAATGAGACAATATTTGTGAAGCTCTTAGCACAGTGCCTGGCACATCGTAGGTGCTTAATATATACTTACATCCTTTCCCCCTCCCTCCCCCATCTCCCTCCTCATTCCCCAAGATATGCATATAGGTCTCCGGCTTGATACTATTATATAACATTAAAAAGAAAAAGTGACTTATTGTTCTAGATAGGTGTTCCCTAACATTCCAGTCAAGCCCACTTTCACGCTGCAGATTCATACAAACAGCCTGAGAGTTTGGACTCTCCTGGAAAAGAAACACACTTGGAGTAGCTAGAGAAGCACCTTGCTGACACTCTGGTGAGGCCTACTCTCTTTCTTTTTAAAAAAATCTATTTTTATGCTTCATTATTTTGAAATTACTTTTATTGCTATCTTTTGCTTTTATATCACTTACATCTACCACTCTATTCCTCATCTCATTGCCTCCCAGAGAGTTAGCCCTTATAATAAAGAAGAAAAAAAAGTTCAGTAATATTAATGAATCCATTAAAAAGGTTCATGTTATATGAAGAGTTATGTACATGTGGTCCCCTAGTTCGGAGGAGAAGGAAGAGGAAGAGAAGCAGAAGGAGAAGAAGGAGGAGAGGAGGAGGAGGAGGAGGAGGAGGAGGAGGAGGAGGAGGGAGAGGGGAAGGAGGAGGAGAAAGAGAAGGAGAAGGAGAAGGAGGAGAAGGAGAAAGAAGAGACAAAACAGAACAACAAAAGAAAAGGAGAGCAAATAGTATGCTTCCATCTGCATTCAGACTCCAAAGTTCTTTCTCTGGATAGCATTTTCCATCATGAGTCTTTTAGAGTTGTCTGAGATCCTTACATTATTGAGAAGAGCTAAGTCTATCAAAGTCAGTCATTGTACATTGTGGCTGTTACTGTGTATAATGCTCTCCTAGTTCTGCTCATTTTACTCAGCATCAGTTTGTATAAATATTTCAGGGTTTTTAAACAATATATTGTAAGATTACGGTTGTTAATCTACTCTGCTATCTGCTTCGGTTTTGTGGGAGAGTTCATCCCATTCACATTCATAGTTGTGATTACTATCTGTGTCTTTCTCTCCATTCTATTTCCTCCTGTTTATGTTTTTCTCTTTCTTTTCTCCCTTTCCCTCCTTAGTAGAGTTGCTTTCGACCACCTCCTCCTTTAGTCTGCCCTCCCTTCTATTGCCCCCCTCCCTTTTCTTTCCCCTTTCCCCTCCTACTTCCTATACGATAAGTTGGATTTCTATACCTAACTGATTTTGTTATTCCCTCTTTGAGCCAAATCTGATGAAAATAAGATTCAAACAATGCTCATCTCCCTCCTTTCTCTCTACTGTAATAGGTTTTCGTGCCTTTTCATGTGATATAATTCACCCTTGTCTGCCTCCTCCTTCCTCTTCTCCCAGAACAATCCCTTTTCATCACTTAATTAGATTTTTTTTATCATCACATCAAAGTCAACTTATACCCACACCATCTATCTATGACCCCTTTTAAATGTCTTAATAACAATATAGTTCTCAAGAGTTACAAGTATCATCTTCCCTTGTAGGGATGTAAACAGTTTGCCCTTATTAATAACATGGTTTTTTTTTCTTCCCTGTTTAACCTTTTTATGCCTCTCCTGAGCCTTGTATTTGAAGATCAAATTTTCTGTTGAGCTCTGCTCTTTTCATCAGGAAGGTTTGGAAGTCCCTTATTTTGTTGAATATCCGTCTCTTGCTCTGAAAGATTATACTCAATTTCACTAGATAGTTGATCTTTGGTTTTAATCCAAGCTCCTTTGCCTTATGGAATATTATATTCCATGCCCTCTGATCTTTTCATGTAGAAACTGCAAGGTCCTACTGTAATCCTGACTGTGATTCCATGATATTTAAACTGCTTTTTTTTTTGGCTGATTGTAGTATTTTCTCTTTGACTTGGTAATTTTGAAATTTAGCTACAATTTTCCTTGGAGTTTTCAATTTGGGATCTCTTTCAGGAAGTGATAGATGGATTCTTTCGATGACTATTTTACCTTCTGGCTCTAGGACCTCAGAGCAGTCTTTCTTGATGATTTCCTGAAAGATGCTGTCCAGGCTCTTTTTTTTTTTTATCATGGCTTTCAGGTAGACCAATAATTTTTAAACTGTCTCTCCTGAATCTGTTTTCCAGGTCAGTTGTTTTACCAATGAAGTATTTTATGTTTTCTTCTATTTTTTCATTCTTTCATTTCTGTTTGACTGATTCTTGAGTTCATAGAGGCATTAGTTTCCACTTGCCCAATTCTAATTTCTAATTGTTTTCTTCTATTAGATTTTGTACCTCCTTTTCCATTTGGCCCATTACTTTTTAAGGAGTTCTTCTCTTCATTGAGTTTTTGTGCCTCCTTTTCCATTTGGCCAATTGTATTTTTTAAGGACTTGTTTTCTATAGTCAATTTTTGTCCTTCCTTTTCGAAGCTATTGACTCGCTCTTGCATACCTCTCGTTTCCTTTCCCAATTTTTCTTCTACGTTTCTTAAAATCCTTCTTGAGCTCTTCCAAGAAGGCTTTTTGGGCTTGAGACCAGTTCATATTCCCCTTGAGGTCTTGGATGTGGGTATATTGACAATGTTGTCCTCTTCTGAATTTTGCCTTGGGATTCCCTGTTCCCATAATAAAAATCTATGGTCATTGTTTGTTTCTGCTTTCTGCTCATAGTGTTTGCCTATTTCCTGGCTTTTAAAGTCAAGCTCTCCTGTAGAAGCACAGGGGCACTGACCCAAGCTTCTTGTGCTGGGAGCCTGGGATCTGGTCAATGGCTTTGTGTGCTGGGGCCTCAGGGGCTGGCAGCTAGAGGATGCAGGGGTCTGGCAGCTTAACTGGTGCTGAGCTGAGGTCAGCAGCACTAGAACTCTCTGGGTGGGGAGTGGGGAGTCTGGCACCTGGAGGATGCCTGCTCATTTGGGCTTCTTTAAAGCACTTGAATGTTTGGCTATCGGAGGATGTCTGCCAACCAAGAGATTTGGCTGCTGGAGAACACCAGTGCATGTGGTGGTTTTCCGAGCCAGTGTTTACTGGCTCTCCTGCCTGTGCTGAGGCACTCGAAGGGTCCTGGTGTTGGCTCAGGATCTCCCCCTGGTTTACTGGGTGGGGCTTGATGCTGGCTTGCTGGGATGCTTCCTGTCCTGTACTGCTCCCTCTCCCTGAGAGCAAGAGGGGCCTTTCCTGCTAATCCCCAAACTTCCTAAGCTACAAGACTGCTATATACTGTCTTTCTGCTGGCTCAGCTGTTTCAGGGTTTTTCCTGTGGTGATATTTTCTCGGCTTTCAGAGATCAGTAAAGGAGGGTGAGAGTGACTTGCTTCTTACTCTGCCATCTTGGCTCCCAAAAGTCTCCTCACTTCATTTTTAAAATTAATTTTTTCAATTAACAAAAATCTATTTTCTCTCTCCCTCCCACCTCCCCCTATCATTGTGGTGGTGGGGAAACAACAAAACATGTGTGTGTGTGTGTGTGTGTGTGTGTGTGTGTGTGTGTGTGTGTGTGTGTTCTGCACTCTGAGTCCAATATCTCCTTGTCAGGAGATACTTTGTCATCAGATTCATGCTTCATCATCAGTCCTCTTGAATTGTGATTGCTCATTAGGAGCTTATATTCTAATGAAGGAGACAATATATATATATATAAACCAGAAAATCATACATACAGAATAGAGGAACTAATTATGGAAGAGCTGGCATTAGAAGTTGGAGAGACAAGTAAAGCCCTTTTGGAGGAGGTAGAGCTCGATCTGACTCTTAAGAAAAGACAGGGATTCTGAGAGCTTTCAGATGGGAAGGAGGCATCCTAGGTAGGGGATTAGCCAGTAGAAAGGCTTGGGGATGGGAGAGGGACTGTTGTATGTAAGGAATAGCACATAGTCCAGTATGGTTAGATTGTAGACTTCATGGGAGTAGGATGTAGGAAGATTGGAAAGATAGGAAGAGCTGAGGTTGTAAAGAAATTTAAATGCCAAGCAAAGGATTTAATATGTGTTTCTAGAAGTAATAGGGGACCACCAAAGTTTATTGAATAGGAAAGTGACATTGTCAGATCTACACTTTAGGAAAATCACTTTGGCAGTGGAGTGGAGGTTGAAATGGAATGAGGAGAAACTTCAAGTGAAGCCAAATCAAGTCAAATCAGTCAAGAAGCATTTATTAAGTAAGCGCTGGTGAGTTAGGGGAGTGTGTGATTTCCTCCTCCTACCTCCCCATCCCCTCCAGAATGGGTAGAAGAGAACAATTTGTTCCAGTAGCATGAAGGTGGCTGAAGTAGATGCTGTGGAGCACTTGGAGCTTGGTCAGATATTGAAGATGGCAAGATCATCCACCATATCCCAGGCTGTCGCCGGTTGTCTTGACTTTTGTCTTGCCACTGGACTTCTGTGACTGTGGAAGAGAGAAAGAGGCAGACAACTTTGTGCAATTCTGCCTCACTTAAACCCAATTCATGAGTAAGTCAAGATATCACCCCGTGATGTCATTGGTCCCCTTTGAAATGGATAATGAACAACAATTATGTGCCAGGCACTGTACTAAATGTTGGGATTAGAAATATAAGGCACATAAAAGTCTTAGTGCAATTTTAAGCTTTAATAACTTCAGAAGCATAAGTGCTACATTCTTACAAAAACACCATTTGTAAGTTTATTTTAATGTCTTTTATACTTATTTGGTTTAGTGAATTTTGAATAGTATGTTTTTAAGTTTATTTTGAACAAAATGGAGTATGATGTACTCATTGTATGTGTGACAGTTTCTGGATGAATCTTTCACAGACCAGTGACTCAGTAAAGGAGGTTCTCTTGTGTAGCCACCTTGGATACCTGACACCTCTCCGCTAGAGTTTTTTGGTGAGGTCAAGTCAAAATTGTTGCTTCATTCTTTGGGTGATTTGAAGACCACAATCACAATGCAATCCTTCTAATTACTGAGCAACAGTTGCTGAAAGTTTTTACAAAGTTCAAAAATCAACTAGAATGACATATAACACAAGATGGTGGTTGTTTTGAATTTTAATAAGAGCTATATCAATATTTTAAAATGTTTAAATGATTAATCTTCCGAAAGTTGCCCCTTATAAGTGTGTAGCACTTAATGTTTCTGAAATTATTAAAGCTTAAAACTGCACTTAGACTTTTGGGACAATCTGTACACATAGCTCCTACTCTGTGGTTTACATTTTAATTCAATCTCAGTTCAGCCATTTTTCAATCATGTCTAACTCTCTGAGACTCCATTTGAGGTTTCCTTGGCAAAGATACTAGAACAGTTTGCCATTTCCTTCTGCAGCTCATTTTACAAATGAGGAAATGGAGGCAGAGGGGGTTTAATGACTTGCCCAGGGTCACACCACTAGTAAGAGTCTATTGTTGTTGTTCACCCTTCATTCTCCAAGAAGACCAATGACATCAGGAGGGTGATGTCTTAACTTGCAAGTGAATCGGATTTAAATGAGGTAAGGCTGTGCAGTCATCAGCTTCATTCTCTCCTCCAGAGTCATCAGCTTCCAGTAGCAAGACATAGATCAGGACGACTGGCAATGGCCTTGGATGCAGTGGGAGACCCTGGACTTTTTAAGCTGAGGTCTTTCCCAGGTCTCAGTTTGAGGTCAGATTTGAACTCCAGAAAATAAGTCTTCCTGACTTCAAGCCTGGTACTCTATGTACTATTGCACCACCTAGTGTCCTGAAAGGGTGGTAGTCCTTTCAATAGTAACGGGGAGATTGAAAAGAAAGGAGGGTTTGAATGGAATAATAATGATTACTATTTTGAACATGTTGAGTTGGAGATGACTATGGGATAGCCATTTGAAATTTGCAACAGAGTTGGTAATTTAGATTGGGAGCTCAGGAGAGAGACTAAGGCTGGATAAATCCATCTGGTAATCGTCTGCATAGAGATGATAATGGAACCCATGATGGCTGATGAGTTCAGCAAAAGAGATTATAAAAAGAAAAACAAAAGAGGACAGAGCTTTGGGGGGCACCCACAAGTAGTGAGCATGACAGGGACAGGGATCTAGCAAAAGACACTGAGAAGGAGTTGACAGATGGGGAGGAGTGGGTAAACTGAGGGGGAACAATAAAAATCCAGAAGAAGAATGTGGTTTACAATGTCAAATATTACTGAGGTCAAGAAAGAAGAGGACTGAGAAGAGGACACTAAGAGATCATTGGTAACTTTGGAGAAAGCAATTTGAGTTGAATGAATATTGGATCAGGAGCCAGACTGAAAAAGACTGAGAAGAGAGAAAGTAGAGGTACCTTTTCTTTCTAAAAAGCTAGGGTTTTTTTTTTAGTTCTCAATAAATTTTCCTCAATCGCATGTAAAAACCAATTTTTAACATTCATTTAAAAAAATTTATTTCCAAATTCTCTCCCTCTCTCCTGCCCTCCCTTCCTGCATTGGATAGTGAGTAATTTGATACAGGCTATACATGTGCAATCATGCAAAACATATTTCCATATTAGTCATGTTGTGGAAGAAATCACAGACCAAGAAAAAAAATACCATGGAAAAAAATTAAGAAAGTGAAAGATAGTGTGCTTCAATCTGCATTCAGACCCCATAAGTTCTTTCTCTGGAGACGGAGAGCATTTGGAAAGCTAGGTCTTTAAACACCTCAGCACTTTTCCTTTTCCCAGGATATTCTCCCTCCTCTGACCAGAATAATGGTATTCAGGAATTCCCCTGTTGGACTAGGAGGGTGAGAGCACATGTAACTCCCACATACCTCTGCCCAAAGAAGCCATTAATGGCTCCTTGGGATTGGAAGGCAGGGGGGATGCAGGGATGCTGTGTGTACAGTTTTTACCCCTGGGATCTAGCTTTGTTTTTAGCTCTGCTACTCTTTGGTCCATATTTTCAACTCTTTTAGAATCTCACAGGCAAGCCTAACTCTACAATGGACCTCTTTTAAAAAAAAAATAGGCCCTCCTTGAAGTAGAGCTCTAATCCACAACAGTTTTCACCAAATGAGTCATCCCCCAAAGATCTGAAACAATCCAATCCAATCATTTCATCTGAAAATGATAAGACTCAATTGCTTATGCTCAATGACATATGACTGGCTCTCTAAGTGCCAGTGGGCATGTCCACACCTTCTTTGGGGAAAATAACTCATCTCATACAAATTCTGACTTCCCTATGGGCTCATCAAACTGATCAGGGAAGCTCTGGTGAATCTCTGTATACATGTAATGTTAAGAGAGACCAAAAAGGAAGGCCCCCATCATGTTGGATGGAGCTCCTGGGGAAGATTTATGGGAGGATATGGACAAGAACTGGAAGGGATGAGTGGATGAAATGTGGTTGACATCCCTGAAAATGAATACCTATATCCACAAGATCATTTGATCCATTGAAGTATTTTCTTGAATACTGGAGTATGAGAACACATTTACGTAGTGTTTTTAAGGTTTATAGAGTCCTTTGCTCAAAACACCCTCTGGGAATTGGTGAAATCCTACACTTTGGGTCTAAAAAATCAACTGGGGAGGATGAGGATGTGGCTAGACAATAGCTTGTATGAAAAAATATCTGAACATTTTAGTAAAGGAGGTAGCAGGACATAGAGGAAAGAGGCATAGTTTGGCTCCGTATAAGGAAAAACTTTCTCAAAATTGCAGAATCATAGAATCTCAGAGTTGAAATCTTTGACTCTGCTTGTGTCAGCTTTTTTTTGAGGCAATCAGGGTTAAGTGACTAGCCCAGGGTCACACAGCTAGTGAGTATCATGTGTCTGAGGCCAGATTTGAGCTCAGGTTCTCCTCACTGCAGGGCTGGTGCTCTATCCACTATACTACCTAACTGCCCCTTTGTGTCACCTTCTTAAAGAAGACTTTTCTGGTTCCTCCAAGACTGGAGCCTTTACTTTAAGATCACCTTCCACCTTTTCTATGTATATCTTGTACATACATGGTTGTTTGTATGTTATCTTCTCCATTAGACTGTGAACTTCTTGAGGGCAGGGACTGCTTTTGCCTTTTGTTGCATCCCCAGTGCTTAGCACATAGTAGGGGCTTAATAAATGCTCGCTGATTCATTGGTTAAAAGGTACTTCACAGTCCATCTAGTCCGAACCATACTTAAGAGGAATGCTGTCTAAGTGGTTATCTAGCTAAACATCAAAAGCTTCCAGTGAAGAAGAAGGCATTACCTCCTCAGACGATGTCTTCTGCTTTTGGATAGCTCTAATTGTTAGGAAGTGTTTCCTTGTCCAAAGCCTAAATCTGACTCTGCTTCATTGTTGTTCAGTTGTTCTTCAGTAGTGTCCAACTCTTTGTGGCCCCATTAGGTGTTTTCTTGGCAAAGATATTGGAGTGGTTTGCCATTTCCTTCTCCAGCTCATTTTATAGATGAGAAACTGAGGCAAACAGGGTGAAGTGACTTGCCCAGGGTCACCCAGCTAGAAAGTGTCTGAGGCCAGATTTGAACTCAGAAAGATGAGTCTTCCTGACTCCAGGCCCTGTAGTCGATCCGATGTACCACCTAACCATCTCTGACTCTGCTATTTCCACCCCTTTATGTTATGCCATTTATAGTCAACTAGCATTTATTAAGCACCTGCTATTTGCCACGCACTGTGCTAAATGCTGGGAATGCAAAGAAAGGCAAAAGATTGTCCCTGTTCTCAAGGAACTCATATTCTAATGGTGGAGAAAATATGTTAGCAACTATGTACAAATGAGACATATATAGGATAAATTGGGGATAGTCTCAGAGATTAAGCTAGTAAGATTAAGGAGAACCAGGAGATTACCATTTCCCATGTGATAGCCTTTCAAATATTTGGAATGGAATAAGCATTGATACAAAACCCACTATGTGCCAGGCTGCACGAAGTGTTTTATTTGTTTGTTCATTTTACAAATATTATCTCTTTTGATCCTCAGAGCAATCCTACCTTGTGGGAGGTGCTATTATTATCCTCTTTTTACAGTTGAGGAAACTGAGGCAAACAGGATTAAATGACTTGCCTACCGTCACACAGCTAGAAAGCGTCTGAGACCAGATTCAAAATCCGAGTTTCTTGACTCCGGGTCCAGCACTTCTCCAGACACAGTATTCCAGTTCCTTCAACCAGTCCTCATATGGCATGGTCTCGAGACCCTTTATTACACTGATTCAGAGACTGACATATAGAATTTTAGGGCTGAAAGGGACCTAAGGGACCATCTATCCCCCACTACAACTACCTGACAGGTAGTCATCCTGCCCATGGTTGACCTCCTGTGCTGAATTTTTGCCCATGGGACCTTACCTATTCTTCTTGAAGGGTACCTCTTAAGGGCACTCTATAGCTTATTAATATGATTCCTAAAATGTGATACCCCAAAATGAACACAATATTCCAGATATAGTCTAACCAGAACAGAGGACAAAAGGGCCATTGCTTCCATGATTCTGGATGTTTTGGCCACATTAATATGGCCTAAGATCCAAATGGCTTTTCTGGTTTCCAACTCACACCATTAACCTATATTGAACTTACACTAGATGAAAAGCCCCAGATTTCTTTCTAGATAGATATGTTTAACCATATTTCTCATCTTTATTTATGTGGTATATTGCTTTTTTAAATACAAACTTAAGATTTTACACTTATGCCTATCAAATTTCCCATTCATTAGATTCAGCCCAATGCTTTAGCCTCTTTGGGTTTTCTTGGATCCTGACTCATCAGAGAGTGAGCTAAAATCAGAATGGCTCCCCGTTGCTGAAAGTCTTCAAAAAGTAGTCTTCAAGATTGCCACTTGCTGGGGAAGTGGCAGAATGGATAGGTAACAGGTCGGTGACAGGCTAGCCTAGAGAGCAGAGGTCCCTTCCAACTCTGAGATTCTCTGGGTGGTTTTTTTGGGACAAAGAAGTAGAATAAGACCAAATACTAGAATAATAACTGTAGAGCAAATATTTTCCCTCACGTTTCCCTACATTCACATTCTCATTTATTCAATAGAAATTTATTGAGTACTTTGTAAGTGCAAGGCATCTTGGGGGATATCAAGAAGAAAAAGACATGATTCTTGCCCTCGTGAAGCTTGAAGATCTAAGAGGGAAGATTGGACACATACACAAGGAACTGCAAGGTAGACAGTAGCAATACAAAAGAGATTTATTTATGAAGTGCTCTGGGGGATTCAGAAAGAGAAGTAATTACTTCTATCAGTAGGAGGGAGATGCAGGGAAGGCTTCCTGGCAGAGGTGAAATTTGTACTGGGCCCTAAAGGATAGATAGGAATTGTACATTATCATAATAACATCTAACAATTATACAGTTATAATAATAATGGCTAGCAATTTATACAGTGCTTGTTTGCTAAGCATTTCACAGACCTTATCTCATTGATCTTCACAGTTCTAGGAGACAGGTGTTGAGGAAATAAAGGCAAACAGAGGTTAAGTGACTTGCCCAGGATCACATAGCTATTAAATGTCTGAGGCAAGATTTGAACTCACGCCTATCCTGACTCCAGGTCTGGTACTCTATCCACTTGCCACAGTGTGGTCTCATCACACATACAGAGTAGGGGCCTAGGGGGAGAGTGTTGCATATCTGAGTCTATAACAATATCAGTGAGAAGGAAATGTGACTAATATGCTATTCCAGAGAAAGGTGCACTCTTAGGTAGAGATTGTACATGGGACAAATTTATTTGCCAGTGGCTTCTGTGGCTTACTAGGTAGCAATTTTCTCACATAATCCATGTTGATCTCTCATAGACTTTGGACTGCTACTCTAATCTTCTATGTTTTACTCAAATGAACTCTTTGTTTTGGCATCTATCACTTTGTTCACCCATTCATATCATAGATTGGATCATATATTTTCCTCTCAACCACCAAGGTTGTTACTTTTGTACCCTAATCACCAGCATGGGTCCCCATAGAAAGTAGGGGACCTGAAACTTCAGATGGATGGAGGAGAATGAGAAAAGGTGTGGGGTGAGTCCTTTGGTTCATCTAGAATATAGACCTAACGATAAAGGATAGTATATGGTTAGCAGTGTGGAGGAGTCACAAACATGTTAGATGTGGGGTTAGGGGCACCAAGTTCAAGTCCCATCTTAGACATTTCAACCTACTGAAGCATTTTCAAGTTGCAAAGGACCGAAGTGGTCATTTAGTCCAACCTATACACCAAAGAGATCTCGACTATAATATTCCCAACAAGTGGCTGCCTAGCCTCTGCTTGAAGACCTATGGAGCTATGGAGCTCCACATGCTATGTAGATGGAGCTTCAAGGCAAGGAGGAAGCCACCGCCTCTCAATGTAGCCCATCTCACTTTGGGGAAATATTTGCTCTATAGTTATCATTTCAGTATTTGGTCTTATTCTACTTACTTCTTATGTCCTGAAAAAAAATCAGAGAGTCTCAGAGTTAGAAGGAAGATCCACCCTCTTGGCAAGCCTATAAATGACCAGTTATCCACCCACTCTGCCACATCCCCACCAAGTGGTAATCTTGAAGAATACTTCTTGAAAACTGCTAGTGACGAGGAGCTCACTATTATCCGAACCAGCCGTTCTGATTGTAGCTTACCATCTAATGAGTCAAAATGGAGAAGCTCTCATCGTTAAGAAGTGTTTTTCTCTAATATTAAGCCAAATTTGACCTCCTTACACCTTTCACTCCTTGCTCCTGGTTCTATCCTACCCCAAAACAACAAATTTAACCCATATTCCACACAACCGCCCTCCATATTCTTGAAGCCAACCATCACGTCCCCTCTGAGGCTTCTTTTTTTAATCAATTAACAAGAATTTATTAAATGCCTACTGTGTTCTAGACACTAAGTTATGTGCTGGGGAAATAAATACAAAGAATGAAACAATATCTTTCTTTTAAGTTAAGCAGCTTGCAACGTAACATGGGAAATAGTATATACAGAAACACATACATACATAAAGAAAATAATTACAAATATACAATGTTCTTATCCAGTACAACAAATACAGTGACCGTAGATCAACAAGCGCGTATGATCGGGCCCTCCAGTGTCCCCATGCGTAGCAGCACGTCGCTGACCCTTTAAGGGCCACATTTAGAGGTTGGACTAGATGTTCTCTGATGTTCCATTCAGCTCTGAAATCCTGTGAGCCTCTGATGGTGCTATGGAGCTTCAAGGCAAGGAGGGAGGCTTGACCTGAGGCGTGCAAGAATTGTTCCCCCTCTAATTTTACATTAGATGAATCACCTTTGAACTTAATCCTATAATCACTTTTCACTTTACAACTACAATTATAGGTGACTCACAGTGTTTCTAGTCCCTGATGTTTCACAGTGCAGAAGGAGGAGGAATAAGAGATGATAGAAGCTTTGATTCAGGAAGACTAAGAAAATGATAGTGTCGACTAACAAAAACTGGGAAGCCAGGAGCAGGCATGAGCTTTCTGGGGAAGATCTGGTTGTGGAAAAAGAAACGTACAGTCAAGACATTCTGTAATTTAGGTGAGACTAAGATAAGTGCTTAATGGGTGGTCTCACCTCTGACACGTACTGACTGTGGGATTCTGGGCAAGTCTCATAACCTCTGAGTGTGCCAAGTGTTTCTCTTAAGAGTTTAAATTTCAGATGGAAACCTTCCCTGCTCCAGCCTCAGTCTACCAACTGGGCCACTGGTAGATCATGGACCTGATGGAGGGTAGGACAGAGGGAGCAGTGGACCATCCCCTCCCTTACCAAAGGCAATTAGCAAGAGTAAACTCTTCTCTTTCCCTCATCATTGCCCAGTTCCCACAAGCACTGAGTGCCAATTTTTGATTGGATGCTGGCCACCTCCCTCATCCTCTCCTCTGCTGTGCCCTTGCTCCCCAAAGTCCACAGGGCAGGAGGCTTACCATCTGCCTACCGCTTCGCCTGCTATATCCTAAATGCCACCTGGTCTTTCTATCTGCCATGAGGATGGACTCTCCTTGATGCATTATCTCCTCAGATGTGAAGAGGTCTTTGAGCACAAGGACTGTCTCTTCTCTATTTGTATCCCCAAGGCTTAGCGCCGTGCCTGAGATATGCTGTTGTTCACTCAAGTCCGACTCTTTGTGACCTGTGTACCATACTGTCCGTGGGGTTTTCTTGGCAAAGATACTGGAGTGGTTTGTCATTTCCTTCTCTAGTGGATTATGGCAAACAGAGGTTATATGACTTGCCCAAGGTCACACAGCTATTAAGTGTCTGAGGCCAAATCTGAACTTAGGTCCGTCTCAGTCCAGGGCCAGTGCTCTATCCATTGAGCCATTTAGCTTCCATCAATATGCTTGGCATATAGTAAGAGCTTAATAAAGCATTTTCCATTCCATTTCTTTGTATTCCATCAATGAAAGGACAGCTCTGGACTGAAGGAAAGGAGGCGTATGGACAGTAAGGAGCTCAGAGGGGGAAGAGATCACTGAGAGGAGTGAAGGGAGGCTTAATGGAAGGAGTGGGGCTTGATCTCCTCACTTTGAAAGGTATGCAGGATTTTAGTGGAGAGAGGATAAAATGGAGATAGATCAGGAAATCAAAGCCGTAGACTTCAACTCAACAGTTATTAATAAGCAAGGATGTGTAGCATGGTAGATGGCCATCTGGCCTTAGCATCAGAAAGACCTGGGTTCAAGTCCTGATTCTCAGTGCTCCAGGAGCTCTCTAAAACAACTGAGTTGCCGATATGCACTGGTGAAGGGAGTTTTCACAACTAGAGTTCCCCCAAAATGATGAGGTCAGAGGTATGGGCTCCTCTTCCCTCCCCCCAAAATGTGCAAGGCACTTTGCTACACAATGGAAAGTTCAAGCAGCATTTGGACTTGGTGAGTGGTAGAGTCTGGCTGGAGGGGAGGATTTCTAATCTAACAGGTTTACTGCATGGCCTTTGAAATTGCTTCTTACTCTAAGAATCTGCGATTCCGAATACAAATTGTGTCCATGACATGTAAACAGTGGACAGGTCTTAGCTTTCCAACGTGCTTTCCTTATCCAGAGATTCATTCCCCTGGTATGAATTCACCTACCTCATTATGCACACTTTTCTCCTTTCCCAGCTGTGAAGCACTCACTGGATTGTTCTATGAAGTTTGCATAGACAAAACAAATTGCAGTGGGATTCTGTAGACCTGCAACACTTCAAATAAAAGAAAATCATGCCTTATTCTGTCAAAAGCTTTTCTTGATCTAGCCTGAAAAGATATCCGGTCTGTCTTCCTCTTCAGCACATGTTACAATTCCTCTCATTATCATAGAAAGTCTCCCTGGTTTCCTTTCTCTCCCGGCCTGTGTTTGAGCTTGGTGAAGCATCTGATGGGCCAATACTGCCGCTCTGTGTAGGAGAATGCCTGATAATATTTTGTAATTTGCATTCAGCAGTGTGAATACTCACAGCTGTCGGATGTTAATTCTGTCCTCGGGCTGAAAAAACAAATGCCAGTCACTTTTGAATCCTGGTTGGGGATAGCCTTGCTCTTTCATCTGGCAATTAGAGCTGCTGCTAACAGCTCAATCAAACTTTCAAGCTAGTCATGGGAATAATAATAGTAATAATAACTAAGAAGCAGGATGGCATAATGGAGAAATAGCCAATCTTCGTGTCAGGAAGGCCAGGTTTCAGGCCCACCTCTGACACCTACTGGCTGTGTGACCTGGACAAATCACTTCACATCTTACCACCCTGGAAACTTTTTTGTTTTGGGGGCGGGAAGGGCTATTTAAATTTTTTTTAAATAGTATTTTATTTTTTCCAATTATGTCTAAAGCAAATTTCCTGGTTACTCTTTAAGGTTGTAAGTTACAGACCTCCAGGTATTATCAACCACCTTGTAGTCATACCTTCTTATTAGAATATGACCTCCTTGAGAGAAGAGATTCTATTATTTTTCTATTAGTAGTTCCAGCACTTAGCACAGTGTTTCTCTTATGGTAAACATTTATACGTTTCATTCATTCATTCATTCATTCATTCATTCATTCATTCATTCTCCAAGATCATTTATATGGATCGCTGATCTGTGTCAATTATTTTTATTATTATTACTATTTTTTTTTGGCTAGGCAATGGGGAGAAGTGACTTGTCCAGGGTCACACAGCTAGTAAGTGTTATGTGTCTGAGGCCGGATTTGAACTCAGGACCTGCTGAATGCAGGGCAGGTGTTCTATCCACTGCGCCACCTAGCTATCCCAATCTGTGTCAATTATAATGATGATAATGTTGTTCTTTGCTAAATATACTTCATTTTTTGTCTCTATGTCTTTGTACTAGCTGTCACCCCTGCCTGGAATACTTCTCCTCCTCATGTCTGCCTCTTAGAATTACCAACTTCTTTGGGACTCAGCTCAAATGTCATTTTCTACATGTCACCTTTTCCAGTCTCCACCCCTCCCCCCAGCAACTAGAGTCTTCTCCTTTAAAGCAACTGTCCCTCTACTTTGTATTTCTCTATTATCTCAGATTTATGAGTAGCCCAGGCATGGCCTTAACCCCCAAAACTGGCTCCCTGGTCTAGCTTGCTCACCTAATCTTCACTCACACTGGTGTGGTGTCATGGCAAGCTACTATATCTCACTATTTATTCTCTCGGGGTCCTAGAGTTAACTGAGAGGGGTATGTGTGAGTGAGTATGTGTGTGTGTGTGTATGTGTGTGTGTGTGTGTGTGTGTGTGTGTGTGTACCATGTGCATTGCCCATGCAGCTTTCTACTGTAGCTCCTGAGCTGCAACAGACACCATGACAACATTCACTTTTATGTTTTAAAATAAAATTTTATTGGTATCTTTTGTTTTTACATTGCCTAATTTTTTCCCAGTATTCTTTCCTTTTCCCCTTCCTAGAGAGCTGTCCTACACAACAAAGAATAATTTTGAAGATATAAAACAAAAAAGAAGAAAAAGAGGGAGAAATCAGCAAAACTGATCAATACATCAAAAAAGTCCAAAAATATACACAATATTTCAAATCCATGGATCTCCCATCTTTGCAAAGGAGCAAGGGAAGGACACCATTTACTCTTAAACATAAAAGATTACTAAGTGATGAAGTAAAAGCAATAATAACCTTAATCTTTGATCAATAGAAGACAAAAGCAGTAGTGAACATTTACTGAATTAGAAACTAGAGCAGGAGCAATTTAAAAAGTCCACACGTACAGTTGGGTCACATTCTCCCACCAAAGCACACAGCATCAATAGAGGAGAATGGGCAACACATAGAAATCTAGCAAGGAGGCAAATGAATAAGGAAACCCATATGCTCAGGGCAAATCACACCTCAAGTTTACAGGCTTTGCCATCCTTAGTCCTTTCAGTACCAATCTCTACCATATGAAGCTGCTTCTCTGAGAGATGTTCCCTCTTCTCCTTCTGGGTAAAGCTGCGCCTCTTCTGCTCAAGCTGATGAAGCAACAACCATCTCTTTTAGCTCATATCCACCTTTGTCAGGGCTCTGAGAAAGTGTCACGCTATTATAGTGACAAGCAATTCCTTTAATTGGCAGGGGATTATACTTTGCCCAGTTATCGCCAAGCCTCTACTCACACACACACACACACAAAAGCACAGCTCACGGTAAAATGAAATGTGAAACTTTGACTTTCTCCTTTGTTTCTCCTTCTTGGACCAGAAGAGGGCAGTAGAGGGCAACACCATAGAAGGCAATCCTTAGCCTGTAGATGGCACTAAAGAGCAACAAGCTATTGGCTCTTCTCTCAACAGTAGCATCCAGCTCTGTTCCAATGAGCTTATTGCAGCTGGTCAAGCCTTTATCAAGCCAATCAGGAAAAAAAAAATCTCTCTTCCAAACAGCAAGTTCCCAGCAAGGGAGCTGGAGTCGGGTCTCTTAACTGGAAGCCTCCTGTCTTTCGTCCCCAGCTTTTTGTGATTCCTCAGCTGCTCAGCTTCTCTCTCTTTCTTGTAAAAATGTCTTCTCTGGCTTCTTAACAGCCTCTAACACCTCCAATCAAAGTCCTGCTGGCTGGGGAATCATCTTTACTTTATATAGTTAAAATGTAAGAAATCCATAATTCTGTTGGGTATGAACCCAGCGATCTTGTTATAATTGTCCCGTTGTTCCCAAATAGTTATTTAAATATAATTTTGTCAATTATAAACTTCAAAATGCTTTTTTTTAAAAAAATGAATAAGCCGATGGACCACAATGCTCTACAGCCATCACTACCTTGGTCATTACTCTGCCCTTCAAACATGCCATTCATGAGATGGGGGGAGAGGGGGAGGCGATGAGGTTCTCTATCTGATCCATAGAACAGTCTGTCTTTCTCTTCCATATTTTATCTAAAAGACTTTATTTCTTTGCAAATTTATTTTTATCAGTGTTCCTTATACAATTATTCTTTCTTCACCCCTTCTCAGCAACCAAATTGTTCACACACAAAGGGGGTAATATGTTCTATGTCTATGGTCTCTCTTTCTATATAATGTGGACAGCTAGGTGGCATGGTGGATAGGGCACCAGGCTGCAGTCAGGAAGACCTGAGTTCAAATTGAAGCCTCTGACACTTATTAGCTGTGTGACTCTGGCCAAGTCACTTAACCCTGTTTTGCCTCAGTTTCCTCATCTATAAAATAAGTGGAGAAGGAAATGTCAAACCCCTCTAGTATCTTTGCCAAGAAAATCCCAAATAGGGTTATGAAGAGTCAGACATGACTGAACAACGACAACTATATAGTGTAAGCTCTTTGAGGTCATGGACTGTTCTTTGCTTTTTCTTTATATCTGCATGGTTTGGTACAACGCCTGGCACATAGTAAATAAATATTGTCGATTGATTAATTGGTAACTGACTTTTATATGAGGTGTCCCAGAAGCCTTGGTACAGTTTTAAGCTTTAATATATAGTACTCAGAATCTTATAGAAGTGAGTATTGAAAACTAAAAACAAATAAATAAAATTGTAAATATTAAAAAAAAAAGCTTTAATATAGGCCTATAGTTGAAATTGGCTTATATTTGAAATTGCATTGACTTTTAGGACGCCATGTATACTCCTTTAAAGTTTGCAAAATACAAACATTTGGGCCTCCCAACATCCCAGCGTGGTAGGTATCATAGCTACTCTTATCCTCACTTTTTAAATTGAACCTCAGACAAGTTAAGTGACTTGTCTATGATTACACAGCTAGCAAGTGGCAGAGAAGAGATTAAAACCCAGGTCTTCCTATTTTCCAAATCGATCACTTTAGTCACTATATCTGTTAGCTCATCTTTTGGAGGGACAGCACCTTGTGTCAGAGAATCTGGTCAATTCTTTCTCCTGCAGACAGAGTGGCCCCAGGCACTACTACTCTGGATTTCCATGGCTGCCTATTTTAGAATGTGGGTTGACCCCTGCTCCCCAGCCATAAGTCTCAGTCATCCCAGCGGACCCCAGTGACTTTGGGGACACATGGGTTCAGAGGTCTCAGCTTTTAGAACCAGTTCAATGTCAGTAGCTTTAATTAAGCAATCAAAGTTTCAGCAGAGTCTTGAAGGTTTTTCTCTTCAGATCAAATGTTACCCTATCAACCCAGACAGGCCGAGAGATAAAATAGAGTCTGTCGTTCAAATCAAGGCAATTTGACCACCTGAGGTCTCGATACATAATAAGGCAGGGGAAGAAAACTAAGTCGCATCGTTTACATGCTTAGGCAGGCCCTGCAGGCCCTGGCCTAGTTTACAAGAACCAGCTTCTCTGTTTATAAGATGTATCTGAGTTAGTGTATTCTGAGGGTGGACTGCTCCCTTTGTCTGTGGTCTGACTGATAGGACCTTAAGTAGGGTCCAGGGAACAGCTGATGGCAGTGGCCTGCAGTATAATCCAACTACAGGTGCAATGAGGACTGGGAGTGAAATGGGGTGGCCCATTCTCAGAGAGTTTTGGCTCACATCCCCATGCTGACTGGGGAAGTCCGATGGGCCCCAGGAGAAGGACCCTATGGAGATAGGAATCTGAGAGGGGGCACTGTGCCAAGAGCCTTTGATGGATTATAAAATGAAGTATAGGGATGATAGTTACTATGGTGAGGAGACTTATCCCCTGGATCACTCTTCTTCCTGGGGCTGGGGGGATGGGGACAGGGGACCACTCTGCCCTAGTTATACCTCTGCTGACCATTAGGCCTTAAGTTATGATAACTGACTTGCTACCCTTTCTGGTCAGTATGTGTTCATTATAAACGTCCTCTCTAGTATATTTGCAGTAATACATTCAAAGCCATTTCATTTATCCTTTTCTTGCTTCTGGTTTCTTAGGGAATTAAAGTGCCTCCTGAAATCCTTCCAGCTCTGTCCTTGCCCCCTTGACCCTCAAGCAAAGCTTAAGTTGGGAGGGTCAAGGGGTGTCTAAATAGCTTAGACTGGATGGGCTGGGTTATTATCTTCTGTCCAAATGTATTTTGATACAGATAATGAAATCAGTGTGCTCTCTTAGGAGAGACACCAAAAATGCTAAAACTTAGTGACCCTTATAGACCTTGGAGTGGCCATTTCAAGTTTCATGACAAAATATTTTTGCATTTTTTTTCCTGCAAAGGCAGGAGGTGCCAAATTGAGATGCCACTCAAAATAAACTCTCCTTTTCCAGTGCAGAGCAGACTCCGCTGAATTTCAGTTCTCAAGTCAAAGCTATCCCTGGGGTACATCAATCCTTCAGCACTGGTGGAGCCTCCCTGGAGGTAGTCAGTGTGAGGAGAAGGTGGCTTCCCAGGTGGGGTTGAAAGAATCCCTGAGGCTCATATATGGATGGATCAACGCTTCATCTCCCTAGGCACCCCTGGCAGCACATCCCTCAGGCTGGCCTCTGAGGGCAAGGCTGCGCTGCTATTCCTTCTAACCTGATTCACCTGTAGAAATATGTTTGGGGGTGGAACTTAAATATGCACACACAGAGTCATTGGCCAGACATCCCCATCGGAACCAGCCCCATCTCCAGTCCTGCTCCTCCCTGTAACACACACACACACACACACACACACACACACACACACACACACACACACACATGAGTGGGACAGGAAACGAGGACAGCAGGCTTAACAAAGGGGTGGGCAAAAGTGAGGGGGGAGTCTGAGGAGAACCAATGCCGTGCAGAAACGGGAGGACGCAAAATCAGAAACCCTGGTGGAAATAAAGTGTTCACCCAGTACTGTATCCATTAAAGTAATAACATCATTGCGTGGCAGGTTTATCACTCCCTTGCAGCTCCTCAAATGTGGGAGCTGTGGCCCTCTTAGAAATGAGAACTGAGCTGCAATGCATTGTGGATGGTCAGGGCTCCCCTTTCTCCCCTTACCCCGCCCCTTGCAGTACCCCTCCCCAAACCCATTCTTGGACATCTCCCAGCCTCGAGAAGCATCCCTAAAATTCATTTCACTCTTTAATTAGATTTCACAGAGGCCAGAGTAGAGAGGGGATGGGTGGTGGAGGGAGCTGGTATGACCTCTTTCTGTTAAATGTGGTAATGCTCTTGACAGGGGAGGGTGGGACAATGGTTACTATGGTGACATATTCCCAGACATACAGACACACACATTTTAATGCTCTTTTTTTTTTTCCCCAGCAAGGGAAGGATCCAGTGCCCTATTTTTAGTGTCAAATTTCAGCAAAACAATTCACTTTCATTTCATCACATTTAGACTGCTGGGCTTGTAACTAGGTCACGTCTTCTAGGCATATCAAGGGCTCAGATCTGTCTTGCTTGAGTACCTCAAGGTAGCAAGGAGAATTTTTACTGACTGAGAGGAAGCTCTCCAACTTGCTTTGATACTGACTTCTTTCATCTCTGTTTGACAGGCAGAAAAGAAGGCAACTATGGAAAAGGAAATGAAAAGCTGGATAAGTTTACATTTTAAAAGCTACTTAATGCAAGACATCTAATTAAGGGCAGTGGTAAGTGCAGATATAAAAATTTGAAATGAGGAAGAGCCAGAATGGTGCCAAGCAAAGGCTCAGCAGGCAGACATCTCAATTCTGCTGGATGCTACCAGTGTGACCTTGGACAAGTCTCTTAGAGAGGGTCAGTTTTCTCCTTACCTGTAAAGGGAGGAGGTTGGGCTACAAATTCTCTAAGGTCCTTCTGAACTCCAAATCCTTTCTTCTATTATGTATTATCAGCTTGAGTGAATGGAATGCTGGACTGGGAATCAAGACCTGAATTCATAACTTACTAGCTGTGTGACCTTGGGGAAGTCCCTTATCCTCTCTCAGGCTCAGTTTCCTCATGTCCACTATCCAGCTGCATCTTTTTGATAAGCTACAGCTTCAGGAAAAAAAAAATATAGCCACAATTTCCATGTGGAAGATAGCATTAACTCACAGGATCATGGTAAAGATCGAATGAGATATTACATCAATGGACTTTTGCAAACCCTAATGTGCCATATAAACACATGTCAGACATTATTGTTACTTATTATTATACAAAACATTGACTCTCCATTGTAAAAAAAAAAAATCTTAGGCATTCAAGGCCTTATCCAATCTGGTTCCAGTCCAGGCAACTCGCCCAGTCATTCTCAGTCTCATCCTGTTCTCTCCTACCTTTCAACATTTCTACAGGTAGTCACCCTTACTTATAGAACCCTTCTTCCATATCTCTACCCACCATAGTTCACTTTTGTTATTTTATACACAACACCTAGCATATAGTAAATCCTTAATTGATTGATTGGATGATTACTTTAAGGGGCAACCCATGAGCCGCCTCTTTATTGAAGTCTCCCCTTTGGCCCCAGCTAGAAATAACCTTTCTCTCCTCTGATTTTCCTAGAGCATTTTGTTTGAAACTCTCCTTTGCCCCACAACATCCTACTTTGTACTTACTTATCCACACTCTCCCTTGTAGACTGTAAGCTCACTGAGGGCAAGGGTCTGCATTTGTTTAAACATGACATCAACAGCCCCTAACACAGTTCTTTGGACACTCCTGGAGTCAAATGAAAGTTTGTTTAATTAAATTGATGGTCATCACTGTATAGCACACATAGAAAAGATGAAAGAAATAATTCCTACCAAGTGGATTTCTAGGCTAAATTTCTGTATTTTTCCACCTATGTTGACAGTGAATGTCCAAGTGTGAGTACAGAATCTTAGGAGTTATGCCTCTTCCATGTGTAGTTGGCATGTATCCATAAGAGTTGAAGTGGGAGGGCAAATGTACAGGCAACACCAATAAGAAGTTTCCAAAGGGGTAACCATGGGGGACGCAATTGGTATGGTAGGCTGAGAAGAGTTAGGTTGTGGCCTGGGTTACACAATCATAACAGAAATGGACAATGAATCCAACCAATCCAGTCTCCACATGGACTTTGGAGCATGGAAAGGCATCTATAACTGGCTCCAGTCCACTAACCACAGGGTGAAGAGGAACCTCTTTGATTGGCTTTGGAGCTAGGACTGGGGTCCATGCAAAAGACACTGGTCAGCTTAAGCCTGTCCCTTTTGATCTGACTTCTTTCCTTGCAGTGCTATAAGGGGAGAAGCTTTGGGCCCTCATCATATGAAACTAACGTGTCCCATGAATACTGGTGATTATGGGCCTGGGTGCTTTTCCTCAGTATTTGTCCTTTCTTGTTTTAAGTGAAGGAAATTGGGGCTGACTAGGACTTTGTAAGTTTCCCACAGGTCGAGAAAGCAAGGTATCAAGAAGTCCAGGAACAGTCTACGTGAGGTTTTACAGCCTTCCCGTCAAGCAACGAAGCCTGAGCGTCTAAGAATGTCCAAACACTACTCTGTGGCTATGCCTAATCTGGACACGAACTTGGTGACACTAATGTTATGTGCAAACTCTGTGAAATCTGAGCCCACTCTCCCTGGGAACCGAGGTAACATGGGGGAAAATGTATCCCCCAGGGGGTAGGGGGAAGTGTGGGTATTTTTGTTCTTTCTGTATCTTCCCAGTAGACATCCTTTTGCAAAAGCTGATCTATGTTAATTGGCTAAATGAAACTGGGATGTGAACCACTGGCTAAGGGGGAAGACTATACTAGAATGGGGGTTTGGGCTGACAAAATTAGAGAAAGATACTCTCACCCCTTAGAGTTACCCTTAGAACATCGAGGGAAGGATGTGTCTAGCCTCTCTCTGGAAAAGTAATGCCGAAGAGTTATCACTACACAATAAACATGGTAACGGCTAGCACGAGCCAATAAGGGACTTTCCTCCTCACTCCCATCCCTGCCATCCCCCATGAACTAAGGGATTGGTGGGTCCAGGGTCTCCAGAGGAATAGATAAGAGCCATCTTACCTACTTCTCAGGCCATTATCCCTGTGACATGCCTCCACCTGGGACCACCAAGCATATCTTCACAAGGGAACAGGAAGACCATAGAAAGCTCTACTGACCTATATTTTAACTTGAGAAGTGTATCCTTCATAATTCAGTAAAACAATTGCTTGCTTAGACACCCATATTTCAGGTGTTTTATTGGCCCAGATGTGCTATTCACCTGAAATAACTAGCCACTAACCAGAAAGCCTTGGGGTGCCATCTGGGCATTGAGGCACCTATGCATAAGACACAGTGCCATTAGAGGCAAGTGCAGAATGGTGCAATGGGTAGAGCGCTGGGCCTGGAGTCAGGAAGACCCGAGTTCAAATTTGACCTCAGATACTTAATGAGCTGTATAACTTTGGGTAAGTCACTTAACCCCTATTTGCCAAAGGTTCCTGGGGGCAGCAAGGAGGCACAGTACACAGAACACCGGCCCTGGATTCAGAAGGACCTGAGTTCAAATCCGGTCTCAGACACATAATACTTACTAGCTGTGTGACCCTGGGCAAGTCACTTAACTACATTGCCTAGCCAAAAAAACCCCCAAAAAACAGAACAAAAAAACAAAAGCAAAGTTTCCTGAACTATAAAATGGGGATTATAATAGTGCCTACCTTGTGAGAGTCAAATGAGGTGACATTTGTAAACCACTCAGCATAGTACCTAGCTTATAATGGGTGCCGTATAAGTGCTTATTTTCTTTCCTTTCCTGTGTTGAGCGAGTGTGAGGGTGAGGCTGGGTACAGAACAGATGGCGCTCCAATCTGCCAGTACTGTACCAAGAGAAGGAGACACCAAAGGAAAGGAATTGCTAAACCTCATTGGAGCCATGCTGGTCAACCAGAGGGACTGAACCTGTAATTTTGCAATAGGGACATGATTCTACTTGCAATGCAGTGACTTCACTAATCGGTGTTGTGGGTTTTGAGGGAGGGAAACAGCTCACTGGGAGAGACTTCCCCAGTTACTTTGTAAAGAGCTTGGATACAAATCTATTTTGTCTTCCTTAAGTAAACCTGTTCTATAATTAGTGTCTTTGTTAACCCTAGTGCTTTCAGGGGGGTTGTGGTCATCCAAAAAACTCTGGTTTTGGAAGTTGCGCCCTCCTTGCCAACCTAGCCCTTTGAGGAAATGAAGCAAATGGTTTATATTCACAATGTTTTTCCCACTTTGGTGTGATCTCTCTCCCCTGCCAGGTCAGTTCCAACCATACCATGAATGAGGTGATGATTTTGGGATGGTGACTTTTGGAGCTATCTTTAGGGGCATTACAGGTAATGTAAAATCAGACTTAAAGTTGTACCTTAAAGGTCTGTGAACTGGTTTGAGAGACTATGCCCCTCAGAGCTATTTTCCCTTGCTCGTGTGATTTGTGTGCAAACGGAGAGCAAACCTTTGACTTTGGAATGGTTTTTGACACGAGCTGCCAGAACAGAGCAGAAGTTAGGGCCAACAGCTTTCAACATATACAGAACAGAAAGGAATAAATCCTTGCTTGAGCAGCAGGGAAATCCCACCCTTAGGAAACAACCAGGTTAAAGAAACAGAGAAGTTCATGCATGTGTCTGCTGCTCTGGCTGTTTTTGCCCAAACATTCTAATAGCTAAATTGTCTGAGATATTTACGTAAATTGCTATGAAGCCTCTGTTGTACCAATGTCAGATATTATTATTGTTTCTACTTTATGTTTTCCCCTCCCTTGCTTGAAGATCTATTTGCAGGGGATGGATCACCTACAGCTGTCAAGGAGAGAGAATACTGATGTAAGGCTGACTGCGTGACATCCATGCAGATTCTTTGCTTGTTATTCTGTTTTGATCTTGGGCCCGTACATTGGGCTGAGAGCTTCTATTTCAGAAGACCGAATTGGTGTTAGGAATTATTATCAGCATAACTGCCTCACCCTTACTCCCTCTTCACAACAGGGACCTGTCACCAGGCTGTTTTCTAGGTACCTTTGTCCAACATATTGGAGTCTGACATATTGGAACATAAGGGCTCTGTGCAACACTTCTGAATATCGAATCAGTCCCAGGTAAAAGACTCAGAAGAGTAATCTTAGAAGGTGATGATGGTTGTGCTGTGCGGATGACTCTTTCCTCAGCTCACCTCCCACAATGAAAGAGTTGGTCCAACCAGGTATACTGTCTGTTGAATATCTGTATTGGATAGTTTGAAGATAGGTTGTATGACTCAATGAAATTGTATCTGAAATGTAACATACAGTCCTAAGTCTAGAAGGAGTAGAAAGGCCCATGAGTGCAGAACACTACTGACCAAGGATGAGGTCCCTGGAGGTAGCGTTTAGTTGCTTTTCAGTCACTTCTGACTCTTTGTGGCCTCTTTTGGAGTTTTGGTGGCAAAGTTACTGGAGTGGTTTGCCATCTCCCTCTCCAGCTTATTTTACAGGTAAGGAAATTGAGGCAGATAGGGTTAAGTGACTTGCCCAGGGTCACACAGCTAGTTAGTGTCTGAGGCCAGATCTGAACTCAGGTCTTCCTTGACTCTAGGCCTGCACTCTATCTACTGCACCACTTAGCTGCCTTGAAGGAAAAATTAGTAAGTCAGTGGCCCCTTTGTATATATCCTTCTAATAGTACAGATACAAATACAAGGATGGATAGAGGGATACATGAAGTATAGTCCTACATATGTTCTATATAAATGTAACTGGATTTGATAATTTTCCAATTTAAGACATTTTCTATCCCTCTTCTGTGCCTCAGAACACAATTTAGACAGGTGGTTTATAGATTTAGACCCTCCAATCCAGAAGCAATGCTTGAATGGCGGGGACTTGTTACCTATCTATAGAAGTACTATAGGCAGCTTGGCATAGTGGATAGTGTACATGACCTAGAGTCAGAAAGACTTGACTTTAAAGCCTGGATCAGATACTTACTAGCTATGCGACCATTGGCAAGGCACTTATTGCTCTATGCCTCAGGTTTCTCATTTGCAAAGTGGGGACAGTAATAGCACAGTTGTGAGAATTAAATGAGATTATATATACATTTGTTTGTTGTTGTTCAGTCGTTTTTCAGTCATATCTGACTCTTTGTGACCCCGTTTGGGGTTTTCTCGGCTGAGATACAGGAGTGGTTTGCTGTTTCCTTCTGAAGCTCATTTTACAGATGAGGAAACTGAGGCAAAGAGGGTTAAGTGACTTGTCCAGGGTCACACAGCTAGAAAGTATCTGAGGCCAGATTTGAACTCTGGAAGATGAGTCTTCCTGACTAAATGTCACCCATTTTATTAAGTTTAACTTTTCCTGGGACAAGGGGAAGCCTCTGTATTCATTTATATACTCTTTCTTAACTTTGTCCTGTTGTCAGGAAAGGCCTACATCTCGAGTTATGTATGTCTTTCTTAACTTTGCCCTGTTTGTAAAAAGAGTCTGCCAATCCAGTTGTATACAATCTTCCCTAGCAACAAACATTTATTAAGCACGATCATGTGTTAGGCACTGTGCCAAGTACCAGGGATACAAATACAAAAAATAAATTATCGTAGTCCGAGAGGTAGAATGTGATGATTCCAAACCCCGTTTCTATGTTGTTGTTGTTTTTGTGGAAGTTGGCCATTCCTGTGACAGCCTTTCTCTGCCCAGACTCGACCTCTTCCCCCTCATCCACCCTCCCTGACTCTTCTCCACAGGCTGGATTTCTAGAAATATCCATGAGACTGTGTTTGTTGGCAACTTCCTGACAGAGATGTCGGAGGTGGAAAACCAACCAAATAGGTCTGAGAGAGATTTGGAGCCTCACTTTAAAGCACCTGGCCCTCTTCTACATTACAGGGAATCCAGGTGTTCCAACCCCAAAATGGGATGAGTAGCAAGAGTCTGGCATAACCTGAGTGAGGAGACCCTCTAACAGAACAGGGTCATTGATCCTAATCTTGTTTCTGTGGCCTGAAAATCATCATGTCCAGACATCTCCCTATGTTCCCTCAGCTCCCACTGGCTAAGCTGTTAATCAATCCTGCCCCTCAAGAAGGACCTGATTGTATCTTTTTCTCTCCAGTGACTGTGATCCAAGTGTATCTTTGCCCTGCTTTTTATGGATACCTCAAATTAAATGCCTTTTCCTTGTATCAATTTAAAAATGCCTAATAAAGGTCTATCTCTTTAAGCATCCTTGGCCAATTTACTGCTTCTGTGGAATTTTCTAAGTTCCCCAGAGGCAACTGTAATTGACTGGTGCCAAAACAGAATGTTCTTTGGGAGACACAAGTGATATTTTGATGTTTTGATGACCCTGGGTGGGGACATAAGCCATAGAACTTATGATTTGAGAGAAGCCCTCAGGATCTCATTAGGTTTATCTGTCTGAGGTCATCATATGACTCATGGATTATATATTACTGTAATTAGGAAACGATTTTGTGTAAGCTCCTTGCTGTAGCATCTTGGTCAAATTGCTCAGTCTCTCTGCCTAGGTTGCCCCATCGCCTGAAATGAGCCTCAAAGCATCCTTCAGTCAGGACTGGTCTTATGGTGTGAGGAAAGCACAGTCTATATTGTCTAAGAAGTGCTTTCATGTTGACCTTGCCACCCATGACTGTCCTTATCAGTGCTGGCCGCACATACCTTTTGTAGGCCCCCAGTTCAGACTAGCCCATCCTGCCTGCCCTCTGTAAGGTATACTTTTCGGCTTCCTTCTTTTTGGCCGCCTCCCCTATCCAGTTTCTCAGAGCTCTGCTCTCTGCTTTCCAAGGTAACAATTAGCAAATCTGTCCTCGTCCCGTTAGTCTCTTCCTTTCTTTTCCTCTCTACATTCTAGATGCTGATAGGCAGTCATTTCAACAATGTGCTCTCTTACACTCTTGAATCCTCTGGTTCCTTGTCCTTCTCCTGTTCATGACTTGCTAATTTCCAACCCTGGGTCACCTGTGCCATCTGCCTTCTCCTTTCTGTCTCATGAGCTGCCAAGAGCAGCTGTAAGAAGTCATGAAACCGTGCCGACTGGGTTCACTACCGATTCACACTGGCTAGGTTCAACTAAGCCCTTGCTGATTGTTCCATCATCATAGAATGCCAGAGCTAGAAGGGGCTTTAGAGATCATCTAGTCCTCCTTTTGCAGAAAAAGAAACTGAGGCCACAGTTTCAAGGTCACACAGCCCATAAGTGACAGAACCAGGATCCAAACCTCTTTCTCCTTAAGCCCTGAACCTCACTTCTACCACCTTGTTATAACAAATAACTAGCCCTCCTACTTTTCTGAGATGGAGACTGTCACTGTTCCCTTATCTCCCCAGTTCCGTACCTTGAAATCTTTCTATGCTAGAGGATGGGGGCATGTACCTGTAATTCCTGTTACCAGGGAAGCTGTGCTTCTGAGCTCAGGTGTTCTGAGCCACAGTGGGCTATGCCAATTGGGGGTCCACACCAAGTACTGCATCAGCATAGTAAGCCCCTGGGTAGGGGAGACACTGGGTTGCCAAGGTTGGGGCAAACAGTCCTAGATTGGAAACAGAGGAGGTCAAATTCCTGTGCCAATCAGAGGCAGGATTAAGCTTAAGATTTTAGTCACTGCATTTACAGCCTGGGAAAGATGGGGAGGAAAGAAAGAAAGAAAGAAAGAAAGAAAGAAAGAAAGAAAGAAAGAAAGAAAGAAAGAAAGAAAGAAAGAAAGAAAGAAGAAAGAAAGAAAGAAAGAAAGAAAGAAAGAAAGAAAGAAAGAAGGAAGGAAGGAAGGAAGGAAGGAAGGAAGGAAGGAAGAAAGAAAGAAAGAAAGAAAGGAGGAAGGAAAGGAAGGAAGGAAGGAAGGAAGGAAGAAAGAAAGACAGAAAGAAAGACAGACAGACAGAAAGGAAGGAAGGAAGGAAGGAAGGAAGGAAGGAAGGAAGGAAGAAGGAAGGAAAGAAAGGAGGGAAGGAAGGAAGAAAGAAAGAAAGAAAGAAAGAAAGAAAGAAAGAAAGAAAGAAAGAAAGAAAGAAAGAAGGAAGGAAAAGAAGAAAGAAGCTGAAAGAAGGAAAGGAAGGAAGGAAAGAAGCAAGGAAGAGAAAAAAAGAGAAAGAGAATGAGAAAGAAAAAGGGAAGGAAGGAAAAAAGGAAAAAAAGAAAATAAAAAGAAAGAGATGGAAGGAAAGATAGAGAAGGGAGAGAAGGAAGGAGAGGAAAAAGGAAGGAAAAAGAGAGAAAAATAGAAAGAAAAGAAAAGAAAGCATCTGTGTCTTCACCCATATTTTTCTTACCTCCATTCTCAGGATGAGGTAGGCTTTGTCCTTCCAAGCTTAACTCCTTCACTTGAACCCTAGTCCCCTTTTCCTGTCTTCTTATCTCCTCATGGACCCCATGTCATCAACCACTTACCCTCTCCTCCCCCTTCCCAAGCTTTAGCCTTTCCTGGGCTTCTTTGTCTCTACCTAGAAAAATGCTCAGGTCTCTCTCATGTTTAAAATAACAACAGTAATTCCACCTCAGACCTTATTATCTGTGTGACCTTAGGCTAGTCACTTAACTACTGTCTGCCTCAGTTTCCTCATCTATAAAACAGGAATAATAATTTCACATACCTCCCAGGGTTATTGTGAGCATAAAATGATATTTATAAAAAATGTTTTGCAAAACTTGAAGCCCTAGATGGATGCTAGCTATTATTATTAACACCTTTCCTTGAGATAATGTGTAGAGTGCCTTGTAAACCTTCCAGTACTATAGAAAATGTTATCTATTATTTGATAATAGGTAACTGTTCCCTTCTCAATTATCATCCCCTGAGTCTCATCTGCTTTAATGCTACACTTTTAGAAAGAACAGTTTATACTTATTGCCTCAATTTCATCACCATCCACTCAATTCCCAACTCTCCATATTCAGGCTTCTATCTCCACCACTCTGATAAAGTAATGCTTTCCTGGTTTACCAATCACCTTTTGATTGCCAAATTCAGCCGCGTTTTCTCAGCTCTCCATACCCCCTTGACCTCTCTTCAGTGAATAATACTACTGCTAGCCCTTTCTTTCTTGGTGCTATTTCTCACCTTTTAGCTCCTGGACACTACTAATTCTTGCTTCTCCATACCTATTTGGTCTCCTCCGAATAGACATATTCATCTTCCTTTCCTCAGGGCTCTGCAACATCTGATCAAGAAGTCCCAGGACTTTTGTCCTAGACATGGCAATGTGGGTAGGGGGCTGAATGTGGAACTAAAAAGAGCTAGGCTAGAATCTAGCCTCAGACAATTGCTAGCTCCATGACTCTGATCAATTACTTCAGCTCTGGGCTTCAGTTTCTTCATCTGTAAAGGAGGTTGAATGCAATGACCTCTTAAATCTCTTCTGCTTTTCAGCAGTGATCCAGTCAGCACTATACTGCCTGAGCCTTCATCTTCAGGCTACCACCCATGTCCCCTTCCAACCTTCCCTCTGGTCACAACAGAACTCATGGAAAATAATGATACTCCCCAGTGAGGATGGTCTTCCTCAAAACACTTCTTTACTACAATGGTGTGCTGGTAAATGTTTAACAATCTGCCCTCCTGGGGAAGGAAATGTACACAGGACATACTTTGAAGTTTAATCTGCATTAGTCATATTTTCTCCATCAGCTTTCTGAAGTCTAGACAATCATCAGAACAATAAATCAAGCCCTGATTTGTAGCTTTGACATTTTCCTAGGTGCAAACACACACCCTGAGAATTTAACAATCCGCCCTCCCAGTCTGACTCCAGCACACCTATGTGGTTTCACTCACTTTTACTTGGGTACTAGGCAGGCCTCCTGGCATGTGTTGTCTCTTAGCAAGATCATGACAGAGGGTTCCTCCCATAATTCTGCTTAGTTCTCAATCTAGCAGCACTGGTCTCACTCCCTATTGTGACTCATACTTGTATAGTGCCTTGAAGTTTACAGCTCCCAGCAAGTGACATCAACGTCCTTTTGCAAGAAAATAAATTCTTCTCTGGTATGGGTCCTATGCCAGCACCACCCAGGTACTACTCTAGAGTTCTTTGTCTTGGCAGGAAGTAGCTCCCCAGTGTCCTAGTTTATTGCAATGCCAAACAGGGGATCCCTGCTTACGAATTTGTAGCCAAAACTCTTTTCCTAAGAAGGTCCTATCAGGAACCCCCTGCTTCTCCCACCTCCAAGGGTAGTTTTGCTTCCACTGTGTTTTGGGGTGAGAAAGGAGAGGGGTGCAGATGGAATTCGTTGCTTGCTCCAGGGATGGTTGCTGCTTTCCTTGGAGCAAATATTGCTATTTACAACCCTGCTTTTCCTAAGGGACACCTGGGCAGAGTTATACAAATCATACTGGGCTGCTACCTTTGAATGACTCAACCAGGGTCACAGGATTCAGAGCCAGAAGGGTAGTTAGAGACTTTCTAGCCCCCTCATTTTACAGATGAAGAATATGACACCAAGCTGGGGGGAAGAGTTAACACACTAGATGATATCATCCTTGTCCCAAAATACCTAGACAGTCTAGAACAGTGAGCCCAGACTAGTGAGATGAAGGGTAAAGAGGTTGGTTGAGAGGAAACCACGTGCCATGTGCTGGGAGAGTGGAGGGGCTAAACAGTCCCCTCTACAGATGGAAATTTCAGGCCCATTTGAGGGCTAGTAGGGGAAACACTCAATGATAGACTTGACTTTGTGGCATCCCTCCCACAATTCCACTGATGGGAGGAGCTGACCCTGTATACAAGGACATCCAGCAGTCTACCATTTTTGCAAGCAGAGTTGAGGCCAGAGTAGAGGTTATTTTAAAAAGTTACAGAAAAGGAATCCTTTTGCCCTGAAACCTTAGACTCTCATAAGTCCATCCCAAGGACTGTAGGTTCAGAATATTTGAAAGAAAGGAGTCTGAACAGACCTGGAAGTTCCTGGGCAGGAATGGAAGGGAGGGGAGGGAGGGAGGAGTGTCTGTATCTTTAGGCTAAAGTTTTCTGGAAGATTCTTGGGCCAAACTAGGGCTACTCTTGGAGATTTTAAGTGGCTATACATGGGTCTGGGAAGAGAGTTCAGGGTTATTAGACCCTTCTAAAGATGAAAATTCTCAGAACCAAATTTGAAAGTATCTTTTTTTCTCCTATAGAATAGTAGCCAATCTCTAGTTTGACACTAATACATAACCACAAAGAAGATAGACTTGGATGAAGTTGGGGTTGGGGGAAGGAAGCCGATTTGCTGACCTTCATGGTAGCCTAATGTCCTAATTTCCTAATCACACACTATAGTGACTTGTTAGGACCACAGTATTTAGAGTTGGAAAGGAATTTAGAGATCTTGTAGTCTAACCCTCTCTCCTCTCATTTTACAGATGAAGAATATGATAACACAAAGTTGGAAGGGATGGTTGACACACTAGATCAATGGTGTTAAACTACTAGCCAGGACCAGCCTTCAAAACTCCCAAGTACCTCTCAAACAAGACTAAAATGTAATTTGGAAATATTTAACAAAATTAAAAAAAAAACCTGATACAGCATATATGTTAATTTGTAGTTTTCTAAGTCAATATGTAGCCATGGGGATCCCATTTGAGTTTGATGGAATTGCACCAGGTGATACAATCAGGATCCCAAAATATTTTGCAGGCTGGAATGTAAGGCTTAACCTAATAAAATTATATTAAATAGACATAGATATCTGTGTGTATATATAATACATACATACATACAAATATATATATATATATATATATATATATATACAATATATACAGATATATGTATATATAAATATAGAGAGACAATCTGATACAATGGATAGTCAGCCTCAGAATATCACCTCCATATTAGATCCCTGGCCCCTGGAGATAATAATAACTTGTTGGAACTCTTTCCTCAATTACTAGCATAATCCCACTTCATCATACCCTCCCAGTCCTAGTCATTCTGACACACCCTTTGTAATTACACAAACCCATTCCTTCCTTGTTCCTGTTCCCCAGCCCATCTTCCCAGTCCTTCCATGGTGCTTCTTGGAATGCTTGCTCTGTGGGTATCAAACTTGCTTTCATTTTAAACCATTTCCTTTCTACTTTCACTCACCAAGACCTGGCTCCCTTCTAATGACAGAGCTTCCCTGGACACTCTTTCTAGCACTGGTTGCAATTTCCTTCAAATCCCCAACTCACTGAGCGTGGTAGAGAAGCTAGAATACTCCTTGCTCCCCACACCACTTGCCCTCTTTCTACCATCACTACTCAATAATTCATCCTCCTCTGAGTTCATTAAATCCATATTTATCACCAAGTCAAGATTCTAGCAGCTATTATCTACTGATATCCAAGACACTCTCCTCCTTCCTCAATGAGTTTGGTATCTGGCTTACAGTCTTTCCTCCCCCACTCTTGACTCATACTAGGGAACTTCAACATATATATTGATAATCCCACAAACACTCTTCCAAGCTCTCAACTTATTTATTTCTCACAATCTACTCTTCCACCTCACCTCAGCTACTCACAGAAATGGTCATAACCTTGATCTTGGCATCACCCACATGTTCCTCGTTCATGATTATGAGTACTAAAATTCCTTTGTCTCATTATAATCTTTTATCATTCCACCTTTCCTGCTGATTTACAACAGATATTCTCAACAGGTGTGGCATCTCCACCATGATCTCCAATACTTTCATCCCTCAGTTCTTTTCCAGGTCATCACCCCTATATTGGCTCCATTTGCTGTTTCCACATCTTTGTATAGTCTGTTCCCAAGGTCTAGAATGCACTCCCTCTTCAGCTCAGTATTTCAGAATCCTAAGTTTTCTTTAAAGGTCACTCCAAATGATACTTCTTACATAAAGCCTTTCCTCATTCCCTCACCAAAACTATCTTATATGATTTTGCAAATTTTATATATATACAAATTATATCTATCTATCTATCTATCGGGTAAAGATTGTTTCGTTTTTGTCTTTGTGTGCTTAGTATCTAGAACATATTAAACTGTTCATATGTTCATCAATTGGTTGATTGTCGTTTTGAAATCCAAGTTGGCCAATGAGTTACTTGTAGAGCCACATAATACCTTTAGATGCTTCCCTCTTTTATTCCTCCATGGAAGTTCATGCTTATATCATAAGAATTTATTTCTCAAGAACTTCCCATCCTTCTTGGGCCCACCATAATATTACGCTAGAGGATCTTGTTCATATTTTCCCTGAATTCTGAAATCTATTCTTCTAAAGTCTAGGCCATACTTCAGACTGCACATTTTCCCATTTTTTATTGGTCACAAACTCTAAGGTAATGTGATCACTTCCTTCAAAGATCTATCATCTCTACTGAATAGAATCAGATCTAAAATAGTAGTTCCCCCTCATTGCTTCTTCTACCTTTTGAAAAATGAAATGATCACTAAAGCTATTAAAAATTGATCAGCAACTATACTATTAGCAGAAATAGAAATCCAGCACATGTCTGAAGAGTTGAAGCCCTCCATCACAACTATGTAATGCCACCATAACAGGTTTGTGATGTTTCCCAAAGTTATCATACATATCTTCCTTTTGTCACTACTTCTTAGTGATTCCCAAAAGATCAAATTTACCTCTTTGAGTTAACGTATCTGGTTTGGTTTGGTTTTGGACCAGACCTGTTACTTCATTGATTTAGGGTACTCTCAGCAAAGAAATTCTATCATTGTAGATTGTGACCTGCTCTGTAACTTGTCTGAGGCACTCAAAGGTTCAATGACTTGCCCAAGTTCACACAGTCTCTATCTGTCCAAAGTGGAACTTGGACTCAGGCAGGTCATTTCCCTATAGGTTACACCATGCTGCCACCTCCTTATTGATTCTCATCTGTATATTTGCACACTGACATCTGAGGCCATGAGTTCCATTGCTTTCCCTCTTCTGCACTGTCATCTCCTGAGAATTACTGGTTCTCTCCACTGTGCTACTCTGTCATATCTGACTTGATGGATGCTGCCTTTCAGTCATTTCAGTTATGTCTGACTCTTCATGACCTCATTTTGGGTTTTCTTGGCAAAGATATTGGAGTGGTTTACCATTTCCTCCTCCGGCTCATCTTACAGATGAGGAACTGAGGCAAACAAGGTTAAGTGACTTGCCTAGGGTCGTATAGCTAGTAAGTGTCTGTGGCCAGATTTGAGTTTAGGAAAATGAGTCTTCTTGACTCCAGGCCCAGCACTCTATCCACTGCGCCTTCTGTTTTTGTTCTCGAAGAGGACCATGACATCAGAGAGAGGATGACATGACTTGCAATTGACTTTGATTTGAGTGAGGAAGGGCTGTGCAAGGTCACCAGCCTCACTTTCTCCTCCAGAGCCGGCTGGGTCCAGTGGCCAGATATTCATCAGTATGACTGGAGATGCCCCAGGATGCAATGGGAGATCCCGGCCCTTTTAAGCTAAAGTCTTTTCAGGTTCTTACTTTGAGTGAGGTAATGCCCATTCAGTGAATAGGCCTCCTTAAGAAGTGAGTCAAGGGATGGCTCCTTTAATAAAAAAAAAAAATCAAACTGGGAGGGTTGCTGGCCAAAAGAGAAACAGTTACTATCTGCGTTTGTCCTTCTCTCAGGGAGATGATGGCATGACTTGCAACTGACTTTGATCTAGCTAGGTGGACACCACCCTTCTCTCTTCTCCACTTCCAGTTTTAAGCTATTTTGATGATATTTGAAACATCTCCAGGCTTAAGTAACAACAAGAAGAAGACAGAGAAGAATGTTTGCAATACATTTTAAATTTTCATCAAAAATAACTAAAATAATTGTTTTGGTGTCTGAGGGGGGTAAACTTCAGTTTTGCCAAAAACTCATTTTTGTGAAGCAACTCATTCCTTAATTATGCCAGATGGTAATCTGATCCAAATCTATTTTCACTCTTTAATGTATCCCCATGGAGTTCTCTTTTTTTGTGTGTAGAAATAAATCTTCATGTCTTATTGATTTGCTGTAGTTTCCAGTTTATTCTCTCAATCAACAATGATCACCTAATCACTTGCAGAGCCTATTGATCTAATTATTTTGTTATCGATGAACAGAACGTCATCAGGTCCTTTCAGTCTCAATTCAGGCAGGATGATAATAATGCTTGTTTATAAAACTGCTTTGAAATCACCAGGGAGAAAGTGCTACATCAATACAAAGTGCCCATTTATTACTCCCTCGAGAGCCTGCCTTGGCTCAAATGTGAACTCAGGGCATGCATTTTTAAAGATTCCACCAGGCCTTTTTCCAGTTCTAAATGATATGCAGAGTTAGGTACAATTTTGGCTGCTATTTCTGTCAGCGTGTGGCTGGAGGGGAAGTAAGCTGAGAGTGGGGTACACTGAGGGTGATCAAAGAGGGCAGGGAGGGAAAGGAGCTGTCATCAAAGGGTTCTTAATTTCCCCAGAGGCTGCCAGGCTGCCACAAAACCTAGAAATGGCTTTGAGTATGCAGGGAATACTCACCGCTGTCATTGCTGGGAACCTTCACGGTTAGGCAGATTGCTGCAGTAGGCAGCTGTCCCTGTAATAATGTACTCCAGAGTTATGCCTTTATTGATTAGATGTGCCTAATTGGCAAAAAAAAAAAATTAGAACTAGTATTTCTTTTAAAAAAAGGTTGTTTAAATTTTTTTTTGTTTTTAAGATTGTTTCTAGAACTGAACTTGTTATTGGTAACTACTTAGAAAGAATTAAGGTAGAATCCTGGTCTCACCCATCCAGGCCCCTAGGGGATGCCAGATCCTAGCCCAGCAAAAACCTAAATGTAAGAGATTTAAGTAGCAATAGACTGATATTCAGAATGCAGTAAGTTAGTCATTTTGCTTAATTCACTTAATTTTCCTTTACTACAAATAAGGGAACTAGGTAGCCTCTAAGCTGGTCCCTTCCAGTTCTAGAGCTCTGATCCTGTTTCTCTCCAGGTAATAATAGCTCCATAGTATAATGTGGTATATCCATTGGATCATAGTGTCACCTGGTATCCCTTCCACAAGTAGGCCTCTCAAAAAGCTATCCTAGATTCAAAGTATTCAGCATTCACTCGAAAATAATAGTTCATAAACCAACTAGAGCACATGGTTCAAAGCAAAATATATGTTAAACGGCATAGTGAACAAAGTGACAATAAATGATGTTCCCATGAGCACTTGGATTATACCTTCCCACTATATTTCTCATGGGAGAGTGCACACACAGAGAACATATGTGTCTGTGGAATTTAAATGGAAGGTATCCATATGCATCCAGGGAACTTGAGAGGAAAGAGATGGAAATGCTCTGTGCCTTTGTGTCCAGGATGCACATATGGAGAGCACACATCTAGGGAAATGTACAGCTAAGGCAACTGACACCTCCACCATTGCTAAACTGCCAATGTCCTCTAATGCTATCTGCTGGGTGTCCCAAGAAATCCCTCTCCATCACGTATTTTTTTGTTGGGAAGCCACAGAGGTCTCTTAGTTTCTGAGCTCCTCTTGGCTACCATTTGTGGGGCTTCAACATATTTATCCTTAGCAGGATCATTTAGCTTCTCCTAGACTATCAGTTGCACTGCTACCATCTGGGCTGCAGTGGTTAGAAAGTCTTTCTCTGTTAGGGAGAGCTACAGCTCTTTCAATGCATAGCTGAGGGCTATAAACCATCCTACCCCGCAAGGCAGACAACAAAAGCCAGCGGAATGTCCTAGCCTAAGATTAAATCTATTCCCTTAACTGTTTTTCTTCTTGCATTGAAGCTGAAGTTGTTGGTCCTAGAGACTTACTTGGGGTTGGAACATTCCTTTTGACTCCTACTAAATCCTTGATTATTATCTGCAGCACCTATGCCCCCTCCCCATATCTTGAGAATGTCACCAATGCCTCCCTCATCAGCTATATGGGGGCTTGGGTGATGAGGCGTTCTTCGATTCCACAACCCTGTTTGGCACACAAATTAAGGCAAAGGCAAATACAAAAGACTAGGTGAAAAAGGACCATTTTGACTTCATTATGTATACATGAAGGAGCCTTTTGTGCTGCATTTGATCTGAAACAAATCTTGCTCTTCTCCCAACAATTGTACCTTAGCTTTAGAGCTAGAAGGCTCCTTAGAGACTATCTCATTTTGCAACCAACCCTCTCATTTTGCAGATAACAAAAATTAAAGCCTGTCTACGTGGAGTAATGGGACCAGGGCTAGAAATGAGGTCTTTTAAAAAAATTATTTTTATTTATTTTGTTAAATATTTCCCACTTACATGTAAAATTTTTTAAAATAATCATTTAAAAAAATGTTGAATTCCAAATTCTTTCCATCCCTTCAACCCCTCCCTGTTCCTTGAGAAGGCAAGCATTTTGATATCTATTATACATGTGAAGTCATGCAAACAAAAGAAATGAATTCTTCGTACTCCAAATCCAGTCCTCTCTGTGGGAATACGGAGAGCTGAGTTCTGGTCCCACTTCTACTAGTAACTTTCTGTAGGATTCCTTTGGGTTTCAATTTCCTCATTAGTAAACTCAAAGGTTTGCTTTGGGTGATTTCTAAGGTCCCTTCCAACTCTGATACTCTAGATTCCAACTCACAAAACACAGACTGCATATAACAACCCAAGTTCTGCTGAAGGGTTTGGAGATACTAACTGTTGGCAAAAGGAACACAGGCATTTGTTGGGGCTCTTTAGGAGATGATTAACCTTGATCTGTTATTAAGATGTGATTTCAGGAACACTAGGCCCATACTGTTCAGAAATACAACAGAAGACTTTGACGAGGTCAGTGAGAGTTGGAGCTTTGCCTGAATGATCTGGGCAGCTCTCTCAAATCTTGATTTTTCTCTTGCCTGTGGAGAGCAGGCCCCCAAGTGACTTCATTTTTAAGTCCTCCTTCCTGGGAAAACCAACACAAATCACGTTGTAATTCAGAATATTAAAGGATCCATTAGCCCTCATTGAGATGTGGGCCCTAAGGGAAGCTTAAAACTTAGAACACCCCCTCCTGCTGTGGGGACATCCTCCACACTCTCATGTTACCCAAACCAGCCCATAATTGGGCCCAGCTGGCAGTATAGGAGAAAGAGGCCCCTGTACTGAGCCAGGAATCAAGTTACATGCTTTATCCCTAAGAAATAAGCCAGTCTCCCTCTCTTGAAAGCTAGGATATGTTAGGTCAAAGGAATTGCATTTAGGAGCTAGAATCTTAATGGCCCAAATAGTACCTGAGACAAAGTGTTCATATTAGAAATTAACTGCTAGGTTCCCTGCTCCAGGACAAGAGCATTTACGAACAAAATGGCTTGATTGTATAGGTCTCCTCTCTGAGCCCTGTTTCATTTTGCTAGCAGCTGACAAGAGGCCCTCGTGTGTTTTGCTTGAAATAGTACAATAAATCTGCATGCTCCCCAACACCCTTCCTTCCCTCAAAGTCATTTCTGCTTAGCCTGTTACAAGTGCAGAATCTTAATCCTTGCAGCTTGGATGAGATCAGCCTTAATATGATTGATACCTCCAATTCCTGGAGTTTCCCCATTCCCAGTGTTTATGGAGCCATAGATCTATTTCTTCCCATTCCCCTTCGATTTCTACTTCCCTCTATCTGCTGTTGTTAACCTCCCTTACTCAGCCTTGGCCTCTGGTCTGGGTCTGATTAGAACACCATGCTCTGTTCTTTGGCAATTATACTATGCAGCTGGTCCCCATTCCCCTGCCAGACCTATAACAAGGAATGCTTGGGCCTAGGGCAAACTTGCTCGAGAGGGGAGGGGTGAGGGTTAGGGGCACAAGTGGCAGGTCAGGGGACAGTCCAATCACAGATATAGTCATGCTGGGAGAGGGGGAAGCCCATCATCACCCAGAGAGTTTGGCCATTATTCTCGAAGCTGTTCAGATGGAGAGAGACAATAATGGAGGTTGCCATGGGCATGGAAACCTGGGATTAGAGGCCCGAGAGTGTGTGGCATGAACTGCCAGAGGACCTTGAGGCAAAGGATGGGGATAGCAGGGAGCTAGTGAACCTCTTTTCAGAAGAAGTACTCCCCCACCCTGGATGCTGGTGCCTCGGCTGCCCCATACACACTATGACGCTGGCCCCTGGAAGAAGTCTCTGAATTTTTGCTCTTCCTGAATTTCCATATGACGTTCAGAGAATTAAGCATCTGCTTTGTTGTTGTTGTTGAGGGATTTAGTCGTGTCCCATTCTTCACGACCCTGTGGACCATACTGTCCATGGGGTTTTCTTGGCAAAGATACTGGAGTGGTTTGCCATTTTCTTTTCCAGTGGATGTGTCCATAAGACCAAGAAATGAGACAATGCCAAGGGGATGCTATGATTTAGCAAGAAGGGAGAAAAGGAGGGGGATAGAAAGATATGATAGGATAGAAGAATGAAGAATGTAGGAGAAAGTAGAACAAAGTGTTGAAATGAGGACAATGTTGAAAAAAGTGGAAGAAGAGGAGGAAGTAATTTGAGGAGGAACCTAAGGGGGAAAGAGGGAAAGGCAAGGAAGCCGGGCTCTGAAAGAGGTCATCCACCTTATTAGCACAAGTAATTGGAGACTTTAGGGAAGTTGGAAAAGTAGCTTCCCTGAGGTATTTCTCAGGGTTTGTGTGTGTGTGTGTGTGTGTGTGAGTGTGTATGAGTTTATGTGTGTCTGAGTGTATTGTGTATGAGTGTGTGTGTTCCTAAGTGAACACTTAAAAAACATAACAGTTTTTATTCAGGATTTACTTCTAGACATAAATTCCAATTGTTCTACTTGACAACTGTGTGACCTCAGGCAAGATGCTTCTGTTTTCTGGGCTTCAGATTCTTCATCTGTAAAATGAGGGGCTTGGACTATGTAAATCTATGAATTCCCTTCTAGCTGCAAATTCTCTTGTGCTGGCAACCTATAAAATGGGGGAATAATAGCACCCACCTCACAGGATTACTATGAGGATCAAATGAGGAAACAAGAGAATGAATATTTATTAAAGCCCTTCTATGTGCCAGGCTCTATACTAAGCATTTTGTAAATATAACCTCATTTGATCCTCAAAGCACCCTATGAAGTAGGTATTATTAATTTCTCCAATTTACAATTTATCTCTACTTCAGTTTTCTAAATTGAAAACTGAAGTAGAGATAATATGTATAGAGCTTTGCAAACCTTAAAGGGCTATAGATAAATGCTAGCTGTTATTATTATTATTATACTATGATTTCCCATTTTCTAGTAAACATGCAGAATTAGAAGCTTTCTGTATGTGTATGCATGCCACATAGTCTGTATATTCTTGGGGTGTTTATGTTATGTGTATGTAGGTATATTGGTGTTTTTAGTTTGGGGAAGGCATTCACGGCTATCTGAGGACATGTGTAATAAATTTATTTTCATAAGATCTAGTATCAGTGAGATCGATCAATAAACATTTATTAACCACCTATCATGTGCTTGGCATTGTGCTAAGACAAGGATGTCACAGTCCCTACCTTCAAGACACTCATGAAAATCATAGTTATAGAGCTGGAAAAGACCTTAAAAGACAACTCCTAGGCCAATCCCTCATTTTGTAGGTAAAGAAATTGAGGTCCAGCAAGGTATAGATACTTACCTAAGCCCACATAAGTATTAGATGTTCAAAGAAGGACTCTAGTTCCATTGTACCTTTTTTTTTTTCCAAAAAAAAAGGAATTTATTCGCATAATTACAAATAGAGAATAAGAATGGGGGACCCATGACAATCTGGGACCATCCTTTTCTTTACCTCAGCTGGAATTCCTTCCCTTAACCCTCCCAACTCGAAGATTACCAAAGGCAGGACTTGACAGAAGTTGGGCTCTCTGTTAAAAGGAGGTGGGCAACTCCCCTGGAGTCCACTGTATGTTGACCTCAACATAGTGATGCCATTTTGGTCCTCTTCGAGAACAAAGACAAAAACCCAACCTCCCCAACAATGCCACTTTTTAGTAAACTAGATGTAGTGTCCACCATTCTCCTCCCCACCCTCTGCCCCAACCTCCCCATGCTCTCCTTGTAAAGATTTGAGGAAGATGAGCAGGGTAGATCTGAGAGGGGTAGAGGAAAGATGAACATGGAAACCAATGAACCCTCTTGTTTGGTGGTCTGGCAGCTGTAGAACGTTAAGAACAAAACTGTTTCAAACACTTGACACTTACTAGCTGTGTGACCCTGGGCAAGTCACTTAACCCCAATTGCCTAAAAATTAAAAACAAAAAACAAAGAACAAAACCGTTTCAAAAACAAAGCCAACAAAACATGTTGAGAGGTAGATTGTGAACCACTTCTCACTATAACTTAAATCTAAAAAGGGAAACCTTGCATATTGTCCATTCATTCTCTTGAAAAGGAATCAACTGAAAGGATTCTTAACAATTAAGGAAACTATAGAAAAAACAGTTGGGATTAAGTGCCCTCTGCTGGCCTTTGTGAGTTTTACCTTCATAAGGTTTCAGAGTATGTTCTGGTGTTTAAGAAAAAACCTCTAAGGTTGAGTGTATATCTTTCCCTCATCTATCCACCTAAACGCATCTCCACTCCCTGCCTTCCAAATTGAACCTTGGAATTAGGTTCATCTTACGGGTATATTTTCCATCCACTCAATTCCCATTTTGGGAAATAGACTAAGGAAGGTGATTATTATTATCTGTAAGTGACAAGTTGGGAATATCTGCGTGGGTGATTAACATTTCGTGTTGGAAGGATTCTTAGATGCCTGCTTCTCCTGCGCTAGTCGCCTCCTCTGGGAAGAGATATTGAGTGGTTATGACTTCAGAAAGTGCTAGCCAGCATATCTATTCATTGAAAGTCACCATCTTTCAATTCTGGCTACAAAACGAGCCAGATTATAACATCCCTAGAGTTGGGAGCGGGAGAGAAAACCAGAAAGAAAAATTATTTTTCAGTAAACAGATTTACAAGGATTACATTTCCCTCTGAATTCCGTTTTACAGACTATACAGGAAGTGTACGGCAGTAAACAACCTTTAAATTACCATTGCTCATATTTATGATCAGTCAACTATCCCCATCCAATGGAGAGTTGTGTGATTATCTGCACTCTGCTGATGTCTTTGGAGAGCCTCTCTTTGAGGTCTAGTGTATGTCTTTTCTGTATGTGTCTTCCTAAGTAGGCCCACGGGATAAGAGATTCGCATATTGTAAATTGGAAGGTAACTTACCAGTCCAGCAGTACTTATTAAACGCCTACTATATACCATGCACCAGGAGTGCAAAGACAAAAGTGAAAAATCTCTGTACTCAAATGGCTGACATCCTAATGGGGAAGACAGTGTGTAAATATATAGCTATATGCAAGACACACATAAAGCAGATACAAGGCAGCCTTGAAGGGGGAGCCACGAGTGCCTGGAGGAAGAAGAGAGGGAAACCAGGAAAAGTCTCATGCAGGTGAGGTAGAGCTTGAGCTAAATCTGGAAGGAAGCCAGGTATCCCGAGAGGTGGAGGCCATCCTAGGCATGTTTGGGATGTGTTGAGTATGAGATGCTTATGGAAGAACCAGTTTGAAACATCCAATAGGCAGTTGATTGAATGCTGGACTGGAGCTCTGGAGAGAGCCTAGGGTTGGGGGCACACATCTTTGAGTCATCTGCGTAAAGAATGAGATTGTTAAATGATGCTATAAAACAAGAACCAAGAGGAGGACCCAGAATAAAGCCTTGGTGCTATGCTCACAATTAGTGAGCGTGTCATGCACAGTAATGCAGCAAAGGAGACTGAGTAGCAATCAGACAGATAAGAGGAGGACCAGGAAAGGTTTCATGAGACCCAGAGAGAAGAGAGCATCCAAGAGGAGCAGGTAGGCAATAGTGTCAAATGCCACACAGACATCAAGAAGAATGGATTGAGAAAAGGTCATTAGATTTGGCATTTAAGAGATCATTGGTAACTTTGGAGAGAATGGTTTCTATGGAATGATTAGGTCAGAATTAAGATTTCAAAAGACTTAGAAGAGAGAGAAGAAAAAGTGGAGGCAATGAGTAGGTAACTTTTTCCAGGAATTTGGCTGAGAAAGGGAGAGGTATGAGATAGCTTGAAGGGGTGGTAAGATCTAATGAATGTTTCTTTTTAAGGATAGGAAACACTTGGGTGCATTTTGGAAGCAATGGAGAAGGAACCAGGAGATAGGGAGAAACTGAAGATTCGATGGAGAGTGGACATGATAGAGGAGAAGACAGGAAGGAGGGCATGGGATTAAGGAAATATGTGGATGAGCTCTCTGCCCTTAGGAGAAGGGTCACCTCTACATCAGACGTTGGAACAATGGAGAAATTAGTGAGGTATGATGTCAAAGGACTGTGAGATGAGGCAGAGATTAAGAGGGAGCTCCTAGCAAATTGCCTCAACTTTCTGGATAAGGTATGAGGCAAGATTCTCAGCTGAGAGGTTTGGAAGAGGGTATTTATGGGAAACTCAATAAGCAAAGAGAAGGTTTGGGATAGCTACCATGGTGAGTAGGATAGAGGATTTATTAGGGTAGAGTAAAAGGTTGCCTTGCTGCAGTGAGGACCCAGTTAAGATTAGATAACATAATTTTAGGGAGTAGATTATTAAATTTTGGTGGTGGGCATTTATACCTCAGAAATAAGCAAATGCCATAAAACAGGGTTTGAGTTATTGTTTTGTTGATTGTCTAGACTTAAGAAAGTGATGGAGAAACTGTTACTAAATGAAGATTAAACATTAAAAAAGAGATTAGATGATATAAATTTGCAGTGGGATCAGTCAGATGGACTTCCTCCAGGTCTGCTCAGCAGCATATGAATAGTAGTAAAGGAGGAAGATTATGGGAGTAATCCAGGGTTAGGAATGGGCAAAGAATGGGGAGGCCTGAATTAATCCAGACTCATTGATGACATGGCTAAATTAATGAGTGGAGCTTCTCTTTCATTAACTCTGGTTGATCAGTACTACCAGGTCTACTTCCAGCCAGTCATGGAATCAAGATCTCATCAGAGCTCAACTCGTACAGAAGAGGGACAAAGCCAGAGACAGCTGTTGGGAGCTGGAAACCCTACTTTGCTGCTGGGACTCTATAGTATACTCCTCAAGGGAAAGTGGTCCTGGGGAAGTCATTTGTGTTTTTGAGAAGTTTGAAAACCCCACATTTCTGGAAGTAAACAATCTAAGCTTTCTACATTAACTACCTCTTCTTCTGCTTCCCAACATTCCTAAACCTCTGCCCAAACTTTTAGTGGGGACATGTGATTTCATCCAGGGGATTCCTGTTGTAGTAGAGACACTGTCCACCAAGTCAAACCAGTGACTTTTTTTACCACTTATAATGCTAAAGCTTTGCCTGGATCACTCAGAGTGACTTGCCCAGGATCACCCAGCCAGTATGTGTCAGAGGCAGGACTTGAACCCAATGCTTCCTGATGCCAAGGCTGGCCCTCCCACTACTCCATATCTCTTCCCCCATCACACACACACCCCACCTCAGGATTAAGAAATACATTAAAATTTTGTCAGGATTGAATTCTCTGTGTCCAAGAAGGTTTCCACCACCACCACCTCTGTCTCTGTCAGTCCCACGCCTTTAGTTATAAATAGTGATGCGTTGTCTTGACATTAAACCAAAACAATGAAGTTATTAAAAATTGTTGGGGCAAAACTTTGCTGTTCTGTACATCATGCTATTTCCAGGAAATTTTAAACCTAGCTGAAACTGAAACTCCAAACAAAATGTGTTTTGTGTAGCTCACAGAGCAGTTTGTAGGTTCCTAATGACAGAGGAACCTCTTGAGATGCTGGGCCAGAAATTAGCCATTTTAGTGATAGCTTGATTGTTTGTAATGCTGTTCAACAAAGCAGATCTAGAAGTGATAAGGCTGTCTTTCAGGGAAGAAGAACCTTACAGATATTCCAAATGACAAAGACTTCTCTCAGATCTGACCATGAACCCAACCACCAAGTCATCCCCATGAAGAAAAGGCTTAATAATTTCATTTTCTACTTCCCCAAATGGGAACCAGATGTGCATTCCTTTGCATCTTTCTTTTCCCCTACTCACTTTGTTTTCAGCCTCTTTTTGTTCTTTTCCTTAATTAATGACTTTTTTTTTGATGTCACAGATATTTCTGGATATACTAACCCCTAAACTTGAACACTCTCTGGTAATAAAGAGAAAGAGTTAAGTAAAAACAACTGCTACAATAACCAACCCTTGATAATGCGTGTCACGTTATTACCCTCCAGTCCTCTGTCTTTCTGGTCAAAGGAGGGAGGCATACCGTACTTATCTATTCCCTAGGACCAAGACTGGTAAGTGTAGTTAATCATTGCAGCTCCCTTTTCATCTTCTCTTTCCTAACATTACTGTAGTCACTGTGTAATTTGTTCTGGTATAACATTAGTGCACAGAAGTCTTCCAGTATTTCTCTGAATCCCACATGGTCATCATTTCTTCCTGCATTCTTATGTAAAGAAATATATTCCATTCCATTCCACACACCACAGTTCACAGGCTAGCAATACTCTAGAGCTAGAAGGGAACTTAGAAGCCACCTGATCTAACCCCCTCTTTTTACAGATGAGGAAACTGAGGCCCAGAAAGGCAAATGAGTCCCCCAAGGTCACATGGATAGGAAGTGCAGAGCAATTCTCTCAACAATGGACAACTACAGTTTCCAGTTCTTTGCTGCCCCCAAAAGTTCAGCCTCTTTTTCTCTCAGTTTGACATAATTCTAGATCCCGTCTCCAAATCACTTTTTAATGACATATCTTGCAAGGTCAATCAGGAGGGCAGACATCATGAGATGATATAAGGTATGCCTCAAGAGATAGAGGGACAGAAAAGAATTACTGAACTTAATAATTCAATAAGCATTTATTAAGTGCCTACTATGTGCCAGGCACTGTGCTAACTGCTGGGAATACATAGAAAGGTAAAAGGCAGTCCTTTGCTGTCAAGGATCTCACAGGGGAGACCAGACAACCTGATTTGGTTCATTCACCAGCTTTGTTAATTATCACTTCACCTCTGGGGTTCCTTGCTCTGTAGAACAATGATGACAATAATAATTCCCAGATTTTGGGCAGTACTTGCCAATTAGCAGAACTTTCACGTTCATTACCTCATTTAACATAACATGGCGTAACTTGGTCACAACATTATGATACTGAGCAAATATCATTATCTCCGTTTTAGAGCTGATAAACTGAGGTCCAAAGGGACTAGATGATATTTCTGGAATCACCCAGAGCTGGGACTCAAGCCACATCACTGGACTCCTAGTCTGGTCATTTCTCCATTATACCACATTACCATCTCCCCACTTGTCCACCTACCTTTAAAGGTTGTGGCAAGACTCAAGATAATATTTGTGAAAACACAGTGTACCTGTAAAGCACCTTCTAACTGTCAACTTAGAGGTTCAGGGCACCAATGGTGCCCCCAGGAAGCTTCACAGATGAAAAATAGTTGGCAGTTAGAAGGTGCTTTGAACCTGCAATCAAACAACATACGTTCATTGTGCACGGAACTCTGGACTCCATCCCTGGGTCCCTGGCTCCAGTAGGTGACCTTTTGACTTATGTTGCCTTGAACTAGGCCTTTACCTCACTTCCAGGCCACCAGCTCCAAAGAACCCTCAACGCATCCTTTCCACCTCCCTCTTGTGTACTGTCTTTCCCTCTTAGAATGTAAGCTCCTCAAGAATTGGGCCTGTCTTGCTTGTATTTATATTAGAAGCACTTAGTACAGGGCCTAGTACATAGTAAATGTTCTGTCTGTTTCCGTCTCTATCTATCCATCCATCCATCTATTCATCTCTCTCTGTCTCAGTCTGTCTGTCTCTGTGTCTCTCAAAGCCCACTTACCTAACACTCAATGACAATTCCTGGTCACCTCTACCTATATGACATGACACCTACTTTTCCTGGGGGCCATGCCTTCATTTTTCCTAAGTATGAACTCCCAGGGAAGGAGGAGCTCAGAATTTCTGTTTAACCTACCATCCTTCCCTCTGTTAACTATTTCCTCTCTCTCTCTCCCTCTCTCTCTCTCTCTCTCTCTCTCTCTCTCTCTCTCTCTCTCTCTCTCTCTCTCTCTCTCTCTCTCTCTCCCTCTATTTCTCTATATCTTGTTTTTTACATAGCTGTTTTCATGTTTTCTTCCCCCATTAGACTGTCAGCTCATTGAGCTCATTGATGACAGGCACTGTCTTTTACCTTTTTATTTATTTATTTGTATTCCCAGGGCTTAGCATAGGACCTGGCACATAGTAGGAGCTTAACACATTTTTTATTGACTGACAGAGGTGAACTTTTCCGTCTCCTATCGGTAGGAAATTCCCCTGTATTTCTGCTGGAATTTGGTACATGTGACATGCCTGTTTGAGTCAGAACACATATGGCAGCCTGAAAAAGAAATCATCCCCTTCTCTGTAGTGTGGAAGGGATGCTAGACCAGGAGTAAACAGATCAGGGTCCAAGTCCCAACACTGCCACTAAATGATTGTAACTTTGATCTATTCACTTTAATTTCCTGGGTTTCTGTTTTCTGCATATTAAATAAGGGAATTGAATTTGATGAAGTCTGAGGTCTTTTCCAGCCCACACACCACACACACACACACACACACACACACACACACACCCCAGCACTATCCTGCTGCCCTGGGATTTCCTCTACCTTCCTTGGCCCCTTTCAAAGCCAAGTGATGTGAGGAGCCTGGTGTGGAAGCCTGCTGGTAGCTGAAGTCACAATCCTACTGAGCCCTGCAGGAGGAAGACCCTGCTTGAGGCTTCAGCTCAGTGGAGAGCACACAGGAGGAAGGGGCAGGAGCAGGAAGAGCAACATTTTCCATATGAAATGACTAATGACAGGCTTAATGCTGCTTCTCCCTGCTTCCCACATCCTGGCCTCAGAGTCACTATTTTCTTTTTCTATTCTGACTCTCTTCCCTCTCCCACTTCCTCCATAGTCACCCTCAAAGTGGCTAGAGGGCCTTCTAAGCTCTGATGTTTCATTTGGACCTTTGGAATTACAGGAAAGTCAGCTCAATTTAATAAAACATTTATGGAGGGTAGCAAGACACCTCTCATGGAGCTGAGCATACTCTGGGCTCACACCAAAACTTACACTTTTCTACAAGGAGTCGGAGCTCACAGAAAGCATCAGAGCACACATTCAGCTCCCCTGGAGGTGCCCCAGGCTGAAAAGTCATAGGAGCAAATGTTTAGAGCTGGAAGGAAACTTTCTGCTATTTTTTTGTTCAGTCATTTAGTTGTATCCAACTTTTTGTGACCCTATGTGGGGTATTCTTGGCAAAGATGCTGGAACAATTTGCCATTTTCTTCTCTAGTGCATTAAGGCAAACAGAGGTTAAATAACTTACCCAGGGTAACACTTCTAGTGAGTGTCTGAGGCCAGATTTGAACTCAGGTCTTCCTGACTCCAAATCCAGTGCTCTATCCACTGAGCCACCTACTTGCTTCCCAGAAGGAACCTTAAAAGTCATCTGATCCGACCTGCTCATTTTACAGTTGAGGAAAATAAGGCCCAAAGAGGGTTAAGTGGCTGGCCTGAAGTCCTACAGATACTAAGTGGCAGAGCCTAGGTTTGTACCAAATCCTTTGACTCCAAGCGAGTCAAGACATCACCCTGTGATGTCATTGGTCCTCTTTGAAAATGAAGGACAAACAATGCTCTCATGGTTTTACCATGCTTCCCTGATCACGTCCCCCTCCCAGAGTAGTCCCATGTGGAAGATGCTCCTAGGTGCTTCCCATGATGCAGATCATGACCATCCGTGCTTGCCCATCCAATGTCACTCTTGCTCTTGCACTCTCATATTTTTGCCATGAATAGCTCCCATCTTGGGGGCTTCCCTATCTTTCCTCTGATGTCTCTGGGGTGCCAGCAGTGCACTCTGTCCATCTGTCACCCCTTATCCTCATAGTCTGTCTTCTCTTCCCATCGTACAATTCCTCATTGACATTTTTTACTCTTCTTTTTCAGAGTTCCTTATTAGTTAAACATGGTGGCCTGCCTATGCTACCATGTACTTATCAATGATTAAACATGAGAAGAAGCCTTGTGTGTGATAGTCATCTCTAATTTTTCAGAGAAGTTTGTAGTCCATATCTTACTACAATACAGTAACACCATTTGAAGGTTGGTATCAAAAGGATAGTCTTACATTTTTTTAAAGTTGGGCCTTTGATTCTATGGGAATCTTGGAGGTCAATAAATTAGAATTTCCCAAAGATGTTCTATCCTGCTTGTTCTCCTGAAGTGGGAAAGCTGTGGTCTATTGTTTTTTTTTGTTCATTACCAGTAACTGTATCAAAGATTCCCTGGATTTCTTTGTAGATGACTCTCATAAAGATTTTATATAGATGGGAAAAACAATATATAGGTCAAAAGTTATTGATATTTTCTTGACCTCCTTTTTTGGTATTAATTAGGTCCAAGATTTTCACCTTAATTTTAGTATCTTCCCCTGCTCCAGATACCTTGTCTATCAGTTCCTCAATGCCCTCACGACTGCATCACCTCTGTCACTGGTGTCCTTTGCCCATGTCTGATTCAGTTCATCTGCTTTTCTCATCTTTGTTCTCTTTGGCACTATTTCTACCTCTCCTCTAAGTACATTTGGGACTGTGATGTTGGGATTCAAGTGTGGTGGCTCCATCGTTATTGGTGAAAAAAGTTTGTTATAATGCTTTTTGCAAATCTTTTTATTTTTCTTCTGGTTGTTCTTCCATTTAATCCTTTCAAATCAGCCTTCAGGATGACTTGGTTCAGTGGGATAGCTTGCCAAACTTTTTTTAAAAATGGTTTTTCTCTCTACTGTTTCTCTGCTTTATGAGACACTACTGCTCACAATTGTCCATCATCCTTCTCGATAAGATTTTACAAATGAGTTGATATTCTAATCCAGTGATGCCTTTGGCAGCCATCTCTCTCTGTCTGGTGAGGAAGTCAGATCTTTGCTGACTAAGGTACTTTCTGTACTTTTGACAGTTCTTTGTTGTGAAAATTAGTTTATATTGGTTTATTTTCAAATAAAATTATTATAGTTGTTGATGTCATTTCTACTATTCATTCCCCATTTTTCATTGTCATTTAATTAAGTAGCTCGGAATTAAGTTTTTTCAATTGTATTTGTCTTTTTCTCCTTCTTAAGTAATTCTGATCTTAGCTCCAATGAGTTGATAATATGAGTCAATGGTCTGACTGTACACAGACAGCTGATTCAGGGATAACTACCATGTCAATAACAAGTCTTTTCCTGCCTGTTGAAACATAATCTGTTTAATTTTTATGATGTTAGGTGGTGTTCACCATGTCCAGCGCCTGCCAAATCTTTTCTTGAAGCAAATATTCATGCTGTAAAAGCATGAGCCTTCTGTGTAATATACAAGATTTTGGTCATTACTTATTCCTCAGCCATGTGCTTTGTCACATGGTGTTTTCCCCCATTCTCAGTTTAATAAAGTAAAATTTACCATGAAGTTAATCCGACACATACTCATTGAGGTGCTCATGAAATCATTATTACGCTGCATCAGGCATATTTAGTCTTTAACAAAATCAAACCAATATTTTTAGTTGTTCTCTTTAATTCCAATAATTTTAATACTCCTCTTTTGTCTTCCTCCTCCTCCTCTTTCTTCTTCTTCTTCTTCTCTTCCTCCTCTTCCTCTTCTTCTCCTCTTCCTCCTCCTCCTCTTCTTCTCCTCCTCCTCCTCCTTCTCCTCCTCCTGTTCTTCCTCTTTCTCCTAGTCCTCCTCCTTTTCTTTCTCCTCCTTCTCTACCTCTTCCTCTTCTTCCTCCTCCTATCATCTTATGGGTAAGAAAACATATTTCTAAGAGGATAAACAACTTGGCTGGTTTCACAGCAGAGACACAGCTGGAGCCTGTCTGTCTGGTCACTCTCACTCCACTACACTCTCTGTTACACCTCAGCTTGGCATTTACAGGCCTTCACAATTTAGCTCCAACCTATCTTTTCAACCTGGGTCCAGAAAGACCAATTAACTAGGTGAATGTGACTTCGTTAACCTGAGTGCCTGGATATGTATTCGAGTATTTCTGCTTTACTTCCTTTATGCCCTCTATGTTCCTACAAAGCTGAATTTGAATTCCTTCTCATGTCTCCCACTTTCAAGCATTCGTACAGGGGGTTGCCTAGGGCTGAGCCACATTCCATCCTCTTCTCTGCATTTCAGAATCTTCTTCCATCAAGGCCCAGTTCAGATGCCACTTCTTTCAGAAAGTCTTCCATGGTAGAGGCAGGCAGCTCTGTGGCACAGTGGATAGAGTGCTGGTCCTGAAGTCAGGGAGATCTGAGTTCAAATCCTACCTGCAACACTATCTGTGTGACCCTGAACAAGTCACTGTCTCAGTTTCCTCAGTTGTAAAATGGCAATAATAACAACACCTGTGAGCGTCAAATGAGATAATATTTGTAAAGTGCTTAGCATAGTAGGTGCTATAAAAATACTTATTCCCTTCCCCCAGCTGAAAACATCCTCTCTCCCACCTCATTCAGTTGTGAAAGAGCATGTTGTCTTCATCTTCCCTTTGTCATTTTCTTGCTTATTCTTGAATATAGACTTATCCAGTATATCTCATCCCACCACCACTATCCAATACATCTTTTTTTTTCTTTTCTTTAGGCAATCTGGGTTAAATGACTTGCCCAGGGTCACACAGCTAGTAAGTGTCAAGTATTTGGTCTGAGGCCGGATTTGAACTCAGGTCCTCCTGACTTCAGGGCCAGTGCTCTATCCACTGTGCCACCTAGCTGCCCCTATCCAATACATCTTAATAGAACTTAATAGAATTTAAGCTACATGAGGGCAGGAATTGTGTCATTTACAGAAAATATCTTCTCCCTAGCAGTGCCTCAGACTATCTGGAGGTGGGAATCTAGACTTGTGATTTTATTGGTGTAAAGAATTTCTTCTGTGGTAGGGGAGAGGGATATGGAGAGCTGAAAACAAAATAAAATTGAATTTTAAAAAAGATGTCAATCAATTGCTCTTTACTGGACTTTATTCATCATCCCAGTTACTTCTCAGACTAAAACACCCCTCCCAGGCCACTACTCTCCTTTGTATAGTTTCTTCTAAGCTCCTTGAGGTGTGAACTACTCTGCTTTTAGTATCTTTATCCTTAGCACATAGCAAACACATAATAAATGCTTTTGCATTCATTTGTACTATCAGTGACATTTGTTCTTCCCTTTCCATTATCATCTATGAACCTAGTTTGGGATCTCATCCCCCGAGGCCTCGTGTATTAAAGGAATCTCCTACCTGGTCTCCCTGAAATGACTAGAGAGAGTGTGAAAGCTTTTGGTCAAATTGTGTGATTATGTAGTATGCCAAAGGCTGGCAGAACATTAGTGCCTCATTTTCTTTCCTAGCAGATAGTTTCTTCTGTATCATACGTGCTCGGGCCCTCTCTTTCTCCTTGAACCTGGAGTGTAGAAGGATGAATGAAAAAGCCAATGACCTAGGCTAATTTCTTAGAGGCTGTTTGGCCTCAGTGGTAGAAGGAAGATCTCCATGCTCCCTCAGACACAAATGGAGCAAAAAAAGGCAGTGAAGCTAACTCAAGTCTTTTTGAAGACACAACTAGTTCTGGCTGTGGAGCCAATTGAAACCCAATCCTCCCAACTTATGGAGTCCGCCAACCAGAAGCAGAATGTCCAGCGTCCTCCACAGTCTCTCCAGGTACTCCCCTTACATGGCACCATAATTCACCCTGAAGAAAGCTTCCCAGGTTCTCCTGGTGGAGAGATGCATCCAATACTCTCTGTACTTTATATTCCTTTCTCCTTTGAGGCTGCCCATAACATTAATCTTTACCTTAGCAGAGGGGAGAGAAGGTACAAGTGCCATTTGTCTCAGATTGACTCTCTCACCCCTACCCCAGCTGCACATCAGTGACAACCCAATGGTCCAACTACATCTTCCTTTGGTGTTTTCACTTTGGCATTCAGATGTCCTCTCTTTATACATGCCCACCTGGTTGATGAGGTGCTGAGCCGCTAGACTACAGAGACAGTGCCTGGTGAACACTCTGAATTACAGTGTCACATACAACTAATACATGTTCTTGATAATGGACTCAGAATGCATTTAAAATGAAAAAAAAATGGGCCCAGGGTCAATCAAACAAGTTGAATCTCCAAAGGAAGTTGCATCCAGCCTTCATCATTAACAACCAAATGGTACCTTGAATGTGGTTGTAGTGTTGGCTGATTCCCAGCCACCTGAAGTCTCAGGCTCTACATGATCATAAAATGTTGATGATGACAATACTATGAGAACAACAACAACTAATACTACTACTACTAATAATAATGAAAAGAAAAATGAGGAGGAGGAGGAGAAGAGGAAGAGGAAAGGAAGGAAGGAGGAAGGAAGGAAGGAAGGAAGGAAGGAAGGAAGGAAGGAAGGAAGGAAGGAAGGAAGGAAGGAAAGAAAAGAAAGAAACCATAGCTTCTGTTAGAGCAATCTCTACAAGTGTTAGGGCTATTCCTAGAGGGGACAGGTAGAAGCAAATTCTACCATGAATCCTCACTCCTCCCTTTTGTTTTTTAATATGGAAGTGAAATCAGACTAATATCAAGAGTATAAGTATAAAAAGTGGCTTTGGGGGAGAAGAGAAGTCATAAAAGAGCAACATAAAGTTGGTAAGGGTGGGAAGGTGGAGGTAGGCCCAATCCTACTAACTCATGGAGCATACAAATGATCCTCCAGTCTTTTAGCTATCACTAAAATCCATTCCACTGCTAAGATTCTGATTTTGAATACAGAGATACTTCCTTTTCCCTCCTTGGTTCACTAACTCTTTGAGTTTCTGCTCTGCAAGCCTTGAGGCTGGAGTTTTTCCATACCAAGGACAGCTTTGTTGGCTTATCTCCATTAGCTTGTCCCACCTTGTAAGGTTCAGCTATAGCTGGGAAAGGCAGTTGGAGACCTTAGATCTTCAGCCTACCTCCATCCCAGCAGAGAGATTCAGCTGTTTAGTGTGAGGCCTTCAGGAGGAGGGTCTGCATCCTAAAAAGCAGAGTAGGGGTAAAGGGTAGCATTAAATATTAACATTACAAAAAAGAACTGACAAAAGAGAAAGGACAGAGTGAAAATGCTGCATAAATCTGCATGGCTAATGAAGTCAGGAAAGAACTATTCTAAAAGCTGTGGATGACCAGGGAGAGCTGTAATGAGGGGAACAGAAATGAAAAGTCTATTACAAATGCAATAGAACGTTGTGATTGGGGAAGGGTGCATATTATCTGACCAAGTGAAGTTTCTTATTTGAACTGAGGAAGAGGAACACAATAGATTCTTTGGGATTTGAATAACAGATTTTTTTTTATTCTCCTGGATCCCAGTAAAGGGAGAAACTTAGAGAAAGGGCTGTTGTCCTTCCTTAAAGAGGGTCAGTGACATCATGAGGACATCTTGACTTGATCATGGATTGGATTTAAGTGAGACATCAGAGTCCAGTGATAGGTGGCCCAAGATGCAACAGATGACCTTGGCTTTTCTAAGTTAAGGTCTTTCCCAAGCCTCAGTTCCTCTGACGCAAATGCCCATTCAATGACTAAAGATAAGGGTAATAACTAGGTAAGAACTGAGACAAAAGGTGGTTTAATTTACCAACACAAAAATATCAACCTGGGAGGGGAAGATCCTTAAAGTTTCTGGTCACAACAGAAAACAATTGGACTGAAGCTACAGGAACAGTTAGAAGAGTCAAAGTTACACAGTCTTCACATTGGTCTTGTCTTTTCCTTAAGAACAGTGTTGGGGATGGGAGCAAAACCATAACAAGAATGACTGGGAGGCTGACTGAGGCAGGTAAACACAGGGGCCCTGTCCTAAGGCATATCCAATAGCTGAAAAACTTCATGGTGTCGCTGGATAAGTGTTCTACCTGCAAGCATCCCTAGGTGAACTCCCTCCACAGCCTACAGTGAGCTTCCCCTCCCCCACTTGTCTCAAGGGCAAAATTACTAGTTTTTTCCAGTTGAGAGTCCTCAGTCTTTGGCTACTTGGAGGGCTCTGGCTATTAACCCAATGCTAAGTCACTGTTCCACAGAGAGACTAAGCTAGCTGGGGTTTGATGATGAAAATGACCATAATAAAAACAACAAAAATAATGAAATCATAGTTTCCGTTAGCAAAGAGATCTCTACAGGGGTTTGAGGGAACAGGTTAGTGCAACCTTCCCTTTTAAATATATTGTGGTGAAATCAGGTCAACATCAAGAATTTTAACATAAAGGGTGGCCTTGGGGGAGAAAAGCTACATTAAGTTGGAAGGAGAGGAGGGGATAAGCCCAATCCTATCACCTTTGTTATAAAATAATAGCATCTAGAGCTAGAGGGAGCCTTAGAACTCATCTGATCCAACCTCCTCATTTTACAGAAGAGGAAACTGAGAAGGGGGGGTGGGGTTAAATGACATCCCCAAAGTATATTGCTAAAAAAAAAACTGAGCTAAATTCAAACCCAAGCCTTCTGACTTCAAATGAAGGCCTCATCCTACTACACACTGCATTGTGTTTTCTGTAGAGAAGTTTGCTAAACTTCCTAGCTCCATGATTTTGCCACAAAATGGACAAAAATCTGGTCTGAGCAAAAGATTTGAAAGTATACAGAGTATCCATTCTGATGGAATCCTAATAAAGCTGCCCCCAATATTCTAACTTTCTTATGAGCCCCACTGAACAGAAGGCATGTCGTGATTTAACCATACAATCTGACCACACCACAGGCCCCCAGACTCAATACAGCCACTGCTTCTACCTACCTACTGCCCCCAGATCCAATTCACATATTTGAACAGGTGTGTTCTTGTACTCAACCATAATTGCATCATCCATTTAGCTCAAGACAGGACCACCATACCTAACTATCCATCTTGACCAGACAGGACCACAATAACTAGCCAATCAGAAAGCAGCATGACCAAGATGTTTGACCACTGAACCATAGAAGGGACCCCCCTAACAAACCCTTCCTGCCTTTTTAATATTCATAATCTCTGTTATGTAATTAGCAATCATACACTATAAATTTGCCTGTGTTGTCTTACTAAGTTGCTGGTTCCTCCTGGAACCTAGCCTGCTTCTGAGGGGCATCAATCCACAATAAATGCCTATACTTGGATTAGAGGTGGTCTGACTCTGAATTCTTTGAGATGATGCCACCATAACATACCATGAAACCTCAACGATTCCATAAGCTCTTCATTGGCTAGCCAAGACTCTCCAACCCCTTAGAGAATGCACCCCTACCAGCTTCTGTTTAATAGAATCTTAAGTATTAAAGTTGAAAGTGACCTCAAAGGTCATTCAGCCCAACCTCCCACCCAATACATGCTTCTTCTATGCAAAATCAGTAAGAAATGGTCATTCACATTTTTCTTGATTGTAGGCAGTGATAAGTAACTCATTTGATGAGGCAGACCCTTTCATTTTGGGACAGCTCCTAATTATTGGAGAGCTCTTTTTCATACTTTTCCATACTGAAATCTACCTTCCTGTAGCTATTATCTTTGCTTTTACTTTTTTCCTTTGTGGCCTTACAGAATGTCTGCTCCTTCTTACTCTTCCACACCTTCCACCTTTCCCCTCTATCCCAACCCGTGTTCTATTTCTAGGAATGGAGGGGCAGGTCTACTTCCTAATGGTGCACTTCAGTTTGCCAATGACCTTTTTAAAATGCAGCTTCCAGAAATGAACATCGTGGCTCCAGATATGATGAGTCAGTCAACAAACATTTATTAAGCATTTATTTTGTGCCAGGGAACTAGAGATATAAAGAAATACATTCACATTCTAAAGAGAGAGAAAACATGCCAATACATACATACATACATACATACATACATACATATATTCATACATGCACACACTCACACACACATGCATATATATATATATATATATATATATAAGATATAGACAGAGTAAATATAAAATAATCTCTGAAGGAAGAGTATTGGGAACAGTCTGCCAAAGAAAGTAGTCTTTAAACTGAGTCTTGAAAGAAGCCAGGGAAGCCAGGAGGCAGAGGTGAGGGGAAAAAGAAGTCTAGGGTTGGGCATAGAGTCAGAAGATGGAGTATTGTCACTGAGGAATGGCAAAAGTGCCAGTGCCAGTGGATTGTAGCATATGTGGAGGGGCTTTAAAACTCAGAGGATTTTATATTTGATCTTATTTTTTTTTAGGCAGTTGGGGTTAAGTGACTTGCCCAGGGTCACACAGTTAATAAGTGTCAAGTGTTTGGTCTGAGACCAGATTTGAACTCCGGTCCTCTTGACTTCAGGGCCAGTGCTCTATCCACTGTGCCACCAACTGCCCCTACATTTGATCTTGAAGGTAATACGGAGCCACTAGAGTTCATGGGGCTGGGTTGGTGGTGGTGCTGAGGGGCGAAGGAGTGACATGGCCAAACATGTGATTTAGGAAAATCACCTTGGCAGCTGAGTGCAAGATAAATTGGAATGGGGAGAGACTTAAAACAGAGTCCAATCAGATGACTATTGAAATAGTCCAGGAGAAAGTAGTTGGAGATGTAAGACTGAAGGTCAGGAGTAAGGGTAGGGCTGGATATATAACCCTGGGAAAATCTTTATAGAGATCATAACTGAGCTCATAGGAGCTAATAAGATCACCAAGTAGAATTGTATATAGAGAGAAGAGGGCCCAGGACAGAATCTTGGTGGACACCCACTGTTAGTGGGCATATATGACTTGAATAAAAGACCAGCAAAGAAGAGAGAACAAGGAATGATCAGACAAGTAGCAGAAGAACCAGGCAAGAGTAGTGTCAGGAAAACCTAGAGAGGAAAAAAGCATGCAAAAAATGGATGATCAAAAACATCAGAAATCACAGAGAAGAAAAGGGGAATGAGAATTGAGAAAAGGTCATTTGATTTGACAATTAAGAGAGCCTTGTTACCTTTAGAAAGGGCAGTTTCAGTTGAATGATGAAACCAGAAACCAGATCACAGAAGCTTTAAAGTGAGAAGAGAGGGAGTGGAGGAACAGTGCAGACAGCTTTCTTGAAGAGCCGAGCCCCATAAAGAAGAAGAGAGCTAGGTCAGGGCCATGCAGAAAAATGTAAAGGTATAATTTCCTTTGTTGCTGTTACTATGCTTCAATTAACTAAGATTATCTTAGCTTTTTGGATAGACATACTGTGGGCTCATTGAATTTTCAGTGAACTAAAATCCCTAGGTCCTTTTTATATGCTCTATTTTTTGAATAAAAACTCAATTTAATAAACCTGTATTTTTTTTTGGAGGGACTGCTATATACAAAGTATTACTTGAATGACTGAGGATACAAGTAAAAAAAAAATACAACCATCCCTGCCCTTAAGGATATTACATTTTATGGAAGGAGAAATGTATATAATTAAATATAATACGAAGTAATCTGAGGAGGGGATAAGAGTTAACTAAGAGTGAGATGGAGAGACTTTCCAGAGAAGAAGCTACCTGAACCAAGCCTTAAAGGAAGATTTGGTTGCTAAGAGAGGAAAAAATGAGGAGGGAGTGACTTCCAGTCATGGTGGAAAATTGGATGGCAATTTCAGAAACAGACCAGTTTGACCAAAACCTAGAGTACGTAAAGGGGCATAACATTAAGTAAAGCTAGAAAGGCAGGATATACAGACCTGAGAGTCGTCAGCAGAGAGGCGATAAGTGAACCCACTGGAGCTCAAAAACTCACTTAAAAGATAGTGTAGAGAAAGAAGAAAAGAGGGCCCAAGACTGAGCCTTGAAGGATGTCTTCACATAATTAGAGGGAGGGAGATGGATGGTGAATCAGCTAGGAGATTGAAAACAACAGCCAGAAAAGTAGGAATTGGATCAGGAGATAATGATGTGATCAGAGCCAAAAGAAGAAGTATTAGTAAGACAGGTTTGCCCTATCTAGAACTTTTTTAGTGATTTCTTCTGTTTTATTTTGTTTTAGCGTAAGTAAAGGACATTATATGTGTGAGACAATTAGGTGCTGAAGTGAATAGAGTGCTGGGCCTCATTTTCCTGAGTTTAAATCTAGCTGTTTGCCTCAGTTTCCTCTTCTGTAAAATGAGCTGAAGAAGGAAAAGGCAAACTGCTCCAGTATTTTTGCTAAGGAAACCCCAAATATGGTCATAAAGAGTCAAGCATGACTGCAAAATGACCGAACAAGAACATTACATTTATACCTTCAGTGTTTAGTCTTATTAGGCTGGTAAATCATTCCAGCCAACAAAGAAGTTTTTAAAAAATTTGAATCCATTATCTAGTGTTGAATCATAAAAACTCAAAAGGAACCTTGGGTGTCATCTGCTAGACCAACTCGTGACAAGACAATAAACCTCTCCATAATATACCCAGAAAGTGTTCATCCTTCCTTCTCATGAATACCTCTCATAAGAAGCTACTGCCTCTAGAGGAAGCCTCTTTCTTTTTCTTTCTTTCTTTCTTTCTTTCTTTCTTTCTTTCTTTCTTTCTTTCTTTCTTTCTTTCTTTCTTTCTTTCTTTCCTTCTTTCTTTCTTTCCTTCCTTCCTTCTGTCCTTCCTTCCTTCTTCCTTCCTTCCTCCTTTCTTCCTTCCTTCCTTCCTTCCTTCCTTCCTTCCTTCCTTCTTCCTTCCTTCCTCCTTTCTTTCCTTCCTTCCTTCCTTCCTTCCTTCCTTCCTTCCTTCCTTCCTTCCTTCCTTCCTTTCTTCCTTCCTTTTTTCTTTCTTCCTTTCTTCCAGTCTTTCTTTCATTTTTTTTTAAAAGAGTGTGTCTTTCTATGTTGCCTAGGCTGAGGGTGTAAAGGCTGCTGACAGGCCTGGTCCCCCTCTGATGAGCAGGGGAGGTTTGACCTGCTATACTTTCTGATTTGGGCCACTGCCCTTTTTTTTTTTGAACAAGTTATGGCCTGGTTTATTAAAGAATACTTTTGTACAGTTTACTTTTCACTGGTCTGTTCTGGCATGCTTCTAATGATGTCAGAATCACCTGGATCAATGATAGCCAGTGTACACACTCTGTAGTACTTCCCACATGCTGTATGCAATTCAATGTTATTGCCACTGTAGTGATGTATGACAGTTTTGGCCAACATAGCGTAATATTCAATCTCTGATTTCCTCAAGGCTGGGCAGTTGTTGGCTAAGATGACCAATTTGGCTTTGCCTTGTCTGATCATTTTCAGGGTCTGTTTGTAGCCTAGCACGTATTTTCCGCTTTTCATGACCAACTGGAGCCTCGAGTGGATGGACTCCAGCGACTTTTTCGTCTTCTTTGCGGCCTCCATCTTCCTGCCTGCTGTGTGGGAGGACCCTCAGCCAGAGACCTGCTGCCAAGATGGCCGGGAAGTGAGAAAGCGCCACTGCCCTTTCTTAGGAAGCCCGGTGGCCTCCCACTCCCTGGGAGCTTACTATACGAAGGAGAATTTAGCGTGGCCACCCCTGTTGGCTACTGTATCTGCTCAGGACTCCCAAACTCAAGAGATCCACCAGTCTTAGCCTTCTGCTAGCTGGAATTACTGTGCTACCAGGTTCCACCTTCCGCTTCACTTTTAACTAACTCTAATCCCCAGTACATTTTCCCTTACATCCATCCTAATTCAGTCTCTTCGCAACAATCAGGCATTACTCCAAATTCTGCCTCCTGGGACCAAGCAAAACAAATCTAATGCCCTTCTGCACAACAGCCCCTCAGCTCTCACATCCCTCATGAATCTTCTCCTTTTCTGTCTTGAAATCCCCACTTTCTTCAACTGAACATCCTATAGAAAGAACCAGAAGCCCTTCACCCTCTGTCACTATCCTCTTGACATTCTCCAACTCAACAGTGTCATTCCTAAAATGACATTCAGGCACTTCAAACCAAACATAATATTCTAGATGTGGTCTGACAAGGGCAGAGGACAGAAGAAGCAGCACCTCCTGGAATCCTTACAGGACACACTGCCTCTCTTGATTCAGCCTAGGATCACAATATTTTTTTGGCTACCATATCACACTGTGGACTCACACTGAACTTGTCATCCACCAGAATCGCCAGACTCTTTGCAGACAGACCTCTGTCTAGCCATGTTTCCCCTATCTTGTGCGTGTGAAGTCAATTTTTCAAAAGTCCAAGTTTAGGACTTCTCATTTACCCCTGTTAAATTTTATCCATTAGACTTGGTTCAATGTGCAAGTTGTCAAAATCTTTTTTTCAAAATGCTTATTCTGCTATCCAAGGTGCTAGCCCATTCTCCTCTTTCTACGACCTTCAAATTTGATAAGGATGCCATCTATTCCTTTATCTGAGTTATTGACATTTAAGTCATTGTATTAGCATGCCATTCATATATTTGATGTGTGTCATCTATGCCTTTATGATAATCAGTTTAGGAAACATAGACAAAGCTTCGCACTAAATTGTGAAGGGCTTTAAATGGCAAACAGAAGAGCTTGTATTTTACCCTAGAGATAGAAAGCCACTGAGGCTTTCTGGCTATGATATCCCACTATATTAATATACCATGTTTATTCATTCTCCAATCAATGGGCACTCACTTTGTTTCTCATTTTGGGGTAGTGAGGTTTTATTCTAAGGTAGACAAAGAAAGCAGAATGGTCTAATCTAGGATAAAAATAAAACAAACAAACCAAAAAACAAAAAACAACAGCCAAACTTGAATACTTCAGTCTTGCTGTAGGTCAGATAACCTAAAGATAAAGAAATGAGTTGATAGAATTCTTCTGAGTTGGGACCTGTACTCACAGTTGTTCAGTCATTTCAATTGTGTCCAACTCTTTGTAATCCCATTTGAGATTTTCTTGGCAAAGATATGTGAGTGATTTCCTTCTTCAGCTTATTTTACAGATGAGGAACTGAGGCAAATAGGGTTAAGTGACTTGCCCAGGGGTCATACAACTAGTAAATGTCTGGGGATATATTTGAACTCAGGAAGATGAGTCTTCTTGACTTCAGACTCCTCACTCTTATCTACTCTGCCACCTAGCTACCCTCTGTACTCATGGACTACTCATTAATCACTTTAACTGTTCTTATCTATATGTCTTTCCTCCTCTTTCTGAAGAGGCTATCCCAGCCATCTTGCACTCAAGGACTATTCATTAATCATTTGAACTGTTCTTATCTGTATGTCTTTCTTCTTCTTACTGAAGAGACTATTTCAGCCATCTTGCATCAAAATCACTGGTAAAAATGTTAAACGGTAACAGAGCCCCACAGCATACCGCTACACATGTCCTTCTAGGGCACAGTTTCTTAACCCAATCCAGACTACGGACTGGTAAAACATCTAAAATTTTCTCCACTCCCTGTAGCTTCAGAGTCATAGCTTTGGGAGAGGACTGAGAGTCAATAAGAATGAAAAACTGGGGATAGATCAGGGAGAAAGATGAGAAGTAGAAGTCGATGTTTTTTTAAGTTTGTAGATTAAAAAAATAAGGACCTCAGATAGTAAAATCATGATGGCCAATGACATTTTGCCATGGATGGGTGGTTAGGTGGAAGAACTGCTCTAGGATGATAAGTATAAGCATTCTCTTGGCTCTGTTGTTTAATTCTTCCAGCCCAGGTAGCTGTATTTACTATCTAGTTCACATTCTTCTCTTCTTCTACATTCATGTCATGAAAGATTTTTTAAAAACCCAGTTGAAACCAAGATACATCATGTCTTGATCATTCTCCTGACCTACCAGTTGAGCAACCTTTCAAAAAATAAGGAAATGGTAGAACACTGGCCCTGGATTCAGGAGGACCTGAGTTCAAATCCAGCCTCAGACACGTAACAGTTTCTAGCTGTGTGACCCTGGGCAAGTCACTTAACCCCATTGCCCAGCCAAAAAGAAAAAAAATTAAGGAAATGGGTTTAATTTTGCTTGGCATTCTTACTATGTCCTTTGCTTGGTTCTGGCATTCTTTTTCTTTTCTAAGTCCCCAGAATTCATCTAATTGGGCTTAAGTGACTTGCCCAGGATCACACAGCTAGAAAAATTGCAAACTTATTGACATTGTTTTCTAGATCTACTTTCTCTTCCTTTAAAAAAAAATGAAAACATTAGTCCTCTTTTGGCTCCTTTCCCACTCTTCATGATTTTTTAAATCACATCTTCAGGGTCTTTCAATAATCTGTGATGTAATTCATCTCAGTTTAGCGATTTGAATCTATTTAAAACATTTAGATGGCACCTTACTATTGCAGTGCTCCCTCTTGAGGCCACCCTCCTCCAATTCACATTCATACTCCTTGATTGGGTCCCCAAGAGAGAAGCTACCGCCCCAGGATTCCAGAGTATTCTGTGGAAGTGCACTACTAACGCTATAGCTCCTGAGCCTCTACCAGCATGCTTACTTTTAATAGTTGGCCAGTAGACACAATTAGCTCAAAGCAAAGTCATGTACTAAGAAGGCATAGAAAATTAATTAATAAATTAAAAAGTAACTATTAAACATTGCCCTTATGGCTTCAGAAATATGGCATGGACATGTGATAACACTGGAATTTGATATCTTTCTTTTCCACCTTCAAAAAAAATATGGCATGGAATCAGTGAGAGTAATAAGAACACACATAGAGCACCCTGGTAGTAAGGCACACATATAGGAAATAAACATGGTTAAGACGAGTCATATGCACAGGACTATGAGGTCCAAATACCCTCTATTTTCTTGTGAATCCCTTATTCTATTACCCCATAAGAAGGTCACTCAGTTGGTCTCCCTGGGTCTGCTCCTATCTATAGCTCAATTACTGATTACCAATGCAGTAACTGTCTCCATATTTCCATAACTGGCTCTCATCTCTGCTCCAGGTGTTGCTCTTCTCAGAACTTTCTGCCCTGATGTCTTTTTTTACTCCCTGCTGGCTGTGAAGTTTCCTAGTGGGCAAATAATCCCATTGCAAAGCTTTATGGTCAATGCAGGGAGAAGGGAGGAGAGGAATTCCCTCCCCTCCTACTGCCCTCTGGTAGAGGTGCAAGGAAGAAGGTAAAGAGCAATCTCATCTCAAGAGCTAGGTTCCAGGGGTCATGCTCCACAAAGTCCTACTTTATTTTCTGATTCCATATCTGACAAGCTGTCATTTAAAAGGCTTCCATGGACACAGTCAATCTTCAATTATTCAATGGCAAGCTGCCCTCCAATTCCATCAAGGAAAACATTTTCACTTTGTAAAGAGGTAGCAGGGTGTATAGGGCAGGAGTGGTGGACTTGTGTCCTTGAGGCCACATGTGGCCCTCTACGTCCTTAAGTGTGGCCCTTTAACTGAATCCAAACTTCACAGAACAAATCTTTTTATTAAGGGGATTTGTTCTGTGAAGTTTAGATTCAGTCAAAAAGAGAGGGCCACATGTGGCCTCGAAGCTGCAGGTTCTCCACCCATGGCATAGGTGTTTAAGGAAGACTAGCACCTCCAGTGTGAGGGCTTGCTGAGCCCTTTATAGGGCTGCTCATTCACTTTGGATGTCCACTTTTCACCCTACTCTCACCTGTGGCTCCAAGAAGCTCTAGCATGTACAGCAGCCACAACCTAGTAAAATCTATCTCAGCAGATGGGCTAGACTAGGTTGAGGGGAATCAACAGGCTTCAAACCCATTGCTGAGGTCAGGGGATGTCTATCCCAAGCATGTGAAGATTTCCCTAAGCAGAATGGGTGGATAAGAACAATTTGTTCCAATGGCCATGAAGATGGTTGAAGCAGGTGGCCAAGGAGCACTTAGAGCCTGGTCAGATATCGAAGACACCAAGGTCATCCACTGTATCCTGGGCCATCATCAGTCATACTGACTTGTCTTGCCACTGAACTTTAATGACTTAGAAGAGAGTGTGAGGCTGATGACTCTGTGTAACTCTGCCTCACTTAAATCCAGTTCACCAGCAAGTCAAGACATCACCTGTGGAAAAAGTAGGACCCATAACAGAACATCAACAAGGTGTGGAAATCTCTCTGCACTTCCTTTACCACATCCACACCCAGTTATCTCTGTCATCTACCCCTTCTTTGATTTCATCAGCTGGGTTGGAATCGGGATAGAGGAGAGAGATCAATTAATCTGGCGTGTCCTTACTAGATAGACTGCCTTTTCATGGAACTTAGGTCCTGATCTAAAATAATTAACTCCTCTGAAACTAGGGTTGACCAGGTAGAAGTTGCAAAGGGACAGATTTAGTCTTGATATAAGGAAAAACTTCCTGACAATGAAACCTATACAAAAAGTGGAATAGCCTGCATTTGGAGGTAGTGCCTAGAGAGTTTAAGAACACTTCATTAGAGGTCTTTAACCAACACTGGATGTGGAAAGAGTAATATCTGTCTCATGTAAGTTTTTTTGCTTAAGGGGAGGAGGGAGGCCATCCTTGGGATTTGGGTGGTTTAGGGGAACTAGAGCTTGAGCTATTGATATGACTTCCTTGTCTTCTGAAGCATAAAAAGCCTAGTCTGTGAGGAACTGGCATGCTAGAATGTTCACAGAATTCCAGCTGCCATGGATTTCAGAAAAACCTGGAAAGATTTACATGAACTGATGCTGAGTGAAGCGAGAAGAACCAACAGAACATTGTGCACAGTAACAGCAACATTGTGCAAAGATCAACTGTGATAGACTTCTCAGTAAAACAATGATTCAAGACAATTCCAAAGGACTCATGATGGAAAAATGCTATCCATGTCCAGAGAAAGAACTTAGGAGTCTGAACGCAGATTAAAGCAGACTATTTTCACTTTTTTGTTGTTTTTTGTTTCTTCTTTTTCATGGTTTTTCCCTTTTGTTCTGATTTTTCTTTTACAATATGACTAATGTGGAAACATTTTTAATATGATTATACATGCATAACCTCCATCAGGTTGCTTGCTGTCTTGGGGAGGGGGAGGGAGAAAAATTTGGAACTCAAAAATCCTACAAAAATGAATGTTGAAAACTATCTTTATATGTAAATGGAAAAAAATTAAATACTATTAAGTACAAAATAAAAGATAAAAAGAATTCTAACTGCCTTGTGGTACTGCTTTCTGACCCCAAGTTGCCACGATGAATGCAAGGATAGAGAAGGAAAGCATTCATTGGAATTAATAATTACTAATTCTATCCTTTTGAATCTCTAATGTGAAATAAATTTATTTTTATTGAATTTTATGATTGATGAATTTTTTACATTTTACTCCTCAGCCTGAATTACTGTACCAGCCCAACCTAGGCCTGGCCTAGAACATTTGTAGGTGTTTTGTAGCAAGGGAATGGGTTGGACTAGATAGATACCAATGTTTTTTCCTCTGAAATTCTGTGTTTCTGTGATGCAGTTGGACCAAATAAACTCAGAGATCCCAGAGGAGCACTGATTGTTCAGTCTTCAGCCTCCCCATAAAGGGAGTTTCAAGCTGAAGTTCTTTCTGCAAACCACGTTTGATTGCAAAGTGTGCTCCCAGCCTTGCCAAATTTCTCTGTGTGCTAAATGCTTAGGGATTCGAAATCTTTCAAGTATAGTGTGGGTGAATGAGAGAGGAAAATCAAGTGCCTAATCAAATCAACAAATATTTATTGAGCACTTTAAAAACTCTTGATTGGTTAGAATGTTGGCCCAAACTAATAAGATTAAATTTTTAAAAGGATAAGTGTTAAACTCCTACCCTTAGCTTGAAAATAATTAACTGAAATGCAGCAGAATGGAGCGATGTGTCTTAACAATAATTCACGTTAGAAAAAATAGTAGGAGCTTTCAATGTCTAAAAGTGTGAAGTTATGATGATGATGATGTTATAATAACAGTAATACAATCATTTTTGTTTCTGAATTCTTTCCCTCTCATTAACCCTGTCCTACCCATTGAGAAAGCAGGAAAAATAAAACTCATTCCAAATATGCATTGTCCAAAAAATCTGTGAGTCCATTAGCTTTCTACCAGGAGGTGAGTAGCATGAGTCCTCTGGAAATATGGTTGGTCATTGTGTCTATCGAGTTCCTAAGTCTTTCAGAGTTGTTTGTCTTTATAATTTTGTTATTATTGTATACTTTTCCTCCTGGTTCTGCTCACTTCACTTTGCATCAGTTCATAAAAGTCTGCCCAGGTTTCTCTGAAACCAGCCCCTTCATCATTTCTTACAGGACATTCAAATACCATAACTTGTTCAACCATTCCCCAATTGAAGGGCACTCCCTTGGTTTCCAATTGTTTGCTACCACAGAAAGGTTGTAACAAATAGTTTTGTATATATGGGTCCTTTTCCTCTTTCTCTGAACTCTTTGAGGTATAGACCGAATAGCAGCAGTACCAAGTTAGAGGGTATGTACAGTTTAATAGCTTTTTAGGTACTGTTCCAAATTGCTTCCAGAATGACAGCCCCCCTTTTAAAAAATCTTTCAAAATGTGTTCAGGATCTTCCAACTTGTCAAAATAACCATGTGATCCCCTCCTCGCAGAAGTTCATGAAGTCTTTCCCTTTAGAATCTAAGCAGTGAATCTATCACAAGCACTGGTCTGTTCTTCCCAGAATCTTGGAGTTCATCTTGGCGAAAACAAATTGAAAAACAGCCACAAGCTCACAAGTCAGCTCACCTTGTGAATGAAGTCAAAGTGTAAACTCTGCATGATGCCAAGAGCAGGTTTATAATTTCCATAGCCATATGGGGGTTATTTTTGCAACAGTGCCGAGATGTGGTTTTTGAGGTCCACCCTCGCACTGAGGAAGTTGGTTGTGTGTTGTTTTCCTCTACTGGTTAGTTTGAAAACACCCAGATGCAAGGCTGTATGTTAACTTATGAATTGGAACTTAAGCTTCAGTTCTTTGCAGTAGACCCACCAGAGGTAGAGTCTTCACTGTGGGGGCAGAGGTAATAAATGCACTCAGAAGGGATTCCCCAAAGGCCCAGCCACTACTGACTTGGGTGGCATTAACACTTTTGCAATGAAAAAGAGGGAGCAGCAGTGGCTTGAGTCACACCTGGGAAATTCTTGCCAGCAGCCCAGCACCATAAGAACTGACCAGTAGAGACAAAGAATGTTTATCACCTCAGTAAAACATCGTAACCTGCTTTTACTAGTTTTTGTCTTTGTATGTTGCTGTTGAGTTGTTTTGAATCATATCTGACTCTTTGTGACCCATTGAGAATTTTCTTGGCAAAGATACTGGAGTGGTTTTCCATTTCCTTCTCCAGGTCATTTTGCAGATGAGGAAACTGAGGCAAAGAGGGTAAAGTGACTTGCCCAGGGTCACACAGCTAGTAAGTGTCTGAGGCCAGAGTTGAACTCAGGTCTTCCTGACTTTAAGCCCTGCACCCTATCTACTCCACCACGTAGTTGCCACTATCTTTGTATACCCAACATCTAACACAGCCATCCAGAACAGTGCCTTATGCATAAGCATTTTAAAGAAATACTTGTTGGATTGGGTTAGAATGACCTATGGACTGTCACCTTTTCATGTTCACTTCACACAGCCCTCATCCAAAGATTTGCCTGGAAATCCCACTTTCCTTTGCCAGGTTAACACATATTTCCAAGTCCCTCTTTGGGGTTTGAGATGGAGAAGGTGAGATAGGTGATGGTGAGAGCATATAGAGAGAAGCTTATGGCTGTGCTAGCAGAGTCTACAGTTTCATCCTCATTTAGAGCCTGAGCAAGGAACCGTATCTCGTCCTTCATTGTATCTTCACCAACAAGTTTAGTGCCAAGGCCAGAGGCACAAGAATTGCTGGATTTGGAGTCAGAGGACCCATGCCTTATTCCCTGGGTGATCTTGGACAAGTCACTTAATTTTTCTGGGCCTCAGTTTCCTCATCTGTAAGATGGGAGACTCTACAGTTTGCCCTGGCTTTAGATCAATGGCCCCCCCAACAATCTTTTTTTTTTTAGTGTGGCATTTGGGGTTAAGGGACTTGCTCAGAGTCACACAGCTAGGAAGTATTGTATGTCTGAGGCTGGATTTGAACTCATGTCCTCCTGACTCCAGGGCTGGTGCTGTATCCACTGCACCACCTAGCTGCCCTGACCAACAATCTTAATAGTGAAAATGGCACTAAAATAGGGAGTCAGAGGGCTAGAGTTTGAACCCTGTCTCCTCATACTGATGACATGATGTTGAGCTGTGAGCCTCACGGAAGGTAGGGATTCTAAGATGCAAAAGTAGGTATCAAATGAGACCACTTTAGAACTCCAAAGATCTGTATAAATACCTTTATTGTTGCTTGTATTACTCAAACATATTTTTGATGTGTTTATCATGCTGTTTTTGAAAAGTGTATCTCAAGAATTTGAGGATGGTACTTTTTTTTTTTTTAACATTCTGTCTTTGAGATCTCTCTCCTGGTACCTTCTAATGGGATAGAGCAGGGTAGAAGTGGAGGGAGGCAGAGACAATGGTCAGGGTTGGAAATGAGTGAGCAATTACACAAATTGTCAGAGATGGGGAAGAGAAAATTCTCACGCAAGCCATGTTGGCTTCAGTTGTCGCTTTTCCCTTCCCTTCCTACTTCAAGTAATGTCTCACTATGTGTATCCAAATAGGTTCCCAGACATGAAGTCTCAATTTCAAGATAATTCTCCCTATTTAATTTCTCTTCTTCTCCCCATTTCTAAAGGCAGTTGTCCTATGATGATGGTACCTATGCTACTAAACAAAATCTAGGGTAGATAGCTAATAATTATAAATACCTAATATTTAATTAGCTTCTTAAAGTTAACAAAACAATTTACATACATTATCTCACTAGTTACTCAAAACAACCCTGTAACATAGGTGCCACAGGTTTAAACACTGGGTGGCACTGACGGGCACTTGTTGAGAGTTCCGAGCTTACTTAACCAGTTTGTATATATGCTGCTGGCATGCAACCATTGAGTAAGTGTTGTGTTCTCTGTGGTTACCAGAGAGTCTGAGAACTTCTATCCCTCAGTTCTGTCTCTCAGTGTGGGGTTGGCCCTCTTTGAAAGATGAACAACGATAGATGTTAGGGGAATATGGAGATAGGGAGATCCCCAGTCAGAACTTTGCTCTGAGCCCCTACCCCCTGGATAAACCTACTTTCTTCTGGATATGCTGTATTTTGATTAGGAATACACACATGACCTTTACATACATACATGGATCCATAGATAGGCACATGCACATAGAAATGCATATATGCATGCATACATACACACACATACATGCATGCATACATCGATGGATTCATAGACAGATACATATGTGCATGGATAGATAGATACATACATGTATATGTACATAAATGCATAGACAGAAAAATAGAAATATCGTGTGTATGAGAGAATTGAAAATATTCATTTAAAGGAATCTCAGTGACTATCAAGTCCGATTTATACCTGACCGAGAGGTCTGTAGATAACATAGGTCAGAAAGGGTTATATAACCTTTGTTTGAAGCCCTCTGGTTGGGGGAATCCATTCCCAAGGCTTCCCATTCCCCTTCATGATAATTCTAATTGGCAGTAAGTTCTTCCCTACACAAAGACTACATTTCTCTCCCCTTAACTTCTTCCCTCTGTTCCTAGTTCTGCCCTCTGGGACCAAGTAAAACAAGTCGAATTCCTTCCTTCATAATAACCTTTCACATACTTGAAGACAGTTAAAATATCCCCCTTGAGTCTTTGCTCATCTGGAGTAAGTATTGCAATGTTTATTTTACTCGCTAATGGATTGAATGGAAAATGTAATTATTTGCAATTGTTTTGTAGGCTTAGACTTGCAAGATTAGCACAAAACTATTTACACCCTTCTAAGCATTATGTGGCTGTCACAAAGAGAACAGTGGCACCTTGGGTTGTGGCTGTGTTTGCCAACCATTTAGGCTTACCTTAGGGGTGGATATGTAAGACTGGTAATACATCATTATCTTAGCCCTCAGAATAGCTGTCTGGGAAGTAGTGAGGTCACAGATTCTCTCCACTGACAATTAATAGTAGGATTGATTATTGGATATGTCGGGTGATCCATGCATTCAGTACCTCCCTCAGAGATGGTGGACAAAACCCTGCTCAATGGTCCCCTGCATGGTCTTCCTGCCCTAAGCCCTGAAAAACCTGGATGAAGCAGTGACCTCTAGTAGGATATAGCTCCTGAAATCTAAGTAACTCTTAACTCTGCCTTCTCTGGTCACCAAGAATTTTATGCCCTTTAGGAGGATTGAATGGCTAAGTACCAGCAATGCTTCCCTACCCTGGTGGTCATGCAGCTTTCTTGTAGCTGACCACAGTAAAGTTTTGTGCAAGGCATCTCAGAGGCAGCCAGAGACTGGAAGATAATTTGTGAGCCCTGACTCTTGGGATCCTCAGGTATCCAGAAAAATGATACATGATTTCCACATGGGTGTTTAGGAAGTTAGTAGGAATTGCTGTCCTCCAGACAGATATGATCTAGTCCATTAATGTTACGTCATATCTGCATTCTTCTCCAGGGTCCCCTCCTGACTCTCTGGACTTTCTCTACTATGCCACAGCATCTCCTCACTCTGTATGTACACTCTATCCCTGGGGCCTCTTTGACCAATTGGTCAGTTCCTCCCACAAACTCCATTTTAAGGGGATCGTTCAGGTAGGTCAGCCACTTTTTTCTACTGTCTGCGCTTCACTCCTGACTCTTCAGATTTTCCCTAGTGGGTGCTGATACAGCCACCTTCTCTTCCTTCTCTGCTCCTCTACCCCTCCCCCTTCCATCTTCCTTTCATGTATTATCTTCCCCCATTGGAATGTAGGCTCCTTGAAGGCAGAGACTCATTCTTTCTGCTTAGATTTGTATTCCTAGCACTTAGCAGGGGCTGGTACAAGGTAGTAAGTGCTTAATAAATGTTTTTTTGACTTGACATAAATATTGGTTAAAAAACTGGTGCTGTTTAGCCTGGAGAAAAGATTTAGGGGAAGGGAGTATGTCATAGCAGCTGTCTTCACATATTTGAAGGGCTGTCATTCAGGATAGAGTATTACACTTGGTTTGGTTGTCCCTAAAGGGCCTAGCTAAGAATGCTGGGTGAAAATTGAAGAACAGAAGATTTCCTCTAGATATACAGAAAAATTTCCTAACAATTAAAACTCTCCAGAAGTGGAATGGGTAGCTTTAGGAGGTGAGTATACTTGAAGGAAAGATAGGATGACCGCTTGTTATGGATGTTGTAGAATGTATCTTTGCTCAGGTTTGAGCTGGAGCTTGAGGTCTCTTCCATCGAAATGAGAGGGGCACCACCTACTCCTCTAAAGTCTACAGTTTTATATTCCGAGATAATGCTTTGTAATTTAAGTAAATAGTTATCTGGAGTAGGTGGTACAGTTCATAGAACACCAGACTTGGAGTCAAGAAGTCCTGGGTTCAAATTCTGTTTCAGGCATTTACTAGCTGGGTGACCCTCAGCAAGTCACTTAACTTCCCTCTGCCTCAGTTTCCTGAACTATAAAATGGGAATAATGATAACACCTACCTCACAGGGCTGTTGTGAGGATCAAATCAGGTAATATATGTAAAGTGCCTGGCAAAATGTAAAGCACTATATACATGCTAGTGGTGTAGGGGGTGGCCAGGAAGGAATAGCACCTCTGGTGTGAGGGCTTGCCAAGTCTTTTTCAGGACTGCTCATCCTTTGATGTCCACCTTTTTTTTTTTTTGTGAGGCAATTGGGGTTAAGTGACTTGCCTAGAGTCATACAGCCAGAGAGTGTTAAGTGTCTGAGGTCAGATTTGAACTCAGGTCCTCCTGACTCTGGGGCTGGTGTGATGTCCACCTTTCACTCAACTCTCACCTGTGGTTCCATGAATCTCTAGCATGCTCAGTGGCCACAACCCAGTAAAACCTTGGCAAACAGGCTAAACCAAGTTGAGGGTAACTGATAGGTCTCAAACTCACTGGGGAGTTAGGAGATGTCTGCCCTAAGCATGTGAAGACTCCTCCAGGCAGAATGGGTGGATGAGAACAATTTGTTCCAATGACAATGAAGATGGCAGAAGTAGGCTCTATGGAACACTTAGAGCTTGGTCAAACATCAAAGATGCCAAGGTCATCCACTGCATCCCAACCATCACCAATCATCCTGACTTATGTCTTGCCACTGGATTTTGATGACTCAGGGACAGAGAATGAGGCTGGTGACATTGCACAACTCTACCTCATTTAAATCCAATTCACCCATGAGTCAAGACATTACCCCATGATGTCATTGATCCTCTTCAAAAAGGACAACCAACAACATTCTAAGGATGATGATGATGATGATGATGATGATGATGATGATGATGATGACAGTGACAGTGATGATATTCAGGTCTGAGAGCCACATTTTTACAAAAGACATTGACAGCTTGGAGGACATCATGAAGAAGGCAACCTGGATGGTGAAATGTCTCAAGTATATGCCATACAAGGATCAATTGAGGGAAATGAGGATGTGATATTTGGATGGCAGAGAGGAAAGTGGTAACTGTTAGGTTAAGTATTTTTTGGGCTGTCCTGTGGTAGAAGGATTAGATGTGTTCTGTTTGGCCTCAGATGGTAGAATAGGGGTAATGGGTGAAAATTTCAAAGAGATAGAATCAGGCCCAAGGTAAGGAAAACCTTACTATCAATTAGAGTTATCCAATAGCATAGTCAGTTTCTCCTCAATGAAGGTCTTCACTTGGGCTTATACTATGGAGTGGATTCTTGTTTGTATTTGGGTTGTTCTGTGTTAATAATTCAGCTCTCATTGCTAGATTAAACGTAACTTGGAGGACATCGGCATATCAGAGATTGCATTAGTATAGCCCACAACCCCTCTTTTCCTTCTCATTCTGTGTACCCAATGCATTATCATGTTCTTTGTTAATCTAGTAACAATTGGCTGACACATGATACAAATTGATATCGTGGAGGTACCATTTGGATGGACCATTTGACATTTTTCATTCTTTCTACATGACTATTTCACTCCTTTTCTGATCTGGTATACATTTAATTATATATTTTATGACTCTTCTTTTTAAGATTTGAATTTTATCATTATTTATTTTATTATGTATTAACAAATTCTAGAAATATGAACACTTCAACACACAAAGACTAGAAAAAAAGAGGATTGGATGTGAAACTATGAATTTCTATTACATACAATTTGTTTTTTAAAGTACATATTACATTTAAAACAAGAGTTCCCAAACCACCCTGCTTGTCTGGTTCTCTCCCGAGCTTCCTTCTGCTTTCTTCTATATATTTTTCAATGTTTCATCGATGCTCTTTTCTTTCATTCTTTGGGTTTTTTTTTTCTATGACTATCTACCAACTGTCTACCACTGTCTACCAACACCCTTCCCAACTTTTAGATGCCTCCCTTCCTAAATAGAAGCTCTTCCTTTAGGCAAATATGTAAAATCAAGTCAAAACAAACCCACACATTGCCTTTCCTAAGATATATGCCTCATTTTGCACCTCTGGTCTATCACCTCTCTGCCAAGAAGTGGGGAAGCACGTTTTGTCACCAGTCTTCCGAAGTTATGGTTGATATTTTGTTCATCAGAATTCTTAACCTTTTTAAAGTTGCTTTCTACTACGTTGTTATAGTCATTGTAGATACTGTTCTCTTTTTTTTCTGCAAACTTCACTCTGCATCAGTTCATACAAGTTGAATTGATAATTCAATGAAATACAGGCAGTCATACCTGGTTCTTTGGGTACACACCAGGAAAGATCATGATTGGCTGTGGGAAATGAGGCAACAATTGCATTTTAGTAACCACAATGGGCATAAGAGTGAACAGCACAGGAAATACAGTGACAGGTGATAAAAAGTGGGGATACAGAGGCAGACTATGTAGGGGAATGTATTGGTAAAAGGAGGCAGGCCGTTCGAGGAAGAGGAATGGAGAGGGGCTAAGTCTCATAACCACACGCTGGAGTTGGTAGCACTCAATAGCGTACACTCTTAGAGGATGGAAGGGTGTGGGGGATGGGTCAGGAGTTTGGAGTCTCATTTTTATAGGATTTTTTTAGGGACACTGACCAACTCCTTTCTGTGCCACATTGGTGTTAATTCATTCACACATCCACACCACATCAAAGTTATCATGAAACTTTAGAGTTACATCTCAGTTATCAGCATCATTTTGATGTTCTACTGGTCTCAGACTACAAAAATCTGGACTTTGTCTGGAATTTACATATCACAGGCCATAAACCTTGACAAGCAACACCTAGATGGCTTCCCCTGATTCAGCACATATTTCCAGGACATGAATTTTGGCCAATATATGATATAATTTGTAAATTATGCTCCTTTCATCTTTGGGAAAGTTTGTATGTGACTTTCAGTTTTCCCTTTGCAAATCTATTTCCTGCTATTGCCCCTTTATACCGGCTGCTTACACTGACTTGATGTGGGAAGGTGGTGAGGGGAACCAGAAGAAGATAAAATTTTAATACATGTTACCCTAGGTTGCTCTGAAACCATTCTATTCTTTGTTTCTTGTGACATCATATACCATAATTGTAATGAAATACCACTTCATGTAATTGGCAACCATTTTACTTCTGGTTATTTGTTACTATAATGAGAGTAGTTCAAGGGAGCTCCCAATCTATCAGATTGAAGCCTAGGGGTGCTATCCCATGGAGCATGTATAGGGATGGATCTAGGCCCTGCAACACTTCCAAAGAGGTATGTACTTCAGTTCAATGCTGAAGGCTTTGTGCTTTGAGGTGATGCAGCAATCTTGCAGTGCTCTCTTGGTTGACTAAAATGGCAAGAGAAAAGAGGCTGTTACAAAGAGGATTGGCCCTTGAGCCAGGAGGAGCCATCCACTTAGTAGAATTTAAGAGGAGTGATTCCACTCTTTCTCAGGAGCATATGGAGTTTGAGCTCTTCATCAGACTTCCAGGTAGTGAGAGGATCTCTTTTTCCTCCTTTCCAAGAGTTATGGGAACCATTTATATGTGTCAGTGAGAGGATGTTGCTTTTCTAGGTGAGCCTGAGGCAGTATTTCAATGTTCTATCTGCTTTTCCATGCTGTGTTCTTTCCTTGATCACAGATGACTGAACAGTGGTGCTAAGATGGTTGTTGCCAGCCTGGTTTCTAGTGGTAACCTTGTTAGTTCAAGAGGTTAAAAGTTGGTGGGTCCAGGTGCTTTCCACAAGGTGGTGGGGGTTTTTTTTTTCAACCATACTCTTTATAGAAGAGAAGATAACCTCTGACAGAAAGATCATTTGTACATGACTGGCCAGCCAGAAGCTATAAAGCATTCTCAAGTTGTTTGGACAGTATTGATCCAAGGTGAAAATGAAATGCCTATACAGTAGTACCATATAGTGATTCATGTTTTAATATGTAGGGCAGCTAGATGGCACAGTGGATAGAGCACCAGGTCTGGAGGTCAAATTTGAACTCAGGTACTTAACTAACTGTGTGACCCTGGGCAAGTCACTTAACACTGTTTACCTCTGTTTCTTCGTCTGTAAAATGAGCTGGAGAAGGAAATGACAAACCACTCCATTATCTTTACCAAGAAAACCCCAAAAGGGGTCACAAAGATTCAGGCACGATTGAAAAATAATTAAACAACAAGAAGAGTACATTGGAAATGATGGGTATCATGTTTTAAATATTTGTCAATCAATTCACATTTATGTGTGTATTGGCTAGGAATCCTTGCATTGATGACAGTAGGGGAGGAACTCCCTACCACTGGGACATAGACATCAAATCCCCAAATTCTGTTCCTAGCCCTGCTCAGTGGCTCATGAACCTAAAAGGCACTGCTGGAAGGAAATTCCCTGTTATTGAGGCACAGTGTTCAGGTCCCAGCCCTTGCACTCTACAATGAAGGGAAGATATCTTGACCAAAAGGCAAGGCTGCTAGGGCAGCTGGGTGGTGCAGTGGATAGAGCACTGGCCCTAGATTCAGGAGGACCTGAATTCAAATCCAGCCTCAGACACATAAAACTTACTAGCTGTGTGACCCTGGGCAAGTCATTTAGCCCCATTGCCTAGACAAAAACAAACAAACAAACAAAAAACCAAGACACAAGGCTGCCGAGAGTCCTAGTCCCAGTGATTCGTGGATCTAAGTGGAAACAATTACATACTAACTGAAGCACGAGGTTTAGTGACTCAGCCGTTGCATTCTCTAGAGAAAACAGAGGTAGCACTGGTGCTTCCTTTCCCTCTCCAGCCTCAGATCTGCCAGGAAACTTAGTCCCAGCTTTGGTCAGTGACCAATGAGTTAAGTGGAGCACCAGCTCACTTTATTACCCATCCGGTGGGTAGTTATTACAAGAAGCTCTAATAGTGGCACATTGACACCACGACCAGAGGTCAGTGGTGAAAGTAAACAGGACACAGAGGCCAGCTGTGCAAGTAGTGAAACCTAATAAGAAAGGGGAGAAAGGAGGAATACCTGGAGGAAGGCAGGGTCCCACTCAGGCAATTAGGTATTACCTACGGGGAAAAAAAAAAAGAGGTCACCCGCATGCATCAGCTGAGGGTAGGAGACAGCTGTGTTGTCAAGGGCCTCTTAGTGATTACTCCTCCACTGACTAAGAATCTGAATGGTGTTTTAATAGGGGTCTTCAAGGATGTCCCTTCTGCCATTCACACAGTGATGGTTCCCATCTCTAGGTACAGAATAAACAAAAGCTCACCCAAGGTTTCAATCTTGGTCATCTTGACAACGATGGCCCAATGCCAAGAAACAGGGTAGGAGATGGTCTGATCACCTTATACTAAGAAGCAGGGTAGGGGATGGTTGCTTATCAATATACACAGTCAGAGAAGACCAAGATATGTGCATGTGTGGTTGGGGAGTGGGGAGGATCAGCAAGGCAGCTAGAAAGTTTCCACAGTGAATTAAAACTGTCACAAGTCAGAGTTACAAGATGAACCCCAGGCCACAAAATGGAGGCTAAGAGATATCAAAGGATCACATAACAGTACATATTTTCCACTACAATGTGCCTTTAAAAAAAAGTGTTTCTTTTGTGGTAAGGGAAATTAAAAGCTGTCCTATGCCACAGCTGCTTTGTGTATTGAATACCTTTCTAGAAGAAACACTATTAATCCACTTTGGGAAAATCCTAGATATGAATCTATTCTAAGCTTTAAGAGGTTTTCTCTGAAGCTTCAGAAATGAATATGAGTCAGAAAGTACAGGAAGAACTCAATTGCCCCTTCTTTGGAGTCAAGGACACCTAGGATTGAATTAGGGCCCTGTTAGTTGGCAAGGGTGCTCCAGGATCTCTTGATCTCTTGATCTGTCTTTATACCGTAACCAAAAAAAAGTGCTGATATAAACATTCATGTACACGTGAGTCCTTTGGCCCTCTCTTTGACTTCTTTAGGGTATATACATAGAACTGGCATCATTGTATCAAAGGGCTAGGCACACAGTGACTTTGGAAGTCTATCACCAAGTTACTTTTTGGTTGGACCAACTCAGAGCTTCCCCAAAACGGTGAGTTAGTGTGTCTGTTTTTCACAGCCCCCCAACAAGGGCTACTTTCCTTGTTTCCCCCTAAGCTGATGATGGAGCCTCAGAACTGTTTTCATGTGTATTTCTTTTAATATTGTGATTTGGAACATTTATGCCTCTTCTGGATAACTTGTCATTTGTAACATGTTGAAGCCTATTTTCTACTTATTACACTATTTTTAATGTGAAATTTTCCAAGATCATAGCATTCCATGATTCACAGCCAGAGAACATCAACAGGCAAATATTGGCATCGAAGTGATGGGCTTTTATGTCTGAGATGCTCTTAAGGTCCTAGAAAACATTGTATGATTTTCTAAATGTGATTCAGTCCCATTTCATCCCCTTTGTGTTTAATTCCTGACCATTGTCTACCTGAAGCACCCGGTCTAGAGTCAAGGCAACCCAAGTCCAAATCCAGCCTCAGTAGCTTACTAGCTGTGTGTCCCTGGGCAAGTCATTTAACCCTGTTTGCCTCATTTTCCTTATTTGTAAAATGGGTTAGAGAAAGAAATGGCAAACAACTCTAATATCTCTGCCAAGAAATGGGGCACAAAGACTTGGACAAGACTAAAAAGAATCACTAAACAACAAAGCTTCCTACCATATGTTAAATAGGTTTAGATGAGACAGGATTTCATGGAGTTTACAGTCTGATGAGGGAACATGACATACACAGAGAGCTGCGATGGTAAGTGCATTAAGGGAAGCACAAGTTTTATGCAACATTCAATGGAGGGAACTTTGTTACTGCCTGGGGGCATCATGGTACCAATGTCTACCATCAACCAATTAATCCATCAACAATCACTTACTTATTAAGTGTTTGCTTTGGCATTGTACTAGGTACAGGAAACACAAATACAAAGAATAAAATAATCCTTAATTTCAAAGAATTTACAGTCTAACAGGGGAGACAACAAGAAAGATATAAAGTAGCACTGTGGTAAGCACTTTCAAAATATCATTTCATATGAGCCTCGCAACAACACTTGGAGGTAGGTACTGCCATTCCCTCCACTTTACAGTTGAGAGAACTGAGGCAGGCAGAGGTTAAGTGACTTACCTAGGGTCACACAGCTAGTATCTGAGGCTGGATTTCATCTCAGGTCTTCCTGACTCTAGGCCCAGTGTTCTATCCACCATGCCACGTAGCTGCCTAATAAGTTCATGCACAGATACATATAACAAATATAAAGTGAAAAAAAAAGAAGTGAAAAAATATTTTAAAAGAAGTTAAATACATGAAATACTCTAAGAATAGTTTAATCTAGAATTAGCTCAATTCAGTTAGGTTGGATCTGAAATGCATTTTTAGCATTGGAATCCAGCCTCAGACATGCACATGATCCTTGGTGTCTTCTGTACGTGAGATCTAGAACAAAATGTGTCAGGAACTCAGATACAGAAACTTGTGAATGCACCCCAGTCACCATAATGAAGACATGGGGAGAAAGGGAGGCCCCAAGACTGCTGCCACCACAACTGAACGACTTCTCTCTCTCTCTCTCCTCTCTCTCTGTATCTCTCTGTCTCTGTCTCTCTTCTCTCTATCTCTCTGTTTTTCTCTCTCTGTCTCTCTCCCCTCTCTCTCTTTCCCCCTCTATCTTTGTCTCTCTTTGTCTCTCTCTGTGTCTTTATCTCTCCATGTCTCTGTCTCTTTGTCTCTGTTTCTCTCTCCTCTCTCTTCTCTCTCTCTTTCCCCTCTCTATCTCTTTGTCTCTGTCTCTGTCTCTCTCTCCTCTCTCTGTATCTCTGTCTTGGTCTCTCTATCTTTCTCTCTTTGTCTCTCTCTGTGTCTCTCTCTCCTCTCTCTCTCTCTTTCCCTTCTCTATCTCTGTCTTTGTCTCTCTCTGTCTTTATCTCTCCGTGTCTCTGTCTCTCTCTGTCTCTGTTTCTCTCTCCTCTCTCTTCTCTCTCTTTCTCCTCTCTGTCTCTTTGTCTCTGTCTCTCTCTCTGTCTCTCTCTCTCTCTCTCTCTCTCTCTCTCTCTCTCTGCAAGTGCTCTGCTCATCACCAGATATAGCCAGCTTCATCCATAACACACTAGCTTCTTTCCCACTGTCTGACTCCCCTGAATATTCTAATGAAAATGTGAGTGTAATCAGCCTTCACTCAACTTGGCTATTCATGGAGGCCCCAGCTCTATAGGATATCAAGCTGGGGAATCTCCTCTATGTTATGCAAAATGCCTCAGGACCATGTAGTACCTCATTTTTCCTGCTGATGGAATGGTAGTGGCATTAACCTCTTTTTCTCTCCAAGCTCTCTATTCCTGGGCTAGAGATGGCTTCTTCATCCCACTTGCACCCACTCCAGCAGGTAGTGGATGGAGGAATGAGGGGGAATAAACATTTACAGAGTACGTACTATGTACCAGGGACTGTGCTAACCACTTTTTACAAATATTATCTCATTTAATCCTCACAACAATCCTGGGAAGTAGGTGCAATTATTCTCCCTATTTTACAGTTGAGGAAACCAAATCAAACAGAAGTTATGTGGCAGGCCAAGGATCATGTGTGTGTCTGCGGCTGGATCCCAACTCAGGTCTTTCTGACTCCGGTGCCAGCCCTTCATCCATTGCACCATCAGACCTGGTTCCCAGAGGATCAGTCATGTGGCTTCACCTCACTTTCAGGTTTCTTGGTGTGGAGAGAGACATACATTTAACCTATTCACAACTGCAGCTCCTGATCCCCAAATATTGTACTTTTCATTTAAACAAATCATCCAAGGTAGCACCATTAACAATCATGAAACACTTAAAGAAGAATACAAAAGCCATCATAATCATAGCCTTCCTAAACTTAGGTCACACTCTTCTACCAGGGTGCACGATGTCCATGGAGAAGATGTTCATAGGCACAGTGTCCATGGGCATACACGTATAGAAAACTAGCAGTGAGGCACATGAGAAGGTGCCAAGGAGAACTCATGACTCAGGTCTGGGGGCTTTGTTGCCCTCATTTCCTTTAGAGTACAGTCTGCACCACACATCAGCTCCTGGGTGAAACTGGCTTTTTTTCTAACTGTCATCAGCCCCCAGCTAGACAAGCCACTTATCTGCTACTCTAGGGCCAATTTTAGCAAACGGTAACCTTAAGTCTGAAGAGTTCAGTTCCCCATGTTTGTTCCCTTTTCTGGGCACCAAAGCCATATTTCACTCTTATGCTTAAAAGCACCCCCTTTGATTCTGTGATCACCAATGGTCTTCTTACCTGTGCTCTGGTTTTGAGGGGTTTCCCCTCTTAGCCATAGGGAGAAATCAAGGGCAGCAGAACCTCTGAGAAGTTTCCACTCTAGCAAGCTACTGATGGTGCGGAGAATAAGGCAGTCTTTCCCCCCAACCAGCTTTTTTGTTTTCTCTAATCATCTCCCAGAATCTAATAAGATCATTTCCATGTACCAACTGCAGAGCCTGTTTTTCTTTAGTCACATTGGACTCAATGGCCCTGCCTCTGCCAGCTTCTCAGTTCCATGGGCTTCTGATATCTATACCATCACTCCTCAGCTTTTCTTCTTGTTTCTCCAATGTCTCCTCCAATTTTTGCTTCTTGGTAACATTCCTGCCTGAAATTAAGGCCCCCTTAATTTCCCCAGTGCCTTCTCTGATTTTTACTTCTCAGTAACATTCCTGCCTGAAATTAAGGCCCCCTTAATTTCTCCAGTGCCTTCTCTGATTTTTACTTCTCAGTAACATTCCTGCCTGAAATTAAGGCCCCTTTGTACATAGCAACCCACTTCAATTGTAGGTTGAGAAACTCCAAATCCAAATTTCTGTCAGATTGAAAAAAATAGTCAATATGAAATTTTCCTGAGGTCACCTAACCAATTGCTTATGAGAGGTGAGGGAGATGAGTCAGAGATAACACCATGGTTTCAAACAAGAAAGGTTGCTGACTGGAGATAATCACTGACTGAGACTGTAAAATCTTGAAAAGAAGTATAAGTTTACAGTAAAATATAGTAAGTTTACTTATACATGTTGAATTTGAGATGAAAATATGACATCCAGGTAGAAATTCCCTTATGCAATTGGAGATACGGGTCAAGAGCTCAGAAGAAGGTTAGGGTTGGTGAAATAACAATAATAATAACTAGTATTTATATAGTGCTTACTTACTATGTGCCAACCATTGCATTAAGCACTTATACAAATGCCATCTCAGGGGCTGGAAACCTGAGGCCGAGGCCACAGGTTCTGCACCCCTGTACTATCTCATCTGACCCTCGCAACAACCCTGGGAGGGAGGTGATATTATCATCCCCACTTCATAGTTGGGGAAACTAAGACAAACATAGATAAAGATTTGGGAGCTTAGATATGGCCAGTGGAGCCATGGCAACGAATGAGATTGTCAAGGGAGAGAAAGTGTAGAGACAGAAGAGAAGAGAGCCAAGGACAGAAGTGTTTGGAGAACACAGATTTTAATAAATGAGGAAGTGGGGAAAGAGCAAGCAAAGGGGACAGAGAAAGAACAGTTAGGGAGGCAGGAGGAGGTTCAAGACAATATGTTGTTACTGAGACTTAGGAAAGAGATCGTATATAGGAAGGGGTGGTCATTAGTGTCAAATACTCTAGAGGTGACAAGTAGGATGAGGACAACTGGCCATGGGATGTGGCAATTTAGAATTCTCTTTGAGAAGGTCATTTTGGTAGACTCAGGTGGGAGGAGGGGGCCAGATTGAAAGAGGTTGAAGATGGAGTAAGAGAGTAAGCATAAATAAGTATGTATAGAATAATTTGACATATATGTGTATATATACATGTATGTATGTATATGTATATATGTGTGTATGTATCTACATCTACCTATATCTATATCTATCTATCTATCTATCTATCTATCTATCTATCTATCTATCTACTTATTTGTATCTAATGGTAGCCATCTGTAGGATGGGGAAGAGGGGAAGAAAAAAGGGAAAGAAAAAAATTTACATGAGAACTTGATTATATGTTTAAAATGAATAGCAAGTTGTACATAACACATTTGCATTTTCATGAGAAATCATCTTTTTTATTACTCTATGTTATGGAAATGCTTGTTTTATTTCATAAGTTACAAAAGGAAGAAAGAAAGAAAGAAAGAAAGAAAGAAAGAAAGAAAGAAAGAAAGAAAGAAAGAAAGAAAGGAAGGAAGGAAGAAAGAAATGATATGCAAACTCTTCAAAAGAAAGACAGAGAGAATAAGTGGTGGTTGTAAATGGATTTTTTTTCCAATTTAGTAGCAAAGGGGAGAGAAATGTGATCACATTTGGTTGGAATAGAAGGGTTATGCAAAGACTTTTTAAGATCGAGGAGACCCAAGCACGTTTGCAGGCCAATGGCAAAAGCCAGTGGAGAGGGAGAGATTAAAGAAGCCTGAATGAGAATATCATTGTTGAAGCAAGATCGCATAGTACTTATCAGAAGATGAAAGAATAATAAAGCATTTATTCAATGTCTGTTAAGTATAGAGGACTGTACTAAGTGCTTGGGACACAGACAGAAAAGTAGGACAGTTTCTACTCTCAGAGAACCTATATTTTAACCAGAGGCGACTTATTTTTTTTTATTATTGTTTAGCCATTTCAGTTGTGTCCAACTCTCCATGACCCCATTTGAGGTTTTCTTGGCAGAGATACTGTAGTGTTTGCTATTTCCTTCTCCAGCCCATTTTACAGATGAGGAACTGAGGCAAACAGGGTTAAGTGACTTACCCAGGGTCACATAGATAGTAAGTGTCTAAGGTTGGATTTGAACTCACAAAGATGAGTTTTCCTGACTCCAGGCCCGGCACTCTATCCACTGTGCCACCTAGCTGCTCTGATGCAGTGGGTAGAATGCTGTAATTGGAGGCAGGAAGACCTGGGTTCAAATCCCATCTCAGATACTTATTAGCTATGTGACCACAGGCAAGTCACTTTATCTCACGAGACTGTAGTTCCTTATCTATAAAATGAAGAGTGTGGATTCAATGACATGTGGGATCCCCTCTAACTCTAAGTCTGTGAGTCTATGATCTTAACATGGAAAACAACACATGTAGGAGATTTCAGCTCGCAGTTCAGATGGCAAGGTCCAGTGGTTCTTAGGCAGATGCTAACCCAAAACAAAGATGGATCGAGGTCACAGGCAGAGGCATTAGCTCAAGTGAAGAATAGGAATACATCTTCCTCTGTGACCAGAGAAAAGAGAAGAGTGAGGTTGAGAAGCTATGAGGCTGGGGGTGGATGGGAATAAAGGGAGTTTCTGCCAGATGGCCTCATTAAGTAGGAAGTTAAGTGATGTGCTATAGATGTGGGGTGTGGCAATGTGGTTGTGAGCGTTGGGAGATATGAAAAGGGTTAGAATGGTCTCTGTGGGAAATGAGAGACAAAGCACAATAGATAGATTGTTGAACAGCTGGTGAGGGACCATGAGGGACCATGGTGAGGTTATGCAACATCAGTCTCTATTGAATAAAACCTTACTGGATTCATGACTTTCTCCAGTTATTCTCAGCAGCTCTGGAGCAGGAAAAGAGAAATTGGACAGTATTAATTACCCAGGGATGAGGATTCACAGGTCCAGAACAGTGAAAGATCAGGAGTGTAAAGGATTTGAAGGTAGTGGCTAGCAAGACATTATATTGGCAGATCAAGTTCAAGGACAGGTGAGGAGACAAGTAAAATAGAATGGGAGAAAGGGACCAGAGCACGGAGGGGTTATAGGATTAGAAGTGAGGTAAGGGGAAAGGGTTGATAGTGTAAGCAAGAAGGCAAGTGGGCTTGAAAAATAAGAGGTTGTTGTTGAATAATTTAATTGCTAAGTTGGGGATCTTATAGGTGACAGAGTGAATTAAGGCAGAGAAGGAAGTCATTGGTATTGAATAGACTGATAAACTGTGTGGTTAAGGATGTTAGAGGAGACATTGTTACCCACATAGCACATATGTGCCTGCTTATCCAGCACTTAGATGAAGCAAAGATGGTAAACAAATGATAGAGTTCACGTCAAATACTCTAAAATGTTTACTATACAAGAACAATGCATATTACATCTCAAGTACTGTATGTTAAAGTGTTTTATATGAACACTGCATGCATATGGTATTTGGAGTCCAAAAAAGAGTCATCAAGATCAATGTGGAAGTGATGATGTTGATGATAGGAATAGGATGGAGAAGAAGAAGACCCTAAACCAAGTACTGATGACAGCAACAAGGATGGGAAGAGGATGGCATGAACAGATAGCTTGGACTTTGAAGGAAGAAAGAATATTTAGGGGTGGTGTCGGAGAAACAGTCTAAAAGTGGCAAAATAGAGAAAGGAGTGGGCAGCTAGTACATAGAGTGCTAGGCCTGGAGTCAGGAACACTTCGCTTCTTGAGTTCAAATCTGGCCTCAGACACTTAACCTGGGCAAATCATTTAACTCTGTCTCAGTTTTCTCATCCATAAAATGAGCTGGAGAAGGAAATGGCAAACCACTCCAGTATCTTCGCTAAGAAAACCCCAAATGAGGTCACGAAGAGTCAGACATGACTGTAAAATGAATGAACAACAAGAAAAAGGAATATGCCAACCTCTCCTCCCTGATTCAGAGGAAGAGGGAGACCATTACATTCCACTGGAGAGGGTTGCAAGGGTTTTGGTATCCTCAGGGGAAAGCCAGGTTTCAGTTAAAGCAAAGAAACAAGAGGAATGTTTATTGAAAACTCAAAATGTAGAAGAATCTGCTTGAATGGATAAAAGGTTTCAAAGGATGCCATAGAATGGACTAGAAGAGGGGTGGGCTAGGGAGCAACAGGATTGATTCGGTGTTAGAAGAGACAGAAAGAACATGAAGCTTTACCTCTAGTAGTAAGCCTGGATGATTGTGTTTGAAAACAGCTAGCAGCTAACATTTATGTAGCATGTCACAGTTCCCAAAGTGGGCTTTGCATATCTTAGTGATAGGTCCATTCCCATTAACTATTGTCCTATATCTCTCCTCTCTTTTGTGGATAAACTCCTTGAGAATACCACCTACAGCTGGTGCCTCCACTTCCTCCCCTGTTGCTCTCTTCTTCACTCTTGGCAGTCTGGCTTCCATCCTTATCAGTCAACTGAAACTGGTCCCTCCAAAGTAACAATGATCTCTTAATTGTCAAGTCTAATAGCCTTTTCTCAGTTCTTATCCTTTGAACTCTCTGCAGCCTTTCACAATGTCAATTAACCTCTCCTGAGGTTTCAGGTGGCATTTGAGGTAGTATTTCAGTTGGGCATTTAAGTCAGGTCAAGTAAACCTAAGCCATTATTTTCTTTCATGGGTGGCCTACTGGCAGCCACTGTAACCTCAAGTAGTGGGTGGTATAAATGACTGACCCAATAGGAGCAAGGAGATTATAAATGAATGTTTGCTTGTCTTGTAAGAGCACTATTGTCAAACATAGGGCAGGATGATATTGGTAGTTCTGATTCAGCTGAACTCAGTGCCAAGACCTCCCAGGGAATTCCTTTTTTTCCTCCATGGAGAGCTTTCTTACATGTTAACAAATGAAGCCAGTATCTAGTGGAGAATCAATCCACCAGATCTGAGAAGATGGGAAGATGCCTTGGTAGGAGGCTTTTTACAGGGTCAAGAAGGATCCTAGGGACCAGATCTCCAGTGCCAATCCTTCTTTTATGCATGAAACAAAGACACTTTTATGCTCTAGCTGCGTGTGTGGCAGGGGGTGCCATCAACCAGCATCTCCTAATTGCTATGCGATTTATAATCCTAGCTTCCTCTCAGCCTAGGTTTTCCTCCCCTGTACCCCACCTTGAAATCCTATTCAAACTACAGCCTAGGGATTTCCACCTTAAAATCCTATATGCTCCTTCCCTTATGATGTATATAGGACTGGCCATAAGCCACTATATCCTCTTAAGCCCATAGGTTTTGGCTTTGGTTTGGTTTTTGGTCCCACCTTCCAGCCCTCTCCCATCTGTTCATAGGATATATGGCTACCATATTAGCTGTAGCACAGTAGCAAAACACTAAGTGCATATGTTTCTCTAGGCCTTTATCTATTAAGTTTTCAGTGTGAGCGTTTATGCCTAGGAAATTGGCGACTGCTACCAGAGCTTGATTTATTAGTTTGTTGAACTAGACTTAGGAAAGTGATGGAGAAAATGGTAATAATGCAGATTAAACTTAAAAGTATGTTGCACATTAAGTTTTTTTCTCCCAAAGAGCTTGTTGTTAAACATTTACCAGCACATTCCTGTTTCGGTGTGTTGTACATGTATGCATACACATATATACAGAAATGTTATATATTCATATATTCTATGTTCTATTTCGATTCCCTGAAATAGTGATATATGTACCATATATGTGATATCCCACATATTTGTATATCTCATATTCCAGACTCTATATGTGTGAATGAGTATATGTGTCTATATATGTGTATACACACACACACACACACACACACACACATATATGTATCACCATTACATAGTGAGTTAATATGGTATAACGGAAAAAGTACTGGTCTTTGAGTCAGAAGAGCTACTATCTGTGTGATTCTGAGTAATTCATTTCATTTATCTGAGCCTTGGTTTCCTCATCTATAAAATGAAAAATAAAACTTACCTTACTTACCATATTCATCCTACATTGCCTACCATCTACTATACATACATGTCTTAAGAATCTATGAGGGTCAATAGGCATCCACAGTGGTCTTTTTAGATAGTCGTTTCTTCTCTTCCTTATCAGAATGGTTTCTCTTTGTAGCTTCAGAATTTCATTTTTGAAAGCTTCTTCTCCCTCTCGGGCTTACTTCCTCCATGCAGTTTTAGGTTATGGGGTTTTAACTAACCTTCCTCTGGATTTCCTAATAACTGCTCTTCCAAATTCCCAGGTACAGCTTCCATATGTTCAGTTTTCCATCTTCTTATTTATCAAACTGAGTTGCTAGAACCCCAAAGATCCCACCATTTCTACTTCATCAGCTAGTTCTTTCTTGTTGGTCAGAATCAGTTCCTAAATACTAGTTCCCTTTGTTACTTCCTCTCTTTTAAAAAATACAACAGTGACCAGATACAATCCTCTTAGACTGATCTTTGTTTATGGAAATTTTTTTTAATGTTTGTCAAATTCACAATAAAAAGAGAGAATTTTTGAAAAATAAAAAAATAAATGAAACCACAATTTCTAAATATGCTTTTAGGAATTTCACCCACAACTATCTTTTTATATTAGGGTTTTGCAGAATTAAAAACCAGTAACATAAAAAATAGCCATAGAAGTGGTAGGGATCTTAGAGATTATCTAGCCTAACTTCATTTTACAGATAAGGAAACTGTGATTACAAAAAAAGTGGCTTGGCCAGTTAGGAGTGGCAGAAGCTGTAGGAGTACTTAGATGTCCTGACTTGTTGACTCCGAGTCCAAATCTGTCTGTCTGTCTGTCTGTCTGTCTCTCTCTCTCTCTCTGTCTGTCTGTCTCTGTCTCTCTGTCTCTCTCTCTCTCTGTCTCTGTCTCTCTCTCTCTGTAAACAGAAGTTAAGTGACTTGCCCAGAATCACACAGCTAAAGTACCTGGAGTCGGATTTGAATTCAGGTGCTCATGACTCCAGGGCCAGCTCTCTATCCACTGTGCCATGTAGCTGCCCCTTCTGAAATTTTTTGTGATTTTTTTTTTTTTACATAGAGGGGCAATGTAGGGATGATGGATAGAGTGCTGAACTGAGAGGTGGGAAGAAGACCTGAGTTCAATACCCCTCTCTGACACATAGTAGCTGCATGGCTGTGAGCAAGTCACAAGGACACAAAAGGATAATAATTACTTATAAAGCCATAGAAAGAGAAAACCAAGGTGGAATAAAGCTTAAAACACAAAGAATTCTTCTAATACTCTTCGATTTACTTTATTTCCCAAATGATCACCTAAGACATTGGTTATTTTCAATCTGAAAAACACTAACATATGTGTGTGTGTGTGTGTGTGTGTGTGTGTGTGTGTGTACACACATGGACACACATACATATTTGTGTCTAATGGTAGCCATCTCTAGAGTGGGGAGGCGGAGGAAGAAAAAAAAGGAAAAAAGAAAGTTATGTGATAACTTTATTATATATTTAAAAGCAATAACAAGTTATATATAATAGATTTGTAGTTTCATGTGCAATCATCTTTTTTTCTATTCTACTACATTATGGAAATGCTTGTTTTATTTCTTAAGTTCAGAAGAAAAGAAAATTAAAAAAAAAACCCCACTAACAAGAAGATCATTGGGAAATGGGAGAATTATTTTTAAGTTTTATTGGTATTTTTCTTTATCACCAATTTCCCTCCAACACACACACACACACACACACACACACACACACACACAAACACACACATCATTACCATCCTCATAACAGAAAAACAGAGAAATAAAATTAGCCAACATTTCAGCTCATGTTTATTAGAATCAATGTTCTTTACCTGTAGTCCTTCATTTCTTCGAAGGAAGGGGGAAGGTACATTTCAAGATCTCTTCTTTGGAACCATGATTGGTCATGACAGCTACATAGTGTTCAGTTTAATTTTAGTGTTTTTTTTTCACTCACTTTATTGTAATAATTATGTGTGTGTTGTATATGTAATTTTGGGTGTGTAATTGTATATGTAATTTTTTTCCATGTGTCTCCCCCTAGATGTCAAACCTAAAGTGCAAGACTGACTATCTTATCTGCCTATTCAGTAAACTCCAATGGCTCCCTGTTATCTTTAGGATGCAATTATAATTTGGCTTTTAGAGCCCTTCATACCTTGCTATCTTGCCAGTCTTCATACACCTCACTCCCCTACACACACTTGGTGATCCATTGGCCTCCTTACTGCTCCTCACACAAGACATTCTCTCTCCAGACTCCAAGCATTTTGGCCCTCCATTTCCCAATGAATTCCAGTTTCTGGAATTCTCTTACTCCTCCTGGCTTCCTTCAAATCCCAGCTAAAATTCCACCATCTAGGAGTCTTTCCCAATTCCCTTTAATGCTAATGCCTATTGTCTCCTGACTAGTTCAATTTATCTTGTATATATCTTCTTTTACCTGGTGGTTTTCTTATCATCTCCCCATTAGACCATGATCTCCTTTTTTGCAAGGAAAGATTATGGGTTTTTTTTTTTTTTAATTTTGCTTTGGTTTCATGTTGGTGGTTTTTTGTTTGTTTGGGTTTTGTTTTTGTTTTACCTTTCTTTGTATTACCAGGGCTTAACGTAGTATATGGTACAAAGTAAATACTTAATAAATGCTTACTGAAAATTAAATAAATAAATAAATAAATAAATGTTTATTGACTTATGACCTAGAACAGAAATTTTTGTTTCTGTGCTTGATGGAAGCTGATATTTCTTAAAGTTTGGTGGGTTTAGAAATACTAAAATATTTAAAATGTTCTAAGCTTGTGGAGGTTTTGTTTGAAATAGTGAGAAGTTATAGTGACCAAGATGCAAGCTCTTATCCAGGACAAGTAGGAGAGGTGAGGTACATTTCTTGCCAATGATTGTCCTTGGCCCATTGTCCCCACTCCTTGTGCTCCTTTGCTGACCCCACTCCTAAAGATCCCCCTCCCCTCACAGGTTCAGCCATCCCCAATTCTTTTCCCCAGCTATTGAATCTTCTCTCCTACATGCCTAGGTTACTCTGTGAACCTTCAAACATGGCACCTATAAGTGTGTTATTATTCCCTTCATCTCACTGTTGTCTTTTTTGAGAGGGTTTAGATCAAGGCAATCCTGGGACAAGTCACTATCCAGCTATTTTTAAAAATACTTAATGTTCTACAGACTAACACACAGCTGAATAAAATAATTGCTTTTTGTAGTTGAATAAGAGTGTTAGGGTGTAAGCTTGTCTCCTCTTGGCTCACTGGAAGCCTTCCTGCTTGTCACAACTCCAGTAGCTGAGAAGGCAACAGGAATGGTAGGTAGACCCTGGCAGACTTCCCTTTGGTGCCCGTTACCAGAGATGATTACAAAGCAGCTGAAAGGAGTCCCCAGCATGAGCGTGGGAGTACCAAGTGTCTTCAATGGAAATGTGAATAACAGCACTGGGTGCTTTGCTGAATGGTTTGCCTTGTCAGCCTCTTTAAAGACATAGAGGAGGTCATGGAAATTGACTTCTCTGAAAGCAGAACAAGCAATGAATTGGGGATTCTTTTTATTCCACGCGTCATTACTCATCACTTGGCAACTTCTTGTTACCCCTGATTCCAGGACGTTGGTGGCTTGAGAACGCTTCACAAACAGCTACCGGTGTCTGGTGGCCATTGCAATAAACAGATATATCCCTCTCATGGAAATTCTGGCTGTATTTCTACCTTCGCAGCATTTCTTATATAGGTCTCCGCTCTGCTGACACAGCCGCCTCCCTAGTTCAGGTTCTCATCACCTCTGGCCTAGGTTATTTCATTAGCTTTCTAACTGGTCTTCCAGCCTCAACTTTCTACTCACTCCAATCCATCTTCCACTCAGCTGCCAAAGAATTTTCTCAATCATATATGTGAGCGACTCTCTCTCACACACACACACTCAGTAAACTCCAGTGGCTTCCTAAAATCTTCAAGGTCAAATATAAATTCTTCTGTTTGGCATCTAAGGGACCACAACCTGGCTCCTTACAACCTTTCCTGTTTTCCTGTACTTTATACCTAGGTAGTGAAGTGGATAGAACACTGGCTCTGGAATCAGGAGGATCTGAATTCAAAACTAGCCTCAGATATTTATTAGCTGTGTGACCTTGGGCAAGTCACTTAACCCTGTTGGTCTCAGTTTCCTCATCTATAAAATGAGCTGGGGAAGGAAATGGCAAGCCACTCCAGTATCTTTGCCAAGAAAACCCCAAATCAGGTCATGAAGAGTTGAACATAACTAACAGGACCCAGCAACACAATCCGACTCTACTGCCTACTTGCTCCTCAGACTCAACATTCTGTTACCTACTTCTTTGCTTTTGACTGCCTGTCTCCCATGCATAGGATGAACTCCCTCTTACCTCCACTTCTTTTGTTTTTTAATAAGTTTTTATTAATATATTTTGTTTTTTAATCACCTAAACACCCCCTTTGGTTCTCCTCCCCATCCCTTTTGACATAGAATTTTTTTAAGAAAAAGAATGTTAAAAAATCAGCAAAAACTGATCAAGACATTTTTTTAAAAAACCTGATACTATATGTGTGACCCTGGTTTCCAGCCAAGGAACGTTTTTCATGGGATTCTCTTAATTGGTGGAGAGAATGCTGACTCAACACTTTGTGTCTGCATGACGGGTGGAGTTGGCCCAAAAGCTTTGAGGGAGATATTCTTTACCCCTTGAGAGAATCCCAGCCTTTCTTTCCTGTCTTATTCAAGCCTCAGCTGAAGTCTCACCTTCTTCCAGGAGCCGTTCCCAATCCTTCTTTATTCTAGTACCTTTCCTCTCCTGATTATTTCCCATTTATTCTGTACATAGCTTATTTATACCTAGTTGTTTGCACGTCATCTCTCCCATTAGACTGCGAGCTCTTTGAGGACAGGAACTGCCTTTTGCCTTTCTATTCAAGAATACCCCCAGCACTAGGCAGAGTGCCTAGCACACAATTAGCATGAGTGCTAATTGACTGACTTACCCTGAATTTCAGATCACTATTAACCATTAATGTTCTGTCCCTACCAGGCTAAGTATGATTCTTCTTGGCAGTGTAAAGAGAGGCAAAATAACAATTGAATAACATTACTGTCTCTTCATCACTCTTTATCACCATCCCATCCCATCTGGTTCTCTTCTTTCTTTGAAGTTAGGATGAGATTGCCACACCTCCATGCTCAATCTTTGAGTGATCAAGGAAAGAGAGAGGAAAGAAATGTCACATTAAGGGAGACAGGCAAATATTGTCCCAATTAAAAAAATAAAGGAACAGGGTAGAATTTGAACACTTGAAAAAAGCCAGTAAGCTTGATTTTAAATCCTGGCAAAATTCTAGAATGGTTTGTTACAGGAACAGCTTTTGAACACTTAGAATCGAAAGTGATGATCGCTAAGAGCCAACATGGCTTCAAGAACATGACATGCCAGGCTACATTTTTTTTCTTCCTTTTTTTTTTTTAAACATAGTTGCCAGATTAGAGAAATGCTGTAGGAATAGTATACCTCGTTTTCAACAGAGTATTTGACAGTCTTTCATGCAATCTGTGTTTATTGAGAGGTGTAATTCCCAGGAATAAGAAGGAGCTAGGCCCATTCATTCTGGACCACACCTATAGTATTGTAATGAGTTATGGGCATCACATTTTGGGAAGGACATTGATAAAATGGAGAATGTCTGCAGGAGGACCACAGAGAGTAGTAATAGGCCTGGGGTCTATGCCATATCAATCAACGAATCAAGAAGTATTCATTAAGTGCCTACTAGAAGATATGCCAGGGGGCAGCTGGGTGGCCCAGTAGATAGAGTGCTGGGCCTGGAGGCAGGAAGACTCATCTTCACAAGTTCAAAGCCTAGGTTGCTGAAAGAAACAGGAAAAAAGAACATTTGTGTGTGAAACACTTTTAAAAAATCAAATTTAGAAGGAAAACAGTCAATCAAGTAAATATCTTTGTAAGAAACCATCAAGTGTTCTGAGAAGACTAGAGAGAGACTCTAGTCTGTCTCAGAGACAAAAGCCTGGACTTAACATGGGGATGGCTACAAGGCATTGTTCTCCAACACTTTTGAAAAGTTTTAAAGGATAAAAGTGAGAAATGTAAATCACAGAACTGTCTGGGGCCTGTGACAAGATTGTTTGTTGTTTGTTTGTGGCATACCTGACAGAATTATAGATTGTTGTGTTTTCAAACCCAAGTTAGAAATGGATCACTACTCATGAATAAGCTCTGATTTGAGGCATTAGAAGTCACAGGCGACTAGATGAAGATCGAAGAGGAGAAACTAGGAGAATGAGAAGACACACCAGTCATCTGAAGAGAGATACTGACAAAGAACTGTCCCTTGTCACCATACAGAGGACAGGAGCATCACAAGGAGAGACCCCTTACTTCGGGCGTGCTCTCTGACACTATGCACATGGGTGGGAGAGTATGACCCAGGTTTATGAATGGACTGTTTAAATCATTTCTAATTTCATCTTCTATTCAGTAAATGTTACGGTTTTTCTTGGGTTTGCATTCTCACTCAGTCTATGTTCCATGTCTAATGACTGATACAACGGTGTCACTGTGATTGATTTTGTGCAAATTGAAACACATAAGTGGGGGCTCAAAAGCTAAAGTGGCAAGTAGTAGGAGTATATCCCCCCCTACATGCTAGGGTTCCCCCCCTCCAGATCCTGAGAATAGATAGTAGCTATGTGACTACTCCGTCTGGGGATACCACTCTGACCTGCCAGCATTGACAAACCGGCTCCAGGCCCTGGGGGAGAGGATTGAGGGTAAGCAGAGGCTGTTATTTGCAGGCTAAACTTATAAAGTCAGCAAGCTATTTCTTCTTCTTGTAGGCTATCAGTTACACTAGTCCCTTCAGAGTGTCCTTAGTCAAAACTCTAGAAGACGAGAGTGTGCATCCATCCTTGCAGCACCTGGCCTGTGGAGGAACTCTTCCCCTTGCCCTAGTGTTTGGTGGCTAAGCCCTGCCTTCCTACTGCTGTGAATTGCTTAATATATTCTTCTCCTGGGGAGAGTTATTGACACTCACTGGTCCAGAGTATGCATGCCTTTCCTCTTCCTGGTGTCCAGTTATTAACAACCATGGGGAGGTAATGCAGCTGAAACCACAGAGACAGAAAGAGAGTACACATAGACACTGCCCCCGGATATTGCAATGGTATTTCTGCCTCTGCCAAAGTTCCATCCAGCCTGCATCTTTAAATGATGGGGGAGCAGTCAATACTACTGTTGCCATTCTAAGCTGAAGGTCGAGAGAGGCAAAATTGTTTAGGGATTATTAAATCAATCTACTTTCCAGTCAAGGCTTTTAGGCTGAATTATCCTCTCTGAGTTTCATTTTCTTCCTCTGTGAATTGAGGGTGTTGGCCTCCACAAAAGGAAGCTGAGGCCGAGAAGGATGCTATGACTTGTCCAAAAGCACACAGCTGTTTTAGAGATAGAGCTGGCGCTAGAGCTATGGATTTCCCGACTCCTGGTCCAATACTCTTTTAAATGAATGAATAAGGGGCAGCTGGGTGACGCAGTGGACAGAGCACCGGCCCTGAAGTCAGGAGTACCTGAGATCAAATCTGCCCTCAGACCAAACATTTGACACTTACTAGCTGTGTGACCCTGGGCAAGTCACTTAACCCCAATTGCCTAAAAATAAAACAAACAAAAAATGAATGAATAAGCATGACTAGCACTATTTGTTGTTGTTCAGGAAGGTCCTATTCTTCATGACCCCCTTTGGGGTTTTCTTGGCAAAGATGCTGGAAGGATTTGCCAATTCTTTCTCTAGTTCATTTTACAGATGAGGAAACTAAAGCAAATAGGGTGAAGTGACTTGCTTAGGGTCACACAGTACCTGAAGCTAAATTTGAACTCATGAAGATGGGTATTCCTGATTCCAAGTTCTATCCACTTGGCCACTTAGCTGCCCAACACGAGCTAAGTACTGTGCTAAGTGCTGGGGATAGAAATTAAAAGCCAAGACAATTGCTGCCCTCAAGGATCTTATATTCTAATAGAGGAAAACAATATACCTAGGGGAGTTGGGGGGTGGGGAGCACTTTTGTCCAGAATTTTACAAGGACACTATGAGATTTTAAACACACACACACACACACACACACACACACACACACACACACACACACACACACTTCATAAAATGACATTACAAATGACCAGGGAAGACTGGGTATAAGAAAATAAATTTGGCAAAAATTAAAATTAGTAAAAAACATTAAATAGAGGGTGATTTAAACCCATATCTGTCTTGACTTCAAGTCCAATGCTTCACTGTCACCTAAGTATTCTTCACTGATAATAGGAACATGCGAATAAAGACTTTCAGAGCTGTAGGCTCAGAAATATTCTTTTATTGACTAGCATGACTAGTTCTCACCAGCAGCTAACCCCTCTAATCAAATTGATAAATCAACAAGCATTTATTAAGCAACTACTATATTCCAGGACTATTATTAAACACCTACTATATTCCAGGCACAATGCTAAGCACTGGGGACACTGAGAGCAGTCCCTGCACTCAAGGAGCTCACAGTCTAATGGGGGAGACAACACGCAAAGCAACTATATGAGAAAGATACATAAGAGATAAATTGGAAATAATCTTGGAAGGCATTAAGATTAAGGAGAATGAGGACGGGCATCTTGTAGAAGGTGGGACTTTAGCTTATTCTTAGAGGTGAGAAGTGAGAAATTTCCAGGCCTGGGATAGTGCCAGGGGAAACTGAGGGAAAATGGCCAGAGTTGGGAGCTAGAGTGTCTTATGCAAGGAGGCCAATGTGGCTGGATCATAGACAATGATAATACAAAAGTTTTATTTGTGAAGGTCCAAAATGAGTCTGAGATCCAGAAAGACCATCCAATCAGGGAAGAGAGAGGTGATCACGAGAGACACAATGAGCGGCGGGTCACTAGGAAATTGGAGCATGTGTCAGGCATCCCACTTTCGTTGTTTAAGTAGATCAGAGTGGGACCAGCATTATGGCTGATTTGATTGCCACAAAACTTCTTATATATATACCTGAGGCCTGGACTGGTTCTGGAATAATAAGAAGACTACAACTATCACCTCCTTCATTCAGATATGATGGATAAATAGAATTTACACAGTCAAAGTTCAAATTAGCTTTACTGGTAGCCACGTTATACCAATGACTCACACTAATTTTCAGTCCATTAAAATTCCTAGGTATTTTTCATAAACAATTGAATAACCTTCATCCCCCATCCTGTACTCATTAAGTTGATGTTTTGAACTCAAGTATTACATTTGCAAATAAGCAATCACCATTAAATTAATGGCACAGTGGATAGTGTCCTGGCCTGGAGCCAGAAAAAGGAGTCTTCTTGAGTTCAACTCTGTCCTCAGATGCTCACTAGCTCTGTGAGCCTGGACAAGTCATTTAACCCTGTTTGCCTCAGTTTCCTCATCTATAAAATGGAAAATGGAAAAGGAAATGGCAAACCACTCCAGTATCTCTGCCAAGAAAACCCCAAATGGGGTCACAAAGTCTCACATGACTGAAAAATGACAGCAGTAACTAACTAATCAATATTAATGCTGAAAAGTCTGAACCCAGAGTGGAAATTAAGGAGGTGGGGAGTTAGGCAGGCAATTATAGAAACTTCCTCACTCCCATAACTTTGCAGTCAGGCTGACAAGTCTCAACAAATTACGAAAATTTTTCAAAGTGTGGCTGACTTCATTTGAATGGTGCTTCATTGCCAGAGCGATTCTGTATTTTTTAGAGTTTTTTTTTTTCTTTCAGTGCCACAATCAACATGGTAAGGCTTGGAATATGACCAGCTGTTCTCAATTGGCAGATTGGAACCTGTGGACTACAGGATGAGAAGACTGGCGTCAACAATGGCCACCCACATTGACCAAGTGCTTATTTTGGACTAATACTGCACCACGTTAGGCAGGGGAGGGAGGGGAGATTGTAAATTTAGACCAATTATGGACCTTACTTCCACAGGTCCTTTTAGTCTACTGAGGTGGGTGAGGTTTGGAGAGGATCAAAAATGCTTGGGTGGGGTTAACCCTTTGCAAAGGAAACTCCAACAGGGCATTTGAAACCGACAGATGTGATGTATTAAAGTTTTTATTTCATATGAACAATGCTTGTTCACTTTGAATCCTTACAATAAACATTTAGATTTATTAGGCTGGGCAATGGGGGCAAATGCAAACATAGATAATAATTCTCTGTCCCTGAAAAGTTACAATTTAGCCTGAAAGACCAGAAAGTTTAACAGTATGAAATAGTGAATCAATTAATCATCAAGCATTTATTAAGCACCAACAATATACTAAAGGCACGTAGATAGGAAGAGAGAGAGACTGCGGCACGCTGATGGGTTACAGCAGACTTCTTGAAGAAGGTGGGGTGTGATCTGGGTCTCAGGGCAGGATTCTTCTCCATTGCCCAGATGCAGGAAAGGGAGAGGAGGTAGGGCCTTCTTGTATCCAGCTCAGTAGAAGCTTGGCTTAATGTTGTTATCCCGTTGGTTCCCGTCTTTGCATTCCAAACGAATAAATGGGGGGAGTTAACTTTTTTTTAATGATCGACTCCAGATGTTCAAACTGAAGACTCATATGAAGTGGGCAAAGCATTCAACACACACCAGGGCTCTTACAGGAAGCTTTAAGTGTGCAGAGAGCTTGTGGTTTAGACCTCAGTGTTTCCTGGCAAGGCTGAACATGTCTGAGAAACCCAGGGAGGGATGAGGCCACAAATATCACACTGCTGTTTCAAAGAACCTACTTCATTGTCTCTACTTTAGAACTTTAACTGACAATTCTCGCTCTTTCCTGTTTCTTCTCTCCTCCCTGATCCAGGGTACCTGAATATTAAGTCCCACATGGGAGTGAGCATAGGCATGCAGAGGGCATTGGCTAGCCCCAAGCTCTCTGCATGCCTATGGGGTGACCTTTTGATAACAACCATCAAGGCTATTTAATGGAACCAAATTCTTTCTCATCCCTGCTACTGTGCATGCCTTCCGATCAGCTTCTTGCTGACCTCCAATCCAAAACGAATGTGGGTTGGTTCACAAGACAATGTGAAATGGTACAATGGAAAAACTATTGCATTTGGAATCACTAGACCTAGGTTTGATTCCCCGGTGTGCTGGTTACTCCCTGTGAGACCCTAGGCAAATCGACCTGTCTGGGGCTTGGTTTCCTCACCTGTAAAATGAGCCAGTTGGACCAGATAGCCTTTAAGATCCATAATAGCTCCAAAGCTCTGATCCCTTTCAGTTCTGTGCTTTCTTCCAATGCGACTTTGGACAAGTAATTACATCTCTCCAGGCCCCGGTTTCCTCATCGGTAAAAGGAGGGGGCTTGGATTTCAGAGCCTCCAAATTCAGCTCTTCATCTATGGTCCTGTGAACTATGATTTTCCACTTCCTAGAATATTTGCTCAGGACAGCCATTAGAGGAGTGGGCAATAAGAGTCATCGAGAAGGATTATGGGCAGCTCTGAACAGCACTGGGGAACCAAGTTCAAACCCTAAACTGTGCTCCTCCCAGTTTGCTATGGTTTATCCATCTAGCCAAGCTGGGGAGCCGACACACCCTTTCCAGTTTCATGCCACGGGACTTGGATGTGTGTGTGTGTGTGTGTGTGTGTGTGTGTGTGTGTGTATGTGTGATAGGGGATTTTATAGACCTGGGTTGACCAGACTTTAGGACCCAAGTTTGATTCTTCTTCTGTATTGTAAACCTGTCCAACTCAGTATTATATTCTAACATAGTTAACTTTGGGCTCTGTCTGACAAGGAGCAGACTGAGATGGTCACAGCAATGATTTCTCCCTCCCTTACAAAAGAGTAGATACGAACAAACACTTCAAGACAAGGCTTTTCTCATTTAGTTACACATGGTCACAACATCTGCATGGCCCAGCAAAGCTTTTTTTTTTTAAACAGTATCCATTATTCCCTACCTTCCTTCAAGGCTCAGTTTCTGTACTCTCACAGGAAGTGTTTCTGATACCCTTAGCTCAAGAATTTGTAACTTAGGGTCTATGAAGTGTTTTTTAATGTTAATAGCCATTTCAGTATCATTGGTCCCTTTTGTATTCCTTTTTGTTTTATCTTATTCATTTAAAAGCATCACTCTGAGAGGGGTCCATAGGCTTCACCAGCCTGCCAAGAGTCCATGACACAGAAAAGGCAAAGAACTCCAGCCCTGGTTGTTGGTATCCTCTTCCTTCTCCTCAAATGACCATGTGCTTACTCATCTATGTGTTGAATGAACTCAGAAGGATCTAAGTTCTTTAAGGGAAAAGACTATTTTTTAGTTTATTTTTATTACCCTAGTACCTAGCAAAGTGTCTTACTTGCTGGATTGAACAAGAAAACATCAAAGAATTCTCTTGTCAAGGGCAAGAATTGTTGCTTCATCATCTGGGGTCCCTTCTACCTCCAGTTCATCCCCTTAATGGTTGCACCCTTAGCTGCTTTTTCCTCTTTGACAATGGAGGAGTCCTGCCATGAGGCCACATTATCCTGGGCCAGGTCAACAAGTCCTCAGTCACTTTGATTTCCACCATTTGATATTTTTTCCCTCCCTCTTACAAAAGGGTAGATAAGCCCCCACACATTGTCCCTGACCAGTGATACTTAGGAAAAGTAGTAGCCCAACAGTAGAAAACACTCATAAGAATTTGTACCACGAATAGGGAAAACTCTGCAGTTTTGTTTGATTGAAAGGATTTTTTTTTACATCTGTTCCCAAAGTGGAGCAAAGAGAAACTTCCCCCAGGAGAAATCATTCTCATTTTTCCTTTTCCTGGTGTGGAGGCTTTTGCTGATTTCGAGGCCTGGGCAAGGGAGGGCCAGTTTGCTTCTGGACTTTTGGAGAAGGCCTTTTCTGCTGCTGCTGAGGACGATGTCCAGGTACTGGGGGACAGCGACCAGGTACCTGGAGATGCTGACCAGGGGCCTGGGGACGATGACCACCTGGTTGCTGTGGATGGCGACCACCAGCTAGTTGTGGATGGTGACCTGGACTCTGATGAAGCTTTCGACCTCTCTCTTCCTTTACTCTGGAGATTTTAATCTCCAGATTCTGATCTGTAACTGCAAAAACAAAATGCACATTTAGCTTTTAAAGAAGTGGTCTAAATGTAATATAGAACCCTGAGGGATGCAAGCTTCCTCACAACTTTGTTGTTCTTGAGCCATTTTTCAGTCATATCTGACTCTTTGTGACCCCATTTTGGATCTTCTTGACAAGAATACTGGAATGGTTTGCATCGTTATAATGCTATTTCTAGGGACTATGCCATCAGACTACCTAGAGCAAGGATTTTTAGCCTAGAATCATATTTTGATGACTGTATTTTCATGTAATTATTTTTCTTTGTAATCTTATGTATTTTATTTTGTGTATTTAAAAACATTATTCTGAGAAGGGGTTCATGGCTTTATGAGAATGCCAAAGGGGTGAATAATACACACAAAAAGTTAAGAACCCCTGACCTAGAATGAAATAGGACTGTGAGATTTAAGAGCTGGAGGAAGCCTTCAAGGTAAGCTAATCCACTTTTTCATTATATAGCTGAGGAAACTGAGGAACAGAGAAGAATAAAGTACAAAGAGATTCCAAGACAAATTGGACTTTTTAGGCAATTGGGGTTAAATGACTTGCCCAGGGTCACACAGCTAGTAAGTGCCAAGTGTCTGGTCTGAGGCCGCATTTGAACTCATGGCCTCCTGACTCCAGGGCCGGTGCTCTATTCACTGTGCCACCTAGCTGCCCCGTGAATTGGACTTTTGCCAAACTACACAGCATTCCAGCTTGGAGCGTATCTGCTAAGTGTATTCTTGATTGGTTCATAAGGTTTTACTCTTTACTCAGTCTTCAGAAGGTCACAAGTAGTTCAAGTTCTGAGGCCCAAAGTCAAGAGACCCTCCCTCTGTCCCTCTCTTCCTTGGAGTCAGAGGACTCCTTGGCTACTAGTAATGTGCTTTGCTGTATGATTTCAGAAATAACAAGTGAAATCCATGATAGAGGTCTGGTGACAGTCGCAGCACGCTACTACTGTCCCCATCTTGTCTTCTTCCCCCTTAGAGATTTATCATCCCCAGAGCCTGCACTAGATGGTGGTGTCCCCAAGAGTCTGTCTCATCAGCTTCTATGAATTTGATTATCTTCTCTATAAAGATTCGCAGATCTTTATATCCAGCCCTCTCTGCTTTATATCCACCCGATTAACCAATCACCTCTTGCACATTAGAGCTGGATGACTGGTAGACATCTCAAACTCAACATATACAAAACAGAACAGAACTCATTCATCTTGCCCCACCAAGATCCTCCTGTCTCCCACACTTCCCTATTACCGTAAATGGCATTGCCATCCTCTCAGTCACCCAGGCCCAGAACCTCAGTATCATCCTTGATTACTCATTCACACTCGCCCCACATATTCAGTCTGTTGCCACCTCCTATCATTTCTACATTCGATACATCACTCCTACATGTCCATGTCTCAAGTCACATAGTAAGCACTGATGGGGGGGGCATCACCTCCTAGGGCCCACTGGTTGGTCTCCCTGACTCAAGTCTCTCCCGATTTTAATACATCCTCCACTCAGCTGTCAAAGTGATCTTTTTAAAGTCCAGGTTTGACCTTGTTACCACCCCACCAATTCAATAAACTCCAGTTTCTCTATATTACCTTCGGGGTCAAATACAGTACAAGTCAGGTACAGTAGATAGAACACTGGCCCTGGAGTGAAGAGGATCTTAGTTCAAATTTAGCCTCAGACACTTACTAGCTGTGTGACCCTGGGCAAATCACTTAACACTGCCTCAGTTTCCTCATCTGTAAAATAGACTGGAGAAGAAAATGGCAAACCACTCCAGTATTCTTGTCAAAAAGATCTGAAATGGGGTCACAAAGAGTCAGATATGGCTGAAAAATGACTGAATAACAGCAAAATTGTGAAGAGGCGTTCTTCTGACATCAAGCTTAAATCAGCCTTACTGAAATTTCCACCCACTGCACCTGGTTCCTCCCTTTTAGAAGAAATTGCATGATAGATCCTCAGATCTTTGAACCCAATAATCATATCTCCTCTGAACGTTCATTTCAGAAGGCTGGGCACCTCCAAGTGCTTCAAGCGATTCTCACGTTGGGTAGATTTGAGACTTGCACCATCCTCGTCCTTTTCTCTAAGTACTGTAGCTTATCAATGTCCTTCCTAAATTGTACCACCCATAACTAGACACAATATTCTAGGTATGGTCACATCCAGTCAGGGTACGAGGGAGCCATCGCCACCTAGTTCCTAGAAGCTCTGACACTATCTATGCAGCCCCAGATTGCATTAAGTTTTTTGGTAGCCACATCACAGTCCTGACTCATATTGAACCTGCAGTCCATAAACCCCCCTGATATTTTTTTCAGATATACTGCTGTCTAATCATCCCTCCCCCACATTATACATGCGAGGCTGACTTTTTGTAAAGTGCCTTAATTAACATTTACTCTGATGAATTTCATCTTGTTTAGATTCAGTCCAGCACTGTAGCCTCCCAAGGTCTTTAGGAATGCCGGATCCATCATCCAGTACGTCAACCATTCTTTCCAGCCTTTGTGTCATCTGAAAATCTGACAATCTTGCCATTGAGGCCTTTATCCAAGTCATTAACAGAATTGTAAGCAGCACAGGGTCAAGTGCAGACCCCTTTGGCACTCACATGGAGACTTCCTGCCAAGTTGTTAGCAACTACTCTTTGTTCCTGGCCTTTCTGTGAATTGGAATCCATCTGATGGCATCATTGCCTGGTCCCCATCTTTCCCACAAAATAGCATGAGATCAAATGCTTTGCTAAAATCTAGGTAAGCTATGGGCAGCTAGGTGGCACTTACTAGCTGTGTGACCCTAGTGACTTAACCCTGTTTACCTCAGTTTCCTCATCTGTCAAATGAGCTGAAGAAGGAAATAGCCAACTACTCCAGTATCTTTGCCAAGAAAACCTCAAATAGGGTCACGAAGAGCCGGGCATGACTGAAAATGACTGAATGATACACAGGTAAACTGTACCTATGGAATCCCTTGGAATACCAATTAATAACCATAAAAAAGGCATTAAATTTTATCAGGCATAATCTATTCTTGATAAAGTCACTTACAGTGGTGCTTCATAATCATCCTTTCAAGATATGTTCAGAGGGGCAGCTAGGTGGCGCAGTGGATAGAGCACTGGCCCTGGATTCAGGAGGACCTGAGTTCATGTCCGAACTCAGACACATAACACTTACTAGCTGTGTGACCCTGGGTAAGTCACTTAACCCCATTGCCTAAAACCCTCCTCCCAAAAAAAAGATATGTTCTGACACCAATTTAAAAAGGAGTTCCTACCATACTTAAAAGACAAATGCCATCACTTTTTTCCTAGTTCAAATTAACTCAATTCCTTCATCCTCCTCTTAGAAATTTAACTTTCTATCCTATTATTCATTTCTTTGATTTTCCCTGAATCCAATAGAATTGTAGAGGTAGACTGTGGCAAGACTGCTGGACATGAGGGTCAGAGTTCAAATCCTGACTCAGACACTGACTAGCTGGGTGACCTCAGTTTCTTCATTTGTAAAATAAGAATAATAATATTTGCAGTCCCTAACTCAAGAGTTTTTGGGAGGAAGGGCTTTGTAAATTTTAAAGTAGTGTAGAAATGTGAGTTATCTTCTTTTTTCCCCTTTAGCCATATTAAGAAATGGAGCTAACACAATTAACTTTTTATTATCCAGGGACTGATAATCCATTTTGTATACTGCTCTTTGCTCCCTCCTCCCCATTTCTGCTCCATACATATTAAGATACTCATCACAGTAAGTAAAACGTGTAAAAATATTCTGCCCACAGCTACTCAGCTCTTGGTGGAAATTAACCACAAAATTTTGTTTGCCCCAAAGACACTGAGCCCTAGACCACATATTGAACACTAGTTTTGCTCTGGTAGCCACTGGGAAGTTCTTTAGAGATTGGATCCAGTCTGAGCAAACCTGAGAAACCTGCCTATATAGTTAGGTGGCACAGTGGTTACAGCTTTGAACCTGGAATCAAGAAGACCTGAATTGAAACCTGGCTTCAGAAACTTACTAGCTGTATATCCCCAAATAAATCACAAAACCTCTGCTGTCTCAGTTTCCTCATTTGTAAATGGAGTTATTAGCAGTACTTATCTCCCACGGTTGTCGTGAGGCTAAAATAAAATAATAATAATAGTAATAAAATGTTCTACAAACATTAAAGCTATATACAAATGCTAGCTGTTATTAAAGTGAGTAGATCTCCTTTCTTTAGATCTGACCAGGTAGAGCAGTGGATAGAGTGCCAGACTTGGAGTCAGGAAGACTCATTTTTGTCACTTCAAATCTGGCTTAAGATACTTCCTAGCTGTGAGATCCTGAGCAAGTTACTTAATCCTGTTTGCCTTAGTGTCCTCATCTGTAAAATGAGCTGGAGAAGTAAATATGGTGCAAATCACTCCAGGATTTTTACCAAGAAAACCCCAAATGGGGGTCACAGAGTCAGACACAACTGAAATGACCAAACTGGGTCTGACTGAACCAAGCTTAAAGATCCAAAGATATTTACAGGATTATGAAGTATGGAGAGTAAGAGGTAGAAAAGACCTGAGCGGCTCCCTAGCTCGTCTGTACCTAAAGGTTCTACAACAATTTCTTTGACCTTTGTTTGAAGATACCACAAATACTTCCTGAGGCAGCCCATGCCACTTTAACTATTCTAATTAACAGGAAGTTTTGTCTTACCTTAATAGAAGACACAACTTCCTGCAACTACCACCCACTGCTGATCCTATACTGACTTCTGGGGCTAAAAAAAAAAAAATCTAGTCCCTTCTCAACATGGTAGCAATTCATATACCTGAAGACAAATATCATTCCCCTATCTGTGTCTTCTCTAGACATTCCTTGGTTCCCTTAATGGTTCCTTTTATGACATGCACTCCAATCTGGGGGGCAGCTAGATGGCACAGTGGATAGAGCTCAGGCCTTGGAGTCAGCAGGACCTGAGTTCAAATCTGACCTCAAACACTTGACACTTACTAGCTGTGTGACCCTGGGCAAGTCACTTAACCCCATTGCCTAGCCAAAAAAAAAAATGGATTCCAATCCACATCATCATTTTGGTTGCCTTCTTTAGGTTCTCTCCTGACTGTCAATATCCTTACTAAAATACGGTGGTAATGATGGTGATGATGATAATGGATAATATTTATATTGCGCTTATTATGGACCAGGCACTGTGCTAAGTGCTTTATAAATATCCTCATTTAATCCTCACAGGGATCAAATGTTAGGTATTACTATCCCCATTTAACAGATGAGTAAACTGAGGCCAGAAGAAGTTAAGTGACTTTCCCAGGGTTACACAGTCAGTAAATATCTGAGGCTGGATTTGAACTCAGGTCTTCCTGATGCCAGGCCTGGTACTCTATCTACTGTGTCACCAGCTGCCTTTCAAATTCAAACTGAACGTAACATGTCAAACATGGTCTTACCAAGACAGAGTACAGAGGGACTCTCACTTCCTTCCTTCTGAACACCATGCCTCTCAACACAGCCCTAATATAGGGGAGAGAAAACATATGTATATATATATATATATACACATATATATATATATATATATACACATATATACACACACACACATATATATATGTGTGTATATATATGCTATATATATGTATGTATATGTATATATTTGTATATGTATGTATATGTATATGTGTGTGTATGTATATATGCACATATATGTATATATGTGTGTATATATATACACCAAGGCTAGAGATCATTGAAAATAGCAGCTAAAACATAAAAAGAAAGGCATGGGAGGTTCCCAGTAATGAATAGGAATTTAAATCCAAAAAAGAGGCTAAAAATAAAATTCAAGGCCTTACACATCTATCTACAAATGCACATGTTAGTAATAAGCAGAGTAAACTAGAAAGCCTACATAAGGAAGCAATGTAATTATAGGTGTCACTGAGACTTAGTAGAATGACACTTATGGCTGAAATATGGGTCTAAAAAGATATACTTTATCCACAAAAAGTGATGATGATATTCAGTCATTTTTCAGTCATGTCCAACTCTCTGTGACCCCATTTGGGATTTACTTGGCAAAGAAACTAGAGTAGTTTGCCATTTCCTTCTCCAGCTCATTTTACACATGAGGAACTGAGGCAAACATGGTTAAGTGACTAGCCCAGGGTCATACAGCTAGGAAGGCTCTGAGGCCAGATTTGAAGTCACAAAGATAAGTCATCCTATCTCCAGGCCCAGTGCTTTATTCATTGTGCCACTTAGCCTGCCCTGTCCACAAAACAAAACAAAACAAAACAAAACAAAACAAAAGGGGATAGATAAAATAAGAAGCAGAATAGCATTGTCTATTAAGAAGGTATATTTGTATGAAGATATCCACGGATTACAGTGGGGAGGCCTGGTAGGGAATATTTAGTCGAAAGTCAAGAGAGGGATATCCTGGAGAAATATCCTGAGAAGGCAACCACCCTTCCAGTAAAATGAAAGCTCTTTTAAGTAAGAAACTGTCTTACTTGATTTGTATTCTTACTTCATTTTTATTCTCATAGCACACAGTAAGTGCTTAATGAATGTTTGTCACTTTCTCTTGAATTCATCTCCCAAAATGTCAGCTACCAGATTTAGGATTCAAGGTAAGAGTGGGTAAACATTCCTAAAACTATAGATCTCACAAACCCCCACCAGTGTGCTCCCCATTAGCAGTCAGCCAATAGACACAACTAGCTCCTAGCAAAGGCATTTACTAAGAGGACATAGTAAGAACAATAAATACAAAAAATTCTGTGATAGACCTAGGGCAAGTTCTCCCTCACGTACACATTGGGATTCTGGGACAAGTGGGGGGAAACTTAGAATATGATGTTAATGAAACATGAAGGCAACAAATGTGGCCAAGGCAAGGCACAATTGTGGTACTGCAGGGGCCCAATATAGTTTCTCTCTTCTTAGAATCTTCATACAGCTCTACCCCAGATACAGTATCTTTACTGGGCAAAGGTTGCATAATCAAGATGCTGCGGCCTTCTCCTCTACCATATACTCCAGAACTCTTTACTTATTGCCAAGAAAAGTTTTCTGAATCCACAGCCCTTTTCTGTTGCTAGAGGTCCTGCTCCTGAAAGTTATTTCTTCCTTCAAGTTACTAACTCTGTGTCTGGAGTGTATATCCTACACCTTGAAGCAGTGTCTCCTACTGATTGAGTAGCTCCCCTTCAAGCTATATGGCTGGTGGAGAAATCATCTCTTCCTCCCACCCACCCATGATGGTCTCTTCCACAGGTAACTCTGGACAGATGTGTATCCTCCTAGGATTTCTGAATTAATCCAGTGTTTATTCATTTAAAGTCCTGCAAAGCCAAACCATATGGGATTACTCCATTTAATTCCATTATAGAAAAGTGTTCACATTTCACAAAGGGATCACTAGATGTTAACACCTTCTTAACATACTAACACCTCATTACCTCTGTCATATTTGTCTTCTGAGACTACATTAACTATGACTATTAACTACAACTATTAACTATAATTACATTAACTATCTTCCTTCCCTTACAAATTCCTGTTGATTGATTTATGTCATGGACTGATCACAAGTTACCAGAAAATCTTCTTCCAATGATTCTTAAAGGATGGATGACCTCTTTTCTCAAGTTACCTTTGAAGCTATGTTATGATCTTTGGAATCAAATAAATAAACATTTATTCAGTACTTACTGAGATGTCAGGCGGGGCAGCTAGGTGGAAGAGTGGATAAAGCCTAGGTCAAGAAAACCCCAAACTGGGTCATGAAGAGGCAGACACTGACTGAAATAACCAAGCAACAATGTGTCAGGACCTCTACTGAGTGCTGAGGACAAAAATACAATCAAAAACAAACAATCCCTGCCCTCAAAGAACTTACATTCTAATGGACAATTGGATTTTTTTTTTGATGAGGCAGTTGGGGTTAAGTGACTTGCCCAGGGTCACCCAGCTAGTGAGAGTAATGTGTCTGAGGCCAGATCTGAACTCAGGTCCTCCTGACTCCAGGGCTGGTGCTCTATCCACTGCACCACCTAGCTGCCCCATAGCACAATTGGATTTTTTCTGGAACTTACATTCTAATGAAGAAAGGATAACTTTAAAAAGAGCTAAATATTGGGGGAGAGGAAGGTGTCCACATGGGGACATGGCAGAGAAAGAAGTTTGGAGAACCAGAGCGCAGAGAGAAGAGGAGGAGTGAACATGGCTGACCTAGTCACTTTTCTTAAAATTGAGGTTCTGGGAGGAGCAGAGCACTCAGAGGAAGGCATTCAGGGGTGGAATGATGTTCCAGGGCAAGAAGCTGCTTCGTCCTCACAGTATCCAATTCCTCATTGTCTAGGAAGAGTCTTATGCCTCACACCCTTGACCTAGCAATACCAATACTAGGTCTGTATCACAGAAGTGATAAAAACGAAAAGGAAAAAGACCTATGTGTACAAAAATATTTATAGCAGCTCTTTTCTAGTGACAAAGAATTGGAAATTGAGGATATGCCTGTCAACTGGGAAATGGCTGAACAAATCTTGGTATGTGACTATGATGAAATACTATTGTGCTATAAGGAATGATGAGCAGGATGCTCTCAAAAAGACCTGGAAAGACTTGCATGGGCTGATGCAAAGTGAAATGTACAGAGTGCAAAGTAACAGCAATATTATAAGATGATCAGCTGTGGATGACTTAGCTCTTCTCAGCAATATAATAATCCAAGACAGCCCTGAAGGACTTATGATAAAAAATGCTATCCATCTCCAGAGAAAGAACTGATGGTGTCTGAATATAAATTGAAACATACTTTTTTTACTTTATTTTTCTTGAGGTTTTTTTTGGGGGAGTGTGGTCTATGTTTTACTTAACAACATGACTAAGGGGTTGGGGAGGGAAGGAAGGGAGAGAATTTGAAACTCAAAGTTTTAAAAGTGAATGTTAAAAATTGTTTTTACATGTCACTGGGGAAAAATAAAATACTAAATAATTTTTCAAAAAAAAAAGAGTCAGGGCAGCTAGGTGGTGTAATGGATAGAGCACTGACCCTGGAGTCAGGAGGACCTGAGTTTTCTATCTCCTAATCTCCTGATTTGGTTCAGATTTTCCGTCCATCTCCAGATTCCTTTTCTTTTTTTATTTTTGCCTCTATAAGCTGCTTTGGAGTTAGTGAACCTCGATTCAAATTCTGGCTCTGGTCGCTCCTACCTTTATCATCTTTGTCAAGTCCTTTAACCTCACCAAATCTCAGATCCTTAACCTATAAGGTTAAGACTAGATCACCTCTCACGCCCCTTCCAACTCTTAAGTTCTATGACTTTGTGATCCCTAATAACCTTGAGAATGGAGAGATTCTTCTCTTTAGCTTTCTCTTTTTTTCAAAAAAGAAAAAGGTTTTAGTGATGTTCTTTTTTTAGTGTCACTATGACTTCTCAATGATTCCTTTACCCCAGTAGAAGTCATCCTTCTAGCAAAGTACAGTTAAGCAAAACAAATAGACAAATCAGCCACATCCTGCAATGTATGCCTCCTCGCACACCTGGAGTCCACCACCTCTCTCTGGAGTCATGATTGGTCAATTAATCAAAGCTCTGTTTTCTTTCAATTTTGTTTTGTTTTCCTTGCATTATTTTGGTTATCCTATGAATTGGTATCCTGGCTTCTTTCCCCTTTTCTTAAACATTGTTATTCAGTCATATCTGACTCTTCATGACCCCATCTCTTTTCTTGGCAGAGATACTGGAGTGGTTTGCCATTTCCTTTTCCAGCTCATCTTACGGACGAGGAAACTGAGGCAAATAGGGTTAAGTGATTTGCCCAGGGTCACACAACTAGTAAATGTCTGAGGCCAGATTTGGAGTTATGCAGATGAGTCTTCCTGACTTCAGGTCTTGCGCTTTAACCACTGCACCACTTAGCTGCTGGTAGATGCCATTATTATCCTCCTTTTATAAATGAGGAAACTGAGGCAAGCAAGAGTTAAGGGAGTTAGCTCAGAGATACACAGCCGATCAGTTTCTGAAGCTGTATTTGAACTTAGTTCTTTCCAGTTCCCAGTCCAGTGCTCTGTGCATTGTACCACCCCACTTGCCTTCTATTCTTTGTGGAAGTGAAATTGTTAGTTCTCAGTCCTCCGTGTTCTTGTTCACGCTCTCGTGGCAAATTGCTGGGATGAACTAACTGCATTTCAGTGATAGTTTATTCAACTACCTGAATGCAAATTAGTAACTCCCTGCCAATGAATCGTGAGAAACTGAACCCAGGTGGTGTGTGAGGGACTTTCTCGCTGAATCCCGTGACCAGCCACTCCCTCCCTCTTCCTACCTTTTCTATCCTCTCCCAATGACAGGAGAAGAGAAGCCTCCTCCCATTTTTCTGCTCCTTTGCTGCTCATCATATTTTCTCTCCTCGAGAAGCAGGTCACTCTTGGAAGATACCTGGAAGTAGAGTCTGAACCAAGACCCTAAGAGGGAATCAGTAAACATTGATTTATTTTTTCCCCCTGGTTCAGAAGAGCCTCCACTCCAGGCAGTGACAGAATATTGTCACCTGGCCGCTATGGAGGTACTCGAGTGAATGATCCGTGACCCAGCCACACCTCCTCTCATACTCTGGGATTCTTGTCCTCACATCCTTTCTTAAACCCTACATGCATATATAACCACTATACTAAAAGCCCTCCTCTGAGGCAGCTGAGGTGGGGTAGTGGAAGACAGTGCCCAATGTGGAGTCTCGAAGATCGGGATTGGAAATCCTACCTCAGACACTTGTTGTCTGTGTGACCCTAACGTTATGGGTCAGGAGCCGATGATGCAAACTCAGAGAGACTTGAAGTACACCATCCCCTCCCCCCACCTCACCCACTTTAATCCCAGACGCTGAGATGAGCATCCTGGGAGGCTTCCATTAGCTCCTCACCACGTCTCCCCCACCCCAGGGTTGCCGAGAGTAGGAAGCTGTGGGACGAGCCCGGGACGGTCTGAGTTAACTCTGCCACCAGGTGGAGTGACCTAAAACACAGTTGTTGTCCCTTTGGGCAAGGCGTGTATAAGGACTACTTTACAGAGTGAAGAGTAGGCTTCTGCGACTTGGTAGAACCTCGGTGAGGGCTGCTTTTGCCTAGGTATCACCTGGCGTGTTTTTATTAAAGAAATGACTTATACGAACTTTCAAGTTCTGAGTGGTCCGCTGCACTCAATACGGACCTCCTCCCAAGATACCTAGGCAAGTCACTTAACCTTTCTCAGCCTCAGTTTCCTCATCTGTAAAATGGGGATAATCATATCATTTACCTCATAGAGTTTTTGTGAGAATAAAGTAATAGCAAATTAATTGATTAAATTAATTAAAATAATATTAAATATTAAATAATTAACAATTAAAATAATATTAATATTATATAATTTAAAATAATACATACCTATGCATACACATATATGTGGATAGATAGATAGATCTAGCTATACATAACCTTAGTACCCTTTTAAACATCGCTTAAAAGGGTACTAAGACTTTTGGGACACATTGTCTATATAAATATGTGTATACATGTGTGAGAGAGAAAAGAATGTGTGTGTCTGTGTGTGTGTATAAAACTCTTGGCAAACCTTAAAGCACTATCTAAATGCTAGCTATTATTATTTTCACAATTTGTGGATACCAGTACAGTACCTCACTTGTCTCTCAGTTTCACTATATGACCAAGCAGCTCCCCTTTCTGATCATGCAGTTCCTGAAGGATGGATTTGACACCTCTTCTTTCATTCAATCGGAGATAATATGCCATAGTCTATTTATGTCAGGGATACTCCAACAGATCACCCGAAATTGTGATTCTCCAACAACTGCTGGGCTCCATGGTCATAGACTTAGAGCAGTGATACCAAACTCATACAGAAATGGTGGCCAATAAGCCACCCATTAGGATCTCTGATGGCTGCAAATTGACTTAAAAAACCACATATTAACATGCATATTATTATATTTTTATTTATTTTGTTAGCCATTTCCCAATCATATTTTAATATGGTTTGAGGGAGTCAACAATCTTAAGTACCCTCAAACCATATTAAAATGTAATTGGCAATTACATTTTGGAGATGTAAGGGCAAATGTAATTGGGCCTCTGTGGTTTGATGCCTCTACCTTAGAGTATGGGTGTTCAAAGGATGGAGTCTGGTATCACAAAGCAGCTTGGGGTGGCTAAAACTGGTATATAATTTCACTATCATCTGGCCCATTTTTCTCCTGTTCAAGCCTGGGCCTCTCTCACTGTCTATCCACTTGCATTCTCACCAGTCTCCAACTGTCTCTCACTTCCCTTCCCATCTAGTCTATGCACCATTGGCAGGTTGAACTTCCTAACAAAGTGTTCTAAACACATCGTTCATCTGCTTAAAAGCCTTCCATTTGATTTGTTTGTAAAATCAAGCCTTTATTCAGAATCCTCTGTGTGCATAATGCATTATGGTGGGAGGTGGGGATGCAGAGTTGAAGCAAGACACAATCCCTGATGTCAAAGAGCTTGCTTTCTGGTTGGGAAGGCTATACCAAATACACAAATACCTCAGATATGTATCAATGCCATCAGTCTGTGCCAAGCTAACCAAACACTGCATCTCAGAATTGGAAGACTCTTCAAAGGTCACCATTCTACTTATCAGCATGGTACAGTGGAACAAACACTGGGCTCTGAAGTCCAAAGACCTGGGTTCAAATCCTATCTTGGATATTTACTACCTCTGTGCCTTTGGTCACATATTTTGACCTCCCTGGGTTGAATTTTCTCCATTTATAAAGTGAGGGGGTTGGGCTAGCTGGCCTTGGGTCAAGCAGCCCCAGTATGATGTGAACCTGATTAAAATGCAAATCAATGAATATTGATGTTACATAAACATTAAACAAAATTGACAAAAATAGAACATAGATAATATTAATCTGTGGTTTTCCACTTTTCACACAAATAAAGTCAGATCTAAATAATTGGAAAAATATCAGTTGCTCATGGGTAGACCAAGCTAATATGATAAAAATGACAATTCTACCTAAATTAATTTACTTATTCAGTGCCATACCATTCAAACTACCAAAAACTATTTTACAGAGCTAGAAAAAGTAATAACAAAATTCATGTGGAAGAATAAAAGGTCCAGAATATCAAGGGAATTAATGAAAAGAAATTCAAGGGAAGGTGGCCTAGTCATACTAGATCTAAAACTGTATTATAAAGCAGCAATCATCAAAACTACTTGGTACTGGCTAAGAAAGAGTGGTGGATCAGTGAAATAGGTTTGTCACACAAGACATAGTAGTCAATGACTATATTAATCAACTGTTTGAGAAACCAAAAGTCTTCAGCTTCTGGGATAAGAAATCACTATTTGACAAAAACTTCTAGGAAAATTGGAAAACAGTATGGCAGAAATTAGGCATAAATCAACAATTTATACCATATACCAAGATAAGGTCAAAATGGGTACACGATTTAGATAGAAAGAGTGAAACTATAAGCAAATTAGGAAAGCAAGGAATAGTCTACCTGTCAAATCTATGAAAAACGGAAGAATTGATGACCAAACAAGGGATAGAGAACATTATGAAATGCGAAATAGATAAGTTTGATTACATTAAATTAAAAAGTTTTTGCACAAAGGTAATGCAACCAAGATTAGAAGAGAAGCAGAAATCTGGGAAACAATTTTTACAGCCAGTGTGACCTCATTTCTAAAATATGTAGAGAACTGAGGCAAATCTATAAGAATAGAAGTTATTCCCCAATTGATAAATGGTCAAAGGATATCAACAGACAATTTTTGGATGAAGAAATTAAAGCTATCTATAGTCATATGGAAAGATGTTCTAAGTCACTACTGATTAGAGAAATGCAAATTAAAATAACTGAGGTACCACCTCACACCTGTTTGATTGTCTAATATGACAGAAAAGGAAAATGATAAATGTTGGAGAAGATGTGGGAATATTGGAACACTAATGCATTGTTGGTGGAGTTGTGAACTGATCTAACCATTCTGGAGAGCAATTTGGAACTATGCTCAAAAAGCTATAAAACTGTGCACACCCTTTGATCCAGCAATACCACTATTAGGTCTATATCCTAAAGAGATCATAAAAAGGGAAAAGGACCCACATGTACAAAAAAAATTTGTAGCAGCTCTTTTTGTGGTGGCAAAGAATTGGAAATTGAGGAGATGCCCATCAATTGGGGAATGGCTGAACAAGTTGTGGTATATGAATATAATGGAATACTATTGTTCCATAAGAAATCCAGCAGGCAGATTTCTGAAAAACCTGGAAAGACTTATGTGTACTGATGCTGAGTGAAGTGAACAGAACCAGGAGAACACTGTACACAGTAACAGCAACATTGTGTGATGACTGGCTTTGTTAGACTTAGCTCTTCTCAGCAATGCAATGATCTAAGATAGTTCCAAAAGATTCATGCTAGAAAATGCTATCCACATCCAGAGAAAGAAGTATGGAATCTGAATGCAGATCAAAGCATACTATTTTCTCCTTTTTTGTGTTTTTTTTCTTTCTCATGGTTTTTCCCTTTTGTTCTGATTCTTTCACAACATGACTAATGTTGAAATATGTTTAATATGATCATACATGTATAGCCTAAAAAAAAAATTCCTTGCAACTCTGAAAAAAACAACTGTGGTTTTCAAAGTCAGTATACCACACCACTACCCTCTCCCAAGAATCCTTAGGTATGGTTTAGTGGCCCCATTTCTATTTGAGTTTGACATCATTGTTGTAGATCTATAATCCTGAAGAATCCCCCCTACACCATCTCTAACCAGTGGTTATCCTGTTCTTGTTTGAAGACCTTCAATAAAAGGAGATACTACTCTTTACTCCTTATGTGATCTTTGGCGATTCACTTCTTTCTGGGTCTCTCCATGTAAAAAATGAAGGGCTTCCCATGTGTAGTCTCTAAAGGCCCTTCTAGCTCTAAATCCTCTAGCATTCTGGGAATTCACAGAGTAAACAGGAGAGGTCCAGTTAAAGTAGCATAGTAGCTTCAAGCAGGGAGGAGAGATAAGAGAAGGCTTCATGGAGGAAGACTCCTTAAAGTAGGGATACTTACCCTTTCTTCTGGCTTGGAGCCCCTTGGTAGTCTGATAAAGGATACGGACCCTTTCTCAGAATCATCTTTTTAAATAATGGAAGGAAATGCTCAATTTCAATTAGAAGTCAGTAAAAATAAAAGATGTAATTTTCCCCATCCAAATTCATGTACCCCCCCTGAAATCTACTGAGGGACTCCTTTGGTGGGGAAGGGGTCTGTAGATTCCAAATTCGGAAACTCTGCCTTAAAGAAAGAGAAGTATATCAGCAGACAGAAAGGTGGGGGTTATATGGAAGAGATTATTTCAGGAATATGGGGAACAGTGGCAAAATCTGGAGGTAGCAAAGGGAATATAAGTTGGGAAAACATCAAGGTTCATGGTTTTCTGCCTAGTCTAGCCTTCCAGACACAGAAATTCACCACCTCCTACCTTTCCAGAATTATCTCATGCTCTCTCTTCTCTTGTCCCTTGTACTCTGAGCAGCAGAAAAAAAAATGGATAATTTACTGTTCCCTGAACACTGTCCCAAGCTTTCCTGCCCTCTTGGCTCATATATTCCTCTTCTTTCCTTCTCCCTTTAAATCTTCATTCTTCTAGGGCTCCCATCAAACGCCACTTCATTCACGGAAGTTTCCCTGAACCCTCCCCTTGCCCCAGCCAAAGCTGGAAAAGCTCTCTCTGTGATCTGAGCTCAGAGCAACCTCTAACATATTTTATGTTCCTATATTTCAATTTTTATTATAGTCATTTGTATACATTTAGGGATGAGCGGTTTTGATTGGTTACTGAGCACAAGCTTCCATAGCTTATGATATCTAGCCAGATCCAGACCAGACCATGATTCACACAACCCGTCATGATTCTCCTCTTGCCCTTTGCCCTGCTGAACTCCTCCCTGCTGGGTAGATAGATGGGTGCTGCAGTGGATAGAGAGGGCCTGGAGTCAGAAAGAGTTGAGTTCATATCCAGCCACAGACATTTACTAGCTGTGTGATCCTGGGCAAGTCATATAACCCTGTTTGCCTCAGTTTCCTCATCTGTAAAATGAGCCAGAGAAGGAAATAAACCATTCTAGTATCTTTGCCAAGAAAATCTTAAGTTGGATCATGAAGAGTTGATCACAAGAGAGCAACAACCCTTCCCCCGTCCTTTTTTTTTTTTTTACCTCTAGCTCTAACTAAAGAAATTAAATCAAAACTACTATTACTTCTAGTAACGGTGTGTCAATTGACTGTCCTATATATCAGCTCACCATCCCTGTGACTCAAAATTAAAATTCCTGTTCCTTTACATACATACATACCTACGTAAATTTATATGTGCACACATACATGTGTATATGGATGTATTGTATACATGTGGAAATGTTTGTATGTATGTGTATATATTAACACACACACACATATATATATTTGTATGTATTATGCTGTCTCCTCCTATTAGAATGCAAACTTATTGAGGTCAATGACTCACTTTTTGTATTTATAGCTCTAGCTTTTAGCATAGCACCTTGCTCATAATAGACAATAATATTTTTATTAATTAATTTCATCACATCATCATTTCATCACTGCATATATTGTAAGCCTCCTTGGCTCAAAAGGAAAAAAATGGTCCCTGCCCTTAAGGTGCTTGCCTTCTACTGGGGGTGTACAACATGTACCCAGATAAATAAATGCAAGAAAATTTGAGGAGGAACAGAGCAATGACAGCTGGGGGACCCAGGAAAGGTTTCTCATCAGAGATATCATATGAGCTGAGCCTTGGAGGGGACAAAGGGTTGGAAGATAGAGGTGTGAGGAAGGAATGAATGCATTCCAGGCGTAGAAGTGACAGATGGGATACCAAATCTGGGGACCAGCTAGCAGGCAGTTTGGCTAAAATGTAGAGTATGGGAAGGGGAGTAACATGCAATAAGGTGGACTAAATCCAAATCATGAAGGACTTTAAACGATAAGATGAAGGGTTTGTATTTTGTACGTGAAGCCCTGTTTTTGAAAGGGGACTCTGCTCAGGTAGATGGCCCAGTGCATAGAATTCTGGACTCTATAGTCAGCAGGACCTGAGTTTGGCTTAGACTTTTACTAGCTATGTGACCCTAGGCAAATTACCTCACCTCCATCAGCCTGTTTCCTCATCTATAAAATGAGAATCGTAACTCCCACTTCGTACGGTTATTGTGAGATAAACATATATAAAGCGCTTTGCAAATTTTAAAGTGTAAACTTCAAATCTGGCCTCAGACACTTACTAGCTATGTAACTCTGGCCAAGTCACTTAGCTTCTGTTTACCTCAGTTTCCTCCGCTATAAAATGGGAATAAAAATAGCACCTACTTTCCAGAGTTGTTGTGAGGACCAAATGACATAAATGCTGGTGGTTGTTGTTGTTACTTGAGTTTCATGAGATTACTTTGGTAATAGTGGGGAAGATGAATTCGAGAAGGGAGATACTCAGGGGACTGAGATAAATTAAGAAAATCTAAGTGGGAGGTAATGGGGATCTGAATTAGGCTAGTAGTCCTGTGAGTGGACAGAAAAGGACAGAAGCAAGACATGTTGTGAAGGCAGAATCCACAAGACTTGAAAAAAGATGGTGTACAGCAGGTGATGAAAAGTGAAGGGTGAACTGAACATGGGTGACTGAAAGGACTGTAATATCCTTAACAGAAATAGAGAAACTTGGAGGATGTGTAGGCTGAAGGGGGAAGATAATGAATTCTTTGGACATGTTGAATTGAAAATGGAAAATGCCTACAAGACATCCAGAGCAGCTAGATGTCACAGCAGATAGGGTGCTGAGTCTGGAGTTAGGAGGATCTGAATTCAAATCCAGCCTCAGATACTTGCTAGCTGTGTGACCCTGGGCAAGTCGCTTAACTTTGTTTGCCTCCGTTTCCTCATCTGTAAAATGAACTGGGGAAGGAAATGACAAACCACTCCAATATCTTTGCCAAGAAAACCCCAGATGGGGTCATGAAGGGTTGGACACAACTGAAAAATGACTGAACGACAACAACTGAATCAGACATCTCATTGGAGACGCCCAACAGGAAATCACTTCCATAGGACACAGGATAGAGGCCGTGACTGGATATATAGATTTGGGAGCTATCTACATAGAAATGATAGTTGAACTTATCAAAGCTGATGAATTAACTGAGGCAAAAAGTATGGCAAGGGGAAAGAAATATGTCTCTGGGGACTAGTTTCTCTACATACTTAAGGCTCGATCCGTAAAGGATTGTACAAAGTCTGGCATTCAGAGCTGACCCCAGTCAACCCTTCCAGTCTTCTTTCCCAATTCTCTACCTTCCAGCACTCTACAATCCAATGAAACCAGGCTGTTCACCATGCTCCAAACATGCCCCAGGCCTTCCCACCTCTATGTTTCTGTTTATGCTGTCATTATCTCTGTCTGGAATGTTCCCTCCTTATACCTACACCTGTTGTTATCCTACCCATGTTCAAAGCCCAATTCAAATGCCATTTCTTTCAGGAAGCCTTCGCCAAGTCTCCTAAACAGAAGCAGTCTTTACCTCATCCAATCTCATAGTGCTCAGTGTTTTCTTATGTACTTATTTTCATCATACATATCAGTAAGTGACTTATTACCCACCCACCCCCGCCATGATCATAAGCTACTCAAGCACAAAACACTACATCTTATTTATTTTTGTATCTCCTTTAGTACCCAGCATGGCATATTACTCATAAAAGTGACTTTACATATTTTTAAATCAATAAATGAAAGAATGAATCAAAGTTGCAGTTTATTATAAAACTGCAGCCACCAACAATGCACATTTTGACTGGCCTGAGATGGCAAGGAGATTCAGCAAGGGGCAGAGCTGACCAGAACCTTTATGCCAAGGTGGAACTGAAGCCAACCTACCTTTTGGAGTATGTAGGGAAAAAATCCCTCTGATACTCTCTGCTACCATTAGAATCTATGACATGCAAAATCTTACTCTCATTGATACAATGACTAACCACTATTCAGGAGTACTCATGATGAAACATGCTATCCATCTCCTGACAGACAGCTAATGGACTCAGAATTCAGGGAAGGGAAGAGGAAGCAATAAGCATTTCAATGCCTGCTACATACTAGGCACCCTGCTAAGTGCTTTAGAAACATAATCTCGTTTAATCCTGCAGATTGAAGCATATTTCCTTTTTCCTTTCTTTTCTTTTCTTGCTTTCTTTTTTGGATATAACATGCAGGAATTTGTTTTGCTCGTCTAAACATATTTGCAACAAGCTTGGGTTTTTTTAATATTCTCAATGGGTGGAGGAGAAGAAAAATTGGACAGAATACTCAGAACTAAAAATAAAATTCAATTTAAAAAGTAAAGATGTTTTTAAAAAAAGTTTTAATCTTCATGCAACTTTTCTCTATGCCTAGGAGGAGAAGCAAGTCATTTCCTATTCTGGGGCTCATTTGAACTCATTTTTTTTTTAATCTGCCCCATTACCACTCATAAGTACTTAATTTTCACAATTAAGCAAACTGCAAACTGTCTTGCACATCCACAGGTTGCCAGCCCCACCAGTCCAAGTTGCCCAGCTCCCTAATCTTTCTTCATCATCTCTTTTCACCACGGTGAGCCTGCTAGCCCAAGCAGGTGTTCAGCAGTAGGACCGAACAACAACTTACCATTTGGCTTCTTTTTTTGTTTTTTCCTCCTCAGGAAACAGGAAATGGCCAGAGTCAAGAAGATTAACAGGATTATCACTCCTCCACAAATACTCAGGATGTGATAAATGTTCCAAACTTTCACTGTAAGAGAGGAAAAACAAGGATAGTTCACTGGCGATAGGGGTACAGGGGCAAAAATCACCACTTAGTTATCCAGGTTGAATGCATGTTACCTCCTCCTCAAGTAGGTCAATGGGAAAAAGTTGTTTCAGTTTCATCCCGGACTGGCTGGATCGCATAAGAGGTGAAGTATGTTCAAAAGCATTTTGACAGAGTCCACATATGGCATAAAACCCTAAGAATCTCTCTCAGGCATTGTTCTCTCTTTCAGACTAGTAACATTCTTTATATTCCAAGCTGAAACTACTGGACAGTCAACAAGTAGTAAGTGTATTTGCTATGAGTTGTTTTCCAGTAGGGCTGAGGTGTGGCAGTGAGCCATCCCCACTCTTCCAACTCTACATGATCCATTTGTGAGGTAGCCAGCTGGGGCAGGAGATAAAAAACATGGCTCTGAATCAGATCAAGGCTATTGGGAAGGCACAGAGATCGAACTCATGACCTTGACCTTAGCAGTATCATTTTACAACCAATACAGCTATCAGTCTGATAATGTATCATGAAATCTGACCCAATAGGGCATCAAAACAGAAATAGCTTCTTCAGCTGAATGTTTCCACGAAAATCAATAGGAGAAAGAAATTTGCTTATTCTTTTGTAGGAAACATGATTGACTCCAGGGGGAAAGTCAAGGGATAGAAATTAGATTTCTTAAAGGATTTTCCTTAAGAAGAGAAATCCCCCTCCAAATAGGAACTACAGTGGCTTACTGATTGTGGCTTTGCTTTTTTATGCTCTTGTACTCACTTGCCTTTTGCTGAGAAGCTGTATTATGTCTTAGGTTATCCAATGGGAAGAAGAAATCAAGGCTAATCCCAAACCTTGGTGATGATGGGCTAAAACATTAAAGATCCTTTGAACAGTGCTAAGATGAGGGACTAGGTTAGTTTGAAACCAACATTAACTGAAGGGAAATGGTTAGACTGGCAGGATCCTCTAAGCCCTTTACTGCATGCCTGTGGCAGTCCATTTCATTTGAAGACTGTGGTTCGGGTTTTAAAGAATTCAGAAGATGGTTTGGTTCATGACTGCTGCATCCTCACTGGGGCCAAGAACTCTATATTGACCCAGGTTTTCAGGCTTTCCTAATCTGGATCTGAAACTCAGGGGCAGAACTAGAAGTAGTTTAGGCAGAAGGATGGGGAGCAGAGGGAGGAGGGCTCTGCTGCCTGCTAATCATAGGATGACAAACTTAAAGATAGAGGACACTTTAAGGATCGTTTAGTCCAAACCTCTAATTTTACACTGGAGGAAACTGAGACTTGGAGACGATAAACAACTTATCCAACATCACGCAGGTAGGGCTGCTTGATGGCTGTAATTGGAAATGAGGCTGGGATTTGAACTAAAATTCACTGCCTCTAAACCTAGGGTTATTTCCACTGCCTCATGCTTCTGGTTTGATATGATGGCCAAAGACTACTGAGTTTAACTTATGGTACAGAAGGCAGGAGGGCAATTCAAACAAACACAGATACAATTAAGTAATGAACCTAAAAGAAAAAAAAATAATGTTTTAAGAATCAGCTGGCCCTAGATAACCCTAAAGAGGCATCATGGCATAGGATAGAGAGGAAGCCTTTGAGTCAAGAAGACCTGGGTGTCCTGTCTCTGGTACACCATGGCTGTATGACTATGAACAAGTCACATATCCTTCAAGACTCAACTGAAATCTCACTTTCTGTAGGTAACATTTCTTGGGTCCCTCCAGTTGCTATGAAAAAATTTCCCTCTGAGATTACCTTCATCTACTTTGTATGAATGTACCTAGTTATTTATGTGGTATTTCAATATTAGAATGTACCCTCCTTGAGGTCAGGGGCTGTTTTTTGCCTGTGTTTGTGTAGAGATAGGGTGATTGATTTACTCTGCCCTGCCCCACTAAATATAGGATGTTCAATCCATCAAGCATAGGCTTTGGACAAAGTGTGGGAATAGTCCTTCAAACTGTGGTGACATTACACAAGAATAATGTTTGAATAAGCCAAAGAAACTTGACCACTATAAATTAACCAGCTAGAGAAATGGAATCATTCCAGAAAAGCAAGTGTGGCTTTCTAGCACACCCTGGAGGAAGAATCAGCTGGGGTTAGGAGGGAAAGCAGGAAGAAGGGGCTTCAGATTTGGCTTTGGCCACTTCTCTTTCTCCATCCTTTGTATGAGCAGGACCTTGAAAGTTTTGTAGGGTCTGGGAAATGTTGGACCTCTTTCCATTGATGTCCTTGATGAATCCCCATACCAGCCAAGGACAGATAAATCCAGATTCATTGCATAAGGAAGCTAAATGAACACTTCGTGAATGGGAGAAAAGGACTTCAAACAACCAGGATCTGTGAGTTACCCCTTTGTTAGATGTGCTTTCTTAGCTTGAGCCCACTTTCCCCTGGACTCCATGTATTTGTGGGAGAATGTGTCACAGATATTTGGAGATATATTTTATACCGATTATTATTGAACCACCTGGGTAAATCTCCTTTTCTAAAAGCTATCTAAGTCTGGCAAACTAAACAATTCTCAACTGATAATGGAACCACACTGATAGGGGCTCAAATCAATGGCATTAAAGAATCACTCTTGCCTCCTCAGAGGTACCCCTAGAACCCTGAGAGGGAGATGTAGTCATGCTCTGAGAATCTAACTCATCAATGGTAGTAAAGTTTAGGCTAAGGATTTCTCAGAGCCCATGTGGGCTACATTTGTATCACCAAAGTTTAGCATAGTGCCTGACATATAGTAAGCACTTAATCAATGCTTTTTGATTGCTTGTAGATAGACTAATACGTGTCCTCATTGCCACAAGCTAAGAATAATTCATTACAGAAAGCTTTGCCCGTCTTCATTAATTGAGATTTTTTTTCTATCCCAAGAATTCCTTACACTAGTGAAGCCACATGTCTGGACACTTCTCAAAGCCCTCCTCCACAAGCTAAAGTTCGAAGATGGAAAAAATATACATTATAACTTGCATTTATACAACACTTTAAAGTCTGCAAAGCACTTTACTACACTTGTTATCTAATTTGACTCTCACAACAATCTTGCGAGGTAGATGCTATCATTAGCCCCATTTTATAGTTGAGGAAACAGGTGAGGTGACCTACCCAGGGTCAAAACCAGTAATGTCTGAGGCAGGATTCAAATAAGGGTCTTTTTGACCCTAAGTCCCCCAGTCACATAGAATATAGAATATAGGTCACATAGAATGTCATAAGCATCAGAGATGGAATTTGAAACCTTGCCTCTGAGCTCTTTCCTCTGTATTGGACCATACCTGGAATGGAACTCAGTAACCACAATACTTAAACCTAGTCTTAGACTGAAATCACAGATCAATGGAATATTGAAGTATGCTCTGGACAAGAACAGCTTTCAGGTTGCTGAAAATGAACTTTTTCTTCACCTCCTAGCTAAAGGCAGTTAGGTGGTAGAATGGAAAGACCTCTGGGCTTGGAGTTAACAAGACCAGAGTTGAAATCTGGCCCCAGACACTTACTAGTTGTGTGACCCTGGGTAGGTCACTTAACTTGTGTCTGCCTCAGTTTCCTCATCTGTAAAATGGGGATCATAATAGCACCTACCTCACAGGATTGTCGTGAGGATCAAATGAAATAACATTTGTAAAGTGCCTGGCACATACTTAACAATATTCTAATACTTAATAAATGTTAATTCCCTTTCCTTTTCCCTTTCTACTATGCATAGGTAGACAAGCCTATGAGACTAACAGCATCACGAAGGGAAGGGAAAAACTCTGCTCTGTCTTGGCTCTAGCTGCCATGATTAAATACAGGTGGCCACGATGTCTAGGTACAAGCCTAAACATGTATGCCCTAAACGGGCAGGGCAAAGGAAGACTAGGAAAGTGCTCAGGCTCTTTTTCTCTATTAGATTCCTCTTACATGGGAGGGATACAGGCACATACATTAAAAAGTACACACTCAGAAACAAAGGCATCACCACACTAAATCAGGCTTATGGCCAAGTTAGCCCAGTTTTCTATCGCCTGTAGATGCACCAAGGGTCATGCCCTAGAAAAACAGGGCTGTCCCATTCCCCAATTGATAAATGGTCAAAGGATATGAACAGGCAGTTCTCAGATGAAGAAATTAAAGCCATCTATAGTCATATGAAAAAATGCTCTAAATCATTATTGATTAGAGAAATGCAAATCAAAACAACTCTGAGGTACCACATCACACCTATCAGATTGGCCAACATGACAAAACAGGAAAATGATAAATGTTGGAGAGGATGTGGGAAAATTGGAACACTAATACATTGTTGGTGGAGTTGTGAAATGATCCAACCATTTTGGAAAACAATTTGGAACTATGCCCAAAGGGCTACAAAAATGTGCATACCCTTTGATCCAGCAATAGCACATCTAGGGCTATATCCCAAAGAGATCAAACAAATGGGAAAAGGACCCACATGTACAAAAATATTCATCACAGCTCTTTTTGTGGTGGCAAAGAATTGGAAATTGAGAGGATGCCCATCAATTGGGGAATGGCTGAGCAAGTTGTGGTATATGAATGTAATGGAATACTATTGTTCTATAAGAAATGATGAACAGGCTGACTTCAGAAAAACCTGGGAAGACTTATATGGTCTGATGCTGAGTGAAGTGAGCAGAACCCAGAGGACTTTGTATACAATAGCAGCCACATTATGCAATGACTAAGAATGTTAAACTGAACCCTAATCAGCATTACGAGGATCTAAGACATCTCCAGAGGCCTCAGGATGGAAAATGCTGTCCACATCCAAAGAAAGAACTATGGAAGTCGAATCGCTCTCACTTAATTTTACCTTAAGTTGAATTTTGTTTCATCTTTCTGGTGGTTCCTCCTATTGGTTTTAATTTCTACTTACAACTTCATTAATGTGAAAATATGTTTCATGGGTATGTAAATGTAAAGCCTATGTCAGATTGTGCTCCATCTTGGGGAGGGTAGCGGGGGGAGAAAAAGGGAGAAAAAATTGTCAACTCAAAAGCATATGGAAAAAAAAATAAAATAAAAAAGAAAGAAAGAAAGAAAAACAGGGCTGTCCACACTAATGTGCACCTTGAAGGCTCAGTATATAACAACAATATCCATTTACATGGTACATCACAGTTACAAAGCACTTTATGGACCTTTTCTTTTTTTATCCTTCTACAACTCTGTGAAGTACTAAGTATTGTTGTACCCATTTTCTGGATGATAAAACTAAGGCTGAGAGAGGTGAAGAGGTGAACTTAAGATCACGCAGTTGGTAAATAGAAGAGCTGGGATTCAAATCCAGGTCTTCTGGCCCCAAATCCAATGTGCCTTCTTAGTACTACACCAGGCTTTCTTTCCTAGTAGCCATTTACAGCTCTGTCTAATCACACACATGCACCTAAATAAAATCTTCTTATATTCTCTGCCAGCATCCCTTCTTAGGGTAATGAATTTCCTAAGTTTATCTCCCACTGGGTGGAACAGGGCTTCCTTTTACTTGCCCTAGCAAATTTGCCCACAGCTTAGCAATGAGTTGCAATTGGTGCCCTACCTTGTACTAGAATTATGAGATCTGGTCAATAAGCCTATGTTTACATGTGCATAGCATTTGTGGTCTTCTTGATTTTTAGCACGTCCTCTCTCAGATGTCACTGTTACAAACTGAGTGTTGTAACTCCCTCCTCCTGGAAGCCAGTCCTCCCATTGTTAGCTGCTTCTCTAGATCCATTTAATTATCTTGAGAGGCAGCCACCAGAACTATAGACACTCTTCCATAAAACCAAGATATACAAAAATAGGGCTGAAAGCTCTCCAACATAGAGATTTGTATTTTTGTGTACAAGCCTCTCATTCTGTTATAATATACATATATATGGGGATATGTATTCTATTTGGTGTTTGTCAGGTTCAGAATAAACAAGTAAATGGATAAATAAATGAATGAATGAATGAATAAAAGAAGGAAGAAGAGAAGGAGGGAAGGAAGCAAAAGGAAGTGAGAGAGGGAAGGAAGAAAGGAAAGGAAGAAAGGAAAGAAGGAAGAAAGAAGGAAAGAAAGAAGAAAGAGGAAGGGGAAGGAAGCAAAGAAAGAAATAGAGGGAAGGAAGGAGGGAAAGGAGAGAGACAAAGGAAGGGAGAGAGGGAGAAAAAGAGAAAAGGAGGAAGGGAGGGGAAAGAAGTGAAAGAAAGGGAAGGAAAGAAAGAAAGGAAGAGAGGGAGGAAGAAAGGAAGGAAGAGAGAGGAAGGGAGGGAGGGAGGAAAAGAGAAAAGGAAGAAGGGAGAGAGGAAGAAAGAAGCAAAAGAAAGAAAGGGAAGGAAGGGAAGAAAAGAGGAAAGAAGGAAAAAAGGAAGGAAGAAAAGGAAGTAGGGAGGGAGAAAAAGAGGAAGGAGGAAAGAAGGAAGGAAACAAAAGGCAGAAAGAGAGGGAAGGAAGGAAAGAAAGAAAAGGAGGGAAGGAGGGAGAAGGGAAGGGAGAGAGAAGGGAAGGGAGGGAGAAGGAAAAGAAAGAAGAGAGAGGAAGGAAGAAAGGAAGGAAGGAAAGAAGGAAGGAAAAGAGGAAGGAAGGGAGGAAGGAAGGGAGGGAGGGAAGGAAAGAAGGAAGGGAGGAAAGAAGAAAGAGAGTGGAGAGATAGCATGGCATAGTAGCTGGAGCCCTGATCTCAGATGTGGTTCAGTGGAAAAAGTGTACTACACTCTGACTACACAGACAGAGAATATGGGTTCAAATCCCACCTCTCCTGCCTAGTACTTGTGTGACATTGGCCAACTCACTAAACCTTCCTGTGACTCAGTTTCCCCATCTGCAAAATGCAGGGACTGGGCTAGATAACCTCACAGGTGTATTTCAGCTCTAAATCTGTAATTCTAACATCAAATCCCCATTCTTTCACATGTATACACACACATTTTTTCTCTTGACTACTTCTCATGGTGTATGTATCCCCTCTAAACATAGGAGTTTAATTTGCATCCTGGTACATGATTTTGTACTTGCTGACTTGATGCTATGTAAATGATCATTTATTTCATGTGCTAATACATTGCCTCCCCCAGTGAGAGACAGAGACAGTGTGGTATAATTAAAAGAACGTGGAAATGGAAGGTGAGTACTGGCTCCATCAGCCACCTAGCCCTGTGACCTTAAACAAATGGTCCAACCATCCCAGGGCCCTGATTTCCTTCCTTGGGAGTGAGTTTGAGGGGATTCTCTGCAAGGCCTCTTCCAACTCTAACATTCTATCCCACAAGCCACATGAGGGCAGGGACTAATTCTTTTATGTTCCTTCCAGGTGCCTAGACCAGAGCTCCACCCAGGCCCATCCTTAAGTTGTTTCAGGGACCCTACACAAATCAGCCCCAAACCTTCAGGCTCCCCAAATACATCCAATATTTAGGATGAATGCAAATGGTAGCCTCTGGAAGGGAACTACATACTGAAAGTCTGAGTGAAAACCCACTCCAGTCCCAAGTCTTCCTGAGCAGATAATCTTCATGAATTAAAGATCCTCCCCCCCCCACAAATTCACCTTCAGGCGGCCAATTATGGGATCATAAATGGAGAGCTAGAAGGGGTCTCAGAAGCCACATAGTCCCCCACCCTCTTATTTTACACATAAAAAAAAATTGAGGCCCAGCGAAGTTAAATAATTTGCCAAAGGCTACACAGGAAGTGAGCATGAGAGATGGAGTGTTTGAACCTGTGTGCTCTGACTCCAAATCCTAGAGTTCTCACCACTGCAGCCATCCTCTGGGTCTTGGGCCTTCTCCACTGAGCTAGGATGGTCTACATCTCACAGACACAGGGTCCCTTGCTGAGCCCGGACTCTGAGCCTTTCCAGCACATAGGAAGAGACCAGCATTCTCATTCTGCTGGCACAGCTTTTGAGAACCCAGAGTCACTTCTATGCCAGGATGAGGTATCAAAATAAGAGTTGAGTGAAACTGAAAGGCAGCCACAGAGCTAAGGAGAGGTAACTTCACCCCATCTTCGTGACAAAAGGGGTGGGAAGAGTTAGAGGTCAACGACGTCATCCTTTTATTGATCCTCAGTGAAGTCTCAAGAATTCCAGTTGGGCTCTTGTTGGCAGTCTATAGAGTACCCTACAACCCAAACCAAGCAAGCATGCTACCCTTGGGACCCTTGAGTGAGTTTAATGATAAGGCAACTGAAGCTTAGTGAGATGAAGTGGCTTGGAGAGGTAGGTTGTCATGCTGGACCTGTGTTTAAATACCACTTCCAGGATGGCTGAGTGAAAGCAGTGACTTGCTTCAGCTCTCCCCCAAACCCCTCAAAATGCCTATAAAAAATGGCTCTAAACACATTCTAAAGCAGCAGAAGCCACAAAAAGACAGAGCGAAGCAAATTTCCAGCCCAAGACAACCTGGATGATTGATCAGAAAGGTGTATCGCGCCTGGCTGGGAGCGCAACACAGCATGGGCACACAGGCCACAGCAAACCTGGAGCAGGCCTCGGAGGACTGAATTGCAGATAGCTGCAGTGGTTTCCAGACTTTTCAACCCACAAATGCCAAAGACAACTTAGAAGATGAGTGGGAAAAGTCTGTTTCTGCGGTGCTGAGAGAGGAGTTAGTTCTCAAAGCCAGTTCCAGAGAGCAGAGCACAGAGCGAGGGCCCCAGGGCAGGGGCTGCGTCCTGAGCTTCTGGCTCACAGACTGAGAGGGCATTGAGTGGCTGATCAGAGGGGGATTGCAGGGATCTCTTTGCCAGTGCTGAGGCGGGAATCTCTTGCTTTGCCTGTGCTTGGATCTGGGTCACAGTTCTGGACGTCGGTCCTGGGGTGAGGAGGAGCACTGGTGTGGTACAGCTTGTAGTAGCTGCGGAGAGAAACCCCTCCTCACAGTTACAGGACAGAAAGGAGTACTTGTGATCACTAATAGACCAGAGCACAGGCCAGGAAAGGAGTAAATACCTCATACCTTATCATACCACCTTGGAAGAACTGAAAATTTACAGGTCCCTACAAGAATCTCTGAAAAAAAGCTGTACAAAACCCTGAAGCTTGGGACAGTACATCCTCCACATTAGAAGCAGATGCTTACCTTAACAAAGAGATTAAAACTCAAGTAATTGGCTGGGATCATGAGCAAGCAGCTCAAAAAGAGTCAGACTATATTATCTCATTTTGGTGACAAAGAAGATCAAAACATATAACCAGAAGAAGATAACAAAGTCAAAGCTCCTACATCCAAAGCCTCCAAGAAAAATATGAATCAGTCCCAGGCCTTGAAAGAGCTTGAAAGAGATTTTGAGAAGCAAGTAAGTGAAGTAGAGGAAAAACTAGGAAGAGAAATTTGAGTGATGCAAGAAAATCATGAAAAACAAGTCAACAGCTTGCTAAAGGAGACCCAAAAAAATACTGAAGAAAATAACACCTTAAAAAATAGCCTAACCTAAATGGCAAAAGAGGTCCAAAAAGCCAATGAGGAGAAGAATGCCCTAAAAAGAAAAATTGGCCAAATGGAAAAGGAAGTCCAAAAGATTACTGAAGAAAACACTTCCTTAAAAGTTAGAATAGAGCAATTGGAAACTAGTGACTTTATGAGAAATCAAGACACTGTAAAACAAATCCAAAAGAATGAAAAAATAGAAGACAATGTGAAATATCTCACTGGAAAAACAACTGACCTGGAAAATAGATGCAGGAGAGAGAATTTAAAAATTATTGGACTATCTGAAAGCCATGGTCAAAAAGAGAGCCTAGACATCATCTTTCAAGAAATTATCAAGGAAAACTGCCTTGATGTTTTACAACCATCGAGCAAAATAGAAATTGAAAGAATCCACTGATCCACTCTGAAAGAGATCCCCAAAGGAAAACTCTTAGGAATATTGTAGCCAAATTCCAGAGTTCCCAGGTCAAGGAGAAATATTACAAGCTGCCAGAAAGAAACAATTCAAGTATTGAGGAAACACAATCAGGATAACACAAGATTTAGCAGCTTCTACATTAAGGGACCACAGGGCATGGAATATAATATTCCGGAGGGCAAAGGAGATAGGATTACAACCAAGAATCACCTACCCAGCAAAATTGAGTATAATCCTTCAGGGGGAAAAATGGTCATTCAGTGAAATGGAGGACTTTCAAGCATTCTTGATGAAAAGACCAGAGCTGAATAGCAAATTTGACTTTCAAATACAAGACTCAAGTGGAACATGAAGAGGTAAACAGGAAAGAGAAATCATAAGAGACTTATTAAGGCTGAACTGTTTACGTTCCTGCATGGAAAGATATTTATAGCTCATGAGACCTTTGTCAGTATTAGGGTAGGTGGAAGGAGCAACACAGCTCCACTCTCAGCCAACAATCTGCCCCAAATTCCCTCACACACTTTCATCATTTCTTTTTGCACCTTGACTCTGTCTTCTTTTGCTCAGAGAGAAGAAAGGATGGTCTGCCAAGCTCTTCTCAGCCTCCCCTGTCTAGAGTCCATTAACCCGAGTGTTCATACAATCATGGTCTCTCAAAGCTGAAAGAGAACTCAGAGGCCGTCTGGTCCAATCCAGACCTGAATAAGAATCTACCCTTCTATACCTCCAATTCCTTTGTGCAGGTGCCTTGCCTAGGTCTCCCCTATGAAAGCTATAATACTTGCAGGACCTTGGACAAGTCATTTAATCTTTAAGAGAACTTAGTCTTGGGCATAAAATGAAGGGACCAGGGGCGGAGCCAAGATGGCAGAGTGAAAGCAGTGACTTGCTTGAGCTCTCCCCCAAACCCCTCCAAATACTCATAAAAAATGGCTCTAAACAAATTCTGAAGCAGCAGAACCCACAAAAAGACAGAGTGAAACAAATTTCCAGCCCAAGACTACCTGGATGATTGATTAGAAAGGTGCATTGCGCCGGGCTGGGATCACAGTGTGGGCGCGTAGGCCACAGCGAACCTGGAGCAGGCCTCTGAGGACTGAATCACAGGCAGCTGTGGAGGTTCCCAGACTCCTCAATCCACGAATGTCAAAGACAACTTAGAATGTCAGTGGGAAAAGTCTGTTTCTGTCGTGTCAGAGAGGAAGGCGGGGTCTCAGCTCCATTCCCCAAGAGCCTGGTGGGGGGGGGCAGCTGCTTCCCGAGCTTCCGGCCCACAGACTGAGGGGGAATCCAGTGGCTGATCAGAGGGGGACTACAGGGATCTCTTTGCCAGTGCTGAGGCAGGAATCTCTTGCTTTGCCCGTGTGTGGATCTGGGTCATGGTTCTGGGCACCGTGCTGGGGTGAGGAGGAGTGCTGGCGTGGTGGAGCTTGTAGTGGCTGTGGAGAGAACCCCTCCTCACAGTTACAGGACAGAAAGGAATACTTGTAGTCACAGGCCAGGAAAGGAGTAAACACCTCACCCCTTATCATACCACCTTGGAAGAACTGAAAATTTACAGGTCCCTACAAGTATCTCTGAAAACAGCTACACAAACCCCTGAAGCTTGGGACAGTACACTCTCCACACTGGAAGCAGACTCTTACCTTAACAAGAGTTTAAAACTCAAGTAATTGGCGGGATCATGAAAGCAGCAAAAAAGAGTCAGACTATATTATCTTACTTTGGTGAAAAAGAAGATCAAAATATACAACCAGAAGAAGACAACAAATCAAAGCTCCTACATCCAAAGCCTCCAAGAAAAATATGAATCAGTCCCAGGCCTTGGAAGAGCTCAAAAGGGATTTTGAGAAGCAAGTAAGGGAAGTAGAGGAAAAACTGGGAAGAGAAATGAGAGTGATGCAAGAAAATCATGAAAAACAAGTCAACAGCTTGCTAAAGGAGACCCAAAAAAATACTGAAGAAAATAACACCTTAAAAAATAGCCTAACCCAAATGGCAAAAGAGGTCCAAAAAGCCAATGAGAAAAATGCCCTAAAAAGAAAAATTGGCCAAATGGAAAAGGAAGTCCAAAAGATTACTGAAGAAAATACTTCCTTAAAAATTAGAATAGAGCAATTGGAAGCTAGTGACTTTATGAGAAATCAAGACACTGTAAAACAAATCCAAAAGAATGAAAAATTAGAAAACAATGTGAAATATCTCATTGGAAAAACAACTGACCTGGAAAATAGATCCAGGAGAGAGAATTTAAAAATTATTGGACTATCTGAAAGCCATGATCAAAAAAAGAGCCTAGACATCATCTTTCAAGAAATTATCAAGGAAAACTGCCCTGATATATAGAACCAGAGGGCAAAATAGAAATTGAAAGAATCCACAGATCTCCTCCTGAAAGAGATCCCCAAAGGAAAACTCCTAGGAATATTGTAGCCAAATTCCAGAGTTCCCAGGTCAAGGAGAAAATATTACAAGCTGCCAGAAGGAAACAATTCAAGTACTGTGGAAACACAATCAGGATAACACAAGATTTAGCAGCTTCTACATTAAAGGACCGCAGGGCATGGAATATAATATTCCGGAGGGCAAAGGAGATAGGATTACAACCAAGAATCACCTACCCAGCAAAACTGAGTATAATCCTTCAGGGGAAAAAATGGTCATTCAGTGAAATAGAGGACTTTCAAGCATTCCTGATGAAAAGACCAGAGCTAAACAGAAAATTTGACTTTCAAATACAGGACTCCAGTGGAACATGAAGAGGTAAACAGGAAAGAGAAATCATAAGAGACTTATTAAGATTGAACTGTTTACATTCCTGCATGGAAAGATGATATTTGTAACTCATGAGAACTTTGTCAGTATTAGGGTAGTTGAAGGAAAAAAATTTATGTATGTATATATAGATAGATAGAGGGCACAGGGTGAGTTGAAGATTAAGGGGTCATATCTGGAGAATAAAATTAAGGGATGAGAGAGGATGATACTGGAGAAGAAAGGGAGAGTAGAATGGGGTAAATTATCTCACAAAAAAAAAACAGAAAAGAAAAGTCTCTCACAGTGGAGGGGAAACAGGGGAAGGTGAGAGGGAATGAGGAATCTTATTCTCATAGGATTTGGCTTGAGAATAACATACACATTCAATTGGGTATGGAAATCTGTCTTACCCTACAGGAAAATAGGGGGAGAAGGGGACAAGAGAGCAGGGGGTGATAGAGAGGAGGGCAGATTGGGAAAGAGGGTAATCAGAAGCAAATACTTCTGAGGAGGGACAGGGTCAAAAGAAAGAATAGAATAAATGGGAGGGCAGGATAGGATTAAGGGAAATAGAGTTAGTTTTTCACAACATGTCTACTAAGGAAGTGTTTTGCATAACTGCACATGCACAACCTATATTGAGTTGCTTGCCTTTTCAATGAGGTGGGTGGGGAGGGAGGAAGGGAGAAAATTTGGAACTCAAAGTTTTAAAAACACATGTTTTAAAAAAAATGTTTTCACATGCAACTGGGAAATAAGAAATACAGGAAATGGGGTTCAGAAGTCTATCCTGCTCTACAGACAAATAGAAGGGGAAGGGGATAAGAGAAGGGAGGGGGAGAGATAGAAAGAAGGCAGACCAGGGGAAGGGGTATTCAGAATGCATGCCATCTTGGGGTGGGGGGAGGGTGAGAAATTTGGAACTCAAAAACTTGTGGAAGTGAATATTGAAAACTAAAAATAAATAAATTCATATTAAGAAATAAAAAAAAAAAGACCTAAGAGAAGCAAATGAGCATGTTACCCTGATAAACAGACTTAAGGTGCAGAGTGATAAATATTTTTGGACATTTTGCTTATCACTTATTGGTTACAAGTTTGTTTTTTTCTTTTAACATTTCTCTTATTATTTAATTGGGGAGAAGAGACTTAGCAATAATGATATTTTTAAAAGGTCTACTTAAATATAAACATTTACATATATGCATATGTACATATAGATATGTATGTGTATGTATATATTGCACAGAAAGGAACCAAAGGGCATTCAGAAGAAAGCAAAGACAGCCAGGACACTTTTGAAAGTAACCTAGAGAATTATTTTATATATTTTTTAAAAAATTAGAGATACGTGGTTTCATATGTAGTCCTCTTTTTATGTTCTGCTGTGTATATGGAAATTTAAAAAAAAATACAGTTAAGCAAATAAACCATATCTGCACTGTTCTCCTGTTAGCTATCAGTCTAGATATTTTGTTCAAAACAAATGAAACGGGATTACTTTGGAACTACCTATTGCTGAGCATTCCTTACTGGCTTTCTTTGTCACCATTGTCCTTCTGTTTGTTCATTAGTTTTTCATTTGATTATACATTCTAGAATTTTGCTATGAATGAAAGTCATGCTCATTGGCCTATTGTTTGTAAAACCCACGTCAGGGTTTTATTCTCTTTTTTTTTCCAAGTTGGAACATTTGCCCTTCTCAATTCTGAAATATCTCTCATTAAATTTAATTCATTTCAGCAATTATTAAGTGCCTATGATTTGCAAAGCACTGCATTAAGCTCTGGGCATACAAAGACAAAAATAAAATACTTCTTGCCCATAAAAATAAATAAATAAATAAATAAATAAAATAAAATAAAATAAAATGAAGGGACCTCTTTTGGGCCTGCTCTCTAGGGCTAAGTGGAACTAGACTTATCTATCTTCTCCACAAGAGCCCTTCAGATCCTCAAACATAGCTATCACATTCCCCCCTGAATCTGCCCTTCTTTAGACCAAATATCCCCAAACCTTTGCTTGACCCTTATGAGACATGACCGCAATTTCACCATCCTAGAAACCCTCATCTTAATGCCCTCAAGCTTATCGATATGCTTTTGTAACAAGATCCCTAGAACTGAATGTACTGCTCTAGACCTGATCTGACCAGGGCAGAGTACATCTGGACTCCTTCCTCCTTAGTCCTGGACACATGAGCTCTTTCATTGTTTGCTGATCAGCGCTAACTTTTATGGCCGCCTGAAATTGCATATCACCATCCCACTCTTACCCCCTGAATTGTGGTCTAGTTAGGCCTCCTCCAGCCCCATTCTTGCGAAGTTGACTTTTGGAAAATAAGAGTAAGATTCTCCACTCATGACTGTTCAATTTCATCTTAGATTAGCTCATTGAGGGCTTTTGGATCCTGACTCTGCCATCCACACATTAGCTCTCCTTCCTAGGCTGGTATCATCTAAAACTGGAGAAGTCACCCAGCCCGGCTTTGTGCTAGCCATTCCATTGATAAAAATGCTAAACAGTAACTAGGTCCCAGAAGCTTCTGACTGTCTTCCATTCAATTCAGTTGAAAAACTATTTATTAAGCTCCTATTACATATTAGTCACTGTGCAAAGCACAGGGATAAAAACAAAATGAAAGGAGCTTACATTTCATCAAGAGGAAACCAATCAGTATACAAATAAGTTAGTGTTCAGTCGTTTTGGTCATGTCCAACACTTCGTAACCTCATTTGGTGTTTTCTTGACAAAGATATTAGAGTATTTTGCCATTTCCTTCTCCAGCTCATTTAACAGGTGAGGAAACTGAGGTAAACAGAGTTAAGTGACTTGCCCAGGGTCACATAGCTAGTAAGAATCTGAGGCTGAATATGAACTTGAGCTTTCCTGACTCTAGACCCAGCACTCTATCTGTTGTGCCACCTAGCTACCCCACACAAAGAAGAACCTATGAAATATGTGCAAAACGAATATGGGGTGATCATGTGAACCCCTGCTCTATCTGATTAGTCTCCCCCAGTCTTATCTCCTTGAGAGGATTACATGGCATGAACTTTTGTCTCAAGGACCCATGTCCCATGGAATTAGACATGTAGGTGCCAGGAACACCTTGCTGGAGAGACAGAAGGAACTCTTGATGGGTATCCAGTGACTGAGGCTCTGTCAAAGTTGGGGGAGGGGATTTGAGAGAGACAGCAATTACTAAACCATGTCAGAGGGAATGTCCCCACTTTCTGGCCTAGAAGAAAGAGCTAAGAAAGAATTGTGTTTTTCCCATCATCAAAAGTTTTCTATCCCTTGGGCTGTCAGCAAGTCACTATGGTCTATGTCTACCTCCATGAGAGGCAGATTCTTCTTACCTACATCCACATTCTATTAATTCATCAAGTACATTGAGAGAACTCCTGGAATTGAGCTCTGTGTTATCCTGATAAACCCTTGTATGATACACCATGTCCCAAAAGTCTTGGTGGGCGTTAAAGAAAATTTAAAACTTTATTAAAGTCTTTTGGGACATCACGGATAATGTAGATGGGGAGGAATTAAGAAGTAGTGCTGACAATTGGAACAATCAACAAAGGCATACAGTGGGAAACAGCTGAGTTCTATCCCTACTTCCAGTATGAGCTGGTATTACTTGGGAAAGAAATGCTTCTAATTGCCCATCTTTTCTTTCAGAGAGAAAGGGAGTGTGATTGGGGAAAGACTTCTTTTAGATTGCTTGTTAGTTTGAGTGCTACGAGGAATTTCCAACATTGGTACCTCTAACAAAGTAAGCCATTTTTCTTGTCATTTTCCCTAAACATTTCATCTCATATTTCAGGCAACATGATAGTCCAAGGCAGAGTCATAATCATGCCCAAATCAATCAATCACCTTCAAGAGAATGGAAACTTGCTGAAGGCAGGGATTATTTCATTTTGTCTTTGTGTCCCCTGAACCTAAGACAGTATCTAGCACCCAGCAGGCAAGTAATAAAATGCCTGTTGATCAATGGATTGACTAGAACTGACATCTCCAGAGGGATGCGCATGCTGTCTTCTGGGGCAAAAAGGCAGCATGATATAGTGGATGGCAAACTGGTCTGAGAGTCAGACAGAACTGAGTTCAAATCTTACCTCTTCCACTAACCAGCTGTGCAACCCTGGGCAAGTCACTCATCCTTTCAATATGCCATGCAACTCTTTCATACTATAGGAGACAGAAGGGGTAAAAGGGTGGAACCAAGACGGCAGAATAGAGACAAGAACACACCTGAACTTTCCCAAATTCCCCTTCAAACAACTTTAAAATAACACCTCAAATAGAATTCTGGAGTGGCACAGCCAGCAAAAAGTTGGGATGAAACAATTTTCCACCCCAAGACAACTCAGGAGGTTGGCAGGAAAGGTCTGTCATACCTGGGTGGTAATCACTGAGGAACACAGTACTGTGCCTTGGCAATGCTAGCAGCAAGCCTTAGAGGCAATCGCAATAGCAGTAGCAACAGCTTTAGAAGCTCCCAGCCCATAGGTAGTAAGGGTCTCAGACAACTGATAAGAAAGATTATAGGGGACCTTTTGTAGGACCTGGGTTCAGGACACTGTTGCACTGTCCAGATGCAGTCCCAGGTTGCAGTTCAAGTGCAAAGAGGAGTGGCTGAAGGGGAACAGGGACCCTGCTCATAGTTCCAAGGCAGAGAAGAGTGTTTGTGGTCACTCACAAGGGAGCAGGCACCCTGGCCCCAGTTCCAAGGCAAAAAGGAACACTAACACTAGGGGCTGCAGGAGAACAAGGGACCTGGTCCCAGTTTCAGGGCCAACAGGAGTGCCAGCCCTTGTGGATATAGGAGAACGAGATCTCTTCCTGGGCGAAGACTAAAGCACAGGCCAGGAGAGCAGTGACCAGATCTCTTCTTATATCATACTATCTCAGAAGCACCAAAAACTTACTGACCCCTAGAACTAGTTCTGAGAACAGCACATAAAAAACTTGGAGCTTGGGACAGTGGCCCTTCCACACTGGGAGCAGAGCCCAACTTTAACACAAAGTTAAAAGTCAAGAAACAGGTTGGAAAAATGAGCAAACAACAACAACAAAAATAACCTGACTATAAAAAGTTACTCTGGTGACAGAGAAAAGCAAGATAGACTCAAAAGAAGACAATTAAGTAAAAACAGCTACAAGCAAAGCCTCAGAGGAAAAAATGTGACTTGGGCACAAACCCAACAAGAATTCCTAGAAGAGCTCAAAAAAAATTTTCAAAATCAAATAAGAAAGATAAAGGAAAATTTGGGGAAAGAAATGAAAATGACACAAAGAAATTTGAAAAGTAAGTCAACAACTTGATTTTAAAAGGGGGGGGGGCAAAAAATACCTTAAAATAATACCTTAACAGAATTGGTCAAATAGTAAAAGAGGCACAAAAATTCACTGAAGAGAAGAACTCCATAAAAAGCAAAATTGGCAGGGCAGCTAGATGGTGCAGTAGATAGAGCACCAGCCCTGGAGTCAGGAGGGCCTGAGTTCAAATCTGGCCTCAGACACTTACTAGCTGTGTGATCCTGGGCAAGTAACTTAACCCCAACTGCCTAAGGGGGGGAAAAAAGCAAAATTAGCCAAATGGAAAAAGAGATACCAAAATTCACTGAAGGAAAAAAAAATCCTTAAAAAATAGAATTGGCCAAATGGAAAAAGAGTCACAAAAGCTCACTTAGACAAATAATTCTTTAAAAATTAGAATTGGGTAAGTGGAAACTAATGACTCCATGAGATATCAAGAAAAATAAAACAAAGTCAAAAGAAATGTGAAATATCTCATTAGAAGAGCAACTGACCTGGAAAATAAATCAAGGAGAAATCATTTAAGAATTACTGGAGTACCTGAAAGCCACGATTTTTAAAAAATGGAGACTAGACATCATCTTTCAAGAAATTATCAAGGAAAGCTGTTTGTATGTCCTAGAACCGGAAGGTAAAATAGGAATTGAAAGAATCCACTGATCACCTCCTGAAAGAGATCCCCAAATGAAAACTCCCAGGAATATTATAGCCAAATTCCAGAGCTCCCAGATCATAAAGAAAATACTTCAAGGAGTCAGAAAGAAACAATTCAAATATGGTGGAACTACAATCAGGATCACACAAGATTTAGCAACTTCCACATTAAAGGGTCAAGGAGTTTGGAATATGATATTCTGAAGGGCAAAGGAGCTAGCACCACAATCAAGAATCACTTATGCAACAAAACTGAGTGTAATCTTCAGTGGAAAAGCAGATATCTAATTAAATAGAGGCCTTTCAAGCATTCCTGATGAAAAGACCAGAGCTGAATAGAAAATTTGACATTCAAACAGAAGATTCAAGAGAAGCAGAAAAAAGCAAACACGAAAAAAGAAATCATAAGGGATTCAATAAGATTAAACTGCTTACAGTCCTATATGGGAAGATGATAGTCATAATTCCTAAGAACCTTATCATCATTAGGGCAATTAGTAGGAGCATATATAGACACAGGACACAGGTGTGAGTTAACTATGATAAGAATATTTCCCCCCAAAAAAATTGAGGGATAAGAAAGAGGGAAGCACTGGGAGAAAGGGGAAAAGAGAGGTAGAATGGGGAAAATTATCTCACATGTAAGAGATGTGAAAAAATAGCTTTTACAGTAGAGGGGAAAATGAGGGTGTGGTGGCAAGCAACACTTGAATCTTAATCTCATCAGAACTGACTCAAAGAGGGAATAACATGCATACTCAGTTGGGTATAGAAATCTGTCTTACCCTACAAAGAAGGAGAAGGAGAAGGAGATAAGAGAAGAATGACTGATAGAAGGGAGAGTGGATTAAGGGAGGCAGTGGTTAGAAGCAAAAGAGACTTTTGAGTAGAAATGGGGGGAGGAGGGAGAGAGAGAGAGAGAGGAAGAGAGAGAGAGAGAGAGTGAGAGTGAGAAAGAGAGAGAGAGAGAGTGAGAGAGAGAGAGTGAGAGAGAGAGAGAGAGCGAGAGAGTGAGAGTGAGAGAGAGAGAAAGGGAGACAGAGAGACAAAGACAGACAAAGAAAAAGATAAACAGGGAAGAAATGGAATGGAGGGAAATACACAGTAATCATAACTGTGAATGTGAATGGGATTAACTCACCCATAAAATGGAAGTAGACAACAGAAAGGATTAAAAACCAGAATCCAACAACATGTTTTTACAAGAAACACACGTGAAACAGAGACACATACAGAGTGAAAATAAAAGACGGGAGCAGAATCTATTATGCTTCAGATGAGGTTTTTTAAAAAAGTAGAAGTAGCAACCACGATCTCAGATAAAGCAAAAGCAAAAACAGAACTAATTTAAAAAGATAAAAAGGGAAACAACATTTTGCTAAAATGTACCATAGCCAATGAGATAATATCAATACTAAACATATATGCATCAAATGGCAGAGTATCCAAATTCTTAAAGTTACAGTTAAATGAGTTACTGGAGGAAATAGCAGCAAAACCATACTAATAGGGAACTTCAACCTCCCTCTCTCAGAACTAGATAAATCTAACCATAAAATAAACAAAAAAGAAGCCAAGGAGATGAATAGAATTTTAGAAAATTTAGATATGATATACCTCTGGAAAAAACTGAATGGAGATAGAAAAGAGTATACTTTTTTCTCTGTGGTACACGGCACCTTCACAAAATTGACCACGTATTAGAGCATAAAAATCTCATGACCAAGTACAGAAAAGCAAAAATATTAATTGCACCCTTTCCAGACCATAATGCAATAAAAATTACATTCAGTAAAGGGCCATGGAAACATAGATTAAAAATTAATTGGAAACTAAATAACCTAATAATAAAGAATAAATGGGTCAAAGAACAAATCATAAAAACAATCAACAGTTTCATTAAAGAGAATGTCAATAATGAGACAACATACCAAAACTTCTGGGATGTAGTCAAAATAGTACTTAGGGGAAATTTTATATCTCTAAATGCTTGCATGAATAAAATAAAATGAAAAGCAGATCAATGAATATGGCATGCACATTTTAAAAGCAGATGAAGAACAAATAAAAAATCCCAAATTAAATACCAAATTGAAAATCCTGAAAAATCAATTCAGGGATTAATAAAATTGAAAGAAAATCATTGAACTAATAAACAAAATTAGGAGCTAATTTTATGGGAAAAAAACCCAATAAAGTAGATAAAACCTTGGTTAATTTGATTTTTTTTTAAAGAGAGAAAAACAAATTACCAGTATCAAAAAATGAAAAGGATGAATTCATGACCAACGAAGATGAAATTAAGACAATCATGAGGAGCTATTTTGCCCAATTACAGGCCAATAAATCTAACAATTTAAGTTAAATAGATAAATATTTACAAAAATATAAATTGCCCAGATTAACATAAAAGGAAATGGAATACTTAAATAACTCTTAGAAAAAGAAATTGAGCAAGCCATAAATGAGCTACCTAAGAAAAAATTCCATGGACCAGAAGGATTCACAAATGAATTCTACCAAACATTTAAAGAACAGCTGATTCCAATACTATATAAACTATTTAGGAAAACAGGCAAAGAAGGAGTCCTACCAAATTCCTTCTATCACACAACTATGGTGCTGATACCTAAACTAGGAAGAGCAAAAACAGAGAAAGAAAGCTATAGCCCAATTTCCCTAATTAATATAGATGCAAAAATTTTAAATTAAATACTAGCAAGGAAATTACAAAAGTATATGACAAAGATCATACATTATGACCATGTGGAATTTATGCCAGTAATACATTTCATTGAACACACAAATATGTTCGATATTTGGGAAACTATCAGCATAACTGACCATATCAATAATAAAAACAATAAAAATATATGATTACAACAATAGATACAGAAAAAAGCCATTGACAAAATACAACACTCATTCCTATCAAAAAACACTAGAAAGCATGAATAAATGGAGTTTTCCTTAAAATAATAAGTAAGATCTATCTAAAACCATTAGCAAGCCATACCTGTATTGGGGAAGAGGATGCCTATTTTCACCACTGTTATTCAATATTGTACTAGAAATACTAGCTATGGCAACAAGAGAAGAAAAAGAAATTGAAGGAATTAGTATAGGCAATGAGAAAACAAAACTATCATTCTTTGCAGATGATATGATAGTATACTTGGAGAATCCTAGAGAATCAACTGAAAAACTAATTGAAGTAATTAACTTCAGCAAAGTTGCAGGATATAAAATAAACCCATATAAATCATCAAAATTTCTATCTATTACCAGCAAAGTCAGCAAGAAGAGATAGAAGGAGAAATTCCACTTAAAATAACTGCGGACAATATAAAATACTCGAGAGTATGCCTGCCAAGACAAACCCAGGAACTATATAAACACAATTACAAAACACTTTTCAGACAAATAAAGTAAAATCTAAGCAATTAGAGGAATATCAATTGCTCATGATTAGGCCAAGCCAACATAATAAAAATGACAATTCTACCTACATTAATTTACTTATTTAGTGCCATACCAATCAAACTACCAAACAATTATTTCATAGAACTAAAAAAAATAATCACAAAATCCATCTGGAAGAATAAAAGGTCAAGAATATCAAGAAAATCAATGAAAAACGTGAAGGAAGGTGGCCTAGCAGTATTAGATCTCAAACTGAATTACAAAACAACAATCATTAAAACAGTCTGGGACTGGCTAAGAAATAGTGATGGATTAATGGAACAAATTAGGTACACAGTAGTACATGACCATAGTAATCTAGTGCTTGATAAAGTCAAAGATCCAAACTTTTGGGACAAAAATTCACTATTTTACAAAAGTTGTGTGGAAAACTGGAAATCAGTTTGACAGAAACTAGATATAGACCAACACCTTACGCAGTATACCAAGATAAGATCAAAATGGGTACATGATTTAGACATAGGGGGTGATATCATAAGCAAATTAGGGAAGCATGAAAAATTTTGCCTAGCATATATGAATAAGGGAAGAATTTGTGACCCAACAAGAGATAGAGAGCATTACAGGAACTAAAATGGATATTTTAGATTACCTTAAAAAATTTGGGGGAAAAAAAAAAAGATTTTGTGCAAACAAAATCAGTGCAGCTAAGATTAAAAAGAAAGCAGGAAGCCAGGGGAAAATTTTACAGCAAGTTTCTCTGATAAAGGCCTCATTTCTCAAATATATAGAGAACTAAGTTGAAGTTATAAGAATACAAGTCATTTCTCAATTGATAAATAATCAAAGGATATAAACAGGCAGTTTTCAAAAGAAGAAATTAAAGCTATCTATAGCTCTAAACCACTACTGATTAGAGAAATGCTAATTAAAACAACTCTGACATACCACCTAACACCTATCAGATTGGTTAATATTACGGAAAAGGGAAATAACAAATGTTAGAAGGGATGTGGAAAAATTGGGACACTAATGCACTCTTGGTGGAGTTGTGAACTGATCTAAGCATTCTGGAGAGCAATTTGGAACTACGCCCAAAGAGCTATAAAACTCTGCATACCCTTTGACTCAGATATACCACTACTAGGTCTATGTTCCAAAGAGATCAAAGAAAAAGGAAAAGGAGCTATACGTACAAAAATATTTATAGCAGCTCTTTTTGTGGTGACAAAGAATTAGAAATTGAGAGGATGCCCCTCAGTTGGGAAATGGCTGAACAAGTTGTGCTATATGATTATGCTGTTGTGCTGTAAGAAATGATGAACAGGAGGGTTTCAGAAAAACCTGGGAAGACAAATAAGTACTGGTACAAAATGAAATGAACACAACCAAGAAAACATTATACATAGTAACAGCAATATTGTACAATGATCAATTGTAAATGACATCACTATTGTCAGCAATACAATTATCCAAGACAATTCCAAAGGACTTATGATGAAAAATCCTATCTACTTCCAGAGAAAGAAGTCTGAATGCAGATCAAAGCATACTTTGTTTACTTTATTTTTATTGGGGTTTTTTTTGGTCTGTCTTTCACAATATGGTTAATATGGAAATTTGTTTTGCATGACTTCACATGCAGAATCTATATCAAATTGCTTGTCTCTCAAGAGGGGAGAGGAGGGAGGAAGGGAGAAAATTTGGATTCAAAATTTTTAAAAAATATTAAAATTGTTACATGTAATTGCGAAAAATAAAATAAGAGAGATAAAAATTAAATTTAAAAAGATTACAAGAGACAAAATAATATAAAGACAAACAACTTCAAACTACTTAGGAACTCTGATCAACCCAGTGGAATCAACCACAATTTCAAGGAACTCATGATGAAACATTCTATATAGATATAGAGGTGGTGGATTCACAATGAAAATCAAAGTGCATTTTTCTTTTTTCTTTTCTTTATTTTTTTGGGGGGGAGAAATGGTTATTGAAGGAATTTGTTTTGCTTGACTGTACACATTTACAATTTTGCTTTTCTTGCTTCCTCAGTTAGTGGGGGAAGAGAATCTAGAGAACTGAAAATAAAATAAAATTGAATTTTAAAAAAAGATTGTAAGTTACAGAGTAGCTGTTGATCTACATAGACAAAGTTTCCTCATCAGCAGACACAGGTTTAGACCAAAGGGAAAAAAATACCAAGTCAGCCTGCCATAGTGGATAGAAGACTAAAGAAAGAGAGGTAAATCTTAGTACAGTAGGGTGGCCTCAAAGTCAGGAAGACCTAGTTTCAAAACCTGCCTCTGACATTTACTCCTTTCTTCATCTGTAATATGGGGATAATAATACCTCTAGTACCTATCTCACAGAAGTGTTATGAGACTCAAGTCAAATAAAGAAATTATTTTCACTCATTTAAAAGCATATATACATATATATATGTATATACATATATATATATATGTGTATATATATATATATATATATATATATACTTACATGTTTATACATATTTAAAACTATATAAATGCCAGTTACCATGATTATTGTGAACATAGCTATTTCTTACCAGCTGCCAATTACACACCTGTACAGGGGGTTTGGCCCACAATCCACTCCTCGCTGACTGGGTTTTTTGCCACGCATTTGAACTCCTTTCGTGGTGGGTACTTCTTTGGCCAGGTGTACTTGAGTCTCATTCCCTCTTTTTTCACGGTCCCCATCTTCAAAGGCTGTGTCCCATTTTCAAACAAAGTCAGCTCAGCATCAGTCCCCCTCTGAACCTCACAAATGACAATTCTTTCAGTGCAGTTCCATGTCATTTCTGGCTTTGAAACAGCCTCTTTGAAAAGAAAAAAAAATTTAAATCCCATTTGCTTTGAGAATATCTCCGAATGGAAAATGTATTCTAGCTTGTGTAGCCTACATGGACTCAAAGCAAAGCTGGCCCCAGGGTAGGGATTGGGATGTGCCTCTCAAGCCATGGCCAGATTGTGAAAATCCTGTTGGTGACAGCCCACTCCAATTCCATTCCATTCAACAAACATTTTAATGCCTCCGGCATTGTAATAGAGTGTAAGCTCCATGAGGGCAGGGATCACTTGTTTTTGTCTTCCTAGCCTCCCCACCAAGTACTATGCCTTGTACATAATAGGTGTTAAATAAAAGTTTGTTTAATTAAATTTGAGAACACTGGGCTAGGTGCTGTGACAGATGAAAGGTTTAGTTAAATGAGTCTTTCGTCATGAAACTTACAGTCTAGTAGGACTATTTAGGAATAAATATTTCCCAAGGCATAAAAGCTGACTAGAATGTAAATGTATCTATATTAAGATTTTTACTTAGCTCAAAATTGAGATTGCTTCATATGGTTACTGGGGATGGCAAAGGTGCTTTGAGAGTGGAAATGTAAAGAAAGAGGTTACCTTGCATTGTTAAGGGGATAAAGGGGAGTGAGAGGGGATAAGGTGGGCAAGAAGTCCTAGAGAGAAAATACAACAGGATGCTTCATGAAGTAATAAGTTTTCCATTCCTGGCAGTGCGTAAGAAGTGGTTGAATGACCATCTATTAGTGAGGAGAAGGAATCCATATCACGGGTAAAGTATTGAGCTAAGTGACCTATAAGGTCTTTTAATTGAGATCATTTGACACTGGGGATATTTGTCATAACAGAGAGGGTTGGGCTTTGGAGTCGAAAAGACCCCCATTCAAGTCTTGCCTCTGGGTCAGCTAGGTGGTGCAGTGGATAGAACACTGGATCTGGAGTCAGAAGAACCTGAGTTCAATCTGGCATTAGACCCTTACTAGCTGTGTGACCCTGGGCAAGTCTCTTAACCCCAATTGCCTCCCCCTCCCAAAAAAAAATAGCCTTGCCTCTCATACTGAGTTTGCAACCCTGGACAAGACACTTACTCTGAGACTATTAAATGAAGAAGACTGGACAATCTTCATTGGCATAGAGTACATCACACCAGCACTTCCCTATGCTGATAAAATCATAAAGTCTGGGGATATTTAGGGAAATCCATTCATTTTTCATTGCTGTTTTCCTCTTACAGTTAACAAGTTGCCTCATGTAGAAGCCTGGGATTGGATTACTAAGGACCTGGGAAAAACAATGAGAGCAAGGCAAGAATGAGGAGGGGGAAGACCACCTCAGTAATCAGGTCATCAGAAAACAGCTTCCTCATGAAGCACAAGACACGAAATTTCAGCCAGGGCATCTGTCCATAGTCAAAACCTCATCTGCCTCCCTTGTTTCTCCACTAAGCAGTCCTCTACCAGAGTCCCTAGCCAGGCAGAGACCATAGAAATGTTGACCATCTGACTGGCACCTACCACTGAAGGAAACAGAGAAAAGGAATACTTACCCATTACATGCAGAGTCAATACTTTCTCCAAAAGGTTTGTTCCATTTTTATGATACACTGAAACCTTGTAGTTTTGCTCGGAGTTTTTCTCCAGCTCTTTAATTTTCAGGGTCCCATTTGGGAATATCTCGTAGATTGTGTCTCTCAGGTAAAAACTGTGATTACCTCCATTTTGGTTCACTTTTGCGATCAGAGTCGGTCCTTTAAACCACCGTATATCATCTTTATCTTGGTCCTTCAGGAAATCAGGGATGTCCAAAGAGATGGACTTAGTCAGTATGCCCCAAACAACATTCTTTTCTACTGTGACACCTGTAAAAGAAAGCAAGGACATTGTGGAATCATCAAAAATTGGTGACCCATTGAAGAAACTGAGTGTCCCCCCCCCCAAGGTCCCAGAGCCAAAGAACAAGCAATTGAGCTGGGTCTAGACCGTGGGTCTTCTGAATCCTAATCCAGTGCTCTTAAAGGAAAGAGAAGAAGATAAGAGAATGTGCCAGGGGACATTCCCACAAGGAAAAAGAACCGTTCCAAACCCTCTTAGATTCCAACACTCAGAAGTTTGATGTTTTAAAAGCAGCTTCTCAAACTATCGCAGGAAGAAGGAGGAACCATCAGAGACCCAAACAGTTCACTTACCTCTTGGGGAAAAGAACAAAAGAAGCAGATAGATGACTAAAAAGTGACTTTGGAAATTCATCTTTGGAAGATATCTCCACCTTGGGTTACAAAAACTCCATCGAAGAGAGAAGTGGCAATTCTCCAGTAGGACCTCAAGGACTGTCCCTTCTTGTCTTTCTGCTTCTTCTACATTTGTATTCAAGAGTTCAAGTTACACAATGTACAGTATTCTAATTCAGCTGGGTGGGGATTGGGGGATGGGAGGGAGGAGACCAGAGGAAGGATGCCAAGCTTGCTGTGGGCACAAGGGAAGGAAAAAAATTTCTCTACGCACACAACTGCCTTCAAATTTTCAGTGAAAGGAAACAGCAGGATTATGAGGAGGAGTTAGCGTATTCAAAGGCTTCCAAAGCTCCTTCTCCCCTCCCGCTACCTTTGACTGCTCCTTCCCCCTTTTTCACACAGACAAGCAGGAAATGGAGCTAAAGAGGGCACTGTGGCCTCACATAACTTGATCTGTTTTAAAAGTACTTGAGTGTTAGAAATTACAGTACTGGCACCCACAGGAGACTTACTTGTTTTTGTGGCTTCTTACCTTTAAATAGTGTCCTTTTGTAAACTGGCCCAATTGTAAATCCCTCAATGATAGAGGAATGGTCTCTTATTGGTTTTGCGAATGGTCTTACTAATAACCAATAATTATGTAGAGTTAGCAGAGTGCTTTCTACACATGATTTCATCCAATCCCTACAGCACGAGTTTTTCTAAACTTGGGTAGTATCTTTATTTTTGGTAGTATCTTAGTTGTTGTTATATTTGTACTTCACCTCCGTAAGCACTATATTAATCCCTCCAGCTATTTAAATCATTCTTTATTTCTTCACGTAAGTACTTTACAATGTTGCCGTATCTTAATATATGTGTTTAGAGCAGGGATTCTTGAACTTTTTTTGTGTGTCATAGACCCATTTGGTAGTGTGGTGAAGCCTATGGACCCATTCTCAGAATAAGATACAGCAACATTTTTGAGGTGGGGGCAGCAGGTGTTATTATCCTCATTTTATCGATTAAGAGACTAAAGTCCAAAGAGTTTAAGCGACTTGCTCCATGTGAGTATCAGAGATGGGATTTGAACTCAGCTCTTCCAAATTACAGCTCCTAGATTCTGTCCACTACAATAAGTGCTTCCATACCATCTCCCTCACTCTCCCATACTGCCCTCCCCCACTCTCCCAATCCCATTGTGTCTGGAAGAGTTTGCCCTCTAGCCTTTGACCAAAGGTTTAGGTCATGAATCTTAACCTTTTTTGTGCCATGAATTCCACAGACAATCTTGGGAAGCCCATGGACTTCTCAGAGTCGTGTTTTTTAAATACATAAAATAAAATACAAAGATTGCAAAGGAAATATGAAAATATAGTTATTAAAATATTTTAAAAAGCAAACACAATGATCTCAGGTTAACAACCCCTACAGGTTAGTTCCTACAGTACTCTTTCTTTCATTTCAGTTCAGCAAACATTAAGGCCTGTGTCCTGAGTACTGAGCTAAGTACTGGGGACAAGTGCAAAGTACAGATGGAATAATGACACCCAAGTAGGTGAAATAGGACACATATGTAAATAACTATAATGAAAAATAGTAAGTGATAAGTTCCTAAGAGAGGTGCAAAAGTTATGTGATGTGCAAGGGAAGAAAGGTCAGTGCTGACAGGCAGCATCATGGAGCTTCCTAGAGGAATTAGGCCAAGATTCTTCTGCCAGAAAAAAAGAGAGAAGTTCAAAGGATTCTAGATTTAATGTTTCAAGGGAGCTTAAGGATCATCTAATCCAATACCCAGCTTTTACAGAAAAGGGAGCTGAGGTCCAGAGGGTGAAGGGACTCATCCCCACACAGGTACAAAGAAGCAAAGTCATCATTTGAACCCAAATCCTCTTATTCTGAAAACAGCACCCAACCTGGAATGCTGAGAGTCCCCTCAGGCTGGGATTAGCTTCTGACTTTGGCGTCTGGAGATGCAGAAACTTGGAACTTAAAGCCAAGGTCTGCTATGACCACTGAGCTCCAGGGGATGTCAGAAGAAGGTGAAGCATGGTAAAATGTTACATTTACTAAAGGCAAAAAAATGAAGTTGGTGGGGAAAATGAATCTATCTGGAAAGCAATCAAAAATCAAGAAATCTACCCCCTTAAAATAGTAAGCTAGACCCCCAACCTTCATTCTAATTTACCCAATTATTTATGGATTGTCTCTTGAGTATGAAACATGGTACTCCTCACACAAAACCCACTGGGATGCAAAGTTGGGAAATTGTTTTTTAATGTCACCATTGGCTAGGTGAGCAATTGAAAGGACCCAGAATTGACAGAATCACAGAATTTTAGAGTTGGAATAGTCCTCAGTGACCAATTAGTTTGACTCAGGCCTGAAAAAGAAATTCTCCTACAAAAATCCCCCAAAATGTCATCCAGCCCTTGAAAACTGTCAATGACAAAGAGTCCCATGTCTTTTCTACTTTTGGATAGCTCTCTTAGGAAGTCTTCCCTGACATCAGACCTAAATTTGACTCTTTACTACTTCCACCCATTACTCCTGGTCCTGTCCCCTGAGATGAAACAGAACAAATTCAATCGGTCCTCCACTTGACAGACCTAAAAATACTGAGCAATCACATTCCCCGCTGAGCCTTCTCTTCTCCAGGTTAAACAGTCCTAGTTCCTTCAACCTACCCTGTTTTAAGTGCAGCGTGGATTAAGTCAGAAAGTTGTAAAAGGGCAAGTGGAAGAATGGGAACTTAGTTCAAATCCAACCCAGGTGAGTGAGCGTCAAAGATGAGCTGCCCTTGAGACCAGACGTTGTCCAAACAAACTGCCCTGCTCTAAAGCACAATGAATCATCAGTCCATTGGGTAGAGCTCTTTCCTCTGAAATCTCAGAATGTGTTTTGTAGTTATAAGGGAAGTGATACCCACAAAGCATCCCATTTAACAGGAGAAATAATGAAAACAAAAACAAAACTCAGTTGATCGTAGATGGTCTATCAGGAACTAGCCCTGGCTGGGTCACCTTGAGCATATCAGAGGACCTAGTTTCAAATCTCCTCTGTGTGACCTTGGACAAACCACTTCACCTCCCTTAGTCTTTGTCTTACTCATCTTTAAAATGAACAATTTTGACTAGATGGATTCTGAGGTCTCTTCCATCTCAAAATGTATGATCCGATGATTCTTTTTCTCTCCTTGGCTCAATTTCCTTCTCTGTAAAATGGGGGATGGACTCAATCACCAAGGTTCCTTTCAGGCCTAAGCTTTAATCATTCTGTGATTTAGTTCACCTGATCTCAATTAAAAAGAAAAATCTTCTACCCCACTTATCATTTGGACTAACTTCATCTCTGTGTAGGAAGGCTGGGAGATACCAAAATAAGAATCCTAATGTGAGCAGACATACTCTCACTGAGGCTGATCCATTCAGTGGCCTCCAGGTTATCTTTTCTTTGGTACCTTTGAGAAAAAAAAGACATTTAGAGGCAGATTCAGGAAGGCCACCTGGGATCAATCCATACACATCTTTATTAAGCACTTAATATGAGCGCGTATATGTGGGTAGGGGTACACACAATTTTTATATATATATATATATATATATATATATATATATTTATACACATACACAGAGCTGTGGGGCAGCTAGTCAGCACAGCAGATAGAGTACAAGGTCTGAAGTCAGGAAGACCCGAATTCAAATCCAGCCTCAGACATTTATCAGTTATGTGACCCTGGGCAAGTCACTTAACCTTGTTTGCCTCAGTTTCTTCATCTGTAAAATGAACTGGAGGAGGAAATGAGAAACCACCCCAGCATCTTTGCCAAGAAAACCCCAAATGGGGTCCAGAAAGAGTTGGATACAACTGAAATGACTGAGCAATATGATACAAGCTATTTTGGGGAAAGTACACCAGCAGTTGGGAGGATGAGGAAAGGTTTCCTACAGAAGGTGATGCTCTAGATGAGTCTTAAAGGAAACTAGGGGTTGTAGGACGCAGAAATGATTGGGCATTGTATTTCAGGCCCCAAGGACAGCTAGCGCAAAGGCACAGTTAACAGGAAATTGAGAGTCGTGTTCTCGGAATGGTGAGTAAGCCACCATGGCTGGACCAAGTCTAAGAAGAAGAGTATGGCAGAAAAAGATGGAGGAAGTAAGAAGGGGTCAAGTAAAAACATAGTTAAATGTCAAACAGAGGCATTTGGTTTTGATCTTAGGGAATCACTGAGGCTTATAGGGCAGGGAAATAACATGATCAGAGGAGAAGCTTGAGGAGAAGCTTTTGGCAGCTCTTTGGAGGACGGATGGAAATGGGAAGGCTTGAGACAAACAGACCAAACCGAAGGCTATTACAACAGGCCTGGTGAGAGGTGATGATGACTCGGGCATTGGTGAGTGAATGGAAAGAAGGATGTGAGAAAAGCTAAGAAAAAAGAAACAAGACTTGGCAACAGATTGGGTCAGGGGTAGGAAACCTGTGGGCTTGAGACTACACGGGGCCCTCTAGGTCCTTAAGTGTGGCCCTTTGACTGAATCCAAGCTTCACAGAACAAATATCCTTAATAAAAGGATTTGTTCTGTAAAACTTGGACTCAGTCAAAAAGCCACGCCCGAGGACCTAGAAGGCCACATATGGCCTCGAGCCCACAGGTTCCCCACTCTGGATTGAGTAGTGAAATGTTAGTGAGGAATCAAGGCTTGAACCTGAGTAACTATAAGGACTCAGCCCCTAAAAGTCTTCAAATGCTGTTTTTTAGTGGGGAAAGAGGGCTGGAATAGGAATCGAGAGGCTTGGACAGCAATCCAGGCTAAGTGAGCACAGACGAGAGGGAGAATTGCTGTACTGGAGCATAGCTCAGTGGCTTACTGTAATACAGAATGGGGAAACCGCCTTCCTAGCTTAACCACCCCTGGGCTCAGGCATGTGGCCAGGAGGTGACATCTTTATGACTAAAGTGGTGAAAACAAAAATTCATTAGCAATAATATCCTATAAAAGCTACTAGACATAATTGCTACTCCCACAAAAGTCAGTCTTACTATTCAATTGAATTAAAAAACAAACATATTTATTGAGTCTTTGCCAATATGAAGAGCCTGGATAGGGATACAAGCAAAAAAGTGCCGGGTCTTTGTCCTAATGTTGCTGTCTTTGCATGTCATTTGCGTGTCATTATTTTGCCTCTGTCTTGGTTTCTGTTTATGATGATCTATGAGCCTCCGTCTGTCTATATTCAATCTATAAGAATTCTATAGGTAGATAGGAATCTATTTAGCTCAAGGAATCTAAGGACCTTGAGGGCAAGAATTGCTATGTTTTTTTCTATTTCCCCCCAAAGAGGGCAGCTAGGTGGCACAATGGATAGAGTACCAAGAAGACTCATCTTCAGGAAGACTCATCTTCATGAGTTCAAATCAGGCCTCAGACACTAGCTGTGTGACCCTGGGCAAGTCACTTAACCCTGTTTGCTTCAGATTCCTCATCTGTAAAACAAGCTGGAGAAGGCAATGGCAAACCACTCCAGTATCTCTGCTAAGAAAACCCCAGTTGGGGTCACAAAGGGTTGGACACAACTGAAAACAACTGAACAACAAAACCGCCACAGAAACCTTGTATAAAACAGGTAGTTAAATTTTTGTTGAATTGAATTAAATCCCATGCCTCTGTAACTCCCTCTGTATTGCTCCTACATTCCTCTCTATTTCTACCTCCGTCTGTCCCACTGTGTACCTTTCTTTATTTCTCTCCTCTGTCCCCCTTAATTAGCCATAAAATAAACCCGAAGCATATTTTTTAAATTATTTATTATATTATGTTAGTGTTTTACATATTTTATTGTATGTTTTTTCAAGTATTTGCTCTAGTCAACAAGCCCTTATTAAGCACTTACTATGTGCCAGGCACTGTGCACGTATATAATAGTAATATTTTTTTAATTATTTGTTATATAAAATTAATGTCTTCTATGTAGCAATTTACAAAGTGCTTTTCTCACAACCTTGCAATGCAGAGAGGCTATTATTATCCCCATTCTTCAGAAGTGCACTCTAAAGTTCAAAAAGGAATGTTATTTGTCCCTACTGACCCAACTAATAATTGCTAGAGCTAGGGCTGGGACCTAGGTCTTCTGAATCGAAGTCAGCGTTCCTTCTAGTATTTATCATACTGCTTCTCCAGAGTCAGTTATATACTTATTCATGTATTTAAATTGTATGTTTCATACCGTTAATTTAAAAAGTGATCAAATTCAGTGAGAAATGAGTGGTCAAAGGATATGAATAAGCATTTCTTAAAAGACAAATGCAAACTATTAACAGCTACATGAAAAAAAATGTTCCAAATCCCTAATAACAAGAAAAATGCAAATCAAAATAACCTTAAGGGTTCACCTAGCACTTAGCTGCCTTGAGGCTTCAGGTTTTCTACCCTAGAAGCAAATTGGCAAAGGTAACAAAAGAAGGAACCAGTCAATGCTGGAGGGGCTGTGGAAAGACAGGCAGCTTAGCACAGAGGCCTTGGATATGCCAGGTGACCATTGATGCCCTCAATACTTTCAAATGGCCTCAGAAAGATTAAAACATAATTGTGAAATTTTTTAACAAAATGAATAAAAATACAATAGAATATAGATAACATAACATTTTAAAACTAAGTCAATATGTGCTCTTCCCCCCAATTTTTTTAAGTGGATGAGTGGCCCTTAGTTTCTTTTTTTTTTCTTTTTTTTCTTTTTTTTGTCAATTAGGATTAAGTGATTTTCCCAGGGTCACACAGCTAGTGTCAAGTGTTTGGTCTGAGGTTGGATTTGAACTCAAGTCCTCCTAACTTCAGGGCCAGGGCTCTATCCCTGCACCACCTAGCTGCCCCTCTTGGTTTCTATTTCAATTTAATACCACTGCACTTACACATTGTTGGTAGATCTTTGAATAAATGCAAGCGTTTTTGAAAATAATTTGGAATTAAGCAAAAAAGTCACTAAAATGTTCATATCCTTTGACACAAGGTTTCCACTGCTAGTAATATACATCAAGGATGTCATTGATTTGTCTCTACGTACACCAAAATAATTATAGCCATAAGTTTCACAGTAGCAAAGAATGGGAAACAAAGTAAATGTCCCTTGATTAGAGAATGGCTAAAAACGTTGTGGAACATGCACATAATGGAATGTTACTGTAATGAAATATTCCTTTTAAGTCCCAGCTAAAATCCTATCTTCTACAAGAAGCCTTCCTCAATTCCACAGCCTTCTTAATTCCTTCTTAATTCTTAATTCCAGAGCCTTCCTTCTGTTAATTATTTCCTATTTATCCTGTATATAGCTTGCTTTGTGTGTATTTGTATATTGTCTTCCCCACTGACTTGTAGGCTCCTTGAGGGCTGGGTCTGTCTTTTGCTTCTGTTTGTATCCCCAGAGCTTAGCACAGTGCTTGACACATAGTAGGTGTTGAATAAATATTTATTGATGGGTTACTGTGCAGTAAGAAATGGCTAATATGATGAATATAGAGAAGCATAGAAAGACTTACATGAACTGATGCTGAGTATGCAACCACAGCAACGCAAATGGAGAGAACAGCAACACAACACAATTGAAAATGACTATCACAATATGACAAAGGACAAACATGGCAACAAAGGACAGAGAAGAGAAGACAGTTTGCCCGCTCCTTTGCAGAGATGGTAGGTCTTCAGGTATGGACTATTGTATTTATTTTCCAATTTTTAAAAATATATTGATCAGTTTTGTTATTGTTTTTTTTTTCTTCTTTACTTTTAAAAATAGTGTTTGTTATATGGGATAGTTTTCTGGAAGATAGCAATAAAAACAAAGATATTAATAATATTTCTTTTTTTAAGGTTGATTGAGGACAATTTCCTCCTCATAATATAAAACCCAAAATTAAGTTGCTTTTTACTTATGTATGATATAATGCAAAGAACACTGAAGTTAGAAGATCTGGGTTCAAACCCTGCCTCTGAAGCTTTCTATCTGTGTGACCTAGGGATGAGTCACTTCACCTCGCTGGGCCTCAGTTTCCACACCTGCATGGGGAGGGGGTTGGACTTCATGACCTGGGTCCCTTCTAGTCTCAGATCTCTGACCCTATAAATGTTCAGTTCACATCCAAAGATGGAGAGCAAACAGGAGTGTGCTGTGAAGGGCATAATGCCCATTTGGGCCACAGCACTGAGACGTACTAGGCACAATGTAGAAAAAAGTCTCCCCCTCCCCCTTCTTGTTCATTTCAGTTCTATCAGACTCTCCCTTAGTTCCCCAATGCCAAGGTTAGCTTAAGACAAAACTGTTCAATGAGGCCTCCCCAAGGGGCATCACCTTGTGGCTCTCTGCTGCCCTCTGCTGGGCTCAGTCACCATCACCTTACCGACACAGATTCTCCCCTAGCTGGCTAATCCCTCAGGCTGACCCCCAGGAATATAGATTTAGAGTGAGAAAAGGCCTTTGAAGGTGATTAAATTCAACCTCTCATTTTATGCATGAGGAAACTAAGGCCCAGGGCTGGGAAATCACTCATGACTTCTCCACGTGTGCCTTCTGCTTCTCTTTCTGCCATTTCCACTCCAATTTTTAACCTTGGGGATTTCTGCCATTCATTCACCTCCCCTACCTAGAGATAGGTAGGTAGCTCAATGGGGCAGTTAGGTGGCTTGGTGGATAGAGTGCTGGGCCTGAAGTCAGGAAGATCTGAATTCAAATCTAGCCTCAGACATTTACTAGCTGTGTGACCTTGGGCAAATCACTTAACCCTGTTTGCCTCAGTTTCCTAATCTGTAAAATGAGATGGAGAAGGAAATGTCAAACTGTTTCAGTATCTCTGCCAAGGCAACCCCAAATGGGGTTTCAAAGAGTCGGGCATGACTGAAATGACTCAAAAACAGTAGGTAGCTCAGTGAATAGAGCACTGGACCTGGAACCAGGAAGACTTGAGTTCAAATGCAGCATCAAATGCTTACTAGCACTGTGACGTGGGGCAAGTCATTTAGCCTCTGTCTCCCCCAGTTTCCCCAACTGTAAAATGGAGATAATATTGTTTTGATGATTGAATGAGCTAATTTGTAAAACGCTTAGCACAATGCTTAGTGTATATGTGTGTGTGTGTGTGTGTGTGTGTGTGTGTGTGTGTGTGTGTGTGTGTGTGTGTATATATATATATGTATATAGTAGTTACTTAATGCTTATTTCATTCTTTCCTAGGGTTGTTGGATCAAATGAGATGATTTGTAAAGCACTTAGCACAGTATTAGCTACGTGTGTATGGAGAGAGAAAGAGAGACGTTATATGGACAATGTAACATTTGCTTATTTCTTCCCTTCCTGTTTCTACTTCCAAGCTGCCTAGCTCTGCTAGAGGAAATTACGAAATTGTGCTGACTGGGTCCACTACAGATCTAACCTCAACTGGAATCTTGCTGCTGTGTGACAGTTCTTTCATAGAAGCTATTCCTAACCTCCTCTCTTCTCAAGCATCCAGTTCTCCCTTTTCCCCTCCTTACTCTTAGCATTGTAATGAGAAGATGGAGGTGAAAAGAACATCCTCACTTCCTCTCTTCTAATCAATCAATGAATCAACACACATTTCTTTTTTTTTAATCTATTACCTACTTCTTTTTTTCTTTTATTTATTTTTTTTTTATTTTTACACATTCACTCCCATAACATTTGGAGTGCCAAATTTTCTCTCCCTTCCTTGCCTCCCCTCCTCCCCTCCCCAAGATGGCATGCAATCTGATATGGGCTGCACATATACATTCCTATTAAATGTGTTTTCACATTAGTCATGTTGTAAAGAAGAATTAAGACCAATGGGAGAAACCACGAGAAAAGAAGAAACCAAAAATAAAAGAGAGAGAGAGAAAGAGAGAGCAAATAATATACTTCAATCTGCATTCAGACTACATAGCTCTTTCTCTGGATGTGGATAGCATTTTTCCATCTGAGTCTTTTGGAGTTGTCTTAGATCCTTGCATTGCTGAGAAGAGCTAAGTTCAACAAAGTTAGTCATCGCACAATATCAACACACACATTATTAAGCACCTACTGTGTGCCAGGCACCCTCCTTCTCTAATCTTACCAAAGTCCATACCCATCCTCTCCTTCACACACACTCCCCCAATTCAGAGAAAGAAGAGGCCCTATTCTTCACTAAAGCTAACCTGGTTACCAGCACTTTTGACCCAACTTCTGCTCATGACCTTGTTCCAACCTTCGGTCTCCTGCCTTCATGATTTTGCATTGGCTGTAACCCATTACTGGAATGCTCATCCTCCTAACTTCGATCTTTTAGTACTCCTCAATCCTTCAAGGCCCAGCTTAAGCACTCCAAAAGGTCTTTCCTGATTCACCTAATTGTTAAAGCTTCCCCCCTCCCAGGGAATTACTTGTATAAAATCTTCTATTTATTTATCTGTGTACATATTGTTTTGCCCTAACACAGGAGGTCTAAACTTTGTGTGTGTGTCATGGACTGTTTTGGCAGCCTGGTGAAGTCTATAGCCCCCTTCTCCAAATAATGTTCTTAGATACATAAGATACATAAAATATAAAATTAAAGGAAACCAACTGTATCGAAATTCAGCTATTGTATTTCTTGAAGTTTACAAACCCCAGGTCAAGAACCCCTAAGAGGAAGCAAGCTCCTTAAGGGCAGAGACAGTTTGGTTTCTGTCTTTGTATACAAAGTGCCTAGGGTTTTGGGTTTTTTTTTTTTTACTGGGCTAGTGATTTTACCTACACTTAGGGAGTTACACCAATGGAGATCAACACCAGCCTTGCTATGAGAATTCCCCCGCTCCGCTCCCATAGGTCCCCAAGAAGTTCAGTGAGTTGTCCAAAGTCACATAGCCGTTATGTGTCAGAGACAGGACTTAAATCCAAATCAGCCTTACTCTAAGGCCACCTCTCTCTGCTACTATCCTCTGCTTAATGCATATTTGAATTGAAGTTAAATTGAATTCCCCCACCCACCCAAGCATCTACAATCTCCCTCTCTCTGATGTGGTGACAGGACCTGGACCCCTAAAAGGAAAAGACCATGTCTTTGAAAGCAACCCAGTCTCTGGTACATTTCAGCAGCCCAGATCACTGACAGCTCCGCCTAAGGCAACTGGCCCACCTCAGCCCACCAAGATCAACTAACTAGCTTACTTGACTTATCTTTCACTGTTGCCCCTGGCCTACCCCAGACTACTTGCATATACAGACTACTCCTTAATCCCATCTGGATCACCTAATTAGCCTATTTGATATTCCTTTCATTGTTTCACCTGGCCCACCCCAGACCATTTACCGCTTCTTAATCCCATCCAGATCCTTTCACTGTCCCTTTTGTATATAAGCATCAGGGTCACCCCAGTTAAATTACAGGTTCCCTAAGAATCTCACCCCTCTATTGGCATTACAATAAACCTTGTCACTTGACTGGGAAAAGGTTTGAGTGCATGAATTCATTCCAAGGCAGATGCTACCCTGTACTCTGACATTTCAGGACTGCCAGCAACCCCAAATCATGTCATCTCCAGTCCTTCCCCTCAGTTTACAAAGCTGCTTGAGTCTCCCTACTCTACGAAAACCTCCCTTTGGCTCTTCCACCCTCTTAAAATATGATTCTCTTTCTTCTTGTTACTGCCAAGCCATTAGAAAGAACATTCTCACTATTTCTACTTCCTCACCATCTCCACTCCTCCATCTTTTGTAATCTGGATTCTATCTCTACTTTGCTATTGAAAACAACTGGATTCTATGTCATTGATGATCTCCTTCCTGCCAAATCCAGGGGTCTTTTCTTTCCTGTGCTCCATGAGGATTTGCTGAATTGTTGAGACCAGTCACCGAGCAGGTCCACAGTATTTGATCTGCCTCAGAATTCAGTTATCACAGTATTCAGAAGCCTAGGTCAGTCAGTGCCTTGCACAGTCACTGAGGATAGTAATGACAGTGAAGCGAAGCTGCCAAAGTCTCAGCATGTCTGCTTTGTAGCTTCAGGGAAGGCTCACCCACCTGGGATTAGCCTCTGAGCAGCCGAACACCTCCCACACAGAATGACGCTCCCTGGGCCTGTAGCAACCCTGGGGCAACTGCCTCTCCCACCTGGGACGGGCAGCGCTGCAAGTAGTTGCAGAAACTAGCTCTAGAAGCCTTCGGTGCTGGTTACTGAGAAGCTGGCCTCTCTCCTTAGGCAAATGAGAGAGAGAGCAAGGCAGTAGGAATGATTGCAAATGATTGCTTTGGGAGCTGTGCTGCATATAACTTCCTCCTCCTCCTCTCACTTCCTCCCCACCCCCACCTTGAACTTGGCATAGAAACCCAGGTCTTCTGATTCTAAGAATCTTTTCCTCTTCATTACTTGGCCTCCGTTGGCAAGCCCCTCCTATCCCCTTGTGCTGAGAATCTGTGTTTCCTCCTAAGTGAAACTGTCTGCCTTTCTGTGTCCCTGGGGAGACTTTGGGAGGTCTCTGCTTGACTGAATGTCATTTCATGACACCGAAGGGCTCTGGAGGTAGTTCTTGAGCGGATCCCTTGGCCAAAGGTTAATGATTTCTGACAAGAGTTGACCTCAGCTTAGCCCACAGACTAGTATGTGTTCTATGCACCCTTTCCCAGTAATATTCAAGGAAGATCCAGCCCCCTCACCTTGAGATTCCTCTAGGAGAAAGGCTATGTTTCCTTTTTCCTTTTGTACACCAGACATATTCTGTTTTATGATCTCTTAGAATATCAGGTATGAGGGCTGTATACAGTAAGCACTTAATAAATATTTATATGGTAACAGAACGCATGACTAAAAAATTAATCTAAACAGGTGAAAAAATTCAAGATAATTTTTGGTGTCCTGCTTGGCCGAGACCATTAGTTGATATTATTATTATTATTATTATTATTATTATTATTATTATTATTATCACTAATTATAATGATCAATAAAATATCATATTTCTCTGGTGTTTTGAGAGTTAGCAAACACTTTGGCTCTGTTCCCAGCCCCAGTCCTGGGGTGATATCTACTCACCATGGCCTCCTGCCAAAGATAGTGCCTGAGGAAAGCAGGATGATGCAACAGAAAACCCCTTAGACTTGAAATCAGAGGACCTGGGTTCAAATCTCAGCTCTGCCACTTGCTACCCGTTTGACCTTAGGCAAGTTACCTAACCTCCCTGTGCCTCTATTTCCTCATCTATAAAATGAGGGGGGTCAGACTGGGTGAACTCTGAAGTCTCTTCCATCTACAAATCCATGATCTTACTATAGCACCTCCTTTGGGGCCACTCCCCCAAGGACGCACTCATTCTCGATTTGAGGTCCTGAGAAGGGGACTGAATATTCCTTGAACTCTACTTATAGTTCTAGGAATAACTTGTAGAGGTTGTTTCTAGCACTGTCATTCGCAAGTCCCCACCACTGTGATTTCCCCTGATAATCAGCCTGTGGCTTCAATTAATTTTTGGCAAAGGCATTTACTAAGTATAACAAGAATTGGCGGTACAAAACATTCAACCAATGTGGGCTCACTTTCCCACAAGCACCTGCAGTATCCATGAGAAAAGTGGGCTCAAACTTCAAATGCAATGATAGTGAGGCACATGTAAGGCACATGTACAGAGAACATGTGTTATCATGGGATGCGTCCCAATTCCTGGCCCTAAAAGCCCCTTTCCCATTTCATAGAGTTTTCATGAAGTTGATCAGTCAGTCAACAAACAATTATTAAGCACCTACTATGTACCAGATTCTGTGCTAAGCACTGGGGATACAAAAAAAGATAAAACAATAGCCCCTGCCCTCAATGAGCTCACAATCTAACAGGAGAGTTCCTCTTAGTATGTATAGCTCCCTCCTAAGTGGATAGCCTAGTTGGGCTGTGAGGGTTTGTCCCACTGTTTAGTCCATACCCAGTACTTCCTAAAGAATACCACTCTCTGGAGCTGTCTTCCCACTGGTGGCAATTGGTCCTTGTCCAGGTGTCCTCAGTGTAAATCTTGTCCTGCTGGAGACAAGCTGATCTCTACTTTATTGATGGCATATCCAGTGGGATTTCTGGATCTTTTGAACTCACAAGTTTCCCTGGGCACTCCCACCTTGGAATGCTAATTTGCTTAAGATCAAGAATACACAAAATGCTCCAAGATGCCATGAGCAGTTAAGAGACTGGGATGTCATTCTTCCCTCTATCCAGCTCTCAGAGAGACATCCTACCTCCCCACATCTGCAAAGGAAAGGGAAAGATAAAGAGGATGGGTGCCATTTTGTATACATATATATGGAAATGAATACATTTCCAGTTCTAAAGTGACTGTTTGGTTCAATGACTAAGCTCTAATTCATTCTATCACAATCTACCCTCTTCTACTTCCCTTGATATGGCCCCAAAATGGAGCTTTAATCAATCAGAATGTGGAAGAATGAATGAAAATCCATTCTTTATGCCTAAAACGATCAAGAGCAGCCTCTCGGTGGAAGGTAAATGAATTACAGAATGACTGAATGAGCATTTATTTGTTAATGTTGTTCCTCATTTGTGTCCAACTCTTTGTGAACTCATTTGGGGTTTTCTTGGAGTGGTTTGCTATTTCTTCCTCCAGCTCATTTTACAGATAAAGAAATTGAGGCAAACAGGGTAAAGTGACTTGTCCAGGGTCACACTGCTAGTAAGTGTCTGAGATCAAATTTGAACTCAGGAAGATGGGTCTTCTTGACTTCAGGCCCAGCACTCTATCTACTGCACCTCCTAGCTGCCTGAGCATTTATTAAGTGCTCACTGTGTGACATACACGGGAAAATAAATACCAAAAGACAGTCCCTGCCCTCAAGGAGCTCACATTTTAATAGAAAAAGAACCCATTTAGTGCAGTGGTGACTAGGGAAGGGTGTTTTGGCTTGAGAATTGACAGGGGTGATGACTAGAATCACAGGGCCGTTAATTGACATGTCATCTACAAGACTGCCAGTAGAGTCCATTTGATTCATGTTCCCAGAGCTAGAGTTGGAAAATGAATGGGAGTATGCAAAGGACAGGTGCAGAGAGCTGCACGGTATGAACGTGGCTGGAGAGCAGCCTAGTGGGTTAGATAAAGATAACTCTCACTTATCATGATCCCTGCCCTAAAGTAGGAACTGAAATGCTGGGTTAGAGTTAGAGGCAGGCTCTATAGTCAGCAAGAAGCATGGCTGGAGAGCCATGTCATCATCCCACTGACATTATCTCTGTAACGATTCAATACTTCAGAGAAACAGGATTTCATCATGTTGGGTACTCCCTGAGGTGACATGGATCACAACGTTTCCATAATTGAGTAGATAGCCTTTGAGAGTCATTGTGGCCGAAGAATATATCTCCCCATAGCCATCTCAGTGATGAGCTACCAACAATAGAAACACAGTCCAATGTTGGGCCCAAACTCTAAGCCTTTCTGAGTCCATAGAACCTGCTAGAACTTATATTGTACCAGCAAAACCACTGAGCACCCAGGCCATCTCTACTCTATAATGAAGCATCAGTGTAGGACCTTAGCAGAGGCTTTGTGTACAAAGCTTTACTAAATTCTAGACGCACCATGACACCAAAAACTACTTTGCCCCACACTTCAGGGTTTGGTTATGGGACATGACCAAGCTTTTCAAAGACATAGCTTCTCTTCTATCTTATCAGGGCTCCTTCAGCTTAGACCTGTCACATTCACCAGCATGTGAGCACTAGGGAAAAGGTCTGGTAGAAGCAGGGGCAGCTAGGTAGCCTGGTGGATAGAGCACTAGACTTAGAGTAAGAAAGAGTTGAGTTCAAATCCTGATTCCGACACTTGCTAGTTATGTGACTCTGACTACTTATGTAATTTGACCTCCCCATGCTTCAGTTTGACCATCTGTAAAATGGGAATAATAATAGCACCTGTCTAATAGGATTGTTACAAGGAGCAAATAAGATAACATGAGTAAAGCACTTTGCAAACTTTAAATACTATATAAATCCTAGTCATTATTAATAACCACATTAAGTCTGGGCAACTAGGTGGTACAGTGGATAAAGTGCTGGGCCTGGAATGAGAAAGATTCATCTTCCTGAGTTCAAATCCAGTCTCAGATAATTACCAGCTGTGGGAGCCTGGGCAAATCACTGAACCCTGTTTGCCTCAGTTTCCTTATCTATAAAATGAGCTGGAGAAGGAAATGGCAAACCACTCCAGTGTCTTGGCCAAGAAAACCCCGAATGGGGTCAGGAAGAGTCAAGCATGGCTGAAAATGACTGAACAACAACAATGTCACACAAGTAGTTAGGATCTGAACTCAACTAAAATCTAAATCCAGGTGCTCTGACTCCAAAGCGCGGCAATTGAGATGCTGCTTGAGAGTCCAGTTTGTGTATTCAGCTTGCCCATCAGATGGGGATCTGCCTTCTACACAAAGGTAAGCCTTTGCCTTGAGCACCTTGGACAGTGCAATCCACACATGGGAGATAAACAGGGGGCCCTGATCACAGGTGACATGAGAGGGGAGACCACTGAAATGGAGAATTAACTTCATGAATAGGCCTATGGCTTTCACAGGGGTGGAAGGTCTACTACAGGGGAAGAAGTGAACCCTCTTGGTCAGGGTATGGACCTTCACCAAAATGGAAACAAACTTCTGGGATGGCGACAGGTCTATGACAAAGTCTAGTGTTGTTATCAATCTGAGGTGCAGGAGGAGTCAAAAGATGTCACAATACTCTTGACTCCCTATTAGGGGTTCTTAGCCCAAATAGATATGTGCTTTATAGGATGGGCAGATGTCATGTTGTATTCATGGTCACCTAAATTCCAGGGTGATGGTATATGGAGTAGCTACATAAATTAATAATAATAGCTAACATTTACATCATGCTTACTGTGTTCCTGGCACTATGTGAAGCACTTCACAACTGTTAATTCATCTGATACTCACAACAATGCTTGGGGGGTAATTGCTATTATTATCCCCATTTTATGATTGAGGAAACTGAGGCAGACAGGGGTTAAGTGATTCATCCAGGGTTACACAGCTAATAAGTGTCTGAGGCCAAATTTGAATTTGGGTCTTCCAGATACTGGACCCAGTTCTCTATCCACTGGACCACATAGCTGCCCCTAGATTTCCACCAGGCTGTCCCAGCAGAGATGGAGCACAGTCTATTAAGCTTCACCAGAGGTTGAGGGATGACATAGTGGAGGGTCAGGAACTTAGCAGAGACTGACCCTCTCTGAGGTGCAGGAATCAGATTACCAGACTATGGGGCCTAGCCATTGGAACCTTCTGCATGCTACTAGAGGTCTGACACCCAGGTAAGAAGAAAGACACAGCTGGAAACCAATGGTGAGGTGAAATGGGGTAGGTCAATCTCATTAGAAAACTAGATTTCATTTTGTATCCTTGTGTGAATTAAATTGAATTTTATATGCTAAGAAAGTAAGCCTTAATCTCCACTCCATCCTTATTCCCTTTCCCCAAGAAGCAGAGGGCATTTAGGGAAACAAAGGCAACATCTAGAGATTATCAGCAGAAGAAAACTGGAGCAGATAGAGCCATTAGGTTTCATAGGATTGTAGATTTTTAGAGCCAGAAGGGACCCCAGAAATCACCTAGGGCCTAGGCCAAGCCTTATTTTATAGATAAAGAAACTGTGCTCTGCCTAGAAGATTCTGGTGCAATTGATAGAGCACTAGGCTAGGAAAACCTAAGTTCAAATTTGGCTTTGAACACTCATTACCTGTGTGACCCTTTGTGAATCATCTGATCTCTGCCTGCCTCAATTTCCTCATCTGTAAAATGAGGGTGATAATAGCACCTACTTTCCAGGATTGCTGTGAGAATCAAATGAGGTAATGTTTGTAAAACACTTAGCACAGTGCCTGGTGCATAGAAAGCACTTAATAAATGCTTATTTGCTTCCTTCCTTCCTTCTTTGTTTCTTTCCTTCCTTCCTTCCATCTTTCCTTCCCTCCATCCCTGCTTCCTTCCTTCATTCTTTCCTTCCTTTCTTCCATCTATCTGGACTGACTTATTCCGAGTCATGAAGAGTAAGTGGCAAAATCAGGATATTAAGCTTAGTCTCCCAACTGCAGACCCAGTGGACTTCCCATTACAACATGCTGACTCCCACGTCTTGAGTGCTTATGTCTGCTAAATAAATTAAATGCTTCGTCCTCCTTTCCCCCTGCTCACACCACACACACACATACACACACACACACACACACACACACACACACACACACACACTCCTATGTACTCGCAGTTGGGAAAAGCTGATTGCCTAAGGGATTGAAGAAGAGGATCTGAAGAAAAGCAGCAAGGTGAAAAGAGGTGGGTAGATATCATTAGCTTCCTGTCTGACTTCTTGCAGCTCAGAAATTTTGTGAGTTTGTCAAAGTGTGTCACAGCAGTTAGCCAAAGAGTGTTACCAAAAAGAAACAAAGAACTGCCAATCTTGCTTCAAGCAAGTATGGAGGGCAAGGAAAATCTTGCAATTACCTGTCGAGAGTATATTATGTTTGTGTTCCTGCCAGTAGCAAGTAACACCAATGTGCATCTGCAAAGTTCAAGTTGGTGTCAAAATGAAAGAACTATAGGAACACATCTCTGCTCTCTAGGTTGTCAGGATGAATGAAGCGTTCTTTGAAAGAATGGAAGAGATGCTTCAAGGCAGAAACTATGAAGAAGAAAGATGTGAGGTGGAGGAGGATTCCAAACACTATAGTGGCTCGGTACAGTGACTCGGGTAGAAGAGTGGGCTTTGTAGAAAAATTAGATGGGCCATTCAACTGCTCAAAGCAGATTTGGGCACATGCATGTATGTACATGTATGAGCATGTACATGTGTGCATATACATGTGTATTCTTTTAACTTGACATACTCAACATTGGAAGCACAGAGTGGAAGGCAGAGGCAAGAAAGGAAGAATAGGAGAGCAAAAGCTGATATCTCAACCAGGACAACAGTCAATTCTTCCAAAACAGAACTCAGGGGCAGCTAGATGGTACAGTGGATAGAGCACTGGCCCTGGATTCAGGAGGACCTGAGTTCAAATCCGGCCTCAGACACATAACACTTACTAGCTGTGTGACCCTGGGCAAGTCACTTAACCGCATTGCCCAAACCAACAAAAACAAAAAACAAAACCAAAACAGAACCCAGCAGGACAGGGAAGAGACACAGCCAGGTGTGTTGGTAGAACCTCAGGTGTGATGGCTTTGAAACCATGGCAAGGGAATGAAGTCCACAGTGCTTCTTGTGACAGGCTGCCCCATGGACTTGGCCCATGGTTTCACCAAATTCTCATCATACTTTCCCATTTAGTGAGTAGTAATTCTGGATTACTCCATGAATCTGAGCGGCTCAGGGATGCTGAAGACCACTAGAGGTTTGTTGGGGAAGGATAGGGTTTTGCCCAATTGATCAGGAGTTTCTAGCATAAAAATTCCTAGACATAAATGAGTCTACAATAATAATAACTAATGTTTATGCAGTACTTAAAGGATTACAAAATTCTTTACATATCTAATAGATATTAGTACATTTACAGAACTCCTTGAAGGTATCTCCCAACGTGAAGAAGGTGGGAAGTACATTGACAAGACCATGGAGTATTTATAGACCTTCTGTAACTGGTTACAGTCTACTAACCACATAATGAATGGCAGCTTCTTTGATTGGCTACAGTTGAGGAATAGGAACTAGGCGTGTCTTCAAAAGACCTTTGTGGACTTCAACAATCCTCTTTGGGCCTCATTATTTTCAGCTGCTCTCTCTTGGTTTGGACCCCCCCCCCCCCTTCCTGATGGTATCCAATGAGAGAATGCTGTTAGCAGAAAGGTCTTGGGCTTTCCCTCTCTGAGGCTGACATGTAGCCTTGTGAATTGTGACTCTGTTCATTTGCCTTAGCATTCATTCCTTTCTGTGTTAGGTGAAGGGATTAGAAACTCCAGTATTGGGAGCTGGAGAAGATCAGGAGAGCTAACATACTAGCATCCTGGTATCCTAGTATCCCAGAGCCTGAGTTTTGTAGACAGCTCAGAATCAATGCTCAGGGAGCAAGGAATGACCTTTGGGACCCATCCCACTGGTAGCTGAGGCACGAAGGGTGGAAAGGACAAGGGCGTCAGCGCAGATAGAAGATTGTCCCAACTCAGGTTAGTGCCCTCACAAGATGTGACCTGGTGGGGGCAGCTAGGTGGAGCAGTGGCTAGAGCTCCAGTCTTAGAGTCAGGAGGATCTGAGTTCAAATCTAACCTCAGACATGTAACACTCACTAGCTGTGTGACCCTGAGCAAGGCACTTAACCCCAATTGCCTCACCAAAAAAAAGAAAAAAATTTAAAAAATAAAAGAAATGGCCTGGTAGCCAAGAAGATCCCACTGACTAGAACTGAACCCCTGGGATGAGACTAATTGAACAATTGTATTGCCTACATGGGGACAGCAGCTCTGTCTCCACAGTACTAAAATGCCCTCACAATCCTGGTCCTGGGAAGGAGGCTCTGGTTCCTGCACCAGCTCTCAAGAGGGCCAGAGATGGATGGCATGTGTCAGCCCCTGGCAGTATTTCCAGCATTGCCAGAGGCAGAATATGTCCTTCCCCAGACCCTATGCAAGAGCTTCATCATTCAGCACCAATCAGTGGGGATCCCTTCTTGAGTATCACAGAAGCACAACACTTCAGAGCTGGAAAGGATCTCAGTGGTCATTTAGTTCTCCCATCCCTTCCATGACATACCTAACAAGTGGTCACCTAGCCTCTGAACGCCTTGAGTGAGGGGAAGAGCTGATCATTAAATTTTTAGTGAAAATACTTCCATTTCAGAAAGTGGTAAACACGACGAATCAGAGCTTGACTTATTTGGTTGATTGTCTAGGCTTTAAAAAGTTGTAGAGGGCCGGCTTTGGGGAGTTGGAGGGCTTAGGCCAGCCCAGGTCTTACCCATAGCTTGTACTAAGCCCGACAGCTGTGAAACTCAGGATGTCGGCTCACCACCCCCCTGTTCCGTCTCTTGAGAACAGGATGCAGGAAGGGAGGAAACGGATGGGGTAGAGGACAGGACTCAGGAAAGAATGTAACAGACAAGGTACGAGGAAGCAAGGAAATCACCTAATTAGATTTGTACTTTTCATTAAAAATAATGTTACTGTTGCTTGATCCAGTACTCTATAAGCCCAAGCCCTCAGATCAACAAACAGAGTTTGTTCTTCACTGCTCTCACCTGGCCCGTGATTCTTTCTCTCTTCACACTCTGCCGGCATCAGACCATGGGCGGGGACGCAGGCGCTCCCGGCAAAAAGTGATGGAGAAAATGTTAATAAGGGGAAGGAGGGAGGAAGAAGGCAACAAGCATTTATTAAGTGCTTACTATGTACCAGGCGCTATGTGAAACACTTTAATAATAACAATAACCACCACAACAATAATAGCTAATATTTACATAGTGCTTACATGTGCCAGGCCTGATCTCTATGCTGCTTGGCATGAAAGCTTTAATCTGCTCTGTTCTTCTGACCTGGGCTGATTCACTCCACCTTTACTCAGCCTGATGGTCCTTCCCTCCCAGAGACTCACATCAAGTCTGGTACCAATATGTGGTAGAGAGTTCAGGCCCTCAAATGACTGCTGCTGCACATCCAGTCTGATTGAGATAGGGAAACTTAATCTCAAAAAAATATATATTATTTTAATGAGCCAAGAGGCATGTTACAACTATCGCTGGTCAGTGGGAAAGCTCTCTCTATGCCTTTTTATGCTATGGGGAGTAGGCTGGTCCCTGGATAGTTCTGAGCCCGTATATCACTCAGGCACTAAGTGGCAGGTGTGAGAGCCTGAGCCAATATTCTCCGAGCTTCATAAGCAGATCTCCATCCTCATTCCCATCATGGGTTAAGCTGTTGGCAATTGAGCTGAGAGAATGTTACAGAAAACACCGTCAGCTTCAACTATAAATGAACCCAGGCCTCAATCTGGGCTAATACATCATTCCAAAAACCGATCCATCCGTGCATGAGTATTTTATAACAAGTCCTGATTTAGGATATAAATGTTGGCTCCCGTCTAAATCAGGGGCCACATGTGAAAGCAATCAGGCCAACTCCTATGGGAGGGTGAGGATTTGCCTAGTCAGAGAAGGCAGGGCCTAAATAGGTTAAGGAAAGTTAACTTAAAAATCAGATTGGTTTGGTCCCAGGGTATCTGCAGAGTGATAGGATCCAGGGGATTATGACAGATGGGAAGACTAATTACTGGGATGGGGATTCGAACCTGAGAAGGGCATATTAGAGCAGGAAACCAAATTGCGGGGGCTTCCAGGGTGCTATTTGTGTGACTCAACCTATCTCCCCTAACCCTCAGTTCTTTGGTGGCTGTTTCTCATCCCTAGCTAACACCAACACGTCCATGTGGGCAAGAGTAGGAAGTATGTCACTTCCTGATCAAGGCAAAAATTCTCATGTTAAAGGTACTAGCACAGTCTACAGATGCTTGTCCTAGCTGCTCCCCCGACTGTCCTTGGTATCACCATTGAAGCTCTCACTTAGTGTTTTTTACCTAGGCGAAAAAAAAAATTCCTTGTTATGAGTCTATCTAGAAAGTCTCTAGAAAGCCTAGTCTTACTAGGCAAAGACTGGCTGTCTCCATTCTAGATATTCCCCTTTCCCTGACTGGTACCTCCTCCCTTTTCTATAAGGCAGTTTGACATAATAGATAAAAGAAGAGTCTTGGAGTCATGGCAGACGAGTTCAATTCCCACCTCAGATACTCACTGCCTCTATGACCCTGGGCAAGTTACTTTACCTCTGAGTCCAAGTTTTCAATTCCATAAGATAGAGATAATAAAAGTAGGGTTATTATCAGGGTAGAATGAGATACGGTACATGAGATAAGCATGTCATAAGCCTCGAGGTGCTATATAAATTTTAGTTATTACAGTAGAATTTTTATTATTCTTAGAAATTTTCAGGCTAGAACCAGCTAGTATCTGGAAATTTTGGATTAAAGGGACATGCCAAATCTCTATTTGAGGCCCTAGGCCAGGGGCTTTTAAATCTCTAAGTGGTCCATGAATAGATTACAGGGGATCCGTGAGGATGGACAGGGGGAAAATGTATATCTTGATTTTCACTAACTTATAAATGAAATTTAGCATTTCCTTCAATTATGAATGTAGGTAACAAACCACAGCAGTAATAGTAGTGCCTGTGACTTTATCACCAATGGAAATCACATGTATTTTCAAATCATATTATAGTTATTAGACCAACTACCAGCTCCCACGTGATTGTAGTCTGCCTGCCTGCAGATGCTTGAGAGAACCCTATCCTCCCCTTGCAAAAAGAGCCAGGGGAGCTTTAATTCTATTTGGGAAATGGGATTTTCAACACTTGTACCCATCAAGACAAAAACCAAAACCAACATGACGTGTGTTACCGTAACAAAAACCACCGCACACTTCAGTGTTCTTATTTATGCTAATCAACAATAGCCTTCACACTGATGTCTTGAAAAAATAAAATTTAACTTCAACATGACTATATTTGAAATGCATTATTCTGTTATTCAGCGCATCATTTTGGAAGCATATAGATTACCATATCACAAGTTTTTTTTTTATTTTCATAACTGTATTTCAAGATAATTGTGGACAGCTAGGTGGTACAGTGAACAGAGCACCAGGCCTGAAGTCAGAAAGATTCATCTTCCTGAGTTCAAACTAGCTGTGTGACCCTAAGCAAGTCATTTAACTCTGTTTGCCTTAGTTTCCTCTTCTGTAAAATGAGCTGGACAAGGAAATGGCAAACCATTCCAGTATCTTTACCAAGAAAACCTCAGATGGAGTTACAAAGAGTCAGACATGACTGAAACTATTGAACAACAACAGATTTCAATATAATTAGTTTCCTTTGTGACCTTAGGTATTTTATGCATTTAAAAGCATTATTCTAAGGAGACATGGTCCATAGGCTTCAGCAGCCTGCCAATGACCCAAAAAAGGTTGAGAACCCCTTTGCAGGAAGGCAAAAGCCTGGGCCATGTTTGAGTTGAGAACCAGGGGTCAGGCTGCTATGATTTGAGTATTAGACCATCCTATCCTACTCCCTAGAGAGAAGATGAGGCAGAGGGTGGGGATTGCAAGATATAATGGTGAATAGGGGGAAATTAACTGCAACCAAGGAAAAGAATCATCGTGGGGAAAGGGGGAATGGAGCAATAATTTAAGAATGCAAACAAAATGGGGGCAAGCAACAATTCTAAAGCCAGGAGGGTAGTACAGAGGTAGGTAGAGTCCACAATGAAGTGCTGCAGTAGGCATCTGTGAGATGACGGTTTGTCTTCCACTGCCCCTTTCCACCTATGTGACCCCGGGCAATTCATCTAACTTCTCTGGGCTTCAGTTTCTTCATCTGTAAAATAGTCATTGTACTCAACTGGGGGTTCTTAACCTGGAGTCAGTGAAATTGCTTATAAAACAATATCTTGATAACTGTTTTTTCCCCAACATAATTGTTTTCCTATGTAATCTTATATATTTTATTTTGCATTTTAAAATATTATTCTGAGAAGGGATCTATACTACAGGCTTCACCAGACTACTGAAGGGGTCTATGCCCCCCAAAACGCTAAGAACTTTTGAGAAAAAATGTTTTCTGTGGCCCCTTCCAGCTCTGAATCTATAATCCTGGTTGTGGCCTTAGACAAAACTAAATAGCAGTTTGAAGATTTTGGTTGCACCCGGCTGATGAATCCCCAAACAGCTGCCTGTGACCCCTTCAGTCAAATGATAATTATTAGGTACCTACCAGCACCAGGCACTGTGCTAGCCACCAGATACTTGAAGACAAAATTAAAATAGCCTCTGTCCTCAGGCAGCTTACAGTCTACCAGGGGAAGCAATAGACATGTGTGTAGACAAAAACACATGCAAGGTGGGGCTCAGGGGAGGGAAGAAGAGGAAAGCATTAGAAATTGGAGGATCTAGAAAGGCTTCACATAGGGGATTGTTCTGAGATGGGTCATTAAGGAAACGAGAGATTGTAAGAGGTGAAGGTGAGGAGGAAGAAGTATATTCCAAGTGTGAGAGACAATGGTACAAAGTCACAGAGACCAGATATAGAATGCCATGCGTGAGGAACAGTCAGAAGGCTGGTTTGACTGGAACATAGAAAGGACATAACATATAATAAGGCTGGAAAGGTAGATTAGAAGTAGGTTGTGAATGGCCAAGGGGAAGAGTGTGAATTTGACCCTAGAAAGAAAGGGACCAAAAGGAATAAGCATTTGTTATATAGCCCTTACTATGTGCTAGGCACAAATATTATCTCATTTGACTAGAGGTAATAATAAACTGCTGGAGTCTATTGAGCTGATGAGTGAGACAGTCAGCCCTGACTCAATATCTGGTGAATTTGGGCTGAATCAGCATTGAAAATCCTTTAATATTTCTGTGTCCCCTGCCTCTAGTTGGCTTAATTGTCCATCAGCACCTAGTCAGTGGCAAATGTAGGGCAGCCAATTAAAATCTTTGTCTAATGGCTAGATGCTTATGAACAGATCAAGCAGCCAGGACAAACGCTGAAAAAGGAGAGCCCATGTGGTCTATTTCCGTTGCATCTTCAGGGGAATCAGGTGATGCAGTGGATAGAGCACTGGCCCTGGAGTCAGGAGGACTTGAGTTCAAATCTGGCCTCAGACACATAACACTCACTAGCTGAGTGACTCTGGGCAAGTCACTTGCCCCCAATTGCCTCACCAAAAAGTTAAATAAATAAATAAATAAGGCATGCAAATTGTTATTCCTATGCCCTATCAGTAACACTTATAACCCAATAAAGAATTTCAAGATTAACAAAGTGTTTTCCTCACAAAAGCCCTGTGAGAAGTGGTGCAAACATTATTACTCTTATTTTACCAGTGAAGGAAACTGAGACCCAAAGGGATTCAATGACTTGCCCAGGGACACACAGCTATTAGATGTCAGAGCTGGGACTTGTTCAAGGTTCCTAGGTCCAACTAGTCCCAGGGAAGCAGGCAATTAAGTGGCAAGGAAGTGTAGTGTATACTAGGGCCACCAGGTGGTGCTGTCATAAATCATTGTGCGCGCCTCGGCTTTCCCAGAGAAAGGTGGCATTTCCCCCATTGCTCCCCAGAGGACATTCCATCTACATACTCAAAGAGCTCCCCTTTTCTATCACTCTGAGTTCACATGGCTCTTGTTGCTTCTGAATTGGCTCAGGGTTCAACATAGATCAAAAGGTATGGTCTAGAACCTGCTCAAAAAAGACTGAAAAAGGAAATTCTTTTCATTTTTTCACTCAAGCCCCCATACCACATCTAGGAAAGCTCCTGCACTCTACCTACAGACCTCATTTATAAGACAGACGATTGTTGTTTTGGTGGCCATGTGATTTATTTTTTAAAAAAAACACAGTAAATACTGTAGATAGAACTTACAGAACAAAAATGCCAAGAAATCACTTGCCTGATCATTTCCTCCTCAAAACCTTCTGACTGTTTCTTCACACAGAATTCCTGCCACTCTTTGTCTCTGGTAGTAAAACAATTAGGAACAGGAGATCTGTGTCTGAAAACTTTTTTCAGAGACCAGGGGCCTCAATTACCTGGGGCAAGGAAATGTCAGGGGAAGGGAATTTGTCCTCCTTCCAGTTTACTGTCTGCCACAGGCTCTCAAAACCTATTCATTCAGGTGCCCTGGAATCTGTCTTTGCTGTGGGTCTCACCCCCTATTACTTTCCCTCCCCAAACCCCTCCAGATCTAACTCCTATAGCCCCAGGAGAAAACTAATGTCTCAGTTCCAGATCCTCTCTGAGCTCTGGCTGGTCTCAGTCACAGAAGATACAAACACTGGAAATTACTGGCATGGTGGACACAGCTAAAAATGTTAATCTGTGACCTGGGGCTGCCAGCTCCCTATGGCTAGCGTTGGTGACTAGCACAAAGCTGCACATCTGTCCTCTCCAATACCATCTGCATAGGAAGAAAGAAAAGGAAAGGTGGACTGGAGTGTCAGTCTCCAGATAAAGCCCTTGAAAAACACCTCAAGTGGAGGCGTAAGATTGAGGAGCACACCCCTAAGTAGAATCTCCCCTTGCATCCTGATCTCTAGCGGGCCTTCATATCAGTCTCAAGCTTAGCGAGAGGCCATCACCGCAGACCTTGCTACATGCATTTAGATGAAGGAGCAAGGAAACATGTTATTATTAAGTGTCTGCTTATACCAAGTGCTTTACAAATATTATCTTATTTTACCATCATAACAGCCCTTTGAGTTAAGATAGCAATGAGATAATTACTTTTAATATCCCCATTTTATAGATGAGGATAGTACTATTAAATGTCTGAAGTTAGGTTTGAATTCAGGTCTTCTTGACTCCAGCTCCAATGTTCTAACCAGTGTGCCATCTTGCTGCCCCTTTCCTATAGCTTGATTCTGCAGATTTGCCTGAGATATAGGAAAGGAAGGAAGGAAGGAAGGAAGGAAGGAAGGAAGGAAGGAAGGAAGGAAGGAAGGAAGGAAGGAAGGAAGGAAGGAGGGAAGGAGGGAAGGAAGGAAGGAAGGAAGGAGGGAGGGAGGGAAGGAAGGAAGGAAGGAGGGAGGGAGGGGAGGGAGGAGGGAAAAAAGGAAGGAGGGAAGGAAGGAAGAAAGGGAGGAGGGAAGAGAGAAGGGAGGAGGGAAGAGAGAAGGAAGGAGGGAAGGAAAGAAGGAGGAAATGAGAGGAAAAGAGAAGGGACAGGGAGGGAGAGAAGGTGGAAAGGAGGGAGAGAGGGAAGGTGGAAGGGAGGGAGGAAGAAGGAAGGAAGGGAGAGAGGTAGGGAGGGAAGGAATGGAGGGAGGAAAGGAAGCAAAGAGGTAAAGAGGGAGGGAGAAGGAAAAGGAAGGGAGGGAGGGAGGGAAGAAAGAAAAGAGGGAAAGAAGGAGGGAGACAAAAGGGAAAGGGAAGAAGGAAGGAAGGGAGGGAAATAAGCACTTACTAAGTGACTGTTATGTGCCTGGCAATGTGCTAAATGCTTTACAAATATTATCTCATTTGCTAGGGAAAGACAGGGCTATTAGAGACCTAGTTCTTCGAATTCACATAGGTCCTAGAAACTCTGTTTTTTATGCTTAACATTCATCTTGATGCATCCCTGGGGACAGGTTAGGGTTCATATAGCCCTAAGTTTTATAGATTGAGCAGGACTCCAACACCCTTTTGCAGAGCACCTGACTGAAGGGGTTGAATATTTATCCAGCCTGCATAAAACATGAAATGCCCTAGTGGTCCCTGAGCAGAAGCAGGTCTGCCATGTCCTTGATCCTCTCTCTCCATGCTATATTAATTTACATGTGGACTCCCCCTCCTCCTTCCCCCCTTGCCACCCCCAGGGGCTGTGTGCCAATCTCACTGCTAAATATATATTAATAAACTCTGATCCATTATGACTGTCTCATGGTTTCTCCCTGCCTTTTGCTGCCTGCAAAACATTTTTCTGATTAGAAGGCCACCCGCTGTTTCGTCTATTACCAGTGAAACTGGATGAGTCTCCTTGGGTCCACTGGGGGTTGGCGAGTAAAACTATTGTACCGGTTTGAGAGGGAAAGAATTAAAAAGGAAGTTAATGCCATCACCAGGGAATAGCTGGGGAAAGAAAATGCCACTCTAGGAAAAGCAAGGCGGTGCAATGATTTTCTGAAATGTGTAACTCCACCCAGCACAATGGTAGTTTAGGTGGGACGTAGAGATTCTTAATGTGATGATTGTTGCAATAGGAAGTGACTTGAAGGGGGCCAGAAGTAGGGGTGGGAGAGATCTTAACAGTTGGATAAGGTACCCATGTGCCTGGTTTTCTTTCTTTCTTTCTCTTTTTTTTTTCCAAAAAGGACAATAACATCATAAATATCAATATAAAACCTTTTGAATCATACTCATCATTGGAGAAATTTCATCATTTGAGGCCAAATCGATGTAGGCCCATCGAATAGTGCTGCCTTGGGGAATAAGACAAGACCTGTGGGATAGGCCTTCTGCACCATGATAAGAAATTATCTATCTATATGTCTGTGACTTTATCCAATATGGCCTAGGGTAGGAGAAAGAGTATTGGGCCTCGAGTCTGGAAGCCTGGCTTTGAGGTCTGGCTTCCCTGCTTACTAGCTTTGTGCATTGGGCAAGTCACAGAATCAGTTAATCAATGCATCATCGTCATTCCCATTGTCCAGTCTGCACCTAGACATGTCTCGAAGATGGACTTTCAGGAAGCCTCTAGAAGATAAGCCTACATCTTAGTGCTTTGACTGCATGTATATATAAAATGGCTTGCCTTCTCAAGGAGGAGAGGAGAGAAAGAATATGGAACTCAACATTTAAAAAACCAAATGTACGTCTCAATGCTTTTATTCAATCACAAAAAGCAGTTGTTTTATCCAGCTGCTCAACAGTCCACCAAACAATAAACAAAAAAGTTGGGTGATGATTCGTCTGAGGGACATTTCCATCTAAATTTTGTAGAATATAAGATGGGAAACATAAGAAAATAATAGTAATCATCAAAATCATGTGGGAACAGAATGAAAAATAGAAGCAGCTAGGAAGCACAGTAGATACAGTGATGGCCTTGAAGTACAGAAGACCCAAGTTCACATCTAGCTTCAGACACTTTTTAGCTGTGCAACCCTGGGCAAGCCACTTTAACCTTTGCTGCCTCAGTTTCCTCATCTGTAAAATGGGGGTAATAACAGCATTTGCCTCCCAGGGTCATTGTGAGGATCAAATGAGATAATCTTTGTAAAGTACTATATGACCACTGGTTATCATTCTGATCTCTGTCATCCTGCCAGCTACTGAAGCTATACCAAGGATGCTTTCAGCAAAATTACAGAAGATGAGCTTCCACACTAGTATTTTGAAAGCAGTTATTTATTCTCCCCATGCAAAAGTTCACAGAATATTAAACATAAAAGAATAGGTACTTATTGTAGGATCATCATTATCCTAACTCCATTAAACAAGATGGAAAGGAATGATTTCCCTGTTGGTTAATGCAGATTATGCAAGGAAAAACGAGGTGATATGTGACATACCTCCACATTAGCCAAAATTTAATACCTACCAAATATCTAAAGAGATATAATCAATCAACAAATATTAATTGAGCACCTACCATGTTCTAGGCACTGTGCTAGGCACTGAGGATACAAGTGCAAAGAATGAAACAATTCCTACTTTCAAAGAGTTCATATTTTAATGGAGGAATAAGTACATATTTATATATATATATATATATATATATATATATATTTAGTTAGTTAGTTAGTTAGTTAGTTAGTTAGTTAGTTAGTATGTGTAAACATACACAGTATGGTTAAACATATGGTAGCTTAGGAGGGAGAAAATTAGCAGTGGAAGGGTCAACAAAGGTTTCATGCAGAAGATGGTGCTTGAGTTGCTTCTGCAAGAAAGAGAGGGACTCTAGAACCCAACAGAAGCACTCTATCCTTCATAAACTAACAGAGGACAAATCCTCATACTATAAATACAGGCAATTAGTCTAGGTAATTAGTTACAGAAGAGTTGTTGACGTGAATCACTGAAGGGAGATTCTACTGCAGAATTCCCTGTGCTGATGACATCTTGGGTCTGGACCAAAAGTGAAACAAGACAGTAACAATAATAATACAAAATAATAGGGTATAATCTTACACACATGCATGCACACACGCGCACACACATTGGGTTAGGCTTGTTTCAAATTCAAGCTCTGGGTGGGAGGAGGGACGAGATGGGGAGAAAATTTGAAACTCAAAATCTTGTGGAAGTGAATGTCGAAAACTAAAAATAAATCAATTAATTAAAAAAAATTCAAGCTCTGTCATGTACATCACAGGCAAGTCCATGACCATAATCTCTCTATGCCTCAGTTCCTTTAGCTATGAAATGGGAATAATAATATTGGCACTACCCAATTCTCATTATGAGGAAAGCATTTTGTAAACTTTAATTATTATGATTAGATTACTTTGATTAATTATATTAAATATATTATATTAATTGTATATTAATAATTAATTATGATTAATTATTATGAATTATTGTGATTATAAATGTAGCTGTCATCACATGGGCAGCTAGGGTGGTGTAGTGAATAGAGTGCCAGACTTGGAGTCAGGAAAACTCACCTTCTTTTGTTCAAATCTAGCCTCAGACACTTACTAGCTGTGTGACCCTGGGTGAGTCACTTAACCCCGTTTGCCACAGTTTCTTCATCTGTAAAATGAGCTGGAGAAAGAACCTGCAAACCACTCCAGTATTTTTGCCAAGAAAACCCTAGATGGGGTCACAAACTGAACAACAGCAAAATCACATTCCAAATCTAAGGTACAGTGACACACTTTGCAACCAGGTTTTGTTATATTTACCGCTTAACTACCGACTGATTATCCACGCTAATTGACTACATAGCAGCGTGGAGAACTGCCATCCCAGCTATTAGCTTTTCTACCATTACACCCCAACCTCTGCCAAGTGTCATCTAATATGGGCTTCCCTCACCTCTCAGGTTGGCTCCGTCCCCTGCAAAAGAAGGTCAGGCCTCTCTACAGGCCTGGCTGTGAGGAAGGCTAAGTCAGCTGGCTGCTGGGGGAGTGGGTTTCAAGTGGGAACGTGTCTAAGGAAAATTAAAGCCCAGACTGGCACTTCTTGGGAAGAGGCCCACCACTGCAGCTTCCCAGAAGGCTAGGAAGAGATCAAGGGAGAAAGAAATACCATTCTGAGTGTGAGAGAGAAATCAGCAGAATATACTACATCAGTTAAAGCTTCCCAGGAAAAAAAAATAAAGAGTGGAGAAAAATCAGAAGTCGATAATGCTAGCCAAAGCAATTAAGGAGAATAAGATGTGCTCTTACAAATATCATGGGGAAAGAAGATTATAGAGAGGAAATAAGACTTAATAAATGCAGAGGACCATGAAATTGATGAGGAGCATAAAATGGCTGAAATACCCAATTCATTCTTTGTTAGCCTTTAACTGAAAAAACAAAGAAAAGACATTTGGGCAATTAGGAAGTCACTGAGACTTGAAAAAAAATAGTTAACAATAAAATCCTGATGAGAGAATGTTTAATCTGTGTCTACCCACCAGTGGTCTTCAAACTTTTCAATCTGCAAGCTACTTTAGTGGGCCAAATCCCACCACCACCACCACCACCACCACCATCAACACCCTCCCCAAACACAAATCACTTCCCACAGGGTGAGGGCCCATGGTAACTCCCAAATGACTAACTTTTTAGAGTTATAAGGGAGCATAACTAGAACAGAGTACTGGGACCTTTGCATCAAGGAACCAAAACATGGAGGGTGAAAAAAATTAGCATGTCTTCCTTTAGTAGTATAGAAGCCACTAGATTAACTAACTCTCTTTCCCATTCTACTGAATTTGTCTTAATTACTCTTTGTATTATTTTTAACGTCATGAATTTAAAGGTGGATGTGAAGATGCTACAGCTTCCCCTGGGTGCCTTTTGGGCAGCCGGCCTGTCTCAGTCACCAAAACTCCTAGTTATGACTTGGTTAGAGAATTCACATAGAATGAATTACTCAAGGTCACACAGTAAATTAATGGCCAATCTGGAATTAGAACTGAAGTCTCTCAACTCTAGTTTGGTGTTATTTACTACACTTTAGAGTAATTTTTCTATGTGAGGAATGAGAAAACAGGGTAAAGCAAGGCATAGGGAGAGATGGAGATAGATAGGAACCCAGAGTCTGACCAATATTCTTAGATACTGTATAGCAGGTTTCAGGAAGTTGGTCTTCAGTGACTGCCCCAATCTCCCCCCAGCCTCAAGGTACTTACTGTTCCCATACAACCTACAACTTTCTAATAAAAAAGGGGGTAACTTGCAAAAGAAATGTGTTTTACCTTTCCTAAGAGCACTTGCAATTTAAAAGAAGTCAGACTAATCAAGGATAGGCTTAGCATTAAGAAATTATTCTATAATGATGAAAGACAGGAGATTAACCATCTAAGACTATAAATTCCAGAGGAGTTATCCATCTGCATTGGTGAATGGCTTTTCTACCTCAGGGAAAGGAGAAAGGAAGGAAGGAAGGAAAGAAAAAAGAAAGGAGGGCAGGAAGGAGGAAGGAAAAGAAAGAAAGAGGGAGGAGAAGGAGGGAATAACAGAGGGAGAAAGGAAAGAAGGAAGGAAGGAAGGAAGGAAGGAAGGAAGGAAGGAAGGAAGGAAGGAAGGAAGGAAGGAAGGAAGGAAGGAAGGAAGGAGAGAATCAAGGAAGGAAGGAAAGAAAGGAAGGAGGGAAGGAAAGAAGGAAGGGAGGGAGGGAGAGAGGGAGAGAGAAAGGAAGTATTTTGTGTGCTTATTGTTCTTTGTTGAAAAGCCTACCAAACAGCTTCTACACAATTGTTACAGAAAGGAGCTTCTTTAAAAATTTCATTGTAAAGTGTTTACAGATCATTATTTTCTAAAATGTAAAACTGTTACATTTTACCTCACTTTCTTTCATTTTTTATAACATAAATTGTCCTCTTAATGAAGTCACATATTATCTTACGCTGAAAGTTCATTACTCATACTCTCCTGTAGTGTTTCAATTACTGCCACATTAACTAACCATATTTCCCCTCATTTTTCTTTTTAAAATATTAGCCAGGCAATTTATAATTATGCCATTACCCCTTTCTTTACACAACAGTTATGTTCCTAAAGAATTTCCTCCTTTTTTGGTCAATTAAGCATGATTTCATATGCCTTATTACAACAAAGATCAAAATTAGCACAAAGCTAGAAGAATAAAAAAGACCTGGTGTACATTTAAAGACCTATTCAAACAAGTTATTGATAATGAAAATGGTACCATACAGAAGAAAGGCTATCAACATTGATTATAATAATTTCTCTTAGTAATTTACCCACTGTAAATTAATTGCCATAACATGGGGTTCAAAAAAGCCTTTAAAGCACTGGAGACAGCAAACATTTGACATATTGGTCAAGTGGAGAAAGATAGTTGGCGGAGGTAACACCAGTTTAGAATTTGTAAAATATTATGGCAGAAAGATGAACAATATCGCTCCATAAAACAGAAAGAAGTTGTGAAAGGTAAAACCAATTTAATGAAAGCCTACTGAGAGACCCAACTAAGGATATATGTAACTCAGAGGATGCTGAGGATGAAAGTGAACACAGAAGAACACACAGAAGAAAACTGGAAAAGATTTACAAAAATTTAGCCGAAGAGCTGTTTTTGCCATCAAGGACACAAGAGCCACCACAGAATTGCGTTCTACTATCACCATGTTGGACATGCTTACGTAGGAGGTAGAAAGTGAGCTAAATAGAACAATAATCAGAAAAGCAGCTGGATTGGATCAAGTGTAGACAGAGGAGGTATGTACAGGAGATAACAAAATTGTTAGGCTCTTAGAGACAGATTTACGAAGGTAACTGAAGGAGGAGAATACACCAAAAGCTTGGGGAAAAAATCTTGGACCTGATTAATGGCAAAAAAGGGCAGCCAGGTAGCACAATGGATAGAGTGCCAGGGCTGGAGTCAGGAAGACCTGAGTTCAAATCTGGCCTCAGACATTGGTGTGACCCTGGGTGAGTCACTTAACCCTGTTTGCCTCAGTTTCCTCATCTGTAAAATGAGCTGGAGAAGGAGATGATAAACCATTCCAGTATCTCTCCCAAGAAAGCCCCAAATGGGATGACAGAGTTAAACATGACTGAAAAATCACTAAACAACAGCTAAAAAAGATAGCTGAAAACATCAGCAACTACTGACACCTATGTTTATTCCCATCTCTACAATTTCTATGAGGATCATCTATGCATGCATGAAGAGAATCCTAGATAGAGGTATTAGAGCAGTACAGACAGGATTTCACAAAGGATGGGCCACAGTGGGCCATATTGTTTTGATCTCTTAAGTGACTGAAAGATGTTTTATTGTCAGTTGTTTTCAGTCATGTCCAACTCTTTGTGACCCTATTTGGGGTTTTCTTGGCAAAGATATTAGAGTGGTTTGCCATTTTCTTTTCTACCTCATTTTACAGATGAGGAAAGTAAGGCAGATAGGGTTAAGTGACTTACCTAGGGTCACTCAGCTAGTAAGTGTGGATTGAATTCACAAAGATGAGTTGTTCTGACTCCAAGACCAGTACTCTATCCACTCACCATGGATAGATCCATATGGAGTCATGACCCACAGTTTAAGAAGGGCTGATTAGGGGTCGCTGGCGTAAAAAGTTTAAGAAGCCCTGCATTAAGGGAGTAAACCACCCTGCTGAAAGATGTAAAAAAAAAATGTAAAAAAGCATTTGATTCAGTAAGACAAAAGGCTGCCTTAAATAGCCTCTCTTTCAAGAAAATGTCACCTATTCATATGTCAAAATCACTCAGGATTGATTGAAAGCTATGATAACAGAAGTAATCTTGTTCAATGACCCTCTGATCATAAACATCAGGGGAGGCATCTAATAGGAAGACAGGAGCTCTCTGAAGATAATCACTGATCTGAGGGAGGAGATTCTGAACCAAGTCCAGGGGAAAGAGGAATTCCCAGGGGAAGATGAGGTTCTCCCAGCTGCTCCTGTTTGTAAATGACATTACTCTGATTGCATCAAGCCCCAGTACACTGGAAAGTTTCCTGGAAAAGATCTGGAACCACTCAACAGAGTTTGACTAAATTATCCACGTAGGTATCCAGGGTTAGGACTTAGTGGGCAGAACATCAGACCTGGAGGAAGACCTGAGTTCAAATCCATACTTACTAGTTGTGTGACCCTGGGAGAGTCTCTTAAACTGCTATTTGCCTCAGTTTCCATATCTGTAAAATGGGGATCATAATACCATTGCCTCCCTGGATTGTTGTGAGGATAAACTGAGATAATATTTGTAAAGTGCTTTGCAAACTTTAAAATGCTGTTATTAGTTTTATTAATATTAGTAATAAATAATAACATTATTATTGGGGAGAGGTAGGGAAGAAAGAAGAAAAAAAGAAACTTATATGATAATTTTGTTGTATATTTGAAAGGAATAGGAAGTTGAGCATAGTAGATTTGCAGTTTCAAGTGCAATCATTTTTTATTGTACTGTTATGAAAATGCTTGTTTTATTCCATAAATTAAAAATTAAATAAAAATTAAAAAACATTATGATATTAGCTATTATTGTTATGTAGGAAAAACCAAGTGGATGAAGAATGCCTATTGCCCAGATTATGCCATGCAGTTGACTCATAGATCTTATTCATCAGGATATAGATGACAGAGTACAATAAATTGGCCCAGAATTTGACAGGAAGAGGGAGACTGGCCTGAATCGCCTTCAGGAACCTGCAAACTCCTTTAATAATTCCAGATAATTCCAGACTTCTTCCACAAAAAAAAAATTCTATCTGTTTGATACCAGTCTTTTGCCCATGTTTTTTGTCAGCAAAGCATGGAATGTCATAGTCTCAGAAAAACTGAAAATAGGCAGATTGCAACAGATAACAGATGAAGAATGGATGGGAAGGATGACATCAGGGGGATGTATCATCAAAAAAAGAAAATGGGCTGACTGTGCGGTGAAGGTGAAGGTAAAGGCGAAAAATAGTAGGTGATAACCAGAATATCTGGTCATCAGATAATCTGTTGGTTATCTCCCTACATCAGGAGAAAGTGCGTAAGAGCTTCGAAACACTGGGTGGATTTCCAGTGGCAAAAGTAAGGGAAGATGTGGACAAGGGTCACCCGGGATGGGCAGGGAGGGTTGGTGATCAACCTCATAGGAAGGAATAGCCTGGGGCAGCTAGGTGGCACGATGGATAGAGCACCAGCCCTAGAGTCAGGAGGATTTGAGTTCAAATCCGGTCTCAGACCAGACGCTTGACACTTACTAGCTGTGTGACCCTGGGTAAGTCACTCAACCCTAAGACAATGAAACATCTTCTCTTGAGGAGGCTGCCAAGATCCTTCTACAGATGACTGAACCTTTCCTGTATTTAGCTCTATCTTCAAAGTAGATAAAAACCTTTGCCCAAGTTGCTCCATGTTTAGAAATCCTCCACCCTCAACTTGACTCCCTTCAAAACACAATCAGGTATGACCTCTGACTCACTTTTCCTTATCTCCTCAGATGTTAGTGTTCTCTCCCTCTTAAATAATAACAATTTTAAATCATCTTATTTATTGCACAATGTTATGGAAATGCTTGTTTGATTCCATGAATTGAGAATAAAATAAATTTTAAAAAATTAAATGATGGCAATAACAATAATTCACATTTATGTGTTGCCTTTACAAAGCACTATACAAATATTATCTCATTTTATCCTCACTACAAACTGAAGAGATAGGTGCTATTATTATACCCAATTTACAAATGAGGAAACTGAGGCAGACAACGATTAAGTGACTTGCTCACAGACATCTGCATCTGCATTTGAACTCAAGTCTTTCTTGCTCTAGGTCCATCAATTTACTCACTGAGCCACCTAGCAGCCTCTTGAAATTATTTTGATTTTATATATTTATCATTTATTTATTTCCTTATATTATTATATGTTATATACCTTCAGTCTGGTTTAACCTGTCAGTCCAGACAGTTTTACAAGGGTGTGGCCACTGCCCACAATACAGCTTCTTAGAGCCACAGGTGAGAGCTGGGTGAAAGGTAGACATCAAAGGTGGGTGAGCAGCCCTGAAAAGGACTCGACAAGCCCACCCACCAGAGGTGCCAGCCTTCCCTGAACACACATCCCACACAAGCTTCAGACCTGTCAGTGAGTTAGGGGTTTGGCTACCCCAAGCATATGAAGACTTCCCCTGGTGGAATGGGTGGATGAGAACAATTTGTCCCAATGGCCACAAAGCTGGCTGAAGCAGGCACTGTGGAGTTTAGAGCTTGGCCAGAGGTCAAAGACGCCAAGGTCACCCACTTCATCCTGGGCCATCGCCAGTCATCTTTGACTTTTGTCTTGTCACTGGTCTTTGATGACTTTGGAAGAGAGAGTGAGGCTGACAGCTTGGTACAACTCTGCCTCACTTCATGCAATTCACGAACAAGTCAAGATATCGCCCCAGGATGTCATTGGTCCTCCCCGGGAATGAAGGATGAACAACACTCATTGTTATATATCACATTGTTATGGTATTTAAATTTTTGTTTTATATATATTTTTCCATTTCGTGTACAATATTCTGACTTTCTATTTATGACCTGCCTAAAAGTCACTTCTCAGATATATACATTATATATCAATAGTATGTGTGTTTATGTATATATTATGAAGAGATATATATATATATGTATGTATGTATTTTATATATATATGTATATAACTTTATTTCCTTTCCCTCTTCTCCCAAACAAGTGATCTTCGTTCCTCAAGGGCAGGGAGAGTCACAGTACCTTGTATATGTTATTGTTGCTCAGTTGTTTTTTCAGTTGTGTCCAACTCTTCATGACCCTTTCTTTTTTTTTAGTTTCTAGGCAAGGATACTGGCCATTTCCTTCTCCAGCCCATTTTACAGATGAGGAACCCAAGGCAAACAGGATAAAGTGACTTGCCCAGGGTCACACAGCTAGGAAGTGTCTAAGGGCAGATTTGAACTCAAGAAGATGAGTGTTCCTGACTCCAGGCCTGGCACTCTATCTCGTGCACCACTTAGCTGCCCTACTTGCATATAGTACACACTTAATAAATATTGACTTGGATTGAATCTGCAGCTCATGTTCCGATGAACCCGGTGAAAGAATAAAGGGACTCAAATGAAAACCTAGGCAGATAGCAGAACAAAGATAGCACAGGTTAACGATTAAAGCCATCAAATCCAAACCTCCCACCCCGCGGATGCCATAATAAAGCAGATACATGCTGCATACTGCTGTTCTGGAAGGCCCTGGAAAGCGTTAGGGCCACGAGAAGCACTAGCTAAGAGGCCAAATCAGAAATGACAAAAGTGGCCATCCACAGAATGATGTCCCATCTCTAAGTCCTTCTGGTCCCCGTTCCTTCCTCAATCTCACTCCCGCTACAAAGGGATTGTCTGCAGAATAGAGATGCTAGAGGAGAGATGCCCTGGAGCTGCTTCTCCAGTGCTTGAGGAGGGGATGTGGAAGCCGAGGCTGGCCCCTTACTTGTCTGGCCACTTCTTTGCCAGTTCTCCAGCCATACCCCGACCCCTGTGCCTGCATATAAGACCCTCTTCTCATCACTTGCCAACTCTTGATGATTGACTGACGATCTCATCACCAGCCATGAGTTCAATCATCATCCCTCTGTTGATAACACCCAGATCTGCACATCCAGAACTCATATTTCCCCGAGCTCCAACTCTACAGTATCACATGCCTGCCAGATATTTCTACTTTGGCCTCTCAAACTCAACAGTCCAAAAAAGAATTTATTAATCAATCGGTTTTTAAAATTCTTACTATATGCGAGGCACTGTGCTAAGTACTGAGACTACAAAGGATGGTTAAAAAAAAAGTCCCTATCCTCAAGAGGCTTACATTCTGTTGAGGAGGCAACATGTAAGTAACTAGGTAAATACAAGATGTATTCCAAGTAGATGAAAGGGAATCTGAGAGGGGAAGGTACTGGCAGCTGCAGGGGAAGGGATATGCCAAGAGAGGTTTCCATTATATTTTCCCCTAAACCCATCTCTTCTCCTAACTTACCTAATTCTATCCGGGACACACTAGGACCCTCCAAGTCTCAAGTTTTTAACCTCAGAGTCAGCCCTGAGTCCTTCCTCTCCCTCACCATTCATCTCAGATGAGTTGACAAATCTTGTCCGATCCTACCTCTCAGACATTTACCTAACGTGTCCCCATCTCACTATTCATACAACTACTCCCTACTTTAGATTCTCATTACGTCATACCTAGACTATTGCAAAAGCAGCTAATTGGCCTCTCTTTTGCTCTCCCATCCATCATTGGCCCAGTCGCCAGCTTAATATTCCTAATGTACAGTTAGGACCTCACCTGTCTCCTGCTCAGGAAGCTTCCATGGTTCCCTGTGTCTCTGGAATAAAATACAAACTCTTGTGGCTCTTAAAGCAACATAATATGGCCATAGGCCATCTTCCCAGGCTTATTTCATAGGATTCCCCCTCGTACTCTCTTTTTTTCTGCCAGTCTGATCTACATGCTCTTCCTTTACACCACATTCTGTTTCTTGTCTCCAGGCTTTTAGTCTGGCCACCTTCCAGGCCTGGAGCACTCTCTCTCCACTTTGACTGTAAGATTCCCTAGCTGTTTCCAAGGCTTTGGTTCAAGAGCCACCTCCTACGAGAGGCCTTTCCTGATCCTTCAGCTGTTAGCATCTTCCTCCTGAAATTACTTGGTATTTATTTACTTCTCTGTGCACATGTTGTAGCCTTCCCCGCTCCAATAGAATGTAAACTCTTTAAGGTAAAGGTCCTTCCTTTCTTCCTTCTTTTTTTCCTTCCTTGCTTCCTTCCTTCTTCCTTCTTCCCTTCCTTCCTATCTTCCTTCCCTCTAATCATCCTTCCCTATTTTCCTTCCTTCCTTCCTTTCTCCTTTCTTCTTTCTTTTCTTCCTTTCTCCCTTCCTTCCTTTCCTTCTTCCTTCTTTCCCTTCTTCCTTCACTCTTTCCTTCCTTCCCTCCTTCCTTCTTCCCTTTTTTCCTTCCTTCTTTCTCCCTCTCCTTTTTCCCTCTGTCCCTTCCTTCCTTCCTTCCTTCGTTCCTTCCTTCCTTCCTTCCTTTCTTCCTTCCTTCCTTCCTTCCTTCCTTCCTTCCTTCCTTCCTTCCTTCCTTCCTTTCTTCCTTCCTTCCTTCCTTCCTTCCTTCCTTATTTCTTCCTTTCATTCCTTTCTCCCTTCTTTCCTTCTTTTCTCCTTTTCTCTCTTCTTTTCTTTTTTTTCTTCCTTTAATTTCTTTGCCCAGAGCCCCAACCCAATGCTGTGTATCTAGTAGGCACTTTGGATAAATGTTTGTCATTAACAAATGTAATGCCAGTCACTTAAGTTGGAAATCATATAGTTCAACCTCTAATTTTACAGATGAAGAAACCAAGGCTTATAGAAGTGACTTCTAGATAGATCATAGAAAGCCAGGATGTGAACCCAATTTCCCAGACCCTAAATTCAACACTGCCTCACACCTAGTGCTCAATGATATCCTCAGACATCATGGCTAGTACTGGATTCTGCCAAGGCTGAGTCTGCCCAAAGCTAAGCAGCATTCCCGAGTTTGCGGATTCTCTTTCTCAGCTGCTCTTCGTTCCCCTTTCTGCCTCTTTTGACATATGCAGATGTGCTTCAGCTTAAACCTGATCTTTTAAAAGATCTTAAAGAACAGAGCTGTCACAAAGTCAGTTTTCAAGGAGAACATATTTGCATCTTTTTTTCTCCATTAGTACATTAATTGCAGATAATAAAGATATTTAGCAACAGAAGAATAGTTGATGATCCTGAACTATAATAAAAAAAAAAGACTTGCCAAGAGCCGTTCCTTTGTTAAGAAAGAACTTGCTCTAAGAAAATTGGAGGCTGTGATTCATTCCTGCACTGGAGAGATGTTAGTATAAGTGATTCAGAGTATCAGGCTGATGCGTGCTCTACAAGCCAGTTAGGATGCACCCAGCTCACCAAAAGGGTCAATAACTAACTTCCAGCATCACCTTAACAAGGAAGGCACCCCCATGGAAATGGACATGCTTTTTGGGAGGGTTGGTTTAACCTGAAGACACTGCTGTATGGTGATCCCTCACAATCAGTGCAGAAACAGGCTGCCCTGGGAGGAAAGACACACGGCATGCCCAACTGGCAGAGATTTGGCTGAAAAAATGGCTTGCGATATGGTTGCTTAGGAATCCTTAGACAAAGATTCAATCCCCATCATGCTTTCCCAAGTGAATCAATCCCAAGACTAGGCTTCTGTCCTTTGCGGGTGAACTGTTCTTGAACTATGTCTATGGGATGATGCCATCACAGTGACTGATGCTTCTAGGTCTCTGCCGATCCCATCGCCAGGTGGAAGAATCATGGTTGATCAGTTTAACAGTTTGGGCACAGTTCTCTGCCACTACATGCAGACTTTTTTAAAGAACAGATCAAGGGCAAATATATACTTTAGAAAGTCAATGTTTTATTTTGTTTTGTTTTTTAATGTGGAAAGGAGTCTTCTAGATATAGGGAGGGGCCTATATCTCTGATGCTTACTACCTATATGACCCTGGGTAAATTGTGGGTACTGTGTGGTGCAGTGGATAGAGCACTGGACCTGGAGTCAGGAAGATCAGAGTTCCAATCTGGCCTCAGATACTTACTAACTGTGTGACCCTGGGCAAGTCACTTAACTCCTATTTGCCTCATTTTCTCATCTGTAAAATGGGGACACACTGGAGGAAATGGCAGACCACTCCAGTAACTTTGTGAAGAAAACCCCACGGATAAGTCCATGGGGTCACAGAGAGTGGGACACAATTGAACAACAATAAATCACTTAGTCCCTCTGGCTTCATTTATAAATGACAAGGCTGGCATCTATGGTATCTGTGACCTCTGAGGTCCCTCCCAGCTCCAGCTCTGTGATCCTACGGCCCCATCACATAATCAAACATATTTCGATGCCAGTGTAGGTGGGAATGGAAAAGCTAGGTGATGCCATGGAAAGAGCACCAGGCCTGAAGTCAGGAAGAATTATCTCAGATGCTTATTAGCTTCGTGAACCTGGGGAAGTCACTTCACCCTGTTTGCCTCAGTTTCCTCATCTGTAAAATGAGCTGGAGAAGGAAATGGCAAACTACTCCAGTATCTCTGCCAAGAAAACCCCAAATGGGGTCAGGGAGAGTTGGACACCATCAAAAACAATTAAACAAACAAACAAAAAAATCAGGTTCAGAAATCTAACTTGGTTGATGAATTCTTTGAGTAGTCACATCAGTCTCTTAAGGTAATTCTCTCATTTCTTCTCCCCCTTCTCATCAGAATGTTTTGCTTTGGCTTTTCAGAAGTTTACTCTTGTGAGCTTCTCACTCCTCCTGGGCTGACTTCTCCTCTAGTATTTTAAACCTACTTAGACTTTATCTAAATTTTTCAAAATCTTCTCTTCTCAAATCCAGGGCATAAATCAGACTATGCCTAGTTTTTCTCTCTTTCTTTCAAAATAGAGTGATCCATCCCCTGCGAGGTTTCTATCATTTTTACCCCAGTAAACAGTCCCTTTTAAAAAAATTTTTATTAAAACTTAACTTTCATTTTTTTATAACTTAAGAAATTTTAACCTAAGAAATAAAACAAGCATTTCCATGATGTAGGAAAATAGGAAAAAAAAATGATTGTACATGAAACTGCAAATGTATTATGTACAACTTGCTTTTCCTTTTAAATACAAAATAAATTTTCATGCAACTTTTTTTTTCCTTTTTATCTTGCCTCCCCCTGCCCTGCCCTAGAGATGGCTACTATTAGACAGAAATACATATCTACATCTATATCTATCTATCTATACACACACACACACACACACACACACACACACACACACACACACACCATTCTATGCATACTTCTATTTATCAGCTCTTTCTGTGGATGCAGATAGCATCTTCCTTCAAATGTCCTTTGTAGTTAATTTGGATGTTTATAATAGTCAAATGACTCAGTCACTCAAAGTTGTCCTTAAAACAATATTGTCCCTCCTCATTGGTTCCTCCTCCCTGACCCATATCCAATCAACTGACAAACTTCATGGATTTTATTCCCACCCTATTTCTCACCTCTGTCCCCCTTTCTCCACCCAAGTGGCCCCCCTCTAGTTCAAGCCCCCATCATGTCTCACCTAGACCATTGCAATAGCCTTCTAATTGGTTTCTCTGTGTCTAGCCTCTCCCCCCTCCGATTCATCTGGCTGCCAAATGGAGATTTCTCCACCATAAATGCGATCGTGTCATTTCCCAACTCAAGAAGCTCTGCTGGTTCCTTATTGCCTCCGGGATAAAGTACAAACTGTTTGGCATCTCAAGCCTTCCACAGTCTGGCTCCAGCCTTTTTCTTTCCAGGTTTATTGCACATTACTTCCCTTCACACAATACTCATTTCAATCAAGCTGACCCACTTGCAATTCCCCATACACTCCATCCTCTCTCCCAGTTCCATGTCTTTGCACAAGCTGGTGCCCAAGCCTTGAATGCATTCCCTAACCACTGCTACTTTAGAAAATCCCAAGCTTCCTTCAAGGCTCATTTTCTTTTTTTCTTTTTTCTTTTTTCTTTTTAGGCAATTGGGGTTAAGTGACTTGCCCAGGATCGCACATCTAGTAAATGTCAAGTGGTTGGTCCAAGGCTGGATTTGAACTCAGGTTGTCCTGACTTCAGGGCTGCTGCTGTATCCACTACACCCAGCTGCCTCCAAGGCTCGTTTTGAAGGCCAATTTGTATATGAGGCCTATCCAAAACCCCTCCTACTTCACCCCAAGTTTATGCTGCTTGTCCCCTTGAAATTATTTTGTCCAAACTTTGTATTTCCTTACCTGCTGACAGAATATAAGCTCTTTGAGGGCAAGGAGGGTTTACTTTTCAGCTCTGAATCCCTGGATATGAGTACATTGTCTGGGACAGAATAGATGCTAGGTGTGTGAACTTAGCCAAGTGACTTCACTCTGTTTGCCTCAATTTCTTCATCTGTAAAATGAACTGAAGAAGAAAATGGCAAACCACTCCAGTATCTTTGCCAAGAAAATCCTCAAAAAGGGGTCACAAAGAGTTGGGCATAACGGAAAACAACTGAACAACAAATGCTCATTGAATTGCATTAAAAATAAAATTATCATTAAGATATTATTAGCTACTGTGCTATGGTCAGAAAGAATTCTAGCTGATGTCTGTATAAGGGGGTGAGGATGAGGATACTTGGGGGAGTTTCCCAATCAAATTGACCAACTTTCACAGTAAAGAGCCTTTGTCTGAGACTTTGGAAATCACCTTTCTTTATAAAGCATGGAGATGCTTATTGTCACCTCGTTAAGAGAACAGGAGAAATCCCGATTAGGTCTCAAAAACCCAGGCTACCCTGCCATGAACAGGCTAGAAGGGAACTACCTTTTGGCACCCCCTGGGAGATGAGTTTCAGTGAGTAGGGGCTACCCTCCAAGATGATTTAGTTGGTTCAGACTCTTAGTGTGACAAACTTTTGTCTAATGAGATCATTATGTAAAGGACTTTGTAAAATTTAAAGTGCCATATTAATGCTTTGTTATTATTGTTCAATCATGCCCAATTCTTGGTGACCCTATTTGGGGTTTTCTTGGCAGAGATACTAGAGTGGTTTTTGCCATTTTCTTCTCCAGCTCATTTTACAGATGAGGAAACTGAAGCAAACAGGGTAACTGACTTGTCCAGGGTCACACTGCTAGTAAGTGTCTGAGGCCAGATTTGCACTCAGAAAGATGAGTCTTCCAGAATTCAGGCCTGGCACCATATCCGCTGCGACTCCGAGTTGGCTCTTCCACCCATGTAGCCCAAAAGGAGAGTCCCTGCACCTGAACAACTGATCCACTAGCCACCTCTGCCTCCAGCTTTAAAGATGGCGACAGCCAGTAAAGTGGTGAAAAGGCAGGAGTGTGTTGGAGAAGCTCCCAGAAGCTACGTGGGCTTACTCACACAGACCCCCAGAGGGGTCATGGACAGTGTTCCTGAGACCCAACCTTGATGAAGGCTGATCTTCAGAGTCTGATAAGGGTTTAAGATCCAAGGCAGAGTTTGACCTCTGCCCAGGCTTTTACCCAAAAGGGCTCAATGATTAAGTGGTACGGCTCTCCAATCCCTTCCTGATTAGGAGGTCCCTGAGACATTCCTTCTCACTCTTTGAACCTTAGATTTACACATTCACTCCTCTATGCAGGTGGCGCCAAGGCACCTGGGAAAACCTTGGAAAATACAACCCAATCTAGGAACTCTGATAACGAGGAAATGTATGTTGTCATGTCCTCAGCAGATGTTTTGGGGAGTATCTCACGGGGAGGACTCTTTGAAGTTAGGCTAGATTTTCTCTATATATCCTGTACCCTCAGATGAATAAACTGAGTCAGTAATGCTGCTCCGCCTGGCCCATGTCTCAAGTTATTTCACGCCTCTCCATTCAGTGTACAATCTGGTTGCAGGCAACACAACGTCCCACGTAGAGGAGGGGAAATCTAAAACCGCTTTGTGATATGAGCTTACAAACCACTACAATGACGAGACTTTTTTTCCAAACTGCACCTCATACATCATACTATAACTGTGAAGTTGATTTTTTTTTTTTTGGCTAGGCAATGAGGTTAAGTGACTTGCCCATGGTCACACAGCTAGTAAGTGTCAAGTGTCTGAGGCCGGATTTGAACTCAGGTCCTCCTGACTCCAAGGCCAGTGCTCTATCCACTGTGCCACCTAGCTGCCCCAAAGTTGTTTTTTTTTAACCGAAGTTTAAGACTTTACCTTTATCCCTACTGAATTTCATCTCATTAGATTCAGTCTGGTGACCTAGACTATCGGGACCATTTTGATCCCTGACTCTTGTTACCAAGGATATTTAGCTATTTCTTCTAGCTGTTTGGTATAGACATCTGACTTTGGGTTTTATTGTTGACTCCTTTCTTGGATCATGCCATAGGATTCTGTGGTCCTATTCTCTCCACATTGTAGTTATACTTTTTGGCATCTAGCTTCCTGGACATACATGAACATTTTTTTTCTCTTTCCTTTCCTTTTCTGCTCCTTAATGAAAACTTTTTTTTTTTGGTGAGGCAATTGGGGTTAAGTGACTTGCCCAGAGTCACATAGCTAGCAATGTTATGTGTCTGAGGTCAGATTTGAACTCAGGTCCTCCTGACTGCAGGGCCAGTGCTCTATCCACTGTGTCACCTAGCTGCCCCAATGAAAACTTTTTTATTAGATTTATAGGCCAAGAGGCAAATACCTTCTTACCAGTCTCCTTTCAGATATACTCAATTCCTGGTTAGGAATATGTCTTTCCTAATATTTTAAGCCCAGGTTTAGAAAACCAAATCTTGTTTTCAGAGGCCACCTTCTTAATTATTCACTTCCCTAACTGATTTTTCTCTTCCCAATCTCTCACCTCACTTAGATAGGCAGCAGTGATAAAAATGTTACCTGGGCCTCTAAAGTCTTCAGCATCTTTCCCATGACTTCATAATCTTTATTAATGTTTTATAGACTTCTGGTAGTATCCTCTATAGGTAAATTGCCAGAAGTGAGTACTAGTAATTTGGTTGGACAAGTTTCAGGAGCTTATCTGTGCTCTTCTGGGTGGTATGCCCTAGAAATTTAGCAGACCTCCCTATTTTTCTTATCAGAGAAACAAATAGTTTCCTTAGTACCCCTCAATAGGAAGCCACCAATCGTCATTACTCATCTCTTTTCCCCCTGACCTTTTATGGGATGATGTCTCACTTGAGAGCACCATGTATCTATACATGTATGTATAGCATAATTCCAAGATGGACCCTCAGGACAATCTAATTCTCTCTTCTTGGGTAAGAATGAACACCAACGGAGGAAATACACAAATTAATTGAAGCACCTAAGTGTCCAGAGATGATAGCCTCGCTATCCACTAGCCAGATCACATCTGGGGTGTTGGGTCTAGTTTTGGGTTCTAATATTAGGAGGGGTGTTGACAAGCAAGAATGACTACAAAAATACCAGCCACTCCGTTCCATTTAAATCAGTTTATTGTCCCCTTTTCATCTACAAATGGTCTAAAGATGATCTGGCAGAGTTGTGGAAGTACTGATCAGTTACAGTAGATGTCTTTATTTTTGTACATTTGCTATTTGGGGAGAGGAGGTTGAAAACAAACAGTTTGGGTAGAATGTTAATCCCATGCAGCATTTTCTCTTGCTTGTCCTTTTTCCTTATTTAGACTAAATGGCTGTTGAGAGCTCTTTCAGCTCTCAAATGTCATGATCCTCTGTGTGTCCTGAAGTGACATAGGCAAAGAGACACACACTGGAGCAGGAGCACAGATTGAGTCCTGGGCAGGCTCCTAGCTAGGAGGTAACGTGGTAGCAAAGCTAAGGTGAATATTAGTATCTTCTAATGACGCCTAGAAAGCTGCAGATGGAAAGCAGAATAACAACCCAAAGTCACAAGATTAATAAATGAATGAAAAAGCATTCATTAAGCACTTACTACTGGGTAGCAAGGTGGCGCCATAGTGCATGGAGCACTGGGCCTGGAGTCGAGAATACGGGGGTTCAAATCCAGCTTCAGATACTTCCTAGTTGGGTGACCCTGGGCAAGTCACTTAACCCTGTTTACCTCAGTTTCCTCATCTGTCAAATGAGCTGGAGAAGCAAATGGCAAACCACTCCCGGATCTTTGCCAAGAAAACCCCCAATGGGGTCACAAAGAGACAGACATGAGTGAAATGACTGAAAAAGTTTTTACTATGTGCCAAGCACAGTATTAAGTGCTGGAGGGACAAACAGAAAAGTGAGACAGCCCCTGCTACCATGGAGTTCACATTATAAAAAGGGAAGATAACTTGTATAGTAGGGCTCATCTGCAGGGCAAATGGAAAGGACCTGATTGCCATCTGGTGACACAGAAGGGGCAAGGGTGATGCAAATGAACGTCAAGACTTCAAGCTCATCCCTTTGCCAAGCTGAGCAATGCATGTCATTATTAAAGAGGAAGGAACCGCATTCTTTCACTGGGGATTTTATCTTCTCACAGGGCATGCTGCTATGGTCCTCTCATCCCTACTCCAGGCATCTCAGTGCCTCCACCACCCCCATAAGTAGGGTTCGAAGCTGTCAAGGTATTATGCTGTAATACCCAGTTATAAGTGGAAATCTAAATGGGAAATAACTTCCTCCTGGGACTATGCTGGGAAAGACAATGGGAATGTACTCATTTGAGGAATGGTTGCTGAGAATGTTTCTGATGTTTTTTCATTTCCACTTCTGTTCCAAATAAATGCGTTTGCTCGTTCTATGCTGCTGTTTGCCTAAGTTTCTGCTAGCACAAAACAGTATATGCCAAAACAGACTAGGCTCTGAAAGCTCAAGGTACTGGCGATGCCAAGTGGCTCGTGTGAATTTTTGAAAACGGTACTTCTGATCACTATGCAATGTGAAATTAGCACAGTGGGCCGTGTAGAGTGAGCACTTAAAATGCTTTATTCATTCATTTATATATTATTTTTATCAAGTTTTATAAAAACACAGAATCTTTTTTTACTGAACAATTTTGGCAATGACTGAGACCTGAGTTTACTTCACATTGGTCCCCATTTTCACAGTAGGATGTGGGCAGGTACAAGTGAAGATACATTTACATTTACCAGAGAATGTATTCCACAAGCATGGATACCCCCAAGTCCATGAGGGGGTAGTGTTGACTAACCCACAGACAATTATTTTAATATGTCTCTCACTTGGTTCCTAAAGACAAAGTATCTTTTTTTCTCTTGTTTGATGTTCACCCCACCCAAAACTCTCTACCTCTGCTTTTCGAGGATTCGTGAGATAATTTGCCAGACTTCTGAGTGATAAATAAATAAATATGTGCCAGACACTGTGCTAAGCACTGGGGATACAAAAAGGGGCAAAAGACAAGTCCCTGCCCTCAAGGAGCTTACAATCTAAATGGGGAAAACAATACGCAAACAAAGATATGTGAAGATTAAGTTATCTACAGGATAAATTGTTGTTCATTGTTCAGTTGTTTTCAATCATGTCTGACTCTTAGGGACCCCATTTGGGGTTTTCTTGACAAAGATACTGGAGTGGTTTGCCATTTCTTCTCCAGATCATTTGATCAGATGAGGAAACTGAGGCAAACAGGGTTAAGTGACTTGCCAAGGGTAACATAGCTAGTAAATGTCTGAGGCCAGATTTGAACTCAGAACTTTTTGACTCCAAGTCCAGCGCCCTATCCCCTACACCACTTAGCTGCCCCCAGGATAAATAAGAAATAATTAAAAGAGGGAAAGCATTGGACTTAAGGGGGATTGGGGTAGCTTTCTGTAGAAGGTGGGATTTTAGTTGGGACTTGAAGGAAACCAGAGAGGTCAGTAGTTGGAGTAGAGGAGGGAGAGTGTTTCAGGCGTGGAGGACAGCCAGAGAAAGCCTTTAGCCTCTTTTGTTGCTTAATCAAAAACCATATTTTCCAACATATTTTTTTGTTGCTCTTTCCTGTGCCCATCCTTACCAACATCACCAAGTATCAATGTACACGTTGATGTAGTTCAGAGTATGTTCTCAAGTTCTTTGGAGAATCGTTCTACTTCTTCAGCCTTCAGGGTGGACACTGGTGAGGAAGCTGCAATTGTCATCATGGTGATGTTATGGACACTGTAAGGTGAGTTAAATGTCTCATGAAGTGGTGTTTTCTAGGCTTTGAGCACAGGCTCAGACTCTACGGATACCATTGCAGAAGTGAAAGGAAGTCACATGGAATCAAGATGCATTTTGTATTTTTGTCTGGCTGCTATGGCCAAAAAAGCTTCATCACTGGGTGACTGGCCTTCTGCAGATGAGTGCCTTCTTACGTATTGAGCTAGGATTGTCTTTGGTGAGCAGACCCAGTGGGTTATCAGACTCATCCATGAAGCCTTCACAATTTGACAAAGCTTGTCAGAGTTTGCAGCCCACTGTCACGGACTTTGAGGTCCCACAGTCACAACCATGCTATGATGAGGCAGTAGAATCCTAAAGAAAGGGTCTGAACTTGCCTCATTAAGGTTTCTATTAATGCAGCCTAAGAAGATTTTAGCTTTTCTAGCTGTCCATTACAGAGGAGGGGGAAAGGAAGGGAGGGGAGACAGAGAGAGCGCTTCAAATTTATTAAAACCCCTAGGGCATTGGTTCTCAATGAATGATCCAGAGATGCCTGGGGTCCTGAAGACCTTGTGACCTTGAAGGGATCTTCAAGGTCAAACCTATTTTTACGGTTGAATTAATACTCAAGTCAAGACATCACCCTCATGATGCCAGTCTACTTTGAGAACAGAGGAAAACAAAATTGTCATAATAATACTAAGATGTTTTCATTTCAAATAAGGAAAATATCAATAGTTATAATCCATGTAAGCAAAAGTTCTTTGGAAGTGGATCCTCAATAATTTTTTAAAATAATACTTTATTTTTCCCCAATTACACATAAAAACAATTTTTAACATTTTTTTGGTTATGAGTTCCAAATTCTAACCCTACTCCCTCCTTTTCCCCCTCCTGAAATGATAAGCAATCTGATCTAGATTATAAATGTGCAATCATGTAAAACATTTCCATATTAGTCATTTTGTGCAAGAAAACTTGAAGAGAAAGAAAGAAAGAAAGAAAGAAAGAAAGAAAGAAAGAAAGAAAGAAAGAAAGAAAGAAAGAAAGAAAGAAAGAAAGAAAGAAAGGAAGGAAGGAAAGAAGGAAGGAAGAAGGAAGGAAGGAAGGAAGGAAGGAAGGAAGGAAGGAAGGAAGGAAGGAAGGAAGGAAGAAAAGAAGGAAGGAAGGAAGGAAGGAGGGAAGGAAGGAAGAAAGAAAGGAGGAAGGAAAGAAAGGAATGATGGAAGAAAGAAAGAAAGAAAGGAAGGAAGGAGGAAGGAAGGAAGGAAGGAAGGAAGGAAGGAAGGAAGGAAGGAAGGAAGGAAGGAAAAAGAAAGAAAAAGAATTCTCTGGAGGCAGATAGAATTTATCATCCTGAGTCCTTTGGAATTGTCCTGTGATCTTCAATAATTTTTAAGAGCATAATAGGGTGCCTAGGACTAAAAAGTTTGAGAACTACTATTATGGAGTGGTGATGTTTTTTCCATATGAAATCTTTTGTAGTTATATTAATATAATGGGAAAATAGGAATTGGGGTTAGAAGATAACAAACTAAATTTTCAATGTGTTAACAAATCCAAATGTAAATGTTTTGCATATATAAAATTGGGAGCCCACACACATACCCCCCCCCCCAATCAACTGATGTAATCAAAGAAGGCCTAGACTGAAATCACAAGGTAAGTGTTAAAGTGAGAGCCTGGTAAAGTTTTAATGCCTGAACATGATGCAAGATCTATGCTTTTTGATCTCTCTATGAGGTTCAAATCTCTGTGATTGGGGAAAGAAGGGAATAGTGTGATTGGCTGTGAAGGCTGGCTCCCCATACCTTTGGTGCGTTTAAGTATTTGCAGGAAGCTCAGTAGCCAGAAAACCAAGTCCCTAAGGAGGAATTACTCTTGAGTGGGTGAAGGAAACCTTCTTTGTCCCAACTCCTGCATTTGACCTTGTCATAAGAAAGACTGGACCAGCAGGAGATAATTTATCCAACTGGGAGCATGGAGAAACAAGAAAGAGATCACCAGAGGAAGAAGGAAGTTTCAGGAAGTAAGAATCCCTCATGCTGGAGAGAGGTTCTGACTATCAACTCCTACTAAGTTGCCTGCGCAGTAGAGAGCTGAATCAAAGAAGAGCTACCTGCCAACTGTACAAGAGTGGAAAAAACAATCAGGAGTCATGAATTGCTCCTTTGCCACATGTATTCCCCACATATGTGCCTCACTACCATCGTACTCTAAGCATGAGCCCATTTAGCTCATGGACCTATGTGTATTTCTGGGAGAAAGTATGCCCGGGAATTAGGAGGCAGGGAGAGTATTTGAACTGACTGTTCTTACAATACATCACCTTCGTAAATGCTTTACTAGCTGGGTGACCTTGGACAAGTCATTCAATCATTTTTTGCCTCAGTTTCCTCATCTGTTAAATGGGGATAATAATAGCACCCACTTCCCAGGGTGGTTGTGAGAATCAAATGAGATAATAATTGTAAAGAGCTTAGCACAATGCTTGGCACATAATAGGTGCTGTATGAATTGGTCATTATTTACCTGTCTATATACTATCTATCTATCTATCTATCTATCTATCTATCTATCTGTCTGTCTGTCTGTCCGTCTGTCTATCTATCTATCCTCTTAACACAACTGTTCATGGAAAGCATTCTAGGGGAGGTCTATAAGCTATAGTGTTAGAGGCAGTCACCCTTCCACCAGCCCCGCCTTCAAGTCCAGATTGAGACAGTGTTCCATGGAGGGTATTACAGCTAGAAGTATGGAATCTGAGATAGAGTGAAAGAAAGAGGTTGGGTATAAATTTGGGAATAATTCATATGCAACTAAAGCGCTGTAGGTAAGCCAAACTGACTTTCTTCATGTTGGGGTTGGATTTGTTTGAGAGTTTTTTGAATTTTTGAAAAGTCATTTTTGGGGGCAGCTAGATGGCATAGTAGATAGAGCACCAGCCCCAGAGTCAGGAGGACCTGAGTTCAAATCTGACCTCAGACCAAACACTTAACACTTACTAGCTGTGTGACCCTGGGCAAGTCACTTAACCCCAATTGCCTTTTTAAAAAAAGTCATTTTTATTTTCTTTTCAGTTTCAAATTCTCTTCCTCCCTTCTCTCCTTCCTCTCTCTTGCCAACAAGCACTGAGTAGGCATTTCTCAGTTCTCTTCTCACATGTCAGCTCCTCTCCCTTCTACTTGCCTTTGCCCACACTGTTTCCCCATCTTTAGAAAGCACTCTGTTCTGCTTTTTGGAGTCCCCAGTTCCTCTCAAAGCTTAGCTCAAACGTCATCTCCTGCACAAAGACTAATCCCCCCAGTGCCACCCCCCTCCAATCTACCTTGCATTTATTTTCTATATACTATGTACCATGTACTATATTATATATACTATTTATATGTAGTACTATATACCATTTATTTTCTATATACTATATAGTATACATACTATATACTATTTTCTCTATACTATGTGTACACGTTCTCCCCTCTGCTAGAATATAAATTCATTTTATCCTTGTATCCCCAGCATCTAATGCCAACCCTGGTGCATTGTAGGTACTAATAAATGCTTGCTGAATAACTGATTCACTAGCTCCTCAAAGAAGGCAGCAGGGCAAAAGGCTTAGGGCTGGGGTTTACAAACTCTCCACAAACAGTGGGGAAGGAAGCTAATGAAAGACAGAGAAACAGGATAAAGTTGGATAAACCAGGAGAACAGAGTGTCATGGAAGCCAATGGAGAAGAGCTTCAAGATGGAACGCCAAGGTGAAAATGACAGCTTTCCATTCAATCTTCATGCTATTTTCCATTTTCCGTTATCTCCTCCAAGCCCTTGTTTACGGCTCTGCGACTCGGTTTCCTGTTCAGCACCCCCCTCTTGTAGACAATGTTTCCATCTGTCTTTGCTCTCTCTCTGAGCTGCATACACCCCATGTCTTTCCCCCATGCCGAGACTTCCTACCAACCTCCATCATGCCCAACCCAGCAGCTAGGTGAGATCTGTAAACCCCAGTGTTGTTGGTTTGGGTAGATAGCAATGTGCCACTGAACAATACTGTACCTAATGGATGTCGTTATAGAAACTGGTGAAAAGAGCACCCAGAAGTCTCATCTTTGGAGTACCAGGGCCCACATCGGCTGTTTGCTGGGACCCCGGGGGCTGAACTTCATTTGCATAACTATTTGCAATGCCCAATTTCCTTTTTACCCATTTAGATGAAATTAAATTCATTTTGGAATGCTCAGACTTATTGTTTCTTGATTCCCCACCCCCTTTCTTCACATGCACGTGCTCTGTACCTCCAAGTTCCAAATCCAGGGCCTTGGAAATGGGGTCCAGCCAAGTCACACCTTCCCTTAGGCCAAATATCTCTCAGCTCTGCCTGGGCAGACTAGAAGAAGGAGCATTTTAATCCTATCTTTATCTCTATACCCTAGGAAGCCAGAGGACCTTAGTCCATGCCCTGTGGTACTAGCCACCATCAGATAACTCTTTCACTGGAAAGGTTAATTCTCAAAAGAAATTTTTTTAAAAATGTTTTCTATTTCTTTTTTTTCCCTACTCTTTCTTCTTTCTCCTATTTCTTCCTTTGTATTTTGTGTAGCCCTTTTTGCCTCTTCCTTCTTTTTAGGCATATTCTATGTCTTTCTCACATGCTGACGTTTGCATTAAAAATGAATTTATTCCTTGGGGCTTTGAAATCTTTCTCCCATCTTATCCCCTTCAGAACCTCTCTACACAAAGGTTCCCATCCTGAGGAAGAGAGAGGTGGAAGAGGATAAGAAAGGGTTAGGAAAGGTTAGATCTGCACCTTGTTGAGCATAGAACTCTGAATCCCAGAATCCCAGAATTGCCAGGGATCTCAAATACCATTAACCCAATCCTTACCTGACCAATAATCTACTGCAAAGTATCTCCAACAGATGATAATCCATCTATTACCCAAAGATCTCTAGGGAAAGGCAAACTACCACCTCCCAAAGCAACCCCCTCCATTTTTGGAAAGATCCAATTGTAAGGACTTTTTTCTTCCCATTGAGCCAGATCTGTTTTTATACAACTGCTGACCACTGCTTCCAGTTCTGCCCTCTGGAGCTTAGCAGAACCAATCTAATTCCTTTTCCTCATGATAGCCCTATTAATATGTGAAAACAACTATTATATCTCCCCTAATTCTTCTCCAAGTTAAGAATACCCATTTCCTTCAACCTAAGGCATAGTTTCCAGTCCCCTCACCATCTGATCACCCTTCCCTGCACCATCTACATATATATATATGTAGTATGTATGTATGTATGTATACATACATCTCCTCTCCATGTATGTATATATACATATGTACATATGTATATACATGTATATAGCTTAGAGCAGTTATTTTACATAGCCCATGAGCTAAGAAAGGTTTCTATTTAAAAATATAAAAACTCTTCTACAAAAAGTGAGCAGCAGGTTGGATTTGGCCCCTTGGGCAATCGTTTGCTGACTTCTGCTCTGATCTCTGCTCCATTTCCAACCCCCCCCCACTCCCCAGTCAAGTCTCCAATTTTTTTTCTCTCCCCAAACTGGGAAGAACTGCAAATTCCAGCTTGGTTTTTGTGACCAACCAACCCCTTTCCAAGGGGTGTTATATGATGCTACATAATACGCGGTAAGTGTTTAATAAATAGTTGCTGAATGAATGACACTGCCCTGGCTCATTATTTCTGAGGGGAAAGGAGGGAACTGAAAGTTGATAAATTAATATAAGACATAAGTTCCATTTAGGTTGCAGTATTCTGAAGCCAGCTCTTAACCATTTTGTGAGAACAGATTGTTAAATTTTTGGTGTGAGCTTTTACATTTTGGAAACCAGCAATTGCTACAAATCAGGGCTTGACGTATTGTTTTGTTGATCGTATAGACTTAAGAAAGTGATGGAGAAAAATGTTAATAATGCAGATTTTATATATATATATATATATATATATATATATATATAAAACACATATAGATGTTACATCTATATATAACACATATAAATGTGTTCTATTTTGAGAGACCTGGTTAGAAAGCTGGTTGTTAAGCACTCATCAGCATACCCCTGTATTTAAATTAGGGGAAACCCGATTGGGCGGCCTTTGAACAAGAGGTGGGGAAGGCCAAGGATAAGAACTCAGTTCTAAATTCAATTTCTGCTATGTACCTCAAGAAAAACATAGGTGTCCAGAGAGCTGGCCCATATGACAGAGACCATCTTCAAAACAAGAAGCATTTATGAAGTGCCAGACACTGTGCTAAGTTCTAGAAATAAAAAGATAAAAATCTAGCCCCTGCCCACACATTCTAATGGTTGAGGCAATACACAGACAACCATGTACTAAAATGTGTGTGTGTGTGTGTGTGTGTGATTTTATTTTTGATCCTGGAGGTAACAGGGGAACCACCAGAGTTTATTGAAGGGGGAGAGGTTGACATCATCAGGGCTACGTTTTAGGAGAACGCTTTGGCAGTTAAGTCAAGGATGGACTGGAGTAGGGGAGATAGAGAGGTAGGGAGACCCAGCAGCACCTAGTGCAACAGTCTAGGTGTTAGGGGATGAAGGCCTGCATCAGGGAGGTGTCAGTATCAGAGAGCAAAGAAGGACTCAGAGACCAGGACAAGGAGGCCAAGGGGCTTCTACTATAACAGCAGCTTCTTGGGCCAATCATCGGCTACAAGGGATGGGACAGTAGTGAAGGAAATCTCAGTCTTTTTTTCCTGGGACGTCAAGAATAGAACAAAAGCCATTCAGTGTGGGATCTTTTTGGAAACTGGAAACAAAGGGAGTTATTTTAAATAGATCTTTTCATCGTGAATAGTTTAAGAAATAGGATTCTCTCTGACTCTCCTAAGAGCTCTGAACTCCTTGTCTTGGTAGGTACACAAAGCAGGGAGGCCCAAATGTCAGGTAAGAATAGTCAAGACACACAGACTCAGCTTTGATTTCAGACGTCACTGAAGACAGAAGGCCCGCCATGCCTGCTATCTACCCCATACCTTGAAGAAGTCAGTTCCTGCCCTCGAACAGTGACAGCTTTGTAAAGGACATGAATTCTGGGCAGTATGATGCTTCCAGCAACTTGGAAACATTTTAATTGGGGCCAAATCTGTGATCTTAGCAATGGTGAATATTCCCACAGTGCAGAATCTAACTGGTCCATGTAGTACTATGGAAACGGACCTGGATTTGAGAGTCAGAGGGTCTGGATTTGAGTCATCCCCTTCTACCTGTGTGATCCTGGACTACTCACTTTAGTGAAACTCTCTGAGCCTCAGTTTCCTCATTTATAAAATGAAGAGGCTGAACTAGATGACCTCCAGGATCCCTATGAATGTCCAATTTATGATTCCACAGAACTCAACTAACATGAAATTTGTTGTTGTTACTGTTATTGTTGTTATTGTGAATCCCTCCCCTCATCCCCAAGAAGAAATCCGTGCCCTGTGTAAATGGGAACATCGCCTTCCTTCCTTCCCTCTGTCCTCTCAAGCATGGCAGCTCTGGCTTTCTATCTTCCACAGTATTTGACCCCCACCCCCAATGCCTTATGTTATTATTGTTGTTCAGTCATGACAATTTGTGACCCCTTTTGGGATTTTCTTGGCAAAGATACTGAAGTGGCTTTCTATTGCCTTCTCCAGCTCATTTTACAGATGAGAAAACTGAGGCAAACAGGGTTAAGTGACTTACCCAGGGTCATATAAGTAAGTATCTGAGGTCAGATTTGAACTCAGGGCTTCCTGACTCTAGGTCCAGTGCTCTATCTATTGTGCCACCTAGTTATCTAGCTGTGCCCTTATGCTTTATCACTAATAAAAGTCCTGCAGTAGTAATTCCAAAATACTTTCTTTGTAACAACAGGTGTGACAGGTAATTCAAGTATTTTTCCCCCAGCGTAGTAACACTAAAGTAAGGCAACTGGGGGCTTAGACCCAATGTGTTGAAATTTAGAGAACTACATTCCTCACCCTTCAGAAGCTAAAAACAGCTTAATTTAGCCTCTCATTAGCAAAGTAATTCATCAAAGGAAGAAGCTGTCAGATGGCATGCTTCCTTCCTCTCCTCCATCACCTCCAGTCAAACCTGAGATAAGTTGCTCCCCGGAAGCTGCCTCACAGTATCCCAAAATCCCCCTGGCCCAGACACTGGATTTGCCTTGCAAAGTTTACTTGTTCCGCAATTGATAAATGGTCAAAGGATATGAACAGGCAGTTTTCAGGTGCAGAAATCAAAGCTATCTATAGACATAAAAAGAAGTGCTCTAAATCACTTTTGATTAGAGAAATGCAAATTTATACAACTCTGAGGTATCACCTCACACCTATCAGAGTGGCTAATATGACAAAAAGGGAAAATGATAAATGTTGGAGAGGATGTTGGAAAATCGGGACACTAATGTACTATTGGTGGAGTTGTGAACTGATCCAACCATTCTGAGAGCAACTTGGAACTATGCCCAAAGGGCTATAAAATTGTCCATACCCTTTGATCCAACAATACCACTTCTAGGTCTGTATCCCAAAGAGATTATAAAAAAGGGAAAAGGACTCACATGTGCAAAAACTATTTATAGCATCTCTTTTCATGGTGGCAAAATATTGGAAACTGAGGGGATGCCCATCAATTGGGGAATGGCAGAACAAGCTTTGGCATACGAATGTGTATCAAATTGTCTTCCATTTTTGGAAGAGGGGAGGGGAGGGAAAGAGGGAGAAAAATTTGGAACTCAAAATCTTGTAAAAGATGAATGCTGAAAATTGTCTTGACATGTAATTGGAAAAAAATACTATTTTTAAAAATAAAAGTTTATAGAATCTGAATGCAGATCACAGCACACAATTTTCTCTTTTTTTTCTTTCTCATGGTTTTTCCCTTTTGTTCTGATTCTTCTTTCACAACATAACTAATGTGGAAATATGTTTAATATGATTGTACATGCGTAGCCTATATCAAATTGCATGCTGTCTTGGGGAGAGGGGAGAGGAGGGAGGGAGAAAAAAATGCAATTCAAAATCTTATTAAAGTGAATGTCAAAAACTATCTCTACATGTAATTGGGAAAAATAAAATACTATTAAGGAAAAAAACCCTGAAAGTTTACTTGATGGCATACTTTTTTGCTGCCTGCCCCAGGCACAAAAAGTGCTAGTTACAACTCTGAGTATTTCAATTTTACACATGCAGAAAATGTGTTTCAGGAAAATTAGATGACTTACTTGACATCACATAGCTTGTAGGAAATTTTGGCCTAGATGTCCCAATAGGCATCTCAATCTCAAAATGTCCAAAATCCAACATATTGCCTTTGACCCCAAACCCACCCTAATTCTGAGCTTCTCTACTGTTGCCCAGGGCAGACCAACCTCCCCACAGCCTCCATGTTTTTCTCAACTTCTCACTCTCACTCACCCAATCAATTTTCAAATCTTAGTGTTTCTATCTTCTCATCAATTCTTGTATATATCTCCCTTTTCCTGCTTCTATAGCCATTCCCCTAGTACAAGCCTTTACCATCTCTTGCCTAAATTATTGCAATGGTCTCCTAATTGGTCCCCCTGCCTCAAATCTCACCCCAGACCAATCCATCCTTTGCATAACCTCCAAAGTGGTTTTCCTAAAAGGCAGATCTGAACTTATCATCCCATTATTTAGTAAAATTCAGTGGCTCCCTATTGCCCTCAGGATCAAGAATCAGGTCCTTGATTTGAAATTCAAAGCTCTTATCTTTCCAGTTTTCTTAGATATTATTTCCCACTACAAATTGCATGGCCGGGTCATGATGGCCTACTTCCCATTACTCATACCCAACACTCCGTCACCCACATCCTTTTCTTTGTGCTGGATATATCCCATGTCTAGTGCACTCCATCTGTTCACGGATAACTCTTAGCACCCCTGGCTTTCGAGACTCAGCTCAGACATCACCTTCTGTCCCCTCTACTGCTAGCGCCTTCCCACTAAAGTGACCTTGTATGGACACTATATAACATCAACAACTTGGATATAGCTATGCCAGTACCTGTTATCTCCCCGATTAAAATATAGGCTTCTTCAGGGCAGGAATTATTTTCTATTTCTCTTTGACTCCCTAGCACATAGCACTGTGCCTAGCTATGGTTTTAATACTTGCCAGTTGATTGAAAGACGGTTGACAGAGAAACAGAATTTGAACCCAGGCCTGGCTGCCGGCTCCAAATCTAGAGTTCTTCTCACTATCGCAGCTATTTCATTCCGCTGTCTTCCAGGAGGAAGGCAGCAGCTGCTTTATTCTATGATTTATAGAACAGATTTTCATTTCTTAGTCTTTGAAGCTTGCCTGTAATCTGCCACATAAATATTTGAAAGACAGGATGGCATGGTGAAAACAGATTGGAGCATCCCAATCAAACTGCTATCTTGGCAGTTAGGAATTTTCGTCTTGTATTTATTTAAAACTCCCTTATTGCCCTAGGGTCTCTCAGGGTATGTATACAAATGTAAAATCCAAGGTTAAAACCGAATGCAAGAGAAAGAAAAAAAGGGGGAAAAAAGCTGAATGCAAGAACCAAAAATCTGATGGAAGAAAATGCTGGAGGATCTCCCACAACCCCACCACACTCCCCCTCCCCCCATCGGGGAGGTTGGGTCAGAGAGGCTCTGAGAAGGTAAGGAGCGGTGAGCAAAAGACAGGTGCTCCTGCCAAAGATCACTCACCTAACCAGGGAGTTTTCACCACCACAAGGATTACTGATTCACCCCAAATTAATGTTAGTTCTCACAATGTCCGGCATTTATGTCTGTTAAGGGAAAGAGCTGACTCTTCACCTAAGGTGAGGCTGACCCCACCCCCATTAGCCACCTCCATCACCTTATTCCTGATTGGGAACCTGCTTAAATTGGAGCAAAAATCCCACTCCCCCCTCCCAGCTTGACCTTCAGGACCCCTAAAGTGGCCCTGAAAAGGACTATCCGAAGACACAAGAGCAGTGGACTTTCCTACTGTACTTCAAGCATGTCAACCCACTACCACGACTTTGATCAACTCAGGACCCTAAGCAGAAGAGAAGGGACAAACATTTATTCAGTGCTTACTCTATGCCAGGCACTGAGCTAAGAGCTTGACAAATATGATGTCATGTGATCCTTACAACAACCTTGGTAGAGAGGTGCTGTTATTATCCCCATTTTGCAACTGAGCAAACTGAGGCAGACTAAAGATAAGTGACTTGCCCAAGTTTACACAGCTTGTATCTGAGGTTAGATTTGAACTCAGTTTTTCCTAACTCCAGGCATGGCACTCTCCCCACCTAGCTGGCTCTATACAGGTTTGAGGCTGAGAGACTTGAGAATATCTGTGCCCAACCCACCGCCCCGCACAAGACCACCAGCTCTGCTTCCAGCCTGGCCCCCACTGCATCGTGCAGGAAGTGACTGCTGTGTTCATTCTGTCTGTGAACTGCTTCTCTGGGTGATACCACCACAGCTACTTAAGACCGTGGGGGGAAACAAAGTTTTCTCCACCAAAGCCGATGGCATTGTCAGCTGGTTCAGCATCGGTGGTGGAAATGACGCTAAGGAAGATGCATCTCCATCTGGTCTGCTGCTATACTCTGAGGACCATGGGACCTTTCCATGTGACTTGCAACAGAAAATTCCTGTGTCTGTTGTGTCCCCCATTAGAAAGTGAGCCCTTTGAGAGCAGAGGCTGTCTTACTTTTTCACACAGTGCTTGGCACACAATAAGTGCTTAATAAATGCTTTTTCATCCTTTTATTCATTCATTCACAATAGAAATATGAAAGGGTGAATGTATCCTCCCCAGGATTCACATTTTTAAGGAATGTCAGCATCTAAAAAGAGAATATTACATGCAAAATTGTTATGGTGGCTCAAAAAGATAATTGTTAATTAATCAGACTCCCTTTGCCTCTTTGTTTCGATGTTATGAGGGCTTTTTTTTTTTCCAGTCTGGTCTTGTGATTTTGTTGTTATAGAGAGGTCTCAGTGTGAGAGTTCCTTCCACCACCAAAGTGGGGCATAAAATCTTAGAGAGTTGCCCGTCCACATGTAATCTTAGACAGTTGTCCAAGCCACTGAAAGGTGAAGGATTTGCCCAGCTAGTATGTCAGAGATGGGACTTGAACCCAGGGCTTCCTAAGTCCAAGACTCACTATCCACTATGTCATGATACCTCTATTTACCATCAAACCTGTAATACCACTTCTCTGTGATGTAAAATACAGAGCTGCTCTCCACTCATACCCCTGAACCCAGGCATAGCTTAAGAAAGAGAGAAACTAAGACAGGAAGGAGTCAGGAGAGCTTAAGTTACTGGGAGGATTTGATTTTGTGCCTAGACCAAGGCCAAAAGTGTGTCCTCAAGTCATGTCAGGAAGCATTTCTTAAGTGCCTACTAGGTGCCAGGCACTGTACTAAGCAGGGGGTTACAAAGAAAAGCTAAATCTCTCAACAAGCTTGCAGTCTAATGGGGGAAACTGTAGAAACAAGGTATAGACAGGCTTAATTGGAGATAATTAACAGAAGGAAGGCATTAAGGAAGATTGAAAAAGACTCCTCCAGAAGGTAGGATTTTGGTTGGTTTTTGTCCTTTGGTGCTTGAAACAGACTAAAATGATATCACTATGTCGGGGTCAAGGAACAGTGTGTCCAACTGTGGCTGATCAGACCAATACGAGCTCAGAAGGCTCTACCCCAGGTCTGTCACAAAGAGTCTATATGAACATCTGGGGTGGATCTAGGTGCCATTCTGCCTTAGCGGTGTGTTCCAGGTGCCTGGAGTTCTGTTACCTCACAGTTACCCCAGCTTACTGGCCACTCCCATTCAGATCCTCCTTGGACCCCTCCTCTAGTCAACCCTAGACTACTTGGCCACTCCTAGATCCTTCCCCCCAGTCTTTCTGTATATAAGGTCCATCCGGCCTCCATTAAGGTGCTCAGATTCTTATGATCTAGCCAAAGATTCAGATTCTTAAGATCTGGCCCGCTTGCATTAGCAATGCAAATGCTTAGTTTCCTTAAGAATCTGGCCAATGTGGTGGATTCTTTAACTCTCACCCACCCCCAATCGATATTCTAATAAATCTTGTCTTTGGCTGGAAAAACAATATTTGGGGTGGAGATGTCTTCAAGTTTGCTCATCTCATGTTTCTTTTGAGCTGTTTCAATTCTGCTTTGCTCATAGAGCACAAAGTCTTCTTTAATGTGGGCACACCATGCTGGGCGGTCCTATGCCAGTGTCTCCCATGTCTCACAACCAATTCCAAAGTTCTTCAGAGAGACCTTGAGAGTGTCCTTGTATTGCTTCCTCTGGCCTCTGTGTGAGCACTTTCCTTGTTCTCTGTAAAATAGTCTTTTAGGAAAACAGAAATTTGGCATTAGAACAATGTGGCCAGCTCGTCAGAGTTGGTCTCTGCAACTGAATTTGAATGCTTGGCAGTTCAGCTAGAGAAAGGATCTCAGTGTCTGGTACCTTATCTTGCCAGGTGATCTTCAGAATCTTCTAAGCAATTTAATTTCCTAGTATGGCACTGCTATACTGTCCCAGGTTTCACAGGCACACAACAACGAGGTCAACAATGAGGCTTTGTAGACCTTTTGTTTGGTAAGCAGCCTAACATCTCTTCTCTCTCACATTTGCCTTCAGAGCCTCCCAAACAATGAGTTAGCTCTGGCAATATGTGCATCAACCTCATCACCTATGTGCATATCCCTGGAAAATATGTTGCCAAAGTAAGTGAACTTATCCACAGCTTTCAAAATTTTTCCATTTGCTGTAATTGATGGCTCCACACATGGATGGTGTGGTCCTGGCTGGTAAAAAACCTATGTTTTCTTGGTGTTAAATATCAGGCCAAAATTAGCACAAGCAGCAGAGAATCAATCGGTACTCTGCTGCACCTCAACCTCAGAGGCTGCATAGAGTGCACAATCATTTGTGAACAAAAAGTCGAGCACCAACTCTCCTTCCACTTTAGTCTTGGCTTATAGCCTTTCCAAGTTAAATAATTTACTGCCAGTTCAGTAGCTGACCTTGATGCTGTTTTCGTCCTCATTGAAGGCATCCAATAATATCACTGTAAACATCATGCTAAAAAGCATAGGAGGAAGCACACAGCCCTACTTTACTCCACTGGTGACTTGGAAAGCAGGAGGGCATCATCCATTATCTAGAACCCAAACAAGCAGGTGGGATTTTAGCTGAGCCTTGAAGGAAGTCAAGGAAGCCAGGAGGTGCTGATAAGGAGGAGGGAGAGCAGTTCAGGCAGGGGGGGGCCAGCCAATGAAAACCCATTGAGACCAGAGGTAAGGGTCTTGTTCAAGGAACAGCAAGGCAGCCAGTATCACAGGAGCACAGAGGACCTGGGGAGGAGTGAGGTGTAAGAAGACAGCAGAAGTGAGAGGGAGGGCAGGTCATGAAGGGCTTTGAATGCCAGAAGATTTTATGTTTGATACTGGAAGTCCTGAGAGCTCCTGGGTTTAGTTGAGTAGGGGAGTGACACAGTTTGCCAGCTGAGTGGAGAAGGCACTGGAGCAGAGAGAGACTTGGGGCCAGGAACACCATCTGATCATTAGACATAGGGACACCCTGTTGCCAAAGTTCTTCAGGCCTACTGCTCTGTATGCTGGAACATTCTGCACCCAATTCAGGAGGCATCCATCCGTTATAGTCTCAATGGATAAACACACACACACACACACACACACACACACACACACACACACACATATTCAGATAAATCTATCAATGGAAGAGAAGATGTAACATAAAAATAAAAGTAATCCAGACGACACTTCCAAATGAATGACAGGTTTTCTTCACTCTTTAGTCAACCCACATACAGTAACTCTTCTCTCTCCCAACATTACCAGTCTTTGCTGCGCCTCTAGGGTACACTGATTCCCCCAAACCTCTTAATCAAGGATATAAGAGGGGCCAATAGAGATCATCATTACTATCAGTGATGCTTCTGGCTTGGATCTGGTTTGCCCATAATTTCTGAGATACCTGGCAACTTGACACGGGGTTTTCATGAGCTGGTGGTACAGACTTTGGTCCAATGGAGACATTTGCAAGGTATGCAGGGCAGAGATCTCCAGAAAGAGACAAAATACAGAAGTGTTAAGCAGAGGACAGAAAGCATGCAATGAGAAGAGACCTAGAGCTGGAGTCAGAAGACCTGGGTTCAAATGTCACCCCTATTAGGAGTTGTGTGTGTGATTGTGGGCAAGTTACTTAGCCTCTGGCCCTGAGTTTCTTCATCTATATAATGAGAATTGGACTAGAAGCTTCTAAGGGTATTCCCAGCTCTGAAAGAAGGGTTAGGGGGAGAGGACAAGCATTTATTAATTCCATGCTCTTCAGGAAGCCTTTTCCAATCCCTCTTAAAACTAGTAACTTCTGGGGCAGCTAGGTGGTGCAGTGGATAGAGCACTGGCCCTGGAGTCAGGAGGACCTGAGTTCAAATCTGGCCTCAGAACAAACACTTGACACTTAACTAGCTGTGTGACTCTGGGCAAGTCACTTAATGCCAACTGCCTTAAAAAAAGGAAAAAAACCCAATACTAGTGACTCCCCTCTTTTAATTATTTCCTACTTAGCCTGTATATACCTTGTTTGGGCAGCTAGGCTGGGCTAAGAATCAGGAAGACCGGAGTTCAAATCCAGCCACAGACATTAGCTGCATGACCCTGGACAAGTCATTTAACCATGTTTTCCTCAGTTTCCTCATCTGTAAAATGTTCTGGAGAAGGAAATGGCAAACCACTCCATTACCATTACCAAGAAAACTTCAAATAAGGTCATGTCGGACGTGACTGGAATGAATGCACAACAAAATATCTTGTTTATAGATATGTATTTCTTTGTTGTTTTGCTCTTTACACTGTGAGCTACTTGAAGGCAGGAATTGTGTTTTACATCTTTTTTCATCCCTTGAACTTTACACAGTACTTGGTACACAGTTGTGCTTAATAAATGCTTGCTGATTAAAGTCACTGTGCTGAGTAATTTGCAGATATTTTTCTTTTGACCCTCACTACAACTCTGTGAGGTAGGTGCTATTAGCCTCATTTTATAGGGTTTTTTTTTTAATTCTTAATTACATGTAAACAAAAATTTTATCATTCTTTTTTTTAAATTTTGAACTCCAAATTCTCTCCCTCCTTCCCTCCCCTCCCCCCTTCTTGAGAAGGCAAGCTCTTTGATATAAATTATACATGAACTGTCATGCAAAACATTTCCATATTAGCCATATTGCAGAAGAAAATGCGGACAAAAAAAAGTTTCAAAAGGGTGCTTCAATCTGCATTCACTCTTCAGCAGATCTTTCTCTGGAGGTGGAGAGCATTTTTCATCATAAGTCCTTTGGTATCATTTTGGATCATTGTATTGCTGAGAATAGCTAAGTCATTCGCAGTTCTTCATTATACAACGTTGCTGTTACTGAGTACAATGTTCTCCTGGTTCTGCTCACTTCACTTTGCATCAGTTCATGTAAATCTTCCCAGGTTTTTCTGAAAGCATCTTGCTGGTCATTTCTTATAGCACAAAGCCCCACTTTATAGTCGGGAAGCCTATAAGCATAGATGAGACAACCTGAGACAAGACGGAAAGAAGGAAAAATGAACCCAGAGACAGGAGCCTTCAGCTGAATTTCAGCTGCTTCTAATTCCTACAAATGCTAACGGGAGGCTTGCCATCAGCTGCATCTAATTCCTGCTGGGCTAATTCCTACTGTGGCAGAAGAGACAGTGATCCTGCACAGTGAACCGTGGGGTTAGCTTTCCCATCCAGAAGCTACCTGTAAAACCCAAATACCCAACAAGCTGCTGCTATACTGAGAGAAGTTGCCAGTGATCCCCATAGAAATCTCTGGTTACAAGCCCAACTCAATCAGAGGAAAGGGAGGTACCACCTGCTGTGCATTCTAGGTCCCGGCATATTTACATCAATGAACAGATGCGTCCTTTTCTGCTACGGCAGATATGTAGGGAAAATGGGCTTGCAGCGTCAGTCCCCTGCGGCTTGGGATACATGGGTGGTAGGAGGCTTTCCTACTGCACAACTCTTTGTGATTCCCCTTGCCTCTTGTTCTGGCTAAGTGCCCTTTTTCCTTACTCGGATGTTGTGTGTTGAATCTGTTCTCAGTCAGGAGATGGAGGGTGAGCAGAAAATGAAGGCTTGTGAGCTGGAATCTGAGTAGATGATGGACTGAAACCCATTCCAGGAACTAGAAAGTAGCTATGGGTGTTATCTGGACAAAAGTCACAGGTAAGCATGGGCAAAAGCCCTTCTTCCCAAGGCAAAACCTAGGTTTTCAAAAAAGGTTTTAGAAGCACCTTGGAAAAGTCATAAGGACCTTAGGTTCCTAGTCTGTAAAATGAAGTGGTTGGTCAAGAGAAGCTCTGAGATCCTTTCCAGCTGTGACTCCTATGATCTTCTGAACCAAGATCAATGGGGACAGGGTCAAAGAAACAGGGAAAAAGGATTAATGAGTTTATAGTATATAGAAATCTTAAAAAAATCCATAATCTAGCCTTAGATGCTGCCACAGCTTTCAAAGGTCTAGCCAGCCCCACTTCAATCTCTCCCCTTTCTTAATTACTCTCACTAGCCTGTCCCTAAGGCTATTGTTTCCCTTAGATCCAGGGTTCTTACCTTTAGGTCCACAAATCCCCAAAGAGTCTCTGGATAGATTTCAGGGAGTCAATGAAGTTGGATGGAAAAAATGCATCTTTATTTTCACTAAGCTCTAACCGAAATTTAGCATTTCCTCTAATTGGATTTAAAACAAAACTATTGCTCTGAGAAGGGGTCCAGAGGCTTCACTAGACTGCCAAAGGGGTGCATGATGCAAAAAATAAAATCAAATGATTAAATGAAATTTAACGCTAAAGCATTAAAATTTAAAATTTAAAAATGAAAAGCGATGTTTTTCTTGAACTCTTATTTTAGCTAGCATCCAGGCTTAGCCTCCCCCTGTGGCAGGTCCACTATTTGTTACCTCCTTTTTTTTTTTTTAATTGATGCCCTTTGTGACACCTATTTCCAAGTTCCATCTTCCAGGAGATTCTGGTTTTTCTGTCTTTTACCTCCTGGTAAGATCTGGATAACAGACACACCCTGAATGTCATGTTTAAGCTTTTCCCAGGCATAGGCTGCCAACTCTGCCCACTTCCCTACATTGCTGCTCCCCTGTCCCTCCAGGGGTGGTCTCAAAGCTCTCCTTACACTTTTTTTTAGGCAATTGGGGTTAAGTGACTTGCCCAGGGTCACACAGCCAGTAAGGGTCAAGTGTTTGGTCTGAGGCCACATTTGAACTCAGGTCCTCCTGACTTCAGGGCCGGTGCTCTATCCACTGTGCCACCTAGCTGCCCCATCTCCTTACTCTTTTACACCTAAAACACTTTACCCTTCCAATAATAACCATATACTAGTTGTATTCACAGTGGGAATGGGTCATTTCAAAAAAGTTTTTTTGATATTTTTTGTTTTTACTATCACTGTTACTTCTCAATAGAACCCTCCCTTTTTAAGGACAGTTAAAACAGATCAGAACGTAGTCCATGTGTGAAGATGTGTTCTTTATTTTTGTTGTTCTGTAGTTTCTGACTGTGTATGACTCCATCTGGGGTGTTCTTGGCAAAGATACTGGAGTGGTTTGCCATTTCTTTCTCCAGACCATTTTACAGATGAGGAAACTGAGACAAACAGGTTGAAGTGACTTGCCCAGGAACACACGCTAGTAAGTGTCTGAGGCCAGAGTTGAATTTAGGGAGATGAATCTTCCTGCTTCCAAGCCTCGTGCTCTATATACTGTACCACCTAGCTGCCCCTGTATACTTCATACCCCCTTGTATTCCACCCCATCTTTGAGGAGAGGCAGAAGGGCACGCTCTTTCATTAGTGTTCTGAAGTCATGAATGGTCACCAAATGCAGAATCAGACCGGAATTTTCTGATGTCTTTCAAAGGATCATTTCATCACAGTAGGACTTGGAGGGTGGGAGGGAAAATGGGTGGCAAGATCAGTGAAATGAGGACTCTCTCTGTGGGCAGAAAAGACTGAACTCAAATGCTCCCACAGCATGTGGGTCTTTCTATAATAAACTGATTTTAAATTGAATTACTGTACTCACAGCAGTCACCTGTGAGTCCTTTCATTTCAAATCACTCTAATTGTCCAACAGAGCCCTAAACATTTAGCAACCTACTTTTTTTTGGGGGGGGTAGTGGGGGCAGTTAACTAGCCAGTAGCAAATATCACATAAATGATCCAATAAAGGAAAGTCAGTGGTATTTACTGCTAGCCTTCTCCTAAGTGGTAACTGGCCTCAGACACAGCCATTTAGAAGAGAAGGCTTTAAACATTGAAGAAGCCATTCAAAGGAGCAGTCAGTCTCAGGGAATTACCTGATGTTGTGAGTTGGCACCCCTATATCCTGGAAAAGACAAGCAGACAGGCAGGCCAGGCAGACCCTGGTGACAGGCGTGCTCTTATTTTCTTTCTCTTCACTAAACAGTATGGTAGACACCCATCATCATAATAGAATAACGACACCAGCTAATTTCCCGAGGCTTCAGTCTCAGCAGGGGAGAATATAATATTGCAAGCTAGCAGAACCCAACCTGGTGGTGAGATACAATGGTTCTCTTTTACATTGCATTAAATGTTACTATTTCTGAAGGGACTATCTGTGGATGCTGGGGGTAACCCATAGCAACCAGCTAATAAATTGTAACTTGCATAGCCTCAGCTTATTGTAGGGGTGGAGAACAGCATGGAAAAGGCAAAACAAAAAAAGAAAAAAAGAGCAAAGGCTGGCAAAAATCTGCTACCCCCCCCTCCCATCAGTCTCCAGTAGGGGAGGCAGCATCAGCATTCCCCGACAGAATTACTTAAGATTAAATGGGGCAATGGTTACGTGGCCAGGGTCTGTCAATTTTTGGTTCCTGGGTTTATCAGGATGTGGTATGATAGTCCAGAAGCTCCGAAGGCACGCTCCAATTGTGTATAATGATGGTTCTACTCTGCAATAAGGCATTCCTTGTTGTTTCAGAGAATGTCTGATAAGTCATCGAGATGCTGACCTCTTGGGAGGAGCCATACCTAGAGGATTAAAAAAAAGAAATTCCTTAGCATAGCATTTAAAGCCATCCTCGTCCAACTCCAGCCTGCTTTTCTGGTTTTATTCACTCTGAAACACATTTCTGCCATTTATTATCTTTGTGACCTCAGGCAGTCCTCTCTGTACCCCAGTCTGCTCATCTGTAAAAGGAAGGGATCAGACCAGATGCCCTCAGGTCGATGATCCTGAGAAGTAATTTAACTTTTCTGGATCCCATGATTTTCATCGGTAAAATAAGTAGGGTTCTCTAGCTGACCTCTAAGGCCCCTTGAAGCCAGTGGCTTTGCTGGTAAATGTTTAACATGATCTTCAAAAAAAAAAAATTTAAGCATGACTCACTTTTTTTCTTCTTTTTTTTAAACTTTATTTTTATTTTCAGCTCCAAATTCTCTCCCTCCCTTCATCCCCTCTCCCACCCATTGCGAAGGCCAAAAATATGATACCCATTATACGTATGAAGGGTAGCTAGGTGGTGAAGTAGATAGAGCATCAAGACCTGAGGTCAGGAAGACTCATCTCCTCGTATTCAAATCTGGCCTCAGACACTTACTAGCTGTATGACCCTGGGCAAGGAAATGGCAAACTACTCTAGCATCTTTGCCAAGAAAACTCCAAATGGGGTCACAAAGAGTCAAACACGATTGAAACAATGGAACAACAATACATTTGAAGGCATGACATACTTTGAAGTCTAATCTCTGCATTATTATTATATTAGTTATTTTATTATTATTGATATCTCCTTCTTAAGTCTAAAAATTAACAAGACTCTAGTCCAGATATGTAGCCTTTGCTAATTTCCAAGGTGTAAATGCTCACACTGAAAATTTCATAATTGCGTCTCTCAAGCAAGTTCAAATTGGTTTCGTTACAACTGGCTTCCAGCTCTAAATCTCTGGTTCTTCATACATTCTGTTTCAGTCCAACAAGAATTTTAGTTCTTGACTGATCACATCTTGGCCTCTCTCATTTGGGTCTCCTCCTGAGGTCTTCCAACACACCTAGAATTCCCTCTTTCCACATCTAGGCCTTGTGAAATCCGAAATGGGGAGACAAACGAAATAGGTTTGTGATATACTCCCTGCCTATCACCTATATGTTATTGCTGCTGGGTTTGTATTCTTCAGCTTTTCAGTTTGGCCATTGAGGGGAAGCCCACATTGGCATTTCTGATCCCCCTTTAAATGTAAGTTTGCTTTAATAATGATATTCCATAAGTATGACAGAACCCTAGTGCAGGGATTGAAAGCACCAGTTGGGTGTTGCCCTTGGCCTCTTAAGAGACTATCATAAATTATCTCCATTCCACCCTAGGGATGGTTGTTAAGCTAGCATTTCCTATCCTTTGTGATTCCTTGAGCCCTGGGGGAATTCAAGGTTGACTTGAACCCTGGAGAAAATTAGACCAGAGTGCAAGGACAGGTGAACTGGGACCACAGTCAAGGGAGCAGCAGTCCAGATATGACAGCACCTACCATCCATCACCATATGAGCTTTCCACCATCATGTGAAAGGGCTATGGATTTTTCCAGCAAGGCAGCATTCCTGCTCTATTGCTATAGGCCATCTCTTGGGGGCAGCTAGATGGCGAAGTGGATATGATGCCAGACCTGAATTCAGGAAGAGTCATCTTCCTGAGTTCAAATGTGTCCTCAGGTACTTACTAGCTGTATGACCCTGGACAAGTCATTTAACCCTGTTTACCTCAGTTTCCTCATCTATAAAATGAGCTGGAGAAGGAAATGGCAAACTACTCCACTGTCTTTGCCAAGAAAATCCCAAATGCGGTCACAAGGAGCTGGACGCTACTGAAATTACTAAACAACAACATCTTTTGTATGGCTAGCCTTTTAAAGCCGAGTCACGTGTAAATAAATATATAACAGGAAGACTGACCGGTGAGTCATTATGAGAACATGCATCATGCCTACTTGATGAAGTCCTCATGTGGATTCTAGGATATGCCCGTGTTGTTTCTGGTCTGTTGGGCCCACGCAGGGCTATGAATACAAACCTCTGTTCTTTGCCTTTCTATATTTTTTTTCTTTCCTATTTTTAGGCGAAAGAGTATTAGAGATGACTATAATCTTATAAGCTTTGAAAAGTCAGAATATTGATCACTGAAATCTGAGAGCTGGAGTCTACACTAGGATTGGCCAAAGACCTAGTAAGGGTGAGACAACAGATGAGGCTCTGAAGAATGACCTCATTGACCCAGTCCAGCGGAAACGTGGACTCATCCGTTGGCTACACTGCATTTGGAAGGCAACTTGGTGGAGTGAATACTTTATAGTAAATGCTTGAAAGGTAAGCCCTGCCCTGTTCCCAGGGACTGAAGTAAAAGATGAAAGTGTGACCCTCCTAATTGGGGAGGGGGGCCTGATACTCTGTAACTTCTGTTCTCCCTATAGCTTTGCTGTAAATATCCTTTGTAAAAGCTAATTGATGTTAATTGGTTAAATGGAGTTGGGGTTCTAGTCACTGATGATTGATATTAGAAAGAACACATTAGAGTGGGGGCATAAGCCATAACCTTAAGAAGATACCTCTGACCCCCTCAAGGGTACCCCTACAACACTGAGAGAGTCATGTAACCTTGCTCATTTGCCTGACTCTTCAATATACATGTTTCTTGGGATGAAGTTCCCTAGAGCTAAATGGGCTATGGATATCACATCGATAGCCAATTTATAGATGAGAGATAGGTAGATGGATGGATAAATGGATAAACATATCTTTAGAGTCCCTAATAAATGCTTTTGGAGTTCTAAAATGGATCTACTCATTAATTAAGTTAACAAAAGTCCAAATAAAAGTTAACAACAAATGGTGCAATGAAAAAAAAATTGACACTGGAGGCAGAGAATCTGGGTTCAAATCCTGCTATTTACTGCCTCTGTAGCAGTGGGCAAATCAATTGATCTCTCCAGGCCTCAGTCCCTCATCTATAAAATGAGGAAGTTAGACAAGATGACCTCTGAGGTCCCTTCCAATTATACAGATCTATGGTCCTTCTCAGCCAGGTGGCACAGTGGATAGAACACCAAATTTGAAGGAAGGAAGACCCGAGTTCAAATGTGTACCAGCTGTGTATATGCCAAGTATTGGGCTTCAGTTTGCTCAGCTATAAAATAGGGTTAATAACAGCATCTACTTCACAGGATTGTTGAGGAGATCAAATGTGATAATATTTGTAAAGTACTTAGCTCAATGCCTGGTACATAGTAGGTGCTTAATAAATGCTTTCTTCCTTTTTTCCTTCCTTCAGAGCTTGAAGATCTGCTGTCATCTCTGCCTTTCCTAATACATCCAGCTGAAAGTGTTCTTCCTCTCCTTAAAGTTTCTCAGAGCACTGTCTGCACCTTCCCCAGGGCTCAGGCAACTGTCCCACTGGTGACCTGGATTTGACTCTACTAGACTCTAGTCAGCTGGGTCAGCTTTTGATTTTTCTTGCCAGGCCCCAGGCCCCCACACCACGTCCTAGAAGGTTCCACCACAGGCCACCAAGCCCGTCCCCCTTTCCAGAACCCCTTGGTGTGTTTTCTTTCCCCTTTAGAACATAAGCTCCTTGAGGGCAGGGCAAGGACTGTCTTGCTTGTATTTGCATTTTCAACATTTAGCATAATGCCTGTAACATTAAGTACTTCATAAATGCTGTATCTGTCTATCCATCCAATACATGTTGTACCACTTCACCTTCACAAACTCTCCTCCACCCCCACCCACAGAAGTTCATTGAGGGAAAAGACTGTCATTTTTCAATTTTATACCTGGGATGCCTAATACAGTGCCTTGTCCATGGTAGGTATTTAATGAAATTTTGACACCAGTGCCAACCTGAACACATATAGATCCACAGGATTTAGACCTAGAAGAAAGCTTTGAGATTATTTAGTCTAATGGTCTCATTTTATAGATAAGAACATTGAAGCTCAGAGAAGTAAAACTACTTGTCCCAAGGCCATACATGTGGCAACTTGCAGGATCAGAATTTGAACCCAGGTCCTCTGCCTACTGGCCAAGGAGGTACCCTTACCACTATACCATATGCTTCCCAAATTGACTTGACTGGAGAGTATTCAAAAGCATAGTGAACACAAAAATTAAAATATCCCTTCTTTTTTTCTCTCTCTAGGTTTCTCATGCCTAATTTATACCACCCTCTAAATAAATGTAGACTCTTCTTTGCCTTCCCAAATCTCTTTAGTGTCATTTCCGAGAAGATTCTTTCTATCCATTAACTCCTGTTCCCTGAACCAGCCAGTCTTTTCCATACTCATTTCTCTCTGAAACTTGACCATTGGGTTCCTACTTGTAGAATTGTACAGGCTATGCTGGAACAGTCATAAAATACCGATGGGGAAGAACGTTGAACTGAATATATGTTTCTGAGGACTACCCTGGCTCAGTTCAGAGAGGCTCATCACCAGAAGGTTAGCTCCAAGGTGGTCCACCTTTTGGTCAAATCAAAGCTCAAAGCCAAGTGCTTATCACAGAGGGGCCAGGCTCCGTGTTGGCGGCCAAAGGGCCTATATCAATAAGATTACAGATACTTGAAGTACAGAAGGATAACATGTTATCCTATTGTGCTGATTGCCTTTAGACTGTGAATAATCAATCAATAAACATTTATTAAGTGTCTACTGTGTCCCAGGGTTATGTGGGGTGTTCAGAACACTCACACTTCTGGTGTGAGGGTTTGCTGGCCTTTTTCAGGGCTGCTTATCCACCTTTTATATCCACCTTCACCCAACTCTCACCCGTGGCTTCAAGAAACTGTTTTATAGGCAGTAAACCATCTGGCAGATGGCTAAACCAGACTGAGGATAACTGAGCAGGCCTCAAATCCCTCACTGAGTTAGGGGGATGTCTACCCCAAACGTGTGAAGACTTTCCCTGGCAGAATGGGCACATGAGAACAATTTATTCCAACGGCCAGGAAGGTAAACGAAGCAGGCACCGTGGAGTCAGACATCAAAGATGCCAAGGTTATCCACTGCATCCCGGGTTGTGCTGCTTTTTGTCTCATACTGGACTTCAGTGACTCAGAAAGAGAGAGTGAGACTGATGGCTTTGTGTACCTCTGCCTCACTTAAATCCAATTCACCTCCCGCACCATGGGTCCTCTTCAAAAAAGAAGGACGAACAACAACTATGTACCAGGTACTGTGATAAGTGCTTGGGATACAAAAAGAAGCAGAAGACAGTCCCTGCCCTCAAGAAGCTTATAACCTAATGAGTGAGATGCCTTGCCAACAAATACACACAAAGCCAGCTAAACATTTAGGGTACATTCAATTCAACAACAATTCATTTCATTAAATATTTAAGTACTTACTATGTGCAAATCATATTGCTAGATATGAGGGATGTAAAGACGAAAATCTGAAGTGGGCTGAGCGTGCCACAAACTCAGGATATCTAATCTCAACAGGGCCCTCACTGCTACTCAACATTCATTTGCTGCTTCCTTGACTGGCTCTTTACCACATATCGCATGGAGTAGTTCCAAACCACTTATTCTCTCCTCAAAACCCCCGAGCCTCTTCAATCCTTCCCCTTTCTCAGAAGATGATCTTGTCTTGTATTTTATGGAGAAAATCAAGTCCACCTGTCATGAGTTGTTCCAGCTCTCTACTGCACAAAGGCGTTCTCTCTCTCTCTCCTTTCTTTCTCATTCTCTCTCTTCTCTCTTCTTCCTCTCTCTTCTCTCTCTATGTATATATGTGTGTGTGTGTGTGCATAGATATATTGCATATATCTATACACACATACATATTCACCCATGCTCTTATCCTTTTCTTCGATTTTTAAGGAAGAACTGCCCCTTCTTGTCGAGGCTAGCCCTGACCCCATCCTCGTGCCCTTAACCCTTTCCCTCTCATCTCCCTTAGGACCTTGTCCCAGCTATTAGTCCTTCCCCTCAGTCACCTCACATTTCTCCCTTTCTACTTTCTCCTTTCATCTGCCACCTACAAGAATACAGTTATCCCTTCCACATTGTGACTTTCCCCATCTCGGTTTTGATAGATTTTGGGTCAGCATAAGATATTAAATGGGAATTTTGGGGGAGTTTTGCAGAAGCTGCAGATAACATGCAAAAGCCAGCAGACAACACAGAAAAGATTTAGAAACACAGAAATGCATAAAATATATGTACAGTATTATATAATATCAACATATTTTATCTTTTAATACCATAATAATTCAGACTTCTTCTCTGGCACAAAGAGAGGGCCAGAATATTTCACACAGATTTTCCAGATCATGTGGAGGAGCACCCCCTCATGTGGAAGGAATACCTGTACTCACCCCTCCTCTCCTTAAAAAAACCTTTACTTGACTCTGCCATCTACTCAAAGGTATCTTAGCTCTCTCCTCTGAGTAGTCTTCCCTAATGGCTTTCACCACAGGCTGCTCATCATCTACACTGACTGTACTTCCTTAGCACCTATTGGCTTTTATCTCTTACCTTTAAGCTTCTGACCCCACCATGCTACAGAAATTGCTCTCTCCAAAAGTGCCAATTATCTCTTTACTTCCAAATCCTTCTCTCATTTCTCATCCTCAACGACTTCTCAGAAGCTTTCGGCACCACTGGCCATCTTCTCCTGGATGCTGTCTTCTCTATTGGCTTCCATAACACTGTTCTCTCCTCTTTTTCCTCTTACCCAGATGACTACTCTTTTGGAGTATACCTTGCTGCATCACCCATCTCCCAACCTTTGGGTGTTCTTCAGGGCTCTATCCTGAGTCCCCTTCTCTTCTCATTCAATCAATAAATCAATCAACAAATTTATTGTGTCAGCTAAGCCTAAACGGGATCACAAAGAGTTGGATACCACTGAAAGAACCAAACAACAACAAAAAATGTACCAGGCACTGTACTAGGTCCTTGAGATGCCTATATAATGAATGAAAGAACAACTCCTCACAAAGACCTCTTTGTTTCTTAAGAATCTTAACCGCTTTCATGGGTTCAATTATCATCTCTATTCAGATGATTCCCAAATCTATATATTCAGCCCTAATGTTTCTTTGCAACTCCAGGCTAACAATGTCAACTGCCAACCAGACATCTCGAACTGGATAGAAGTCATCTTTTTTTTTTTCCTTTTATGTCTACCCTTCCTCCAAATTTCTCTGTTTTGGTTGAGGGCATTGCTATTTTCCCAGGTATCACATTTGTAACTCCTAGGCCATCTTTCACTATTCCCTCTTCCTCACACCTCACATTCAATCAGTTTCCAAGTCTTGTTAATTCTATCTTAGCAGCATTTCCTGAATTTATTCCCTCCTCTCTGCTCACACGTCTGCTCCCCTAATTCAGGACTTCCTTCACCTCACACCGGGACTGCTGTCATAGCCTCCTAATTGGTCTCCCTGCTTCCATTCTCTTCCTTCACTAATCCGTTTTCCACAACACTGCCACAATAATCTTTCTAAGGTGCAGGTCTAACCACAAGAATCTCCTCAAAAGCCTTTAGTGGTCCTTATTATCTCTGAGATAAAATACAAAAATCTTCAACCTGGCTCCAATCTTCCTTTCCAGATGTATTTCCCAATACTCCTCTACCCACTCTGTCTTCCAGCCAGACTGGACTACTAGCTACCTTCAAAATTGATGTTCTATCTCCCACCTCCAAGCATTTGCTCAACCTGTCACCCAGGCCTAGTACTCATTCCCTTCTCAGCCCTGTCTCTCATGATCTTTAAATACAGCTCAGTTGCCACTCTCAAAATCTTCCCTATCTTTCTCATCACGCATTTGTTAAGAACCCAGTTACTAATGCTCTCTCCTGACTCAAATTACTTTCTACTGATTTATCTACTACATATCATATTTAACCAGTTGAATATCAATTTCCCTCTTCCTTTATCTCCCCTCAAGCCTCTGCCCCTCTGATTGGAGGGCTGGAAGAAATTCCTCCCAAAGCCTCCCTTTCCAGAGGGTTCAGAAGCCCAGTACTGCATCCCTCGCCCAGTCACACACTTTCAGCTTCCTTTTCTGTATTGTCCTTTTCTATTATATAGTCAGCTCCTTGAGGGCAGGGACTATCCTCTTTTCTTATGTGTAGTCTCAGTGCTTAGCACAGTGCCTGGCACATGCTTTATAAATGTTTATTATATTATATCGTATCAGGATTTTTGTGCTCCAGGCTCTTCTTACACTGGGGGCACTCCAAGCACCCACCCTGGGACCCTGGTTATCTTTATGTCATGCCATCATATTTGGACTCCTTCTCTCTTCCCCCACCTCCACCTTTCCTAAAACAGCTCTGAGAACAGTACCACATCAGTACTCCTTTCTGGCCACCATCCCCCTGGACGTATTGTCTTTCTCCCAATAATATAAGCTTAAGGAGTAAGCACTCTCTCGTTTGTATTTGTAGCCTAACCACTTAACACAGTGCCTGGTTTTCCTTTCTATGCCATTCCAAAACGAAACTTCTGACTTCTACTCTCAGTGCCTATAGTAGTGCTTTAAAAATAATAGGCATTTTGTTGAATTTAATTGAATGAAAAATCACAGTTACTATTCTCAAGGAGTTCAGGCTCTTCTAGGAATATGTCATATATACTTAAATACAATAGATGGTTAAGTATAATCCAGATAAAATGCTTCAGGAAAATTCAAGGAGGGAAAGGACACTTTCATCTGGGACGATCAGGAAAGGCTTCCCAGAAAAGGTGGCACCCAAGTTGGGCATTGGGGAGGGTTAAGTCTCCAAGGTAGAGTTGAGGAGGGGGTGCATCCTCGGGGTGAGGGACAGCTTGCACACATGCACGGTCAGCTTGTTGAATTCAAGGAACAGCTAAGCAGTCCAGTTTGGCTGAGATGGAGGTGTGAGTGATGGCCCGCTTAATTAAATGGCTTGGTGCCTTGAAGTGACTCTTACTTAATGGCCGGGAAAATGCCAAGACATTCATCCCTCCTGGCTAAGTGCCAAAGGATACCTTCCTCCCTCTTTGGGCTTCTGGTCCAATCTGAGCTTTGATGGAAAAGAGCAGAAAATGTCAGTGAAGTTCAGACACCGAGTTCTTTTCCTGCCCATGTGCCCTTGGAGGTTTGCATCTCATTTCTATTTAGGATGGTAACAACTGATTATTTTACAGGTCCCTTTCTGTCGTTGAGGGGAATTTGCCCCAGAGTTGCCTTGGGTTTTTTTTCCCATCCTTTCATTTATATGAGTAAATAGGAGAAACTGAGAGATTTAAATTGGGTGACCCTGGTGAGAATCTGTCAGAGGAAAGAAGACTTGGCCCCTGAGTTAGGGATCCTGCAGCTTAGGAGATGGTAGACCTCAGAGTCGAGACTCCAAGAGAACAGAACTGAGAGGGCTTCCAGCTAGTCCCAGGGTAAAAGTTCTAGCTCTTTTTCAAAGCTCCTAGCAGTGCTGTGGGAAGCAGGGTCCAGTGAGCTCAGTAGAACTATGCAGCCACACAAGACTTCTCACCTAGCAAAGAGCAGGGTGGGGTCATTATGAGAAGACACCCTACATCAGAAGCATGTCACCCTTCTTTGCTGGTGACCCCCATGTGTGTGGCCCTGTGCTCATGAACAACTCTAAAAATATCCATTCCCCTCACTGGTTCCAGCTGTATTTAACAAGCGATGTTGCTTTTCTTATTATTTCTGTTCAGTAAATGTCTTTCAGCCAATTTTTCTCTCTGGTATATTTGTTACTGAAAAATAAAAACATCGGTGGGGGCTCAGGAACTATGAGTTGAGCAACACGAAACCACAGTGATATTGAACCTGGGATAGTCACCTTCCACAGTACTCAATCTGTGAGTATAAGTTGAGGGGAAGAAGGGTAGAACACTTAATATCTTATACACTATACACTTATCTATGCACACTTTTTTGCCTAGTAGACTATACACTCCCTGAGGTCAGGGTCTATTTTCATTTTTGTCTCTGCATCAAAGGTTCCCAAATTTATTTGGCCAATTGCCCCCTTTCCAAAAAAATTACTCAGCACTCCCCTGGAAATCTACTCTCCTTAAACCTTTAATGGGTTTTATTTTGTTTTAATTTGCATCATTTAAAAAAAATATATCGCCCTCCTAGATGGGTCCAGTGCCCCCCAGGGGCGGTAGCACCCACTCTGGGAACCTCTGTGCCTAATTCTTAGCACAGGTGCTTAGTAAAAACTTGTTAAATTCATTGAATTGGTCTCTGGACACTGAATTCTTAAAAAGCATTTCTCAGAGAACGGATTGGATTGGGTAAGGCTCCAACTCTTGAAAAATGGGCCACATTCAAGAAAAGGAGAAAACAAGAGACTTAGTCTAAATGGGCAAGAGTACATCCCTTTTTTTGATGCTGGTGTTCAAACACAGACCATCCTGCATTTCTGTGGATCTACCTGGAGAAACAACTTGGAAAATAAAGGTGGCCAAAGCAAGGCGTACAAAGACCTTGGCCCAGAGCAAGAAATCACTTTTTTTTTTTGGTGAAGAAATCACATTTCTAAGGGCTAGGCCTGGAGCCAGGAAGACCTGAGTTCATATCCAGCTGCAGATATATCCTAGTTGTATAACCCTGGATAGTTCACTTCACTTCTGTTCACCTCAGTTTCCTTATCTCTAAAATGGGCATAAAATAATACCTACTTTGCAAAGTTGTTGTGATGAAATGAGATATTAATCATAAAGTGCTTAGCACAGTGCTTGGTGCTATGTTTATTATCATATTATTATTATTATTATTATTATTATTATTATTATTATTATTATTTTTGATTCATTCAGGCCATTCCTGTTGACAGTTAACTTTTGGGTGCATTTTATCTGTCAAACCTCCTGTCTCTATTTCAGCCAGCTATCAGTTGTCTTGACTTCTGTTATGCAACAGAAGGCAGGGCAGGAATAGCAACTGTTTAGGGCAGATTGACAAAGGCAGGCATGTGTAGACTCCCACCTGTCATAGAATGGAAAAAATAAGGGTCCCAGAGCCAAGAGATCTGCATTTCAATAGGTTTTGACCTCGATGACCTCACTGCACCCTGATAGCTGAGATACTCCATGATTCTCTGATTCTTATGCTCCTGATGAATACCCAGATCTCTCCTGTTTCCTTCCTCTCTGTTTCTCTCACCAGTGGCCTCAAAGATGTTCTTATTCCCTATGTATTTTGCTGAATTTCAATCCTACCTTTCACCCTGGCCTGCCCCAAAGCAACCCAGATCTCACACACACACACACACACACACACACACACACAGAGAGAGAGAGAGAGAGAGAGAGAGAGAGAGAGAGAGAGAGAGAGACGGAAAGAGTTTTGATATTTGTTTGGCAGGTGTAAATTGAGATTTTAAAAATCAGCTGCTTCCTGCAGAGGCCTGAAATGTACATTGCTATGTATAGAGGAGTTAACTTTTCTGTTATATGTAGAGATGCCTCTGGCTTCTCCAAGAGGACAGAAGATGACCATGGGTCCTAGGCAGGAGAGTGTTGGAGATCAGCCTGTATATTTTTAAATTTTTGGTGTGAGCACTTACACCTTAGAAATTGGCAAATGCTATAAATCAGGGCTTAATTAATTGTTTTATAGATTGTCTGGACTTAAAAAAATGATGGAGAAAATGTTAGTGTCCTGAAATCCATTCCTCACCCCCAGAGCTAGTGGTTAAACATTTACCAGCTTACCCCTAGTCCCAGAACAATAAAGGGAAGGGAACCCTAACTCTGATCAGAGATAGAGGGCAATTAGAACAAGTCAAAGACTTCAGTGGGGCCTAGGAACCAGAAGATACTTTTTTTCTTAAAATTTTTTTGGATTATGTGCTAACTTGGAGGAGGGATGAATGTGTTTCAACTCTAAAACTTGAGCATTACATTTCCAAAAGATTTTTGCCTTTCGTCCAAATTTCTTGGATAGCCAGGGTAGGAGTAAGATCTGAGAGATCACTCATTCAGCCATTAAATAGAAATTTACTATGCAGCTGCTATATGCAATGTACAGTGTGAGGCACTGTAGGAGTTAAAAATAAACATAAAATACAGTCCCTGTCATCAAAGAGCTGACAGCATAGGAGGAAAAACATAACATTAGCACAAATTACTAGGCATTTCTAGTGTTCTTCGGTGGCTCCTTTCTCTTCCCTGCAACATTTGACACTGTTGGCCCTTCCCAGTTCCCCTTTGGTGACTTGCTTTCTCCTGGTTCTCCTCCTACTTATCTAACTTCCGTCTCCTTCACCGGTTTGTTTTTGTCCTCTTGACTCCTAACTATGGTTGGCCCCTGATGCCCTGTCCTCAGCCCTTTTCTGCTATTCTCAATCTTACTAATTATTATTATTTCCATTTTACAGATGAGGAAACTAAGGCAGAGAGGGTCAAACAGCTAATAAGTATCTAGGTCTGGATTTGGATTCAAGCTATTAGGTGGCCTAGTAAATGGAATGTTGACCTAGACATAGAAAGACCTTGGTTCAAATATGACCTCAAGACACTAATTACTTGTGTGATCCTAGGCAAGTCATTTAACTGCTGTCTGCCTGTAAAATGAGGATAATAATAATAGCACCTACCTCCCAAGGTTATTGTGAGGGTCAAATGAGATCATATTTGTAAGGCTCTTTGCAAATCTTACAGGGCTATGTAAATGTGAGCTACTGTTAGCTTGGCTGACTTCTCTATCCGCTTCTTTTTCTTTTTTAATTTAATTTTTTTTGGAGGCAATAGGGATTAAGTGACTTGCCCAAGGTCACCCAGCTGTCAAGTGTCAGGTGTCTAAGGCCGGATTTGAACTCAGGTCCTCCTGACTCCAGAGCTGGGGCTCTATACACTATGACACCTAGCTACCCTATCTGCTTCTTCTTGTGGTAGTTCATCCTTGGTTTTTGAAGAGGACCAATGGCATAACAAGTCTTGACTTGAGCATGAATTGGATCTGAGTGAGACAGAGCTGTGCCTCCCTCGCTCCTTCAGAGTCATCCAGAGGCCAGTGGCAAGACAAAGGTCAAAATGACTGGCGATGACCCAGGATACAAGGATGACCTTGACCTTCCTAAATCAAGGTCTTTCCCAGGTCTCCATTTGTCTAAGGCCACACCCATTCAGTGAGTGAGGGTGAGGTGAGAGTTGAGACTTTACTGCCTGGAAGAGGGCTAAGACAATGAGGGTGAAAATCCCAAGACCTTGTGCGGGAAGGATCAAAAGGTCTTGGCTGCAATGATTAGACGTGGCTGACTAAGGAAAGAGAGGATCGGTGATGACTGAAGTGTTAAACCTGGTTGACTACCAGAATGATGGTCCCACTAATAGAGGTTGGGAATTAAAAGGGGAGGGACCCTATTGTCTGAGGAAACCTCTGGTTTTTCAGGTCTAGGCTTTCTCAGTCCAACAAGCTGTCTATGTTCCAGCCATACCCCTGCTATCATTTCCCTTCTGCCTTTTTTCTTCTTAAGAATCCCAGCTCATTGATGCTTCCCTGCCTGGGTTCCTGTGCCTTAGAAGGGGGAAACCAATGCTAACTGCCTGAGAAAGACTCCTCCACTTATTATAAAACACTCAGAGCATCCCCGAGACCTGCCCTGACCTTGATCAGCCGCAAAGCACGAACCCAGGGGTCTCAGTGGGAGACTGATGTAACCTAGAAGCAGCCTTTTCCCAAGATCATCATGGACTCCTTCCACCTGTGTGAATTTGGGCATGACACTTAACCTCTCCAGGCCTCAGTTTCCTTGTTTGTAAAATGGGGGTGGGAGTAGTTGGAGCCTCTGGGGTCCCTTCTAATTCTGTATGTATGATCCTATAATAATCCTCTGCCATGACTTTTGGGTACTACCGTGCCCAAAGACCTGTGGTAACAGCCTGGGCTTTATCACTTCTCTGTCCTCTCTCTGTCCTATTTCCAAGCCAGCCCCAGTATACTGGGTGGGGTGGGCTGCCTTATTTGATAGGCATGAAGCCTGGCCCTTGTGGAGGGTTCAGCAGACTGCCCTACTGTCCTTCATTTGCTGTGTCCAGCTCCCCCTCCCTGAAGTGTCTCCAGTTAAGGCCTAGTAGCTGTATCTTTTAAATCTTCCCTTTGAACACTTTCAAATAAAAGATCCATAGCTTTCAGCATTAAGTGACTAATCTGATTTTTCTTTGAAGCAACAGCGACAAACCAGAGGAGAAATTGGCCAGCTCCTCAGGCTAGGGAACCTCAGTTTAGATAGTAGGTGGAAGAAAGAAAACATCTGTTTTGAGGGTCCAGGAAACGAATCTGTACTTGGAAAAAAGTAAGACTCAGATACAGTATCAACGTAACTGTCATCCCATTGGTATAGGTGCAGATGAATTATTGGTGGAGATGAATGCCCTGCCCTGAATTCATCTCCAGCAATAAGGAGAGAGTCCCTGAACTAAGGATAAGAAAAATAATCATGGAGGCTCATAGAGATATCTGAGACAGAACAGTGTCATCAGTACGACGTGACTCCTAAACAGGACCACAAGGGATTTGGACTGATTTCACAGACCTGTGTTTCTCTATGCCCACGTGATTTCTCATCCTCTGTCAAAGCTGCAGCCACAAGCTAGTGTCTCATGGTTGCCTGGTGGCAGGCAGGCAAGGCAGGGAGCCTAGAGTGTTTCTATAAGGTGACAAGAACCAGCAAGCCTTGAGGCTCCCCGTGGTCTGGGGAGCAGCTCCGTGATTTTTGCTGACTGTTGGAAAAACCACACCTCCTAGGCTAGGAGATGAGGGGAAAAGAACGGTAGAGCAGAAAGACTGTCAGAGTCAAAGGGCCCAGTGGTTTTGTATCTCAGCTCTGTCACTTACTGTGTGACCTTGGGTAAGACAATTAAATTCTCTGAATCTCAGTTTCCTCATCCGTAAAATGAGAAGATTGGACTCAGCCTCTGAGCTTCCTTCCAGCACTAAGTGGACGATCCTACGCTCCTGATACCCCTGGAGTTTTCCTTCTTACACCATTTCTTTGACTGTGAGAATGGGCGGGGAATGGTATTTGGTGGTAGAAATCCAGACTGTCACTAGCCTCTTTCTTCCCAGAGGGATTGCAATCATGGAATCAAAGGCAGAGACAGAAACTCCAGAGGGCCCTGAAAAATCTCTCAAAAATGGAACTCGGGACAATGGCAGTAATCCTGTAACCCTCCAGAGGATTCCCTTTATGCTCTTAGTTTGAAGATACCCTGTTCAGTCTGCTCACTCCAGCTCCAGAATTATTATTGTTTATTATGTTAACAATATTAAATGTTATTATTATATTATGCTGATAAGCATGTGGTGCAGACTTACCCCACCCTCCCTCCCACTCCTTGATAGCCAGGCACTCTGGTGCTTTTTACATCCCTCAAATCTGGGTCCTTCCTTTCCCCCCCACACCAAACCTCAAGCCAGTATGAAAAGGCTAGGATTGGGCAAGGGTAGAGTTCAGAACCTGTTGGGAGCTCCAAGCCTTAAATAGACTTCAAGAGCTTCAGCTGTCTGCCATGTCTTAAGGTTGAAAGGGAAGTAATGGCTGCCTTACATCTGGAGGCAAGGACTGGTGGTGGGAAAAAACGATCCTGGCCCAGCTCCACAAGACTGCCATTGTTACAGGCAGGATTGTGACACTCAAGTGAAGGGTATGTTTTTAGACTAGAGACAAGCCAGACTTGTAGTGGTTCAGGGTCACAGGAGAAAAATAGCAACTTTTTTTATTTTGGAGTTTTAATAGGGTAGCCCATGAAGAAAGGGGGCTTTGTTTTTAGAACATTTTTTCCTCCCAGCATCAATTGAATGTTAATGTCTTTCTTGAGTAGTCCCAGCTGTTTAAGTGCAGACACTTGGGATATCTTTTACAGACACATCTGTTTTCAAGTTAAGGTTCTTGCTCAGCCGTCCTTCCTACACTTCTTCTTCAGTTCAGCAAATGATAATGAGCCACCTACTCTATAGCTGTAGGTATTCAAACACAGTATGAAGCTCTAGGGAAACAGTGTGGAAGATAAGACACGGTCTCTGCCTGCACAGAACTTACAATCTGAATATCCCATTCTCTTTTATTACTTCTTTTCTTTCTTTCATAAACAGACAATGGGGAAAGAGAAAGGAGGAAAGAAGAGAGAAAAGTGTTGTAGGCATTGCTAGTTAATTATGGAAGCAATGTTCAGGTAAGGTTGTTGATAGTATAAAAGCTATAATAGTATATTATTATTGATATAATATTGATATTATAAAGAAGGAGGAAGGAAGGGAGAAAAGTGTTGTAGTCATTATGGAAGCATCTCAATGTCCAGGCAAGGTTATTGATACTATGATCTCATGATGCTTTTTTTTGGAGTTGAAGATGAAGGGGTGACATCTGGAAAATAAAATTAAGGGGTGAGAGAGGATTATACTGGGAGAAGGAGAAAGGGAAAAGTAGAATGGGATAAATTATCTCACATGAAACAGACAAGAAAAGGCTTTTACATTGGAGAGGAAATGGGGGAAGGTGAGAGGGAATGAGTGAATCTTATTCTCATAGGATTTGGCTTAAGGAGAGAGTAACACACACAATGGGGTATGGAAAACTATCTTACCCTACAGGAAAATAAGGGATGAAGGGGACAAGACAGCAGGGGGTTGATAGAGGGGAGGGCAGATTGGGGGAGGGGATAATCAGAAGCCAACACTTCTGAGGAGGAACAGGGTCAAAAGAGAGAATATAATAAATGGGGGATAGGATAGGATGAAGAGAAGTATACTTAGTTTTTTGAAACATGACTACTGTGGAAGTGTTTTGCATGACTACACATCTACAACCTGCATCGAGATGCTTGCCTTTTCAATGAAGGTGGGTGGTGAGGGAGAAAGGGAGAAAATTTGTAACCCCAAGTTTTAAAAACGTATGTTAAAATTTTTTAAAAGGATGCTTTTTGGGGGTATAAAGACACCTTCAGTTCCATAGAGAAGATCTCACTGAAGTCTTTTATGTTAAGGTTCAAACAGGAAATGAATGCACTGATTTTCTTGCAGGTATGCCTTTTTTCTTACATATACAGTATTACCAATCTATAAAATAGACAATCCACATGGTTGTGATCAGGTATTTTAGTCTTTTATATCAATTGTTCACAATTAATCATGCTTTCCCAAATCCCAAATCAATATTTTATGAGATCTCTTGTAATTACTCTATCCCATTGACAGAAGTAATGTTGAGCTACATTGGAGAGATGTGGGAATTTGCATGATGAAATTTAAAGAAAAGGAACTCTTTTGGGGGTAGCATAGATAAAGAAACCTATTTATTGTCCAATGTTATTACAGAATTATTGAGCACTCAAAGGGTTCACGGTCCTGTACTGAGTGCTATGAGTTTAGGTCATGGAGAACTTCTGCCTTTCCTGAGCTAAAATCCCACAGGAGATCCTCAAATTTTGACTATATAGTTTTTACTACATACAAAGAGTATTGGTATGGGAGTCCTGGCCTTTCTGGCCATTTGTTGTATGACTTTGGACAAATTACTGTCTTCCTGAGTCTCATTTCCTCCTGTTTCAAACAAGGGTCCTGAATTTATACCCATCCCTAAAGCCCCTCCTAGTGCTAAATTCTGTGAACCTAGCTAAAAGCAATCCAAGCCCAACATGAGCTTATGTAGCACCTTGCAAGATACTGTGCCAGTTACTGGAATTATACAGAAGAAATGAAAAACGGTTCTCAAGGAGCTTACATTCTACTTTGAAGGCTTTGAGGTATAAACAGTAAGTAGATAATAGTGTAAAGAAGAGAGCAGTGATAACTAAGGGGATCAGGAGAGACCTCCCATAGACAATGGCAGAAGAACTAAGCCTTTAATGAAGCCCCTGAAAGTAAGGATCTAAGAGGGGATTAGAAGAGACCACACCTGGGCAAAAGCACTGAGGTGGGAGATACCTTCTGAGTCTGGAGAACACCAGGTAAGCAATTTGACTGAAAGTCTTGTGTGGAAGAAAATCCATGTATTTGTAAGAATGGAGAGTGGTCTGATCGCATTTTAAAGGGTTAGGAAATGGGGGTGTGGATTGGCAGAGACAAAGGATTTGCCCCTGGTCCTGGAGAGCCTAGGGTGCTTTTCTCCCCCAAGCACAAGAAGATATACTGGAAAGTCTAAGGTGTTTGGTTCTTAAATGGGAAAACTGACTCTTCAAAGAAGAGTGAGGGAGGGCTGGTGGCCTTGAGCAAGGGTGCTGCTGAGTCTCCAGAGAAACAAGTTTTCTGCTTCTAGGGTAATGGTGCTGGTTATCCCTGAAAAGCATTAACTGTGCCTTGGCCAAGGGCTTCCTTCGAAGGTGGTGGACACAACAGCCAGGAAGTGTAGTCATATGCTTGTTGTTCAAAGAGAACCAAGGACAACAGGAGGGTGATGTCTTGACTTGCAAGTGAATTGGATCTAAGCGAGGAAGAGCTGTGCAACGTCATCAGCCTCACTCTCTCCTCCAGTCATCAGAGTCCAGTGGGAAGAGAAAGGTTGAGATGATTGGCGATGGCCTTGGATGCAGTGGGAGACCTTGGCCATTTTAAGCTAAGGTCTTTCCCAGGTCTCAGTTTGTCTGAAGCCACACCCATTCAATAATTAGAGGCTAGGTAAGAGTTGAGGCAAAAGATGGCCTAGTTTGCCTTCATAAAAGAATCAGTCTGGGAGGAGAAGACCCTCGGAGTCACACGCAGAGCCTAGCCAGGGAATCTAGCACGGCAGCATTGGAGATATGTTCCCTGTCCTTACATATAACCTATGTTGGGGGGATGGGGGCAAGGAGGGGTCATGTGATCTCTATGCGTGCTCAGTTCTCACATTTGTAGTGTGTGTATTTGTGGGAGCGCGTTCCCTAGATTGATAGGGAAATGGTCTAATGTAAATCCTCTTAATATGTTACTCCGGTAAATGGCTTTGTTCTAAGCTAATTGTGTCCTTTGACTGCTGATTAATTAAAAAGTAAGCACCTTGGTGGAGGCTGGTGAATGTGAGGAATAGGACAGCCTCCCCAACCCAGTTCAAAACCCCAGACTCGTGTGTCAGAGTCAGACCTGCAGTGGTAGAGGAATCCCCTTTTCCCCGTAGCCAGGGAGTTGGAACATCAACTGGCTGCCGGTTCCCTAGCCCTACAGCATATGTCAGCATCAGGCCCGAGCCCTGAGCTACATACCTGTCTGAGCTCCTCGCTCCCAACCCCAATACCCGGTCCTGTTTGACCCAGACCCCAGCAAAGTGCTCCCTGGCCATTGTCCTCGCCCACGTCCTTCATTGTGTGAGTATCTCCCTTCAGGAAGGCTTGCTTCACTACCTCTCTGCTCTCTTGTGTCCATTTTTGTCTGTTAGGGTTCCTCCTGCGCACCCCTTCATTTTCTCCTTAGAAGCATCAGTCATGGGCCAGGACCGGGCCTGGCAATCTCAGCAACCATTTCAGTCATGTCCAACTCTTTGTGACCCAGAGATACTGGAGTAGTTGGCCATTTCCCTCTCCGGCTCATTTTACAGATGAGGAAACTGAGGCAAACAGGGTTAAGTGATTTGCCCGGGGTCAGACAGCTAGCAAGTGTCTGAAGCTGTATTTGAACTCAAGTTGCTCTGACTCCAGGCCTGGTGCTCTACCTGCTGTGCCACATGGCTGCCCCCTCAGTAACCATAGCTGTGTCTCAAATCTTGATTTAGGGAATTATAGAACTAGGATGGCAGGGAACAGCATGTCCTAGAGGCTTTTCCTCAGGCAACATAAATATCAGACAAGGAAGACTGCTGCCTTTTCCTGTACTGGACTTTGGTGTCCCAAACCATCATAAGTCCACATTAAAACAGTAAGCTATAGGGGCAGCTAGGTGGCGCAGTGGATAAAGTACTGACCCTGGACTCAGGAGGACCTGAGTTCAAATCCAGCCTCAGACACTAAACACTCACTAGCTATTTGACCCTGAGCAAGTCACTTAACCCCATTGCCTAACCAAAAAAAAAGCAAATAAACAAAATAGTAAGCTATTGTTTTAGGAGTGTGACTCCCAAGGTACAGTGAACCTGGGTTAGTCATCCTCCAGAGGACCCAACCTATGAATCCAAGTTATGGGGAAAGGAGGGAGCATCTCAGAGAGGAACTATCTAGTTATATCAACAGATGAAAAGCTAGAGGCCAGATCATAAAAAGGATATGATACTCCAATCAATTAGCCCTGCCTACTGTGAAAAGCACTAACCAGAATCTGCAGACCCTGGATCAAATTAGCTGCGGACAAGAAACTTGAATTTAGTCTTCTTGCAGTAGGACTTGAAGAAGCTTTTATGAAATTAAGGTGCCGCTCTAGAGGACAGAACCTATAACAGAACCAATAAAAATAATCTATAAATCTGGAGATTATAGTAAAACGACTTGGTGAAGTAAAGAACAGCCATAGAAGTACATGCTGAAGTGGGTGGTCCCCAAGGATTCTAGAAAAAAGGAGTGGAGAGTGAGAATTTTTAACTATCCACAGGAGAAGACACTAATTCTAGGGCAGCTAAATGGCTCAGTAGGTAGAACATACAGCCTAGAGCCAGGATGATGAGTTCAAATGCAACATCAGACATTTATTATATGTTTTAGGTATATTTTATATATTATATATTATTTTATTGTATACATTTATTATTATATAGTAGGAACTTAACAAATGCTTATTTCCTTCCCAGAGGATTGGGCCCAGCTCCTTAAACTGAAATTATCCCTAGAATGGAGAAGGGCAATTAATTCATCAATCTCTTTCTTCATAAAAAAACCCTTTTAATAATATTTATTTCTCATTATTCATATTCTATATTTTCCAAGAAATTTCTTCATGTGTAATTTGATTCCTACCCACAAAGAAGGGAGTGATTTAAATAGATGCATTCCAGTTCCCAGCTCAAACTCTAGTACTTCCCCTCCTAAATTAATCAATCAGGATCTCTGTAAGAATCCTTCTTAATTTTAGTGTCATCTCTCTGTTAATTATTCTCTCTCTTTGTGTCTCTGTCTCTCTCTATATATATACATATATATATGCACACACAAATGTTTATATATATATATATATGTGTGTGTGTGTGTGTGTGTGTGTGTGTGTGTGTGTGTGTATATATATATATTTGTTTGCTTGTTGTGTCCTTCCTTAGATCATGAGTTCTTGGAGGGCAGGGGCTATCTTTTAACTTCCTTTGTCTCCCAAGCTCTTTAGCACAGTGCTTGGCACATAGTATGCCCTTAACCAATGCTTATTACTGACTGACTACTGTGACTCAATCTCCCAGAGCTTAATCTACTCCAGAAAACCTGATTAAATCTAGTTCACTTCTGAACCTACAAAGCTCAGCACCAAAGCTTTCAATACTCTTCAGTAACACAAATTCTCTCTCTTTGGCTTCCACAATGCCACAGTGTCCTTGTTCTTCTCCTACCTCTTGGTAGGAGGTTGATGGTAGCTCATGTCTCCTTTACCCACTCCACATCCTCCTCCTCTACCCCAAAGGTGGACTTTCACTAAAAGTTATGGCTCACCCTTTGCTCTTTTTCAGTTTATACCCTCTCCCTTGGAAAGGAACACATACTCTCATAGCTTCAACTATTAATAGTAGCTAACATTTATATAGTGCCTACTATGTGCCTGGCACCATGCTAAGCACTTTACAATTATTATCTCATTTGATCCTCACAACACCCCTGGGAGGTAGGTGCTATTATCATCCCCATTTTACAGATGAGGAAAGAGAGGCAAGCAGAGGTTAAGTGACTTGCCCAAGGTCACACAGCTAGTAAGTGTCTGGGGCAGGATTTGAACTTGGGTTTTCCTGGCTCTAGGTCCATGTTCTAAGCACTCTATTCACTGAGTCATCTAGCTACCCACTTAATGCTTCTATGCCTCTGGCAACTCTGACTCCAAATTGAAGAGTACTTGCTGATCTGCTTTGGTAAATAGAATTTCTTCATTTGGGATTTCCTTCCACTTACCTTGGTGAAACACAATCTTGCCTGCCATTGTAGCAGCTTCCTGATCTCCCGCCTTTCAGGCTCTCCCCATTCCAGTTTCTCCTTCATTCAAGTGCCCAAAGTGATCTTCTAAACAGAGCTTCTTCAACTGTGAGTCACGACTTCATACAGGGTTATGTAAGTGAATGTGTGGGTTGCGAAAAATGTGGCAACAGTAAAACACCCAACACGCAATGACCAAAAATTAATTCAAAATCAACCGTGTAATGAATGGGAGGTGTTTCAGTGTTGCATCACGCAACTTCACAAAGTGTGTGCGCTTTGCACTACGCATGCCGTCACACCGAGCAATGCCAGCAAACGCTGCCAGAAATCCCTCAGCTCAGAGTCAAGACTATTTTATGTCATGAATTGCAGCGTTTTTACTGTATGTACAAAATTGTTAAATGCATTTTGGCTTGGGATTAGGGCAGAATTTCCAACAATTTCTGAAATGGCCCTAAGCATACTTCTGCCATTTTGTGCTATGTATTTATGCAAAGTGGCATTCTCAGCATTGACAATTATAAAATCAAAATTTCAATCAATTCTGAAAAATGTTGAAGGTGCTCTATGTCCTGCAGTATCAAATATTCCACCATGATTTAATTCTTTATGTAAAAATAAACAAGCACATCCATCTCATTAGTATGCAAATTTGCTTTTGTATTTAATAAACAGTAAAATTATATGTATACCAAAATTATTTTAAATTTCTTTATTATTTGTTATCAGTAAATATTTGAATTATATGCCTATTTTATATACCTATATACTCAGGGTCACATAAAAATATTTTGAGGGAAAAGGAGTCATGAATAGAAAAAGTTTAAGAAGCCCTGGTCCAATATACACATTCAACATCATTATTCCCCTACTTGAAAATCTACAGTAGGGGCAGCTAGGTGGCACAGTGGATAGAGCACTGGCCCTGGAGTCAGGAGGACCTGAGTTCAAATCTGGACTCAGACACTTGATACCAGCTGTGTGACTCTGGGCAAATCACTTAACCCCATTGCCTAGCAGGGGAAAAAAAAATCTACAATGGCTTCTTCTGGTGTTAAAAAGAAGGGCCTTTCTCCATATGGACCAAAATATTTATGTTAGCACTTTTTGTAGTAATAAAGAACTGGAAAGAAAGTAGATGCATAAATTACAGTGTATGAAAGTAATGAAATATCACCTTGCTGTAAGAAACAAACAAAAAAATGATGAATATTGACAAGACTTATGTAAGCTGAAGCAAAATGAAGGAAAAACCAGGAAAACAATATATACGATGACAACAGCAATGTAAATGGAAAGAACAGTAACAAAACAAATGAAAATGAATGATGCCGTGTAATTATAATTACCAAGATTGGCTCCAAAGAAGAAATGTGGTAAGGGAATCTTTACTTCTTTGCAGAGGTTGGGGCTATGGATGTGGAACACAGCATATAGTCAGACTTTTCTGATATACTGGCTCATTTTGCTGAACTATCCCTCCCCCCCTTTCTTTTGTTTCTTTTTGTCAAAGATGGCTCTTTGAGATGGGGAAAGCAGAGATGTACATTGCAAAACGTGGGTGATATAAAACCAAAATATATCAGTTAAATTCATTTTTAAAGATGATGAAGAGCTTTTGTTTCAAAGGAAAGCTTAGAATCATTAAGAAGAACTTTGCATTTTCCCCAAAAGCAACGAAACCTACTCTATATTCAATTCTGGGCCTAGTTCCTTGTTTCTTTATTGTGTCTATCCAAGATAAATACATACTGATGGACATTCAGGTAAGTACTATAATCTGAACAATAGACATTTCTCATCCACTTTGGTTTTTTCTGTGTGGATGGTTAGTCCAAATTCTTTGGTGTAATCATGGTTCTCTTTTAGAAGATTCTGCAACGTGATAGAGCTTGAAACACCAATACAGTATCATGCACAAATAGCAGCATCTAAGGAACAGTTCTCAAAATGTGGTCCCTGAACTCCTGGGAATTCCTAACACCCTTTCAGGGGATCTGCAAGGTTAAAACTATTTTAAAACATTATTTGCCTATTAAAATACTTCTCTTTCCTAACTATACAGCTATATGAGAACAGATTTTCTTCATATTATTTTGTTGTTCCGTAACGTCTGACTCTTCAAGACCCTGTGGGCCATACTGTCCATGAGGTTTTCCGGGCAACGATATTAAAGTGGTTTGCCATTTCCTTCACTAGTGGATTAAGGCAAATAGAGGTCAAGTGACTTGCCCAGGGTCATACAGCTAGCAAGTATCTGAGGCTGGATTTGAACTCAGGTCTTCCTAACTCCAGGCCCAACTCTCTATTCACTGAGCCATCTAGCTGATCCTTCATGTACTTCAACCAAAACAACACATTGTAACAGATTTAATGCAGAAGCAGATAAGAGAATCCAACTGTCTTCTATTAAGCCAGACAGTAAAGAGATCTGTAAAAAATATATAAAATAATGCCATTCTTAGGAAATTTTTTCAGAAAATATTTTTTCTTTAGAATATGTTCTGTTATTATATAATGAGTTTAGCATTATTATCTTAAATGAATTAACATAAATATTTTTAAAATTTTATCAGTTTTGATTTCTAATCCAATAAGTATCAATAAATGTAACTGACATAAAAGCTCTTCGGGGTCCTCATTAATTTTTAAGAGTTTAAAGGGGTCCCAAAACCAAAAGTTTGGGAATTACTCATCCAAATATGTATATAAATATCCAAATATATCTTTATCTAGATAAATATCTCGATATAAATATACATATATATATATATATGCGTGTGTATATACACACACATATGCATGCAGTATAAGGAACTGGTTTATTTTTAACTTGGAATCTGCACCAACCTCCTCCATGAAAGTGGCAACCACCTTTGACAAGCATGTCGCACCATTTTATACCCTTCTTGATCTTAACAATCAGGAGGTTTCTGTTGAGATATCTTTCAAGGTTTCTTTTATGATTTCAAAATATACACTGAGGACTCCATAATGGAGGATAGCCCTAGTGGTGGCATTTTGCTATACCAAACCAACTGCTTTCTTTTCAATAGTCAGCGAACTGCAAAATAGGATCTTGGGACACAGTCTGCGCACCCAGACAACAGGCCCAGTATTTTTAGCGCCAATATTACATCTCTACATACAGTAAACTCGTGGTCATATCAGCCTACCAGACTCTCAGTCTCTCTTGACTTTTTTGTCGCCATTCATATGAAAAGAACCTATCATATTTCTCACCAGACAAGGGACCGAGAAAAACTTATCAGGAAATGGTTATCGCTCTAACTAGGCTGAATAGAGCTTCCGTCCCTGGCTGGCTCTACAGAGCAAACCCAGCCAGAAAAGAAGGGCAGCTCCATAGCAGGTCAACTCAAAACAATCTGAGCCTCACTGAGTCTACAAATAGCTGGGGTGTATTGGACTATTTGATACCTCTTAGGGGTAGGAGGAGTGTGCCAAAGAACACTCTCCCATCCTTGGTAGTGATTGAAAGGACAAATTAAGCCATTTGTTAGGTGGAGGATACAGAGTACAAACAAATGCAGCATCAGGTACAGAGTCACTCCCAGATCCTGGGACTCTCAGGCTCGGGGCTAAAATAATAGCACAAAGTCTTCATGGGAGCATTTATTAATTAAGAGATGGCCAGGTCCCACTGGTCCTGGATGAGGTGAAACAAGAAATGATTGCAGGTACAATATTTTTCACAGTAAAATTGTGTCAGCCCAAGGCCTGCTACATATATCAAGGAATGGCCCAATAGAAAATGCTCCATTAGAATGTAGACTTCTTGAGAGCAAGAATTGTTTTTGTGTATCCCCAGCATTTACTGCTGTGTCATTTGCATATAGAAGGTGCTGAAGGATGCTTGCTGAATTGGAGTGAATTCGGCTTGTAGAGGTCATCTACTCCAATCCTCTCATTTCATAGTAGAAAAAACAGGCCCTGGAGGTAAAGTAACTTGCCTGATATCCCACAGATTTCTGAGCCAAGATTTTAACGTATGTCCTTTAACTTAAAATCTTGTGCAGGTCTTATTTTATTGCACCATCCTGCCATAATTTTGCACTAATTATGGCTAGATGGGGAAACATCTGAGTCATTCAATAAAAAAAAAAAGAGATTCCAAGCTTCTAAAGTGGAGAAAGACAAACACACACACACACACACACACACACACACTCACACACACACTCAGAGAAGTGAAACATAATTTGTTGAAAGCAAGCCACCTAATTTTCCACTAGTGAGAATAGCTAGGTCCTGTGGACTACTACATGGGGTCAGTCCAAGTGCTAAGTGATTATCTCTTCCAAAATCTCTATATCATTAAAAATATTGCAAACAAGGATTACAGTGTTAGAGGCATAGAGGTTTACCAGGTTCCTTGGAAGAAGGGGGAAATTTTAGTCATAAAAATATAGAGCAGAGAAAAATCTCGGGGGTCATCTAATCAAATCTCCTAACTGATACATGAATCTGTTCTAAAACAACCCTAGCAAGTGGTCATAAAGTCTCTCATTCAATACTTCCAATCACAAGGAATTTACTACCTAATAAAGCAGCCCATTCTATTTTGGAAGCATTCTAATTATTAGTAAAGTTCTCCTCGTGGTGAGCTAAAATCTGCCCTCTAACTTTTACCCCATCAATCATTGTTCTTCCCTGTGGAACTACATAAAGATTACTTCCTTTCCTACATGAGAGCCCATATAATCTCTGGAGTAACTATTGTGTCCCCAGCAAAGTCTTTTCTTTTCCACACCAAATATCTTCCATTCTTCCAACTATTAGTTTCAAGGAAGCTAGGCCTGTCTCACCATCCTGGTAGATGATGTGCGCCTTGTCAATGTCCCCTCCTAATAGCCAGAACTGAATGCAACCTGCCCAATGGGGTCTAAGCATCATGGGGTACAGTGGGACTGTCATTTCCCTTTATTTGGACACTGGGTTGTTGTTAATGCAGCCTATGATTAAATTAGCTTTGCCTAATTAACCACATCGCACCGTTGACATATTGAGCTCACAGTAGCTAAATCCCCTTAGTCTTTTTCCACAAGAACTGCTTTCAAGCTACATTTCCACCATCCTGAACTGGTAGAGGGTTTTTGGGTTTTTTTTTTTACCTTAAGCGAAGAAGTTAACATTGATCTCTATTTGAGAGCCGTTATGTTGGGAAAGCATTAGTATTTTAAGGTTTATTGAATCTAGGAAGTAAAGAGCATTGAAAAATATATATTTTATATACATACACACACACACACACACACACACATATATACATTATATATATACATATACATATATATATACACACATACACACACATACATATATATACAAACAACAAACAATAAACACTCCAGGATTATAAATTTGGGACTGGGTAGCATTGATTGATGAATCAACAATTATTTAAGCACCTACTATGTTTCAGTCTCTATGCTAGGTGCTGAGGACCAACAAGAAAAAAAAAAAGAAAGTCTCTACCCTCAAAGAACTTACATTCTATCAAGGTTGTTGTGTTTCTGACAGTGATGGAGAAAGAGATTTTGAGGAAATTCTAAAGATTTGTCCTACCCGAAGTTGAGTCATTTTTCAGTCATGTCTGACTCTCCGTGATCCCATTTGGAGTTTTCTTGGCAAAGATACTGGAAAGGTTTGCCACTTCCATTTGCCATTTCTCCAGTTCATTTTACAGAAGAGGAAACTGAGGCAAACAGGGTGAAATGACTTGCCCAGGGTCACATTGCTAGGAAGTGTCTGAGGCCAGATTTCAACTCTGGAAGAGGACTCTTCCTGACTACAGGCCTGGCACTCTATCTGCTTCACCATCTAGCTGCCCCGAAGTTGCGTTTTAGCTCTCTCCTAATGGCAATAATTGTGCAAAATTCTATTCAAAGCCACATGTGGATTCAGGTTGCTATGTCCCCCTGTTTTTGGCTCTTCGGTCTTTGCCCACAGATTTTCTTTCTAAGAGTCTGCAGGAATTTCTGATCCTTTAACCTGGACACTAGTGGATCCTGGCAGAATGTCCCCAACAAATCACACATGTAGAAGGTCCTTCCTCGAAAACAAGAATGCGTGTTTATTCTCTGGCTCCACAGACCGAGGGCCAGCCCTGTTAGGTTTTATTCTCTGTCTCCACTCTGGGGTAGGGACTTAGAGAGGAATTGTTCTCTGCCACTGGCTCAATCCCTCACTGAATGGGTTTCCCTTATTTTTAGGAGTCCAGTCTCAAACCTGTGGGTGTGTTAAGGGGGTGTCTACCCCTACACATGTGAAGACTTCCCCCAGCAGAATGGAAGGATGAGAACAATTGGTTCAAACAGCCATGAAAGCAGGCCAAAGTAGGAGCTATCGAGCACTTAGATCTGGGTCAGGCATCAAAGAGGCCAAAGTGCACCAATGCCAGTCTTCCTGACTTTTGTCTTGTTATTGGACTTGGTTCTGGAAGAGAGAGTGAAGGTGATGAGTTTGCACAGCTCTGTCTCACTTAAATCTAATTCACACACAAGTCAAGACATCACCCAATGATGTCATAGGTCCTCTTTGAAAAGAAAGGATGGCCAACAGTGAGTCCAGTGACTGACACCCCATTCCCACTTAATATCAGATTGGCTCTTACTAAAGGAGATTTACTTTGAAGGTATAGCAAAAACAAACACAAACATTTGCCCCAAATACCTTAGGGACATGATCTCCTCCTTACATCACCTTAGTTTTTGAAGAGGGGAGGAGAATTAGGCTCAAAGTTTAGCTCAAAGCCTGTATGGCATTAATTCCACCAAGCCCAAGGCCAAAATCCAACTGGGCTAGCACCCTTGGACCTCTTCATGCTTTGCTACGAGGAAGGCTATACCACCCAGCCTCTATTCCTGGATTCCTATGGTTCAAGCCTCAATTCTTACAACTATCTCTTCTATGACAACTCTGAGTGTCATAGCTCCTGGATCAGAGACTCCATTCTGTTAACCTAGAATGGACAAAGAGATCTTTGAAGGCTAAAATTCTAGGTCTACTATTCTGGGGGTGGGAGGAGGGAAAGATGCAGCCCTTAGGCCCTCCACCCACTTTCCCAAATCCTGTCTCTTGTGAACACGTAAGTAGTCCTTCACCTCCAAATGCAGAAAAAGTCAGGACTGTGTTCATTCAGGCATTTTAAAGACTCAACACAGCTCTGGCTATGTAGACAATGGAAAAAGTCTTCTTCCAGTCAGTCATTCAACAAGCATTTATTAAATACTTACTATGTGTGTGGCACTACGTTAAGTGCTGGATATATTAGTAGAAATACAAGTAGAAAAAAAGTCTCTGCCCTCAAAGAGCTTACATCAAAATGATGGAAAATAATACATGAAAGAAAGCTAAAAAGGAGACGTGCAGAGAGATAAAAGTATCCAGTACAGGCACATGGTAGATAAAAACCAGATTGCAGGCTAATGGAAAATGAAGAAAAGACTGGCCTGGGCACTTTCCTTAAGTGGAGGTTCTAAAGGAGCCATCCAATCTGATGGAGAGCCTCAGGGGCTCTCTGAATTCACTGTGTGAATTCCAGGGCTGGAATGAGCTCTCAAGATGGTCCATATACTAGTTTTTCTATCTCCCAGAAGCAGGTCTCCCAATCTTCCACATTAGGTGATGCCATCCTAGGTTGCTTAAACATTACATTAGTCATTTAAACTATATGTTGACTTGTCTTCATACTTCAAGGATCTTCTTGATTTCTTAGTTTGGGTCATTCTTTGTAATTTCTCTCAGCTTGGGTCCTCCCTCCATCCATATTAATCACATCTACTCTTTATCTCAGTAACTAGTCTTTGGGAACTGCTAGGCCCCCAAAAACCATCTTCTTGAAGTTAGCATGGGGATGAGCCTTTTTTAACCAAGCTGTACTGGTCCTGGGACCATCTGTCACTAGGCCCCCAGTCAAAACCTGGCTTTCAGCTTGGTTGACTGTGAAAGAGGTTGCTCTTCTGACTGTGACTCTACTGGCAGAGACATGAAGGACCCAGGGTCACTCCTAAGTGACATGGAGGCATCAGAGCAGGTCTTTAGTGCATCACTGAACACTTTGAGTAAATTTTCATTCAAAACCAATTATGTGAGTCTTGGTTCATCCAAATGGGAAATGATACATCACAATAGGAATTTAATGGGAGTTGATGTATTCAAGTAACAGCACTCAAGCCATAGTTATTTAAAGAAAGCACATACAGAGGAAATGGATGAGGATGGGTTAAAACAAACACACATTTGTCTCTGTCTCTCACTGTCTGTCTCTTATGTCTAACTCTGTCTCTATTTCTCTCATTTCTGTGTCTGTCTATCCTCCTGCCTAGGAATTTTCTCCCTCCTCATCTCTGCCTTCTGGCTTCCCTGGCTTCCTTTAAAGCCTTGGTTAAAATTTTATCTTCAAGAGGCCTGTCCCTGTCAGCCCCCTGCTAATGCCTTCCCTCTGAGATTATCTCCCATTTACACTGTACACATTTCACATCTACATAGTTGTTTGTACGTTGTCTCTCCCATTAAAATTGTGGGCCAAGGCTATGTTTTTGCCCCAGTGCTTAGCAGGCTGCCTGGCACATAGCAAGTTTGAAGATAGGACAGTGCAGGAACAATAATTTTCCCATAGTCTTGTTGGGCCATTCTTGATGAGGCAGTTTGACATTCTGAGTTAGGTAGAGAGTCTCTGAGCCTCACAAAGCCTCAGAAAAAAAAGGACTCCCCCAGAAAGAGAAAAAAAGCCAACGCCTTACATATGGTGTGTTCTTAACGCAATGGAAGGCTGGTGAGCTGCCACAGAGGGCAGTCTCCATGTGGAAAGGGCATGCTTCCAGAAAGGCAGATGACCTATAATGGATGGGCCCTACTTCTGACTGTTTGGAGCATGAGCAGACCCTCTATAACTGGTTCTGGTCTGCTAACCATGAGATCAAAGAGACAGTCTGTTGATTGGCTATGTAGCCAGAACACCTGCCTTCCTCTAGATCTCCAGAATGTCATGAAGCCCAGTGGAACACGTAGGGTCTCCACTGACTTTCCCTTTCTCTCCCCACTGACTGGCCTACTTTCCTGTCTGCTCATACATCTATGCTCTCTTTCACACATGGCTTCTCTTGCACAATTCTTTGTGGGTGACGTTGTGCTGTCTATTCACAACCATAATGTGCTGCTCCAGAAACAATTTTGTTGGATGACCCTTTGATTATTAAGATCAAGCAAAGTGCAAAACAGGGAGATGTCTTCATCAAAGGCATTTGCCAATCATATGAAAGACGTCCAGGATAGAGTCTAAATGAAAGTGGGACTATCTCTTCATGAGGAGGTCCTCCAGATGTCGTTTTCTGACAACAGAACTTGATTGTGTCACATTCTATTATATTGGAGATACCTCCTAAGGAGAGCCTTAGTCACTCAAAACCAGTTCTGACCAGCTCTCCATACACAAAAAAACCAAGTGGATAAAGAATACCTATTGTTTAGACTATTTAATTGTGTGCACCACACATATTGCTGCATGAACAACACATAGAGTGAATTATATCTATATGTATGCCTATATCTATAGATATAGGTACATCTTGTAAGCTCCTTGAGGGCAGGGACTGTCTTTTGTCTCTTTGCATCACCAGGGCTTAGCACAGTGCCTGGCACATAGTAGACACTCAATAAATATTTATTGAATATTTATATCTATCCTAGATATATGTCTGTATATAGCTGTCCATATAGAAAGATACAGATATATCTTTTTTTTGGGGGGGGGCTAGGCAATGGGGTTAAGTGACTTGCCCAGGGTCACACAGCTAGGAAGTGTCAAGTATTTGAGGCCAGATTTGAACTCAGGTCCTCCTGATTTCAGGCCAGTGCTCCATCCAATGTGCCATCCAGCTGCTCCCATAAAGATATATCTTGAATGAGGCACTGTGCATGTACAGTAGACTCAGAATGGAGCAAGAGAAGGATGATAGCTTATGTTCTTCGGTTATTTCAGTTGTATTTGACTCTTCATGATCCCATTTGGGATGTTCTTGGCAAAGATACTAAATGATTTACCATATCCTTCTTCAGCTCATTTTATAGATGAGGAAATTGAGACGAATAAGATTAAGTGACTTGCCCAGAGTCACACAGCTAGTGGATATCTGAGGCCAGATTTGAACTCAGGAAGATGAGTCTACCTGACTCCTGGCCGGTGCTTTATCCGCTGCACCACCTAGCTACCTGTCATAGCTTGTAGGATGGAAGATTTTACAGATGAGAAACTGAGGCAAACAGAGGTTAAGTGGCCTGCCCAGGGTCACACCGCTAGTAACTATCTGATGCAGGATTTCAACTCAGGTCTCCCTGACTCTGAGCCTACCACTGTCTCTACTGCAATACCTTAAGGTAGCTTTGGAAAATTTTACTGGACTCTCAATATTACTCTTTTTCACAGAAGCAAGTTAGCTAGCTGTATACACACACACACACACACACACACACACACACACACACACGCAAGCACACACACACGTAGTCACATATCTTCTTAAAGGGCCAGAAGAACTTACTGCAAGCCTGAGATAGGAAAGCACCCAGAAGGGCCAGTCTGTGGACTTCATCCTTTCAGATTTTGACCTATAAAGTACAGACTAACTTGGAATTGTTCTGTCTCTCCACCGATGTTTACATCTCAAGAGCAAATGGGAGGGAGGAAAGGAACATCCCGCCTTGTACCCTGTTGCAACAGCTTGGTCACGGCTCTATGTATGGCTTGTCACAGAGAGAGTGCAAGCTCCCATATGCCTCGAGAATGAAAAAAAGGAACCGCTAAGAGACCAAAGAGAAAAATGCCCCAGATTTTTAAAAAGTTACAGCAGCTTCTTTTACAGTAACAAAGAAGTGGGAATTAAGGAGGTACCCATCAACTGAGGAACAGCTGGACAATGTGCCATGAATGTGATGGAATAGTACGCACCGCAAGAAAAGGTGATGGTGTAGAGAAATCTGAGAAGACTTGTGTGAACTGATGCTGAGTGAAGTAAACAGAAGGGGGAAAATGATGTTTGATCACAACTTTGTAATGTTGACTGACTGAAATTTTAACAACAGAAACACTTTGAAAGACTTAACAATTCTGGTATACACAATGACCAACCAATTCTATAGAATCCGTGATAAAACATGGCTACCCACTGCTGGATAGAAGTGGCTGGATCAGGATATAGACTGACATACACATTTTTTGGATAGGGAATTCACTTTGCTTGACCATGCATATTTGTAATAAGTGCTTTGTTTTTATTTTTTTTTAAGTGGAAGGAGGTGAGGGAGAGAAAAGAAATTTTTGTTAATTAAAAAAATTAATTTTTAAAAAGAACAAAAAAAACTGTAATAGAGACTGGACTTCCAATGAGAAGGGGCAGAGGTAGTCTTCAGAAATTGTCTGTCTGACCATTTTCTATTCCTCAAAATGACTATCACCCTCCAGCCTGAGATAAATGATAATTGAAGAACTGATAAAGGGGCCTGGCATGGGCACCCTGGGGAAGGTATGCCCAGGGAGTAATCAGGTTTGGGATTTGGAAAGGTATGAGTAGGGATTGGAGAATGAGGCAAGGAATTGAAAGGTAGAGGGCAGCTGATGAACCAGATGAGCAGTTCCTGTAGTGGTATCAAACTGAAATGATCCCTGTAGGTAGCATATTGACTTAAAAAAAAAAACCATAAACTAACATCATTTTGTTGAGTTGTGTTTTTATTTATTTTGTTGAACATTTCTCCATTACATTTTAATCTGGTTTGCAGGCCTTATGCAGCTGACCTGCCAATTTGACATCTCTGATAGGGTTAAGATTTTGAGAGAGAACAGTGAGGCTAGATGGGAGCTGAAGGCCTGGGAAAGTTAGGATGGGTGGAGTGATTAGAGGTTGTGGTGAAGATAGAGAATGGATTTAGCAGAGGTATGCCACAAGGAAAACTGGAAAGGCAAGGGGTTATGGTCAGAGAGGAATTTCAGAGCAATGGCTTGTGGGGGGGAGGGGGTCACTTGTAGCCCCAAGGCTGATCTGGAGCCAGCTTTAAGTTTCAATGTATTTACAACTCAGCTAGTACTACAAATCAGGGCTTAATTTATTGTTTGGTCAATTTTTTTAGACAGGGTGGGGGACCTGTGGCCCTCTAGGTCCTCAAGTGCGGCCCTCTGACTGAATCCAAACTTCACAGACCAAGTCCCCTTAATCTGTTCTGTTCTATAAAACTTGAACTCAGCCAAAAGGCTGCACCCAAGGACCAAGAAGGCCACATATGGCCTCAAGGCCGTAGGTTCCCCACCCCTGTGCTAGACTTTAAAAAGTGATATAGGCTCAGATTCTTAAAATCTAGACATTGGCTGAGACTGACCCAAGCCCACTTGTCATTATGAGCATCACAAATATTTAGATTCCTCAAGAGTCTGGCCAATGTGGCATATTTTTAATAAACCTTGTCTTTGGCTGAAAAAAAAATGATAGAGAGAATGTTTATCATTCAGATTAAACTTAAAAGCGTATCTTGCATTTCCAGAGAGCTGATTGTTAAATATTTACCAGCACCCCCTTGAGTGTGGGTGATAACAAGATCAAGGCTCTGACCATCTCTGTGTGTGGCTGGGGTGGAAGTCAGCGATATCAGCCTAGAACCAAATAAGTCAGCAGGTGAACCCTTCGACTAATATTGTAAAGGCTTAGCACACTACTATAGTAGGTGACTGCTGTTCAGCAGTTTTCAGTCATGTCTGACTCTTTGTGACCCCATTTGGTGTTTTCTTGGCAAACGTACTAGACTGGTTTGTCACGTCCTTCTCCAGTCCATTTTACAGGTGGGGAAACTGAGGCAAACAGGGTGAAGTGACTTGCCCAGAGACACACAGCTAGTAACCAAGTGTCTGAGGCTGGATTTGAACACAGAAAGAGAAGTCTTCCTGACTCCAGGCCCAGCATTCTATCTACTGCACAATCTAGCTGCCACCAACCTGCCCTATTGTAAATGATTAATAAATACTTATTCCCTTCCTCCTCTTTCCCCCTTCAGCTATTATTAAAGCTTCAGAATACCCTTTGAGAATCACCCAGTTGAGCACCGGCTGTGGAGTCAGGAACACCTGAGTTCAAATCCAGCCTCAGACCAGATACATGACACTAGATGTGTGACCCTGGAAAAGTTACTTAACCCCAACTGCCTCACAAAAAAAAAAAGAAAAGAAAAGAAGAAAAGATTGACCCAGTAAATAGCATACTAACAGAAATTCAACTAAAGGGATGGGATCTGTTTGAAGAGGAAAATCTACTAGACTGTATGCTCTGTGAGAGCAGGTAACGTGTCTTATTCACACCTTGAGTCTTCCCCAGTACCTAGCATGGCAATCTGTGCACAGGAGGGCTGAATAAACGTTTTCTGAATTGACTGAAAGAATCTAGCAGCTGATATAATCCTGGAGCAAAGTTCAGGAAGTGTTTTTGAAGACTTTAAGTAAAACAATTTATCTCACTTTTTTTAAAACCACTTTTCCCCCTCCCCTCCCCCCTTAATGTTGGCTAGGTATCTGCTCCTGAGACCCAGGAATCAATCACCTAAAAACAGGGAACAAATCTTGGTCCATGGCTCCACCGCTAGATGGCGTATCAAATATTCTGGAAATTAACTGTTTTCAGCTTAAACCACTTCGGACAAACCACTCTCACTTCCCTCATCTAGATATCAGGACAGCGATCACATTCAACTGCATTTTTCTTTTAAAGCAGATGGCACCCTGTGTAAGCTATTTCTAGTCATTAGCACTAGGGATCCTAGCAAGTGAAGGAGGAGGTGACCACTAAGAAAGTCTTGCTAAGGGGGAAAACTGGAAAAAAAAATCCCAAAACACGTTTAGGATCATACTTTTCAGCTCTGACTTCTAGTGTTGGTAAGTAACCAAGTTTTGCTCTTTCCCATTGTTTTTTGTAAGTGCATTAACAATGGCTACTTGTTAACCTATAACAGGCTATCTTTTGAAAAACTGCCAAGCTCTAGACTTTAAAAAAAAAAAAGATTACAATGGAGAGCTTGGATAATGCCCATCGTTTTTGTTTTACTAGGAATTTACATCACTGGGGACTTGTTCATGGCAGGAATGCTGCAGATCCTAGCAACGGAATAGGACCACCTCATCTGAGCAGGGTGGGCATAATTTTACGATTCTGGGCTGTGAGGGACTCATTTTGAAACAAAATGCTTTCTTCCAGCCTATGACAACAAAAGTCTTTTCCTGGGGCCATGGGTTCCTGCTTGGTGAGAAATTTCCATATACAGCCCAACCCAGATCCCAACACTTGATCTCCAGATATCTTCCAACCATGTCATTCTATCTGTCTCCCCTTTTTCATCTCTGGCTCTGGGTACTATAATCAAATCAATATTACCATTTCTGGAAATGCTGTGTTAATCAATGGCCCTATGGCTCCATTCACCATCCCTGTGACTCCTCAGTCTGAAAAGCCTCTGCCCCTCTCCCCTCCCTACATATTATTAGAATATAAGCTCGTTGAAAGTAGGGAATTGTCTTGCTTTTTCAATCAGTATCCACATTTTTTGTGTATTACCTAGTTCAGTGTTTGACACATTAAAAAGCAGTTCATAAATGCTTTTTTTTCATTCATGCTTTCATTTCTAGAGGAATGGCTGTCAATCTGAGTGAAGGAAGAATAGGATTGTTAAGACAGTTGCCTTCTCCATCACGCCTTCCCCTTTCCACTCTTCTCTTTCCAGTTTGACTCTTCTACTCAGCTATTTTAAAGGCACTGTGCTAGAAAGCAATGGTAGAAAGAGTACTGTACTTTGGAGAAGGTAGTGATGATGGTGGGTAAGAAGATCCAAAATCCCTATGTCACTAGTAGAGTCATAGTAACGGCAAAGCAATTGGGGTTCTGTCCCAGGGGGCCGGCGCTCTGACTCCGAGTCCATTGGCAACGTTCTCAGTCCTTCTGAAGCAAAGAAACAACTGAGATCGATCCTGGTCGGCAAAAATGATTAACTAAAATAGGATGCTACCAGATGGCACCCTCCTCAGCCCAGCCCAGCCTTAGCCTCTTCCTCATTCCAGATGGTAGCCTTCCCCAAGGCATCCCAAGGCTCTCTGCCTAGCTCCCCAATTTGCCCTCATCAGCATCAAATGAATCGAGGGCAAATCTTGAACCTTATGCCCTAGGTACATTTTGTGCCCTTGCTCCAGGGAGTAGAATTGCTGGTTATGGCTCTGGTGAGTAGCTATGGTAAATATTCCCAGAGGGTCCTGTCTTCAGCACTAGGTGCATAGGCCTAGAAGGGCTAAGCCCTAGAAAATCATAACCTGCCCTACTGACTAGTAGGCACACAGCATCCCTCGGGACTTTGCAGAAAAGATACAGCTTTAGTATTGCAGTTAACATTCCTCCCTGACAAAGAATACCCTAAGAAAACTCATCTCCATGAAGTATTACTTGCATTCTACTTAAAGTAGCGTGTCACACCGTGATCGGATACCAACATACTAATATGTAAGTCATGTTTTACTTTTAGCTTCTAGTTGGCTGCACCCTACTTCAGTTCAATTCAATAAATATTTATTAAGCACCTACTCTATGCAGTACACCGAGGGATTGAAGTGGATAGACTGCCAGGCCTGGAGTCAGGAAGACTCATCTTCCTGAGTTCCACTTTGGCCTCAGACATTTACTAGCCATGTGGCGTTGAGCAAGTCACTTAACCCTGTTTGCCTCAGTTAATTGATCTGTAAAATGAGCTGGAGAAGGCAATGGCAAACCATTCCAGTATCTTTGCCAAGAAAACCACAAATGAGGTCACAAAGAGTAGGACAGGACTGAAAATGACTAAATAACATATGCAGAGCACTGTGTTTAATAGAGGGGAGAGATTTGAAGTCAATGTCAAAGAGCTAGAAATTTAGATAATAGTGCATTGCCTTCAGGGAGCTTATAGTCTAGTACAGAAAGGAGTAAACTGGTATCAGAGACACCCAATTGTTAGATTTTCAGAGTCAGCATCTACGGAGTCTACAAATCGGGGCTTGGTTAGTTGTTCTGTTGTCTCTTATCTTGACAAGACAAAGAAATGTTAGTAATGCAAATTAAACTTAAAAAAAATCATTCCTACTTTTTTTTTTTGAGTGCTGGTTGTTAAACATTTACCAGCACACAGCTGAGTACAGGGGATAAGGCAGTTGCCTATTTATCTAGGGTGAAGAGGGTCATAGTTGTAATATGAGCAAAGACAGAGGGCTCTGTCCCCTACCCACCAGTATTTCCAGAGTCCTGTCCTACCAGTTGGACAATAGATTCTGGAGGGGACAACAGGAAATTAAAGGAAAAATGAAAAGAAGGTATCTGGGTTCGTCTGTACCCTCAGAAAGACTGGGGTGGGGGTGCTGACTGCATAAGGGGGGAAGAGATGAAAGAAATTCTCTGCCCTTGACTCAGCTGGGAGTAAGCTGAGGAATCTTCCATTGAGTGAGCAAAGACAAAACCCTGTCCCAACTGCTTGAGTGTCGCTTTTATGCTAGCTGGGTGAAGTTGTTAGGTGGATTAAAGATAGAACTGAAAAATGTGTTGACTAGCCCTGAGGCATGTGGCCCGGGTGATCTCATTCTAAGAATGACAGTTCCCTGCAGCAACCAGCTTTGGCAAGTAACAGCAATGGGGTGGGGCTCCAGCCAAGAGAAGCTAAGAAACCAGTGTGCAGTAGCTGAAGCAGCAGGGAGGAAAAAGAAGCTATGTGAAGCTTCAAAAGAAGGGAGCAGAGCCATGGGTGGAGCTTCCACAAATGACAGCTGCAGAGAGGAGAGGGATGGCAGCAGAGTCCCCTTGACAATGCCAAGGAGCTGCAGAAGGCAGAGCTGAGGAGCAGTTGCTAAGGGGTGGAGCCAGCAACAATGCAAGGCAGATGGCAATGAGGGTGAAACCCTTCCTCTCCTTGGTGTGTGTTTTCTGTGGCTTTGTTCTCTTTCCTACCAATAAATAAGTTTGTGGAAGATTACGTTTATTCTTGTGTTTGAAAAGGATGACTTTTCCAGTTATTTCCTTGGCTATGCTGTTCCAGTTAAATGTTTTATGTACTATTTGAAGGGCAGCTAGATGGCACAGTGGATAGCTCTGGACCTGGAGTCAAGAAGACCTGAGTTCAAATCTAGCTTCAGACACTAGCTGTGTGACCCTGGGCAAGTCACTTAACCCTGTTTGCCTCAGTTTTCTCATCTGTCAAATCAGCTGGAGAAGGAAACAACAAACCTCTCCAGTATCTTTGCAAAGAAGACCCCAAGAGTTGGACATGACTGAGCAGCACCAACAGCAGATGTAGTGTGTGATCTCTGCTTGTTATCTTGGTAGGACAGTGGCTGGAGGAAGGCTTCTCTTCATATTGAACCTAAGTGATATCAGCTTATACTCAAGTGAATGAAAGAGGTGTGAGTCAAGTGATACGTGAGGCCAGAGGTGGGGAAAGGTCCTTATTGACCATGGGACGTCTGAGAAGGCTTCATGGAAGAAGGAGCATTTCAGCTAGGTCTTGAAGGGTGGATAGATCTCAGTAGGTTGGTATATATTGGGAATGAAAGGCATTCCTGTCGTAGGGAACAGTGCAAGGAAAGTATGGGACTATGAAAGTAACATAGCATGAGATAAAACTGGAAAGTCAAGGTAGAAAATAGTGAAAGGTTTTCAATGTCAAGGAAAGGAAATTACACTTTAATGTTAATACTAAAAGTTGACATTTATGTAACCCCTGTCCCAAATCCCATTGGTACTGAACTTTCTTCTTAATGGTGGAAAAGGCTTGGCCCCTCAAGCAGGGCGGGGCCCTTATCTCCACCAATAAGAAGAGTGTCCCATTTCAGTGGGCTTTGGGACAGGGATTACATTTGTATAACGGTTTAAGGATTGTGAAACACTTTCCTCAAAACAAATCTGTGAAATAGGGAAGTATTATTATCATTTTACAAATGAGGACACTGAGGCACAGAGAGGCGAAGGGTCTTGCAGTGTCAGAGCTGGGAATAGAACTCAGTTCTTGACACTACAAATCCAGTTCACCATGCTCCCCTGTCGTGAAGGATCTTAGCAAGGGAAGCGAATCCAAGCATATGCAAAAAGAGTTTGGCCCTAGTGTGAAGGCTGGGCTTGAAGACTGTGTGAAAGGAAGTAGAAGCTGCCAAAATACTCTAGGCCTCTGGTAGTGAGGGCACTGCGTTGGTGGCAATGGGAATAGGGAAGAAAGGGTAGGCACTAGATATTCTGAAGAAGTGGAATCTATAACACTTGGTGACTGATTCCAGTTGACGAGTAAGAAGACTTTACTAATTACTAATTAGTAAATTACTAATTATGAATAGGCCTTCATGCTAGTCCTTCACTAAAGTTTGAGTCTAATGCCTCATCAGGGTAAGGAGAGTTGACCCTAGCTATTTGAAGGTTGTGCCAATAAAGTAAAGTGCAAGCTTGGGCAGGTCTTGCCAAGCCAGAAAGGCCTTGAATATAAGCAGCCTTGTGATGGACTATCTATCATTTGAGAACAGTCTAAATTGTCAGAGAATTATCAGGTTGGCCTCAGGGTACTGGATTTTTTGGCTACAGCAACTCTTGACTATCTCCTAGGCTGCATCGAGGTGACAATCTGCATCGATGGAGGGAGGACCTGAAAAATGAAATCACAGGCCCTCAAAGATAGAAAGATTGATAGATAGAACATTTATTTATTTATTTTTATGTCAAGAATGTTTTTATCTTATTTTTCTCAATTACATGTAAAAATGACTTTTAACATTCTTTTCTAAAAATTATTTTTGAGTTCCAAATTCCCTCCCTTCCCTCCTCCTTGAGAAGGCAAACTCTCTGATATAGATAATACTTGTGCAAAACCTATTTCCATAGTAGTCATGTCGTAAAAGAGAACATAGAGCAAAAAACAACAAAAAAAGAAAGATGAAGAAAGTGTAAAAAGTGTGCTTTGCTCTGTGTTCAGGCTCCATCACTTCTTTCTCTGGAGATGGATGCTATTTTTCATCATAAATCCTTAGGTATTGTTTTGGATCATTATACCGCTGAGAAGAGCTGAAGTCATTCATAGTTGATCAGCGTACAATATTGTTGTTACTGTGTGCAATGATCTCCCAGCTCTGCTCACTTCACTTTGTATCAGTCCATAAAAGTCTTCCCAGGTTTTTCTGAAACCATCCTGCTTGTCATTTCTTAAGACAGAGCATTTATTAAGCATTGTAGTAGGTAGAGCATTCCTGACAAGCCAGTCTGTAACCTCAAGTAGCACTATAACAGCTTAGGAAGATGAAAGGAGAGGAAGGTCTCCAATCCTGCTGCAGGGCTCCAAGGCAGAGTTCCTCCTGGGTGGTGATAAATTGGTAGGGAGAAGGAAAGTCCAGAGACAGACAGACAGAGACAGAGACAGAGAGACGGAGAGACAGAGAGTTCATGTGTGAGTTAGATGAAACATAGTTTCATAAGTCCTTGCTAAAATGGTGGTTCCAGACAGGAAGTCACCGATCTGTGGTAGAGCAGTGTGGAGCTTACTGCAAGTACTGATGAATCCATTCAGCTTCTGTCAATATTAAGTCTTACTGATGATAGGAGATGAATGCAGAAATCTCCCAAACTTTTTTCAAGTCAATGCCCAAGTCTTCTACTTCCCCCTCCCTGGTACCCCAGATTAGAATAGCCTTGAAGTTCCTATGGACTACCTTATCATTCCTTCTTTTTTTTTATAAATCATTTTATTAAAAAGTTAACATCAAACATCAGTGAAACCAACTAAAGTTGCTTATCAGTTGTTTATGTTTAAACTATAAATGTATACATTTATGTTTTAAATTAAACTAAATATGTAAAGTATTATTGTAAGAGCTAGATAAATATTACCTATTCTTATGACTCGTGTTTTCATTACTCTCTTAAAGTTTTCTTGGGATTCTTTGTTTGGCCTTTTGGTCTCAATGATTTTTTCTCTTGCTTCCTCTATCCCATCCCCTCTTACCTCCTCCAGGATTTTGCCTTTTTAATTCCCTTTTTTCTCCCTAACCTAATTTTAAATTGATTCACTTCCCCCTGGCATGCTCCTCGCTGTTTACAAATATGCTCAGAGCTCCCCCATTGTTGAAAACACTCCCCTTGAGCTAACCTCTTATAACTCTATTCCTTTTCACAAACTGCTAGAAAAAAAGCTGTCTAGACTCGTTCTCTTCACCTTTACCTCCCACTCATTTCTCAACCCCTCACAATCTCAGAAGACCTTTATGAACTAATGCAAAGCAAAAAAAAAAAAAAGTAAAAATAGAAAAGTGACTGTGACTGAATGGACAAAAATAAAAGATCCTGGTGAGAATTTTGGAACAAAGTCTGAAAAATTGTTAGGATACTTTATACACAGACATTAATTAATTTAAACATATAATAATAATAATAATAGCTAACATTTACATAGTACCTCCTACAGACCAGGCACTGTGCTAAGCACATTTACAAATATTATGTCATTTAATCCTTGAAAGAATCCCTGGAGGTAGGTGCTATTATTATCCCTATTTTACAATTGAGGAACTGAGGCAGAAAGAGTGACTTGCCCAGAGTCACAGAGCTAGTGTCTGACACTGGATTTGAACTGAGGTCTTGATTCCAGAACTGGTGCTCTATCCATTGCATATATAGCTAGTAATTCATATTTGGTTGGAGATTGTGTGGAAAAGGACCACTTCCGGGCAGCTAGGTGGCGCAGTGGATAGAGCACTGGCCCTAAAGTCAGGAGTCCCTGAGTTCAAATCTCAGCCTCAGACCAAACACTTAACACTAGCTGTGTGACCCTGGGCAAGTCACTTAACCCCAATTGCCTTTAAAAAAAAAAAGAAAGAAAAGGTCCACTTCTTTCTTCAAGACTAAAGCAATGGAGGTGACAGTTGGATGCAATGTGGTCTTGTGAATCTGGGAGTTGGTATTATCTTTTTGCTTTACTAGACTTAGTTCACCATCATTCCTCTACTGGCAGTGTCCAGTGCTCTGGTCCACCCCCACCCCACCCCCATCCCCCCAAAAAGTATCAGGGGCCAGGTCAGCTGCTTGTAAGGTTCACCACTACACAAAAGTGGCCTCATAGTATGTTTCAAACAAGAGAACCCAGAAAGAGGAGGTGGGCTGGAGACAGAGGGATGCCGAGAAGGCTGGCTGGGTCAAAGGGTTTCTGTTTTATTCTCTGCTAGACAGTAAGCTCCATGAGGGCTGAGATAACGTTTTGTAAGAACTTTGCTATCTCCTTATTGTCAAAATACTCTTCTGTATCCTGGAGATACTTAATAAAGTTTATTGAATGAATGCCTAATGAATATCCTGCCATGGATTTCTCTTTTACCTCTACCCACAAGAAACAGCTTTCAACTGAGCATCCCACTGGGCAATCCCATCTTCCCCCAGACTGGTGGATTGCAAATCTGTACTTTCTCCTAAATTGTCTTTAAAGTGTGTTGCCTCTCTTGATTATGTTTTGTTTCTGGAATCCTTCTCTATATTCTTAATGCCTGTGGATACTTTGGAACTGCAAGCAGGAGAGTTGTCCGAAAAGTTTCCAGAAATAACGGAGCAATAGCTGTCGTTGCAAACCTGCGGAGCCTCCCACTGATCCAAAATGGGCATGAACATGTTGGTGAAAATTTATATCATTGTCACCAACACTCAAAATCAAAATGTTTTTCTCAAACACTTCTTTCTTCCAATGAGGGTGTGAGCCTCAGCACTATTGATCTCAAAGGTCACTTTTACTTCTAAATCTTATGGTCGTGTTCATGAGATAAGTATCCAATAAAATTTATTGTCTCTACTGTACATACTGTGCTATGAATTTTTCTCCAGTTATTTTCAAGATATGTTTTATCCATTTTCAACAAAATTATAAATTCTTTGAGGACAGATGCTATGTAACATGTTTCTTTTGTATCCCTGGCAGCTCTTGGCACGGTTTGAAGCAATGCTGGGCTCTCAGTAGATATTTGCAGAAATGTAACAAGGGATTAAATCTAGCTGGGCTATCTGTTAAAATGCAATTTCCAATTACTGCCTATACTTTTACCTTGTTGTTCTACCCACACTTCCAACCCAACAGGTCCAAAAATGGAGTCGTTGGATTTCACCTTAAACCTTCTCTTTTTCCAGCGAAAGGCTGTAGATTCAAGACCTTCATTGGGCGATCTTTTTTTTTTTTTTTAAATTGAGGCAGAGTAACTCAGGAACAAGTTCCTAGCTCTTCACTGAAAAAGTCCTGGGTTTAAATTCTGATTCTGCTATTTACTATGTGTGTGACCTTGAACAGGCACATTTAACCTTGGTGCATCTATTTTCTCGTCTGAACAACTGAGGTGGTTGAATTAGATGACTAACTCCTATATATTTTTCGTTAACAGTGTGGACTTTTCTCATTACTTATATCACATTCGAATTTATTGGACCATACTAGACTAGCTGTTCCCAGGGGGCGAGGACCTTAGCTTTACATCCACGGGCACTAGCTTTACACCCAGCAGATGCTAAGTTATGTTTGTTGATAGGAAGAATAATTAATAAATAGTCAATAAACATTAAGCACCTACTACGTGCCAGGCACTGTGCTAAGCACGGGGTCCATCTATTGTAGGTCAAATTTTTCCCAATACAAAAGGATCCATGGGAGGTTGCAGAGATTTAACAACTTCAAAACATAATGCAAATACGTTTTTTTTTTTTAAACAAAAGAGATGTGCCTCAGAGCTAGTGAGGAAATTCAGAGAGCTCAACTAGAGAGAGAGTTACTAGATAATGGGGCCCACGCCTCCTGGCTTCTAGTTGGGAATTAAAAAAACAAAAACCTAACAAAACTCTACAAGCCCGCAGGCTGGATCGCCGCATGGGAAAGGGTCCGGCCAGCAGCAACCGTGGCCCACACATCTGCCCCGGCTTCCCTAGCTGTACAATGCCTAGAAGGGGCGGGGCCGGCGGGGGCGGGGCGGTGAGTGCCCAGTTCAGTCGCTCGCTCGTTCTTTCGCTGCCTCGCTCACTGCCGCTGCCTCGCTCACTGCCGCTGCGCTGCCGTCTCCTCTCCGTGCTCGGCTCCCGGGAGCCGGCTCCGGCTCGGGCGTGAGCCAAGAGGACGAGGACGAGGAGGAGGAGGAGGAGGAGGAGGAGGAGGAGGAAGAGGAGGAGGAGGCGGGGACACAGGCGGGGCCGCCTCGGAGCAGCAGCTGCTGCTGGTGCGGTTGCAGGAGGAAGCGGCTGGTCCCTTGAGGCTTACGGAGAAATCACGGTGGAGCGGGCAAGGTCCAGGGACCAGGTCAGTGAGAAGGTGGAGGGCGCGGGGCGTGGGGCGCGGGGCGCCGAGCGGAGGGGCCACAAGGCGAGCGAGGAAGGACGGGGGTGAGATCCGGGCGAGGCGGGCAGCGGGGGGCAACGGCGGGGCCCAGAGCCGGCTCCGCTCAGGGCTGGGGGCGCCCCTCGCCCCCGGCCCTCCTCCTTCCAGTCCCCTTTGCCTGCCCCCGGCTCCTATTCTGGGGGAGTGGTTTCACATGTTTAGACCTCCCCTCCCCGTGTTCGCTCGTTCTTTCTTTCTTTCTTTACAATCGGCGCAAAACAAACACCCGGGAAGGTAAAACAATAGCGGGGCCACCTGGAACCCGGCGGGCGCCTTAAGCGCCCACGTTCTCTGAGGGGGGTCTCTTGGGGCGGGGCCGGGCCTTGGGAGGGGGGAGGAGGAAGCGGAGTAAGTGGGAACAAGGGCACCCTGATGTACCTCGGAACCCCTTTCCAGTCTGCTTGGGCTCAGAGGGTGGGGCCAACTCAAAGCCTTGGGGACTAGGAAGAAAGCACGGGGAAATCTCAGAAGAGTAGGTTTCCCAAAAGTACTCCAGGAGCAAGGATCTTCCCAGTATTACGCTGGCCCAAACAGGGAAACAGAGGCACGGGCCTGTTCAATAACTTGCTGAAGGTCAGACCTAGCAAAGCCAAGGAATGAGTCCCGGGTCTCAGGACGCCTCACTTGCTTATGTTGTCTCGGTCTTGCTGTTGCTACTTTTATCTTTTACAACAATCTGCTTGTTTTAGAAATCGAGAGTCATTTTTTGTATGGCTGCTTCGGAATTGCTGACAGTCCAGCTTGCTTTCCTGTTCATCGGACCGGCCTGAAACAAGAGGTAGGGCTGTGACCCTCACGACAATGCAAAGAAGTGGACCCATTGACAGAAAACGCCAAATACCTCCTACCTGCTGCCAGCCCTTCCGATAGGGGTGTCTCAGATTTTGACTAAACCGATTTTTTCATTGGAGAATCCTGAGCGACAGAGCGTGTTGCATTGTTGGAGAGGGGAAGGACATCCCCGTATAATTCAGCTTTGGTGGATGAAAGGATTTTTAAAAACTCTTCTCTCCGTTTTTCTTGAGGATTAATCCCGAAGGATTCGCTGTGAGTGGGGAAACAGAGCAAGACATGTAATGTGGCAGAGAACTGGACCGGCTTCAGGATGAATCTGGACACCTCACTTAGTATAGGGCTGTGCTATAGCTCCCAGATGCCTTACCTTACTCTCTGCCCCCCTTTTCCGTAAACTGTTTCTCCATTCCCCGTCAAATTCCACTTCCAAAGAGATCCTTTGGAACTCAGGAGTGGCTAGCTAAGGAGTAGAGAACAAAATACCAGGAGAAAAGGAAGGGCCACATGTTCTTTCCCTTCCCAGGAGCAGCTATGAAGTGCTGTTTCCAAGCTCTGGCTTCCCTGGTGTTACTGGGTAAGTGGATGTGCTTTCATCAATTCAGTAGACAAGAAAGTTTAACCTCCTGTAACTGATGGTTGTTGTCCTCCATCCACACTGAGCTGTGGGTGACCCCAGGAGGCCACTGGTGTGCATCACAGAATGAAAAGGTCATTGTGTTGGCCATTTCTGAGACAGAAAAATCTCAGGGAAGGGTATTCTCGACAAATAGCAGTCATTTATCCAAATGGCAGACACTTAGAGTGATCCTTTTGAAACGCTCTCATTTTTCTTTTCATTGTACCCAGAGTAATGGGGGAGAAAGGGAGGGGTGGCCAATGGTCCTCTGTGAGCTGGTCTCTTGTCCTTTTTCCTAAACACTAGTGCTACAGTAGCCACTTGTAGTACGAATCCATTTAAAAGCAGAGTGATTTTTCTGTTGATTCTGATGACTTGGCTTTGTCTCCTTTGGTTTTTTAGCAGTTAGTGGAAACTAATGATTGATGGACTGTGTGTTTTTAGTTGAGTACTCAATGAGCACCTAATGTGTATTGAGCGGCATTGGCATTGTACATCTGGGTAGAACGTAGAGCTTGAGCTGGAAGGGACGACCTATCTGGGGGGCCATCTCAAGTGGTGTCATACTCAAATGCTGGAGACTTAGAAAACCACAAATTAACATTATCTGTGTTGTGTTGCATATTTGTTTTGCTAAATGTTTCCCAATGACATTTTAATCTGGTTTGGCAGCTTAACCTTCTATCTCCATTTACCTTTTTGAATTAAAATAGACCCAAGACTTATTCAAGATCACAAAGGCAGCATTTGTACCCAGTTTCTCTGACTCTGGAGGCCATGTGGTATAAGGAGGCTGCATCATTGCGTGTGCCATTTTATTAAGTGGAAAAATTAAATCACAAAGCTGTCTTAAACTTATGACAGTTTGTTAACAGGCAAAAGAGAGAGTTATGAAACATAATAATAATAATAATAATAATACATCAGGGAGGCATCATAAAACAGTACTATGTGACATCTAATGGGGGGGAAGGTTGTCATTGAGGGGAAAATCTGGAAGTTTGTTTTTCTTCCCATTCTTTCTCATTTGTTCTCTAGACAGCAAACTGTTGAGAATCCCTGTTCTTGATCACTCTTGTATACAAGAAAAGGCAAATCAGTGCTTTAGGGAAGACAGAGGCTGGAAGAATAGGGCTGAATTGAGGGGGATGGTTGGACCACTTTCCATGACCCATTTGAGAATTCCCAGCCCAGAGTGAGCCCCTCCCCCTCACCTGGGGAAACCCTGACCTTTTTCAAAGCCCTGAAATCTTGTTGAGTAACGTAAAATGCTTTAGTTGTAGTAGAGATCGGCCATACTAAAAGTAAATGACATTCTCTGAATCTCTTATTTGGAACTACCTGTGCCTGCCTCCCTTTCCTTTTGCTTCTCCCGTAAAACAAACACACACACACACACACACACACACACACACACACAAATATCCTCCAACCTCCTCACTATATGACTTATTCCTCTGAATTTTGAGTATGCCACTACCTTTTATGGTGTTGTTTCCATGGCAAGATGCCATCATACTTATCCCTTACTTGTGATCTAGTAGTGGAAAAAAAGCAATGGATTTGGAGTCAGAGGAAATGGGGTTCAGATCTTGGCTTTACATGCATTTAGACTGGTCATGTCTGTCCCTGGACCTCCCTATCTATAAAATGAGGGCTTTTGAACTAGGTGATCTCTTGAGGTTCTTTCCAATTCTGAAGTCTATGTGTGCATGCCTCTCCCCACCCCCCAAGTAGATTGTACTTGCCTTAAGAATCTCATATTTCTGCCTATCCTTTATGCCTAGCCCAAGTACTTTGCACTTTAAAAAAAAAAGGGGTAAACTGTAACTTTGACCCATTATTCTAGGTTCCCCTCTCTGGAGCTAAACGAAATAATCTCTCTACCGCCTAGTACCTCCTCAGAGACTAGAAAACAGTCATCTTGTCCCTCCCCAGATCTTCATATCTAGCAAGGGAACAAACATCCTTAGAACCTTTACGTTGATCTTCCTTGCTGGGATTTTGAGTCCAACCACCTCTTTGCTGTTCTCTGAAAGACCTTTCCAATTTCCCTCCCAGAACTGAACTGGAGACTTAATCCAGGTCACTTTCTTTGCCATATGAGAACTCTTGTCTGTCTCTGTACCACAGCAAGCTCAGCCGGATGTCCTCCAGAAGTTCTGGGGTGGGAAGGGCCAAAAAAGACAACTGGCTAGGCAGGAGAACATTGTCATCGTTTAAGTTTACTCATGCCCAGATACTGTCTTGCTTCGGAGAATGCTTTCTGTTTGTTCCTAATTTAGTATTGGAAGGCTGTATTAAATTTTAGTTTACTTTTTTTTTTTGGAGGGAGGGTGATTTCCCTAGGGAAGGGTGAAAAAAATCTGGAAAGTCCATGGGATGTGTGACTGGGCTGGGAAATTAGGGTAAAATGAGAGAGGGTGGGGCTGATGGGGAAGAGAATAGGCTGGGAGAGAAGGCAAAGTTGGCATTTGTGCCTTTTTTCCTTCTGGCTATTTGAATGTGGCTAAGAATGGTAGTTGTGCTTTGTGCTTCCCTTCCTCTTCTCTCCCCAACCCCCATCCCTTCACACACCTGTTTGTACAGGTGAAATCAGGTCACTATAAGCTTCCAGGGAAGCTTTGAAGGTATAAGTCACAAACATCATCTTAAGTGGTGTTAGAAAAGGGGACCGGTTCTCTCTAACCTTTTTTTTTTTTTATGAAGACTCCTTTTAGTCAATCATAGGCTAACCATAGGATGTCTTACCTAGAAGGCTCATAGGATTGGTGTGAGGGGCAGCTTAACAGAGTAGGAGGCATGCTAAGAGTGAAGGACCAAAATCGTATGGTTCATAGAAATGTAGAGCTAGAAGTGACCTCAGAGACCATCCAAGTCAACCGTTTCATTTCCCTGATGAGGACACTTGAGGACCTGAGAAATTAAGTGAACCACCTGTCCAGAGGAATGTAGGAATAAGAATCTGAGGCAGGATTTAAACCTAGGTTTTCTTGTCTCTGAAGTCCTGAACTTTATCCACTGTACCCATGCACATATAAGTCTGCTGCAGAGTAGATGGTGACAGCGTCTTCTAGGAAAATTTGGAGGAAAGAGCACTTTTAGCCAGAGAGATCAGGGAAGATGTCACGGAGGAGGTGTCCTCTAACCTGAATCTCCAAGCTAAGGGAGAAGATTTTTAACAGGTCGAGATGAGGAAGCACCTTCAGATACAGCAGGGGGCTTGTGAATGTACAAAATAGGAAGAGAACCAGGAGCTGTTTAAGAGTCCCTACAGCTAGGATAGTGAGCCAAAGACAGGAGTATAAAATAGGGTAGGAAGGGTAGGTTGAAGCCAGATTGTGGAGAGCCTTAAAGGTCAGATTCAGAGGAGTTTGTATTTATTCACTGTGCAGTAGGGATCTATTGTTGTAAAACAGGGGGCTAAAGGGCCCGAGTCTGGCACTGTTATCTTTGATTTTCCAAGAACTAGTCATGTGACCTTGGATAAGTAATTTCCATACTCTTAGGTCTCCTCCAGCTCTGAATTTGTAGAAGTCTGAATGCACCTCTTGGTGCCTTGTACTACATTTGTGCCCCTTCTCCATCATCTCCTCCCTCCCCTTTCTGGCCCCTCCTACCCAGTGACTAGCACTTCCCTGCCTCTTCCTGGCTGGAGCCCCTCCTTCCTTGCCCAGGACTGATGCCCCTCTCCCTTTGCGTAGAATTAGTTCCTCCCTTTTCTAATTACCAATATGCCTTTGCTCCTTCACTCGTAACATATCTCCTGCTCTGTAAACTGCCCCTCATCTCCCCAATCCCCTTTGAGTTCCAGAGTCCATCAGTAATGACTATGGAGCAGTGAATTTTGCTAGAATGTTGATGTATCCATAGGGAGAGGCCAGACCAGGAGCCAGGTGTGTGTGTGTGTGGGGTTGGTGGTGGTTGACCGTAATAAAGACAGAAAGGGGGTGAGAACAGAGTGCCTTTGACTGAAAGCATACTCAAAAAAGATTTTGAGAATGACAGGAAGGTAGGTGTGTGTGACAATAGATTCATACTTTCTTTCCTGTGAGAGACAGGAGGGGGGAAGGGAACAACCAAGAGAGATGAGTACTGAACTTCAGGTCATAAAGCAAAATTTCATTTTATCTGTGTGCTATGAAGAAAGAGATAGCTGTTCCACACCAAGGCTGATGCTACAAGCAGGTTGAAATCTCTTTTCAAGATGGAATATTAAAAAATGGAAATGCCACTTGCAAATATAGGGTGAGGAAATAAGTTTGGCCATCCGGGGAGTAAACATGGAACAAATAGCCCAGCTAACAGAGTATGCATTTGCATTATCTACCAGGCCATCTACAAATACTGGATTAAGTGTATTTGTAGAGTAGAGGAAGCTTCCTGTTTGATTCCCTCTCAATAGGCATTATTTAAATGCCCACAGTCTGCCAGGCACTATGCTAGGCACTGGAGGAAAAAAAAAACACCTCCAAATTGACAAACCAGGAGAGTCATTGAGTTAAGAGCTTCCATTCTGCTTGAAACTTGTTTGGACAGGGAGGGATTAGGGAAGCTATCACCTATCTTCTGAGAAGTCAAAGAAAGCTTCCAAGGGAAACAGTAGATGCTTTAAATGCTAGAGTATCAGGACACAGTTTTTTCCTGGTGCCTAGCTGAATGTGCCAGGTAAGAATCAACACCAGGTCCTACACGCTAGGAAAGCTTCCAGTGGGAAACTAGGGATGGGCTGAAGACTAGGCTGGTTTTTTAGACTGGGCAAATTGGTGAGAGGTTCATCGCGTGTAGTGAATAGAGTTCTGGATGTGGTCTCTTCTGATTCTTGTCTGGATCCCGGTCTTGATTCGAATCTTGCTTCAGATACTTACTAGTTGTGGGGTCCTAGGCAACTCGCTTAATTTCTGGGCCTCAGTTTCTTCATCTATAAAATGAAAGGGTTGAACTAGCTGACCTCTGAGGGCTTTTCTAGCTCTACATCTATTATCCTGTGATTACTGGATTGGCCACCAGGATAATGGATTTTTGTTCTCCGATGATCTACTAAATTATAGATGGGTTTTGATTTGTATCCATAGGGATGTGGCCAAACTTACAAAATTGTGTCTATAAAGCCCTTTACAACCTGGTGCTAGCCTTCCTTTCCAGATTCATTAAACCCTATTTTCCTTCCTGGGTTCTAGGTATGATAATATGCATTTGCAGTACTCCATAGTGAGCACCTAGGGTGTAATGGATAAAATGCCAGGCCTGGGTTCAGGAAGAGTCCTCTTGCTGATCAAGTCAGGCGTCACACACTTCCTCACTGTGTGACCCTGGGCAAGTCACTTCACCCTGTTTGCCTCAGTTTCCTCATCTATAAAATGAGCTAGAGAAGGAAAGGGCAAACCACTCCAGTATCTTTGCCAAGAAAACCCCAAATAGGATCACAAAGAGTCGGACATGACTGGAAAAAAAATGACTGGACAACAACATAGTGGGGAAAATGCTGGATTTGAAGTTATTGCACCTGGGTTCAAATTCCATTTCTGATGATTACTGCCTACATAGCCATGGGCTAGGTGCCTTAGCTTCTGTGTGTGGATCTCAGTTTTCCTCCTCAGTAAAATGAGGGAGCTGAACTAGGTTGACCTCTGAGGTCCCTTTCAGTTTCATATCCATGATTCTGTTAGTGAAACTCCATTTAGTGAAGAGCACATTGCTCTGGACGGTAGCATCTCACATTTAAGTGACCAAATGTGAAATAATTGACACAGTTTTCCTCACAATCCTGGGAGGTACTAGTATCGAAGATATGATTGTCCACATTTTTCAGATGAAGAAACTGAGGCTCAGAAAGGTTGTGACTTGCTTAGAGTCACATAGCTCATAAGTATGGGAACCATAATTTCAACCTAGCTCTGTGTTTTCTCGCCTCCACATCCAGTGCTCCTTGCTGCATCAGATTGAACACAGATGCTCTTTGGGAAGAGTTTGCTTTTATGTTCAGAGAATTTCAGACACCTGTGTGTGAATGCCACCTAATTTTCAAAGGGGGAAAAAAGATGTGGTCGTGCAAAAATCATGCATATTTTTATGGAAAATGCTTTGGTGCCAAACCCTATCAAGACACACTTATTAAGCTCTTAATTGTGTGCAAGGCACTGCAAGAAGAAAATGGGAGGAAAACCTCATCCAGAGAACTCTCAGTTAAAGAGGCTGTTGACGTCCCACCCCACTTTGAGAAGAATGATAGGGATTTATTAAAAGCTGCTTCTCAGGTATGTCCTGGGGTCAGTACATACTCAGCCCAATCTTTTACATCTTCATCTGAAATAATTTACGTGCAAAATGACCCCTGTAGCATAGTGGGATCTTGAATCATCAAAGAAAGATGAAATCAGCTAGGCATTGGAAAGGAAATAGACTAGTGTTTTTTAGGAAGATTTTCAACAAAGGAAGAGTGGTTTCTGTCTAATACTCCATTAAACAGAAAATTTTAGTTCATAAGAGTACCTCGTTCCCTGAGGAGCTTGCATAAAAACTGAGACTTTCCAGTACATAAACGTCCTTGCCCTCTAATTACTTGTCGGAGAACAAAAATGTCAGATAGTAAGTTTGGTGTGGTGTAAAGAGTGGTTAATTTAGACACAGAGGACGTGGATTCAAATCCCAGCGCTGCCTCTTCTTATGTCTTTGGTCTTGGCCAGCCCACTTAACCACATTTATAAAGTATTCTAAAGCAGTGGTCTCTAAAGTTTTGATCTCAAGACCCCTCTCTAGTGTTACAAGTTATTGAGGACCACCCCCTGTATATATCTATTGATATTTACTATATTAGAAATTAGAATGCCTTAGTATCATAGTTTTTATTTTACAGATGTGCCCCCCCCAAAAGACTTGAGGTCCCTGGACCACCGTTTGAGAAGCTCCACTCTAAGGCACTTGGTCTAAATGACCCCTGGAGTCTATTCCAGCTCTGTATCAAGTGATCCTTTGAATCAAAAAAACAGATGGACAGGAAGGAATTTACATTACATGAAATTAAAGGAAGAATGGAGTTAAATGAAATGGACACTGGACTAGGAGTAGAAAACTCTAATTCTGCCACTCAATAAATAACTCTTTGTCCTTGGACTTGTTATGTAACCCTCTGAGCCTCAGTTTCCTCATCTGTTGTCTGATCTTCAAAGGGGGAGTTGAGAAGAAAGAACTGTTTAGACAAGAGCTGTGAGAAAGATGTGGCAGATGGAGGGAGAGATTCTGGAACTCAAAATCTAAAAAAAAAAAAGTTTAAAAAATTTTATTTACATGTAATTGAGGGAAAAAAATTAAATGTAAAAAAAAAAGATGTGGTAGGATTTGGAAACTGATTTCCATACTCAGGGAAAAAGAGAGAGGTTTACTGAGGGTCCTGACTTGGAATATTGGGGAGGTGATGATAGGGTCCCCCTGATAGAGAAGTTGGGCTATTATGGGAAGACTGAGGCAGATAAAAGGAGCAGTTCCACTGATGGTAAGATGTCTTAAGGGCAGCAGACTAAATGGATTTGGGCTCACAGATTTGGGACTCCTGATTGTAGATGGATGATTGAATACTTGGGAGTAGATGAATCCCCAGGCTCTTGATATACTAGGAAGAAAAATCAAAACTCAAGATAGAACACTTCTGAGCCTGTTTCCTCACATGTAAAATAGGGATAATAATACCTGTACTATCTCATAGGGTTATTATAAAGATTGAATGTGATGGTGTCTGTAAAGTGTTACCCAAATGTTAGTGATTATTTTGATTAGAAAATAAGCTCTTTGACAACAGAGGTTGTTTCATTCTTTCTTCTGTATCCCCAGAGCCTTACTTGGTGCCTGGAATATAGGGGCATAGCTCTAGAGCAGTCAGGGACCTCAAGGCCATCAAATCCATCCCTCCTTCATTTTTACAGATGAGGAAACTGAGACCAGGAGATTTGTCTTATCCAAATGATGAGGTTTAGGGGTTTAGGGATGCTGGGACCCCAAAATCACAATACGCGGTTCCTGTCCAAGCCTTCTTTCGGCCAAAGGCAAGATTTATTAGAACATCCATCATATTGGGCAGACTCTTAAGGAGTGAGTGTGAACATTAGTGAGCTACTGGCTAGATTTTAAGAATCTAAAGAGTGGCTAGATTATAAGAATCTGAGCATCTCAATGGAGACAAGATGGACCTTATATACAGAAGGACTATGAGGGGGATGTAGGAGTGGCCAGGTACTCTATGAGGTAATAGAACTCCAGGGACCTGGACCACGTGGCCAAGGGAGAATGGAGCCTAGATAGGAATAAGGGTGGGAAGTGGCCTGCGGCCACTGGGAGGTAAGACAATGGAGGACTAAGCTAGGTTAAGGGTAACAGAGAATTGGGAGATTGGGTGTAGCCACAATGAAAGGCCAGTTGATATTATAGCCTCAGGGAAGCAGAGATTTGGCCACGTGGGAAAGTCCAGAGTTTTTCCTTTTTGGGGTCTAGATCCCATCCTTATCACAAAGACTTGTCCAAAATCAGAGGTAGTAGACATTTGAGTGTATTTTATATGTGTGTGTGTGTGTGTATTTTACATACACACATATAATATACACATACAGTGATATTATATACATATACAATTATATATGCACACATACTTGTACAACAATAGGTCCCAGCCCAAGCCTCAGTTGGTCATTGTTTGGGTTTTGGTGACTCAGAGTGAGTGTAAAAAGCCATTGCTTCTATTTTGGCCAGAAACCCAAGGATCTTCCCCTCCCAGACTGCTTTTTTTTTTTTGATCAGGTTAAAGAGGCCATTTTTTTTTTTGGCCTCATTTCTTACATAGCCTTAATCACCGAAAGGGCGTTGCCTCAGATGAACTGAGACCTGGGAAAGACCTTAGCTTCAAAAGGCCAAGGTCTCCCACTGCATCAGGGCCATCTGCAGTCCTCCTCATCTACCTCTTGCCATTGCACACAGATGGCTCGGAAGGAGAGTGTGAGGCTGATGACTTTGCACAGCCCTCCCTCACTTTAATTCAGTTTGCAGAGGGAGACATCAACCTGCTGATGTCATTGGTCCTCTTCCAGAATGAAGGACAAACAACAACAGTTTGTATAGTATATATACACACACGGGTTATATAAAATAATATATACACATAACAAGTGTTTATGGTTTTATTTATACATATGTGGTAGGTACACATATGTGTGTATATATAACACACACATATCCTAAACAGGTACCAGGTAACAGGGGAAGGTATGTATTCTATATGAGTTCTTTCCCTTCCTCCCTCCCCACCCCCCCCCAGCTGCTAGTACCTTCCCCCAGGTTATTTTGTACCTGCTTTGTTTTGTATATGCATGTGTGCATTTTGTATCCCCTTTCCCTCCCTTCTCCCTCCTCCTCCCCATTAGAATATAAACTTCTGGAGGGCAGGTCTGGTTTCCTGTTTGTCTTTTTATCTCCAGTGCCAGCCCAGTGCCTAGCACAGAGTAGGTGCTTAATCCATGGCTCTTGATTGATTGAAAGGTCCCTTTGCCACATGAAGAGGGAGCTTCCCTTGTGTGTTGGGTATGTCTTGAAGGGGAGGGGGGTTCTTCCAAACTCTTCCCTCACTTTCCCTAAGTGTCCTATGGCCCCAGGGAAAAGAAGAGCTATAGTGGCCTAGCCGTGATACTCAAAGAATAGATAAAGACAACCTGAAAACCCAGTGAGACCCAGGTCATGGTTAAAAGAAACAAACAAACCCACAAGAAGCTTGAGCTGTAGTCACTGATGCCTGAAACAGTCTGTCCTGCCAGTACTTGGAATTAATTTTTCCCAGTGCCCTGGAATGATTGGGAGAAGGCAGGTCAGATCAGATTTGGCCTGAGGATCTGTTCCGACCTGTAGCATATAGATCTAACTCGGTTAATCCCCTGGGAATCAAGCTCTGTCACAGACGTCAGGAGTACTTTAAAAAAAAATTCATTTGATTGTAAGAAATGTTGGACTGTCTCAGCAGCAGTGTCTCTGCTAAGCTGTAAGCCATTTAGCAGGCCAAAAATGCCTCTGTGCCTAGTTTTTAATTACTGTCCCGGCCTGAGAAAACCCATGGAACTTACAACGTTTTCTCTTTGTTAAGAGAGTTGTCTTTGCACATTGAAATAAGGTTGAATTTATTGCCAAAAGGAAAGATTGCTTTGGTAGCGTTGATGATGGAGCTTGTTAAGAGAGCCTTGTTCTGGGGGAGAAAAACCAGAAGACATAAATAATTTTAAGAAACCTTGACAGTGAACTTAGGCCAACCCCTGCCTTCCGGCAGAAGCAAGCCTATACTGCCCTAACCAGATAAGCATCTAATTTTTTTTTTTAAGGACCTCCAAAGAAGAAAATTTTGCAGCCTCTTTTGCTTGTCACTTCCCGTCATGGACTCACTGAATTAAAATTGGGAGGCATCTTTGAAGTCATTCATCTTGCCAGTGCCCGAACAGGAATGCCCTCTATGACAAGTAGTGGTTAGGCCTCTCTCTGAAGAGGTCAAGTGCTAGGGAGCCCATTCCTTCTGGAGGCACCCCATCCTTCCTTTCAGAGCTCAGATTGTTAAGCTTCCCCTGATATCTCACCTGATCTGTTTCTGTGCCCTTTTATCCATATTCTCCCCCTGAAGCCCAGGAAAACAAGTAGAGTCTCTTTTCCATGGGGTGGGCTTGAATACTTGAGGACAAGCTGTTATATCCTCTTTTAGTCTTCCCCTTCTCCTGGTGGGCTTTACCCAGCTCCTTTTACTAACCCTCACAAGGCATGGTACAAAGTCCTCTGTTATTGTTTTGGCCACTCCAGCTGGTCGGTTCTTTTCCTAAAATGAGGTGCCTAGAATTGAACGAAGTATTCTAGCTGTGGTCTAATGGCAGCATTCATCAGGCCTTCCTGGCCTGGGACACTGCGTCTCTCTTAAGGATCACTGAAAATTGGACGGATTCCTGACGGCTGTCACATTGACTCATGTTGAGTTCATAATCGAGGGAACCTCACCCTAGCTAGGTCTTTTCCATATGAAATGTGGTCTATGCTGTGTCCCCACGTCTATACTTGGGGATTTTTTTTTAATCTAAGTAGAACTTAGAGTCCTACTTGGATATTTCTTCTCTGTATACTGCCTCCGCACTTTCACCTAAGCTGTGGTGTGCATTTCCTCAGAGACTGTACCTCTCTGAAATCTTATCTTGCTTCCTAGATCTACTCTGTTATCACTTTTTCACTGAAGCCTTCTTCTCTCTACCCCCACCTCAATTAATGTAGTTTACTTCATTGTATCCCTCCAGTTAGAATGTAGGCTTTTTGAGGGCCAGACCTGTAGATCTCACCCCCACCCCCACAATCTTTCCCTCCACTATTGTGGAAGTTTAATGTTTGTTGAATTAATAATTAAAATAAAATCAATACAGGTTAATCAGTATAGATACTCCTTCCATCATTATAGATGGTAATTACCTGTATGATTCTTGTCTATAGCTGCCTACAAATCTCCCATATAAGAATCCAAAGCCCTGTAATCATTCAGATTTTTTTTTTCCATGTAAAGCAATTGGGGTTAAGTGACTTGCTCAGGGTCACACAGCTGTCAAGTATCTGGTCTGAGACCGGATTTGAACCCAAGTCCTCTTGACTCCAGGGCCAGTGGTCTATCCACTGCACCACCTAGCTGCCCCTTTGTTTTTGTTTTTTAAACAGTTTTTGAGTACCAAAAAACCACTTAAGTTTTCCATCTGGTATTTTTTTGTTTTTACAAAGACTGGACCATCTCCTTTTCTAGGCATACATGTCTTTGATATCTTTTAATCTACCATTTGCATGGACATTGTCATTGGTAATGTGCGAAAGCCTCATTCTACCCATTATATATCTCTTCACTTACCTTTGAGTGATCCGCCATTTTGATTTTTGGCAATTGTAACGTTCTGTGATTGGTAGCCATCTGGTGTCATCGGGAGGATAGAGAGAAGAACTGGACAGATGCCTTCATGGGTGTGAGATGAGGAAGATCCTTTATTAATGCAGATTGGCACCTTCTCTGCAAACTTGTAGTCTTATAGTGATGCCTGGAGCACTGAGAGATTAAGTGACATCCTGAGATCACAAAATTATGGGAGCATATTACAGTTAAAAAGATTTTGTGTGTGTGTGTCAGCAGCAGCTTTGGATCGTTGAAAGTGCTGTGAGGTATCTGAAACTCAATTCAGCCTGTTCTCCTTCTAATTCTGGATTTAGCTCATTGGAGTAATTTAATAGGCTGCTCATCTGTGACATAATCTGGATGATATGAATTCCTCTCCTTAGTTTTTGAGGTATGGCTTCCTAGGCCTATATCTCTTTATTGGCCATAGATTTCATTAAGGTGATCCTTGCTTTGATGTAGTCAGCACATTGCAAACAGGAGTGTATGGAGGATTTCAGTATCTCATAGGGAATCCTTCTTGCATTTGAACTCTAGGCAGGATGTCCTTCAAGCAGAAGTGAATACCTTAGGCAAGTCTTTTTTTTTTTTCCAGAAGAGTGAGGTGTTTGGAGCTATTATGTCGTTAATATATGGAAATTCCCTTTGCCAATGCAGATCACCCACTTCTCTGCCCGTTGTAGGTTAGGGTCGCCCGGAACAATTTTTACTGCCAGCGTATTACTGGTGAGACTTGATCCCCCCGCTACTTTCTTCTCTCCGTTTGATTCCATTTCTAACTGAGACCATCACTATGTCCACTAGTTAATACCACTCATCTCTCTATGGCATGCGTCATGTGATGTTAATAATTGGAAGATTGTTGGTGTGAGTGGTCAGTGTGCTTACATCTCATATCAAGTCTCTAATGATGTGAACATGCATCTGAAGACTACTGCAGAATCTTTAAAGCTTCATATTGCCCTACCTAGTCAAATGTATTTTTGCTGCTGTCAACAGTAGACTCGGTGGGCTGTTATATTCTTTACACTTCTCATTTGAGTATATGAAAGTCATCTTTGAAAGCCTGCCATTTTGCTGCTCATATTTTTATAAAGAATGAGCCTTCATGCATGTGTAGATCATTTTCAGAAAGGTTTTGTAGAGCTGAGAGCAGGGGCATATGGATTGAGATTTTCTCATGTTTTCTTCTTCACCTTTTTTTATTGGTAATGATATCCATGAGTTTTTTTGTTCTTTTGTTATCCTCGCCTCTCCGAGATATTCTTGAAAACTGATCTTCTAACACATATTTCTTCTGTGAACTTGGTCAACTCCAGCCACTTTATTGACCTGTCTTGAATGTTGCTCCCATTTGCCCATATCTGGTGTTTAGGATTTAAGAGTTCTAAGTTCAGTCCACGAAGATTGAATTGATCACTCTGACACCCCTGTTGTATAATATGGTAACTATTCCTTCTTATCTTCATGCCCTATGCCAACTAAACTGTCATCCACATCACTGATTAAAAATAGTAATAACCTGGGCTCAGGGACAGATTCCCTAAGGCATGCCCCCAGAAACCTCTCTCCAAACTGACTTTGAGCCATCAGTGGCTTCACCTTGGGTCCCATCACTTAAGCAGTCATATGCCACCCTAACTTTACTGTCAGCTAGCCCAGATCTCTCCATTTATGCCTACAAAGGTGGCGTGAAAGACTTTGTCAAAGACTTCTCTAACATTGTTCCCTTATACCGGTGACGTTCCTCTAGATCTACAAGTCTGGTTGAACTTGCAGAGAGGGAAATGTGGGTAGTCTGATATGACTTGTTATCAGTGAAGCTCAGTTGGCTTTCACTAATTACCAATTCTTTTTTAAGATCTTTTCCAACCAGCCCTTTTATACTCTAAAATTTTGCTGCAATTGAAGTGAGCATCACTGACCAATAAGTTGCATTCTCTTTCCTCTTTGGAAAATCGAGACAACCTTTCTCTATGTCCTGTTTCATTCTTCCTCTCTGGTTCTTCCTGACTTTTCAACACCTCATTAATTTTGTGCTTCAGTTCTTTCTATATCCTGGGATTATAATTCTTCTGGACTTGATGAATTGAACCCTAGAGGGAAGTTAGATATTTTGCTTACCACCAGTCATTCAGTTCATTTATTCAGCTACTACTCCCAGTTGACCATTTTTATTCCAGTCTTCCCAGTTTGGAGTTCATTTTCCTTGACAGAAAAAAGAAGCAAGGTGAGAGTTGAGTTGTTCTGCCTTCACTTTGTCATCTCCTCTAATGAACCCAACCCTCCCTAAGCATTTAGACTGTAAGATCATAGATATAAAGCTGGAAGAGATTTTAGAGAACAACTCCACCTGTCCCATTTTCCAAGTGAGGAAACTCAGACCCAGATCCATTCTGTAGTTTGCCTGAGGTCACCCAGATAGTTATGAATAAAAGCAGAATTGAAACCCAGGCCTTCTAATTCTAAACCCAGCATTCATTCCACGCTGCTACCACATTGCAACATTTTCCGTAGCTCTGTATCATTTGGCTTTGGTTACCAGAGAGAGTGCCCACGTTATAGCTAGAGATAGTGTGTTGGAGGAATTGTTGGTAATAGTGCTGCTGTGTTGTAATCTTTCCCCCCTTTTTGAACTGCCATTGAGTTTCCAGAACACGTAATCATCGAAGTTATCTGGAACAAGAGAGCTGACTGTAGGCAGGATTGGGGGAACACCACTGTCTGCCTGCCACTTTTTAACTTGCTGTTGAAGCAGATCAGTGGAAGACAAATTGTCCTAGTCCTGTTTTTGCCAGGGCTCTTCCCTCCTCCCTGCTTCTGTTCTCCCCAGCCACCCCTTCCCCTTCCCCCAGGCCAGTCATCTAAGAATGAATTTATCAGTATTTTTCTTATGAGTCATCATTGGCACTGTATATAACTGTGTGTTCCCCCCTCCCTTCGCCCTGATTCATCAAGGCTCCTTGTCCCTAAGGTGTTTTGTATGGTCTTGCAAAATGTGTGGTGTAGACATGGCCACGAACCAGATGGGGATGGTCTTGATGTTCCCTTGTGATTTCCTGGCAGCAGATGCCTCATCCTTCTTCAGTATCTTCTGTAAGGCCTATCTTACAATTGCACCCTTCTTTGCCTGGTGACCAGTTTCATGCTTAGAGACGGCTGCTGGGGCCCTTGGGAATTTTGTGTCACAGATGGACAAATTAGCACATTAGAGAGATTGTTATTTAGATAGATTCCTTCTGGTATCCTAACATTAACCCAAAGGCAAGACAACCCTTATGACAAGGTTTGAAGACAATTTGTAGAGCGATTTCATAATAAAGCTTCAAAATGTTTCAGCACAAGCCACAATTATATTCTGAACACTTCGCCCACAACACCGGCCCCCCTCTCCCCCCAAGGCTTTCTGCTTCTTCCTTCTACCTCTCCTATCTGAATAGGGGATGATCTCAAGTTAGGTATTCTAGCAGCTCTCAGGTTGGGAAAGGAAGGTCTTAAATCTCTTCAGTTTACAGGATCATGGTCTATGAGCTGTCCACCACCATGGAATATACATATATTATAGTATAATCTATAACGTTTACTAAAATTATAATGTAACATTTTATATATGTACACACACAATGTATACATACATGTATTTGTGTGTATGTATATACATATACAAAATACATATGTATGTGTGTGTGTGTGTGTGTGTGTGTGTGTGTGTGTGTGTGTGTGTGTGTATATATGTATATGAATTTGTAAATCTCTCTTGTAAATAGAAAATCTCAGAAGCACAGACCTGAAGCTAAAAAGGTCGTTAGAGGTCGCTGTTTTAGAGATGACAGAACTCAGGCACAGAAAGTTTCAGTAGTTTGTCCAAAGTCACACAGGTAATAAGTGACAGAACCAGTGCACTTTCCATATACTATGTTGTCTCTTAAATTTGGCATGACCTTTAAGAAGTTCATATTTTTTTTCACCCTCTTAAAGAAGACAAAATTGAAGTATCTTCTACATGGCAAGGCTATGTGCTAGGTGTTCCAGTGCAAAACAAAAATGACAGACCCTTCCTGCCGTCAAAGTGCTTACGTTCTATTGAGAGGCTATACAGAGAAGTAAGTACAAAGTGGGAAGTAGGAGAAAACATGAAAACAGGGGGATGAGGTGGAGGAAAGACTGGAAAAGCCCTATAATCAAATAAGAGAGACAGTTCTGTTCTTTATTTTAATTAAAGCACCATCAAATAGAGACCTTATGGAATTAAGGAAGAACTAGAACTTATTCAGTAAGCTTACCTTCAACCACTAGCTTTGGGACAAAGTGAGTAAATATGGGAGATCTGGTAGGACTCTGGTCTAGCTAGGAAATTTATGACTGTCGTATAGGCTTTATATGCCGGAACTAGCCAGCATTGTTCTCTACAATGGATCTTTTCTTGCTTTGCTTCATCCTGGTTTATTGTTGGGCTTTTTTTTTCTTTTGAAAACAGTAAGACGTTAACCAAAGGCGTTAACCACACTGCCTCTTATTCTGTGAGCTGTAAGTGGGATGGAAGAAGTTATATGGAGGATTCACAAAATCTAATCTCATAAAACATTCCAAGTATAATCTCTCTTAGTCAGTGATCATCCTGCCTGCATCTGGGAGATTTGTGTGGCCCGGCAAAAGAGGCAGAACATATCACTTTTTACATCCTTGAAAGAAAAATGAAGGCTTGTCACTCTCTTCTTGGGAGCACTTTCTTTTGTTTGCCTCTGGCTCAGAGTCTGGACTGGTCTCTTAGTTTTGTGATGTCATATGACTAGTATGCTATTAACATTACAGTGCTCAGAGGTGAATGCATTGGGTTGGGGCTCCAGAGAGGGATGTTCTCTTCTTATTGTGCCATGACCTTGTAGGGTGACCTTGGGCTGGGTATTTCATCTCTCTGATCCTCACCCAATCTCATCTGTTGTTAGTAGGGGTTGGATTAGATTACTTGAGATCCTTTCCAGCTCTTGACTGAATCTAATAAAGAGACATAAAGATACTATATTAATAATGGTAATAACTAGCATTTTTATGTGGCTGCCACACATTGTGCTAAGCACCTTACAAATATTACCTCATTTGATCCTCACAACAGCCCTGGAAGGTAGGTGCTATTGTTATCTCCATTTTATAGAGGAAACTGAGGCAGACAAAAGCAAAGTGACTTATCCAGGGACACACAGCTGGTAAGTGTCTGAGGCTTTATTTGAACTCAGTTCTCCCTGACTCCAGGTCTGACACTCCTTCCACTGAGCCATCTAGCTACCCCACTTCTTTCTTCTAAAGTTTATGTCCAAGTTATATCCATAACACCTCAGGAGTCCTTCCAAAACAGGTTATAGGGATGAGCCACCTTGTTCAGTCTCCTTGTTTTCCAGATGAAGAAATTGAGTCAAAGAGATCTGACTCATCCAAGGTCACACAGTTGAGTGGAGTAAGATGGTAGCGGTGGGATTTGAACTCTGTTTTCTTGCATTCTGTTGTTCTTCCCACTCCTTGTGCTACTTCTTTTCCTCTTCCTATCTTTCTCTCTTCCTCTCCCTTCCCACATCTATCTTTTTGTCTTTGTCTCTCTGTCTCTTCTTCTGTCTCTCTCTCTTTCTCTCTATATGTAATTTTTAAATAATGAACAGCAAAAACCTTATTAATTTGTACTATTTGGAAATAGCAATTTGAAATAGTAAAATATTTTAATTACAGAATATTTTTAATAATCAAGTTGTTACTTCTGTATAAACTAGGCTAACAAAAAAGGCTGCAGGTGCCCTGGAAAAAATAACGTTGGCGTCAGTGTGCTCTTGAGATGGTCTTTTAACCTCTGTGGCCCTCGTGTAAAATGAGGGGCTTGAAGCAGATGATCTATGAGGTCCTTTCCAGCCCTCACCATCTGCAATACTATCTTTGCCTTGAAGAGGCCTGTGGAGATCTTGCTTTATTGAAGAAAGGAGTGCTTTTTCATTAGCGTATATCAGTTGTTTGTGTGTAAATGTTGTTGAGGAAATACTCAGGTACCGAAAACAGTGGATTCTTACGTGTATTTTAAATAGTCCTAGGAGAAATCATTGTTTATGTTAACTGTACTCTTTATGAGGGACTGGTATAGTATGCTTTAGACTGATCTCATTAGAATTATCATAGATCTTAAATTAGGAGACCATATGATAGAAGTCATTGGAGGTAGAGGGACTAGAAGTCAGGAGAACTGGGTTCTAGTCCAGTTCTACCGCTAAAGTGTCATATGACCTGGGGGAGGGCACTTCCCCCTTGGGGGTGTTCAGTTTCCTTATCTGTAAAATGAAGGTGAGTAGGCAATCTGTAAGGTCTTTTCTAGTTATAAAGTTCTATGATTCTGGAGTTGAAATTAATGGGGCCTTACTCTGCTGACTATTTTAAGACTAATTTCATTAGCCAGGAGAATGTGTAGAGAAGTAATAACAATCATTTTGAGGGGGAAAAAAAGAGAAAAGCTTCAGGAAATCTGGTTGAAAACTTGCTGACTCAGGCTATGGCAGAGTGACTTTAGAAGGAGCTGATTGATGTCCCTCATTAAAGCCCCCGACCCCCCATCCTGGCCCCCTACTCTCCAGTAGAGGCAATTTCTTCTTCCCTATTGGAACGGTAGTGGGGAATCTGGCTGAAGCCTATCCGGGCTGTGACTTCAGGGGCACAGTGAAGGATCCTTTCCTTTGGGATTTAAATTCCTTTACTGGCAGAAAAAGCTTTCATTTCCCAAGTAGAAAGAAGAGGGATGAGGAGGAGAGGGCAGTGAAAACAAGCCGTGTGCACCTCATAATTATGATGGAACTGTCCGAACCATTCTTGGCTTAGGGGCCCTTTTTTTTTTTGGTGCACGTGGCTGGAACAGCCACCTGGGAAGGCCCAGAACCGCTTGGCTTGACTGATATTGGCAGGGATAAAGGGCATTCCATTGGTTTTTTCTCTTTCGGAATTGCCATTGCCCTATCAACCACTGGGAAGAACGTGCCCTGATGGCTAGCTACCCTAGCACCTGTAACGAGTGAAGCCCTCAGTGAGACCAGGAGGAATATCAAGGGGATATTGGTAAAAGACATTGCCCGTCTCATCTGGATGGCATAAATGCAATAATAAGGGGCCATATTGGTGTTAATTTGTGCAGTTGTAAACTTCCCAAGTATGCCTTTGTGACCTTGGGCACATCACTTAAGCTCAAATTCTCACGTAAAATGAGGCCCTTACGACAGATAAGTCACCTAGAACCCTCGCTGTTCCTCTGATCAAGCTCCATTGTAGCTTTTCTTCTAGTCCTGAATCTAGGAGCCTATAAATGGAGCACAAGGTCAACATATGCTAGCCCTTTGTTACTGGCAGACAGGCGGCCTGGCAGACACTGAAACAGAACTGGTTTTATTGTTTGAATGGCCTGTGCTTAAACTTTGTTCTCTTGGGTATGTACTTGCTTATAGTACCAGGGAGCTCTAGGGCCCTGGTATGACTCATGGCCAGTTTATCAAATTAAAGGCCCTGGACACTGTGGGAGTGGCTAGTATCCCATGGAGCCAGACCGCTGAGAAGTCAAGTCATCACTCAGATCATCAGGTTAAAACCAAGACAGCAGATTAACAAACCACCATGTCCTTTTCCAGGCATAAGGGTGAGATTGGAGGGTGCTCCTAGAGCCTCTCTGTCTGTGGCCTGTGATTTCATTTCTGCCATCTTGTAGTTATAACCAGCACATCACCAGGCAAACCCGATCATAGCTGAGCCATGTGGTTCCACATCACTTTGACCCCAACGCATTCCCACAGTCTATTTTTTGTGGACGGGGGATGAGCTTAGCAGCAGCATCTCTAGGACTATGGAATGTGTCTATGATAGTTAATCAATGTTTCCAGATGTCCTTTTAGGTTCCCTTTTCTAAGGTTGTCAGAGGTTTTGCCTCAGTTTGATTGGCAGAACTGGCAAATTCTCTTTTGAACCTGGACCTTCCAATGCAGCTTTAAAGATAATAATGTCATGTTAATGGCGTGTAATATTTTAGCATTTTCAGAGTGTTTTACTTGATAACAGTTTTTTGTTTTCTGAAACAGAATGTACTGTTGTTGGTTTTTTCCCACTGAAGACCCCTTTTTTTTTTAATCATCATAGGACTTAGGGATTCATCAGCACTGTGAGAATTCGTGGCTAGACACAGGTATAAGGTGGGCTGTGAAAACAGCAAGAGAAAAGAGGGTGAAAGGGGCAAAGGAAGATGAAATAAGATGGAAAGAAAGGCAAAAAAGCCTAGCTAGAGAAATGAACTGGTCTGAGGCTCAGTGGGTACTGTTTACATTTCCAATTGATAATCTTGTTCATTCAGCAAGCGTCTACTGAGTGAATGAATGCTTACTAGACCATAGGCCAGTTAAACAGCTGCTATGTCAGAATTCAGCACACACAGAGGAGGATGCATGTAGTATGTGCCTGGCATCGTGGTGAGTACTGGAGATAAAATGAGGCCCCAGTCACCTCACTCATGGAGCTTTTATTCTGATGAGAAAGACAACCCTAAGATATCGACAGAGTAGGCAGAAGGAAATCTGAGAGGGGAAGGCTAATTAGTTACCAGGGAGCTTGGGAAAGGCTACAGAAGGTGAGATTTGAACTGAGCCTTGAACGAAGACAGGGAAAGTAAGAGACAGGAGAAAGAAGGAAGAGCATTTAAGGCATGAGGGTCAGCTAGTGCAAAGGCACTAGCTGGAGAGCCAAGAGCGGGAGGGTCCCACAAACAGGTGAGCGTCATTGCATCATAGAATGCATGGAGGGAGGGAGAAGTCTGGAAATGGAGAGAATAGGTTGTAAAGAGCTTTAAATGCCACCTGCACGTCTTTATATTTCATACTGAAGGTAATAGGGAGTTAACTGGAGTTTGAAAGGGGGGGGAGATAAAACAGGCAAAAATGCATTTAAAAAATATCACTTTGTGGAAGATAGATTTGAGTGGGGAGAGACTTGAGGTATAGAGAGTAACTAAAATGCTATTACTGAAGACCTGTGAAAGAAGATGCTCTCTATCTCCAGAGAAAGAACTGGTAAATGGAAGTATAAATAACATGGTTTTACACAAACACACACACACACATATACACACAATCTACATATACACATGTATATGTAGATGGATAGAGATATCCATCTCTGTCCATTTGTAAATGTGTCTAATGGTGGCCTTCTCCAGGGTGGTCAGGGGAGGGAGGAAGATGGTTTGGAATGCGAAATGTAACAAAATAAATGAAATGAAATATATTAAAAATTAAATTAAATTTAAAAATGCTATTAGAGTAGTTCAGTTAAGAGGTAATGAGGGCTTGAACTAGGGTAGGGTGGTGGCTTTTGGAGTAGAGAGAAGGGTACATATAGAAGAGAAGTTGTGAAGGTAGAAATTGCAAGATTTGGGAACAGATTTGCTATGTTTAGTGAATGAGAATTAGGAGTTAAGGATAACCCCAAGATTTGTGATTGTGGGTGACTAGGAGGATGGTGACTCCTTTGACAGTAAAAGAGAAGTTTGGAAGAGGGAAGAGTGAAGTGTGGGAGTAAAGACAACGAGTTCTATTTTAGACATGATTAAGTTTGAGATGCCGATGGAAGATCCAGTTTGGGATGTCCAAGAGGCGGTTGGTGTTGTGTAACTCTAGCTTGGGCTAGATATAAAAATCTGGCGATGGTTTGTGTAGACATGATAATGGTAGCTAAAGAGAACCTCAAGTGAAGTAGAAGAGAAGCAGGCTCAGGGCAGAGCTTTTGATTAGTGGGAATGGAATAGATTAAGAACCAGTAATGGCCCCTGAGGAGGAGAGAGTAGGAAAGAGAACCAGGAAAAAACAAAGTCATGAATACCTAGAGAGAAAAGAGCATCCAGGAGGAAAAGGGGGTCAGTAGAGGCAAATGAAGCAGAGAGGTCAAGAAGCATGAATGGAAAAAGGCATTTAGATTTGTCAATTCAGAGGTCATTGGTAATTTTGAAGAGAGTAGTTTCAGTTGAACGATGAGGTCAGAAGCCTGATTGTAGAGCATGTAGAAGATTGTGATAGAAGAGAGCTGAGTCTTTGTTAGAATGATGTTCCAAGTATAGGGAATGGTATGAATAGAGACATGAAAGCAAGAAAGCCAGGGACCAAGATAAGTCAGTGTTCTAACTACTCTAGAGCATGTACTTCCCATGGACCTTAGAGCATAAGAGTACATGAGAAGGGGAGTAAGTTCCAGAAGACTGGAAAAATGAGAGATTGTGAAGGGCCTTGGATGCCAGGCTAAGGAGTTTGGATTGTGGTCATTAGGAAGCTAATGAAAGGTCTTGTACAGAGAATGAATCTCTGCTTAAAGGGGACTGCCCACAGTAGAGGTATAAAGATGGAGAGAACGTGTCCAGCATTGTGTTATGATAAGCATAGCCTTTTCCTGATCCTCATTTTCTGCTCTGTTTAAACCATCTGCCGAGGGGACGTTGTACCACCTAAAACCATGGCTGCCTGGCAGCGCTGGCTCCGCCAGGAGCCTTGGCCATGAATGTTGACACAGCTGTGGACAGTCTAGCAGTCTGATCTGTGTGCTTGCTGCTGTGAGAGTGGAGCTGGGAGGAGAGCCCAGGCCAGGTTCTATCAGATCGAGGGTTCCCAAACTTTCCCTGCCAAGATCTTCTTTGACATCTGCTCGAATTTCATGGCCGACCTTCTTTTCAGTTTTTATGCATATGTTTTCAATTGTGGGGCACAATGGTAATGCATTCACCACTTCCCTACACCCACGGACAGCTAACTACTTCTAATTGAGTTCAGCGTTACATCCATTTATGGAATGTATTTGTGCGCCCTACGCTGGGGGATGCCAAAGAAGTATGTAGGGATTGCAGAACTATGGCGTATTAGAGCACGAAGTGACCTTAAAAACCATCTTTTCCAGTGCCTTCATGTACTAGACATCCAGGAGATCAGAATTCTTGTTCTTAGACTCTGCCATGACCTTGTTCTGTGACCTTGGGCAAGGATGCCTTCACATTGAATTGATTGACTGATTAGATGATGAGGCGTTTTCTAACTTTTTACTATGTGTGCTAACAAAACAAAACAAAACATAAAGCCATGCAATTCCATCATCTGAAGTTGGATTTATGTCCAGAATTGGCTCCTAAGGAGACTTTTCAAACTTAGGAATAGGTTGCTTTCTTCATTCTCCTCATTTTCTGCTTGAGGAACTTGAGAGCCTCAGAGGTGACCTAACTTGCTCCAAGTTGCACAGGTGGGTAGAGTAGGATGGTAGTGTAAAGATTTGAACTCTGTTCTCTTGAATCCTGGGTCATTGTTCTTCCTGCTTCAGTATGTATGGGATGCTGGTTGCTTCATCACATACACCCCCACATACACATACTCGTTCTTAATGATAAATAGTAAAAACCTTATTAACTTCTAAGAATTGGAAATACTAGATTTACTAAGTAAAACATCTTAAAAACTTGATGGAGGGACAGGACTTACCCCAAACAAGCAGAGAGAACCCTAAGAATGTGAGGATTGAAATGTACTGAACGGATGATTAGTATGATACAAGATCAGGCATGGGACATTGGGGAAAGAGAACTGGAGTGACATCCGAAGACTGACCCTGCTTCAAGGTAGGATGACAGATGGCTATCTGGAACAAATCAACAGTTACTCTAGTGTTTGGGGGTCTGAAAATAGAGGTGATACTATTGATAGATATTAAGTAGCCATCTTGGAAGATGGGATTTGAGGGTGGTGGCGTAAAATGAGTTTGGAATGATGGCACAACGTAAACTCTAATGTTTATTAGGTTCCAACTGCAGGCAAGACACTGTTCTGAGGATACCAAACTAGTAATAAAAACCCGTGACCTGAAGGATCTTTAAGGTCCTGAATGTGATTAGAAACATGATCTGGCACTTAGGAGAGAAGTCAAGGATAGAGAAAGAGATTTGGCGGTCATTGTAATGATGGGTTGTAGCCACGAGGGTGGAAGTCTTTCTGAATTTGTATTTAAGATTTAGGTGGATGTATATATGAACCCATGTAATTTTCCTTCTGCTGATCTGACTAGATCAAGTCCCTGCAGCCAGGAGATTAGCTTACTACTGGAACTTAAAGCCATATCCTAGGGCCTCCCATTCTTGGTTCAGGGGAAGAGATGAAGAAATGGCTTATTTTTAGCCCATAAATCTGGCTATCACCAGGAGATGGGGTGAGACATTGCCTGGTCATCAGTCACAGTCAGGATGCTTCTGCCATGTTTCTTTCTTTGCACTTCCTGCTATTTCAGACAGTCATCTTTGGGTAGTAGGGCCTGTAGAGGCCACAGCCTTTTTGTTCCCTGGGTTGAACTTTGCAATCTATGGATTAATCTTTTTTAAAAAATAAATTTTTATTGAAATCTCTTGTTTTTATATCATTTTCCCCTCTTTTTCCTTTTCCCCATCCTCTCCCAGAGAGCTAAACTTTATAATAAAGAAGAAAAAAAATCACCATATCTGACCAAAAACATTGCAGTATTCCTGGCCCCCTACTTCAGCAAAGAAGTGGAAGGAGGTCTTGTTTGCAGCCAGTCTTGGCCATTATAATTTCATTTTGATTGTTTTCATGTTCATCTTTTCATTTGCATTGTAATCGTATATATTATTTTCCTGGTTCTGTGTAGGTCATTTTGCATCAACTTATATGTCTTTCCATGCTTCTTGTAACATAGTAATATTCTATTATATTCATATGCTGCAATTTCTTTGTCCATTCCTGAATTAACAGGCATCAACTTTATTTCCAGCTTTTTGCTACCGCAAAAAATGCTGCTATAAATACTTTGGTGTCTCTTGGACCTCTCTTTTTTTTTTTTTTGTTCACTGACCTCCTTAGCATATATGATTAGCTATAGAATCTCTGGGTCAGAGGATATGGCCATTTTAGTTCCTCCTTTTACATAATTGCAAATTGCTTTCCAGAGTGGTTGGACCAATTCATAGCTTCACCAACAGTGCATGAGTGTTTAGCCATTCTCATATTGTAAGGTTTCTTCTTTGTGTCCAGTTCTTTGCTACCAGCAAAAGTGCTGCTATAAATATTTTGGTGACTGTGGAGCCTTTCTTTTTGTCAATGACCTTTTTAGCATGTATGCCTGGCAGTGGAGTCTCTAGATTGAAGGGTATGGACAATTTAGCCACTCATTCAGCATAATTCTAAATTGCTTTCCAGAATGGTTGTACTGATTCATAGCTCTACCAAAAATATATTTAGTGTTCATGTCTTGCTACAATCTCTACATCATTCATTATGCCCATATTTTTTTATTTTTGCCAATTTGCTGCATGTAAGGTAGGACCTCAGGGTTGTTTTAATTTTTATTTCTCTTATTAGTGATCTGAAACATTTTCATATAGTCGATAATAATTTGAGATTCTTCTGAGAACTTTTTCCATATTCTTTGACTACTTATCTATTGAGGAATAGATTGTCTTAAATATTTGTTAATTATTTGGTTATCAGATCCTTACCAGAGATATATGCTATGAATTTTTTTCTCCAGTTGATTGTTTCCCTTCTTATTCAAGTCACATGAATTTCGTTCATGCAAAAGCTTTTCAATTTTATATAATCAAAATGTTCTATTTTGTATTTTGCAATCACTTCTATCCATTGTTTGTTTAAGAAATAACCCCCTACCAATAGCTATAAAAGACATGTGATCCAACTCTCTTCCAATATTTTCGTGATAGGAGCTTTAGTATTTGGGTCGTATATTCATTTATTGTGGTATATGGTTTAAGCTGGGAGTCTAAACCTAATTAATGCCAACCTACTTTCCAGTTTTCCCAGAAAATCTTGTCAAATACAGAGATCATTCCAGGTAGTTTTAGGTTTATTGGTTTATTGAACCCTGGGTTATTGAATCCAATTTTTGTTGTGACTCGTCTTGAGCTACAAAGACAAAAGTGAAGCAGTGTGTCCTCAAGAGCTTACACTCTACTGAAGATGTGTGTACTACATACACAGAAAAGTGAATACAAAATACATACCAATTACATGCTAAGGAATTTGGAGGAGGAGCACTGACAATTGGATAAGTCCCATTGGTTGGTTGTTGTCTTTTGTTTTAGAAGAGGACCAAAATGGCATCACTGTGCCGGAGTCAAGTTTCAGGGCGTCCCACTGTGGCTGATCAGACCAATTCCATCTCAGAATGCTCTACCACAGGGTGGGCACAAATAGTCCATGAGAACATTTGAGTTGGATTCTCCAAATTTGTGCATCGAGCTGTTTCAATTCTGCTTTACTCATAGAGTACGGCACCTTCTGTGATGTGGGCACGCCATGCTGAGCTGTCCTGTGCCAGTGTCTCCCATGTCACACAATCAATTCCAGAGTTCTTAAGAGAGACCTTGAGGGTGTTGTATCGCAGGAGTCACAAAAGACCCCTGAAAGGACATGACACTTCAGCAGCTTTTTCAGTCATGTCTGACTCTTCATGACCCCATTTAAAGTTTCCTTGGCAAAGATACTGGAATGGTTTGCCATTTCCTTCTCTAGCTCATTTTACAGATGAGGAAATTGAGGCAAACAGGGCTAAGTGACTTGACCAGGGTCACACAGTTAGTAAAAGAGTCCAAGGACAGATTTGAAGTCAGGTCTTCCTGATTCTGGGCCTGGCACTCTATCCACCGTGCCACCTAGCTGCCCCTGACACTGAAGTTGAACCTTTAAGAATGCTGCTGAAGGTGCATTACAGACCTAGAAGAACAGCCTATAGGGCTTAATGACCTTGGAGAGGGGGCTTTCTTGAGAGTAGTAGTGGCAATGATGGAAGCTAGTTTATAGGAGTCTTGGGTGAGAGAATGGGTCTTTAGAAAGTGAAGGCATTTAGCAGAGACTACTTTTTTAAAGAAGTTGGTCAGAGAAGGGGAAGGAAGCAGTGGAGCCAAAGCTGAATGGGTGTGGGAGGGTTTTGAAAATCAGTGCTTTCTTCTAAAATTGCTGAACATTATGTTAACGTGGTGGATGCATTCATTGCTTTGCCTTAATTGCTCAGGGGCCAGGAGATCGGCACATTTTATAAATAAGCTTTTCTCAACAGTCTCTTGTTCATTTTGACTGCCCAACTGAACTTGCTTCTCCTTGGGGCACAATGCTCAGATTTAGCACCGAGAGGCATGTTTACATCTGCTTTTTGTCAGGCTGGGAGTTAGAGTACAGACGCTGAAACCGATCCTGCCTTAAACAAAGAGGGGCTTAGTCACAAGGGAGATCATTCGTTTCTTTCTAGGGTCTGTGTAATCTCAAATGGGCCCAGCTTCTCAGCTTGACTGTAAATACCCAACAGAAATGGATGGAAGCTGGGGATGATGGGGAGGTGGGAGTGTGAAAGAGCCAGAGAGATAAGCAGGCAGCTTGGGGGATGGGACAGAGAGACTTACTAATCGTGAGAAGTTACAGACAACAAGGGGAGCGTGTCTGTCTAATCCAGAAATGGAGTCGGCTTTTTTTACTCCTGCTCAGTAAATGGTGGTTGATTTGGTGAAAGTGATCTTCTGTGGGCTCTGACGGAGTAAGGAGAAGGCAGAGTTGGTGAAGGAAGGGAAGATTTATTCAACACCTGCTCTGTGCCAGACGCTATGCTGAATGCTTGACAGATCTTATCCCATTAGATCCTCACAACCGTCCTGGGAGGCGGGTGCTGTTATTATCCCCATTTTATAGTTGAGCAAAGTGAGGCAAACAGAGGTTAAGTAATTTGTTCATGGCATAGTACATTTTCGATAATAAAGCTTAGACCTCCCGGAGTTGTGTTTTAACACTGAGTTTTGCTTTGTGTGGCTGGGACAGATAGAGCAGGGTAGCCAGCTACCTTTCTGTGAATGTTTCTTCTCTTCTCACCCACTTCTTCAGTTCAGTTCTGGTAGCAGGCCTGTAAGAACAGGGCCAGGGAGAAGGCAGGATGCTGGAGGCACAGCTGGGCCTGCTCACTTAGTGCCTGGCAGTTAGGATTAAATGACTTGCCCAGGGTCACACCACTAGTGAGTGTCTGAGGCTGAATTTGAACTCTGGTGCTCTTGACTCCAGGGCTGGTGCTAGACCCTACAGACCATTTGTGTCAATAAATTGGATCTCAAGGGCAGGCTGCATAGTTGGCTGACCCGTTAAGATAGGTCCTTTTGAACTCAAATCACATAAACCTCAAGGAGGCTTTTTTTTTGGGGGGGGGGCAGCAAGGCAACTGAGGTTAAGTGACTTGCCCAGAGTCATGCAGCTAGTAAGTGTTATGTGTCTGAGGCCATATTTGAACTCAGGTCCTCCTGAATCCAGGGCCGGTGCTCTATCCACTGTGCCACCTAGCTGCCCACAAGGCTACTTCTTGCTGGGCTCTTATCTGTGAAGGGTTTATACTCTGACCTGTTTACTAAGGGCTCATCAGCTCCCTCTGTGGCCCTTGGCGTTCTGCCGTTAGAAACGGGAGCATCTTATGTAGCCTGGCAGATTTAAAAGTCGAGGTCTTTCTTGACGTCTGCTGTTTCATGCTTCTTTCTTCATGCCAGATGCTTTCCCTTAGATGTCCCACCAGCGTCTAAAATTCAGCACACTTACTTCAAGCACCTCTTGAGGTCGGGCGCAGTGTGGCGCAGAAAACACTGGACTTGATGTCAAACACTGGCTTTGTCACTTACTTGCTGGCTGTGTGACCTTGGCAAGTCAGTTACAATGTTCTGAGGCACACTTCACTCATTTGGAAAAATGAGAATGGTTATTAAAGGCAGTATGGTGTAATAGAAGAAAATATATTGGACTTAGGATCTGGAAGATCTGAATTCAAATGCCGCCTTAGACACCAAACTCTAGGATCTTGGACAAATCAATCACTTCTCTAGCCTTAGTTCATTGACCTTTAAGGTCACTTTCAGCTCTAAAGCTATGATCTTTTAATCCTAAATTTGATTAAAAATTTTTTAAATGATGCTTATATAAACTGTCATCTTTCATACTTTCTCTCTCTTCCTTCTTAATTATGATCAGCCCTGTTACTGTCTTTTCTTCACCTCCAAATCTTATTTTGACTCCTCATATCTGCTTAATCAGTTGTTACTGTTTAAGAAATAGGAAGTACCTTAATGCTTAGCACATAGTAGGTGCTTAATAAGTGCTCATTGACTTGATTTAAACAGTATTTGGAGCTTTGTACTAAATTTTTTGAGGTAATAAAAGTTATTAGACTAGTCACTGTTAGATTATTATGACCAGTTATTAGATTAGTCGCTAGACTGTGACCTCTTTGAGGGCAGGGACTGTCTTTTGCCTTTCTTTATATCCCCTCGTAGCACTGTGCCTGGCATTGGTAGATGCTTAATAAATGCTTATTGACTAGATATTCACACTTTGCTGTATTGAGCATCAGAAGGTGTTAGGATCGATGATTCAGAGGGCCCTGAAGAAAGTAAGAGAGTGTGACCAGATGGAAAAGGACCAGGGTGAAGGAATGGTCCCAGGAGATTGCTTTTGTTAACACTTGACTTGAAAGAGTCCCATACATAAATACAAGTGGATTTTGTAGAGAGGAGTCATAAGTTTTGGAGCTAGAAGGTAGCTTGGAAATCATTTGGCCCAACCACTTTATTTTGCACCCCAGGAAGCAGGCCCAGAGAAAGAGTGGGTTGCCCAGGGTCACACAGTTTGTAAGTGTCTGAGGCTAGATTTGAACTCAGGAAGATGAGTCTTCCTCACTCCAAGCCCAGCACTCTATCCACTGCTCCACCTAGCTGCCCTCCTCCTGCCCTCCAGATGAGGGAACTGAGGCAAACGGGGTTAAAGTGACTTGTCCAGACTCCAGGTCCAGCACTCTGCACTATGGCACTGCCTCACTGCCCTTAGTGGTTAGAATAGGGAACTGTCAGTCCCAGCAGCTGAGCACCCGCCATGTTCCTGCGTTTTCTTTCAAAAATTTTTAAAAATTTTTTTTTGCTTTTGCTTTTTTTTGGTGAGGCAGTTGGGGTTAAGTGACTTGCCCAGGGTCACACAGCTGGTAAGTGTCAAGTGTCTGAGGCCATATTTGAACTCAGGTCCTCCTGACTCCAAGGCTGGATCTCTATCCAATGTGCTGCCTAGCTGCCCTCTTCTTTCAAATTTTGAGAGCTGTTATTCCTCTTCTGTTGTCACTTTGCCATTCATGTATACCCTCTTCTATCCCTTCTTTTTATCCCTCTCCCCACTCTTGCCCTCTGGAAAAAATCTCCCTCTAAAAATGAATCCTAACCTTTGCTGATAAAACTAAGACTAGAAGAGATGATGCTGTCAAGAAAAATGAGGCTCATAATATTTAAAGTGAATTGGACGTAATATATAGCCAATACTGTCAACCTCCAAAGCCCTTAAAAGTTCCTGGAAGACTCCCTGAGAATCTCCCTCTCCCTCCCTTGTCTTCCTTTTTTTTGTATCCCTCCTTTATCACCACAAGATTTGGGGCTGAAAGGACTTGAGAGATCATTTAGGCTAAACTCTTCATGTTGAAAAAAGCAGCAGCAGCAGCATTATTGATTCCTTGGGTTTTGATATCATAGCCATTTCTGGAAATTACTCCCCATGAACCTTTCTCTCCACCAGGAATTGAACCCTCTACTGAAACAAAGAAAAACAGTCTAGCAAAATCCCATTAGCAGCCTGTTGTGACAGTGCACACAGCACCTTGCTCCTTGTCTCTCTGTCGTAGGGACTGAGACATACATTCCATTATCTTTTCTCCGTGAAGGACCATTATTGGGGTTTTTTTAATGTATTTAGAATTTGGCTTCCTTTCTAGTGATCTTTTAATTGACATTGTTGTAATTATTGTATATATAATTCTTCTGGGTTCTGCTTCTTCCACTCTGCATCAATTCCTGCAGATCCTCCCATCGGACCTTTTGTTTTACAGGTTAGGAAACTGAGGTCCTGAGAAGTGTAACCAGCCTGATTAAACTTTTTTTAACCACAAGCACCAGAACTGATGATAAGCTATTTTTCCTCTTTTGACTTAGTATTGATATTATAATCATGCTTTATTATTCTAATAAGTTTCATTGTAAATTCAATTGAGTATTGGTAATGGTCAAGGCACCAAGCTAAAGGTGCCTTGATGCAAAGATGGGGAATGGAAACCCATAGTTCCTTCCTTCGAGGAGGTTACAGTGTAATAAAGGGGCTAGGTATGAGATGTATGCAGATGAGTACAATACAATGCAGAGGAAGGAGTCAAAGGGCTCTAAGTGAATTTGATGGCAATATCTGTTACATGTATATTTCATGGTCCAGAAACCATGTCCCCAGTCATGGTGGAAGTTAATCCATTCAGTTTTGGATCCCCCACCCAGGAACTGAGCTGTCTTGCTTGGTGAGTGGGTGCGTGCCCAGTCACCTAACCCGCCATGTCTATCTAGCCCTGAGACTTGACCATGTTTTACATCCCATAGAGGTTTCTGCTCAGGCTAGCTTGCTATCTGCCTTTCCATTTTTCGCTCTGAGCGTAGGAAACAAATCAATAGTAGCGCTACTTCAAAAAAAGGGCGGGTCATTTGACTGTCCTGTTGAGCATCTCACTGACCATGTGAGTCTCCGGAGTAAAATGTCCTGCAGTGGTCTTTGCTTGTATTGTCTCTCCATGTTAGAATGTAAGCTTCCTGCATTCTCCATGCATAGCACAGTGCCCAAGCCCTTAATGAAAGCTTTTTCATCCATTCCTATTTCGGTGCATTACACATTCAATAGGCCCAAGGTTGGCTTGGGAACCCAGCCATTCTGTGTAACGTTGGATAGAAGGCTGCACTTTGGGTCAGAAAGACTTGGATTTGAATTCTACCTATTATATGACTCTGGGTGAGCGGTTTAACTTGCCTCAGTTTCCTTATTTGTAAAATGTAAATTATATTGCTTGTAGCTACCTCCTAGGGTTATTGAGAGGTTCTTTTGTTTGTAAAGTATTTTGCAAACCTTAAAGTGGTATATAAAAGTTATTTCTATGGAAAAACAATAATAGCATTTATATAGTGCATTAAGTCTTGCAGATGGCTCTACACATATTTGCTCATTTTATTCTCACCTCCCTGAAAGGTAGGTGCTATTATTATCCTCATTTTACAAATGAGGATACTGAAGCAGACAGTGTTTTAAGTGACCTGCACAAGATTACGCATTTGAAATCGAGTCTTCCTAACTTCAGGCCCAGCTCATCATTCACTGTACCTTGTAGCTGAGTTTGAATGATTTTACCAGTAAGTATTTCAAACACATTCCCACTTGTAAGTTCTAGCTGGTCTGCTTGTCATAGTGATGGGGAACACATCTGCCTCCATGGTTTCTGCTAAGGGAGGGGCAGGGAGCTGGGTCTGCAATTGTAGGACTTGGGTTTAAATCTCAACTCAAGGGTACCTCTGTAACTGAGGACACATGATGTGCCCTTTTGGGGCCTTGTAAAATGAGAAGGTTGGATTCAGTGACCTTCAGGGCCCTTGTCGCTGTAATAAATCTTTCTTTTGTAAATAGTATTTTATTTTTTCCACTTACATGTAAAGATAGTTTTCAGCATTCTTTTTTTTTATAAGATTTTTGAGTTCCAGTATCTGCTTCTTAGAAACAAGCAGAAAGACATGTTTCGAAGGAAAGGGAGGATTCAAAGGAAGAGACTTTAAAGGTATAATCAGAGAGATAACAGGATTCTTGATCGAGCCCACGTCTTGGGATGATGGTCAGATGGTAGGAATTAAATAGTATGTAGAGCTCTTTTGTCTAGGAGGATAAGAATAGAATAGAAACCTCTGTCTTCTGTAGGATCCTGTCTTTGGGGCTCAGCTTCTCTTTGAGGTCCTGGGCCAATGCTAATTAGCGTATGTGCCATGGCCCGTCTACCCTAAGGTGTTAGGACTGGACGGAATCATAGCAGTGATCTAGTCCAAACCTGTCGTTTTTACCTGGTAAGAAGCTGAGGACACACAGAGGAGGCAGCATGGTATAGGAGGAAATGTCTTTAGTTTGGAGTCAGGAATACCTGGCATTGAGTATTCCCTCTGGCATTTACTAATAAAATGCTCGTTAGGAAGGTCATTTGAATGCTCTGAGCCTCAGTTTCCTCATTTGTAAAACAGGCGTTCCGATACCTCCAGTACTTACAGGCAAGAGATGTTGTTGAGATAATGTAGGATTTCAGTTGTCCTTGCTGTTTGGGGCTGTGATTTACCCAAGGTCACACAGCTCAACCCTGGTTTCCGGATTTCTTCAGGAAGGAAGGAAGGGAGGGAGGGAGAAAGGAAGGACCTGTTGGTTTTTTTCAAAGGAAGGATTTATCAAGCACCCACTTTGTACCACGTAGTGGGCTAACTGCTTTACACATATTACCTCACTTGATCCTCACAACAACCCTGCTTTTATTATCCTTATTTTATAATTGAAGAAACTGAGGCAGATGGCGGTTAGGTGGTTTGCCCAGGGTCACACAGCTGGTAAAGGGTCTGATGCTGGATTTGTACTTGGGTCTTTGCAACTCCAAGCCATCTTTCCATCTTTCCATCTTTCCATCCCACTACATAGCTGCCTTTCTGTTACAGCACCTTGTCTACTTCAAGACCAGTTACTTAACAGCTTTCACGTTGGCTTGCCAGGAAAGTGAAATGTTGATGTGGCCATTATCCAGACTAGTGGTTAGGAGGCAGAGGAATATGGCCCAGTACTTGTGTGAAGTGACTGACATACATTTGGTTGGCTGAGGTTTCTGCACTACAATTGACAAAACCCAGGGGCTCAAATGGCAGATATGGGTGGAACAAATTGCAGCTTGGCTTTGAGGAATACTTTGTACTATTCTGAGTTCCATAGTTAAGTCGGAGCTTTGGTGTGGTTACAGTTATTATTGGAAAGTGCTCATTTGAACTTTGCTTAAAGTATAGGCGATGAGAGATTGCTAGCCACACGAGACCTGGCCCAAGCAGAATGGTGGAGGAGGCAGCATTGTTTTGGACTCCGGCCCTCCTTCCGTGGAAGGAGAGAGTAGACGCAGTGGCTTCACATCCTCCTCTCTCCCCACTCTCCGTGGATGCTGTGGGCCTACTCTTTCTGAACAACGCCTTATGATGGTTCTTTGCCTACAGTCAGTCAATTGACTAGCATTATTAAGGGACTGCTATGTGTCAGGCAGTGGATAGAGAGCTGGACCTGGGGTCAGGAATTCCCGAGTTCAAATCTGGCCTCAGACACTTACTAGCTGTGTGGCCCTGGGCGAGTCCCTTAACCTTCTGCCTCAATTTCCTCATCTGTAAAATAAGCTGGAGAAGGAAATGGTAACTCATTCCGGTATCTTTTCTAAGAAGACCCCAAATGGTGTCACGAAGAGTTGGGTATGACTGAAAACAAGAAAATGTGTCAAGCAGTACACATACATACAGCCCTCTTTCAAAAAGCTTATGGTCTGTCAGGGAAAACAATATGTATATGGATAAGCATATATAGAATACAAATGTAAGGAAGTTTAGTGAGGGAGAGCAGCAACAGTTAGTATCAAAAAAGAAAGCAGGCAGGGCAGCTAGGTGGCACAGTGCATAGAGCTCCAGCTTTGGAGTCAGGAGGACCTGAGTTCAAATCTCTTCTCAGACACATAGCATTTACTAGCTGTGTGACCCTGGACAAGTCACTTAACCCCGATTGCCTCATCAAAAGAAAAGCAAAAAAAAGAAAGAAAGAAAGTCGTGTTTAAGTTGAGTCTTCCACAAAGAGAGGGATTCTACAAGGTGGAAGAGAAGGAGGGGAAGGGATGGGGACAGCCCATGCAAAGGCATGGAGACAGGAATGCCCTTTTATCTTGACTTACTCATATTAATAAATTAACTTATGTTGAGATGATAATGACTTCCTGTCTTTTATCCTGTGTGGGGCCTATTTAGGACTGAAAGATCCCTAAGGGATGTTTGGAGAGTTCTGGGGTTTGGGTAGAAATGTTTTGGTATAATGGATGTTCAGCCTGTTTCCTGCTGTTGTACGTTAGGAAAACACGGCTTTCTGATTTATTTATCTTTTTTCACATTCTGTGCCATAATCGACATTCATAATTGAAAGTTACACATGGAGCCGGAACCTCTGCCTTGTGATTGGTGGCAGTCTTGTTACTCAGTGTGAGCAGTATCTGGACCTCTTCATCCGCAGCTGATGTTGGCACTTGGCAAGAGCTGAAGTGGGGGGACCCCCTTCCAACAGACCCAGGCGAGCGTGAGGAGTGGATCATTGAGCCCTAGCTGCTGCCTTGGTTTTGTTTTCTGCTGTTTTATGGGCTCTGTTTGGAGGAGGGGGGGAGGTTGCTAGAATTTATGAGGCCCCATTGAGTCCTGGGACAGTTGTTCAGAGGCCTCGTTAATGAGCTAGTAAGCATAACTATAGTTTCCTGCAGTTTTTTCCTGTTTGGCCCTCATGTTCCCTGGAAGCCAGAAATCCCATGGGAGCAGTTGTTAGGTTACAGTTCTGTCCTAACATGGAGACTGGAAGCAGATCGAGAGAGGTTTTTTAGAGGATAATCCTGAGCATGTGGTTTTTGTTTGTTTGTTTGCTTTTTTTGTTTTTTGACATTTTTATTCGACTCAGCTGCCATTGCCTGAACTGGTATTTGATGGAAATGACACTTGCTCTAAGGAGAGGTCGTAATCTCCATAGGATGAATTGGACAGGTACATAAAACTGCATAGTTAAAAATATATGGTCCTCTGCTAGCAGACCAGTAAAGGTGCTTTTTTAGTTCTGGGACTGTATCTTAAGAAGGACATGGATGATTTGAGGGGAGTCTAGAGGAAGATGGCCAGGAAGGTGATGGAACCAAAGATCGAATGGTTGAAGCAACTCAAGATATTTAACTGAGAGACTTAGAATGTGACGTCCACCTGTCACAGATCCAGCCTAGGGAAGAAAAATGCGATTTATTCTGCTTAGGTTCAGAAGGTAGGATTGACTAGAGCTAAGAACAGTGCATTGAAATGAAAGGAAGACACGTTTTGACTCAACCTAAGGAACACCTTCCAAACAATCATTGCTGCCCAGAAGTAGATGGGCTGGCTCCTAAGGAGCTTCCTGTTACGGGAGCTATTCAAGCAGTATCTAAATGACTGTATATCAAGGACATTGTCCATGGGATTTAGTTAGAGTATTAAGTAGTGAGGCAGCTAGGTGGTGGAATAGCTAGAGCACCTGGCCTGGAGTCAGGAAGACTTATCTTCATGAGTTCAAATCTGGGCTCAGATACTTACAAGCTGTGTGACCCTGGGCAAGTCTCTTAACCCTGTTTGCCTCAGTTTCCTCATCTGTAAAATGAACTGGAGAAGGAAATGGCAAACCACTCCAGTATCTTTGCCAGGAAAATACAAAATAGGGTCACCAAGAGTCGGACGTGAATTAAAAACGACTAAACAACAAAGATTTAGTTAGTGCTCAAAAAATTGAGTCAGATTCCTGGTCCCAAAGAAGTGAAGGGACTTACCTTAGGTGACACAAGTAGTAGGTCAAGGTACTAAGGGCCAGAATTAGAAAGTAGGTTATTTGCTGTGCTTTATAGTGGATCAGAGAGAGGTGGTTTACCAGATAGGTGTGCTGGATTCGGAGTCAGGAAGACCTCAGTTGGAATTCAGCCTCAGACACTTACTAGTTGTGCATTCTTTTTTCTTTTTTTCTTTTTTTTTTAGTTTTTTAAAATTTTTAGGCAATGGGGGTTAAGTGACTTGCCCAGGGTCACACAGCTAGTACGTGTCAAGTGTTTTTGGTCTGAGGCCGGATTTGAACTCAGGTTCTCCTGATTTCAGGGCTGGTACTCTATCCACTGCTCCACCTAGCTGCCCCTAGTTGTGCATTCTTGGCCAAGCCACTTAAACCTGCACTACCTCAATTTACTCATCTGTAAAATAGAAATAATATCATTAATGATAGCATCTACCTCAAAAGAATGTTGGGAGGATCAGAGGAGATCCTATACGTAAAGTGATCAGCAAATGTTAAAGTCCTAGGATAGCTCCCATCATTGTTATTATTCTGATCCCGTGCAGTGGACCAGATTATGGCCTGTGAAAAAGTTTATCACTTGGGCCTTTGCTAAAGCATTTTAGTGCCTCTGTCAGTAGTAGAGGCTAGAGTTTTAGGACCTACATTCACAGGGACTCTAGAGGAATTTCCGAAGTGTCCCTTTTCTCTCCCTTCTCCATGCGCCACCATGTGCCACAGTACATGGGATGTGTATAAACCCATACGAGACAGCAAGACAAACAGGGCTCATTGGACTGGACTTTGACTCCCTGATTCTCAGAGAATCTCAGGATTAGAAGGGTCTTAAGGGGACATCTAGATAAATCTGTGTCTGAACAAGAATGTATTTTAAAACTTATCCAACAAATGGTACTAAAGCCTTTGCACAAACATCTTTAGTGGCAGAAGGCTTACTACTTATACTTTTGGCTAGCTCTAATTTTTTGGGAGTTATACTATACAGCGCTCCTATCCACAGAGTGGAAATCAGTCACTCTGTAATACAATAATAATAATGGCTAGCATTTATATGGTGTTTGCAAAGGACTTTACCAATACTATCTCATTTTCTCCTTACAACAGCTCTGGGTGTAGGTGCTTTTGTTATCCCCATTTCAGTTATAAAGAAACTGAAGCTTTAAGTGACTAGCCCAGTATCATACAGCTAGTAAATGTGTGAGGCAGGATTTAAACTCAGGTCTCCCTGACTCCCAAGTCTACTGCGGTGTCCACTGTGCCACCTGGTTTGGCCCTCTGGGCCCAAGGACAAGTCTAATTTCTCTTCCACTTGACAGCCTTGCAGTTATTGATTTCATATTCCCCAATTCTCCATGTGAAACATTTCCTGCTTCTTCTTGGGGTACTCATTTGGCATGTTCTCTAGTCTCCTTAGATATTAGACTATCTGTAATAAATGCAAGAAAAAAGAAAGTTGATGATGAAATGTTTGCAGTAGAGGAAAAATAAAGCCATTTAGTTAATAAGTATTTATTATGTACCCACTTTGTGCTAGGCACTGTGCTAAGCAATTAGGATGCAAAGAAAGGCAAAAGATGGTCTTTGTTCAAAAGGAACTCAGTCTCATGGGGGCACAACATGCAACAGCTACATACAAACAAAATATATATGGCATAAATTGGAGATAGTCTCAGGGAGAAGACACTTAGCATTAAGAGAATCAGGAAGGACTTTTTGTTGAAGGTGGGGATTTAACTGAGACTTGAAGCCAGGAGGTGGAGATGAGAGTAAAGAGAATTCCAAGCATGGGGGACAGCCAGTAAAAATGCTTGCAGTCTGGAGGTGGAGGGTATTGTATGAAGAAGAGCAAGGAAGCCAGTATCACTGGTGGTGAGATGAGTAGGTGGAAAGGTAGGAGAAGGTCATGAAGGACTTTGAATGCCAAACAGAGAATTTGGTGTTATATCTTGGAGATGATTGGGAGCCACAGGAGTTTGCTGACTAGTGGGGTTGACATGGACAGATCTGCACCTTAGGAAGATGAATCAGCTGGCCAGTGGGAGTGGGGAGAGACTTGAGGCAAGGGAGGTCAACTTTCAAGCTGTTGAGATAATCTAGCTGTGAGGAGGAGGGCCCACATTAGGATGGTGGCAGTGTCAGAGGAGAGAAGGGATGTAATAAGAGGTGTTATGAAGGTGGAAGAGAGTGAAGAGCCAAAGATGGGACCTAGATGAGAGCCTGCGAGGGTGATAGAGCTTTTGACTGAATTGAGGAAGAGGGGAAGAGTTTGGGAAAAAAATAATGAATTCTGTTTTGGACATGTTGATTTAAGTTCTCTTTGGGACATCCAGTTGGAGATTGGAATCTGGATAGATCCAAGAATCTCCAGCATTTTTATTGTTGTTTTCAGTCATGTCCTACTCTCCGTGACCCCCTTTAGGGTTTTCTTGGCAAAGATACTGGAGTGGCTTGTCATTTCCTTCTCCAGTTCATTTTACAGATGAGGAAACTGAGGCAAACAGGGTTAATTGACTTACCCAGGGTCACACAGCTAGTAAGTGTCTGAGGCCAGATTTGAACTCAGGAAGATGAGTCTTTCTGACTCCAGGCCCATCCCTCTATCCACTGTACCACCTAGCTGCCCTATCACTGGCATAGAGAAGATAATTGAGCTGATGAGATCACCAAGTGCAAGAGCAAAGAAGGAGAAGAGGGCCCAGGACAGAGCCCTGGGGGACACCCACATTTAATGGGCATGACCTGGATGAAGTCCGGCAAAGGGGAATGAGGAGTGTCCAGACAGGTAGTAGAAAAACCAGAATAAAGTAGTATCATGGAAACTGAGAAGAGAATCTCAAGGAGAAGAGCATGGTCAGTATTGTCAAAGGCGGCAGAGAGGCCAACAAGGATGAAGCTTGATAAAAGGCTATTAGATTCCGTGGTTAAGAGATCCTTGGTAACTTTAGAGAAATCACTTTTGGGTAAATGATGAGATAAGAAGCCAGACGATAGAGAATTAGAGGAGAAGAAATAAAGGCTTCGGTGGTAGATGGCCTTCTCAAGGAATGTAACCACTAAAGGGAGAAGAGATATGGGACAATAGCTAGCTGGGATGGAGTAACAAAGGAAGGGTGTTTTGAAGATATGGGAGATATGGACATATTTGTAGGCTTTGGGGAAGTTGCTGGTAGTTTGGGAGAGATTGAAGATAAATAAGAAAGTGGGGATGATAGAGGGAGCAGTCTTCTAGAGAAGAATGGAATCTCTTGTGCCTATAGAGGGGTTTACCTTGGCAAGGAGAAGGGCTACCTCTTCATGTGAGACAATGGTGAAGGAGGAGATTGTGACTGAAAGCATCTGAGTAATGTGAGCTGAGGAGGAAGGGAGAAGAGGGAGTTCTTGGTGAATGGCTTCAATTGTTTCAGTGAAAGATAAATTAAGATTCTCAGCTGAGAGGGGAAACCATAGGAAATCGAAAGGAAGATGAAAAAGATTTAGAAAAGACACTGTGTTGAGTGGGATAGTGAGATAATTCAGAAGCTGTAAAAAAAATTGCCTTGTGGCAGTGAGAGCCCAGTTGAGATTATGTAATATACATTTGTACTGGACCCGGTCAGTTAGGTGGCACAGTGGATAGAGCACTTAACCCTGTTTGCCTCAGTTAACCTCATCTGTAAAATGAACTGGAGAAGGAAATGGCAAACCACTCTAGTATCTTTGCCAAGAAAACCCCAAATGAGGTCACAAACAGTAGGATGTGACTGAAATGGCTGAAGAACAACACTCAACATAGTTCCATGATTTTCTCCAATTTGTTTAGCAGCATCGTGTGTGTAGAAGTGATGGCAGTGCACTGTGGGAGTAATCCAAGGCTGAGGTTTAGCAGGTCAAGAGAGAGAAGACAGTGTAGAGTGGAACTGACCCACTCAAAGGTCCTCAACACCAGCAAGCATTTATTAAGTGCCTTTACATATATGTGTGTGTGTGTGTGTGTGTATACATATACATATATGCATACACACATACATGTACATAGATATATACATGCATACATACAGACATACAGACAGACAGACAGACAGACAGACAGACACATATGCATGCCAGGAATTAAGTTTAAGAATACAAAGGGATCCCTGCAGCAAGGAGCTTCCATTCTAATGAGAGAAGACATCACAGAAAAGGAATCTGGAAGAGGGAGTGTTGGGGGAAGACAGTCCTTTTGGGGGTGGGGTGGGAGGAGCCTAGAGAGGAATGAAGTAATGAAATCGACAAAGTCCTGTTTAGTTCCATAGCAAGTCATTGAGATGGATGTCTGTCCTAAGTGGGGTTCAAGTTACCTAAACTCCCAACTGGCTAGACAGAAAAATGAACCTTTAGAACCTAAGCCCAGGGAGGCTCTATTGACTGTCACATGAAGGCAGAAACCCCAAGCTGGGAGTCAGGTGATTAGAGTCAAATCATGGTTCCTCCATGACTTGAAGTCTGACCACTTTCGGCCTCAGTTTCCTCATCTGTAAAAATGAGGGGCCTAACAAGATGATTTATCTCCCCAGCTCCTTATATAACTCTAAAACTGTCCTCTCTGATTAAGCCTCCCTAGGCCAGGCCTTAACCCACTGTGCAGGTCAGATTTGCTCACCACTCATGTTGTGCCTGGGTTGCCAAGAAGTGCAGGGGAGATCAGGGCTGCTTTCATTATGGGGTGATAAATCACCGTAGTTAGTGAATAATTGGTTTTTTTTTTTTTGGTGGGGCAGAGGTGGGGAGAGAAACAGCAAGTGGAAGATTGATTAGGCACCTCCGTTGCATTTTATCAGATGATTTTAGGTAACCGTATGCAAACGATTCTGCCAGTGCTCTCTGTGTTGGCCTTGGGGCTCCTTGGCAGGCTGCCACATAGGCCCTTGAGCTCTCTCTGGTGTTCACCCCGCTGTGATGTATTATGGGGAACACTGATATTCTCAGCATGGAATTCTGAAGGATGCTTCTACAGCGTGGTGTGCCTCGATTAATGGTGTTCTCAGCTCTCTCTGACCTCCTAGGCTGTCTGTCCCCCTCCTACCCTGCCAGCCTTCCCATTGGCTCAGACAGATGCAGAGCCAGCGGTCCATTGGCTCCAAAGCCATTTCAGGGCTCAGGTTTCCTTCCTGCTGAGGCTGCTCCCTCCCTGTTTCCTCATTGTGCTGCTCCATCCCACCTCCTTCCTTCCTTCAGATGAAAGCTTACTCTTTTTGAAGCCATAGCACTGGATATGAGGGAGCTTCCCGTTTACAGGGGAAGGAGAGAGATGAAGGGAAGAGGTGGGTTTTTGTGGTTGATGGGTGGGATGGAGGAGAAGGGAGCCTCTCCCCAGACCTGAGAAGTATTAGTGCAGCCTGTCATCCACCTAGCTTCCAGAGTGATATTCCTAGAGCCTAGCTCAACTCTGGTCCCCATTACTTCTACAATGAAATAGAGCCTCCTCTTTTTGGCATTTAAAAGCCCTTCACAACCTGCCTCTAACTCCCCTTTGTGTGCTCTTCAGGGCAGCAGGCCTTTTTGCTGCTTTTGACACAGGACAAGGCAAGTTACTTAACCTCTGCTTGCCTCAGTTTCCTTATCTGTAAAATGAGAAGAAAAATAGCATCTCTCTCCAAGAGTTGTTTTGAGGATCAAATATTGGTAAAAATGTTTTGCAAATCTTAGTATGAGTGTTTGAATTGCGGGGCATACATGTACAAAGAAACAAGATGGTCCCTGTGCTTGAGGAGGTCACATTCCAACAGGGGAAGAAGCCTCATCGGTTCTGTGTTGCAGTTTGCACACTCCCACCATGCTCCTTTCCATTGCCCTCTGTGTGCTGCTCCTTCCTGAGTCCATCTGGTGGGCCATGTATTGATGCCACATGGCACCATCAGTAAATGTGCTGTTTAAAAGATGGCATGTGGCCTTCATGGCGTGCTTGGGGTCTATATAAGACCTTTGCAACTTGTAGGAGTAAGCACTCCAATCCACTGTCCTCCTCTGTTTCAACTGTGGGCCCAGTTCATTATTCATCTGTACCAGCCATTCCAGACTGTACACAGATAGGTGGGTGAGTTCTGTGGGGTACTCACCCAAATGCATGAAATACCTTTGTACATACGTGTGTATATACACATGCACACACATTGTCTTCTTCCATCTCCCACAATGTAAGTCCCTTGAGGACTTATATTTATTTATTTCCCCAGCACTTAGCCCAATACCTGGCATATAGTAAGCATTTAAATTATTGTAATTTGATTGATATTCTGTTCAGCGTGCGACTTGTTCTCTACGTTAACTATAATTTCCACTCTTCGTAACTTAGTTACCATCTTTTCCTGCTATGTCTTGTTTTTGCCAAGCTCACACTTCATTCTCAGTATCAAGTGTTGTGATACACTCATAAACACACACACACACACACACACACACACACACACACAATGGGAAGGAATTTTTTTTCCTGGATAAGCAGAATGGGTAATATTTGGAGGAGGAGAGGATCCTCTACTAAAAATAATATTGGGAAGGCAGAAAAACTGGGGATGGGGCACTACAAGGGAGTGGTTGGGGAAAGGTGAAGGAGCTGCTATTCTTCTCCCTGCCCACACTTTTCTGTCTTCTTTTAGTGGACTGACATTCCATTCCTTGATGGACAGAGATTTGATTCCATACCCGAGGAGCCAGGGCCTCTTTGGTGCTTTGGATGTCCAATGAGAACTCTGAATGCTGAGGCTTAATATTAAAATTTGTACTTGTGGATTCTTGTTTTACTGCCTGGTATTACTGGAAATATTAGGTGTCCCAAAGAAATTTCAAAGTAGCCTTACATCAGGGTTTGTCTTCCAGTCCCTGTGCCAGGTGGAGGGGTTCGTGCCCAATGTGGAGATCAAAAAATGCAGGGCACCAACAAGGCCTGGAGTAGTCAGTGAAGACTTCCTGAAGGAGGAGAGGCTTGAGTTAGGCCTTGAAAGATGAGTAGGTTCTGGACAGGTAGAGAGGAAGGGAGCAGGCTTTCACACAGGCTGGAAACGGAATGATACAAGTCATGGAGACTCTGCATAGAAGGTTGGGGAGCATTACAGATGGCACCGTGGAAGTGTATTGGGAAGTAGTGGGAAAGAAGGCCAGATCGAATAGGGTGGGTCCAACTTCTTCAGAATCCTAAGTGCCAGGCAGAAGGGTTTAAACCTCAAGCATCTTTGTGAACAGGAGAATGACCTACTAAAATGCCATTTTAGGAGAAGCAGCAGAAAAGAGGCCTAGAGAGACCCATTGAGCAGCCACAGCTACTCTGGAGGAGATGAGGGCTGGGACTACGGGGGTGGCTGTGGGAATGAATGAGCAATGAGTGGATTTAAGACAGTTTGGAAGAATAATAAGGGATAAGGAGGGAAGAGGAGTCCTCTTTGGCACCGAGCAAAGAAGACGGAGAAGATTGTTCTACTGATGGTGAAAAATGGGGCAGGTAGCAAGGGGGAACCTGTTTTTGTATAGGCAGGTGCTTGGGGGTGGGTGTTGAATTTAAGCTTCGGACATCAAATTAGTGTATTGAATAAGCACTTACCCTGTACGGTGCAGAGCGAGTTGAGGGAACAGCAGGATGTCCAGGCAGAGCTGGTCTGAAGGCAATTATGAATACAGCCCTGGGGTTAGTCATAAAACTATGGTTAATTTGAGAGGAACTCTAATAATTAGAGTATCCAATCCAACCTCCTGCCAGGTATAGGAACATCCTCCATGACATCCAGGCAGCTAGCTGGTGCAGTGATTAGAGCATTGGATCTAGCTTTAGGAAGACTGGAATTCAAATCCAGCCTTTGTCTCATACTGGCAGTGGGACTCTGGGTGAGTCACTTAACCTCTGTTTGCCTCAGTTTCCTCAGTTGTAAAATGGAGCTGATACTACCACCTACTTCACGAAGTTATTGTAAAGATCAAATAAAGGAATATTATTAAGTGCTTAACATAGTCCAGCCTCAGCTTGAACACTGGAATCAGCTTAGGGCCAGAACTTGTATGGCAGTGACTGGGGAAATTGTAAAGGATGCATACATGAGCAAGAAAGGAGTATATAGAGCAGGTGAGTAAAATGTGGGAGAAGTCTGTGGGAAAGCGGACACCTGGGGCAGGAAGGGTGGGTAGCTGCCCACGTGAAAACCACAAGATTCTGTTGGGAGTGGTTAAGGCACAACTTGGGCTCCTTCCTCAGTAACTCTGGCTTGCTCCCCCCCCCATTTCCTCTCCCCTCCCACATGTGATCTCCATGGTCTGTACCCCAAAGTATTTGGTGTTTGGCTTTGCTGTGTGCTACATGAAGAGACAGCAAAGATTAAGCTTATGCTGCGAATAGGTCCTAAAAAGCCTGGGTAGCAGGAAAGTTCCTTTAATTGATAGTTTACTATGCCCAGGGGGTGTGCTCACCAGCAAAAGCAGCTTTTCTAAGAAAGTGTAAATAAGACTTGAGAAGTTCTTTGAGGAATGATGGGGTTTTTTTTGGGGGGGGGTCACTTTTTGCCTCCTCCGCCTCTGTGCATTTCTCAGAGGATCTTCCATTCAAGTCTGCAGGCATGCTTTTCTCCAGCCGCTACATTAAGGCTAGACAGATTTCTTCTTTCTCCTCAGTGGTCTTTCAAGTGAAATGAATGATTCTTTGGCCCCTGGTGTCCCCCGTGCCCTCTGAACTCCTGGAACACTTCTGGGTTACATTGCTCGTTTGTACTTGACATTCTTCATTCCTTTCCTGTATCTCCATCATTTATTTCCTCTTTCTTCCTTGTCTCCCTCATCTTCTTTTCGACAATTTCACCTTGAAACATGGTTTTTGTTTCTCTTCTGCTTTGCAGAAGGTCATAGACCAGGTAGAGGAGAAAATTCTTAGAGACACCGGAAGTATTCATTTTAATCCCATAACAAAGAGTGATGATGGTGATGAATTCACATTTCTATAGTGCTTTAAGGTTGCAAAGTACTTTATGAATATTAACGCATTAGGTCCTCACCAGAACCCTTGGGAGAGGTGGGTGATATTATCCCGGTTTTGTCCTTGTTCAGTCATTTCTGTCAGTCCGACTCTTCGTGACTCCATTTGGAGTTTTCTTAGCAAAGATGCTGCAGTAGTTTGCCATTTCCTCCTGCAGCTCATTTTACAGATGAGGAAACTGAGTCTGACGGAGATTAGGTGACTGAGTCAACCAGAGTCACCCAGTTAGTCAGTGCCTGAGGCCTAAGTTGATCTCATGTCCAAAGCATTTTATTATTCTTCTCAGCTGCTTATGATATAATGATTCTAATTACTCTATCTCCTGGAAATAACTAGCAGACAGGCTCCAGAGCTCCCTTGAACTGTCCAGAGCAAGGGGAGGAAGAAAAAAGGATGCCTTAGCTCATCTTCCCTTCATAGACCACGTTAGCCAGCCTCATGGGAAGGTTAGCTTTGGGCACCACTCCTTTACTGGGAAGAGGAATGCTACGTTCTCTTAGAATTCTCTTTCCTTGGGATGAGAGTGTTCAGGATTTGGCAGGTGCTTATGTGAGGAAAAGTATAAAAGCATAATTGATGAAGATAATCTCAAGGGATTCACCAAAAATAGCAATTTACAGCAGCAAGTCACTTGAAGGGGAAATGTGAAACTGAATATAGTAACACTCCATTTATCAGATATTTAGCAGGGAACAAGATAGCTGTTCCAGCTAAGTTAATTTTCTAGATAACTGAAGCATGTTCCTTTTAAGCTGTAAAACTTTTTTTTTCTCCCCATTTTGGACCGGCATCTTAAACAGAACTAAAGCTCGTATCGGTATTTCACTTCTTAGGACGTAGTATGTAGAGTGTGAGGTTAACTTTACTGGATGATTCAGAGGCATCATTGTAAACAAGAAAGTTCCCTCCAGCTCCCTGATCCCCTGCTAATGGCAGATGCTCTTAGAGATTGGTGAGTATAGAACTCTTTCCCACTCCATGGAAGGGCTTTTCATTCTTCCTCTGTCTCCTATCTCAGGGATCTCTTCTTGCTATTGTCTATGATCTATCTAACTGCCAGAATGTCAGTAGGGAACAGGAAGGTAGCCGGCATTTATTAAGCACTTAAGATATGCTGAGGAATACAAATATAAATCCAAGCAAAAAGAAAACCAAAAGCAGTGCCTACCCTCAGGGAGCTTACATTCTAATGTAAGGAGAGGGTATGGGATGGTGGTAAAGTCCAGAGACTCAGAAGCAAAGGGAATGAAGGATGACCAGCTTGGGCCCCTCCCCAAAATGGAGCCTTCAGGAGGAGAAAGAAACTGGAGGGGTGAGGGATGTTCCAAAGTGAAAAAGTCCCATTGTCATCATCATAGCTAGAATTCATATTCATAAATATAGGATATATAAATATACATGTATACATATATGTAAATGCATATATTGTCTCATTTAAACCTCACTTACAACCCTGGGAGGTAGCTGGTATTATTATCTCCACTTTATAGATGAGGAAACTGAATCTATGAGAGGTGAAGTGGCTTCTCCACCCAGATTTTGCAGCTAAGTAAGTATCTGAGGAAGGATTTGAACTCAGGTCTCCCCGACTATAAGTCCCACATTTCATCTAGCTCCCTTTTCATGTTTATGTTTTGTCTTCTCCAGCTAGATTCAAAGTTCTTTGAGATCAGATGGGATATATTCAATTTTGTATTTTTTCAGTGCCTTCTCTTGTATAAATGGTAATTGAGTCAGAAGACTGTGTATGTCCACATCACTGTGATTTTTTGGTTATAGTGTTTAAGTCCTTCAGTCACTCAGTACAGTTTTATTAAGTGACTACCATGTGCCAGGTACTGTGTTTAGTGCTGGGGATACAAAGAAAGGCAAAAAGAGTCCTTTTTTCTCAAGGAGCTCACAATCTAATGGCAAAAGATATCATACAAAAGACAGCTTGAAAAGGTTGGGGTGAGAGGAAAGTCCCCAAAGGGCAGGGTATAATGAAGTCAGGAGTGCAGCGAGGCAGACGGAAATGATAAGATGGCTCCCTCAGGCTCTCCTTAAATGGAGAATCTCTGAGGAGCTCTCTACTGTCCACCCTCCACCCTTTCCAACCAGAGAGAGGGAGGGGCCCTGGAGGCAGTGTAGACTGAGGAGGTGTGAGTTTCAGGGTTGATGTGACCTTGCAGCCGAATGAGATTCTGATGAAGTCCAGGAGTGAGGTCCAGGAATGCAGTCAGGTGGAAAATTTAACCTCACTTTGTTTAAAAAATGAAGAGAGATCAGATGATACCTAAGGTCTCTTCCAGACCTCAATCTGTGCTCCTCTGACTCCATCATCCATCAGTACCTTTCTTTCTCTAAGAGTCAACATTATTGAATAAATATTCACTGGATGAATTTTAAGTAGCTTTGAAGAATCTTTAATAGTATTGATAAAGTAAAGCATTTATGCAATGTGAAGCCTTGAACTAAAGCAGTTTTTGAGAGGGTGATATGTAGTAATAAAAAATATTATTTATCTTCAAATTTTAAAGAATGCAAAGTACTTTGTATATATTATTTTATTTGAGTCTCACAACAGACTTGTGGGGTAAGAAGCACTGATATTATTATCCTCATTTTATGTGAGCCACAGTGTCGTGGAAGTCAAGAGCCAATATTAGTGGCCCAATCTGAACCAAGTCCAGCAGGATGTCCACTAGGGAAGAAGAATCTTGTTGCCTAGATCCGTTACGTGTTTTAAATACCCGAACAAAATGCATGCACAGGATCATAGATTTATATCTAGAAGGGACCTTTAGAAGCCATTGAATCCAATGCCTTCATCTTACAGGTGAGTAAACTCAAGCCAAAAGAAGTCGCCCAGCTACCAACCGATTTGAACTCGAGTTTTCTAGACTCCCAAGTCCAGCGCTCTGTCCACTTTGCCACCTTTGGTTTACTCAGTTATCCCTCCCCCTTCATAGTGAGAGAGAAAATTAAGAAAAATGTTCTCATTACACAATCCTTTTTCCTTCTTTCTCTCTTTGAAATAGGAATCGCACCACTCCTGGAACTGTTTGTGATCAAAACGGACCTTTGTCCTTTCTTAGGGGAAACAAACGCTAAATAAAACAACGGACTGATAGGGAAGAACAGAGTTAGTCAATTCCATTCTTCTTCCTGTTGCTTCTCCCTGCCATGGACTCCTCTTAACTGCTTGGCTGGGGTGTGACATTGCAGCTCAACTTCTGATAAGCTCTCAAACCCATGGGGAGACTCCCAACAGAGAAAGAAAAGTCTTTTTGTGGACCAGAGATTTGAAAGGAAGAGGCAAAGGCAACCCAGAGTCCAAAGACTGCTTTTCAAACATTTGCTCATAACACCCTCTTAATGCTTCTCTCTTAAGTAGCAATATCTCTTTAAAGGTCTTTTTCTCCCCACTCTGAACATCACAGAATATCTACATGAAAGAATTGTTAGGAGCTGTAGATTACAATTAACTTTGTCACTAATTCTCTTGTATTTATGGGGGCAGTGAAAGGGGGGGGTCACCTTTCTTGTTAAATGAGGGTGAGATTCTCAGAAGATTAAGAGTTTTCTTAGAGTGATAGGATCCAGAGTATTTTTTTTTTTCTTTTTCTACTTCATTTGAAAATGAAATATCAGAGAAGGGCAGGCAGTTTGTGGACTATAAGCCTAAATACAAACATATAATCTACTCAGAGAGCTATAGATGTTGGATCAAAAATTTAGTAGACATAAGAGCAAATCCTCTAAGTTGGGGGAAGATAAGAGTTGAGTCAAAACATAGAACTGTGACAATGTTGTAAAACTTTTTCAATTTAGCATGTAGTAGGTCTGGTTACCATCTTAACACTCTGAATAGAAAAGTTTCCTATCTACTCTACTGGAATTCTTCCCCAGTGAATATGTCTCTGTTCGTAAAATGGAAGCCACTTTTCTTCAAATATAATATTGAGGGGACCAGAGTAGATGATTTTTAAAATACCTTCCAGCCCTATGTCTGTAAGGAGAAGAAAACATTTTATTTCACAGAAGACCATTTTATGCTAACTGTAGTTGACTGTATTTATTCTAGGAAACCTGCATTTAATCTCTGGGCAAAATGATTTTCATTCCAGTATAGTATTTAAAGAGGGAGGCTAGGTGGTACAGTGGATAGAGTGCTGGGCCTGGAGTCAGGAAGACTCATCTTCCTGAGTTCAATTCTGGCCTCAGATACTTCCTAACTGTGTGACCCTGGGTAAGCCTGTTTGCCTCAGTTTCCTCATCTATAAAAAATGAGCTCGAGAAGGAAATGTCAAACAGCTCCAATATCTTTGCTAAGAAAACCCCAAATGGGGTCCCAAAAAGTTGGACATGGCTGAACAACAAAAAAAATTGTGTTATCCAGTGAATCTTAAAATGATTTCTACTCTTTGGATAACACATGGGTACTGAGATACCGTGATTACAAGATACTGCGATATTAAGATATTGAGTCCAAATGTGGTGGTTCCACTTTTCATTGATAATATGAATGGATGGCAGAAACTCTGACAGATGTGTTCCATTTTCCGTCTATTTGTTGTTCTTCCAATTTCAGTTATAACTGCACTTGGGGTGTCCTGACTTAGTTGGATCTCATGGCAAGATTTCTGCAGAATTGTTTTTTCCTGCATTGTTTTTCAGTGCAATGCTACTTAACATTTTCTGCTATCTTCATCTATACCATCATGCAGATTAGCTGGTATTCAAAATCTGTGTTGCTCTTGGCTATCATATCTTTTTTGGAGATCATGTCATATCTTTCATATCACATCTTGATAAGGAGATCAAATATTTACTGGCTAAGGTGGTTTCAGGGTCTACTTCACTTCTTGATTGTGACAACTGTCTTTTTCTCTACTGGACTTGTGATTTCATAGATAAATAATAAAAAAACTCCCTTTACCAAATCATTTTGGCACCTTCTTTGCAAGTCTTAGAAAGCTGCCTAGGGCCATTAAATACTATAACTTGCCCAGGGTCACACAGTCAGTGTATGACAAAGACAAACCTGGAAAAGGTCTTCCAAACTCCAAGGCTGGTCCTATATCCACTACACCATATGGCTCCCCTAGCAATTGTCTTATGTGAGTTAAACTTCTATAAGAAATAGTGATTTTCAAGATCATTGTCTTTTTCTATATTGGTTTCCCATTTTTCAGTCAACAACTGTTTTGAATAGGTTCCTTGCAACTGTTGTAATTGCATGCAATGTTTTACCTTTAAACATTCTTCTAAATTACTTTTGATTTTAACCTTTGCTCTAAGTAGTTGATGACAGATAGGTAGATTCAGGTAGGGCTTCCATGCCATTAATGACCACTTGTTTCTTGTCTGTTAAGATAGAGAATCTTTCTTCTGTCTTCTGGTTCTCACCTGGAATCCATCCATCAATCAACATGAGTTTATTAAGTACCTACTGTGTGCTAGGCATTGGGTGACAAAGAATGAGAAAATCCGTAGTCTCAAGAAACTTAAGGAAAGTATTCAGGATCTGTCTTGATGTGAGGCTTCTGACTACCACGGACTGGGTGCAGCTTTGGTTCCTTCCCCCACTATCTTTTCCAACTCCTTTTTTTCTTCTTCTCCTGAATCCCCCTGTACCCACCTTTGCATTCAAGTAAGAATATGTGTTAAGGAATCTTGCCTGTTTCTTCCCAGGACTTCTCTCCTCCTTCACCCTCTGCATGTCAGATGCTAGTGGCCACACTGCACTTGTTTTCTTGTTGGTTTTTCTGTTCGTGATCAAGTGCTGCAAGGCTTTCTGACCAAGTATCCTATTGAAATGTATCTTGTTAAGAAGATGTTACATGATGTAAGCCAAGATACACATGATGTAGCCAACTCTTTCAACTTCTCTGGTAGTCTCCAGGGAGATCCTGGGATCCCTTCTTCCATTTAAATGTGTTCTCTTTCTGCTTTCTACTTTTGTTTGTATTGAATATATTCATGGGGTGAATGTGATCTAGCTTTTTCCAGAGTGAATCAACTCTGCCATTGGGGGAAAAAAAGGCCTTTAAAAAAAGAGATTTAGGATATTTTGAATACCAGTCACAAAGTTAATATGTAATTCTAAGCATCCTTGGTCCCCTTTTCAGCCATTTGGCCTGTCACTCTGGATGTGGAAGAGGTGACTCACATAGTACTGAGGGCCTTTTCTTTTTCTTTGTTTCATGGGTTGCCACGGCCAAAAAATTCATCTAGTGGCCAACCTACTGGGGATGAGCCAGGCTGGTCCTTGGACAGCAGATGCACAGGCTGTTGGCCAGGCCTGGGCCAAAAGCATTGCCAACTTGGTTGAAATGCACCGGAGGTTGGTCACAAACAAGCCGCCAGAAACTAGCTTCTATAAAAGATGGTCTTTTCTTTTTCTAACCAGGCTTTTTAAAAATTTCTGGATAAATCCCTCCCATCACCCCCATAATTTGAAGCAGCATTGAATAGAATTTAAGTTAATAGTCTGAATCACTATCTCATTTGCTCAGCTATGTGGCCTGATAGATCTGCTGAGCCATTTGTCACAGTTTGTTTTAAAGTTGGTAAGAGAATTCCTGGGTACTTTCCAGAATTTCTTGGGGATAAACTCTGTATTTGAAATCTGCTTGGGAGGGGAGGGTGAACAAAAGAAAGCCAGTGATGGGCAGCATGGCCCAGTGGAAAGACCACTGAACTCTGGAAGGGGAAACTTGTATTCAGCGTGTATGTATGTATGTGTATATATATGATATGTATGTGTGTGTGTATGCGCACACGCGCACACACACACACACACACACACACACACACAATCTCTTCCTTGAATACTGTCTTCTTTCTAGGCTTTGGAGATACCACTTTTTCCTGGTTCTCCTCCTACCTATCTGACCATTCCTTCTCAGTCTCCTTTATAGGATCCTCATTCAGATCATGCCTTTGGACCATAGCTGTCTCTCAGAGTTCTGTCCTGGGCCCTCTTCCCTTCCCTTCCCTTCCCTTCCCCTCCCTCCCCTCCCCTTCCCTTCCCTCCCTCCCCTTCCCTTCCCTCCCCTTCCCTTCCCTTCCCTCCCCTTCCCTTCCCTCCCTTCCTCCCCTCCCCTCCCTCCCCTTCCCTCCCTCCCCTCCTCCCCTTCCCTCCCCTCCCCTCCCTCCCCTTCCCTCCCCTCCCCTTCCCTCCCCTCCCCTCCCCTTCCCTCCCCTTCCCTCCCCTTCCATTCTCTTCTCTTCTCTGCTTCACTTGGTGATCTCATCAGCTCCCATAGTTTAAATTACCATCTCTATGCTGACAATTCTCAAATTTTCATATCCTGCCCTAGTCTCTCTGCTGACCTTCCATCTTGAATCTCAAGCTGCCTCTCTCTCAGACATTTCAGACTGGATATCCAGTAGACGTCTCAAACTCAGCATGTCCAAAATAGAACTCATTATCATTTTTCCCCAAACCCTCTTTCCCTCCTACATTCCCTGTTACTGTAGAGGGCAACACCATCCTTCCAGTCTCTCAGGCTCACAACCTAAGTGTCATCCTTGACTCCTCACCGCCCCCTTGCCCATGTCCAATCTGTTACCATAGTCTGTGATTTAGCCTTTGCAACATCTTTCACATATATCTCTTTCTCTCCTCTGACACTGCCACCACTCTGGTAAAGGCTGTCATCACGTCAGTCCTAGACTATTGCAATAGACTGTTGATATGTCTGCCTGCCTCAAGTCTCTCTCTATGTCAGTCTATACTCCATTTAGCCACTAGAATAATTTTTCTAAAGCACAGATCTGACCGTGTCACCCCCCTATTCAGTAAGCTCCTGTGGCTCCCCTATCGTCTCCAGGATCAAATTCAAAATCCTCTGGTGTTCGAAGTCCTCCATGATCTAGCCCCCTCTTACCTTTACAGTCTCCTTACATCTTATTCCCTCATATATACTCTTTGATATAGTGACGCTGGTCTCCTTGCCGTCCCATGGACAACCTTCTCATGAACTAGACTCCATCTTTTAGCTCTGGGCATTTTTTCTTGCCCTCCTCCATGCTAGAATGCACTTCCTCCTTATCTCCCCCTACTAACTCCCATGACTTACTTTAAGTCCCAACTAAAATCTCATCTTCTACAGGAAACGTTCCCCATCCCCTCTTAATTCTAGTGTTTTCCTTTTTTTTTTAACTTCCTATTTATCCTGTACATAGCTCCCATTGTACATAATTGTTTGTTGTCTTCCTCATTAGAGCCTAAGCTCTTTGAGGGCAAGGGCCAGGGGTAGGGAACCTGTGGCCACATGTGGCCTTTTAGGTCCTTGGGTTTGACCTTTTGACTGAGTCCAAGTTTTACAGAACAAATCCTTTTATTAAGGGGATTTGTTCTGTGAAGTTTGAATTCAAGTGTGGCCGCACTTGAGGACCTAGAGGGCCACATGTGGCCTGGAGGCCGCAGGTTGCGTAGCCCTTCACAGAACCACCGAGTTGGAAGGGTTTTCAGAGACTGTGATCTAGTCTGACCCATCCCTGCACAAGATTTCCCTCTGTGATATATCTGTCCAGGGGTCATCCAGAGAAGCCTCTAGTGGGAAATTGCCAGGGAGGAGAAAGCCAGCACCTTCAGGGTATCCCATTCCATTTCTGGCTGCTTTTCATTGTTAGGAGTGTTTTCCTCACACCAAGTCGAAATTCACCTTTTGAGAAACATTGAGCGAGTATCTTTAGTTCTGCCCATTGGAGGCAAAACAGAAAATCAGGTCCCTCTTATACACAACAACCCATTTTAATGCTTGGAGACAGCCAGAGAACCCCCGAGCAGAGATTTAACCAGAGAGTAGTCAGTAGCCCTTGGTTAAAACCTGTTGATGTGTTAGGTGATTTGGAGTAGGCATGTTCACTCACCAAGGTTGACTGGGTCCTCCCATCTCCCTTCTACCTCTCAGTTTCCTGATTGGCTTTCTGACCAGACACAATCTCTCTCGAAATAGATTCTGTTGCTGTGGCTTGGCCAGCTTATCACCGCCATTTTTAGGAGAGTTGTTCATTGGATGTTAGCTGATTGTGGGTGCCTAGCTTTTGTCAATTCAAGTCTGTTATTTCACGTTGACTGACTTCATTACCCAGACTGTGTACTTACTTGCTCCTGGCCCCTACTTTCCTGTAGATTTTATCCTAGTCTTTGGTCCACATAGTGCCCTAGGAGAATGTGGCAAAATAACACTTAATCCAACCCTTGGTTCTTTAGAATTGTGTTTTTTAGTCTCTCATTGTTTTTTTGTGGATGAGGAAACTGAAGCCCTGTGAGGTTAATTGATTTCACCCACCATCACACTGGAAATTGACAAGCTAGGATTTGAACACAGGTTCAGTGTTCTTTTCATTATATTGCCTTACCCAGTCTTCATTTTACAGATCAGGAAACTAAGGCCCAGTTAGTCAGTAAACATTTATCAGGTTCTTATCATGTGCCAGGCATTTTTCCAAGCTCTAGGAATACAGAGACAACAAATATTCCCTGTCTTAAGAAGCTCATTGATAAGAAAAAAGGGAACGGCCAGGTACACAATGGATAGAAGACCAGCCCTGGAGTCAGGAGGATCTGGGTTCAAATCTGGCCACAGATGCTTAGTAGCTGTGTGACCCTAGATAAGTCACTTAACCCTGGTTGCAAGAAGCTCGTTGGGTCTAATGGAGAAGACAGCACGAAAACAACTATGTATATACAAGACATATATGGTATAAATGGAAAGTCATCTCAGAAGGAAGGTGCTAGCAATGGTGGAGGATGGGGAAAGAAGACTAGGAAAGATCTGTTACAGAAGGTGGGATTTTATCTGAGTCCTGAAGGAAGCCTGACTTCCCTGGTCTAGTGACTTGGCCAAAATCATAAAACTGGTTTGGGATTCTGGCCTTGATTACCATTTCCCCCACCCCTTTCTAAGCTGTGCTATTCTTCTGTCAACTGGGGACCTACTCTGATGCCCTAATTCCTTTCATTAGAAGGTGGTAAGTGCCTGTCTTGGATAGATACCAGGAAAATCTATCTTACAAACAGGAGTGCTTTAAATCATAACAGTCCCATTTGACTGTAGTGAAGTACACTGGCACCTTGCCCCAGGCCTGCATCTATTGAGTGTGGCATTAAAAGGACCAGGCAGCAACTGTGCCTTTGTCTGCAACACCCAGATACAGTTGGGAGAAACCCCAAATTCCAATTCTGCACCATTCGGTATTGATCTACATTTATAGCTATTTTCCACTCTTTACCTGACCACAACATTCATTTCCTCACAGTGAGCCTGGCAATGATATCTGGATTGAAGAAATTATCCACTCGTGCTCTGTAATCCCTTATAATCACTGCCTCAAAAAGTAAATCTAGCAGTCTATAATCATCTCCCCTAGCCTTTATGTAAGGCTTTAAACTTTGTCAAAGCACTTTCCCTATCTGGTGTGTCAGGAGTTCCACCCCATAGGCCTGTCTGATTTGGAGCTGGGTGGGGTCTGTGAGGTTTCACTCAGTCATCCCTTTGCCCCTAGAAGGGATTTATTTATGTGCCGGGGCTCTGCTCTGTTAGTTAGACTGGTATGAGCAGTTAATCCTGTTGGGGGTTAGGTCAACTTTGAGTGATGACTTGGGTTTTTTTTCCCTTGAGATCTCATTTAAGACCCTTGCTAAGTTTAGAGCAAGCTGAAATACGAGGGCCAGAAAAACTTGGAGGGTAGGATTAAAAATTAATCTATTTGAATCTACCTTCCCTTATGCTGCTATCCAGGGTATTAGGGAATCTCATGTCTGCTATCTACAGCACTCCTTATATGGCTCTTTGTATGGGCAATTTCTTTATTGGTCCAGTTTTCCCCTGAAAGTGCTTTCCAAGGCACCACTTAAGTCCTGGGAAGGACCTAAATCTGGGATGAATTAGGACACTGGTTCCAGACCACCCCCAGACACCCTCCTCAGGACTTCCCCACAAGATCACTGAAGCTGCTTGGGGTTAGCTCACAACAGATGGGGTTGGGAGGATTCTGAAGTGCTGGTGGTCACAGGCAGCATTTTTTGAATTTGATCAAAAGGGAGATTGTCTTAGAAGTACCTACAGCAATAGCTTACACCATTAGGCCAGATAATGCACCTCTCATTCAAAAAACAGCAAGCATTTATCATTTCCATTAGCAGGATTACTTCACAGTATAGATCTGTGAGACTAGATACACACACACAGACACACATATGTACATGCAGCCATATGTACACATGTACTCATACTTATACACACACACTAGGTAGTACAGTAGACACAGCACTGGACAACTCACTTAATCTGTCTGTCTTAGTTTTTTCAGCTGTAAAATGGGGATAATAGCGCCTACTTCCCAAGGGCTGTTACAAGGTTCAAGTAAGGTCGTGTTTGGTTAGACTGAATGTCTTGAATTTCATTAACTGGATTTAAAGTTTACCTAGTCCAGGGGTTGTTTAGCTTTTTTTGGTGTCCTGAGCTCCTTAAGGAGATCTATGGACCCCTTTTCAGAATAATATTTTTAAATGCATAAAAGAAAATGTATAAGATTACAAAAGAAACCAATTATATTGAAATATTTTCAATTAAAGTTTCTAGAATGCAGGACAAGAGTACCTGACCTTGTCAAATGCCCTTATTTTACAGGCAATGAAACTAAAGTCTAGAGAGAGAAAGTGACTTATTTATAGTCACATTTTGGGGGTGGGGGGGGGAAATCAAGCTTTTATAAAATACCTACTAAGTGTCAGGCACTGTGCCAAGCATTTTACAAATATGATTTCATTTGATCCTGATAACTCCCGGAAGGTAGTTGCTCTTATCCCCATTTTATAGTTGAGAAAACCATGGCAGACAGAGATTAAGTGACTTGCCCAGTGTGTCCACTGCACCACACATGTATATATGTATGTGTATAAACGTGTGTAATACACATGTACATGTATATATACACATATATGTCTATATGTGTGTGTGTGTGTGTGTGATAAATGGCTTGGAATAATACAACAAGCACTGGATTTGGAATCCGAGGACCTGAGTTCAAATCCTGGCATTGCCACTTGATACTTGTATGATCTTGAACAAGTTACTTAACTTCTTTATTTTCTATTTCCTTTGTTATCTGTAAGTTGAGGAGGGTAGACTACGTGGGGCAGCTAGGTGGCTCAGTGAATAGAGTTCGGGGCCTGGCACCAGGAAGACTTGAGTTCAAATATGGCCTCAGACACTTAACCAGCTGTGTGATGCTGGGAAAGTCACTTAACCTTTGTCTGCCTCAGTTTCCTCATCTGTCAAATGAGCTGGAGAAGGAAATGGCAAACCACTCCAGTATTTCTGCCAAGAAAACCCCAAATGGGGTTACAAAGAGTCTGACACGGCTGAACAGCATGACTACATGTCCTCCAAGGTCCCTTCCAGCAGTAAAGCTAATGATCTCCTAACTCCCACGTCCAATGTTCTTTTTTCCATTTTACCAATACCTTCTTGAATAAACCTTTCATTATGTTCCCAAGCCCTTTATTGATTAAAAGTGCTTAGATTGGGAATGAATTGGCTGCTTCCCAGGTTAACAGCCATGGCCCCTTCTCTCTTTTCCTTCAGCTACTTTGTAGACAAGCTCAGTGAGGTAGATCCCATGTCTTAACCTTCGTGGCTGATGAAGTCCACTTGGGAGCTTTTGTTTGTATTGTTGATTGAGATTTTGAGCAGGGTTAGATGCCCCGTCCTTTAAAATATGTAGGAATTGAATGCCTTCCCAAAGTAGACGTTGATGTAATCTCTCAAATGTGATGGCTCAGTATTGGTGTCTGGTGTCTTCCATTATATATCTTTGCAGAGGACTTTCAAAGGTAGGGTTAGAGCAGGAAAAAGAGGGTGTTTTTAGGAGAATCTAAAAGCCTGTGTTTGAATACTGGCTCTTCTGTTTACCAGCTATATGACCATGGCCCACTCACCTAGTCCCTTGAGCCTCAGTTTTTTTCCTATGAAATGGGGATGGTGCTATGCAGGTCAGTAGAAATCTCTTATTTTTAACAGTACTATGAATTTTTAATCACACCGTGAAGAAAAATTATTTTTCACTAGGCCAAGGAACTGAGTTTCTTGTTAATAAGCCTGCCTTTGGCCCATTTTATAGTCGATCTCAGATAACTAGAGCCTTCCATTAGCAAGCGTTTTTCCTTAACCTCTCCACTGATAATCAGTTTTACCCCTCCAGATGCCTTTGGGAAATCTCTAACTGGATGTCCTGTGGACATCTTTAACTCTTCATGTCCCAAATGGAATTCATTATCTTTCTTCCTAAAACCTTCCCTTCTTCCTCTCTTCCCTATTAATGGCAAGGCTGCCACTATTCTTTCAGTCACCCACGATTGAAACCTAGATGTCAGCCACACTTCCTCACTCTCTCACCCTCCATAAGAAATCTGCCAAGCCCTGACAGGTCGACCTTCCTAAGATCTCTCCTCCCTCTCTCCCATCACCCTTTTCTCCTTTGACACAGCCACCACCCTGATGCAGGTCTTCATCACTTCCCATGTCAATATTGTGATTATTGCAGTAGTCTCTAGTCTCTCCCTACTCCAGTCTGTCTTGCACTCAGCTGTCAAATCGATCTTCCTAAAGTGTAGGGCTAACCATGTTAGCATCCTGTTTAGAAATCTCCTGTGGCTCCCTCTGACCACCAGGATCAAAAAGAAAGTCTTCTGTTTGGCTTTGCAAGCCCTGGCCCTTTCCTACTTTTCTAGTTTTCTTGTACCTTCTTTCCCTCCACATAATCTCTGGTCCAGTGACGCTGGCCTTGCTGTTCCTCACATAAGACACTCCATGTCCTGTATCTGGCCATTTTCAACGCTTGTTTCCCCTGCCTGGAATGCTCTTCCATCCTCATCTCTACCTCCAGGCTTCCCTGGCTTCCTTCAAGTCCCAGTTTTAATCCCACTTGTTCCAAGAAGCCATTGCCAGTTCTTCTTAATGCTGATGCCTTCCCCCTGAGATTATTTCCTAGTTATCCTGTCTGTTTCTTGTTTGCACAAACTTATTATTTACATGTTGTTGCTATCAAACTGTGAGCTCCTTAAGGGCAGGGGCTGATTTTTCATTTATTTGTGTTTCGCCTTTCTTTGTATTCCCAGCCGGGCACATAGTAGGGGCTGTAACAAATGCCAGTTGACTGGGCTTGTTGCAATACCTGGAGATAGGGCCAGATGCTAAGAAAAATGGATGAGTGTTGATTGGGGTTTTTTTTGTGTGTGTTTATTTTGCTTTGTTTTTGCAAAGCAACTTCCAGGGCTCAGTACAGATTCGTTATTGTCTCTTTTGGAGGTCTATTGCTGGGATTAAAGGGGATTCTTGGGAAAAAATTAGACAAGCCTGTCAATTCTGAAAGCCTTTCATTTAGTGTGTTTGAGGGAAGGCCATGTGGAATTAACTGGAGACATCTAGGAAACATGGAATAGGAGATAGGAATGGTTAGAGAAGGATACTAGGGGAATTTGCTTGACCCCAAGGCCCAAGTCAAGGCTGACACCTCCAACACAGCACTGGGAAATGCTCACTAGATCTCGCCATCCCCACTGGCTGTCTAATGGATCTCCCTGCCTTGTTTCTCCCCTCTGTGAGCCATTGGCCACACAGTTGCCCAAGTAATTTTCCTAAAGCATCTTTGTTGTTCAGCCATTTTAGTTGTGGCCAACTCTTTGTGACCTCATTTGGGGTTTTCTTGGCAAATATACTGGAGTGGTTTAAATTTCCTTCTCCAGCTCATTTTACAGAGGAGGAAACTGAGACAGACAAGGTTAAGTGACTTGCCCAGGGCCCCACAGCTAGGAAGTGTCTGAGACTGGATTTGAACTCTGGAGGACTAGACTTCCTGACTTCAGGGCCAGTGAATCCACTATGGAGCCACCTAGCTGCCATTCCTAAAGTACAGGCCTGACCATGTCACTCCACTACTCAGGAAACTCCAGTGACTCTCTGTTGCTCCCAGGATCATATATAAAGTCCTAGTGGGCGTCCATAGATAGCTCTTCCCAACCTGGCCCCTTCCAACTTTCAGGTCTTTTTCACATGTTACTCCTCTCCCACTTGGTGTTCCTGGTATCTGAAATAGGGCTGTTGTTAACTTCTGCCTCTAAAAAACCCTGGTTTCCTTCAAGGTTGACTGCTGGGTTCTCTCTAGGGTTACTTTGTATCTACTTTGTTATCTTGGATAGCCTTAGTATAATAGCCCTTTATAAATCCTTGTGGTAGTGGTAGTGGCTGCAGCAGTAGCAGCAGTGGCAGAAGCGTAGCAGCAGCATTAGCTGTTGTGATTGTTGTTGTTACAATGTTATACCTGCTGCCAACAGCCTAAGTTACAACCAGCATTTTGTCCAGGAAGAATTAATATTGTTTACACATTTGCTTATAATTTGCTTATACTTCTAGAATGATAGAAATTTGCTTATGATCCACATTTGATCTTCACAACAACCCTGGAAGATGATTAAATAGGGCAGACAACAGGGTCCCTGTTTTTAGTTGACTTTTTTTTTGGCTAGGCTGTGGGGTTAAGTGACTTGCCCAGGGTCACACAGCTAGTAAGTGTTATGTGTCTGAGGCCGTATTTGAACTCAGGTCCTCCTGAGTCCAGGGCCGGTGCTCTATCCATTGCGCCACCTACCTGCCCCTAAAAGTAAGTCTCATTTTTTTTAAGGCAATTAGGATTAAGTGACTTGTCTAGGGTCATTCAGCTAGTAAGTGTCAAGTGTCTGATCTGAGGCGGCATTTGAACTTGGGACCTCCTGACTTCAGAGCCAGTGCTCTATCCACTGCGCCACCTAGCTGCCACAGGGTCCCTATTTTTAAAGGTAGAGTGGTTTTGAGTCTCCTTGTCCTATACTTTTTGTTCTGAACTAAGAGAGGTAGGTAGGAGGGTGTGGTGACAGAGCAGGCCATCCCTGTGGTCACTTTGTTAACACGTCATTAAGCATTGAGTATAAAGGGGCAATGATGATGTCTCTCAAGTCCAGCTGAGTCCTGGAGATTTTTCAAGAAAGCTTTTTGATGTAATGAAAATAGTGATCTTGGGCCATTAGGTGGTGCAATGGATAGACTTCCAGTCCTGGAAGTCAGGAAGATTTATCTTGTGAGTTCAAATCTGACCTCAGACACTTCCTAGCTGTGAGACCCTGGGCAAGTCAGTTACTCTGTTTGCCTCAGTTTCCTCATGTGCGAAATGAGCTGGAGAAGGAAATGGCAAACTACAATGTCTTTGCCAAGAAAACCCCACGTAGGGTCACGAAGACTTGGACAAGACTGAAAAATAACTCAACGACAACAAAAGGTGATCCTGCCTTGTAGTTGTCTCATTCTTTTAGCCAGTCTCTGTGATGTTTTTATAGCCATCCTTGAACAGGGAGTGCCAGTATCCTCAGAACTAGGTAGTGCTGCTGTAAGACACCAGCCGTGTGTCATTCATCACTGTGGTGTGTGTTATGTTGCTGGGAACTGTACAGACCGAAATCTAAAATAACAGTGTCTAGCCATTAGGCTTGAAGCTGATTTGCAAACCTTAAAGTGATGTGTGATTATGATAGCAGCATCTGTATGGCATTTTAAGGTTTACAGTGTGCTTTGTGTTTGTTAATTTACTTGGTCATCACTACAACCTTTTGATGTAGGTGCTGTTATTTTCCCTATTTTACAGATGAGGAAACTGAGGCAGAAGAAAGGTTAAAGTGACATAATAATAATAATAGCTGACACTTATATAGCACTTAGGCTCTGTGTGCTAAGTGCTTTACAGTTATCTCAATCCTTACAACAACTCTGTAATGTAGGTACTATTATTCCCATTTTACAGTTGAGGAAACTGAGGCAAACAGGTTAAATGATTTGTCTAGGATCATCCATTTAGTAAGTGTCATAGGCAAGATTTGAATTCATTAATAGATATGTATGTGTATGTATGTATATATGTATGTATGTATATATGTACACTCACAAAATTCACATACGTATTTATCTATATATTCATAAACAAGAGACAGTTATAATAAAGATGTATTTCCTAATTCATGACAGAAGGGGAAGAGATTTCATTTGAGCCAATATTATTTAATAAGTCAATTAATAATATTGAGTTAATAATAATAATAACTGACACATAGATATTTTTGCAAAATCCTTTGAGCCTCACAACACCCTTGAAGTTCTACATGTATAGGTAGACTATTTTAATATTTTTATTCATATATTTTGTTTTTAGCTCACTTTCAATATCCTTTTCTTCTTTTCTATCCAGTGAGTCATTCCTTATAAGAAAGAAGAAAAGGGGAAAGGGAACAGTTCAAGTTAAACAACACAGCCAGTGCAGAGAGAGAGAGAGAGAGAGAGAGAGAGTGAGTGTGTGTGTGCGTGTGTGTATATACACATGCACATGTGTGTATATGTATTTGTGTGTGCGTATGTACACTGTTTTCTGCCCATGGAAATACAGTCTTTCATCTCTTGGAGGACAGAGTTGGTCTTTATAATTGCAAAGCCTCAGTTTCAGGATTTGTTTTTGTTATTGTCATTCTCTCCATTTACATCATCCTAGTCACTGTGTAAATTGTTTTCCTGGTTCTTCTTACTTCAGGATGCATCAGTTCGTACAGATCTTCCTGTGCTTCTCTGAACTAATTCCTCATGAGCATCATCTCTTATAGTTCAGTAATATTCCATTACATTCATGTACTACAGTTTGTAAACAGTCATTGTGTACCTTATTTATTATTATCCCCCTTCTAAATATGTGGAAACTGAGGCCCATGGCAACGCAGCTATTAAGTGTCAGGATTCAGACTGGAACCTAGGTCTCCCTAACCCCAAGTCTGGTTAGTATTCTCCCCCCCTTTCCCATGCTGCCTCCCCTCATAAGGAAGAAGGAGAAAGGAGATGAAAGCTGCAGTCTAGGATGGGGATTTAAGAAGATGGAATGAGGGGACAGAGGCTTTGGGGGACAGGGCAGGTTAAGAATGAAGCCAAAGCTGCTTTTAATAATCAGCTAGTGTACTTAAAAAAAAAAAAGACCAGGGTTTGGGACCTGCACGCTCTGCCTCAGTGAATGTTTGACAGCCAGCCTTTAATACTTAGCTCAGGGCTTTCTTGCTTGAGATTTGAGGGGAGAGTAAGAAGTAATTAGGATTATCAGGTTGGGGGGGAGAAAGGATTCTAAAGTTGGAAGGGACTTTAGAGATCCCTTAGTCCAACCCCTTTATTTTACAGATGAGGAAACTGAGGCTTGAGAGGCAAACTGCTTTGCCCCCAGTGTCACCCAGGTAGTGGGCAGTACATGATAGAGCTGGGATTTGAACCCATGGCCTCATAACTCTAAATCCAATGCTCTTTCAAGTATCACTCTCAGAAAGTGAGATGAAAAAATAAGATTGGTAGGTCCCAGAAGCGGAGTCTAGTGAGAATGCCAGAAGGGAGAAGGCAGTAAGCATTGGCAGAAACATCAGAGGAATCCAGTGGGGTGTGAGAACTGAGGGGAGAGAGCAAGAACATTAAAGCTATAGGAAGAGACCCATGGGGACCCGAGGGGAAGCTAATGTACAAGGGAATGGTGCAGGCAGATACCAGATTACAAGGGATCAAAGATGGAATGGGAAGAGGGAATAAAGGTGTAGTAAGTAGAGAAAGAATGTTCAAGGACTTGATTCGTGAATGGGAGAAAGCAATCCTGGGTTGCAGGTTACCTGGAAGGAACAGCGAGGTCAGAGATTGGCTTTGTCAGAATTGGGGAGATCTGGTGTATAAAAGCCAGAAGCATTAAAATGGGGAGCTTACACTTTTCAACAGCATCAGAAGAATTAAGTGAGGTGGAGGAGGGTGGTTTAAATGAGTAATATACAGCATAAACTTTCGTTATTTTTAAGCTTTTCCCCCTCCTAAATAACAACACAAAGGTTATGGACAATTAGAATTTGGCACGTGAGAGTTCAAGTGCAGTACACTGTTTGGCTCTGCCGATCCTCTGCAGAACTTGCCTTGGGCACGGGTGGATTATTTGACCTGCCTGCTCCAGCTTCCTAATCAGTCTATTTATTGCTGTTTGCCTTCCAGAGATGGGGCCTGTGTTGTCCACCAATTATCAGGTGTTCTTGTCATGTGTAATGTTTCAAAAGTACCCTGTGGACTCCAGGGACAGTATCTTGGGGAGGTAATCTATAGGGTGTATAAATAGTAGCTGGTATGCTTAAGCTCATTACTGCATCAGGTGCCGCGTTTGGGATCGGATGGGATTCAAAAGCTTGTCCCCTGCTGATCCCAAGTCTGGAGCAGCTGAAGTAGAACCTTCTCGGGCTTATAGCCAGAAATGCTCTTTGACTCCAAACACTTTACTCCCAGGAGTGGAGGGGAGGGGGGAGGGTTCCTTAGCATCAGCAAGCATTTATTAAGTGCTTACAATGTACCAGGTACTGGGAATACCCCTCAAAATGGCAAAAAAACAGCATCTGCCCTCAAGGAGATAACATTATAATGGGGGAGATAGCATGCAAACAACTGTGAACATAAAGAGCCACAGAAGGTATGTATTTCAGAAGGGTGGGGAGGACCAGGAAAGGCCTGCAGAAGGTGGGATTTGAGCTGAGTCCTGAAGGATGCCAGAGCAACCAAGAGGTGGTGATGAGGAGAAGAGAGTGTATTCTAGTCATGAGAAACAGCCAGTAGAAAGGCATGAAGACAAGGAAGAGGGGGAGTGTCGTGGTCAGGGAACCCCAAGAGGTCTCATGTCACTGATGGTAGACTATGTGGAGGGGAGTGACTTGTGAGAACACAGAGGTTGTTTGTCCTTCATTCTCGAAGAAGACCAAAGTGTCAGGGAGGTGAGGCCATGACATGCAAGTGAATTGGATTGAAGTGAAAGAGGGCTGTGCAAAGTCACCAGCCTCAGACTAGAAAGGTACGAAGGGGCCAGGCTGTGAAGGGCTCAAAGATAAATTGAGGATTTTACATTTGATTCTGGAGGTAATAGGGCGCCACTAGAGTTTATATAGCGAGGGGAGGTAGGTTGTAACCTGGGAAAAACTTGTTCCTTGTGTCAGCCCTGGCAGATTTGTGGGCTGGGAATATTCAAAGTTTCAGACGGCAAAATTCAACCTCTTAACACACACCTTGCCCCACCCCCACCCCAGGCACTTTGTGCCCTCGAGATTTACTTACATTGCCCAGTCTGTCCTGCTATATCTGCCATGTGCTTTTAGGACTGGTGCTAGGCATTGGACAGATCAGGACAGGCTTCATGTAGGTTGTCTTGAAGGGAGTGAAAGGTTATTTAAGGTAGAGGTAAAGGGGAAGGGCATTCCAGCCATGGGGCTGAGCAAATGCAGAGATGCAGAGGAAGGAGATAGAGAGTCTTATGGGCAATTTGGCTGAACTCTGTAGAGAGTGGGAAGAGAAGTAATGTGTGAGTACACAATTCTAGGTTGAGGCCACGTGAAGGTCTTACAAGCCCAGTACGGAGGTTTATATTTGTTCCTAGAAGTAATAGGGAGATACTGATGGTTATTGAGCAAGGGAATGACATAATCCATTCTGACTTGAAGAAAATCTCTCTGTGTGGATGATGGATTAGAAGGGAGAGAGGCTTGAATCGTGGAGACCAATTAGGAAGCGGCTGCAGTAGTTTAGGTGAATGCTTATGAGGGCCAGAACTCAGGAGGAAGCTGTGTTGGTAAAGAAAAAAAAAAAGGTAAATGTCTGAGATATAATGGAGGGAGAAACAGCAAGGTTTGGTGATTGATTGGATGTGATGGGTGAGGGAGAGGGGAGAGTTGAGTATCAGTGAGGTTGGCTGGGCTTTGGCCATAAATAAGGAAGTTTGGTAGAGGGGTGGGCTCGGGGGGAAAGATAACCAGTTCTGTTTTGGACTGGAGAGTTTGAGATGTCTCGGGGGACATCCATTTTGAAATGGCTGCACTTAGGCTTTTTGAGACTCACTTATCTCATCTGCAGAATGTGTATGTCATCCTTGAACTGCTTAACTCATGGGATTATGGGTCTAGCTTGGATATAAGACGATCCTTACAAAGAGTTCCAAGGCAGTATTGAATGAGCTGCTTTTGTAACACAAAGAACCAAAAAAGTAGGTTGGAGAATTGTCTGAAGGCAGGAGAAATCAAAAATTAGAAAACGAGTGCTTTTAAGGGAAGACTCTGATAGCCACAAGGAGGCAGTGTGGAAAGAGCCCTGCGTTTGCATTGAGTGATTCTGCCACCCACCACCTGTGTGACCTTGGACAAGTCACCTAACTTCTGTAGCCTTTGATGAGGGTGGTGGATTAAGTATCTTCTTGAGTCCTTTCCAGCCCTAAATCAATGAACCCGTGTTTTCCTTTGAGCCCCCAATCCTGGAAGGGATGTAGTATGGAAGGAGGGGAGATGACTGGCCTGGTGCAGGGGACACTTTGCCTCATGGATGCTGGTTAAGTGTTGTGATTTAGATGGCAGCCTGACAGTAACTGTTAAGGCTTTGTTCAGCTGGGTGTATCAATTTTTCCCTGGTTGTCAGTTCATTGGAGTTTGTGGCGGGTGGCTGTATTCCAGCCCTCAAGATTTACGTTTGAATGCAGTGGCTTATGGTGGGCAGCCATTCACAAGAACTCCAGCCCAGTGCCCTTTGCGGGCCAGCAGAAGGAGGAGAAATAAACAATGCCTCCCTGGGTGGCATTGCAAAAGGGAGGGAAGGATAGATTTGAGCATACAAAGAGCAGCCCCACTAAGATCCTCTTTGCTGATTGTGGGAGGGTCAGGTTAATGTTTAGACCCTGGGAGGTTTCTAAGTAGTGACTTGTTCTCTTGACTTCTGGCCCCTTAACCCCTCACTATTGCTCCAGTACATCAGTCTCCCTTCTGGTTTTACTTGATTCCCTATCTAGCATTGACTTCCTTGGTCATCCATTTTAACAGCATTCACCTAAACATGCTAGAATTCCTCCCAATCCTACCCCATCCCCCTGCTCACCACAGCCAGGACGCACATCCCTGTCTTTTAGTGATCTGCTTTATCTACTAGTCTGCCGAGGGTGACTGGATGCAAGCATCTGTCCATCTATGAGCATTTACCCTATCATGTGGCTGGGGCTGTGCTTGGCCCTGGGGAGACACATTCCAAAAACTAAACGTTTCCTTCCCCCTTATCTACTAAGTACTCTGGGCTTGGGGAAGGGATTCAACATGGTTGCTGATTAGGAAAGACGGGATATGTACAAATAAATACAGAATCATGGGATGGTAGAGGGAAGGAAGATAGATCCATTTCACTAGAGGATGTCAGTATCCTAGAATGTTCTATTCCTCCTCACCTCCACACCCTGTGTTCCCTGGTTTCCTTCCAGACTTCCTGAAATTCCATGTTCTGCAAGAAACCATTCTGGGGGTGTCATCCCTGTCCCCTCCCACCCCACTGCTAGTGACTTCACTCTAAGATTGCCTACCTCCTATTCATACTGTATATCTTATATGTACATATTCATTTGTATATTGTTTCCTCCATTATAACATAAGTGCCTTGAGGACAGAAACTATTTTTTTGCTTTTCTATGTATCTCTAGCACTTAGTAAGGTGTGTGGCAAGGAGTAACAATAAATGCTTATTGATTGATTGAACTGGGGGAATCAGGAAAGTCCTCTTGGACAAGGTGGCCCTTGAATTAAAAACCTTGAAGGGTACAACTGGTGATTAAGGAGAGGGAACTCACAGACTTGCACAGTTAGTGCTACAAGGGTCCCCAGAAGCCTGCTTGTACAACCTCCTAACTTTACACATGAGGAAATGGAGGCCACAGATGTTATGGGACTTGGCCAAGGGCAAAGAGGTAGTAAAAGCGGCAGAGGCAGGCTCCTGGAGCCTGGGCCCCTTCTACCATACTGCGCATACTGTGGTTATCCTTTCTAGGGATAGGCACCGGTTGGTAATGTGATTTCATTGGTATGGAGAAAGGAACTTCCAGAAGAGAAAACTGTCTCCATCAACTCCTGCTGATACCTTCTCTGCAGTTGAGTCCTAGAGAGCTACCTAAGGCATTGTGAGGTTGAATGGCTAGTCTGGAGTAAATAGAGACTGTATGGGTCAGAGGCAGGACTCCAGCAAGGTCTTCTGAGGCAACCTCTCTATCATGTCTCTCCCAGTCTTCATAGTGCTTCCCATATGAATCTTTCCGCTACATGGGTCAGACCACATCATTTCCCTCTTCCAAACCCTATCATTGACCCTTTTTGCCTTCAAAATAACATCCAGATCCTTTAGCCTGACATTCAAGGCTTTCTACAGTCTGGTATCAAACTACCTTTACAGTCTTATTTAATGCTACATACCTGTTTTAAAAAGGCAGATAGGTGGTACAGTGGCTAGATTGCTTATTACCTTTGGTACCAGGAAGATTCAACTTCATGAGTTCAAATCTGGTCTCAGACACTTAATAGCAGTGTGACCCTGGGCAAGTCACTTAACCCTGTTTGCCTCAGTTTCCTCATCTGTAAAATGAGCTGGAGAAGGAAATGGCGAACTGCTTCAGTATCTTTGCCAAAAAAAAAAAACTCCAAATGGGATGACAAAGAGTTGGACATGACTGAAGACGACTCAACAACACTCCACTTTTAAGTTCTAGTAGTTCGAATGAGATGATTTACTGTTCCTTCAATATGATTCCCATGTTTTCTGGCTTGTGTGCCTTTACTCACCCTGTTTCCAATGCCCAGAGTGCCACACCCTTTCCTGTACTACATTTCTAAGTATTCAAATCCTGCTTATCTTTGGATTTCCTTAAATGCTGTCTCCATCAAAAATTCTTCCATGACCTTCCTCCTCTGACAGTTCCTCACCCTAACTAGATTTGATCTTCTCATTACGTAGTTTGTTAAGTCATTTTTTGGGGTTTTCTTGTCAAAATTGCTAGAGTGGTTTGCCGTGTCCTTCTCCAGTTACCTAGTTTCCCACACTTTTTTGTTACGTATTCAAGCATTCTGACAGACGTTGTAATTAGTTGTGTTAGGTCATCCCCTCTCTTGTCCTTCTTGCCTGGTATGCCCTCTCCTTCCTTACCTCTGTCTCCTGGCTTCCCTGGCATCCTTTGAGACTCAGTTTAAATCCCACCTTCTGCCAGAAGCCTTTCTCAGTCTCTCCCCAGTAAGATTTCCCTCTGAGATTACTCTCCCCACTTAGACTGTATTGTATATATCTTGTATATACATAGTTATTTGCATGTTGTCTCTCCTGCTGGAATGTGATCTTCTAGGGGGCAGGGGCCATGTTTTTGCCCTTCTGCTTATACGCGGCACTTACCACAATGCCTGGCACATAAATGATTGTTGACTGACTTGACTAAATAGAAGCAATAACCATGTTTTTACTCATTATATTGTAGCCTTCACTTTAAAACAGGGAATCTGGGAAATATTTTCTTCTTTTTGTATGGATTTGTGTAATCAATTTAATTTCTTTTCATTTTGGGGGTATTACTGTACTTTGGTACTTATCAACACTTTCCCACACCTGTATTAATCCTGCTTACAAACAATTAAAGTAATTATTCCTAAGGGTTAGACAGTTAAAGGCAACAAAGACCTGGTCTTGTAATGTGAAATTACTGTATATGTAAAATAGGGTTGCTACCTTACTAGAGTGAGTTTTAATTAATATTTATAAATCACAGGAGCTGGTAAGACATTTATATTGCAATTATTACCACTGTCATATGAGCAATAAACTCTTTGAACAATGCGGGCCATTTTGCATTTTGGTCTGATCTCTCTCTCTCTCTCTCTCTCCTCTCTCTCTCTCTCTCTCTCTCTCTGTGTCTAGGTGTGGTGTCAGCACAGAGACAAGTCACTGTTCAAGAGGGACCACTTTATCGCACGGAAGGCTCCCACATCACCATTTGGTGTAATGTCAGTGGCTTTCAGGGACCCTCTGAGCAGGATTTCCAGTGGTCCATTTACCTGCCTTCTGCACCTGAGCGGGAGGTGCAAATTGTCAGCACCATTGACTCTTCCTTCCCATACGCTATCTATACCCAGAGAGTACGGAGTGGGAAGATCTATGTGGAGAGAATCCAAGGCAATTCAGCCTTACTGCATATCACAGAATTGCAGGCCCGGGATGCTGGGGAGTATGAGTGCCACACACCCAACACAGATGAGAGGTACTTTGGAAGCTATAGTGCCAAGATGAACCTCATAGGTAAGGGGGCCAATGTTTTTTAAAAAGGGAAGAATGCCAGAAACTGGATTTTTTTTGCCTTCCAGTGCCCTTGCCCTCTGTATAATAGAGCTTTATTCTGTATTATGTATTCCAGTTTTAAAAATTCACTATTATGAAAACCCACAGTCCCTCCCTTATTCCCCATTCTTGCTTTCCTTACTGTTTGCCTGTATAATAAACTGTGCTGCACAGATACTGACGTGAGATTTAGAGTAAGGAGAAGCATTACAGATCACCTTGTTGAATCCGCTTATATTACAGAAAAGGAAATTGAGGCTGAGAGGGGTGCAGTAAGTTACTTGAGTTCACACAAAAGCAGCAGAGCTAAAATCTGAAGTTGGCTCTGTTGACTGCAAATTGAATGCTCTTTCCACTAGATCTAACTCCTCTAAATAAAGTATTTGAGTTTGATTTACACATAATAGGTGGCACAGTAGATAGAGGCACCCTGGGCCTGGAGTCAGGAAGACCTGAATTCAAATCTGGCCTTAGACCAAACTCCTCTAAAGAAAATATTTGAGTTTGATTTACACATAATAGGGGGAACAGTGGATAGAGCACTTGGGCCTCAGTCACTAGCTGTGTGACCCTGGACAAGTCACTTAACCCTGTTACCTCAGTTTCCTCATCTGTCCAATGAGCTGGAGAAGGAAATGTCAAAGCACTCCAGTATCTCTGCCAAGAAAACCCAAATGTGAGGTCGTGAAGAGTCAGAAATGGTTGAGCAACAACAGAAGAAACCTGGGGCTGAAACTTAGAAGTAGCCCTTCCAGGTGTCAAATGCTTTGGAGAAGAATAAAATGTAGACTGACAAAGCCCTGTGTGGGTCATAGGGAGGTTGTTGGGATGGGGGAAAGGATACAAGGATTAGGTAAGAAAAACCCATCATGATTTCAAGGAGATTGCAGGCTGGTAGGGGGATAGATCACAACACAGATAGCTGTAATACACAGCCAGTGCATTCTTAAGTCTGCAGGGTGCCTCCTGAAATATAAAAGAGAAAGACCTGGGGAATCAGGGAAGGCTTGCAGGAGAAGGTGTGGGCTTTAAAGAATGAGTAGGAATTCAAATAAGTGAAGAAAGAGGAGAGGACATTCCAGGTAGAAGGATCTGCCGGAACAAAGTGGAGCAGGATTTTGCTCTAACACGGTGAAAAGAAATTGTGAGGAGTAGAAATAGGGAATTAATGTTGGGAAAGTAGGGGTGGAGAACCTGTGGCCCTCTAGGTCCTCAAGTTTGACCCTTTGACTGAATCCTAAGAAATTTGTTATGTAAAGTTTCGATTCAATCAGAAGGCTGCACTTGAGGACGTAGGGGGCCGTGTGTGGCCTGGAGGCCGCAGGTTCGCCACCCCTGGAGCAGAGGGAAGGAGAAAGACAAGTTTACAAAATTCTTTGGGGAAGGGTGGGAAGGCTTTCAGCAACTGTAGAGCTTCACATAGGATTCAGAAGTGCATGGGAAGCTGTTACAGTGGAGAAAGGATGAAGTTGATGTGGTCTGGCTCTTTATTTAAATACCGAGAGCCTTTCCCAAGTCGTGTAGCCCCATGCATGAGAAATGGCGAGCCAGCTGCTTTCTTGGCCAAGATGCTTGGTAAAGGATGGTAGGAGTGGGAGGAAGAAGCGGGTGGAAATCTGGAAATTCGAAGGGTGGCATTGGTCACAATGCCTGTGTGCTGCCAATGCAAATGGATTAAAAATAACTAGGTTGTTGAGTGTCCTTCTGTCACTGAGCCAATAATGTGCAAGTCTTCCTTTCAAATTCTTATTAATTTAATTAGGCAGAATTGTTAACAGCTCTTAGTTGACACAACTCACTATCTTTTGTTTACTTTTATTCCTCTAGAGGCCCTGTACCCCAACAGGTGGCCTTTTCAACCAAAGTAGTAATTATTCCCTCCCCCTCCCTACCCCCCAAAGAGTGTACTACAAATACAACAAGATGGTCTGAAGATCTGGGGCTGGGGAGGGAGGAATTCTGAGGACCTGGGATAGAGTCACCACTACTGGTGGTTATTACGCTACAGTTGCCTGCATACCGATGTGTGTGATTTACCAGCCTGGTATATGAAAATCCACACTTAGGCAGCAGCTAAATTAGAAAATGATTATTCACATTATAGTGGGATACTTCCATTGCTAAAAAAAAGTCTTTAAGTGACTTTCTTAGCATATTTTAAGTATTTACCTAGAAATCATTAACGACTTAACAGGAAAAGTGAGGTTTAAAGTGTTTTGGAGGAGGGATCAGTTAATCAGTGAGTATTTAAGTCCCTATTCTATGCCAACCACTATGCCAGGAATTAGAGACATAGAAACAAAAATGAAATGAAACATTTTATCAGAGCGAGACAACATGTATGTATATGTTGTTATCAAGTTGTTTCACTCATGTCCAACTCTTTGTGACCCCATTTGGGGTTTTCTTGGCCGAGATACTAGAGTGGTTTGCTATTTCCTTCTCTAGTTCGTTTTACAGATGAGGAAATTGAGGCAGATAGGGTAAAATGACTTGCCCAGAGTCACACAGCTAGAAAGTGTCTGAGGCCAGATTTGAACTCATGAAGTTGAATCTTCCTGGTTCCGAGCCCAGTGCTTTGCCCCCAATATGTATATAAATATGGCCAAGATATGTAAAAGATATATTTTCTGGGCCAAGAAAGGCTTCGTGTAAGTGTTGGTTACATTGAGTTTTGAAGAAAATAAGGGATCCGCAGGGGTGGAGATGAGAAGGGAGTGCATTCCAAGCATGGGGGACAGCCAGTACAAAAGTATAGAGGCTGGAGATTGATTGTCATCTGTGAAGAACAGCTGGAAGACCAGCCTGACTGGACCATGGAGTAGGAAGAGAGCAATGCGTAATAAGTTGTAAAGGTACTTTAGAAGAGCTTAAAAACTAAACAGAGAAGCTTATACTTAATACTAGAAGTCATAGGGAGCCATTGGAGTTTATTGAAAGAAGCAATGACAGGGTCCAACCTGCACCATCATTTTAGTCTCTGTAAGTAAGTATGGAGTAGGGAAAAGAGAGCCTTGAGTCAGGACACTGGTTAGGAGGCTGTTACAGTGGTCCAGGCCGTAGTTGATGAAAGTCTGAAGTTGATGAGTGGTGGCCTTGGGAGTAGAGAAAAGGGGAGCAAAGCACGAGATAGAAGGAAATAAAATGACAAGATTTACCAATTAATTGAATCCATGGGGTGAGGGAGATTGGGGGTCAAGGATCATGCCAAGCTTGTGAATGGGGGCAGCTTGGAAGAATTGGCAGTGCCCTCAGCAGACCTAGAGAAGATTTCAGAGTAGTGGGAGGGGAAGAGATTTGGGAGTAGAGAAGATTTCAGGGTAGTAGGGGTGGGGGTGGAGGTAGGGGAGAGGAGATTTGGGAATAAAACGATGAGCTCTGTTTGGGACTGGTTGAGTTTAAGATGCCTATGGGCGTTGAGCTTTTAATCTTCAAGACAGAGTGTGCATATGGTGCTCAGGAGAGAGTCTGTGCCTTGCTATATAAATTTTGAGAGTCATTTGCAGAGATAATCATTTAGACCCATTAGGAACAATGAGGTCACCAAACGGGAGGGTAGAGACAGATGGAGAAGAGGGCATAGGACAGAACCTTGGAGTACACCTACAGTTGGGAGTCTGATATAGATAATGAGCTGGGAAAAGGGAAGTGAGGAGAGATCAGACTGGTAGGAAGGGAGCCAGGAGAGAGCAGTGTCATGAAAATCCAGAGTGGAATAATTATCTAGAAGGAGAGGGTGGTCAGCAGTGTCAAATTTAAAAACTGGAAAGCTTCAGTTGAGAAGTTTCTGCTGTGTGGAGAAATGAAAACATCTTTGATGTAACATAAATCAACAGGAGAACCCAGGCTGACTTTTAAAAATTTGTACTTACACAACTTTTCAGGGAACTCATTTATTATGTAAAGTGACAAACCTCATATTTTACACGGGGTGTTGTAAATTCCCAGAATGTCAGACCCACCCATATGCATATTCATTGTAGGCATAAAAGCCCATTCCCATGCCAAATAGAAAAGATTTTTGAAGTATCTGTATCAGAGCTCCTTCCCCCCAGCCCTCCCTGCCATTAGCTCAGATAATTGATATTTGACCATTTGTCTGGGTTGCTGCAATGGGGGAAGGGACTCCTCCAGTGTTGAAGAGAAAGGGAACAAGCATTTATTAAGAACCTACTATGTGCTAGGCACTTTAAAATATTGTTTCGTTAGATGAGGCTGTACATTCTCTTGTCACCCTAAGATTCTTTGATTTTTATAATTTTCTTTTGATCTTTTTTGCTATTATATCCCTAGTGCATGACACATAGCTGGTATTTAGTAAACATTGGCTGGTTGACAAGTCATAGATTGAGGGCCGGAAGGGACCTCAGAGGTTACCAAACCTATCGAGCTCCTTCATTTTACAGTTGAGGAAATTGAGGCCTGGAAAGGTAAGCTGACTTGCTGCCCAAGGCTACTCAGGCAACTAACAACAGAACTGGGTTTCGAACCCAGATCGTCTGCTTCCAGTTGAGTGTTGTTTCCATGGCATTGGTGTAGTGTTCTTACCATGTTTACTTTTCCATCCTGTAGTGATCCCAGATTCCCTTCAGGCAACAGCGACACCCCAGACGCTTCAGAAGGTGGAGCAGGACTCTTTGGAACTGAGCTGTGAGGTGGCCACGGAGACATCGCAGCACAGCCACCTCTCAGTTACCTGGTACAGGCAGAGGGCTGGCGAGAAGCCCGTGGAGGTGATCTCTCTGAGCAGGGATTTTGTGCTCCATTCTAGCAGTGAATATGCACAGAGGCAGACCTTGGGAGAGGTCCGCCTGGACAAGTTGGGCGAGACCACCTTCAGGCTCACCGTTTACCACCTGCAGACATCTGACCAAGGCGAGTTCTACTGCGAGGCTGCTGAGTGGATCCAGGATCCTGACAAGTCATGGTACCCCATGACCCTCAAGCGTTCGGAAGGAGCTGTGGTCAATGTCCAGCCAACTGGTTAGTATCTTTGAGCCTCTCTTCCCTTCTCCTTGGTTAGTGCTTTATTTCCCCTGGATGCGTGGGTTGTTTGGCACTAAAGTGGGTAAATTTGGAGGCCATTAGAAGCCAAAAAGATGTTTATGTATATGTGGCATTGATGCCACATCTAGATATCTTTACAACCAGGCCGGGTATCATAGACCACTCTGGGCAAGCAGCCAAAGTAGGCTCAGAGTTGTTGAGGGATGGGGTGTCTGGAGACGACATTAATTGTATTGAGTGGGTAAAGATAGAAACAGAAGCCCTTGGACACTAACTCAGAGGCTGCTTTTTGGAGAGACTAGCCTGTAAGGTAGGGACAAAAGAAAAGAGCTGGGCTGGGAAAGAGTTCTCTTCAATCTTCCATCTGAAGATTACTATGTTAACTCATTATTCTTGCTAACTAGATGTTTAATTCTGTTGTTTCCAAGCTGCTAATGCTGTCAGCATCCTAAATTAAGTGCCTTGGGGCAAAGCCCCAACTGTCCTGTCCTAGTTATGACTCTGATGGTTAATTAAATATTGGATTTACCTAAGGGCCAATGAGGTTGGGGTATATTTAATGTAAATACTTTAAGAAGGCCTGTCATTTTATTTGTGTAACATGAGGAACCTATACAAATTGCTGGGCAAATTGCAGATTTCTGGTATGTAATCCCAGAATGAATCCTGGCATACATTTATGTAACTAATCTCAGGAGGGTGGAGGATGTTAAGTTAGTTTTGTGGGAGTTTAATTAAATCATGTGCTCTACCATAATGGTTGTTTATGATAGAAAATAAGCTCCTTGAGGGCAGAAACCATCTCTTTTTAAATTTATATCTCCACTTCAGTGCCTGGCACATAGTAGGTGCTCAAGAAATGCTTGGTTATTGACGGATTAATTATGGTAGGGAGCATGGAAACTATTTCCCCTTGAGAATGGTTTCCTGACGTTAGATTGTTCTAACTCCCAGTGGCCCTCAGAAAAATAAACGATTCGGGGGTTGAAGGAGCACCATGTTGAGACAGTATCTCTTTTGACTCTGAGTAGGAAATGGAGAAAGACCAGAATATACCTTATATATTTTTCCTCTGTTAATGTTTGAAAACAGTAGCTAGGATTCCAGGCCCCTGCTGCTTCCATGGACCACAAGATAAATAAGAGATAAGGAGCTGTCCATCATGAGCCATAGTTCTAGACTGGAGAGCTGATGTCCTGTGTGTCAAATGTTTGGTTTTGCTACTGGGAGCTGCTGGTGTATGCTTTTGTAGGGGAAGGCTTTCTCTGATGGCCCTGTGTTGCTAGCATTTAAGTTGTTTTGAATCTCTTTGTGAATTCTCCAAATATTCTATTCTAAAAGGGTGCTGGTAGTGTTGGGGTTGAGTGAGTGGATGTTTGAGTGTCCTGTGGAAGGATGAGTCTAGGTCAGTTCAAGGGACAGGATAGCAAAGTTTGGATTCTCCTAGTTGAAAAAAAGTCAGAAACTTTGGTTTCTCACGCTGCTGTTACCGTTTTGCATGGACTTTTCTTCAGGCTCAGAGATTCTTAACTTTCTTGTGTCTATGGAGAGCTTTGGCAGTCTGGTGAAGTCTGTGGACCCATTCTCAGAATCATATGTTTAAATGTGTAAAATAAAATATACAGGGTCACAAAGGAAGCAAAAGATAACCTTTTTTTCCCATCCAAATTAAGGGATACCACCCCTCTTCCTACCCCCATTTCCCAGATTAAGACCCTCTGTTCTAGCTGTTCTGTGCCTTCAAATGGGGTCTACATTTCATGGTTAGGTAGCGTTTATTAATTTCCATAATGATATGAAAATCTAATGGGGTGTGAGAGCTTGAGGCCATGTCATTAACTGGTTGCTTCCTAACCAGCTCCTGAGGACTAGAGTATTCAGAAGCTTCTGAATCTTTTAGACATCCTGAAATGAATTCGTTTGACAAGAATGTATTAATCAGTCAGGAAGCACTTATTAAACTATTGTGTTTCAGGAGCTGTACAAGGCTTATATTTTATCTAAGGAGGCACGTGTGTGTACACACACACATATCCACATGTATTTTATACCTACATCCATATCTACACATGTGCATGTTTATACCTGCGTATGTATGGGTATATGTATAAGTATATTTATGTTCATATTAGAAACAAGATAGTTTCTGGTGATGGGGATCTTTTAAATTGTCTATCGTAACCATTCAAAACAGGCATTTATTAAGTACCTACTGAGTAACAGACCTTAAGTGTAGGTATTGGGATTACAAATACAGAAATGAAATGGTGGTTAGCAGCTGGGAGTGGGGGAGGTGCTCAGGAAAAGCTTTGTGGAGAAGGCAGTGCTGGATCTGAGTTTTGAAGAAAATGAGGAATCCTGAGGCTGAAGGGGGGGTAGTATTTCAGGTATGAGGGACAGGTGGTCCCCCCATGGAAGGGATAGAGTCTGACGTGTCAGGAATAAGGAGAAGACTATTTGTCTGGGCCACAGAGTGGGAGAAAGAGAGTAATATATAATAAGGTTAGAAAAGTAGGTTGGGGCCTCGCTTGTAAAGGTCCTTAAATACCATAAAGAGGAGTTTGTATTTTATTTTACAGACAGCGGGAAGTTGGTTGATTAGGAGAATGATGTGGTCAGACCTTTACTTTAGGAAAATCACCCTGATAGCATCTACTGTGTTCCAGACAAAATGGTGGGTGTTAGGTATAAAGACAGATAAAAACAAAGACATCTCCCCCTCAGGGAGCTCCCATTTTACTAGAGGGAGACAATGTGTGCATGGTTAAGAAAATACAAAATATGTATGAAATTATAGTTGGGGTGGGGAGATGATGAATACTGGGGAAGAACAGAATAAAAGCCTTGTGTAACAAGGGATACTTGAAGGAAGTGGGGATGAGGAGGGAGGGTCAGTCTGTGAAAGCCTCAGAGTTAGGAAATGGAATGTCAAGTTTGGGGAATGACAATGAGGCCAGTCATGAGGGGATGTCGAGTGTGTGAGAGAGGATAATGTTCAATTGGTCAGGAAAGGCAGGCCAAAGGGGAAGGGCTTTCCTCAGCCTTCTTACTTGGTAACTCTGGTCTTTCATCCCTATCCTGAGGAACTTTAAGATCAGTCATGAACTCTGAGTGCACTTGAATTAGGTTGCCTGAGTTTAATCTTCTTTATTTTAATCATACCTACTTGGAGTTAGGATTTTCGAAATCTGACATGCAAATTCATCCAAGTTCCATCTTTTTGAAAGACAATCCCAGATTAACTGAAAGAGAAGGTTGTGGCGTCAGTATATCACCTCCTGTCTGTTTAGCTACAGTGATAGCTGGCTTAAATTAGTACCCTTCCCAGATCATACTTAGTGCTGCGAAAATAGTTCAGGGAGAAGTTGACTGGGAGAAGATTGAGAAGGAAGCTGGTGGGTGCTGAAGCAACCATGGGGATATGGTTCTTCTCCCTGCAGGAAAAAGCAGGGGGGAGGTGCAGCTAGGTGACTCAGTGGATAAAGCACTGGCCCTGGAGTCAGGAGGACCTGAGTTCATATCTGACCTCAGACCAGACAGTTGACACTGTGTGACCCTGGACAAGTCACTTGAGCCCAATTGCCTCACTTTAAAAAAAAAAAAAAGGAAAAAGCAGGGGTGGGGAATCTGTGGCCTTGAGGTCTCAAGTGCAGCCCTTGGACTGAATCTAAACATCACAGAACAAATGGAAAAAAAATCTTCCTTCCCCAGCCCTGATCCCTGCCTGCTTGCCTGCGTTGTATAGGAACTACATGACAGTGAAGAGGCAATTGGACACGGTGGAAATAACTCCGGCTCTGGAGCCTGAGGAACCCAGGTTCAAATCCTGCCTCTGATGCTTACCAAGTCCCTAAGCCTGTTTCGTCATCCGTAAACGTTGGAGTAGGCCACCTTTAAGGTCATGTCTACTCTAATGGGGCAGTGCTAGGTGGCGCCATGGTGCACACAGTACCTAGCCTGGAGTCGGGAAGAATCTTCTTTCTGAGTTCAAATCCAGCCTTAGACACTTCCTAGCTGTGTGGCCTTGGGAAAGTCACTTAACCCTGTTTGCCTCAGTTTCCTCATCTGTCAAATGAGCTGGAGAAGGAAATGGCAATCCCACATGGGGTCACAGAGAGTCAGACACAACTGTAAACCACCAAACATCTAGCTCTAAATCTGTGATCCTAAGAAAGTCCTGTTTTGACAGCGTCACTTCTTCCCAACAGGATCATGCTCCGGATTTTTCATCTTTTTTTTTCTCCCTTTTTTAAAAAAATGGATATAAGGATGATAGGACACTGGGTCCCAATTTTTTTTTCCAGCTAGTAAATTTCAAAGGTGGGATTTGAAATCTGGTCTTCCTGCCTCCAGCCAAACTTAGCCCTCTCTCCACTAAGCTATGCTGCCTTCATGCTGCCTCCATCTGTTAGTGACTAAAGGGGCAAAGGATACCTCTGACCTCCATCCCTTCCTTCTTGGATAAAACAAAAACCTTTTAAGAATGTTTGGGAACCCCACTTAAGAGGTTGTCCTAAAAGATTGGGTCTGATTGGTGGACTGCTACTGAGAAGTTGACTTTAATTTCTCCCATATGAGTCTGTTGAGTTTGCCTGTCTCGCCATATTTGATGATATCTGCTGCCATGGTATCATCCTCAACTCCTTACTCTTACTCTTACTCACTCTGCTTGTCCAGTATATTGCCAAATCTTGTTGTGTCTGGCATGACACCCTCTGTCTGATACATCCTTTTCTGTCCCATCACACACACAGCCACTACCCTGTTTTTTAGTTCCTCCTCATTTCTTGACTGCAATAACTTTCTGATTAGTTAGCCTCCCTACCTCAGTTTCCTCCCCAATATACTCTATTGGCCACTTGGTTACCAAAGGGATTTTCTTTCTTTTTCTTTCTTTATGGGTGAGGCAGTCAGGGTTAAGTGACTTGCCCAGGATTACACAGCCAATAAGTGTCAAGTGTCTGATGCCGGATTTGAACTCAGGTCCTCCGGACTCCAAGGCTGGAGATTTATCCACTACCCCACCTAGCTGCCCCTGAGATTTTCTTAAAGTGCAGATGGACAGGTTTTTCCCCCAACTTAATAAATTCCAGCGGCTCTCTGTTACTGCTAAGCTCAAATAAATGTCTTCTCCTTTGCATTTAAAACTCTTTAGAACCTGACTCTTTCCTACCTCTCCAGTTCTCTTATCTTTGGCTTCTTCCTGTGTATTCCTGGCCTCTTTGCTCGTTCCTCCATTTCCTCCCTTCATCCTTTTTCACTGCTGACCCCAGGTCCTGAAATGTTCTCCCTCCTTATCTCTGTTTCTTAGAATCCCCAGCTTCCTTCAGGGCTCACCTTAAATGCCACTTTTTGCAGGAGGCCTCCCCTAGGTTCCCAGGCTGGTAGAGCCTTCCTCTCTAAGATTACCTCTCTTATTCTACTCTTGATGTAACGTATGTGTGTGTACATCCTTATGTATATACATATGTATGTATGTGTGTGTGTGTGTATATTTATACACACACATACATACATATATACATACCTATTTATTCACATGTTGTCTTCCCCATTAGAATGTAAATTCTTTGAGAGCAGGGATCATTTTTGCCTTTCTTTGTATCTCTAGAACTTGGTATAGTCCCTGGTACATGGTTGTTGCTACTGTTTGGTCATTTTCAGTTGTGTCCAACTCTTTATGACCCCATTTGGAGTTTTCTTGGCAAAGATACTAGAGTGGTTTGCCATTTCCTTCTCCAGCTTCTTTTACAGATGAGAAAACTGAGGCAGTCAGGGTTAAGCGACTTGCTCAGACTCGTGTAGCTCAGCGTCTGAGGCTGGATTTGAACTCGGGTCTTCCTGACTCCAGACCCAGTGCTCTCTCCACTGAACTACCTAGCTGCCTAGTGTAGAGTAAACAATTAATAAATGCTTATTGAATAGAGCAAAATCTCGTTCTCTTCATCTTTGGATATTTATGAGTAATGGGGGTAGGTGGAGTGCTTCATAAACCTGACCAGCTGATGAAGGTGGGATAGACAGGTTTTCCGAAATTCCTTTTCCCATCCTGGAATTTCTGCAGTGTCCTTATTTTTCTCTTGGATGTGGGTCAGGCACGGTTTTGAAAGAGCAACTGTTTCCAAATGATGCTGGTCAATTCTAGGGCTGACCTGGAGCTTGGATCTATAGCCACAGGTCTTAGGTACTATCAGTCCAACATATGAGAGAGAAGAGAAGGAATAGAGAAAGAGAGAAGGACGGAAAAGGGAGATAGAGAGGGAAAGGGGAAGAGCGGGGACAGAAGGGAGGGAAAAGAGAGGAGAGAGGTAGAGACAGAGAGAGAAAAAGGGAGGACATTTATTAAGTGCTTAATATGTGCAAAAGGTTTTGCTGTGTACTGGGGGTACAAATTCAAATCTGAAGTCAGTTTTTGCCTTCAAGGAGCTTATATTCTTAGAATTCATGAATCCAGGCTCTTGGGTCAGTCTTGAAATTTCTCTGACTTCTAGGTGTCACTTGGTTCTCCAGTAATCGGGTCCTATCTCTCACGGTCACAGTTGTGTTGCTATTATCTTGGAATATTAGGTCAGCTCTATCAAGTGATTTATTGACATACTTTGACGAGTTAGGAACCTATATTCCTCTGTAGCAGATTGAATGATATGTATCTTTTGGCATCAGTGACCCCCCCATCTCTTCTTTTCCCCTTTCTGTTCCATTCCTTTCTCAGACAAAGAGTTCAGTGTTCGACTAGAGACAGACAGACGGCTGTACACTGTTGGTGAGCCAGTAGAGTTCCGCTGCATCCTTGAGGCTCAAAACGTTCCTGACCGCTACTTTGCCGTCTCTTGGGCTTTCAACAGCTCCCTCATTGCCAGCCTGGGGCCCAACGCGGTGCCTGTGCTTAACAGTGAATTTGCTCAACGGGAAAGCCGGGGCCAGCTCAAGGTGTCCAAAGAGAGTGACAGCGTCTTTGTGCTGAAGATCTACCACCTCCGCCAGGAGGACAGCGGTAAATACAACTGCAGGGTGACAGAGCGAGAGAAAACGGTGACTGGCGAGTTCATCGACAAAGAAAGCAAGCGCCCCAAGAACATTCCCATCATTGTGCTTCCACTCAGTAAGTAGAGAATTGTGTTTCTCTCCCCCCCCACTCTTTCCTATTGTTTTTTGGTTTGCCAAATGGTATCCTTGATTAAGGGAAACTGGAGGGTGACAGATGGGAGTGGGTAGCACTCAGCCTTGGTAACCACTCTGCTGGGGAAAAACAAAATACTTAACCTCCCTTCCTTCTACAGCTCCTCTCTTTCAGTACTCACTGTACCTCTTTAGGTAGGCAGAGCTTCAGAGGAGGGGCTTGAGACCTACCAAGCCTGGGATTGTACAAGGACAGACTCAGGCTGCAACATCTACACACGAGATCATAGATTTAGAGCCGGAAAGAACATTTATAAGCTATCAGATCTTCCGTTCTTCAGATAAGGAAACTGAGGCACGAGAATGTTAAGTGATTCATCCAACATCACACATCGGCTAATTGTTTGAGGGTCTCCTGAGTCCAAATCTAGTGTTCTACCCACTACTCTGTATTGATTCTTTTGGACAATGCAATACTCCCAAGGTATAGAGAGAACCTGGGATCTAGGAAAACTGTTTGCCTACCCTAAGGCAGCTAAACCCCAGAGAAGTGGGTGGACCATGAGTCTCTCTTAGAGTTTTAACTTTTTGTGGAAGGATTTTAAATCTCAGCTTAAAATCTCATTTAGAAGAATGATGCTTGAGGTCAAGACTTCATAGCATAGAACTCAGAAGTTGCATTTGCCTAAATCTCCTTCCTATGTTAAAATTCTGGTATAAAAATCAAAAAATGAAATGAATCATAAAACTTTGTTTTCCGTACTCAGGAAAGATCATTTGGTTGAGCCCCCTGTGTCCAGGCAAGCCTACATAGCTGTCTGACTTAAACTGCTTACAGTTTTTTATCTATTTCCTATTAGTTCTATGTTTCATGGAAATTAAGCATTTCAGTATTCTTTAAAAAAACAAAGAAAAGAAAAAAGATGGTTGTCGATCTTTCCTAAACTATCTCTAACCTAGCTTCTTCCGTCTTCATTTTCTCTTCATATTTTAGCCTTATTATTTTCATTGTTCTTTTCCTCCTTAACCATTTCTAGTTCTTTACTATTCCCTTTAAAATATGGAAACTAGAACCAGGCATGGGGTAAAGATAGGGGTCTTCTGATCCTCTTGTTCTTATATACCAGAATAATTCTCTCTCTTGTCCCTGTATAAAAAACATCCAATTTCCTTGGAATTCTTTTTTTTCCTTTTTCCTTGGACTCCTCTCTTCTACTAGCTCCCACTTCTTCGCCTTCCCCTGTCTTGCTAGTTCTCTGTCGTTCTGTGCTGGCTTTATCCAAGGACTTGATCTGGCATCCACAAACTAATTACTTGTTGTTTGATACAGATCAAATGGACAGCCACCATGCTTCGTATCTTCCTGTACCCTAAGAAATTTCCCCCAGTCTCTTTTAAGAACTTGTTTGATGATCTGTGGCCTGCTATATTGCTTTTCCAGCAGATATCTGGGTAGTAAAAGTCCCCCAGCACCATCAGATGCTGCCCCAAGGCCACTTGGGTAAGTCTACCAGAGAACAAAAATGACCACAACAGTTATGGTGATGATGATTATGCCTTGAATTCTAATGGTGCTTTTCTTCGAAAGAGTCCAGATTGCCTTTTTTCTTTCCAGGTTTCTGCTTTTAAAAAAATCTCTAGACTAGGTTAGGGGAAGGTGTGCTATTTTCTATAAATGGAGAAACTGAAGCACAGAAGAGTGAGGTGTTAACCAACGTTGGTCACTTAATAATACTGAGATCAGTGTGCTCCCAACACCCAATCTAGGGCTTTTCCTAATAACTTCTGCTGCATCATCAGCTCTTGCCTTGAAGATCCCTGTTAGCTCTCTGTGATACTGTTCTGAGCATTGTCCCCTTTTAACTTCATGTAGATAGTGTTTAATTGCAGGTTTCTTCTTTTCCCAAGCCTGGAAGCATGAATAGATAATCTTGATGGACAAGGCAAACACTGACCTCCAGTTGGCATTGCCCGTATTTCCCAAGGCACCTTATTTTGTCTAGCCCAATATTGCAATTTTTGTTGTTTTTGTAGACCTATTGTATGTATGTGTACACACATATATACGTACATATATGCACACATTTGCATATACATGCATTACAAACGGATACATACATATATTTATATGCATATATTTTTGTGTGTGTGGGGGGGGGTTACAGTGAGTCCAGAATAGCTATTGACCTGGAAGTTATTTTTTCACTAAAGTGGATTTCCTGCCTCGATTCTGGAGTTATTGACTTTTGCCAGTTGTTTTGGCTAATCAGCAAGGCACTTGCATCTGAAGCCCTGGGAGAGTACCATGGTGCTTAAGAGTCCTTTTATTATGACTTGTGATTCTGCAAGATCTAACTGTTGGACAAAGGATCTTTCAGGGATTTGGAGAGGACCCGTCATTCCCTCCCATTGAGTGTCCTATACTTCATCCCTGGCATTATCCTGAGAAGTCCCAAATAGGCCACAGTCATACTCATGGTAGCAAGAGCTGATGAATTGACTTCCTGAAGGTAGTGGAAAGAATGCTAGATTTGGTGTCAGAGGGCCTGGGCTTTGAATCCTGGCTGGGCTTCCATATTGCTTAACCACAATGGGCCTCAGTTTCCTCATCTGTAAAATGAGGGAATTGGATGAGATGAGGTCTAACTTCTAGCTCCAAATCCATGATCCCTAGTTTCTTCTGACCTTCTAGTGACAGGGAGGATAACAGATATAGAAGCTGCATAGGTCTATCATATCTGTGCTTCCTAATTTGGAATTTGATTAAACTGATTGGTTTGAAGAATCTTTTTCATCTAATTTCATCTGATTTTTTTTTTATTAAAATTCTTTCTTCCGTATGCTGGAGACAGTTGTGGTTGAGATACTTTGCCCTAACAAATGCACTTTATGTTCTGAACAGTTAAGGTCTCTTTTTTCAGACTTTTGCAGTCCAGTAGATTGGAAAAGTTTTGGTATGCACCCGAGTGTTTTAGGAAGAAACAACAATAAGAAAACAAACAGAACCAAAGCTCTCAGGAAAGTAAAAGGAGTAAAGAGTCACTGGGACCCAACAGCATGCATTTATTAAGTGTCTGTTAAACGTTCAGTGCACTGTCCGAGGCACTAGAGACACACAACACATTCCTCCTTCAGTGCTTCAAACCTTGTAAGCTCCTTGAAGAATAGAGCCCTTTTCACTGTGATGCTCATTGCCTTGAATGTAGCTTGTACTTAATAATCATTTGTTGCATTGGATTGGATGGATGGGTTTCCACTCAAAACACCTCTTCCAATGGTAGCAAATAAAGGGTATTCAAGAAAAACAGACGATAAGCATGAGTTGGGGATGGATGGGTGGGGGGGGTGAACTAGCTCAGTCTGCAAACTCTAATTGTTTAATATAAGTCCAAAGAGTATTCCCAGACTCCATGTAAATAATGTCTGGACCGTCAGTTGCTCTGACTTATCTGTCTGGCTGCCCTGCTCTGGTATTGTAGGTTTTTGAGAAATAACTGTGTGTTAAGAAAATTCCTGCAGGGGTGTTCCCAGCTTTTTTCTTCTTTCTAACTACCTAGAATGAGCAGAAAAAGGCAAGGTATTGATGTACAACTCATCTTTTGTTTGACTGATGTGCAGGACTAAGGAAGGGGAATCAGAGGGGATGAGTAGGATAAAGCAATTTTCAATAGAAGTTTCAATTTTTAAAAATATTAAGAACTGTGAAAAAAACCCAACCCTTTCATTTCAGTTGTATGGGTAAGCAGAGGATGGGCCCTGAAGTTAATGTCGGGCTGTTCTCATAGAGTTCCACACAGCCATTCAGTCTTGAAAACTAGCATCCCTGCATAAAGGGATTCATGTTTTGGGTAGGTGGTTGGTCTGGATGACCTTGAAGGCCATTCCCAACTCTGGTTCTGTGATTCTCAGGCAGAGAACAAACACTGAATCTAGTGGCATTCATTACTGAAGGTCGGAAATAATCAAGATACCAGGTCTATTTTGGTTTGTTGTTACTGCTACTCATAATAGTTAGTACTGATGTAGTACTTGGAGGTTTGCAACGTCTTTTACATATGTTTGTTGCCTTTACATTGGTTCTCACAGCAACTTTGTGAGGTATCATCCCCATTTCACAGATAAGGAAACTGAAGAGAGGGTTAGTGACTTGCCCAGGGTCACACAGTTACTAAGTGTTTGATACAGGATTTGAACTCAGATCTTCCTGACTCCAAGTGTAGTGCTCTAATCCACAACACCTCCAGCTCCCTATGAGTTAAAAACAACAGCAGCAACAAAGTCAGTAAGAATATTCCCTGTTCTTGTTCCCCAGCCTTGATGCTAGAAATGTCTTCTACTGTCATGGGGAGGGGGTCAGTGGATGTATAATGCCACCTCCCTGTTACTCTCTCCTTCTCTTCAGAGAGCAGCATTTCGGTGGAAGTAACCAGTAATGCCAGCACCATCCTGGAAGGAGAGAATCTTCACTTTTCTTGTAGTGTGAGAACAGCAGACAGAGCCCAGGGCCGCTTCTCGGTCATCTGGCAGCTGCTGGACAGACGGAATCGGCGAAATAACATCATGTGGCTGGACAGAGATGGTACGGTGCAGCCTGGCTCTTCCTATTGGGAGCGCAGCAGCTTTGGAGGCGTCCAAATGGAACAGGTGCAGCCCAACTCATTTACCTTGGGCATCTTTAACAGCAGAAAGGAGGACGAAGGCCAGTATGAATGCCACGTGACTGAGTGGGTGCGAGCCGTGGATGGTGAATGGCAGGTCGTTGGAGAGCGGAGGGCTAGCACACCTGTCTCCATTACCGCTCTGGGTAAGCAAGGAGCCCCTGCTTCATGGGATGCAAGCAGGTACTTCCAATCCAAGAAACTGCCCTCTGACTTCGACATTGAGTAGTCAATAGGGATTCTTTTACAACCCTTTCTTCTCTGCGTGTTTTCACCCTCTGCTTTTTAGCTATGGATTCCACACATTTTTCAGCTGGCTTCCTTGCTTCTATTGAAATGCATTGCAAGGCTGCTACCTAAAAAAATCCATTTCCTTATTAGTATGAAATAAATACCTTGAGATTTTTGAATGCCTAAGAATATTAGATTTAGTTCTTATGTGGTAGTTAAGAAGGCAGTGCTATAACATTTATCTGTCCAATACAATCAGCATATTGGATTTTAGAAGACTGGCCTGCTCTGCCAGTAGAGTAAATAGGCCTGCCAGTTCTTGGGCTGATGGATGCCCGATTGTGAAATCCTTGTCCTCAAGCAAGGCTGTGCTCTGTTTCCTGAGTTAGGACCACACCCACTCCTAAAGGTTGCCCTGGGTAAGCCCCTCTGATAGATAGAATTTTCCATCGGTCAGGCAGTGTCTTTGCTTCCTTTCTCCCAAGATAAGCATGAAATTGACTTTCTGAGCATTTAATCCGAAAGCTTGACCTGTTTTCTGGCATAATCACACAGCCCAGATTTCTACCACAGAAACTTCTAGCGATTAAGACGCTTGATCAGCTCAAATGCCGAAAATGGGCTTTAGGCTGAGGCAGGGCTGGGAAAGATAACATAACGACTGCCCCATTTGTCTGATGGTGGCAGATTTCTTCCTGCCTTGTGTAGTGAGGAAGGTAGGAAGTGGAATAAGTTTGTCAGGACTGGTCATTCTGATATGTTGGTCTATTTTGTTACCCAGCTGTTTGCCCAAGACTGGTCAAGGAGGCCCCATAGCTGCTGAGCTTCCAAAACACTTCTGAGCAAGGATCTCTGGGATGAGATTCTTTATTCTGATTAACTCTTACCCCCAGAGTCATCCTCTCCCCCCACCCCCTTCAGTGTAGGCATCTTTAAGGAAATGATCTCCCCTCCCAAGACAGCTCTTGGGGAAAGATGGGGGTGGGGCATGCCATTGGTTGAAAGCCTTACCTCTTCGTTTAAAGGCAAATATTTTTATATCTATAAGCCAGTAGGTCATTTGCGTTTGGGCACCTTCCTCCCCTGTAGGAACATGAAGGTAGTCTGGAGGATCAAAGAGATAATGGATGAGGAAAGTGCTTTGAAAAGTAAAAAGCCCTAATAAATGTAAGATGGCATGATCTAATTAGGTCAACTCAATTTCAATGAATGCTGTGTTCTCTAATCCTACTGAGTGCCTGTGAGAAGTACCACAGGCTGCTAGAGATGCGAGAGAACTTTCCACGGCATATTATTACATTTCTTGCACACCAAAGCCCTACTTTCAGCTTGTGATGTCGCTGGAGTGCCAGTTTTTTTCCTAAGGATATGGGGATTCAAGATAGAGAATTACAGTTTCTGACCTTCATTTGTCTAATGGGGGATCTTCAGCAAATGCCTATACAAACATACCCATGCATTCATCCCATTTCTGAGTGTGTTCATGAACAAGTGGAGGTCAGTGCCACTTAGGATTTTCGGTCCACTAACCTGAAAATGACAATCGTGAGGAATGTTAACTTAAGAAATCTTGAATTTTCAAGAAGATGCCAACCTGCATTGGCAAAAGGGAGTTTCCTTCTCCCCAGCAGGATCTAGGTGGGCACAGCTGACTCAGTCTTTACCCAGGAGCCCTAGTAGTCTTTTTTTGTTAATGAATCTTTGCACTTATTAGCATAGGTATGTGCACACTTGAGTGCGCCAAAGCCCAAGAGGTGTTGTGTTATACCTTTTAGAAGAGTCTAGGGGCAGCGAGGTGGTGCAGTGGATAGAGCACTGACCCTGAAGTCAGGAGGACCTGAGTTCAAATCCGGCCTTAGACCAAACACTTGACACTTACTAGCTGTGTGACCCTGGGCAAGTCACTTAAGCCCAATTGTCTTAAAAAAAAAAAGCCTAATGTGTTTTGCATTCCATCACAAAGTGGCACTTCTCTTTGCCCAAAATGGAGATGTAGAAGTGGGTTTTTTTTTCTCTCAGAGCTCATATGTGTGTCTCTTGCTCTGTTCCTGCCTGGTTTTATAAGATATACCAGTATCTTTAGCTTACAATAGAGATAGCAGAAGGGAAGCTAGGTGGCACAGTGGATAGAGCACTGACCCTGAAGTCAGGAGGACCTGAATTCAAATGTGGCCTCAGGTTCTTACTGGCTGTGTTACCCTGGGCAAGTCACTTAACCCTGCTTACCCCCACAAATAATAATAATAATGATAGAGATAGTGTGATGTAGTGCAGAGAAGGCTGTCCTCAGGAAAACCTGAGTTTGGGTCCTGTCCCTGCCACATATTGGCTTTGTGACCCCAGGCGAGACCTTAACCTCTCAGTGCCTGGGGCAACTTTATAAAGCTAAAAGTTGCAGAGAAAATAATCAGCTAGCATTTATAAAGCACTTACTGTGTACCAGGAACTCTGTGCTAAGGGGGGAAAAAAACAGTTTGAGTTTAAAACCTTCCCCAAGGAACTTTATAGCTTGGCAATTTAACCTATGCCTACCTCAGTTTCCTCAAATATAAAATGAGGATCATAATAGTACCTATCTCCCAGGGTTGTTGTGAGGATCAAATGCTTACTATTTGTAAAGTGCTTAGCACAGGACCTGGTGCACAACAGGTGCTTGATAAATGTGTGTTCCTTTCTTTTTCCCCAAACTTAACCTGATAGTCCTTGAATGACAGACATACAAGCAGTCTATCACCAGGTTCCTTTCTGGATTGTAAGCAACTATATGTATTGTAAGGAACTGTTAAGAACCCCAGATCACCTTCATGCCTTGTTAGAATTTTAATGAAGCATGATGAGGCTTCCTTACCCAGAAGTTCCCAGTATCAGTGGAATTACAGGAGTACTTCCTGTCCCTAACCCTGCGCACAAGGCTCTTTATTCCAGGTTTTTATAACTGTTGATTTATCGGATTATATGGCATCTTAAAGAGCATGTTTTTGTTAGTTGTTTGCATGAAGATTTATTATTGAGCAGCCTCTTGTTAAAGGACCACCAGGGTTCATTGTGGAGGGGTGGGGGACCTTCTGTGGGACTGTGCCCTGCCAAGTCAGCAAGCATTTATTAAGTGCTTTCTGCATGCCAGACATTGTGTCAAGGGCTGGAAATGCAAAGAAAGACGACAGTTCAACACTGTAAGTAGACTAAGTTTGTAGGCTCTAGCTAGGGCTAGTTTCTTGGGTCAAGTTCCATTTAGCTCACATAGGATGGACTGATGGACTGTTAAAGCCCTGTGCTCTGTGTGCACTAAGGTATGTATGGGCATTGCCAGCATGGTATAAAGAACAGTAGCTAATATTCCCATTTCAGATTCTTATATTGTTTGCAAAGCCGTCCTCCCAACCCTGTGAAATAGGTGTTGTAAGTAGTCTTCTCACTCCCCTGCCCGGAAAATGGGTATCAGGTCAAGTGATTGGCCCAGGCTGGTAAAGCTAATAAGTGTCAGAACCCAGGTTTGGAACTCAATCTCTGGGCTTCTTCCCACTGCACCACCCTGCTTTCCTGGAGTCAGAAGGACTTGAGTTCAAATTTGGCCTCAGACACTTAGTATCTGTGTGACCCTGGCCAAGTCACTTAACCCTGGTTGTCTCCACAAAAAAAATAATAATAATGAAATTAGTAATAATAGAGATAGTGTGATATAGTGAAGAGAAAGCTGCCCTCAAAGCCAGGAAAGCTACAGTGCAACAGTGGAAGGTAACTAAAGATACCCCAATACTATCACCCTAATGAATCATGGCATCAAGGTTTAGGGGAATTCCCAATTCAATCAGGAGTGCTGCCTGAATAGCCAAGGTCTGTCAGGCTCATAAAACACTATTGTAATGGGATTCAGATGGCAGGACAACTGACCAATAAAGGCCCATTCCAGGGAGCATGCCAGTCTGCTCTGCCTGGTGCCAGCCCATGGGGTGGATATTTGGGGAGCGCACCGCCAAAGAGCTGAATGGGGCCCTAACCCTTTCCCCTGGAAACACCTGTGCAGGCTCTAAAGTGGAGGGCTGAGCTTCTCCATTCCATGCCATCGTCCTGCTCAGCAGTGAAAGGTCCTCCAAGCATTCACCCCGTGCATACTTTGAGGACTGGGCCTTCGTTAGACAGTCCTTCCCTTCCCCCCAGTATTTATATACCATAATATCTACTTTACATTTGCAGGAAAGATCCATTTCCACAAAATTCTATCAGTTTGTCACCAGCTAAGGCCATAAGTCTGCATGGAGAAAATAGAAAAGGCAAAAGAGAGGGAACCAGAATTGAGCTAAGCTAGTTAGAGGGAGAGAGGCTCCCTTCTGTCTCTGTCCTTTCTCTTTTCCTTCCTGCAATTAAGAGAGATTCACAAGAAGAAAGGACCCTTATTCTCTCCCCTGGAGAGCTATTGTTTCCCAGGATCCGTTCTAAAGTTTGTTTGGAATCTCTAAGTTTGGTACTAGTCTGTTATCTGGGTCTCACAAGCCTTTGTGATGAGAATGTCAATGGCCTGGCCAACACGGAACTGCCGTCATCACTGAAATGCTTCAGCTAAGCACCTACTTGTGGGGCTTCTAGAATAGATGCCACACCGAGAGCGCTATCCATAGAGGCTGATCTCTAGGAGCTTAGGACTTATAGAATCTCCAAGCTGGACAGGACCACAGGCTTCATCTAATCCCAATTGTCTTGCCCATTTCAGTTAGTGCTCTTTTTTTTTAAATTTTTAAAATTTTTTGTTTTTTTGTGAGGCAATTGGGGTTAAGTGACTTGCCCAGAGTCACGCAGCTAGTAAGTGTTATGTGTCTGAGGCTGTATTTGAACTCAGGTCCTCCTGACTCCAAGGCCAGAGCTCTGTCCACTGCGCCACCTAGCTGCCCCTCAGTAGTGCTCTTGACAACCTAGCTTGGCACCATAAATATCATTGGCTCTGAGAAGTAATAACATTATATAGGAAATGAGAGGAGCCAAGAACTTTAATTATTTTTCTGCATTTCTAACCAGGAAACCCAGGGAGGTCTCCTATGATACAGGAAAAGGAGCACCGAGTTGGAGTCAGGGGACCTGGATTCAAATCTCTTTTTTTTTTTTAAGGCAGTTGGGGTTAAGTGACTTGCCCAGAGTGTCAAGTGTTTGGTCTGAGGCTGGATTTGAACTCAGGTCCTCCTGACTTCAGAGCCGGTGCTCTATCCACTGTGCCACCTAGCTGCCCCCAGATTCAAAGCTCACTTCTGATTGATGATTCCTGACCTTGGGCAAGTCATAAATTCCCTGGGCTTTAATTCCTCATCTATAAAAGGAGAGTATTGAACTAGGTGACTGCTGTGGTGCTTTTCTAGCTCTGCAAGCCTACAGACTGCCTGCCTAAGTGAAACTGTTTCCAGAGAGTCTAAAATCCTTGTTCTTTTTTTCTCTCTCTCTCTCTCTCTCTAGAGACTGGCTTTGCTGTCACGGCCATCTCTCGCACCCCTGGGGTGACCTACAGTGAATCATTTGACTTACAGTGCATCATTAAACCCCATTACCCATCGTGGGTCCCAGTGTCGGTGACCTGGAGGTTCCAGCCTGTGGGCACCATTGAGTTCCACAACCTGGTGACCTTCACCCGGGATGGTGGGGTTCAGTGGGGGGACAGGTCCTCTAGCTTTCGAACTCGGACTGCCATTGAGAAAGCAGAGTCCAGCAACAACGTACGTCTGAGCATCAGTCGGGCCAGCGACACCGAGGCTGGTAAATACCAGTGCGTGGCTGAGCTTTGGAGAAAGAATCACAATAGCACCTGGACCCGCCTGGCAGAGAGGACATCCAACCTGCTGGAGATAAGGGTGCTGCAGCCAGGTAACAAGAGCCGTGTTCCTTTATTACGGTGTCTCAAAGTCTGGAAACATAGGCACAATGGGACCCCAGTGACCTCCTCCTCTATAAAACTCTCACCAGAGCCCATAGAAATGGGCATTTGTGGAAAGACTACAGATGGTGGACTTGAGTGTAAATTTCACCTCCGTACCTTACTATTGGTGTGACCTTGGGCAAGTCACTGGGACCTGGGTCTGTTTCCTCATTTGTAAAATGATAGATAGGAGCAGAGGTGTCAAAATGAAATGGAAATAGGGGCCGCCAAATCATACCTAAGCATCCCTTTGGAGCCTACATACTGGCTTGGAAATCACACGTAAACATTCTCTGTGCCCTGCTGTATTTTTATTTATCTTGTTGAATGTTTCCCGATTACATTTTAATACATTTCCCAACACAACGCTGCGTGGTTGACCGTGCTGGCCTGTGTGACCTCTAAGGTCCCTTCCTAAGATTCCACAGTTCTAAAATTCTCCATACATTCATCTCTGGCCCACTGAAACAATAATTTGTACGTGGACAATATGACTTGTATTTCATGGATGTCGATGATTACTCAGGAATTGTGATGTAGTTGCATTCGTCGGCTTCAGTTAGCGGGGAAGTGTAGCGAGTGGGGATGTCTCATACACTGGCTCGTTCCTTGCCCTCTGAGAGCATTTGTGTCACTTACTAAGGCTGTTCTAAGGCCGCTGACACAAATCATAGTCCAAATGACTTCATTATAAGTTTGAGTTCATTTTGTGCCTTTTTTTGCTTTCTACTATGGACTGCGACTTAATTTTGGGGGAACTCCCAGTGTATAAATTCCCCACGCCAAGACAAAACTAATGACTCACCTAAAACTAAGGGCTGGGGTTGGCAGACCGTGGCCCCGAGGCCAAATCAAGCCCACCTCGTGGCCCAGGAGCTAAGAAGGGGTTTTACATTTTTTAAAAAAGATTTTATTTGAAAAGCGTAAAAAAGCATTCTCATTCTAGGTGGCACAGTGGATAGAGTGCTGGGCTTTGGACATAGGGACGATCATATGTTGGTCTGCCTCATTCCCAGCACCTAGTGCTAAGCATGTAGCTGGTGCTCATAGAGAACAGGCTGATTTAGGTGGGGTAGGGGAAAGGGAGGATGTGTTGTTTAGAGAGAGAGAGAGAGAGAGAGACAGAAGGACAGACAGACAGAGACAGAGACTCTCTCCTTTGTGATGAAAATCTCGTCTGACTATGGGGTCGAGTATCTTACTAGATACTACAACTAGATACTAGAACCTAGACCAGAAACATCTTAATAGTCATAGAGTGTTAGATGCCATGAGAGTTCTTGGAGGAAATCTGGTCCAACCTCTTCATTTTAGAAATGACACAGTGGAGGCACAGAGAGAAGCACATTGCCTACAGTCACACAGCTAGCTAGAGCCAGTTAATAATGGTAGCTCACATTTATATAGCACCTGCTACGTGCCAGGCAGTGTGCTAAAGTGCCTTACGAGTATTATCTCATTTGATCCTCACAACAACCCTGAGAGGTGAGTGCTGTTATTATCCCCATTTTGCATTTGAAGAAACTGAGGCAGAGGGACCTCACCCAAGGTCACACAGCGATTTAGTGGGATTTGAACTCGTCTCCCTGATTCCAGGCCCAGCAGAGCCACCTAGCTGCATCTGAAAATCAAAATCTTCTGACTCCCATATCCTATGCTTTTCCCTTTGTGAATGTAAGAGAGATTCTGGAAATGATTTTTTAAAATATCATTTCAGGGGCAACTAGGTGGCTCAGAGGATAGAGCACCGGCCCTGAAGTCAGGAGGACCTGAGTTCAAATCCGGCCTCAGACCAAACACTTGACACTTACTAGCTGTGTGACCCTGGGCAAATCACTTAACCCCAATTGCCTAAAAATAAATAAATAAAATAAAATAACATAAAATATCATTTTAAATCTTTTGTTTTTATGTCACCTTCATTTACAAATCTCTCTCTCCCATTCCCTACCTAGGGAGCCATTCCTTGTAACCAAAGAAAGAGGGGGGGGGGGCAGTACAGCATCATTAATTAACACATGAACTACGGGATGACAGTCTCTGTGCAATGTTGCATGCCCCCAGACCTCTATTTCTACAAAAAAAGAAAGGAAGTGAATTTTCTTATGTCATCTTTGGGGCCATGCCTGGTTACTGTAAATGTACAGTATTCTGTTTCAGGGGGGAGGGAAGATTGCTGTCCTTCTTTCCAATTACATGGCTGGATTTGAACTCAGGTCCTCCTGACTCCAAGGCCACAGCTTTATTCACTGCACTACCCAGCTGCCCCAAGACTCATCTTCTTGAATTCAAATCCAGCCTCCGTCACTTACTAGCTGTGTTACCCTGGGCAAGTCATTTAACCCTGTTTGCTTCAGTTTCCTCCTCTGTAAAATGAGCTAGACAAGGAAATGTCAAACCACTCCAGTATCTCCGCCCAAAAAACCCCAAAAAGAGGTCACGAAGAGTCAGATAACGACAAAAACGACTTAGCACCAACAGTTTGTTTAGTCATTTCCCAACTGATAGGCATCCTCCTTTGTTTCCAGTTCTTGGCTACCACAAGAAATGCTGCTGTGTATGTTTTTAGTGTATGTCAGTCATTCTGCCCTCAAACACTTACTAAATACACTGTGCTAAGTGCTAGTGGTTCACAGAAAGGCCAAAACAAAACAAAGCAAAACTACACTAAAAACAAAAAACAGTCCCTTCTCTCAAGGAATTCACAGATGAATGGGGGAGACAATATGCAAACAACTGTGAACACACAAAAGATTCAGGATGAACTGGAGGTGATCTCAGAGGGAAGGCGCTAGGTCAAGGAGGACTAGGAAAAACTTCTTGCAGAAGGGAGGACTTTAGCTGGGACTTGTAGGAATCCAGGAGGGGGAGATGAGAAGGAAGAGCATCCCAGGCATGGGGGGACAGCCAGTGGAAACAGTCTGAGTCGGGGAACGGCAAGAAGTTCGATGTCACTGGATTATCGAATCTGTGGCGGGGGGAGTAAAGTGTGAGCAAACTGGCAAGGCAGGAAGCGGCCAGGTTCTAAAAGGTTTTTAAAAAGTGAAACAAAAGTGTTTTATAATTGATCCTGGAGGCAATAGGGAGCCATTAGTGTTTATTGAATGAGGAGGGAAGAGAAGAGCCTTCATTTCAAGATTAATTTGACAGAGGTGTAGAGATTGAAATGGGGAGAGACTTGAGGCAGAGGGAACTACTAGAAGGCTATTGCAGCAGTTTAGGTGAAGACGGACTGCACCAGGGTCATTGTAGTGTCAGAAAAGAGAAGTGGGGTAGGGTATGATGTTCCCAAGGTAGAGTGGACAGAACTTGAGAGCTGATTGGGCACGGTGGTGGCGAGAAAGAGTGAGAAGCTGAAGATGACACCTAGGTTTGAAACCTGGAGGTTTGGGAAGATGATGGCATCTCAACAGTAGTAGAGGTTAGGAAGAGTGTGTGAGGGACCTTTCTGTCTGGCTTCCACCTCTTAACAGCAAAGTCTCTGTGGCAAAGAGCATGAACATATTAGTAACTTTTTTTTTGAGCATAATTCCAAACTGCTTCTGGAAGTTGCTTTTTAAAAATAAATATTTTTTTAATAAAGGAATTTAAAATTTTTAAATAAAAATAGAGGAATTTACTTTAAAAATTCCTTCTGTCAGCTCATTTTGGTATTGGAATGGCAGTGAGCATTGATTGACAAAAGGCTTTAGTCAAGTAATCCACAGAGAGAGGGCGAGACAGAGACAGAGACCAAGAGAGACACACAGAGAGAGAAAGAGAGAGAGTGAATAGCCACTAGGGTTAGAATATTAGGAAGTTAGTTAGTTAAGTTAGTTAAAGTAAAAGTGAGCTAGTAAGTCAGTAATCCTTGAAGATGGGGACGGTGGTGAGTTTTTTGTCTTTGTATCTGGCGTCTAGTAGGCATGTGATGTTTGTTGAATTAATTTAAAACTGATGAGAGGGTTAGGAACCTGAGTCGCTTTGTGTGACCTTGGGCAAATCAGCTTCTATGTTCAAGCCTTTATTGTAAAATGAGGATGCTTGTGTAGCAGTATTTATTGAGGTAATATGGGAAATTAGTGCATATGAGTTGTGTTTGAGGTATATACATAAAGGTGCAGGATTATGGCTAGCAGGAGTTAAATTAGGGGCTTGGGGAGTGGCATTATTACTAGGGAGTGTCAGGCACTAAGGAGGATGTATCCCATTAAGTGTGGTTGTTCCCACTTTATTAAATATTTATGCATGGTGCACTTAATATATTCCAAAGTGTTTCATATTCACTTTCCCTGTTATTCCTCATACCCATCCTACTTGAAAACTGGTGTCCTCCTCTTACACCAGAGAGGGGGTGGAAGGAGGAAGAAGGAGGCTGTGATTTCCCCCAAGATCAGACATTTGCATGTACTCTTTCAGGTTTGTCTGTGCTTTCACTTTCAAAATATTTTGACTTCCTTTTTTGTGTATTTCAGGTATCAGAAGGGAACAGCCTAGTCATACTGCTTGGGGTTTGTTTTTGTTTGGTTGGTTGGTTTTTGGGGGGGTGGGGTGGGGGATGGGGAATGAGTAGAAAAAGGAAGCTCTTGTTTTATATATTTTTCCAACAGCATGCTATTTTTATGCCACTGATTATCTCCCCTCTGTGTTCTGTAACAGTGGGTCCTAAGCTGTGATCTGTGGAACTCTGAGTTCCAGAGAAGCACCTTGGTGCTCTTTGATAGGTTTGTTAATGGTGCATGTGGTAAACTGATGCCTGCTCTGCCCTAAGGCATCTTTGATCATTGGGAATTTCAGCTGTTTTGTTTTGTTTTGTTTTCAACTCGTCCACCTCTTCTTTCTCTTAGCGTAGCAATACCTGCCTGCCTCCTGCATCTTTCATGGTGCCTTGCGTATTCTCGGTACTTTTGAGTGTTCCTCAGGTTTGACTGCTGCTCTAGTGTTCTGTCCCTTAACCTCCCCCTCTACTACACGGCCGTTTTCTGACTTCCAGAGTTAAGCAGAAACCCAAGGGATGACTTGTTGCCTGAAGAGTCAGTGGCCACTGGGAAGTGATTTACTCTGAAGAGGCTGTCTGCCTTGCTTACACATTTGTATCACCAGAGTGTGACTCTGCCGTACAGGGGGATATTTGGTGTGGCATAAACTTGGGCTGGCTGTCGTTTGCCTTAGTGCTGTTCATAGGCTCATAGAGTTGTAGCTGGAAGTGATCTTAGATTCCTCCTAGTCCAACACCCTTATTTTACAGCTGAAGGACTGAGGCTTCTGGAAGGGATTTGCCCAGGGTCACAGAGGTAGGAAGTGACTGAGCTGGGATTCAAACCCAGGTCCTCTGATTCCAGATCTGGCACTCTTCAGTTGCTCTGAGATGCGCAGACTGCTCAGGCTTTAAATCCACTTCTGCTGACTCTCCTCTTTGCTTGAGTCCTCAGAATTAAATTAGAAATTGGAGTGTTGAGTCAGGTGAAAGTTGAGTGTGTCTGAATCAGGGAGGAGGGGCAGGGTAATATACTGGCTTCTAATCATTGCCTACATTAAAGTATTGAGTCCTTTGTAACCAGCCCACGAAGGAGACCCAAGACATTCCTTAGAGGAAAGCACAGGGCCAGTTAGGCATTGCCGATGGGTGGAGCCCAGCTTGACTCCCACTCTTTAGTCAGTTATGGTTGAGCCCCTAGGGGAAACTCCATAGGGAGAACTTTTTTTTTTGAGCCAGGTTGACACATTTTGATTCCTAAAAGTTTTTTACCCTTTTAATTTTAGAGACTCAATATCCCTCCAATTTGGGCCAACACAAAAGGCACTCTACCACTGTGTCTCTCCAAACACAGAAGCAATAAGAGAAATGTCAGCACTCATTTTCCAAATGTTTACGACCAGATCTTGGTCTGGCTATTAAATATTGCACATTAAAATTGACAGAGCAATAAACAAGCTTATACTTGGACAGCCTCCGGTGGTAGAAAGCTATCCTGTCAGTAGTTGCTTTGCTCCTGGGATTTTGCTGATGGGCAGTCGGGATGAATATTTAATACTCTGTGGATGTTGCCAAACCAGCTTTCTTCTGTTCCTTAATGCTGATCTGGCTGTTTGGGGGCTTTTCCTCTGAATTTTATTCAAGAGCATGTGATCCACTGACTCCTGTGTCACAGCTGGGTAAATTGACTAACCAGTCACCAGGTGGGCACCGCCCCAAGATCTGGTGCTCATTTTCCTTAGCCCCAGCTTCCTACTAGGCTAGGAACTTTCCTGCTCCACATGGTTTCCCTCCCTCTGTTCCAAATAGTTTGGGCTTTTTTTCTGCACAGGCAGAGAAAGCTCCTTGCCTTTTACTTGGGTTCATATGTCAGGTTTAGTGAGTACACTTGGACTCAGAAAGACTTAGGTTTGAATTCTGCCTTGACACTTAGACCTGAGTTCAAATCCAGCTTGACACTTACTGTTTGTGACTCTGGGTGAGTCATTTAACCTAGCTCCCTTATTTATAAAATGAGGGGGGGATAGCTTCTACTCCAATTGAGTGTTGTTACTACTGTTCAGTCCTTTCAGTTGTGTCTAACTCTTCATGACCTCATCTGAGGTTTTCTTTGCAAAGATACTGGAGTGGTTTGCCATTTCCTTCTCCAGCTCATTTTACAGATGAGGAAAATGAGGCAAGCAAGGTTAAGTGAATAGTTCATAGTCACACAACTAGTAGGTGTCTGAGGTTAGATTTGAACTCAGGTCTTCCCGACTCCTGGTCTGGCTCTCTGTCTGTTGCACTACCTAGCTACCCTCAGTTGACTAGTGTGTATCAAGAGAGATAATGTAATGTAAAGCAATTGGCAAACCTTAAAATGCTGTACATATGTGTCAAGTGGTATCATCATCATCATCATCATCGTCGTCATCATCATGGTCATCATCAGTGGCCTGGGGCTTCTGAACAAAGTTACTCACCATCGAAGCTGCTGCTGGTGTTACTCAGAACTATGTGTGGAGGCAGGTGAGGCAAGGCTAGTGCTAGCATCTATATGACTTCTTATAATTCTTTCAGCAAATGCTTCTGAGTAAGAGAGTTAACGGTCTGTTTTAGAGGGCCGTTGATAAATTGGAGCGTGTCCAAAGGAAGATAACCAAGACAGTCAAGGAACTTGGATCACATCATAGAATTGTTTTTAATTTTTTTAATCAAACATCTACTCCCTTCCCCAGTATTATTCCCTCTCTCTCCCTTCCTCCACCATCAACAGGAGGAAAAAGGGGGAGAAGCCTTTTTAACAAGTATTAACAAGTATTAACAAGTATATTTTGCTCAATACACACGTATATACAGTCAAGCAAAACAAATCGCCCTGTTGGCCATGTCTGAAAACTGTATGCCCCAATTTGCACCCTGTATCTATCACCTCTCTTTCAGGAAATAGATAGCCCAGTTTTTATCATGGATCCTTTGGAATTGCAATTGGCCATTGCGTTGATCAGGATTCTTAAGCCTTCCAAAGTTATTTGTCTTTCCATTGTCATTGTCACAATATAACTTGTTCTCTTGACTCTTATCACTTCACTCAGTATCATTTCATACAGATTGTCTCAAGTTTCTCTGAAACCATCTTCATCATCATTCATTTAGCCCGGTAGCATTCCCTCCCGTTCAGATACCTAACTTGTTTAGCCATTGCACGTCATAAAATTGTTTGAAGAAAGTGGAATTGTTTAGCCTGGAGGAGACTGTTTTCCAGTATTTTTCATGGGATCATAGTGTTTGGAAGGGACTCTCGATAGTCCAAACCTGAATGGAGAAACTGAGGCTCGGAGGGATTAAGTGCCAAAGGGCACACAGAAAGTAAATGATATGAAATCAGTTGTGACTCAAGCCTTCTACTCCAGGTCGAGCCCTCTTTTGATTTCACCAGCTACTTTTTATAGGAAGGGCTGTCAAATGTAGATGGACTTGGTTTTACTTTGTGTGGTTCCAGAGGACCACTAGGGATGGGGGATAGGGTGGGGTGGAGGTGGTGGGGAGGGGAGAGATGAGTAGAAGGTAAGGCAGGAAACACAGCATCAAAAAAGAATTTCCCAGGATTTAGAGCTGTCCAGCAGTGCAGTTGGCTACCTTGTGAGATGAAGTGGTCCCTTTCACTAAAAGTCTTCCAGAAGAGACTAGATGATGCCCTGGAATGAGCCTGGGATGTAGAGATACTCTTGCTTTCCCTAAAGGGTTGGACTGCATGAGTCCTAAAGTCTCATTTAGCTCAGAGATTCTATGATTATGGAATATAGATACCTACTACAGGCAAGGTGTCATGGTAGGGTGGGAGGGGGGAGGTGGAGGAGAGAGAGGGGGGAAAGAGAACATGAGATAATATATGAGTGCTGTAAGAGAGATACAAAGAATGGGGCATCTAGGTGGCATAGTTGGATAGAGCACTGGCCCTGGATTCAGGAGGACCTGAGTTCAAATGTGGCCTCAGACATATAACACTTACTAGCTGTGTGACCCTGGGCAAGTCCCTTAACCCCATTGCCTAGCCAAAAAAATTTTTTTTAAAGAAAGAGAGGTACAAAGAAAGAGCCATGACAATTCAGAAGATAAATCACTTCTGCTGAAAGAATGAGACAAACGACAAAGAAATGTACAATTGAAAAAAAAGTTGGAGTGTTTATATGTGAGTAACCAATGAGAAACTCTACTGGCATCTTGGAGGTATCAAGAAAAGTCATGTAGTGTCTTCAGAGTGTTGGGGAGGACCCCTGTGATGAATTCATGGAGAACATGGGGCAGCTGGGCGGTGCAGTGGACAGAAAGCTAGACCTGGAGTCAGGAAGATCTGAGATCAAATCCAGCCTCAGATACTTATTGGCTTGCAACCGTGTCCAATTCATTTAGCTTTCACGTGCCTTAGTTTCTTCACCCATAAAATGGGGATAGTAGTAGCATCTGTCTCCCAGCATTGTTGTGAGGATCCAGTGAGATAACATTTGTAAAACATTAAGTACAGTGCCTGGCGCACAGTATGCTCTATGTAAATGTTGGTTATCATCCTCTTCAGAGACAAAGATCGTTTCTATCTACCTCCCTGCAGAGAATGCCCGCATCAGGAAAATCAGAAGTTTATTGGAGTATTTGAGATCCGGCAAGACTTCATGCGCGAGCAGTGGGTTTGGAGTCAGAAAAACTGGGTTCAAATCCTGCTTCTTCCAACTTCCCTTGTAACCTTTGGCAAGGCATTGAATCTCACTGGGCTGTAGTTTTCTCATCAGTAACGTAAGGAGGTTGGACGAGATGCCCCCTAGGGTCCCTCCCTCTTGAGCTCTTTATATTTTATGATCCTGTTTGTTCTGAGTCCTCTTTCTGTCTCTCATAGGCTTGTCATGTCTCCCAAGACTGAGGCCTCAGCTTTTTTCTATCAATATTTACGTCTTTACTTGGTGTCTGGTCAGGATGCAACTAATTCTGCAATCTGTGTACGTAATTGCTATAGACCATGGTTGTCAATAGTGTTAATGTAGCAACCTCAGCAGCAAACATGGCAATTAAAAAAAATGCCTGTTGCATGCAGGACACTGGGGGAATTCGGTAGGAGTTTATAGTCTGCGAGAGAGGTAAGACACACACAGATAGCTATGCAATAGTTTTAGGAGTGTATGTTGAAATTATGAAACAAATGCTATATGCCTGGCCATTTGGGGTACTGGATAGAAAGCTGTTTTGAGAGTCAGGAAGGCCTTGGTTTGAATCCTGCCTCCGATTTTATCTCAGTCTTTGACCAAATCATTTAATGACACTGAGCCTTAGTGTCCTTATTGGTAAAATAGCACTATGTGCTTATTGGCTTGTGGACTGGAGTTGTTGTACTGTAACCATTTGGGGAGGGAGGCTCAGCCTCTTTGAACCCCCATTTCCTTATCTCTAAAAAGACAACTGATGGCAGTAGATTGTTGGGAGGGGCTGTCTGCAAATTGTTGAAAGGAGGATGAGTTGAGGTCTGAGGGAACAGGAAATTATTGGTGTAGTAACCAAGGAAGACTTTCTGGAGGAAAGGACATTGGAGTTGGATTCTAAAGACTGCAAGAGAGTTCATTGAGGCTATTGGGATTTTCCCTAGACATGAAGAATAGTGTAGACAAAAGCATACAATTACAAGTGCAGTGTCAAACCTGGCATTTGTGTCCCAGGATCCATTAGAGTGCCTCGAGGGGCACTCTAGGAGAATCTGGAAGAGATAATTGGATATAATCTGGAATTAGGAGCCTAGCTTAATCAGGGGCTTATTTTGGAAATTCTCCAACAGAACAAATAGGCAGGGGACAACTTAAAAGTAAAGCAGAGTGCATTGCTTTCCATCATTGAACAAGATGATGCTTCCATGAAAGTGATGGGGCCTAGCCTCTGGGATTTCTGGTTTCATAGAGGCTAAGAGTGAGTCAGTCATTTAACAAATGTTTATTAAATTTTACTCTGTGCCAAGTAGTGTGTTAGGCACTGAGGATATAAATACGAAAAGAAGAAAGGAAGGGAGGGAGGGAGGAAGGAAAAGAGAAGGAAGAAAGGAAGGAAAAGAAAATTCCGTACTCCCAATGAGCTTACATTCTAATGGGAGAGACAAGAAGTACATATATAAATATATACAACATAAAGATAAGGTGAATTAGTACAAATATAAACAAAATAGTTAAACACGAAGGCATTTGGCAGGGTGGGCACTAGCATTTGGGAGCAGGAAAGGCTTCATGCAGAAGATAGTGCCTGAGCATCCTCTTAAGGGGCTCTATGAAGCAGAGTGAAGGAGGGATGACATTCTAGGAATGGGAGACAGGAGGTAGAGTGTCATATGTGAGGAACAGAAAGAAGGTCATTTTGTCTGGGTCAGAGAATTCTGGAGAGTGAATAACGACCAATGAAGCTGGAAGAAGAGATTGGATCTAAGTTGTGTAGGGTTTTCAGAGATAAACGGAGCAGTTTATAGTTGATCCTAGAGGTAATAGCAAGCCACTAGAATTGATTAAGTAGGAGAGTCACATGATTAGACATGCAGTTAAGGAAAATACTCTGGCAGCAGTGTGTAGAATGGACTGAATTGGGGAGAGAGTTGAGGGAAGACTAATTGGGAGGCTCTTATTACAGTCTAAATCATGAGGAGTGGAACCAAAGAGTAGCAGTGTGAGGAGAGAGGAAGGTTCGTATGTGAAAATAGAAACGGCAAGGCTTGGCAATTGATTGGCTGTGTGAAGATGAGGAAACAAGATACTCCTCAGGTTGTGAACCATGAAAACTACCTTTGACAAAAATTGGGGAGGTTGGAAGAGGGAAAGGTTTAGGGGGGAAAGACAATGAGTTCCGTTTTGGACATGCTGAGTGGTGTCTCTGGTAATGTGGACCTGAAGCTTGGGGGCAGACATTGTATACAGAGGGAGATAAATAGGTTAACTAGATAGATACAGACATCTGTATCAACAGATGTCTGTGATTTATGTGCACAGAGATCATATTTTAAGTCTCTGGGAACGTGTTACCGAGACAGATTGTAAAGGGAGAAGAGAAGGCGATCTAGGGTAAAATCTTGAGGAACACCCCTACTTAGTAGGTCTGTTATAAATAAGGAACCGGGGAGACTGAGAAGGAGTGATAAAACAGGGAGGAGGTGAACTGGGAGAGAGGACTGTAGACAAAAACACTGAGAAGAGAACATATTCAGCAGGAGAGAATGGTCAGCAATATCATATGCATTAGATAAGTCAAGAAGGATGATGACTGAGGAAAGACCATCCAGATTGGTCATTCGATCATTGATAACTTCGGTCGAAGAGAGAAGTTTCAGGTGAATGATGAGGCGACCACCAGATAGTCCTAGTGTTTTTGTAGTCTAGGAACTTAATGAAAGTGGTAGCCATGTGAGTAGAAAGAAAGTGCTGCAGCATTGGCCAGTTACCCAGCCAGGAGTGTATAACCGACTTAACTGGCTGCAGGAATCCAGAGTCAGCCTCAGGCTACAGAAGTGACCCTGGCTGGACTCGAGATGTGGAAGAGAAAAATAACAAGCTTGGAATAGTTGCTGAGCTCTGGCCTGCTTGCCAGGTGTGTGCCTTATTCCCCAAATGCCTTTCTTTCAAATTTCTCAACACTTCACAATATTTTGATGTGAGGAGAATAAATGGAAATGACAAAAAAAAAACCACACACACATGCACACACAACAAAAAACGTTTTTCGTCTTTTGATTCTTGCCTTCTGTGCTGCAGTTTAGTCATAGGATACCAATTTAACATATGCAGTTTCTATAGCAATTGAGGTTTCCTTAGTAACGGTTGCAAAAATAATCTGGCCCCAATTAATAATGCATTTTAAGACTATTTCTACACTCCACTAAACAACCAAATTATTTGGCAAAGAACCAGATAATTCAGATGGTATCATCTGTACTGATCTGATCTGCATATGGAATATTTGTTTGGAAAAGCTTAAAAGGGGGGGGCAGGCGGGTAACTGGTTGTTGCATGTGTCATAGGATACTTTCCAGTCCAAAAAATCAGGATCAGTTAGCAGGTGTAGACTGGCAAGCTAATATGAACCAAGTTTCCCAGGCTTTTGCGCTTCCTACCAAAATCTGCCCTCAATTCCATACTAGCATTGTCTGAGTAGGAAAGAAGGCTAACTGCTGGACTTCATTAACAAAAATATCAAATAAGGGCTGGGACAGTAAGAGATGGGATTTTCCACAAAGACACACTTAGTACTTTGTCTGTAAGCTTTTTTCTTCAGCTTTATTGACCAGGTTGGTTGGATGGTACATGTGAATTGCCTGCTTTTTTTTAAGAAAGTATGGCTTGTTCTACAGATATCCTTAGGACGATGAAGTGTGGTGTAATGAAGAGTGATGGGTTTGGAGTCAGTAGAGATCTGAGTTCAGATGTCATCACTGATACTAGGTGTTGCTTGAGGAATTCCTTATTTTTCAAATGGGGATAAACCTTTTTTGCCTTTACATTACTTTTAGGATCATAGATCTATAGCTGGAAAGTGCCTCCACAAATCATCTAGTCCAATCCCTTTATTTTACAGTTGAGGAAACTGAGGTCCAAGGAGGTAAAGTGAATTGTGGCAGTCACACAAGTGGTAAGCATCAGAGGCAGGGTTTGAACCCAGGTCTTCTGCTTCTCTTCTAGAACCAGTGTTCTTTCTTTTATATCACATTTCACTCCTCCTGGGGTTGTTGTGAGGATCAAATGAAATAATGTATGTAAAGAATTTATAGTCTTCCAAGGCCTGATTCACGGTCCAGGGCTCAGATCCAGCCACATTCTCACTCTTCTTTCTCTCTACCCCTCTTGTGACCCACAGCACACATGGACTAGACAGCTGGCTGGATTAAACACACACACATGCACACACACAACAGTTGTGACTGTCAAGCCTTTTTTGGTCCTCTGAAAGTAAGTGGCCCTTTTGGGAATGAAGCTTGGACTGTGGGCAGCCCTGCGTGCTAGCTAACCAGCCTGAAGCCAGCAAAAAAAAAAAAAATCAGCTGTTCTCTCCAAGTGCCCTCCTCTAGTTTTGCTTCAGCTGCACCTGGCACCAAAATCCCATTCTTCCCTGAAAATCAAGAGCTTGGCCAGCAGAGGATGCTGGAGCCTCATCAGAGCACAGCTTTCTGTACTCACAGGGCTGGCCCCTGGTACACGCTCACTATGGGGCAGCCTATAATCAGTAGTTTTTCCTTCTTTCCTGTCCCACCCACTAGAGAGATTTGGTTCCTACTTGTATAAGGCTTAGCTTGAAGAAAGAATGGAAACCTACTGACCTTGTTAGCAGTGGCTATTTACCAGGCACAGAGGTAGCCATTAGGGCCTGCTTGTAAGAAAGGACCCACTGTGGTAATGGTTGTATGTGATGGAGATTTCTGAGAATCTTAAAATTATTTGCATACGTGCCTTAAGGCAAATAAGGTGTTTCAGCTACAAACCCTAACGTAGAATTCCCTTTAGATGTAGCTTGTGCGGTATTACCCTCACAGGGCCTAGTGAATAAAACGGTCCTTTTCTTTTGATCCAGGGACCCCACAGCTGGGCACCTACACCAAAGAGGCCAGTGATAGAAAGGCTCTGTGATACACCACAATATTTATAGCAGCTTTTTTTGTAGCAGCAAAGAAGTGGAAACAAAGCAGATGCCCATTGATGGGGGAATAGCTCAGTAAATTGTTGTATGTGAATGTATTATTGTGCTGTGAAACATAGCCAAGAAACATGGTGGAGTTAAATGAACTGATTCAAAACGAAGTGAGCGGAACCAGTAAAACAAGATACAAGGCGATTACAATGATATAAATGGATTGAGTCTAAGGACCTGGTATAAATCCCTGCTCTGCTGCCTGTCTAGCTTAAACACCTGTTGAAGTATTATTGTTGTTTGGTTGTGTCCAACTCTTCGTGACCCCATTTGGAGTTTTCTTGGTGAAGATACTGGAATGGTTTGCCATGTCCTTCCCCAACTCATTTTACAGATGAGGAAACTGAGGCCAATAGAGTTGAGTGACTTGTCTACAGTCACACAGCTATTAAGTGTCTCAGGCCAGATTCCTATTGAGTTGCCTCTAGGCAAATTATTTAGTCTCACTGGGCCTTAGTTTCCTTTTCTGAAAAACAAGGAGATTGAAGCAGATCTCCAGTCTCACCTTTGAGCTCTAAATCTATGGTCCGATTATCACTCCCATGAGAATCCATCTCCTCACACATTAGTGCATCATCTCTGGTGTCAGCTCCTCCTTCTTTTCCTGGCAGCCCAGTAACAGATGGCAGAAGGGAAGAAGAAACAAGGATCTCTCGATGGTGTGAGTCTTCTTCCTTCCACTTGCTCCTTCCCCATTCACCCACCTGACTATTTTCCCTGGGGTAGCCCTAACCTGATTTTCTCTGATCACTGTCTGTCATGTCACAGGACCAGAGATTTAGAGCTGGAAGACCACACAGAGGCCAGTTAGTCTAACCTCCTCCTTTTACAGATGAAGAACTCGGGTACAGAGTGATTGACCTGTAGTCAGTCACATCACATGGGTAGTCTCAGAGTCTCAGAGCCAGGATTCAGACCAAGGTCATTGGGTCTAGAATTGAAAGGAACTTTAGAGGTCATCTCTTCCAATACAGAGGAAATTGAGGCCCTGAGAACTTAAAGCAATACAGGTAGTAGCAGAATTTGAATTTGAATCTGGGTCTTCTGACATCCTCTTCCCTGCCCCCACCCCAGATTATCTCCCATTTATAAATACCATAAATATCTTATATCAACGTGGTTGTTTATTATCTCCTCTATTAGATTATGAGCCCCTTGAGGATAGTGACCACGTCTTCTCCCTTCTTTGTAACGTCAGCGCTCAGCACAGTGGACAGGCTGGGTCACTGACTAATTCCCATCAGTTTTCTTTCCATGGTGCCCCAGTCTTCCTACCCTGCCATGTTGCCTTTCAAACCTCATGGCTGTGATGATTATTAGAAAAGAAGGGTAATCTCTGCCCAGTTCCCAGCCAGTTCACCTCCTTGTGAAAACATGATCTCCTGAATTTCCTCCCCGTTACCCCTTATATTATGAAAATAGAAGGAATATCCATGAACATTCACTGTTACTTATCGGCATTAAAAACAATGAAATAATTTTTCACTAAAGTAACACGAAGTTGGCTGAAGGCTTAGTATGCAAACCTGTGTTCTGACCTTGGATTTGCTACTTAACTATTTATGTGACCTTGGATGAGTCATTTTCCTCATCCCCACTCTTGACCTCATTTCGTTCAACTACCAATTGAAGTTGGACTCAGTAATCTGTATGATACCTTCTAGCTCTTTCTGTAGTCATGAATGAGTTGGAGTCACTGTTCCAGATTACAGTCTGTCTCTTAGGTTACGGTCTGTCTCTTAGTGGCAGAGATTATACCACTGTTCATGTTTGGGTTATTTTGAATTTAGAATGCACCCTACATTTTGGGGAGTACTTTAGCATAAAATCCACATCACCAGTTCCTATATACCTTGTTTTCAGTCAAGGCTACTAGTTTGGTTTTTTTAATAGCTTTTTTTCCCAACTACATGTAGAGACAATTTTTAACATTCATTTAAAAGTTTTTTTGAGTTTTAAATTTTCCTCCCTCTCTCCCTTTTCTCCCCCCTCCCCAAGATGGCAAGCAATCTGATATAGGTTATATATGGGCAATAATGTAAAATAGATTTCCACATCAGTCATGTTGTGAAAAAAGAAACAGATCAAAAGGAAAAAAAACACACACCAGGGGAAAAAAATGAAAATAGTATGCTCTGCTCTGCATTCAGACTCCATAGTTCTTTCTTGGGATGTGTTTTCGTTTTCCATCATGAGCCCTTTGGAATTGTCTTGGATCATTGTATTACTGAGAAGATCTAGGTCAGTTGTGGTTAATTATCACAGTGTTACTGTTACTGTGTACAGTGTTCTGGTTCTGCTCACTTAGCATTAGTTCATGTAAGTTTTTCCAGGTTTTTCTGAATTGTGCCTGCTCGACATTTCCTATAAGGGCTACTAGTTTTGACAAACCTTAGTGCGTGGGACTAATACATCGAGACCCTCTCAAAACCCGAAAGTTCACTTTGAGGACAGCTGTGTCTTTTCAGTGCAGGGGGAAGTGAGGTCGGATGCTTTGGCTGTCCTTGGTGACCTGTTTTCTCTTTCCTTACAGTGACAAAACTACAAGTGAGTAAGTCTAAAAGGACGATCACCTTGGTGGAGAACAGGCCGATCCAGCTGAATTGTTCGGTGAAGTCTCAGACGAGCTTGAACTCGCACTTTGCAGTCCTCTGGTACGTCCACAAGCCCTCCGATGCTGACGGAAAGCTCATCTTGAAAACCACCCACAACTCTGCGTTTGAGTACGGTACCTACGCCGAGGAGGAGGGCCTTCGGGGGAGGCTCCAGTTTGAGAGACACATGTCTGGCGGCCTCTTCAGCCTGACTGTCCAGAGGGCGCAGGTCAGCGATAGTGGCAGCTACTACTGCCATGTGGAAGAGTGGCTTTTGAGTCCCAACTACGCCTGGTATAAGCTGGCAGAAGAAGTTTCAGGACGGACTGAGGTCACAGTGAAGCGGCCAGGTAATGTGAGCTAGGTCACCTGCCCATCATCAAATATGGAAACCTCCAGAGTGCAAAGGGATCCTGAGATCAGAGCTTTCGAGCTGAAAAGGCCCTTAGAAGCCATCAAGTACACCCCTTTCAGAGGCCTCATTTTACAGCTAAAGGGGTGAGATTTAGAGAGGGGGCAGCTAGATGGCGTAGTGGATAGAGCACCAGCCCTGGATTCAGGAGGACCCGAGTTCAAGTGCGGCCTCAGACACATAACACTTACTAGCTGTGTGACCCTGGGCAAGTCGCTTAACCCCGTTGCCTAGCCAAAAAAAAATTTTTTTTAATTAAAAAATTAGAGAGGTTATTGAATAACTTGTTCAAGGTCACACAAATACTGGGTGACGAAGGAAAGCTTCGAGTTGAATCCCGGTCGTCCTGGTTCCAGGTCCAATGCCCTATCCACTGTCCTGCCCTGCCACTTCATCATCTAAGAGGTCCATTGTTGGAATTTTAAGGGGCTTTGCAAAAGAATTAAGGGAACCAGTCATTGCATGGGTCTATTTACCTGACGTGCTGTAAGGAAAAAGGGAAATTTGTGAGGCTTAATTTTAGACGCATCATTCAGTAAGCATTTATTAAGTGCCTGCTCTGTGCTGGGGATACAAAAAGAGGCAAAAGATAGTCCCTGCCCTCAAGGAACTTGCAATCTAATGTTGTTGTTGTTGTTATGACTGTTGAGTTGTATCAGTGGTGACTGATTCTTTGTGACTCCACTGGACCTCTGTCCAGTGGACAGAGTTTTCTTGGCAAAGGTGCTCAAGTGGTTTGCTGCAGTGGCAAACAGAGGTTAAGTGACTTGCTCAAATTCAGCCAGCTAGGATGTTTCTAGGGCTGGATTTGAACTCAGGTTTGCATGACTCTTAAGTTCAGCGCTGTATCCACTTAGCTGTCCCCTACACATAAAGAGATCAGGATGTAGGGACAACAAGGGACAAGCCTAGTAAAGCCTGTTGGAGGATGTGTGCGGGTATGGGTGTGGGTGTGTGTACACACGTGTGTACTGGATGTGTTGAGAGTCTAAGACGCATTTAGAAAACTGCGTCATTCCGAAAAACTCTTCTTTATGCCCACAGAGCCAGCAGCCTTATTGCTGTGTAAAGCTGTGACCTCATATCTATCCAATTGAGGATTCTGGTGGCCTGTGTTCTGACCTCAGTTTTTTGAAGGTTTCTCCTAGGGCCTTTGAACTTTGGAGATTGCCAGTGACCACTGTATTGGTTGCCCACATTATCCCGCGTATCTATCTTTACCTAGGATTTGGGCTTCCCTGTTCGGGTCTTAGTACTCAGAAGCCTTTAAAATGTGCTTTGCCTTATCAGACACTGTTGGCACTGAAACTAGAGATTGTACGTTGTTCATTAGAGTGTGAGCCCCTTGAGGGACTGGACCAAGTTTTTGCCTGTCTTAGCACAGTGCCTGGAACTGAGCATTAAGGACTTAATAAATGCTTATTGACTTGAGGCCCTAATTGAGGCTAGCACTTAGAGGAAAAGAGGTATCATAAAAATTCCTTTAAAAAAAATCTCTGCTTGAAAGAAATGAGCCTCATTAAAAGTTTTTTTGCGGGGTGGGGGGTGAGGGGTGGGGGGAGGATAGAAATACCATTTATGGTAGATGGATTTTGGTTTTTAAGCTTAGCTAACAGGATTTTGAAGGCTAAGGTAGGCCCATACCTCATTAAGTTTTGTGACCTGAGAACCTACCCCCTGCTTGTCCACACCTTCTCATTTCTGTTACTGTGTATTAAAGCATCGTGTTCAAGGCTGCTGAGGATTTAGCCAACAACTAGACTGGTAATTATTCCCCTGGAAGTGCCCTGTGCTTGAACTGGGAACTCAGAGATAGAGAATTCTCATTTAACTTCTAGGGGGGGAGCTTGATTTGTGGAACTGGAAAGGGATGCTTTTTTCTAAAACTGAAAAGCTTTAAGGAGCACGGCTGGCCTAGTAGCTTTACCAGGGAAAGGCCCAGATTCTGGCCCCAGTGACCTGCCACCATAGCCAAAATCTCAACTATTAGAGATGATGTCCTTTGGTTTAAACTTAATTTAAAAAGACAGATGATCCTGGGAAAGATAATTGATGAAGCCTTTTCCAGCCATATATGTATATGTATCATATATGTATATTAGTGTAGGGTATGAATTATTTAATTTTTACCCCTTTACCCTGTGAAAACTGACAGGGAATGGTGATTTTGATAGAGGAGATTCACCTAGGTCAGGAGTGGGGAACCTGTGTCCTTCTAGGTCCTCGAGTGCGGACTTTGAGTCCGAGTTTTACAGAACAAACCCTTTTATTAAGGGGGTTTGTTCTGTGAAGTTTGGATTCAGTCAGAGGCCGCACTTGAGGACCTAGAGGGCCACATGTGGCCTTGAGGCCGAAGGTTCCCCACCCCTGAGCTAGATGGTGCCGTGGGCAAGAATGGACACTGTTTGGAAGTCCCACCTCAGACATTTTTTTAGCTGGTCACCCAAACTTCTCATCCTGTTTACCCATCTATAAAATGGGAATAATAATAGCACCTACCTTCCAGGGATGTTTTAAGAATCAAATGAGATTTTTAAAAAAGCTTTTTGCATACCTTAAGTACTCTTTATCAGTGCTAGCCCTGAATATTATCATCATCATCATCATCATCATTATTATTATTATTATTATTAAGTCAAACAAACATTCTATAACTGGACATGAGTTATTAGCTTATTAACTTATAGGATTTATATTAACTTATGGGATTTATTAGCTTCCCCTCTACCATTTTGAAAAATCACTCTGGTGACAGAAGCTCCTCTAGCCTCCCTTCCCAAATCTCTACCACTTTTATAATGCTAATTGACATTTATGTAGTGCTTTAAAGGTTGGGAGGCCCTTGGCATGGATTATCAAACAAATCATACAAGGAATGTTTTAATGAGAGGAGAATTAGTCACAGCCTCCCTTTATCTCTTTAAATTTTTTAATAGTTAGCTGTTACTTGTAGGATAAAATGCAAAACCATCAATATAGCATGTGAAGTCTCCTCAATGTATCCCCTCCTTGCCTCCCTTTTCAGTCTTATTTCATATCCCAAGCTATTTCTTGTATATGTCATTTCATCTCCCACCTCTCCATCTTTGCATGGGTGGATCTTGGTGTCTGGAATATGCACTGTCTTCTCACCTATATCTTGGAAATCCAAGCTTCCTTCAGAATGCAGGTAGTTCAGATGCCACCTTCTTCAGGAAGCCTTTCTTGATTTTCCCCTCCCTCTAATTGTTAATTCTTTTTCTCTCTTGAAATTACTTTATATTATCTTGTATATATCTTGTGCAGCAGCTAAGTGGTACAGATTGCCAGGCCTGGAGCCAGGAAGACTTATCTTCCTGATTTCAAAAAAAGCCTCAGACACTTACCTAGCTGTTGGCCTCAGTTTCCTTATCTGTAAAAAGGAGCTGGAGAACATTAGTTGTAATCCTTCTTTACATCTTGACTAATAATGTGAAAATATATTTAATATGAATGTATAAGTAGAGCCTATATCAGATTGCATGCCATCTTGGGGAGGGAGGAGGAGGAGAAAATTTAAACTCAATCATATGGAAGTGAATATTGAAAACTAAAAATTAATTAATTATTTAAAAAAATGAGCTAAAGAAGGAAACAGCAAACCAAGAAAACCCCAAGTGGGGTCACAGAGAGTTGGACACAACTGAAAAATGATTGAACATCAGATATATTTTGTATTTACCCGTCTTCTCTACATGCTTCCTACCTTCCCCCCAAGGATATGTAAGGTAGGATTCCCACCAAGGATATCCCTACCCTACTTTTCTTTGTATCTTCAGCACATTACACACAGAGGTAATTATTAAATGTTTGCTAAATTTTTTCCAAGACGCAGAGTGATCCAGATAACCCATTCTAAGAATCTCTATCTCTTTATTCAAGGGTTGATCTGCTGATTTCCACCCCAACACCCCCTCCCACTGTCGCTTTGATTTGGGTCCTGCAGCATTAGATGGGTTTGCCTGCTCTGTTCTGTAAAGTCATGTGCTCTTCTATCATCCTCTGGTCTGATTTTCCTCTTACCCTGTTGTTGGCAGATATCCGCCTGAAGCTGAGCCAGGCCCAAGGTAACATCACAGTTCTGGAAACACAGAAGGTAGAACTGGAGTGTGTGGTCCTAAATCGCACCAGTGGGACATCCCGGCTTGCTGTGGAATGGCATGTGTGGAAGCCCAACCACCCAGAGAGAGAAACGGTCGCCCGCCTGAGTCGAGAGGCCACCTTCCACTATGGGGAGCAGGTTGCTAAGAACCATTGGAAGGGGAGGCTGCATTTGGAAAGCCCTTCTCTGGGAGTTTACCGCCTCATTATCCAGAATACCGCTGTTCAGGACAGCGGGACATACAACTGCCTTGTGGAGGAGTGGCTGCAGAGCCCCAATGATGTGTGGTATAAGCGGGCAGAAGAGTCATCCGGACAGACGATTGTCACAGTATTGAGACCAGGTGAAGGACAACTCACTTCCAAACCTTTCTCTTCAACATTTTCCCCATTAGATGCCATTTTATATACAGAAAACACAATTGCCTATTAATAAAAGCTAGTAGGAGCTTAGATATTTTGCAGTTAATTGCATAAGCCTTTCTATTACAAAATTTCACCTCAAAAAATGTTCCCTTTAGAGGGAAAAAAAATCTATCTGGTTTCAAACCCATCTCAGATACTTATTAGCTGTGTGAACCTTAGGTTAGTCATTTAAACTCTCTCAGCCTCAGTTTCCCCATCCGTAAAATGGGAATAATAACAGCATCTACCTCCCGGGGTTGTTTTAAGGATGCTTTTTTTTCCTTAGATGGAATGAATTCTTGCAGTTAATGGCAGAGCTCTTTCTGCCATTTCTTAAAAGAATAAGTTTTCAGAGGACTTAAAACTTAAAATAGCCAAATTTTGTTTTCCTTAAGCTTTTTTGTGGATTGCCAGGGTTTTTTTTCTGTTTGTTTGTTTTTTGAGACGATCAGGGTTAAATGACTTACCTAGGATCAGGTCCTCCTGACTTCAGGGCCAGTACTTTATCCACTGTGTCACCTTGCTGCCCTGTTAAAAACTGGAGAAATGATTAGTATACACATAAACGAAAAGATGTAAATAGCCCAAAACTTCCTCCCTGCCTTCCTTTTAATTTTTCTCATGGTAATGGCTGTCCCATTTTTTTTTTCCTTTCTGGAGGTTATTTAGAAGCATAGAGTGGCTACACATATGGCTTGTTACCAATTTAAAGGAATAACCTTAAAAATCAGGAAATGCGTGATCCATGTTTCCATAGCAACATCAACTGTCAAAATGGGAGACAGTTACCATTTAGCAGTCTGCCTGAGAATGCTTAGCATGAATGAGTTGATAGCAGACTGTCCCCACATATTAGCATATATGATTTTTAAACTTGGCTGGTTTTTGCCTCTATGGTACTATTTTTAGTTTCAAACAGAGATGTACTTTTTATTCATCTGTTCCCACTATGATGGAAAGAACCTTGGCCTTCTTGGAGTCAGGAGATCAGGGTTGCGTTCCTTATTCTGACATTTATTCTAGTATGTGACCTTGAGCAAATTACTAGACCTTTCTCAGTTTCTGTTTCCTCATCAGTAACATGTGAAGAAAAGTAATTATACTGTGTGTCCTATAGGACTGTTTTGAAGGTCAAATTAATAATAATAAATATAATAGCTAACACTTAGGACACATATGGAAAATGTATTACAAATATTTTCTCATTTCCTCCTCATAACAACCTACTGGGAAGTACGTACTGTTAATTAACACCCTCATTTTAAAGATGAGGAAACAGGCAGACAGAAGTTAAGTGACTTGCCCAGAGTCACAGCTAATAAGTGTCTGAGACCAAATTTGAATTCTTCCTAACTCCAAGCCCAGCATTCTGTCCGCTCTGCTATCTAGCAGCCATAATGAGAAAATATAGGTAGCACTTTACTATTACAAAAGTGCTTTATGTAGATTGTTATAATATACAAGAAAATAAGCCTCAGTGCTTTATAAAAACATCTTTTTTTTTTTAACATATCCCAGTGTCTCTTAGTGTTGGGGATGTATTCTCTTATTTCCTGGTGTAGTGGAAGACAGATGTGCAAATTTAGAGCCTTCCCCACTGCAGATGTTCATGTGGACTATTTGTGCCCGACCTGGGATACAGCCCTCTAAGCTCAGATTGGTCTGAGCAGCCATAGTTGGACACACAGTGTCCAACACAGGGATGTCATTTTGGTCCTCTTCCAGAATGAAGGCCAGTGACCAACTAACCAGAGGGAAGCAGCATGGCCTAGTGGTCAGGGTGCTGAATTTGGAGTCCAGAAGTCCTGAGTCCAGATTTCATTTCTGGTAGTTGATAGCTGTGTGACTATTGGCCAATCAGTTAATCCAGGGGGAGGGAAGCTGCAGCCTTGAGAGCCACATGTGGGCTTTTAGGTCCTTGGTTGCAGCCTTTTTACTGACTCCAAGTTTTACAGAACCGATCCTTTTATTAAGGAGTTTTCTTTTGTAAAGTTTAGATTTAGTCAAAGGGCCACACTTGAGGACCTAGAGGGCCACAAGTGGCCTTGAGGCTGCAGGTTCCCCACCCCTGATTAACCTTTCATCAGCTGCAAAATGGCAATCGTCATCATCATCATCATCATCATCATCATATCTTTCTTACAAGGTTGTTATGAGGCAAAAGTGAGATAATATCTGTGAAGCTCTTTGCAAACATTACAGCATTTAGAAATCTCTTTTAAAATGTAATTTTAGTGCCTAACCTGGAAGGGCATACCAGATTGCCTTGGGTCACTGTCATTTGCCATGGTAGGGATAAGGGCCGTGGTGTGCCAGCTGTTTTTGTTTTCGTTTCTCTCTCTTGGAAGCCACCTTCCAGTCTTGACCTGGAAAGCTAAAGGTCATTAGGTTGCAGATTTAAAAGTAGAAAGGACTTCATGGGCATATAGTTTAATACCCACATTTTATAGGTAAGAAAATTTGAGGTCCAGTGAGGTTAAATAAGTTTCCAAAGCCACACACAAGTGGTTAGTGGTGAAGATGGGACTAGATCTTGCATTTCCAGACTCTTTAGCCAACATGCTTCCTATTACGGTATTCTGAGTCCTGAAAAATGAAATCCTGACTCTGCAGCTTGGACACAATCCCCTGTGATTGAGTCTTATGGACCAGCAGTTAACCTCAGCTAGGTGGGCCTGGCTGAGCTGCTTGTACATTTGTTTCCTAGGTACAAGCTCAAAGTCATTTTGAAGATCAGGGTTTTTTTTAACTGTTTGGCTTTTTGATTTGGGTTTTTTTGTTTGTTTGTTTGTTTTGATTTGAATATTTTTGGTTCAGACCTAAGATTTCAATGATACAGGGAGCTCCTACTGGAGACACTTCCTCCCATAGAGTTTCCTCTGATCTTCTAGTAGTCAACAACATGTCTATAATTTATTCTTAGAAAGTTGTCTGAGGCACTGAGAAGTTAGATCATACAGCCCGACTAGGTGAGAGTCTGGGCTTGAACACAGAGCTTTATTTATGTCTCCCCTCCCTCACCTCCATGGAGGGGGGAATAGATATATCTTCATTTAAATACATGCATGTATTATGTGTACATATATGTATGTTTATCCATGCATATGCCTAGAACATTTAATTCCTCATTGTTGTAGCTAATATAGCTCTTGCTAGGTGCCTAGGCACTGTGCTATGTATTTACAATTACTATCTAATTTGGTCACAACAACTCTGCTATTATTATTTCCATTTTACAGATGAGGAAACTGAAGCAAACAGAGATTAAGTGACTTGCCCAGAGTCACAGAGCTAGTAAGTGTCTGAAGCCGCACTTGAACTCAGGTCTTCCTAACTCCAGGCTCAGCACTCAATCCACCGTACCACCTAGCTACCCCTAATTATCAGTTATCGTTATCAATAATAGTAGTGTTGTGAGGCCCCATGGGCTAGAGAATGGGATAGAGAGCTCATCTCAAAGGCAGGAAGATCTGGATTCATTTTCTGCCTCTGACACATACCAGACTGGGCAACCTGGTCCCGAGTAAATCCCTTGATTTCTCAGGGCAGAAGGTAAGGTTCTAAGGCTATAGCTTACAGAGCAGGTGCTAATTTGTGTTAGTGGAGAGAGATTCCTCACAGAGAGTTCATCACACTGATGAAATCCCAGCTCCTGGCATTCCTCTCCTCCTTACTAAGTGTGCATACACACATGTGTGTATGTATATGTATGTGTGCATATATAAAATCATGTGTGTGTGTGTATGTACACAGACATGTACATAGTGTATATGTTTACTTTCTCAGTATATATTATTTATGTTATACATATGAGAACTATGGTGTTTATATGTACATACATATTTGTGTGTATGTGTGTATCTATGTCAATAGATGTAGGTAGATATATATATACATATATATATACATGTCAATAGATGTAGGTAGATATATATATATATATATACATATATATATATATACTATGTCAATAGATGTAGGTAGATATGTATCTACATATATATGTATATATACATATATGTGTGTATATATATATGTGTATATATATATGTGTGTGTGTATATATATATATATATGTGTGTGTATATATATATATATATATATATATATATATATATATATATATATATATATATATATCCCCTAGCATGGTTCCTACCTTCAGAGAGCCTACATTATAAATATCATGGATTGATTTCCTGCAGTCATTAGGAGGAAGAACTGAAAAACCACACCAGACACTTGGCTACAACCAAAGAGGAATGTAATGACTGCATACTTCTGTGAGGCGATGGTGCTAAAAGAGATGGGCTGGAATGGGGGAGGGGCCGCCATTTTTCTGTAGCATTTTCTCCTCTGTAGGGTTGAAGCTAAGACAAAGAAAAGGGAAGGTGGCTTGCTGATCCCTAGGCGGGCGGGAAGGAGGGCACTGGGAGTAGATAGGCACTCTGGCAGGAGAGAGAAGGAAGTCAGCAGAAAACAGTCGGCCAAGGAGAGCTTAAATGTCCTATGAGCTCTTTGGTGGAGGGGAGGGCCTTCTTTCTCCTTTCCACATTGAATTTCACCTAACGTCAGCAGACCTTTATTAATGCCCAGGTGTAGCTGGAGGTATAGAGATTAGCGTAACCTAGGGCCCCCACTCAGGTAGTGGGGAATGAGGCATAGTCATAAATAAACATAATGAGAGGCTAATGGGGCAAAGAAGAGACCAAGCAGATTGATCTAGGGAAATAGAAGCAGAGAACCATCATTTGCAGGGGTGGGAGGATGATAGGGAAGAATCCTGTGGAGGAGATGAAAGAAGAGAAGGATTCTAGAAAGTGAAAATGAGGAGAGGAGTACGTTCTGGGAATGGGGTACAGCCTGGGCAAATGCCCAGAGGCAGGAGGTGGTGTCTGTTGAGTTCAGGGAGCTGCTGGGGTCCAGCGTGGCCCTCCTTTCCCATTGTTGCTTCTCCTCCTCGCCCCTCCCCCCTGCTGCATAACTATACCCTTGTGGTACAGTTAGTCCAAACCAACTGACGCTTTGACTATGTCTGGGAATGTGTGCATCAGTCCATATTGGAATGCACTATCTCTTTACCAAGAGAATGGAAGTATGTTTCCTCCTCAGTCCTGTGCAGCTGGAGCTGGGTTGTCAGGGGCCTTGAAAGCCAGGCTAAAGAGGTTATATTTTATCCTGCAGGCAATAGGGAGCCACCGAAAGTTTTCAAGGAGGGGAGTGACTTTTGGCATGACAGGAAGTCCATCATCTAAGAATTCTGAGGCAGCATATTATTAGGCCCTCCAGGAGACTTGCTGTATGTTCTCCTAGGACCTAGCACAGCTCTATGAGATAATACTGAGATGGGCAGCTTGGTGGCACATGGGTAGAGTATGGGCCCTGGAGTCAGGAAGATGTGAGTTCAAATCCAGCCTCAGACATTTAGCAGCTGTGTGATCTTGGGCAAGTCACTTAACCCTGATTGCCTCAGCAACAAAAAATAATCCTGGGAAATATACATATGCTGCTTGGGAGACTTCAGGCTCTCAAAAACAGGGTTTCATATTCTCTGTGAATAGTTTTAATAATTCCCTGTCGCATTGTTTTCTCTCCTCAACAGAACCCTTCTTCTTCTGACAGGTGATATTGCCCTGTTCTCCCTACCATCCATATGTGGATAGTACACTGAAGTTCCAGGTGTGCTAAGGGATTTGGAGGGTTTGGGCATAGGTTCATGCAAACCCTGAGAACCCTAGCTTTGTGTCCATCCAAGATCTACAATAGTCAATTTGTTTAAAACTTAAGATGATAATTGGGGAAATACTACCATTTGGTGCTAATCCAAAATATCTTTTAAAAACTTATTATTATTATTATTAATTTCAATTAATTTATTACTAGGAATTTCAGTTCTGGGACACTTTGCACAAGTATGTGGTAGAGAACAGAACTACGAAATAAGTCTTTCACAGGGCCTTGGAAGTGAATTCTTGGTCTTATTTATAACCACCCACTTCTCCATTGAATCTGTGGTCTTCTCAATTGGGAAATCTGCTTCCATGTTACAGATTGCAGCCCATCTTGTCTGCCCATCCTATGCCCAAAGGAGCCTAATTAGTATTATTTTTAAATAGGCCGAGGATGAGACAAGCTGTGTGTGATGGTAAGTCACCTGACTAGAGCACCTCTCAGCATCCGTTGTAGGTCTGCCACTCTTGGATTAGGATGATGTTCAGATGACAGTCTAGACAGAACGGGGCGGGGATGGGCTATGTTGTTCTAATGCTCAGCAGCCTGCCCTTTGGTCACGGATACTTGGGGAGGAGTAGCTCATTTCCCATTGTTCACTCTGTTCAAACAAAGCTATTAATGAGTCATCTTTTTGTACTCTTTCTTTCCAAATAACCCTCCCCCCCCCAGACGCCACACTGCAAGTGGACACCGTTGTGCCCAATGTCACGGTGCCAGAGAAGTCTCCTTTCCAACTGGATTGCAACATCTTATCCCGTTCAAGTCAGGAATCCCGCTTTGCAGTTGCCTGGTACGCTCTCAGGACTAAAGCAGGAGGAAAGAAAGGCAGCACACTGGAGGATGAGGAGATGGAGCGGAAGGCCATGCTAAGTGTGGGCCCAGACGCCGTCTTTGGCCCTGAAGGCAATCACTGGGAGGGCAGACTCCGCTTCCAGAGGCTCTCGCCCGTGCTCTACCGGCTGACGGTCTTGCAAGCAGATCCCAGTGATACAGGCAACTACTCCTGCCGAGTGGAAGAATGGTTGTCCAACCCTCAGAAAGAGTGGTACCGACTGACCGAGGAGGAATCTGGCCCAATCGGCATCCAGGTCCTCGACACAGGTGAGCTCTTAGTGTTGCCAGAGAAACCACGTGTGAGCTTTCAAACTGTATTTAGTAGGAAAATGGAAAAATCCACTCACTGTTTGTAAGTCAGCGAATTGGTCCTGGGAATCTGTTGAGCACTAGGTGCTGGGAGAGGACACACGGTTGAATGATAAAGTTGTGTCCCCGTCCTCAGAGAGTTTACAATCTAGAAGGAAAGCTGAGATAGAGGTAAACACTCTGTAATAATTTTAAGATTTTAAAATTTCTAACGTGTTGTTGTTTAACCATTTTTAGTCATGTCTGACTCTTTGTGACCCTATTTGAGGGATTTTTTTTGGCAAAGATACTAGATTGATTTGCCATTTCCTTCTCCAGTTCATTTTCCAGATTAGGAAACTGAGGCAAACAGGGTTAAGTGACTTGCCCAGGGTTACATGGCTAATAGGTCAGATTTGAACTCAGGAAGATGAGTTTTCCTGACTCCAGACCCAGTACACACTGGCCACTGAACTGCCTAGCTGCCCTGAAATTTCTAATATAGTGCATGTCAGTAGATATAGCCCACATAAATCAAAGCTCTGTAGGGGACAAGGGTGGTCTCCAATAATTTTCAAGATTGTAGAGGGATCCTGAGACCCCGAAGTTTGAACATTTCTGCCTGCCCCAGAATAAAAGTGCATTAAAAAGTCAAAGTGCTGTTTGAAGGTCTGCGGAAGGAATGGGGCTCATTCATTCTCAGGGGATGCTCATTAATAGAGGTTGGGATCCTGTTGGCCATTTTATAGAGTCAGCTCCTTGGGCTGAATGGAATCTTCCCAAATGCCTTGCTGTTCTCAAACTGTTGTGTCACAGTGGAGCTTAGAATACTGTTATAAATCACATTCCCAAGCCCCAAGGGGTAGAAATGAAACAAATGACTTAGCAAGTGGTCTGAGGTTAGGAAGCCAGGAGGCGGAGGTTATACATATACCACCCTCACACCTGTTAATTCTGGGTCTTTTTGCACAGTGTTTATTTCTGGGAGAGTGGGTTGAATAGAGGGATGCATTTTGAGAGCTTAGGTGGGTTTTGTGTAGGTGGTTGGGATTTAGGAAGAGGGGCTCACAGAATTAAAGGATAATTACTGTAAAATAACTTTTCACAATTTCCTGTACCCTCACCCCATCAGTTAGCTACCCTTTATCTTGGTAAGTGACTGCTACAGGAAGAGAGACCTGGGAGGGTACTTGTATGCATTTATGTGTTGCAACAAGGCCAACAGAAGGAACACTGGTTTTTAATGGGCCATCTGTTGGGACACAGAAGTAATGTTGGAATTACAGTATACTTGGTAATGGGATTTGTATAGCAAATTTGGGATTTGCCTGCAGTTCAAGCATCTTGCCTGAACCAGCATCTACCGCTGCCTTGCCCAACAAGGCTCTGCTCACAAGTTATCGCAGAACTGACTGACTCAAATCCCATCTCCTTTTGCTTTCCTGATCCTCCCTGTTGAAGGTTATAATGAGCAGTGAAGTAGAAAATAGGCATTCAGAGAGAAAGCACAGAGCCCTGGGTAATCTACAGACTAAATAGTCACCTGGTGAATAGTCTACCTGCCAAACAACCCAAATTAAAAGGGAAATGTTTGGGAACACGTCAGTTTTTCATATTGGTCGTTGTTCATTTTCATAGATAGAGCACTTAACTGTTTTCCAGGAACTGCGCTACTCAATGCCCCATGTAAGAACAAGCAAGCAAAACGTTACTTACCCTCAAGAAGCTTACATTCTAATGAGAGAAGACAAGTCAGCAATCGTTTATTAAGTGCCTGCAATGTGTCAGGCACCGTTTTAAGCGTTGAGGATACAAAGAAAGGCAAAAATAACGGTCCCTCCCTTCAGGGTACTCACAGTCTGATTGGAGGGGCAGGGGTACCATGAAAACAGCTATCCACATACAATTTATATTCAAGATAAATTGGAAATAATACCAGAGGGTAGACATTAGCGTTACTGTGGAGGACAATGAAAGGCTTCTTGTAGAAGGTGGGGTGTAAGCTGAAACTTGAAGCCAGGAGAGATGAAAAGGGAGAGGATTCCAGGCAGGGAGGCAGCCAGTGAAAATGTCCAGAATTGGGAGTGTTGGGTGTGAGGATCAGAAACCTGGAGTAGATGAAGGGGAGTAAGGTGTAAGAAGACTGGGAAGGGATGGAAGAAGCAGGTTATAGAATGGAGTTGGTAAGCAAAGCGGGGAAGGGCAGAGGGAGGAGGAGGAGGGAGGAACGGATGTGGAGAAGTCAAGAGAAAGGATCTCAACATCAGGAGAGTGAGGCCTCAGGGTGGAGGTTTTATAAATTAATAGAACAATTAGAAAGGACTTCTGAGATCACTCAGCTTAGGCTCCCCTCTTATTTTCTTTATGAAAAAACTGAAACTCAGAGAAGTTATGACTTGCCCAACTCTCAAAACTAGTTATGGCAGAGCCAGCATTCAGAACTCTGAGCCCTTGACTTCCACACCAGTCAGTTTTTTGAGTTCAGATTATGGTGTGCTAGAAATGAGTTTCATGAGTAATTTAAAAGGCTAGAGGTTTTTACTCAGTGATACAAAAATAGGATCCTATGGAAATGAGTACTCCCACAGTCTGGTTTGCTGAGAACATAGAGAGTACTTATTGGGGGAAAATTAGAAATAAGGCTAGTCCTAAATTTTAGTTCTAAATGGCAGCCTCAGTCAGCCAGGCTCCACAACTTCCTAAACCCAGCTATGGGATGGGTCCACAAATATGAAACGTACATAGCAATACGCACAACACTGCGTATTAAGATAATCTATGAACTCCCAGATGGAAAAAATATTGGCAATGCTCTGGAAATATCTCCTGGGACAGTCTTGTGTAAGTTACCTTAAGGAAAGGAGCTAGAAGAAAGCTGTATGATGAAGGAAATGACTTGTCTCTGGGAAGGGTCTTCCAGAGCTGGGGGTGAATGGCATAGGCCTTCCCCACTGAGGCTTATAGACCCAGACCTTCTGAGCTCATCCTACGAGCCTTCCATTGCCTCGGTCTGCTTTCTTCAGGTCATGTGTGGCAACAGACATCCTGTGGACACTTTAGCCAATGGTAAATGATAATGGTAATGTAACTGGCAGTGGTTATGATGCAAACGTTATCTCCTACGAGCCTGCTCTCAGGCGTTCAGAGGATGAATGAACATCTAACTCCCACAGGATGACTCTTCTATCCCACTGCTAGAGCTAAGTGCAAAGGAATATGAGAAATATGACTGTGCAGGAAGTGTAGATGGAGTTGGAATCAATTGCTTTAGCATAATAAATATTATTAGAGCATAATCAATAACTTCCATATCCTTGCTCAGCATTCCATGGGGGGAGGGTGGGCTTGTTCTGTGGGTAACTGCCACTGGATTTGGAAGAGGGCTTGTCACTGAGTAACAGGTAAGTCATTCACAACCTCCCTGGCCGTTGGTGGATGCAGAAAAAAATAATGCACAGAGGGAGGTGCGGGAGCTCTGCCAAATGGCTTCCATTTGTTTGAGTTCTGTCTTTGGTAACTGATGAGGATCAGATTTCCATGCCTCTTACTGATTCTTCTCTCACCACTGCCTTTCAGGTTCCACCCTCCAGTCCATCATATGTTCCAACGATGCCCTCTTCTACTTCGTGTTCTTCTATCCCTTCCCCATTGTCGGCATCTTGATCATCACCATCTTACTGGTCCGCTTCAAGGGTAGGAACTCTAGCAAGAACTCTGAAGGCAAGAACGGAGTGCCCTTGCTGTGGATCAAAGAACCCCATCTTAACTATTCCCCGACCTGCCTGGAGCCTCCTGTTCTCAGCATCCACCCAGGAACCATAGACTAACGGGAAGACTGGGGTGGACGTGGCATATCAAGGAACACATGGATCTTTGTTGCTTCCCTTCCTCTGTACTGTAGGACAGCAGCCGCTAGGCTCTGGAGTCCCCCACCCAGAGGGTTTTCAGACTCGGAAAGTTTTATAAAATCCCCGAGCCAGTGACAGAGAGAGATAGACACTTGTTGCTGGCCCCCAGCAGAACCCCTCTGCTCTTTATTTCTGTTGCCTGGCTAGTTACTCTGGTTCTGATGTCATACCCCTACTGTTAGAGATTTCTTTTTGGAAAATAGTATTTCCTGGAGCCACTTTGACTGCTGAACTTATAGTATTCTTTGATGGTCATTATAGGGGTTTGTTTGTGGGGGGTTTTGGTCCAGATCTTAAAATCACTTTGGTTCACTTTTTGAATGGATGGAATCTTCCTCACCCCCAAATGGTTGCAAAAAGAGCAAGAACTATGGACTGATGAGGGGCCTTTTTTGAGACTTTTTTTCCTTTTGCACATTTTTAAAAAGCTACCCCTGAATCAAAATTTACTTGCATAAATATATTTGAAAATAGTATGTAGCACAGGCCCAATTTGTATTTTTTTTCCCTTCAGCCCAGCCCAGAGTGGTTTGAATCACTTTGTAGTCAAGATGAAAGCCTCAAATTTTACTTCAAAGGACCGTGTGCATACAAGAGAAAAGGAGTCCTTCGGAAGCCCATCAGGAGCAGATGTTGTCCTGCTAACTTGTCCATCAGACCAAAAAGGCTTTACCAGGAGCTTGCCAAAAAAAGAAGGAGGTCAGAGTTCAAGAACACTCCTTCTCCAAACTAACATAGGCAGAAGGAGGGCTGCTTTCAGTTCATTTTTATCAGTCAGTGGATTAGAGAGGAAAAGGAAAATTGCTCCATTCCCATTGGTTTGAGCAATGAGGTTTGGTCACTAGGTGATGGCAGTGACCTTTACGTGCATGAGACTTTAGTTCATGATGCTTTGCCAGACCTTTAAGGAGGCCAGGCATATGGTGAGCCTGGAGCCACGCTCTAACAAGGCAGTGCATGTGGTAGCAAGTTAGATGGCAGACAGTAGGGACTCCCACCAATCAGATTTGTTGAGAGTGGGAGATTGAGAGGAGAGGGGAAGGATTTCCTAGGGTTGGCATCAGTGAATAACAACCACCACTCATTCCTAAATAAGCGTTGCTTCTTTGCTATCATTAATCTTTCTTCCCATGTCCTCTCTTCAGAAGAATGTTGTCTGGGATTGGGAAGAAGAGGAAAATTACCCAGTATTCGCTAGTATAAGTTTTTAGTAACTTGAGTACCTTGGCCATTGTATGTGGGTGCTTTTCTTCCTTACCCACTTAGATTTTTTTTTATGATTTTAGATTTATCATTTAGCAGTAGCTTGGACTTTTGTCCCCTGGCCCAATCCTTGAGTCTTCCTGCTGAGAAAGGTTAATTCTTTAGAGCCTCCTAGACACGACCTGGGATGATGCTACTACCATTTAATGCTGTAGGACAGAATGCTTTGCTACTCTGGGTCATCGGTATGGTGAAGGTAAGGGGAGCTCAATTACTTTCCCTCCTCTGTCCCTTGCCCTCTTTCATGAAGATGCTTTTCCAGACTTTTCCTTCACCTGTTGAACTTGACCAACAGTGCCAGATGGTGGTGGCTGCCCCCAACTGGTCCAGATTCTGAATTCCAGAGTAGCCCCCAGTCTGGAGGAACCCCATCTCTCCTGCCTCCTGACCTTGACACTATACCCTTTCTCTTGGGCCCCCCCTCCCCAGATCCCACTATATGTTGAAACTGAACTCTGACAAGTTTCCAGGAACTCTAGCCGAAACAGGGAGCAGGATCCAGAGGATAGATAGCTGAGGAACTTTCTGGCCACACCAGCCTTGACCTCAGCCCTCAGGGTGGCCCCAGAGGTCTCAGCATTTGCGTGTAGGGAGCAGTGTGTTCATTAGACGCTTTTCACCTGTTTTCTGCTAACCCACCTGCAGTGCGGTGATCAGCCTAGTAGTCGTTTTTTTTCCGACAGCCTGGCATGACCAGGGCTGGTTAGCACCAGCCATACCAGTACTCTACCTTCAGAGAACACCTAGGCACTGCCACCTTAATCACCCTGGCTGCCTAACCCTCTTCCTTTGGCTTATTTTTATTATCTACTCCATCAGCACTTAGAACATATGGCATTATCTCAGTTGTCATTGTATTGGGAAACAAAACAGTCTTTTGGAATTTGTATTTCTTGCCACCTCTATTTCATTTCAGGGAAGGTGATTCCCTATGAGAAGGAGCCGGAATAGACTGGAGGAGGGTGGGGCAAGACCCTTTTTCTATCTGAAAGGGAAAGGTGCCATAGGGTGGGATGGGTGAGCTGTTTCTTTCCAAGATTTTGTGGTAACTCGGAAGGAAGCCACCTCAAGCTGATTGGCGCTTAGATGAAGGGAGAAGATACTACATGGCACAAAGTGTGTCAGATTCATCATAAGAAATCTGCTGTTGAAAAAGAAACTGAAGCCAGTATTTTATGATGATGCTGTGTTTTCCTTCGGTGCCATCAAAGGGTGAACTTGGCCTTTGCGGGTTTTCAGTAGAACCAGCAACAGGACTCGCCCATTTCCATGGGAATGGTTTTCTTTCTGTGGTCCTTCAGACAAATGGTCAAATGGCGCCCTCCAGTGGCCCCAGTCCTTCATTTCACATTGTTTTCTGGGGCTTTGTCCCTCCCTGGTCCCAAGGAGGAAAAGCAGCTTTGATGTATTATTAAGTAACCTTTGTTATAAATGCAATACTGATGATGGCACATTTATGAAACAGTCACACTGTGCTAGGTCCTTCGAAGGGACACAGACAAGATGAGGACCTCCTTCACCAGGGTGTTTCTATAAAAAGTTTTATTATTCTTCCCAAACAATGGTTCCTCTGCGTTAACTTGAGTTGGAGCGAAAAAGGAGGGGTGGAAGGACATTGCCCATGCATGGTGTGGAAAGCTGTTGGATTTTTTTAAAGAAAACTATTTGTATGATGTTGCACTAAAAATGTTTTATAAACACTTCAGAGACCTGTAGTAAATTATGTTGAAAGTATGACTGTTTCTATTTACTTTGTTTCAAGTTCTTTTGTTTCAACTTCAACACTTACTCCAGTTATCCCTTCCACATCTCAACTTTCCCCATTGAGATTTCAACATATCGCAGGTCGGCATAAGAAATTAAATGGGAATTTTGGGGGAGTTTTGTGGAAGGCACAGATGAACTCGAAGGCCAGCAGATGACACAGAAAAGGTTTAGAAACTCAGAAGTGTGTAAAGTATATGTATAATGTTGCATAATTTCACTATATTTTATCTTTTAATGCCGTAATAATTCAGATTTCTTCTGAGAAAGAAAATTGTGGATTTCCCAGATTGCAGGGGTGCCATTCCCCTAACCCCTGTTATGTGGAAGAGATAACTGTGCTTCCTGCAGCCTCTGACTTCTCCATCTCCAGGAACAAGTTCTGGGCTTCCTGAGCCTGTAATTCTTACTGCTGGTAGAGAGAACATTGCAACAGGGAGTCAGAAGACTTGGATTCCAATCCTGGCTGTCCGCTTAACTTTTGATTTTGAGTAAGCCTAGTCTGTCCATGAGTTTCCTTGTCTACTCAAAACGGGTTAAAATGGTTAAAAATAAAAACAAAAACCTCTGTGGTGGTAAAATATGTGATCACTTCTCTTACAGGTTGGTTGTGATGAGGTATGTATAAAAACTTGGTAAAGATAAAGGTTTAGAAACAAGCTGCTATCAAGATTGAGGCTTTGCTTGTCCTGCCCTAGTTCATAGGGAATAGGACAATGACCAGATTCAAGTTTTAAATTGTCAGCTTCTAGATTTCAAAGAGTGGCGGGGATGGAGGAGTTTCTTCTGGACCCTGAATAAACTAGGAAAAAAGGCTGAACATGCAAGAACAGAGAATGTGTTATTACTGGGTTCCTGACTTTTTGCTCCTTTCCTGGGCATAGTCTTTCTAGGTTATTTTGGGGGTACGAGGCATTGTCTCATCCCCTTTAGTGGAAAGGACCAGCATCAAACTCAACAATATTTCAAAGACAATAGTAGTAACTTTTTTAAAAAGAACATTTTTGTGTACACAGCACAACATAGAGGACTCAATATAAAACCGTGAATTTCCATTTCAGACTGCTTACCTTTTTTTTAAAACTATGTAATAAATAATACACATTGTTTTCAAAGCTACCCTGCTATTCTGTGCTTCCTTCTAAATTTCTTTTGTTCTCTGCTGTGCACTTTTTTTCCTCCCTCCCCATCTCACCCTAGAGAAGGCTACAATCTCTCACACACACACACAACACACACACACACACACACACACACACAAATACGTATATTTCTTAGTTCTTTCTCTGGAGGTAGATAGCTTCTTTGTTCATAGCTCCTTTGTAGTTGGGTCTAAGTAGTTTGAGTGTTTGTGATAATCAGGGGTGGGGAACATGCAGCCTTGAGGCCACGTGTGGCCCTCTAAGTCCTCAAGTGTGACCCTTTGAATCCAAACTTCCCAGTACACAGCCCCTTAATAAAAGGATTTGTTCTGTGAAGTTTGGATTCAGTCCAAGGGCTGCACCTGAGCACTTGTGGCCTCGAGGCTGCAGGTTCCCCTCCTCTGCATGAGTTAGTCACTCAAAATTTTTCTCAGGATATTTCTGTTCCCGTGTACCACAATCTCTTGTTACCACTCATTTCACTTTTCATTATTTCGTGCAAGTAGTTCCATGTTTATCCAAAATCAACCAGTTCATCATTTCTTATAGAACAGTAGGTTTCCATCACAATCACCTACCACAACTTATTTAGGCCAAATTAAGGGGCACCTATCATTTTAGCTAATCTGATAATTGTAAGATGACATTTCAAAGTTGTTTTAATTTGCATTTCTCTACTCAGCAATGATTTAAAGCATTTTTCATATGACTATATATAGTTTTGATTTCTTCATCGAAAAACTTTGTTTTTTGTCCTTTGACCAGTTATCAGTTGAGGAATGACTCATATTCTTATGAATTTGACAAAGTTCTTTATATAGTTGAGAAGTGAGATCTTTATGTAAGAGATCGTCTATAAAATTTCCCCAAAATTTTCTGCTTTCTTTCTAATCTTATATATGCTTGTTTTATTTATATAAAACTTTTTAATTTCATGTAATTAAAAGTAGCCATTTTACACCTCACAATGCTCCCTATCCCTTGTTCATGAATTCTTTTCCTATCCATAAGTCTGATCTATGCCCAGTTTCTGCCGACTGCTTTCCAGCTTTTCTAATTTTTTTTTACCAAACAATCAATTCTTATCCCCTAAACTTAAATCTTTACATTTGCCAAACACAATCCTATATTACTGTGTGTTATATGTCTGCTCTTTTCTCCTGATCTAGCTTTAAGTTTCTTAGCCAGTGCCAGGTAGTTTTCATAATTCCTGTTTTATAATATAGTTTTACAAGGGTGGGGCACCTGCAGCCTCTGGGTCCTCAAGTGTGACTCTTTGAATCCAAACTTCACAATACACATCCCCTTAGTAAAAGGATTTGTTCTGTGAAGTTTGGGTTCAGTCAGAGGGCTGCATTTGAAGACCTAGAAGGCCACATGTGGCCTCAAGGCTGCAGGTTCCCCACCCCTGGTTTAAGATCCGGGACTGCCAAACTTCCTTTGCATTTTTTCATTTTTTTCTTTGAAATTTTTGTTCTTCCAAATGAATTCTGTCATTTTTCTAAATCAGCAAAATAATTTTTGATAGTTTAGTTGGGAAGGCATTGAATGAATAGATAGGTAAAATTATCATTTTTATTATATTGGTTTTGCCTACCCATGAACAAATTAATATTTCTCCAATTATTTAAACTGTCTTTATTTGTATAAAATTTGTATAAATAGTGTTTTATAATTATAATTATATATATATATAGTTCTTGGGTCTGTGTTGGCAGGTATACTTCCAGGTATTTTGTACTGTCCACAGTTATTTTAAATGGAGTTTCTCTATCTTTTTTTTTTAATAGGCAATTGGGGTTAAGTGACTTGCCCAGGGTCACACAGCTAGTAAATGTCAAGAGTTTGGTCTGAGGCCAAATTTGAACTCAGGTCCTCCTGACTTCAGGGCCGGTGCTCTATCCACTGTATGCCCCACTTACTATCTCTTCTTATAGAATTTTGTTGGTGATGTGTAAAAATGCTGATGATTTGTGTGGGCTTAGTTTACATCCTACTATTTGCTAAAATTATTGTTTCAACAAACTTTTTAGTTAAAACTGATCCATGTTCTTCCTAAACTGTTCTGCCCAGACCTGAACCCAGTTCTCAGATGTGGCCTGACCAGAACAACAGGACTACCCCCTTCCTTGTTCTGGACAGTGTGCCTCTGTTAACGCAGCTGAAGCCTGCATGAGGGTTGGGCTTGGCTTGAGGTTTTCCGTTTTGGAGCCGTCTAACAGTGTTCACTCATATTCAGCTTTTAGTTCATAAAACTCCCTCTGATTTTTTTCCACACCAATTGTTATACAGTCATGAACCTTCCCTACATGGTACTTATGAAATAGATCTTTAAACCCAAATGTAGAGCTTGGTATTTATTGAATCTCACTTCATTAGATTCAGCCCATCATGCTAGCCCAGGGGTGGAGACTGTGGATTCTGACTGTGGCCAAAGTCAATGATCTATGACTTCCAGAATCTACCCTCCCCTCTTTTTATTTTTTTTTTAACTGGCTCATTTGCCCCACTGTGGCCCTGAAATATCTCTCCTTCTAGACACAGTCTTTAAAATGATCACTAGGAGCAGCTAGGTGGCACAATGGATAGAGCACTGGCCCTGGAGTCAGGAGGGCCTGAGTTCAAATGTGGTCTCAAACACTTACTAGGTGTGTGTGAGCCTGGGCTAGTCACTTAACCCTGAATGCCTTTAAAAAAAAAAAGAAAGAAAAGGGGCAGCTACGTGTACCTGAGTTCAAATCCAGCCTCAGACCAAACACTTGACACTTACTAGCTGTGTGACCCTGGGCAAGTCACTTAATCCCAATTGCCTAAAAAAAAAAACAAAAAAGAAAAAAAGAAAAAGACTACGGTGGAGAAAACAGAAACTGAGTGATTCTACCTTCCCAGCTTTCCACTTCCATTGTCCATTTTACACTCCTGGCAGTCATACTATTCGGGGGCATTGTACTTGAGCTAGCGTGTACCTCCTGACTTCAGTCAGGAGCATTTATTTGTGAGCATTTTATTTGTACATTGGAAATGGGGAAATACTGCAAATGAGGGATTGGTTTATTGTTTTGTTGGTTGTCTAGACAACAGGTGGGGAACCTGTGGCCTCCAGGCCCTTGGGTGGGGCCTTTTGACTGAGTCCAAGTTTTACAGGGCAAATTCTTTGATTAAGGGGATTTGTTCTGTGAAGTTTGGATTCAGTCAGGAGGTTGCACTTGAGGACCTAGAGGGCCACATGTGGCCTCAAGGCTGAAGGTTTCCCATCCCTGGTCTAGACTTAAGAAAGTGAAGAAGAAAATGTTAATACTGTAGATCAAATTTAAACATGTGTCCTAGTCATTTTTCTTTTTCCTGGAAAGCTACTTAAATACTTTTCCAGACCCTCTTGGCCTCATCCCTTCAATATTCTTTCTTCTTTAAAAGTCATCTAAGCTAGGTGGCGCAATGGATAGAGCACTGGCCCTGGATTCAGAAGGACCTGAGTTCAAATCTGGCCTCAGACACATAACACTTACTAGCTGTGTGACCCTGGGCAAGTCACTTAACCCCCATTGCCCAACCCCCCAAAAAAAAGTCATGTAAGAAGTCCTTTTGATTGCTTAGGAAACTAGGCCATACGCAGCCTTCCCTCATTCTGAGCCTTCATGCTCTGGCTTTACTGGATGATGACCTTTGCTTGGATCCTTGACCTTGAATCCTGGGTTATCTGCTTCTCTGTGTGACTTTGTTAAATCTGTATGCGTCTTTGTCTTGCTTGTTTGTTTATTATTAAAGTCCAGGTACATCAAGGCCAGATTCTTCATCTCTGATTCTCCTGACTTCAGACCTCTCTGCCTTAGTTCACTCTTCCAGCCTCAAAGGATAGGTTCTCCTGGCCAAGGACGCATCATCATCCAGCTATTCCCTCTAATTTTCAGTCTTGCTCCCTCTGCTGGTTCCTTTCCATCTGCTGACAATATAAGAACTTAGATTTTTTTTTTTAAAGAAAAGACAGCTAAATCCTTCCTTTGCCTATGACCTTACCAAGATGCCATAGTCGTTGTCTTACATTTTCTCACAGTGCCCTCCTCATTCCCTTGCAATTTGCATTCTGTTCTCCCCACTCCACTCAAAGTGCTCTTTCTCAAGTCACCAATGATTTCTTAACTGACACACTGAATAGCCTTTTCCTGGGGGAGTCCCCTTTGACCTTTCTGTGGACCATCCTTTCACTGATTATGTCTTCTTCCTTTGTGACACTTTAATCCAACTTCCCAAGGCTCTGTTTTCAACCATCTCTCTCTCTCTCTCTCTCTCTCTCTCTCTCTCTCTCTGTTCCCCTCCCCTTTTTAATATCTGTGTTTTCCCTCACTGGTCTCTCCCATTTCATTTATTTCAGTTGGCCCTTTGATGCAGTTGACTCCCAATCTATGTCTCCACTCCTGATACATCCCTCAGCTCGAGTTCTGACTACTAGGTATCATTTACATGTATCCCTGGAATCTCAAATTTTTCCTTAAGAATTCATCTGGGTGGGGCAGCTAGGTGGCACAGTGCATAGAGCACCAGCCCTGGATTCAGGAGGAGCTGAGTTCAAATTCGAACTCAGACACATAACACTCATTAGTTCTGTGACCCTAGGAAAGTCACTTAATCCCGTTGCCTAACCAAAAAAACAAACAAAGAATTCATCTCGGGCACTACCTCCTCTATGATTGGAGGAAGGATCACCATTTTCCTGTTGCCCTCTCCCCACCCCTACTAGAAGTGACATATCTTTCTCCCTCAGCTATTTTTATTTTTTTATTCATTTTGAACTTAAAATTCAAAAAGACAAAAAGAAAAGAACATTTCCATGTACACAGTACAACGTAATAGGATTCAATATAAAACAATGGATTTCAATTTTACAGTTTACTTTTTTTTAAAACTATGTAATAAAAAGTACATATCATTTTCAAAGCTGCTCTGCTTTTCTGTGCTTCTAAATTTTCTTTTGTTCTTAGCTGTACGCTTTTAATTTTTTTCTCCCTCACCATCTCTCCCTAAAGAAGGATACCATTAGACATAAATGTGTGTGTGTGTGTGTGTGTGTGTGTAAAACCAGACTATACATACTTCTGTTTAGCAATTTTTTCTCTGGATGTGGATAGCATCTTCCTTCATAGGTCCTTTATAGTTGATTTGAGTATTTATAATACTCAAAATGACTTAATCATTTCACCTTTTGTTTTAGTATGTAGAACGTTGTCTACATTTTTCCTTAGTCATTCATCCACTCATTCCACAAGCAGTTATTAAGTTTTTAACCCTACTACATGCCAGGCACTGTACTACGTACTTGAGATACAAAGACAAAAACAAAAATAGCAAAAAATATGGAAACCTCCTCTGCCTGAAGGAGCTTGTACTCAGTGTAGGCAAACATGTACATACACATATGTAAGGAAACACAAACTATATAAAAAGTAACTAGGATAATTTGGGAGGGGGGTCAGAAAAGATCCTGTGTAGAAGATAACACTTGATCTTAGCCTAAACTGAGGCTGGGAATCCTAAGAGTTGAGGAGGAAAAGGGGAGAATTTCCAGGCCTGGAGAAGCCAGGCAACCAGCCTGTAAATAGGTACAGAGGAAAAGCATGGAATGCAGTGTAGGCCAGTTTGGCTAAAAAGTAAAGTATGAGAGAGTGTGTGATGTGATATAGGTCTAGAAATATGGGTTGGGCTTTAATGTGACAGAGGAGTTTCAGTTTCATCCTGAAGGCAAAAAAGGAACCATGGAAACTTCTGAAGCAGGGCAATGAGGTAGTCAGACCTGTGCTTTAGGAATATCAATCTGGCAGCTGTGTGGAGGATAAATTGAAAATGAGAAAGACCAGAAGCAGGCAGGTCAGTTAGGAAGTTATTGCAATATTCAGTCCAGAGATGGTGAAAGGCTAATGTGAAGGAGTGAAGAAAACAGGGGAGTGAGATATGGAGGTGGAATTCACAAAGCTTGACAGTTGATTATCTATGGGAAATGAGGAATGATGGACATTGTGAACCTTGACCATGGTTAGTGGATTCGGACATGGAAGATGATCCCCCAGAGAGACTAGGAAGGCATCTTTTAGGCAGGTAGGAGAACAGGTAGAGCATGTGTCATGGAAATTCAGGAAAGAGAGACTGTCTAGAAATAGGGTAGTCGGCTGTCAAAGGTCAAAGGTCGCCTGATTGTGCAATTGAGAGATTCTTGTAAAGGTGTTTCAGTCAAGCTGCATTAGAATAGGATGAGAAGTTGAGTGAGAGGAAAGGAAGTGTTTGGCTATGAAAAGGGAGGAGAGATGTAAGATGGAAATTTGAACTGACAGAGACTCAAGTGAAGGTTTTTTAGGGATGGAGTTAAGTCAACAAGCATTTAAGTGTCAGCTAAGTTCTAGGGATATAAAGAAATGCAGAAGAACAAGGAATAATTTGCCTTTCAGATCTATGGAGAAGGGAAGAATTTATGACCAAACAAGAGATAGAGAATATTATGAAGTGCAAAATGGGTGGTTTTGATTACATTAAATTGAAAAGGTTTTGCACAAATAAAGCCAATGAATCCAAGATTAGGAGGGAAGCACAAAACTGGGAAAGAATTTTTACAACCAGTGTCTCTGATAAAGGCCTCATTTCTTAAATATATAGAAAATTGAGTGAAATTTATAAGAATACAAGTCATTCCCCAATTGATAAATGGTCAAAGGATATGAACAGGCAGTTTTCAGAGGAAGAAACTACAGCTATCTATAGTCATATGAAAAAAATGTTCTAAATCACTACTGATTAGAGAAATGCAAATCAAAACAACTCTGAGGTACCATATCACACCTATCAGATTGGCTAACATGACAAAACAGGACAATGAAAAATGTTGGAGAAGATGTGGGAAAATTGAAACACTAATACATTGTTGGTGGAGTTGTGATCCAACCATTTTGGAGAGCAATTTGGAACTATACCCAAAGGGCTATAAAATTGTGTGTACCCTTTGATCCAGCAATACCAATATCAGTTCTGTATCCCAAAAATATCATAAAAAAGGGGAAAGGACCCATATGTACACAAATATTCATAGCAGCTCTTTTTGTGGTGGCAAAGAATTGGAAATTGAGAGGATGCCCATCAATTGGGGAATGGCTGAACAAGCTGTGGTATATGAATGTAATGGAATACTATTGTGCTATAAGAAATGATGAGCAGGAAGACTTCAAAAAAACTTGGAAAGACATACATGAACTGATACAGAGTGAAATGAGCAGAACCAGGAGAACATTGTACACAATAACAGTCACATTATGGGATGACTGATTTTGATAGACTTGGCTCTTCACAGCAATGCAAGAATCTAAGACAACTCAAAAAGTCTCATGATGGAAATTGCTATCCACACCCAGAGAAAGAAATATGGAGTCTGAATGCAGATGGAAGAATGCTATTTGCTTTCCTCTTCCTTTGTTGTTTTATTGCTTCATTCTTGTGGTTCCTCTCATTAGTTTTTTTCTTTTTTTTTTTGCTTGTTTTTCCCCCCTCCCATTTAGTTTTAACTGTTCATCATGACTAATGGGGAAGTAAGAACAAAAAAAAGGCAAAACCAAACCAAACAACACCCTTCCCCCTCCCCCACCCCAATAACCAGTCCCTGCCCCAAAGGAGCTGAAGATACAACATATGACCAACGCTGTGCAGGACTGGGTTATGTAGCTAACAGAAGAAGCCCATATCAAGAAGAGATCTCAGATTAAAGAGAGAGGGGCAGTGACTGGAGGGACAAGGTGCTGGAGAAAGAGTCAGGATAACATGGGATCATGGGCACAGGTAAAGGGGTTGAACTTGGTAATCTTCGTGAGAAGGGTCTCATCTTCCTCAGACACTCAAGGAAGTGAGAGAATGTCAAGGCCTTCCGAGGCATAGAAAAGGCGGGAAGGGGCTCTCAATGAAAGGCCTCTTTTCAAAGTAATGTAGAAGACATGGCCATCTGCTGAGAGGGAGTTGGAGGAGGAGGAAGAAGAGCAGGAAGCTTGAGGAGAGAAGGTTTGGACAGCCCCTGTGGGATTGTTGCTGAATCTGTCCTTCATTCTCAAAGAGCACCAATGACAGGAGGGTGATATCTGGACTTGCAAGTGAATTGGATTTAAGTGAAGCAGAGCTGAGTAAAGTCAGCCTCACTCTGTCCTCCAGAATCATCCAGGTCCAATGGCAAGACGTAGGTTAGGATGACTGGTGATGGATGGCCCCTGGGATAAAGAATAAATTAAGAGAGTAAAAGCATTGCAGTATAGCCCAATAAAAAAGAGATAATAAATATGTCTTGGATCTAGTCACCAAGGTTGTGTAAACTCTTCCAGTATCTTCAGTAGAGTAAGAATAGGAAAAAAGGAAGATAATTAGGTAACTCTGGATGGGGAGTTAAAGATTTGAGAGTTGAAAACAGTAAATTAATTGGTTAATTATAGAGTTAAGATGGAGAAGGAAGGGAAGTGAAGCCACACCAAGAGAGACAGGCAGAGAGAGCATTGAGGAGAAGAAAAACTAGAGGTCACAAAGGGTATGAAGAATAGGTTTAGGCAGACAGAAGCAGAGTGCCAAGTGTGTGGCTGTTTCTGGATAGAACTGAGGTAAGAGTCTTCACAAATCATAGGACTTGATCGGGGAGATTGATGAACTGGGAGACCAGGTTGTTTAAAGGGACATTAACCTGTACATTGAAGTTCCCAAGTATAAGAGAAGTGTTTGGGGTGGAGAGAAAGACTGTGATCCGACTACTCAACTCCTTGAGAAAAAGAGGAGAATGACTATGGCATGATAGATTTGGGGTGGGAAGGGCCTTAAAGGTTGAGTCCTGCCTCCTCATTTTACAGATAAGGAAATGGAGGCCAGAGAAGTTCAAGAATTCATCCAAAGTCACCTAGCTAGTGGCCAGGTCTTCCTGACTCCAGCTCTCCATGCCCTTTGCTACTCTACCCCCTCAAAACCTTTCGACCGATTGCTGCCAAGAGGATCTGTAGGGCATTGTATCTGGATGGCTTCATTCCTTCATTTATCCCTAGCCTCTATTCCTGACTCTCTGGACTTCTGTTGCTACCATGTGCCATATGCCAGTAGCCTTCTCATCTGGGAAGATCTCTCTGCTCCTATGGTCCTTTTCCCCCCCTTAGTCATTTCCTCCCAGGACCTCCGTTTTAAAGAAGGGCCCCCAAGCCAGCCACCTTAACTCCTTTCTTCCTCTCTGAGCCCCACCCCATTAACTCTCTGAACTTTTTCTCCATCATCATGCCCTTGAGCAGATACCTTCTCTCATTCCTTACACCGTATTTGTATTTGCAGTTCTTAGCACAGTGCCTGGCACTTAAGAAATACTGCATGATTTGACTCAGATTGAATCTCAGAAGAGGAGTTGTTAAATGATGGGACAGAAGAAGGAACTAGAAATGTTTATAAAGATCAGATGCAGGGCTGTTATCCCAGTGTCTCTAGTGTCATGAGAAGGTTCGTACAGACCTGGATAGGACAGCAAAGGATCGAGTGTATTTTTTAGGGAGGGAAGGGGGGAAGCCAGTTGATTAATTTCAAAAGACGGGAGAGAGAAGAAAAGAATAGAGAGAAGGTTGTTTGATGAAACATTGTCCCAGTGGGCACAATAGTAGAGGAAGGCAAAAGCTGGATGGGAACTCGACAGGGGCACAGCTGATGTGGATGGGCATGAGCGAGCAGAGGTTGGTGGTAGTTAGTCTGCTTAACCCTAGGCAGTAGGGATCCCGTGTGTCCAGAATTAAGGGTACTTCTACCGTTAGGTGGGAGTTTGCTAGCCATAAGACAGGCATTCAGGGCCTTTTGATTGGGAACCCTCAAGGGCTCTGAGATGGCAGAAGATGCATTAGAGGAACGTGAAGAAACGGGGAAGACCTAGATACAGAAGTGGGCTGAGAATCCGAATTCCCCTTTTAAGAGTTCGAAACACTTCAGGGGTTAATTAGGGTGGGATTTCAAGGAATCGACTGAAGACTTGTCCGAGGTAACTCAAGAGCTAGTCTAGCGTAGCTTAGGATGTGACTGATACTCATCCATAAAGTACAAGCAGCTCCCTTCCAGGTACCCCCTTCCCCCACGCCCCCGTAATTTTAATAAAGAAACACAGGCTGAATCTTATCAGCTGTTCTCAGGCCCGCTCTGACATCAGCAAACCCCGCCCAGTTGTCTTAGTCCAGCGTTCTTCTCCGCCTCTTGAGTTTCCGGACGCTGTGCCCGCGGGTCTGTAGAACCTGCCTTGGTCTCATCGGGCAGGGTCGCCACCCAAAGTGCCAATCAGTGTTCACCAAAGGCGCACTCTAAATACGAGTTTGCGTGGCTGTAGAAAGAGAGACAGACCGACCTATTTTTAACCACATAGCAAAACTGGGGTAAATCGAAAAGGAGCAATCGAACTCTCCGCCCCGTAAATTCTGCAAAGGTGAGTTGAGGGGACGCCGAGGAGGGCGGGAAATAAAAGCGGTGGGATAACCCCGCACTTGAAGAAGGAGAGCTTAGCGCTACGTGAGTTGGGGTGGGAAAAAAAAGGGACGGGGAAAAGAGTATACTGGGACTACCCCTTAAGGCGAAGAAAGCAGGTAGTTAATTTCTTTTGGCTACTTTTCAGACCCTCCAGCTACCTCTACCAGAGCGCGCATCTCACCCTGTTCTCCTTAGAGATCTGTGGCTCTATGGCGACAGAATTTTTTGTGACGAAGATCCTAATGGGATTTGCACTGGGACTGATCACCTTTTGCAGTAAGTGAAAGGCCTGGCCTTGCTTTGCGGGCGGCCACGACCCATAGAGACTACAGTTAGATCACACTTTTGGGAAAGGCTATCCATAGCAACGCATTGCCCTGAACCAAATGCGGAGAGTGGGATGCTGCGGGGGAATGGGAAGGCACCCGTCAGAGATAAACAGACGGGGAAAGAGTAAAGAAAGTTGTTGTTTGTAAGGAGTTACTCAGCAATCGAGCTGCCGAACAAGGATCTGCTGCTGAAAGATCCAGAACGGAGTTGGCCTAAATCCTACGAAAAATACCAAATTGGTGATTTACTCTTGGAGCTCCCTTGATGCCTCCCAGATCATTCCCCACCTTTTCTGCCTCTCTAGCCTCCGACCAAAAAAAAAACACACACAACGAAGTCAACAAAATCTCCTCCCCTTCTTCCTCCCCTTCCCCTCCCCCCATCTCTGCAGTCGGAACTTTCTTCTAAAATCTGAAGTAAGGAAACTGTGGAGAGAAGTTTCTGGGCACTTGACCTTGACCAAACAGCAGAAGATGCTGTTTGGGGGATGGAGCCAGCATGTCCTCGGCCACCCAGATGATAAAACCTTAACAAAAACTGAGAGGTTCTTATGCTCTCTCCCTCCGCTTTCACCCCTCTCTTCCTTTCAAAAACTGGGCAGCCTTTTTCGTAAGTTTTAAGCAGTCTTTCCGTTCTGACCCTGTTCAGGAGCAGCCTGCAGCCCATTGTCAAATGAAGTTGCTACTTTGTGGGATAAGACAGGGAAAACCAAGAGACAAGGTGGCTTAGGAGCCACCAGGATTTCTTGGGTGGGCTTAACTTCCTTCCTTCCTTCCTTCCCACCCCTCCCCCCACTCCCCATCTCGTGTTTTTTTAATGTCCTAGTTTGGGAACTCAAAGTCTACCTCTTATTATTTAATTAATGCTTATAAATTGAGATAGTCACTCCCCCTTCAGTTTTTACACCTTCCAATACAGCCTTACGAGAGATGTCAGCTTAATCTTCCTAAAACGTGTTACTCTCCAGCTAGAAAATCTTCCATGGCTCCCCACAGCCAACAGAAAAAAAAATAGCATTTTGTTAGTCAGTGTGCCAATCACTTTACAATTATCTCATTTGATCCTCCCAACAATCCTGGGAGGTAGGAGCTGTTATTATCCCCATTTAACAGATGAGGAAAATGAGGCAAATAGTGACTTGCCCAGGATCACACAGCTCATAAGTATCTGAGGCTGGATTTGAACTCAGGAGTTTGAAACTCATGTTTCTCATAGTGGAGGGCCCATCTTAGACATTGTCTTTGCCACAGCAACTAACACTGTGCTTTGTATAGAATAAATCTTAGGAGTCTAGGATTTTCAAGGTAAAGGGGGATTTTAGACTTCCTGAAGGTCACGAAGCTGGTAGGTACCAGAGGACCTGAGTTCAAATTATGTTTCTGTCAATACTGCTGTGAACTTGGAAAAGTCATTTAATTTCTCTAGGCCACAGTTTCCTCATCAGTAAAATGAAGGCATTGGAAGAGGTGGCTTTTAAAGTTCTTTCAACTCTCATTCTATGGCCCTGTGATCCCACTGGGTAAGACAGAACTCAAAATTTCCAGACTCAGAATACAGAACTCTTAACACTGTACAACATCCCATAGAGGGGCAAGGTGGAATAAACTAGCTATAAGGTCCCTTCTATATTTGGGGGGGGGGGAGTGGAACAGAGGGAGGCAATGGGGTTAAGTGCCTTGCCCTGGGTTCCACAGCTAATAAATGTCAGAGGCCAGATTTAAACTCAGGTCTTCCTGACTCTAGGGCTTGGTGCTCTATCCACTGCACCACCTAGCTACCCTGGGGTGGGGAAACAGCCAAAAAACAGCTCAAAGTAGATTTCTAAAATTTAGGAAGATCCTTATGTTAACTTAACCTTTACCTCCCAGCAGTCTATTCTTTGGAACAACAGAGCACAAAAGTGTCCTCTTTCCATGAAAAACCTTCCAAATATTTGAAGACAGATCACCCACCCATTGTCTTTACCAAGTAAAACGTGTTTTCATCACTTCTTGTGCTATAGGGTTTCAGCATCATTGTAGCTGTCGTTTCTGGCATAGTCTCATTGTCTTTTATACGTAATATAGAACCAAAACAGAACTCAGTTTTCCAGATGTGGGCTGACTAACCCTCAGTACAATGGGATGATTGTTAGTTGGAATCAGAACACTATACATCTATTAATCTGGTCTAAGATTGCCTGAATCTTTTTTTTTAGCAACTTCACCATGCTCCCACTGAGTTTATAGCCTTTTGGGGGGGGGGCAGTGGAGTTAAGTAACCCGCCCAAGGTCGAGGTCACATTGTGAACTGGGGTCCTCCTGACTCTGGTGTCAGTTGCTTTATCCAGTTGTGACCTTTTAAAATTCTCAGATCCTTTTCAAATGAACGTTTCTTGAACCAGGTGTTTCTCATCTTGGACATTTTTTTTTAAATTCATTAAAATGCAGACACTTTTATTTCTTCCTGTTAAATTTCATCTTGTCCACCTATTGAAACAAGGTGGCATAAATAATCGATACAGTGCTCTACTTGAAGTCAGGAACTTCTAGGTTTGAGTTCTGCCCCTAGACACTTAACTAGCTGTGTGACTTTGTGCAATTCACTAAACCTCTCTGTTTCTCGGTCTCCTCATCTGTAAAATGAGGACGTTGAACTTGATAACCTTTCTAAGGTTCCTTCCAACTCTTAATCTAATGAATCCTGACTGTTATCCAGTCTACCACAGCCACCTTGGCAAATACCTTATCAACCAATCAACCAATAAGCATTCATTAATCTCGTACTGTGGCTGTATCAACATCTAAGTCATTGATAGTAAGTATTGAACAGCAGTAGGCATGTGGGGCATTGAAGTATTTATCAAGACCTTTCCTTCCACTAGCTCTGAATGCTGCTAACTACTATTACCAGATATGCTTTTTTTTTTATGTCTCCAGCCATATCTTGAGTGTCAGGTGCCATACTGATAGCCACCTGGAATGTGATATTTTCCTGGAAGAGGTACTCTAATGAAAGTTATAGATTTTAACGAGCATTTTAAGTAGATTTGTGAGGCACCTGGGTTATTTTTGACATTTTTTTTTTGAGAAACTGACTCAGGAATGACTTTATTGCTCTGTTTGGTTTTTTTTTTTTTGGTAAATTTTCTTATGGTGATCTTTCTGCTTTTTTGTACAGTAAAATAAAGGTAAGAACAACTTACTCTGGAAGCTTAAATTATTTTGCAAGACATCTGTTATTACTCAGTCTTTTTCAGTCATGCATGACTCTTCGTGACCCCTTTTGGGGTTTTCTTGGCAAAGAATGTGGCTTAATGGACAGAAAATGGACCACAAAGGGAATGTCTTGACGATAGAATGGTTTGCCATTTCCTTCTCCAGCTTATTTGACTGATTGAAGGACACTGAGCAAATAAGGATAAGTAACTTGCCCAAGATCACACAGCTAGTAAATGTCTGAGGCCAGATTTGAACTTGGAAAGATGAGCCTTCCTGACTCCAGATCTGGCTTTGTATCCACTGAGCCACCCAACTGCCCCAGCACTCTTTACTAGACTAATGATTTTAAATGCATAAAATAAAATTATACAGCATTACAAAAGAAACTAATTATATTTTTTAAAGTTTTCAAAATATTTTTAAAAACCAAGTTCATGGATCTCTGGTTAGGAACCTCTTCTAAATCTAAATGAATGTTGTCCATCAAAATGATCTAGTAACAAGAGTTACTAGAAACTTCTCTTTTGGAATCATCTTCAGAACCAGTTTTGACTTCAGGAAGAAGTTTTAATAAATTTATAGCAAGCTGACCCAGACCCCTGCTTCATACTTCCTCCTTCTCCTTCCTTCCCTGGTCCACTTTTTGTCTTATTTAGGTCAGTCCCCTCTGCTTCTTCTAGGGTGTCATTAATTGAGAATCCAAAGAGAGAATTTTGAGAATTTAGAATCCTCCCTGGAGAAGTTCTAGGCTGAAACTGAGAGCCAGGGGAAAGTAGAGAGAGAGACCTGTGTCACGTGACTAGCGACAAGTAGCAGGCGCCAGGCAGCCAGAGCAGGGCTGGCTTGATAATTGTGTGCTGCCTTTTGGAAAGGAGGAATTCGTGATAATTGCTATCACAGTCTGCCTATACACTCTGTTGGAGTCATTTCTGTCACCAGTTCAGTCCAAACTAAGAGGCATTCGTTCATTCATTCATCTGTGTACTATTGTCTAGCCCTCACAGACCTGTACTAGTGCCTGGCACGTAAGTGCATGCTATGAGTCAAGAACTGTTACTAAGCACTTCACAAATATTTCACTTGGTCCTAACAACAACTGGAGTAGCTAGGTGCTCTTATCCCATTTTACAGTTGAGGAAACTGAGGCAGTCAGAGGTTATGTGACTTGCTCAGGTCATACAACTACTGTCTGAAGGTTAGATTTGAGTCTTCCTGACTCCAGGTTCAGCCTCTGTCTACTTTGACACCTACCTGCTTTATCTAGTAAACCCTCAGGGCTTACTAATAAAGGCTTAAGGGGCAGCTAGGTGGCACAGTGGATAGAACTCTCGCCTTGGAGTCAGGAGGACCCAAATTCAAATCCAGCCTCAGACACTTGACACTTACTAGTTGTGTGACCCTGGGCAAGTCACTTAACCCCAACTGCCTCACCAAAAACAAAAAAAGGCTTAAGAAATGCTGGTTGACTAGCCTAGCCAGAGAGCATTTAATAATGGACCAACCCAGCAATATGCAAAAATCACCCTCAGGGACAACAGAAAGACCTGAATGCTGTGTAATTGTAATTGCCCAGCAGGAACCCAGAGAAAAAAGGGGAAAATGTGTCTACTTCTCAGCTTTGCAGAGGTGGGGAACTCTGGGTGTAGAATATTGCATGTGCTCTCAAACTCTGTTGATTGGTTGGTGAGTTTTGTTGAACTGTTCTTCCTCTGCACCCCCTACTTTTAAAGATTCTGCATGATAAGAAGTGGTTGAATAGGATGGTGGTTTTGTTCAGTCATGTCAGCCGTGTCTATCTCCTCCTGACCCCATTTGGGGTTTTCTTGGCAAATGCTGGAGTGGTTTGCCATTTCCTTCTTCAGCCCATTTTACAGATGAGGAAACTGAGATGGAAAGGATTAAGTAACTTGCCCAGAATGATACAGCTAGTAAGTGTCTGAAACCAAATTTGAACTCAGGTCTTCCTGACTCCAGGTCTGGTGCTCTATCCACCGGGCCACTTAGCTTGCCAGGAAGGTGAAAGAGGGCTATATTTGATATATTTGAAAATGATGATGTAAAAAGATGACCAAAATGAACCAATCCAAATCTTGCCCTGAAGATGTTTATGGTTTACCTGGATGTAGAGTGATATCATTTAACAAAATACATTTTTATTGAGGGGTAGTGTGGTACAGGGGAGTTAAGGGACCTGGATTCAAATGTGGCCTCTGTTTATTATATAGATGACCCTGGGTAAGTCTTTAAAGCTTTCTAGGCCTCTTTCCTCATCTGTAAAATAGGATTGGACTTGAGGATTTCTAAGAGCCACTCCCATTTTAGATTTATTGTTTTCTTAAGTTCCTGTTATGTTGAAGACACTAGGGATGTAATTTTAAAGAGAGGGAAATAATATCCCTGGAATTTTTTTTAACAGATATTTCATTTGATCCTCACAACTTTTGAGGTAGATATTATTATTATCTCCATCTTACATTTGAGGAAACTGAGGCACACAGAGGTTAAGTGACTTGCCCAGTGTCCGAATCTAGATTTGAACTCGTCTTCCTATGTCCCGCACTCTATCTGCTCTACCACTTAGGTTGGCTTCGGTGAATTAAAAAAATGTCAGGGCTCTATCAGGACATAGATATTAACCTTGGCACCTTCCCTCTGAAATTATCTCCAATTCATTCTGTTTACATCTTGTTCCTAGAGTCAGGAAGTTCTGAGTTCTAACCCAATCTCAGATACTTACTAGCTGTGTGACTCTGGCTAAGTCCCTAAATCAGGCAAACATAGTGGTTTGCATACTTTCTCCCCCATTCTTGTGAGCTGGGACTTTTTGTGACTTTACTTTGTATTCCCCAGTACCCAATGTGGTACCTGGGACATGGTAGATGAATGCTTGTTGACTTGACTTGACTCAAAGTCTAATTGGCAAAGTCCCTTGTTAATACCTGTTGACTTAACTTGATACCTAAGTGGCTGCCTGTCCTGGAAATCCAGTCTACTGCTACAATGACCGTTTATAGATGGTGCCCAGACAACTCAAGTATCGTGCATTGAAAACTAAAAAAAGGAGAAATCACAGCAATAAATAGAACTTCTAACAGTAGAGCTAAAATGATAAAAATGTGACGGGCTTCCTTAGTGCCCTTCTAATTTGTTATTAGAAGGCCCCCTGGGTGTGGTTTTCTTTCTAACTCAGACATTCTTCCTGATGACTCAGAGGAGGTTGTGTCTGAGGTACTAGGTGGGGGCAGGAGAGAAAACCGTCAACACCATGGCAGGGGGTAGGGAGGAGCGTAGCCTGGATCGCCTGGGGAGACCCAGAGGTAATGAACTCTTAAAAATGAGGAGTATAGGGCCCCAAGGTAGGCACTGGACCATTGGTTCTGGAACTAGGGCAGAGGAGGACAGAAGGGCAGCAGCAAAACAGGAAGATGAAAACAATGCAATGAGCACAGTGATCTGAAGAAACTTTTTTTCCCTCTATCACTATAAGTCCCTTTTAAAATTTTTTTGGTAAATAGTATTTTTTTTTTGTCCAATTACATGTAAAGGCAGTTTTCAGCATTCATTTTTTATGAGATTTTGAGTTCTAAAGTTTTTCTCCCTCCCTCCTTCCCATCTCTGTCCATCTCTCCCATCCCGCCTCTGCAAGATGGCCGGCATTCTAATATAGGTTATATATGTGCAAGCATGTAACCATTTTTACATTAATCATGTTGTGAAAGAAGAAACAGAACAAAAGGGAAAAGCCACAAAAAAAGGTGAAAATAGCATACTTCGATCTGATTCAGACTCCATAGTTCTTTCTCTGGATGTGAATAGTGTTTTCCCTCACAAATTTTATGGAATTGTCCTAGATCATCATATTGCTGAGAAGAGCTAAGTCTATCAAAGATAATCATCACACGGTGTTACTGTTACATGTACAATGTTCTCCTGATTCTACTCATTTCTCTCAGTGTCAATTCATGTAAGTCTTTCCAGGTTTTTCTGCTCATCATTTCTTATAGCACAGTAGTCTTCCATTGCATTCATTTGCCACAACTTGTTCAGCCATTACCAATTGATGGGCATTCCCTCAGTTTCCAATTCTTTGCCACCACAAAAAGAGCTGCTATAAATATTTTTGTATATGTAGGTCCTTTTCCTTTTTTTATGATAGCCTTGGGATGTAGACCTGATATTGGTATTGCTGGATCAAAGGGTGTGTACAGTTTGATTGCCCTTTGGGTATAGTTCCAAATTACTCTTTAGAATGCTTGGATCAGTTTACAACTCCACCAACAATGCACTAGTGCCCCAATTTTCCCACTTCTTTTCTAGTATTTGTCATTTTCCTTTTGTGTCATATTAGTCAATCTAATAGGTGTGAGGTGGTTATAATTTGCATCTCTCTAATCGTTAGTGATTTAGAGCATATTTTCATATGACTATAGATAGCTCTAATTTCTTCATCTGAAAACTTGACTATTTATAAATTGGAGAATGACTTGTATTTTTATAAATTTGACTCAGTTCTCTATATATTTGAAAAACAAAGCCTTTAATAGAGATACTTGATTGTTTCCCAGCTTTCTGCTTTCCTTTTCATTTGTTTGTTTGTTTGTTTTAGGCAATTGTGGTTAAGTCACTTGCCCTGCATCAAGGCAGCTAGTAAGTGTCAAGTGTTTGGTCTGAGGCTGGTTTTGAACTCGGGTCCTCCTGACTTCAGGGCCGGTGCTCTATCCACTGTGCCACCTAGCTTCCCCTTTCTGCTTTCCTTTTAATCTTGGTTGCATTGGTTTTGTTTGTGCAAAACCTTTTTAATTTAATGTAATCAAATTTAATTTAATATAATCAAAATTGTCCATTTTGCATTTTATAATTTTCTCAATCTCTTGTTTGATCATAAGTTCTTCCTCTCTCCATAGATCTGAGAGGTAAAGTATTCTTTGCTCTCCTGATTTGCTTATGGTATCACCCTTTGTGTCTAAATCATGTACCCATTTTGACCTTATCTCAGTATACAGTTCGAGGTGCCTGGTTTCTACCATACCATTTTCCAGTTTTCTCAGCAGTTTTTGTCAGATCGTGAGTTCTTATCCCAGAAGCCGGAGTCTTTGGGTTTATCAAGCAGTAGATTAATATAGTCGTTTACTACTGCGTTTTGTGTACCTAATTTATTGCACTGATTGACCACTCTATTTCTTAGCTAGTACCAAATAGTTTTGATGATTACTGCTTTGTAATATAGTTTTAGATCTGGTATGGCTAGGCCACATTCCTTAAAAATTTTTTTTCCATTAATTCCCTTGTTATTCTTACCTTTTGTTCTTCCAGATGTATTTTGCTATTTTTTCTAGCTTTATAGAATAATATTTTTGGTAGTTTGGTACAGCACTGAAGAAATAAATTTAGATTCAATTGTTATTTTTATTATTTTAGCTCAGCCTATCCATGAGCAACTGATAGTTTTCTAGTTGTTTAGATCTGACTTTATTTGTGTGAAATGTGTTTTGTAATTGTGTTCAGATAGTTCTGGGTTTTGTCTTGGCGAGTAGACTCTCAAATATTTTATATTGTCTACTGTCATTTTAAATGGAATTTCTCTTTCTATTGCTTGCTGCTGGGCTTTTATGGTGATAAGTATATAGATATGCTGATGATTTATGTGGGTTTAATTTATGTCTCACGAGTTAGCTAAAATTGTTAATTATTTCAAGTAGCTTTTTAGTTGATTCTTTAGGATTCTCTGAGCATACCATCAAAGACTGATAGTTTGGTTTCCATATTGCCCATTCTAATTCTTTGAATTTTTCCTTCTCTTATTGCTAAAGCTAACTGTCCTAGTGTAATATTGAATAATAATGATGATAATGGACATCCTTGTTTCACCCTTGATCTTATCATTGGGAAGTCTTCTAGCTTATCCCCACTACAGATAATGATTTTTAATGGTTTTAAATAGATACTACTTATCATTTTAAGGAAAGTTCTATTTATTCCTACACTCTCTAGTGTTGTTGTTTTTTTTAATAAATATGGGTACTGTATTTTGTCAAAAGCTGCTTCTTTATCTGTTGAGATAATAATATGATTTCTGTTGTTTTTGTTATTGATGATGGTCAATTAAGCTGATAGTTTTCCTACTATTGAACTAGCTCTACATTCCTGGCATAAATCCCACCAGGTCATAGTGTATGATCCTGGTGATAAATTGCTGTAATCTCTTTGCTAATATTTTATTTAAAATTTTGCATCAATATTCATTAGGGAAATTGGTCTATAATTTTCTTTCTGTTTTGGCTCTTCCTGATTTAGGTATCAGCACTATATTTGTGCCGGAAAAGGAATTTAGTAGGATTCCTTTTTCACCAATTTTTCCAAACACTTTATATACTATTGGAATTAATTATTCTTTAAATGTTTGGTAGAATTCACTTGCAAATCCATTTGGCCCTGGATATTTTTTCTTAGGGAGTTCATTGATGGCTTGTTCAATTTGTTTTTCTGAAATGAGGTTATTTAAGAATTTTATTTCCTCTTCTGTTAATCTGGGCAATTTATATTTTTATAAATATTCATGGATTTCAGTTAGGTTGACAAATTTATTGGTATACAGTTGGGCAAAATAGCTCCTAATTATTGTTTTAATTTGCTCTTCATTAATGGTGAATTCACCCTTTTCATTCTTGATACTGCTAATTTGGTTTTCTTCCTTTTTTTTCCACCAAATTAACCCAAAAGTTTTTCTATTTATTGGGTTTTTTTTCCATAAAACCAGCTCTTAGTTTTATTTACTGGTTCAATAGTTTTCTTACTTTCAGAATTTCTAATTTGGTGTTTGATTGGGGATTTTAAATTTGTTCTTTTTTTAGCTTTTTAGATTGCATGCCCAATTCAATGATGTGCTCTTTCTCTCTTGATTTTATTCATGTAAGCATTTAGAGATATAAAATTTTTCCTGACTACTACTTTGGCTGCATCCCACAAATTTTGGTATGTTGTGTCGTTATCATCATTCTCTTCGATGAAATTATTGATTCTGTGATTTGTTGTTTGATCCACGAATTCTTTAAGATTAGATTATTTAGTTTCCAATTAACTTTTAATCTGTCTTTCCACGGCCCTTTATTTCAAGTAATTTTTATCACATCATGACCTGAAAAGGATGCATTTAATACTTCTGCCTTTCTGCATTTGCTTGTGAGGTTTTTAGGCCCTCATAAATGGTCAGTTTTTACATAGGTGCCATATACCACAGAGAAAAAGGTATATTCCTTTCTATCCCCATTCAGTTTTCTCCAGAGATCTATCATATCTAACTTTTCTAAAATTCTATTCACCTCATTAACTTCTTTCTTATTTATTTTGTGGTTATATTTATTGAGTTTTGAGAGGGGGAGGTTGAAGTCCTCCACTAGTCTAGTTTTGCTTTTTATTTCTTCCTGAAGTCGCTTAACTTCTCCTCTAAGAATTTGGATGCTATACTACTTGGTGCATATATGTTTAGTGTTGATATTACTTCATTGTCTGTGGTACCTTCTAGCAAGATGTAGTTTCCTTTCTTATCTCTTTTAATTAGATCTGTTTTTGCATTTGCTTTGCCTGAGATCAGAATTGCTATCCCTGCTTTTTAAAAAGTTACAGCTGAAGTATAATATATTCTGCTACAGCCTTTTACCTTTACTCTGTGTGTGTATGTGTATGTGTGTATGTGTCTGCTTCAGATATGTTTCTTGTAAACAACATATTGTAGGATTCTGGTTTTTAATACACTCTGCTATCCACTTCCATTTTATGGGAGAATTCATCCCATTCACAGTTATGATTACTAACTGTGTATTTCCCTCCGTCCTATTTTCCCCCATTTCTACTTTTCTCTCTCTCCTCTTTCACCCTGCTCTTCCTCACCAATATTTTGCTTCTGACCACAGAATCCTTCCATCTGCCCTCCCTTCTATCACCCTCTCTTTTCTTTTCCTCTTCCCCTTCTACTTCCCTTTCATTATCCAACTGAATGTGTATATTATTTCTTCTTTGAGCCAGATCCAATGAGAGCAAAGTTCAAACAAACCCCCTCCCTTCTTTTCCTCTACCGTAATAGGTCTTTCATGCCTCTTTATATGATATAATTTAGCCCACTCTGCCTCCCCCTTTCTTCTTGTCCTCCCAGTACAATCCTTTTTTCACCCATTAATTAATTGGTTTTATCATCGCATCAACATCAACTTACATCCACACCCTATGTCTAAGTATCATCCTTCTAACTGCCATAATAGAGATACAGTTCTTAAGCATTGCAAGTTTTGTCTTCCCATGGAGGGATGTAAAAAATTATACCTTATTGAATATTGTGCTTTTTTATTTCCTGTTTACCTTTTTATACTTTTCTTGATTCTTGTATTTGAAGATCAAATTTTCTGTTCTGTTCTGTCTTTTCATCAGGAAAGTTTGAAAGTCCCCTATTTCCTTTAATATCCATCTTTTCCCCTGAAAGATTATGCTCAATTTTGCTGGGCAATTAATTCTTGGTTGTAATCCAAGCTCCTTTCCTTCCAGAATATCATATTCCTAGTCCTCTGATCCTTTTAATTTAGAAGCTGCTAAATCCTGTGTAATTCTGATTGTGGCTTCTTGATATCTGAATTGTTTCTTTCTGGCTGCTTGCAATATTTTCACCTTGACCTGTTAGTTCTGGAATTTGGCTGTGGTATTCCTTGGAGTTTTCATTTTGGGATCTCTTTCAGGAGGTAGCCAGTGGATTCTTTCAATGACTATTTTAACCTCTAAGTTCTAGGATATCAGGCCAATTTTCCTTGATAATTTCTTGAAAGATGCTGTCCAGACTCTTTTTTTTGATCACAGCTTTCAGATAGTCCATTAATTCTTAAATTATCTCTCTTGGATCCATTTTTCAGGTCAGCTGTTTTTCCAGTGAGGTATTTTACATTTTTTTCTATTTTTTCATTCTTTTGATTGCCTGATTATTGATGTCTCATAAAGTCATTACCTTCCACTTGCCCAATTCTAATGTTTCAGGAATCATTTTCTTCAGTGAGCTTTTGTGCCTCCTTTTCCATTTGACTGATTCTATTTTTAAAGTTGTTTTCTTCAGTCAATTTTTGTGCTCCCTTTTCTAAGCTGTTGACTCTTTCTTACATACGTCTCATTTCTTTTCCCAATTTTTCTTTTATCTCTCTTACTTAATTTTTAAAGTCCTTTTTGAGCTCTTCCAAGAGGACTTTTTGGGCTTGAGACCAATTCATATTCCTCTTTGAGGCTTTATATGTAGGCATTTTGACACTGTTGTCTTCTTCTGAGTTTGTGTTTTGATCTTCCCTGTCACTATAGTAGCTTTCTATGGTGAAAGATCTTTTTTGTTTTGCTTATTTTTAAAAGTCGAGCTCTGCTCCTGGGGTACAGGGGAGGACTGTCCCAAGCTTCTTGCACTGGGGTCCAGGGGCATGATCACTGGCTTTCTGCATTGGGGCCTTTGGGACTAGTGGCTTGCCCACTGTGCTAGGGTGGCCCAGCTGGCCTGTTGTGCCCTGGGTTATGGGACTGGCAGTTTGCCGACTGAGCTGGGGCTGGAGGCCTCACCACTGGCCTGCTGAGCCAGGACCATGGGGTCTTTGTTGTTGATCTGTGCTGTGGCTGTTAGCTTCCTTCTGGCTTTCCCAGACACTGTCTGCATTGGGCTGTGCTCCCCTTTTATCCAAGTGAAACAGACCTTTCCTTTTCTAAGTTATCTTGGGCTGCAAAATTGTTTCACTCCTTCTTTTTATGGATTCTGTCACTCCAGAATTCTTTTGGAGGCTTCATTTAATGTTGTTTCCAAGGGGAATTGGGGAAAGCTCAGGCAATTTCCTGGCTTCTTCCTGCTATGTTGGCTCTACTTTTCTCTAAGTCCCTTTCTATAATTTTATTGGGAAGTTCTTTCTTATGTTGAAGCAAAATAGGCCTTCCAGTAGTTTCCCCTCATCAATTAGTCTTAGTTCTGCTTTCTAGAACCACCTAGACCATATTTAGCCCCTCGTCAGCACCTCCGATATGTGAAGACACTTATTACGTGTCTCTCCTGCCACCTTTTCTCCCCCGATCCCATCTTTTCTTCACTCTAAATATCCCCACATCATTCAATTATCTTTCATCAAGAACGGCTTCAAGAGCCATCACCATACTGGTTGGCTTCCTTTGGTTGCTGTCGAATATGCCGACCTTGGTCCTGGTTAAAGTGTGGTACACAGACCAGGACATGATACTCCCAGTGTGATCTGGCCAGGTTAGGGTAAAATGAGATCATTTCCTCTTTTAATCTGGACACTGGATAACTAGGTGGCAGTGGACAGAACACTGGGCCTTGAGTCATAAAGACCTGAATTCAGATCTGGCCTCAGACACTTTACCCTGACCAAGTAATCACTTAACAGTCCTGTTTGCCTCAGTTTCCTCACCTGTAAAATGCTCACATGATTACTTAGTATGTCTGGACATGCTAAGTGCTATCGTCATGCTAGCTATTATATATTATTATCATCAATACAGGCTGAGTGTAGTAGCTTTTTAGGTAGCCGCTTTTCTCCCGTGTTGCCTAACACTGAATTTTAGGTCAAATAAAGCCCCCAAGTCTTTTTCATGTGAACTGCTTTTGAGCCATTGATCTCCTGTTTGGAAATTTCTTCTCTTCTTTTCTTTCTTTCTCTGCTCTTTCTTTCTTTCTTTCTTTCTTTCTTTCTTTCTTTCTTTCTTTCTTTCTTTCTTTCTTTCTTTCTTTCTTTCTTTCTTTCTTTCTTTCTTTCTTTCTTCCCTTTCTTCCTTCCTTCCCTTCCTTCCTTCCGTCCCTCCCTGCTAAAGTCCATGTTTTTGAACCTTGATTCTACCAATCCACATATTAGTAGGCAAGACAGAGGAAACCTCTCCAATAGAATGGAAGCTCCATAAGAGCAGGGAATGTTTTTATTTGGTAATGATAATAATCAACATTTACATAGTGCTTTAAGTTTTGCAAAGCACTTTACAAATATTCGCTCATTTTATCCTTGCTACAACCCTGGGCGGGGAGGTGCTATTGTTACTTCCATTTTACAGACTAGGAAGCCATCTAGAGGTTAAGTGACTTGCCCAGGGTCACACAGCTAAGTACCTGACGCTAGATTTGAAGTCATTCTTCCTGAATTCAGAGCTAGTGCTCCTAGAGACCAGCATAATGTCTAGAACACTGAAAGAGATCAATATACATGTGTTGAATTGAATTGAATTAAAATAAATTGGGGGATGTCCCGTTGCAGTGGGAAGAGTAATAGATTTGGAGAGATGGAGAAGGTGGGTTTGAGTTCTTGCTTTCCATTTATAATCTGTGTGACCTTGGGCAAGCCACTTAACTTCTCTAAGCCTTAGTCACCTCAAATTTAAAGGAGGGGGGTTGGGGGTAGTGGAATGCAAAGTGCATTAAAGACAAGAAAAATCCAAAAGAATTTGAGAAGAGAGAGTCCTAACAATTTGGGGTGGGGAGAGGATCAGAAGGGGTGGCAAAATCACTGTAGATAAGGATGGTGCTAGATAAAATATAATACTAGGCAAAATAACAATTATAATAATAATAATAACATCATCAACAACAGTAGTGATCCAGAACAACCTAACAATGCTATTAAAAAAGGTAATTAGGTTAGTTGGCAGAGCCTAGGAAGTTCCTGGTGAGGCTTTTCCAAATCCTCATGAGTCTGTTCTATATAACTTGTCTAGACTTTTGCCAGATATTGACAGCAGGCTGGGTATTCTGTATAATCCTTCCTTACATAAAATTTAACCTTCCGAGAGAGATTGTAAAGTTCTGAGTGCTGTGTGCCCAAGAAAGCCACGTGCTCACAGATATGTCATAATGCACTGAATGAAATAAAATTAGATTATTGGCAACTTGGCATGATGTTAATGAAATCATCAGTTGTTTCTGGGAGTGTCTTGATTGCAACATTACAGACAAAACTAGAAACTGCTTCAAAGTGGGGAGACTGAAGGGAAGTGATAACTCCTATTTACATGGGGCTCCATTTACAAAGGGCTTTCCTAATTACAGCTTTTTTTTTTGTCAGTATATATATTTTTTTCATTAGTTTTGGGAATTCCCCATGAGGAAACTCCCTTTACCTATGCAGATCAGCTACTGTTCTGCATATGATAGTTTTGGTGCCTTTAGACATTGAGAGGGTAACCACTGAAGGGATCTGCTTCCAATCCACTTTGCATCTTGAATAGAAATAGCTCTAAAAGCCTGTTTCGCAGTTGGGGGCATTTTGGAAACCTGAAGAGGAATCCATTTGTATTTGTGAATCTTTGGTTCTTTCCCAGAAATAACAACTGTGTCCACTTTGGAAAGGAAGAAAAGCATGTGGGGGGTGGTAATCTTCCAACTTGCCCTGTTAGTTTGGCTCAAAAGGTAGCTTTCAAGTTTAGTCAGTAACTGTGTGTCTGTGTTTCAAATACCATAATTCACAAGCCCCCACCAGTGTGCTTCTCATTAATGGTTAGCCACTAGATATAGTTAGCTCTGAATAAAAGCATTTTCTCAGATGGCATACAAAAATTTCTCCCATAAATCTCTGGTACACTCTCCCACAAATACAGCATACCATAGGAAGAGTGAGCACAGACTTGCTACAATAGGAAATAAATAATGGCAAAGACCACTCACAACTCTTAGTGCTGCAGGACCTAGGTGTCCTTTCTTTTTTTATAGAGCTCTTCAGAGCTTTATACATCTCACACAGCTCTCCTTAGATAGGCTCACAAGGTCTACTTCTCTCATCCTCTTTACTCCTGATTGCCAGAAGTCCTGCCGCCAGTTGTTGCAGTATGAGAGGTTGTGACCCCTCAAAGACTGGAGTACAGGATGAGATCATCTGGAATGAATTCACAGACTCAAGCATTCTTTAAGTCAAGGTGGCAAAAAGTTTATTATTACACTTTTCAAGCAGGCGAGGATTCTTAAGGATCCTGCAACCTTAGAGGGGCACAGTTAAAGTTTATATAGGATAAAATACAATAAAACATGTGCCAAATATGCTAACTAGGGGATTCAGGGTGGGATTAGGGAGTGGTCAGTTCTTAAAAGAACATGCACTTCTTGTATCTCCTGAGCAGGCGTTTTACCCAGAGTTCACTAGGAAGAGCCCACAAGGGGGGCCACATGGAGGTGTGGTTTTAGGCCTGCTACATCACTAAGTTGACTAGAGTTAAGGGGTAACTGAGAGTTGTCCAGTCTGCCACCAGTCAATGTCTTGTTTGACAAGATAGATGTAGGGAGTATGCATATGTCTTAAGTCTAGAATATAGTTAATGAGGCGCCCAGGATATAGATAATGAGGTAGGGAGGTAGGATAGATAGTCAAGTGGGTAAGAATGTCTTTATGACCCAGTGCAAAGCCAGTTCAAACTAATAATTCCTTCAGGTGCTGTTTGGAACTGCACCAAGGAGAGAGATAAGGGTCTTGCTGGGACCCACCCATGAGTGATTGCTAGGCCCAGCGTCCTTGGGCTGGGGAGAAACTGTCAGGGACAGTGTTTCTGAGGCTAGGGAGAAATTGGGGTCCCAGCACAGCACCCAAACAGGCACCCAAGCACCCCATCAAAATGACTATCTAGAATGTGTATAGTCTCTGCCCCCTGCTGGATGCGGTGTCTGCTACTGGTCCAGTAGTTCTTATTCAAAGCTATATATTTTTGCAGCTAAGTGGCTCAGAGGAGAGAGTACTGGCCCTGGAGTCAGGAGGACCTGATTTCAAATTTGGCCTCAGACACTTGACAGTTACAAGCTGTGTGACCCTGGACAAGTCACTTAACTCCATTGCCTAGCCGGGAGAAAAAAAAAAAGAAGACATCTTCCTGAGTTCAAATCCAGCCTCAGACACTTACTAATTGTGTGACTGGGGGAGTCACTTAACCTCTGTTTGCCTCAGATTCATCATCTGTAAAAACGGTAATAGTCACAGCATCTACCTTCTAGGGTTGTATAAGGATCAAATATAATAATATTATAAAGTGCTTTATAAATGACTTATAGTAGTTACTATATTAATGTTAGCTATGATGATGATGATGGCTGATGTGGGGGAAGGAGAAGAATCCTCCTCCTCAGGTCTTCACCATAGTCAGTTTCTACTTTCATTGGCTGCAACTCAACTGAGACAGAAAATTTCCAAAGGGATTAGCTCTTTAAAGCCCTAAGAGACATCCCTTGCACATAGTAGGCTTTTAATAAATGCTTGTTGGATTAGATTGTATTGGATTCGTCTCACCAGAGTTAAAAAAAAAATCTGTCTCCCTAGAATTTCCTACTCTTGTATGAGCCAGGAATAATTAAAATGTAAATGTGGAGTTTGAGCGCTAATTGTTTTGCATTCTAAGTACTAAAAACTGGCTACCAAAGAAAAAACTCTAGGGCTGTGATGAGGACTCCAAAGGGAGGTGTTTTGGGGGGAAAGATCCAAAAGATGTAAAGGTCTGAAAGTCATTGGTTTAGAGAATTGGAATTTAATTCTACAAGCATTTATTGATCTCTCCTTTCTGCAAAGCACTGGGGATTCAAAAACTAAAAAGAGTCTCAGACTGTAGGAGTGTACTGAATGGCATGTACACAGATAAGTATTTATAAACAATAAACAAAGTAAATGCAAAGTGGTTTTGTGGGTACAGTTGTTTAGCTCATTAGCAGCTGGGAATTTGAGTGAAGGCGTCCTGTAGGAGGCTTCATTTGTGCTGCTGTGCTTTGACAGAAGCTAGGCATTCTGGGAGGGCAAGTTTGGGTGGAACCTACAGCAAGTAGAACTGGTTGGTTTTGATCCTTCCTTCTTTAAGAGGACCAATGACATCAGAAGGGTGATGTCTTGGCTTGCAAGTTGATTTTAAATGAGGCAGAGAGGTGCAGTCATCAGCCTCACTTTTTCCTGGACGACTGTCAACGGCCCCAGATGCAGTGGGAAACCTTGGCCTTTTTAAGCTAAGGTCTTTCCCAGGTCTCAGTTTGTCTGAGACAAAACCCACACAGTAATTAAAGGCTGATGGAGTGCCAGCCCTGAAGTCAGGAGGACCTGAGTTCAAATCCAGCCTCAGGCCAAACACTTGATACTTACTAGCTGTGTGACCCTGGGCAAGTCACTTAACCCACAATTGCCTTTAAAAAAAAGTCTAGGTAAGAATTGAGGCAAAAGATGGTCTAGTTTACCTTCACAAAAGAATCAGTTTGGGAGCGGAAGAGCCTCAGAGTTTCTCACCCTGAGCAAATCAAGCAGAGTAAAATGGAAGATGGGTTGGATCCAGATTGTGAAGAGCTCTCTTTGCCAGATGGAGTTGGGGTGGGGTGTTGAGTTTGTATTTTATCTTCAAGGCAGAAGAGATCTTCTATAGTTCCTTGAGCAGAGGAGTGGCTTATTAAGACAGGTGGTTTAGGCAGGGCTGAGTGTTGAAGCCAGCTCAAACTTGTTGGAGAGCTCTTCACAGCTCCAAGTATGGAATTTTCAGCCTGAGCATCTAATCAGGCCTTGATTTATTTTGTTAATTGACTTAGGAAGTGTAAATATTGCATATTAAATTTCAAAGTGTGTTGTGATATTTTTGTGTGAGAATGGTTGTTAAACATTTACCAGCATAACTCTGGGCATAGGAGAAGGTTGTATAGAGCATGGATTAGAGAAATAAGACACCAGAAAAAAGGAGACAAATTAGAGGCTATTATAGCATTCCAAGTGAAAGATGATGGGGGCCTTAGCTATGGTGATGGCTGTGTGAGAGGAGCCAAGGAGACAGTTGGGTGTTATGGAGATAGAGTCAATAGGACTTGGTAAGTATGTATATGGGGAGTAAGGAAGAATGAAAAATTGAGGACGATTCCAAGGCCCTGGGCCTGGGTGCTTGGAAAGATGATGGAGCTTCCACAGAAATAGAGAAATTACAGAAAGGGTTAGACTTGAGACACATTGGAAATGCCTATGGGATATTATAACGGCTTGGTGGTGTAGTGGATAGAGTGCTGGGCCTGGAGTTAGAAAGACTCATCTTCCTGAGTTCAAATCTGGCCTCTGACACTTCCTAGCTGTGTGATCCTGGGTTATTTGCCCCAGTTCCTCATCTGTAAAAAGAGCAAATGTAAAAATGGCAAATCACTCTGCCAAATGTACTCATGAAGAGTCAGACATGTTATTCTATAGTTAGGAGAACTGAGAAAAGAGTGTCTCAGAGGAGGAGACTGTAGTCAAGAGAGTCAAAAGCCAGAGGGAGGGAAGGGAAAGGAATAAGCATTTATACAGCACCTACTATGTGCCAGGCACAGTGCTAAGCACTTTTAAGAAATATTATCTAATTTGACCCGGGGAGGAAGGTACTGTTATTATCCCCATTTTACAAGTGAGAAAATGAGGCAGACAGAGGGTAAGTGACTTGTACATGGTCACACAGCTAGTAAGTGTTTGAAAATGTTTGAATTCAGGTCTTCCTGACTCCAGATCAAGTGCCCTATCCACTGTGTTACCAGATGCCTCAAGAATAATGAGGCCTAAGAAGAAGCCACTGGGTTTAGCAGTTAGAAAGTTGGGTAATTTTGTAGAGAGGACTTTTCTTTGGGAAAATGGAGGCAATGAGTATAAACAATTTTTTTTTGTAGGAGTCTGGCAGTAAAAGGGAGGAGAGACTAGGACTTAAAGCTTGAAGGAGTGGCAGAGTCAAGTGAAGGTCTTTAAAAATTAAGGACATGAGAGATCTGGGCTTATTTATAGGCAGTAGGGAAGGAGCCAGGAGAGAGATAAATAGGGAGGGGATGATCAAAAGGTCAGTGCTTCTGGAGAAGGAGGAGAAGGCTGGGTGCCCGATTCAGGGCAAAGGTAGAGAGGTGGGTCTTAGGACAAGACTGGAGAGGTGGGGGAAGCTACTGCAAGGATTTGAGGTGCAGAGGCAGGGATGAAAGAGAGGGATCTTTTTTTTTTGGCTAGGCAATGGGGTTAAGTGACTTGCCCAGGGTCACACAGCTAGTAAGTGTTATGTGTCTGAGGCCAGATTTGAACTCAGGTCCTCCTGAATCCAGGGCTGGTGCTCCATCTACTGCGCCACCTAGCTGCCCCTACAAAGGAAGAGGGATCTTGATGGCCTCAGTCTTCTCAGTAAAGTATTGTGATAGATAAAGGGTTTGAGAGACATCATTTCTGGGTAATTAATCATTTTATTAATTATGGCTAGTGAATAATTAATAAAAGAATGACTGTCTGGCAAAACATAACTGGCCTCTCAAGCTTATATGCCTTTGGAAGAGGAGGTGTTCCTGAGAGCCTGAAATCAACTCCGATTGGTTAACAGTGAGAGATAGTTTTCCCTTTTGTTTTGATTCTTTTTTCACAACATGACTAATGTGCAAATATATTTAACATGATCGTACATGCCTAACCTATATTAGATCGTTTGCTGTCTTGGTGAGGAGAGAGAGAAGGGAAGGAGGGAGAAAAACAGAAAAGCACCTTTCAAAAAAATTTAAAATTTTTTCTTTTATTTTTCTTTTATATTTATTTCTTTTATATATTATTTTAGATTATTAATAGTATATAATATTAATCATAATAATATAATAAATATTAAATTATTGTTTTATTTATTTTATATATTATTTTAAAATAAATCTCTCCAAAAAATGAGAGAATGAATATTATAATGAGAGGTGGGCTTATTCCAGTGACAGACTGGAGGACATGCCTCCGACTCAGTCACAGACAAAGAGACTTCTCTCAGCCCGGATCACTCAGTCCAAGGTAAATTAGACAAAAGGACGGGTCCACTTCTACTCAGACATGTCTGACTTAAACAGGATGGACCAGAATTCACGTGGACCAAAAAATCTCTTTACCTTTTGATCAGATCTAAACTTTTCCATTTGGGTAAGTCTCCCCCAAGATTTCATCTCATTAGCAGCCCTTCAATTCAAAGGTTGGCTGAGTAGACTACAGGGGCTGATTTCTGAATGAGGAAATAGGGGGGGAACCTTATCCCTAATTCAGTAATTGGTTATTAATATGAGAGAGAAATAATCATTTCTCTCATCATGAACTCATTGAGATTATAAGCAGGCATCAGCCATTTGAGGAGACTGCAGAGGCAGGAAGGACCCCAGCCAAGGGAAATGTTTGTGATCAGAGGGCCTCTTTTGATTTGCTGGGTTTTATTGGCTTCCCAGAGGGATTCAAACTGAAACTTTGGGGGTGGCACACGTGTCTAGAGGGACTTTACTTTCTCTCCTCTGTGACCCAGAGGACCAAGGGAGAAACTATGGCTTAGACTAGGAGTTGTGATAAGGGGAGGAAAGGGGCGGTGTGGTGTTACCAGCAACAAACTAGACTAGGAATCAAGATCCTGGGTTCCAGTCCTTGCTTTGACACAAATTAATTCTGTGATTTGTGGCAAAACCCTTCTTCTATCTGGATTTCTGTTTCCTTTGAACATTTCTGGGCCTCAGTTTGCAAATCTGTAAAATGAGAGGGTCAGACTGCTGCTGCTTGTCCTTCCTTCTCGGAAGAGGACCACAACATCAGGGAGGTGATGTCACGACTTGCAAATGAATTGGATTTAAGTGAGGGAGGGCTGTACAAAGTCACCAGCCTCACTTTCTCCTCTGGAGCCACCTGAGTCCAATGGCCAGATATGGATCAGGATGACTGGAGATGGCCCCACGCAGCTGTGTGACCTTTTAAGAGGGTCAGACTAGATGAGCTTAAAGGGCCCTTTCCAGTTGTAAGCTTTTGATCCTAAAATGAAAACTCTGCATTAGATGGCCTCAAGGGCCCCTTACAGCTGTACCATTCACAGGCAGTGTGGCAAGTGGACAGAGTGCTGGGATTTGAACTCAGAGAACCTTGGTTCTAGTTCCAGCTCTGCTCCTTACTACCTGGATAACTTTGGGCAAGTCACTTAACCTCTGTTTGCCTCAGTTTCCTCAACTGTAAAACGGGGATAATAACAGGGTCGAATTGAGGAGCAAATGAGATAATCATTGAAAAGTGTTTAGCACAGTGTCTGGTGCGTAGCAGGCACTCTATAAATGTTAGCTATAAAAATAATCATTATTATACATGCCTCCCTACAATCCTGTTATGTTTATGATTGGTCTTAAGGACTCAGGGAACTGGGCCAGGGCAAACTCAAGTCAGAACTGAGGCCATGCCCAGGAGAGCCCCTACCCAGTCCACCCCCTGTATTGGGCATAGAGTTTATGCCAAAGGGGTTGTCATGATGCACTCTGACTGGCTGAATACTGAAGGGATGTCAGGGAGGAGGACTGCCACATGCATGAAGGAGAAGGGTTGGGGTATAGTGATCCCTGAGGGAGAGCCATCCACAGCCTTCAGGCCTCCTTCCTCATTGCTCAGGGAAGGTTTGGTTTGAATCACAATGGTGACGTCATTCTTCCCCGGGGAAAATCACCAGGATGTCTTTCCACCACAGCTTAGAGGGGATTTTTCAAAAAAGACCAGTATCTTCACTGCAGCTGCCAAAATCTGAGGGACAGTGTCAAGGTGGTAGTGTCTTAAAAATGTGCTGCCCGTTTCTAAGAGTAAAATACCCCCAGGCCCAACAACATTTAGTCAAAGAAGTACTGGGACCCTAGACCCTAAAAGTATGCTGCCCTTATGCTTAGCATAGTGTTCAGCACTTGGTAAGGGCTTAATAAATGTTTTTTACTGTGACTGTCTCCTCCATAGAACTTGAATACAGAATCCTCCTGCTTTAATATGAGGTCCATTTTCTTTTCTTTGTGTGTGTGTGTGTGTGTGTGTGTGTGTGTGTGTGTGTGTGTGCACCTATCTTCCTCATCCCTAGCTCTTAGCACACTTCTTTACACTGCTTTAATTGCTGCTCATTGACCAACTGCTTGGGGGCACCCTTCCAAAGTGTGTGCAGGTAACACTGTGTGATTTCTGCTCCCCCATAAGACTAGCCTACCCTAATATGTCTAAGAAAATTGGCTCAAGTGAACTTTAGCGCTGGGAAGGAACTTGAGGACTGGGGAATGTGTGGAGAAGGAAAAGGGGATGTCTAGGCTCTTCACCTTGGGGATGGTGGTGACTGTGACAGACGTTCTGCTTCCATAACCTTGCCTTGGGCTATTAGTGCTGTCTCCTGCCTCCCACTCAGTCCCAGAGTCACCTGCTGCAACTTGAAGCCTCACAAAGCTTGAGGCCTGGGGCAGTTGTCCTAATTTGTTATAGGCTGGAGACAGGTCTGCCTAAAATCTCCCTTTAAATTGGCTTTAAACCAGGTTAGTTCTAAATTTAGGTTGGTCCAGTTTTACCCACGTGGGGAAGGGGTCTGTCACATTCTCTGGGAATTCATTTTTATAGTATTCACAGAGTTCTCACAATGTTTTAAAAATCCATTTCCATCCAAGGGTGGAGGACCTGCAGCCTTGAGGCCACATGTGGCCCTCCAGGTCCTCAAGTGCGGTCCTTTGACTGAATCCAAAGTTCTTGGAACAGATCCCCTTAATTAAAGGATTTGTTCTATAAAACTAGGACTCAGTCAAAAGGCCCCACCCAAGGACCTAGAAGGCCACAAGTTCCCCACCCCTGCCATATACCAAGTAAAACAGAAAAAGGATCAAATATGAAAGTATGAAAGCCTGCTTTCTAAAAAGTCTCTAAATTCCACATGTTGCCTGCACAGCTGTCCTGCTTCTATGAACCCACTTTTCTTTTTTGTTTTGGCTGTACTGGTTCCCATACCAAATCCCTCCTCTTCCACCCAGTGAAGAAAAGAAAAACCCCTTATGACAAATGAGCCTAGTCAAGCTAAAGAATTTGCTATTTTATTTGGCATTTCTTTTTATCCTTAGCGCTTAGCATAGCACTGTTCTTGTCTTTCAGAGTTTTATTTTCTTAATAATGGTGTTACTGTCTATATAAATTATTCTCTTGGTTTTTCTCAGTTCAGACAATTCTTCCCATGTTTCTCTGAAGTGTAGTACCTTTTGTAATTTCTTACAGCACAATAATATTTTGTTACACTTACTTAGCACAATTTATTTAGCCATCTTTTCAAGTGATGGCTGCCTCCCTTTCCTCCAGTTCGTCGCCTTAGCAAAAATTGCCACTAAAAATATTTAAATCCTTTTTGGACATGCTTTATGATATGTAATAAATAATAACAATATGGATAAAATAGTATTTATAAAATAAAATCAAGTGTTCAATGTAATTAATAATAAAGTAAAATATTGAAACCAATATAACTGAGGTTGGTATAAAATCTCTGCCACCAATTGAAAACAGGGCAGGTAGGTGATGCAGTGGATAAAGCACAAGGCCTGGAGTCATGAAGATTAGAGTTCAAATCTAGCCTTAGACACTTACGAGCTGTGTGGACCCCTGGATAAGTCACTTAATCCTGTTTCCCTTGGTTTCCTCATCTGTAAAATGAGTTGGAGAAGGAAATGACAAACCGCTCTAGTATCTTTGCCAAGAAAATGAGGTCATGAAGAGTTAGATACAACTGAAACAACACAACAACAAAATTGAAAACATATTTATTTCAATTTATTTTATGTGTGTGTGTATTTATATCTGTATCTATATCTATCTATCTATCTATATGTGGATGTGGATGTGTGTGTGTATGTAGATAGCTATATTAGTACAAAATAGTGTTTCACAAGCTCCTGATTTTTTTTTAACACTTCCTTCCCTTTCCCAATATATCCCTACCCTTTCTCCTCCCAGACAGCTATTCTCCTTGGGGGATGACTATTAGATTATTATGAGATTTTGAGCTCCTTGAGGACAGAGACTATATTTTGCTTCTTTTTGTATCCCCAGCACTTAGCACAGTGCCTGGTACAGAGTAGGCAATTATTGATTGAATGGATGAACAGATTGTGCTGTATGAATGTAATTGAGTATTATCGTGCTATAAGGATATATTGGAGAATTTCAGAGGAAACTGGGGAGACCTTTATGAACTGATGTAGAGTGAAGTGAACTAGGAGAATAATTTGTACAATGATAACATTATAGAGAAAAACACCTTTGAAAGGCTTTAGGACTCTGATCAATGCAATGATAAACTGTACGTCCAAAAGAATGGACATGAAACATGCCACTACCTCCTGCTAGAGAAGTGATGAATTGAAAATGCAGAAAGTGACACACAACCTTTTTTGTGGGAATTTGTTTTGCAGGATAATGTCCGTCTGTATTTAAGGAATTTAGTATTTCGGGGTTTTTGGTGCTTTGGTTTTTGTTTTGTTTTTGTTTTTAATTTGCTTAATGAGGGATGATGGGAAAGTCAGAGAATAAACTTATTACCTGAAAAATAAAAAAATATATGATTTTCAGCTGTTCTTTCTATTATTCATACTGAATTAGATCTGATCTGATTAATTCAGGAGTCCCCTCCGGTGATGTACATCAAAACTCATCCATGCCTGCCCATTCTGTGAAACTTCTTTCCACAGCTTCCGGAAAGCCTTCTTTTCTTTCTCCCAGTGTCCTAAGGGTGCCGGTGGACTACTCTGGTGATCCATCTGGGGTTGCTGCTCTAGCTATGTGACTCACCTATCTTCTAGCTTTGTTCTCTTTAGTACCCTTTTTACCCCCCTTGTAAGGGGTGTGTGGAATGTTCAAGGAGAACTTGTAGCTGTGAGTGTGAGGGCTTTCAGAGCCCTTGTCAGGGCTTCTCAGTTTGCCTTTGCTGTCTACCCACCACTCAATTCTCACTTTTGGCTCAAAGGTGTTGCCCGCAACCAGATAGTACACCGAACAGAAAGGCGTGAAATAAGACATGAAGTGGGACCAGGCAGAGCAGAAAACTGACTCGGTTTATTTTTCTGAGGGTACAGGATATATAGAGAAAATCCATCCTACCTTCTAAGAGTCCTCCCCGTGAGACACTCCCCGAAACATCTGTTAAGGATGTGATAACATACATTTCCTCGTTATCAGAGTTCCTAGATTGGGTTGTATTTCCAATTTTCCCAGGTGCCTTGGCGCCACCTGCAGAGTGAATGTGTAAATCTAAGGTTCAAAGAGTGAGAAGGAATGTCTCAGGAACCTCCTAACAGGGAGACTTTGGAGAGCCGTACCTCTTAATCATTGAGCGCTTTTGGGTAAAAGCCTGGTCAATGGTCAAACTCTGCCCTGGATCTTAAACCCATATCAGACTCTTAAGATCAGCCCTCTACAAAAGGAGCAGTAGCATTCACAGCGGTCACACCCTGTCATCTTGGCAGACAGCTTACACCATGTCAAGAGTAACTAACAGGCCTCTAATCCGCCTGTGAGCTGTGGAGTGTCTCATCCAAACAATGTGAAGACTCCCCAGCAGAATGGGTGGATGAGAACCATTTGTTCCAATGGCAGGAAGGCAGTTGAAGCAGGTTCTGTGGAGTGCTTAGAGCTTGGTCAGATATCAAAGGTGCCAAGGTTATCCACTGCATCCTGGGCCATCGCCAGTCATCAGTGGACTTTGATGACTCTGGAAGAGAGAGTGAGGCTGAACACTTTGTGCGACTCTGCTTCATTTAAATCCGATTCATTGCCAAGTCAAGACGTTACCTATAATGTACTTGGTCCTCTAAAACAAACAAACAGCCCCCTTTGTAAGCACCCCAGAGACTATAATATTAGGATGCAAGCATGAGGGTCCCACTGTACTTGCTGTAGAAAGCAGATTTTTTTTCCCAGATCTTTGTTTCTTCAGTTTTGGAGTCCTCTTTCCATTTTCACCCCTGATGCCTTAGGATGACTTTACCTAGTAGGCTATCTTGCCACTCTTACCCTTTACTGCTTCTCTCTCTGAGACAATGCTACTCATAATTGTCCACCATCTGTCTTTGTAAGATTCTGCAGATGAGTCCGTCTTGTCACCCAGCGTTCTCTTTGGTTACCATCTCTCACCATCTGGCAAGTCCACTGTTTGTTGCCCAAGACATTTTCTTTTGGTCTCTTTGTTGCAGCAATTAATCTACATTAAATTAACTTCCAGATGAAATTATTATAATCAGGGCCCATATAATTTCTGTTGTTCATTTACTGGCTTTGACTTTCAATAGTTTATTAAAATAATTCCGGGTTCAATCTTCTTAATTGTATGCTGTATCTTTTCCCCCATTACTATTCTTTCTTCTGTATTATAAATTCTGCTCTTAGTTCTTATGAGACAATGGTCTGACTGCACAGACAGCTGGCACAAGGATAATTCTCATGTCAATAATGCCTTTCCCTGTCTATCCGAATGTAGTCAGGGGATTACTACATTACTACAGCTCTTATAATAGAGAATAAAAAGAGGAGTGAGACAATTCTGAAAAACTAGTCAACATATTGAAAAAGCCTAATATTATATATACTGCCCCACCCCTATGGTTCCCCCCCCCAATCTCTGCAAATGCAGGAGGGAACATGTGACCTATCAGGCTTCAAATGTATTTAAAATAGAAATTTAGCATTTGAAATATATTGTTGTTCAGTCATTTCTGTCATGTCCCACTCTCCCTGCCCCCTTTTGGGGTTTTCTTGAAATAGAAATGATTTGCCATTTCCTTCTCTAGCTGATTTTACATTTGAGGAAACTGAGGCAAACAGGGTTAAGTGACTTGCGTGGGGTCACATAGCTACTAATTGTCTGAGGTCAGATTTGTACTCAGGTTTTTCTGACTCTAGGCCTGGTACACTAGCCACTGCACTATCTAGCTGCCCTTTGAAATATTTATCTACCTTTAGACAGGTAGATATGTATGTATAAGCAGGTAGGTGTATATGTGTTCATACTACCACAAAGGTAGTGTGCATACATAATATAGACTACTTATCCAGGTAAGCTGGAGCCAGATTGTGAGGGCATTAAACTGCCAAATGTAGGAATTTGTATTTTTATCCTAGAGGCAATAGAGAGATACTTAAGGTTTTTGTTTTGTTTTGGTTTGGTTTGTTTTTGGAGGCAGTGGGGGTTAAGTAACTTACCCAGGGTCACACATCTAGGAAGTTCCCAAGGTTGGATCTGAACTCAGGCCCTCCTTACTCCAGGGCCAGTACTCCATCCACTGCACCACCTAGCTGCCACAAATTTTAGTTTTTTGTTTTCTTGTTTTTTGTTTTTTAAATAGGGAAAGTGGCATTGTCTGGCAGGTGTGTGGAGGATGGATGGGAGAGAAGAGGGACTCCAAGCAGAACCATGTGCAGGCCACTGCAGTAGTCCCAGTGAGAGGTGATATAGGTGATGAGATTGGTGGTTATATCATGTTACTAGTTACTGGGAGGCTAGCTGTTACAGTGGGTAGAGCTCAGGCTTGGAGTCAGGAAGACCTGAGTTCAGATCTAGCTGCAGACACTGACTAGTTGTGTGACCCGGGGCAAGTCACTTAACTCTGTTTGCCTCAGTTTCCTCATCAGTAAAATGGGAATAATAATAGTACCTTCTTCTGGGACTGTTGTGTGGCTAAAAAGAGATAATATTTGCAAAGTACTGTGTATATGCTAATTATAATTATTTCAATAACCATCACATTTCATGCCTCCCGTTGGATTTAAATACACACGTATCTTTCCAGGCATTATTTCCCCCATGTACTCTAATGCAGCCAAACTCTCCTACATGTTTTCACCCTATAGATTTCATTCCATTTCTTGTTTCTTTGTGTTCCCCATTCCTAAGATGCACTCCCTCCTCTCCTCCACCTTTTAGCTTCCTTCCCATTCTAGCTCTGATGTCCTCTCCTGGAGGAACCCATCTCTACCTCCTGAAATTACTCCGTATCCCTGTTTTACAGGGCAGCTAGATAGCACCATATGCATAGAGTGCTGAGCCTGGAGTCAGGGAGACTGATCTTTCTAAGTTCACTTGCTAGCAGTGTGACCCTGGGCAAGTCACTTAACCTCATTTGCCTCAGTTTCTTCATCTGTAAAATGAGCCAGAGAAGGAAATGGTAAACCATTCCTCTATCTTCACCAGGAAAACCCCAAATGGAGTCATGAAGAGTCAAGTATGACTGAAAAAGGACTGAACAACTGAAATGGGAAGCCAGTTACTTTTCCAGGCAGCCCATTGCACTTTTGAATAGAAATACTGAGGAAGATGCCTTGCAGAGAGCCCATCTCTTGCTCTCAGTTCTGCCTTGTATGGCCAAGCAGAATGAGTCCCTCTTCTTCATGACTCATGGCAGCCAGGAGGGCTGGACCTGGAGACAAGAAGACCTAGGGAATTTATCCAGGCTCTGCCTCTTTTTGTGACTGAGCAACAACTGTTCTATACCTCCTAATTCCTTATCTGTTTGTGTATCATTTCTTGGGTTGCAACAAAATGAATGTATCAGAAAGTGGATACAAAATGTTGTTGTTCAGTCATTTCAGTCCTGTCTGACTTTCTCTGATCCCCTTTGGGGTTTTCTTGGCAAAGATACTGAAGTGGTTTGCCATTTCTCTCTCCAGCTCAGTGAGTTCAGGCCAGGCCAGCCACTCTGTCCACTGTGCCACCTCCCTGCCACTTGAATACAAAATAAATTCAAAGTCATTAGCTGGGTGGGGGTTTGGAGCCAGGGAGACTTGGGTTCCAGTCCCACTGCAGACACTTGCTAGCTAGCTGACCCTGGGCAAGTCATTTTTTTGGTGGGAATCTCAGACACCAGAGGCCAGATGCTTCCTCAGGGACTTAGCTTTTCAGCCTAGTGAGCAATGGGAATGGCTCTTTTAACCAAAAAACCCCAAATCTGTACTTGTGTGTTGTCACCTTGGCCCTTAGAGACAGCTAACCTAAGAGGGGGGAGGGTCCAGGCCCAGATGATGGCCCTCCCTTCTCCTGCAGACTCCTCTACTTGTCCCTTACTCATCATTCCCAGAAAGCTCCCTTTACAATGCAAATATATTACCTGGGAAAGGTATTTTATTAACCCAGGGATACCATTAATACTTTAACAGATTATTGTATCCATATCATTTGTTCATTCATTCAAAAACCATTAAATTTTTTTGTGCATCATACTAAGCACATGAGAACAGTTATATATTTTGTTATTTATTGTATATTATTATTCAAACTCATTATTTGAAACTTGTTATTTATTTATTATTCGTGTGTGTGTGTGTGTGTGTGTGTGTGTGTGTGTGTGTGTGTGTGTGTATGTATGTGTATCTATCAATCTACCTATGAGTTTATATCCAGGCCCCACCACTTATTACTTGGCCAGTCACTTTAACTTTCTAGGACTCAGCTTTGTCATCTGTAAAATGAGGTAGACCTCTACTTCTTCAGGTCTCTTTCAGTTTAAACACACAATTCTCTCATTATCGGTATATGCTGTGTCAATCTGTCAGTCCACATTTATTAAGGTCCTGCTATATGCCAGACCCTGTGTTAAGCACTGAAGGTACAAAGAAAAACAAAACAACAAAACCCAAAACAAAACAACAAAACCCAGTCTCTGCTCTCAAGGAACTCACCGTCTAATAGGGGAGACAACATGCATGCAGGATAAACTAGAGACAGTCCACAGAAGGAAGACATTTGCATTTAATTGGGATTGGAAAAGACATTGCAAAAGGAGAGGTTTTTGTTGAGACTTGAAGGAAGCCAGGGAAGCCAGAAGGCGGAGATGAGGAGGGAGACAGTTCTAAGCATGGGGGAAGCCAGTGAAAATGCCCTAAGCTGGAAGATGGATTGTTTTGTGTGGCCAAGAGCAAGGAGGCTGCTGTCGTAAGATGGAGGAATATGTGGGCGTTAGTAGGGTAAGAGAAGACTGGAAAGGTAGGAAGGAGCCATATTTTGAAGGGCTTTCAGAGCCAGAGGATGTTATATTTGATCCTTGAAGTAATAGGGAGTCACTGGAATTTATTGAAGGAGAAGGTGACATGCATGGTCAGACCTATGCTTTAGGAAGAGCAGTTTGATGGCTAAATGGAATAGAGACAGATTGAGGAGAGATTTGAGGCAGGGACACCAGTGGGCAGGCTATTATAGTAGTCCAGATTGAGATGATCAAGGCCTGCACCAGGGCACTGGCAGTGTCCAAGGAGAGAAGGAAAGGTGGCCTATTCTTATCTGTTGTCTTTGGCCTGTTGTCTAGTGAAGACCTCTCACCACCTCACCCACCCATTGAAGCTCAAGCTGCTTCTCCAAAAACAAAACAAAACAAAACAAAACAAAATAAAACAACAAAAACTCCTCTGTATCCCAAAGGACACACACTATTTTCCCAACACCTTGAGTCAAGGGTGGCAGACTAATTCTACAAGGGGCATGTAGTAGAGACCTCAGGGTATCACAATGGCACTGAATTCTGGGTGACTGAGGAGCTAGTAAAGGGTCCCCAAAGAAAAGGGTCATAGAAGACAGGAAAGACATCTCAAGATCGGATCTCAAATGTTGTGATTTTCAAAAACAAGAAAGACAAGGGTCTGCAAATTATAAGCTAGTGAGCTTGACTTAATTCCTGGGAATGTTCTAGAATGGATTTTTAAAGTGATGGTTGGTGACCATCTAGAAAGGAAGCAGTGACAGCAAAGAGCCCACAGTGACCTGCTCAGGGTCATATAGCAGAGTTTGAGGCCAGATTTGAAATCAGAAAGATGAATCTTCCTGACTCTAGGCCTGGCATTCTATCCACTGTACTACCCAGCCACCATGTTTTTTTTTGTTTTGTTTTTTAGCTAGGCAATGGGGTTAAGTGACTTGCCCAGGGTCACACAGCTAAAAAGTGTTATGAGACCAGATTAGAACTCAGGTCCTCCTGAATCCAGGACCGGTGCTTTATCTACTGTGCCACCTAGCTGCCCCCACCACGCTTTTTATAAAACTATTTTTCTGGAGAAAGAAGATAGAGAGAGATGGATTAGATGAGAATATTATTAGATGGAAGCATAACTCCCAGAGATAGGAAGATGACAGTCCCACTATATCCTGCCCTTGTCAGATCTTATCTGGAATGTCATGTCCAGTTGTGGACACTGTAGTTAGGACCAATATTGATAAGCTGGAGAATGGTCAGATCAGGGCAATAAGATTGGAGAAGGGCCTTGAGTCCGTGTCGTACAAGGACCAGTTGAAGAAAGCAGGCAAGTTTAACCTAAAAAAAAGAGGAGACTTGGAGAATAACATTATAGTTAGTGTAAGAGTTGTCTTCAAGTATATTTGTTCTCTTGAATCAAATACTAGTAAGTACAATGGCATCATATATTTTCAACATATTTCAGCCAACTGAGAAGTGGCAAAGATGCAAGCCGTTGTTGGCTATGGCTCATGAAGGCCTGCTTGTTCTCCACTAATCGAGGATGCTCTCAGTTGGTGCTTAGATGACTGTCCTAAAGGTTTTTGTGTAGAAGGGAGGCTAGGCATATAGACTGGTAGTTATTACAGTTGCCGCTTAATAACCCTTTAAATTTTTCATTCATGAGCCCTCTCCCTCTGAGCTTTAGTGATACCTATGAATAGAAAGTTAAGTAGGAAGGAAAGAGGCTTTTGCCTCTTGGTGTAAAATCTATGAGGTGCCATCCCAGGGTTGCTTCCTTTCCTGTTCCAAAGACTCCCTGCTCTCTCATGCGCAACATCCTGGGTAGCCTGGTTGCCTCCCCTTCTGTGGAGCGGAGGGACTACCCCAACCCACATTACGCTACTGGAATTTTATTTTTATGAATTCTGTTGGGTAGAAATTGTATTTCTGGTGCCTTTGAAAGTTTGTAGTGTTCTGAAAAGCATTTTCCCACCCAGCCGCTAACTCGGTCTCCACTCAAAAGTGCCCCAAATTCAGAATTACTCATTGCGGACCAGACTTTGAAGTCACCTTTATTTCTTAGTGTGGGGAAAATTGTTCATCCCCCTGCCCATTATCTGTGTGTCCCGCATTTTGCATGTAGATGCCTGAGGCCATGGATTTTATTACTGGCTGGATTCTTCTCTGTTGTCTCCCAGGAATTACTAGTCCTCTCTTCTGCATTTCTTCATCCTCTCTGCTACTCTCTGTGTAGTGCCAGAATTCTCAGGTCTGTTTCTTTCCTATTCTTCCTTTTTAGTTTAAAGTCCTTTAGTTTCGAATCACCAAACTCTAGGCAAATGTGGAGTTTTTTTGTTTTGTTTTTACCGCCTCTGCTCAGGTGTATGACAGCTGTAGCCAAGAACTTTTCATTCCTGTATTTTAAACTATTGCCCAGAAATACAAATCTGATTTTCGGCCATTATCTTATCCAACTATTATCTTACTCTTCAGGCTTTAGACCTTCCTCAGGTCTTCAGAATTCTGAGCAAGACTTCATAATCTTTATCCAGGCTCTCTTGGTTCTTTGTTGTTGTTTAGTCATTTTTTTCAGTCCTGTCTGACTCCTCGTGACCCCATTTAGGGTTTTCTTGGCAAGGATACTGGAGTGGTTTGCCATTTCCTCCATGAATCACCAGGAGTAGCAGCCCTAATATTTGACAAATCTGTTCCCTCCAGAAGTATTCTTATATCTCTTATTTGACTCTATATACTTCCTGGCTCTCCTTCTTCCTTTCCTCTCCTGTTACTGTGTTCTTCCTTTCTCCTACCGTGTAGATTTGCTAACTCTCAGAGGCAGAAGGAACCTCAGTGGTCATGAAGCCCAGCTCACACTTGAACAAGAGTCTCCTCTACAAACATCCTTATGAAGTGGACAATGATGGGAGATAAGATGTCTGTCCTCCTCTTCGTTCCTTTTAGCAACTGGTATGTTCCAGAAACTATGCCAAGTGTTGGGGATACAAAGAAAGGCAAAAGTCCTCTCTGATCTCAAGGAACTCACAATCTAATAAGTTAAAACACAACACATTAAAAGAAGCTGAAAGTGGGGGTGGGGAAGGAGAAGCAAAAAGAGAAGGGGAAAATTGTGAAAGCAGGCAGAGGATACTGAGGAAGTGTGAGTTTTTGAGTTGATATAAGATTCCAGAGAGCCTTTCTCAATCTCTTTTAATTCTAGTGCCTTCCCTTATTGATTTTTTTTCCTATTTATCCTGTATATAACTTCTTCATACATGACTGTTTGCATGTCGCCCCCCCCCCACTTCCCCATCCCCCAGATAGTAAGCTTCTTGAGGGCAGGGGCTGTCTTTTGCCTTTCTTTATATCCCTAGCTCTTAGCACAACGCCTGACAGTAGCAGGTACTTGATAAATGCATACAGACTGTTGGGTGGTCTAGGAGAATCTCAATTAATTCCACTTCTCATCCTGAAGTACCAGAATGGCAGTTGGGTCTAGCTACTTCAGACTGTGAATTCCCCTCTGCTGCTTCTTATCCTTTTCTTATCCTTTTCTTTCTTGCTTTCTCCTTGAAGCTCATTTTTAACTCTTCCTGTTAACTGGGAGAGTGGAGAGAGATTCTTCCAGTCTCGCTATTTTGATATTCTTACCTCTCAGAACTACTGAGCTAAAAGGATGCCAATTTTCTAACAGAAATCCAATGATCAAATTAAGTCTATCTGCCTCGTTTGCCTTTGTCTCTGATCTCCCCATATCTTCTACCGTTTCCCTTGTCACCAGGCTCCCTATCCTGTGTGAGGTTAAGTTCTGTAGCTGATAGCAAACAGAAGCATCCAGATGCAAACAACACCCAATCTAATTATCCAATTAGAGCTAGCTATCTTTTTTTGTTGTGCCCCAGGCAATAGAGAAAAGACTTGGGAAGCTGATTGATGCTTTAAGATAATTCAGTATATCTTTACATTTAATACATGCCTGTCACAATAGGGAAAAATCAATATGTGCATTTATTAATTAGCATCCTTCCTGTAGATCTATTGTGAATGATAAGCATGTGTTTAAGACAATGCTGTGCCTTGGTTAAAAATGTCTCTTTACAGTGATTTAAAGGGAAGGGTCTGCTGGTAAATAGGAGCCCTTGAAATTCAAGCATACTTTGGCAAATCCAAAAATATTATCATATTTATAGCGACTGATGACCAGCAATGGAAAAGCATAGTTAATGGTGATGATAATAATTACTATTGTAATTCTAATAATGGCAGTTAACATTTACATGGGCGGCCAGGTGGCACAGTGGATAGAGTGGCAGGCCTGGAGTTAAGGAAGATCTGAGTTCAAATTTACCTCAGATACTTACTAGCCAGGTGACCCTGGGCAAGTCATTTAACCCTCTTTGCCTCAGTTTCCTCATTTGTAAAATGAGCTGGAGAGGGAAATGGCAAACCAGTATCTTTACCAAGAAAACCCTCACAGACTCAGCTACTGACAGAACAGCAGCAACAATGTTTGCATAGTGCCTTAAAGTATGTACAGAACTTTATATATTATCTGTTATTATATGATATATTATCTCATTAGATCCTCACAGCTCTGTGTGGTAGGTTTCATTGTTATTCCCATTTTACAGGTGGTATAACTGAGGCTGAGAGAAGTTAAATGACTTACCTAGAGCCACACAGTAAAAAGTCTGAGGTGGGATTTGAACCCAGGTCTTCCTGATTCCAAATTTAATGTTTTATCCACAAATAAATATTAGAGAAAGGGAATAGGTATTTATATAATGCCTACTGTGTGCTAGGCATTGTACCTAGGTAATACAAGTATTATCTCTTTTGATCCTCGCAACCCTTCAAGGTAGGTGCTGTTATTATCCTCATTTTACAGTTGAGGAAACAGAGGCAAACAGAGGTTAAGTGGCTTGCCCATAGTCGCACAGCCAGTAAGTATCTAAGACCAGATGTGAACTTGGATCTTCTTGCCTCCAGAGCCACGCACCATCTAGACTGGGGTGGGGAACCTGTGGCCTCCAGGCCACACGTGGCCCTCTTTGTCCTCGAGTATGGCTCTTTAACTGAATCCAAACTTCACAGAACAAATCCCCTTAATAAAAGGATCATCTAGATTCTAGATGATTAGAGATGACGAGTCAATTATATCTTCGTTTTTTGTTCAGAATCTGCCAGGATTCAAGGAAGAAAATTACTCTAATGTAATGTCTGAAAAAGAAATGTGTGATGTTATTTGAATAATGATGGGAGATAAAGATGTCAATCCTTTTTATTCCCTTTATCAATTGATAGACAAAAATATAATACATGTCACAGTTGTATTGCATAAAACTGATATTTTCTTTTTAAAATTTAAGTTTTATTGATGCCACTTCATTCATTTCTCTGCATCTGCCCCTCACTCCCAACTGAACCCTTCCTTGTTATAAGTTAAACAGTTCAGAGAAACCTGCTGACAAAATGCCCACATTTCACACACAAGATCCCACCCCTACTAGTCGTCCAACTCTTATGGATATGAAGGAAGTGCTTTGTCCTATCTTCTTTGTGACAAAGAATGGCAGTTAATTTAAGGATGTCTGACTCTTAGAGCTGCATTTGTTTGCATTACCGTAGTTATTGTGTATATTCTTCTCTAGATTCTACTTTCTCCACTCATGTGGGTGAATACATCTTCCCATGTTTCCCTGGATATCTCGTAGTTGTCATTTCTTACAAAATAATGATGATCCAACGTGTTTATTACATATCACATTTATTCAGCCATTCAACAATTGATAGGCACCCACTTAACGGTTTTCGTTGCTTTTGTTGTTGTTACAAAAAGTTCTGCTACAAATGTTTTGGTGCACATGGGCCCTTCCTGTCTTTGAGCTCCTTAGCATATTTGCCTGGTAGTAGGGATTGCTGGGTCTAAAGGTTTGACAAGCTTGATAACATTTTGACATAATTATAAATTATAAAAATGGTTGTTATTGTTGTTTAGCTGTTTCAGTCATGTCTGAATCTTTGTGACTCCATTTGGAGTTTTCTTGGCAAAGATACTGAGTGGTTTGCCAGTTCCTTCTCCAGCTCATTTTACAGATGAGGAAACTGAGGCCAGCAGGGTTAAGTAACTGGCCACATCTAGTATTTGTCTGAGGTCAGATTTGAACTCAGGAACATGAATCTTCCTGACTCCAGGCCCTGTGCTCCATGGTGCTATCTAGCTGCTGATATTTTCTTTTAAAACAGTATGATAAACAGATTGCATTTCCTCATGGAAATGTAAGACTCAAGATCTGAGAGTTGGGAAAGGACCTCAGTGACCCTGTAGTCTAAGAATCCCCTCTTTAACATATTCAGCAAGTGGTCAATCAGATTTGTTTGAAGACCTCCATATGGATGGAGAGTGGGATAGGGAGTAGCATCCCACCACTTCTAGGATAGCCCACTTTTGATCACTGGTTCTCTGTGTTAGGGAGTTTTTCCTTACATCAAGCTTCTACCTGGTGTTTCTAGTTCTGCCCTCTGAAGCCAAGCAGGATGAGTCTAATGCCTCTTCCATATTTAAGTTCATGAAGCAAGTTATATTCTCCTTCCATATGCTCTATACGATTCCTTCAGATGTATATTGTATGGCATGATCTTAAGGCCCTTTGCCATCTGGTTTGCCCTTTTGGGTACTCTCCAGCTTATCAATGCCATTCTTAAAATATGGTACCCAGCAATGAACCCAGCACTGCAGATGTGGTTTGATCAGGGTAGACGAAAGCACGATGGTCACGCCCTCAGCCCTGGACCCTATGCCTCACTTGTTTGCCTAATTTGTTGCCATATTGAACAAGTAGGCAGCTAGATGGTGTAGTGGATAGAGTGCAGGGCCTGGAGTCAGGAAGGCCCGAGTTCAAGTCTGGTCCCAGACACTGGCTGTGTGACGCTAGGCAAGTCACTTAACCCTATTTGCCTCAGTTTCCTCATCTGGAAGATGAGCTAGAGAAGGAAATGGATCTACTCCAGTATCTTTACGAAGATACCCTCCCAAATTGGAGTCATGAAGAGTCAGATGACTGAAAATGACTGAACAGCAAGAAACAACGTTCTGTGGCGGTAGATAGAAATGGCTAGTTTCAGCAACCATTTGAATATGTGGTTTGAAGAGGAGTAAAAAATTAACGATAACTTCAGGCTTATGAAGCTGAGAAACTTGGAAGAACGGTGATACCTTCAATGGAAACAGGGGTGTTTAGAATTGGAGTGATGTGTGGTGAAAGATAACCCACCTAATCATACCATCATCTTACCCACATCTCTCCAGCTTTTCTACAAGAATAGCGTGAGAGATTTTGTCAGAGGTTTTACTGTCAAATGTTTCCCTGAAATCTGTGCTCTCTACTGTATCCCTTATCTGCCCATCTTGTAATTCTCTTTAAAAAAGGAAATGAAGTCAGTTTGAAATGGTCTATTCTCCATGAATGTGGGTGTTGGCTCTCTTTGTTTACCATTTCCTCTCTAATCCCTGAGATATAGCGCTCCTGATACTTTTTATAGGATTCTGCTACCCTGTTACTTCTCCTTAAGTCTGTTGATCATTTTCCTTCCCATCTATATCAGTTTCTGTAAGAGGGAGGGAAGGAATAAGCATTTATTAAGTACCTACTGTGTGCCAGGAGCCATGCTAAGTGCTTTACAAACATCATTTCATTTGATCTTTAGAGGTTTCCTCTTTTTCTTCCTCATTTTAATTTTTCTTTTTGACTTCAGAATTTCATTTCTAAGAGCTTCCCACCCCCTCCAAATTCACTTCCTTGCAGAAATTTTAGTCTTTAAAATCTTCTGTATCCTTGGAAATCTTAATACCAATCTTGCAGGGATGTTTGTGAGAATCACGAGATAACAAATATACCACATTTTATATACCTTTAAGCTTTGTATAATAATAGCTGTTATTTTTAGTAGGAGTATCTGGAGAAAGCCCTCAAAAAAGAATTCAAAGAGTGGGCCATCCCACAGCTCACTCTAATAGTCCACAGTCACCAGTCACCGGAGACCAATCAATGAAATTATTTCCTGTGTCTTCTCAGCAGAGGGTCTGGAGGGCAAGTCTAAATTCATGGGAAATATCTCTTTGCAGCAAGGGTCCACATCCTATGGTGGGTGAAAGATGAAATGATTGAGGAAACAAAGGTTTGATCTTCTGAGCATTTCAATTTTATTAAGCAGTACGTGCCAGTTGCCTAAGAAAGTGGGGGGACTAGACCTTCTCAGCTTAGGGCTAGCTCCTGAATACAAGGAGAGATAGACTTTTATATTTTAAAAAATCAAATAAGGCCAATTAATTGAAAGAAAACAGTTCAACATTAGGTAATCTGATTTCTAATTGGAGGAAAGATTAAGGACTTTCTAAGTTGAGAGGGGGAGATTGAACAGGTGCAATTCCCTGATTTCAGAAAGAGAGGTATCCCGTTCTTTTCAAGTGTCTGTGAACAAACAATCAAAGGAACATGGGGACAGTAACTGATCAATATGGGATCAGTGTTACGTTAAGACATCTTGTTGTTTAGTTGTTTGAGTGGTGTTTGACTCTTTATGACCCCATTTAGGGTTTTCTTGTAAAGATCCTGGAGTGCTTTGCCATTTCCTTCTCCAGCTCATTTAACAGATGAGGAAACTGAGGAAAACAGGTAAAGTGACTTACCCAGGGTCACACAGTAAGTGCCAGATTTGACCTCAGAAAGATGAGTCTTCCTGACTCTAGGCCTGGTACTCTATTACTGAACCACCTAGCTGCCCAGATAAGACATGCTTTGCTTGATATGCACAATTTTGAGTAAATTCCTCTCATTAATCTTTGGATCTGACTGAGTTTCTGGTCAGCATAACCTTGGTCCTTAGGTAAGGGTTTCTAAACAGCAGGTACAGGTGGTCTAGTTTCCTAGTCACACAGGGTTAAGTTTAAAGGATACAGTAAGATTTCCTCCCAATTCCCACAGTTTTCTCACAGGACAGAATTTGGATGAGACCTATAATTGAATAGGAAGGAAACTGAGCTAGCTCCAGAATTGAGATACAAGCTGGAGACAGTGTGGTTCACTCAGTTCCCACAATTAACCATTCCTTCAGTTCCCTCATTCCTCAGATTTCATCTACTTGATTGGGGGAACTCTATAGATTAATCAGAAAAGTCTCCAGATCAGATCCTGTACCCAGCCCCATTCCACTGAAAATTATTAAAACAAGAGGACAGTCCCTCCATACTAACCAGATTGCTGGTATATGAGAGGAACAGCCCAAGAAGGTACTGGATAAACCAAAGAAATCCTGACCTACTATTAGAAATGTTCTGGGATAAAATATGTGAGAAATTCAGAATTGAGTGGCTTGTTAAATTGAGGTCTTGAAAAATCACTTTAAGCTAATTACTTCTGAAATAAACTACTTATCAAATCATATATGAAAAGTGCTTTGTAAAACTTAAAGCACGTAGATGCTAACTATAATTATTGTTGTTGCCTAAGCTTCACTCCATGTTCTTTGGTAAAACATTCCCTCTATATAAAAAGCTATCTCATTTTTTTAGTACGCAGTTGTGATTTCAGAGTTTTGTAATTATAAATGCTTGTATACATTTAGTCAATGAAGACTCAAACCTGTCTGGGCTACTGCACACACACATTGAAAGAGAAAAGTATAAATTGTGGGGGGGGAAAAGACTCGGAGGCTTCTTTGCCATAAGGAAATGATTAATAATGTTAAACTGTCTTACACACTGAACATCATAAATTGTGAAGTCAGCATTTTATGTTATGGATTTTATTCATTCATTTTTTCAAACACGACTATGCTGTAGTTGAATATTACAACAAAGATGATGGCTAGGAGGGAGTGTGTTGAAATGATAGTAGTTCTTCATTTGTTCACTATTGCATAAAAAAACCCCAGCATTATGATGAAGAGTATTCACTGGCCCCCATAAGAGGTTTGACTCTGGAATGATACTCATAACCTTCTGCATTGTAATGGCGGCTTCTTTCTTGAGGTGCGTCAAAGTCCACCAGTTCTGCCTGATTTCATTTTTTTCAGTCTCCTCTACTTCCTTTCTTTCAGACAGTGCCTTGCATCAGTCTTTGAATATGACCGAGTTTCTGGTCAGCTTAACCTTGGTTGTTGGTTAAGGGTCTTTAAGCACCAGGTAGAAGTGGTCCAACATCCCAGGCACACAGGGCCAGGTTCAAACAATACAATAAGGTTTTCTCCTAATGCTCACATTTGAATAAAGTTTTTTCAGAGATGGAATTTGGGCTAGTAGGGGTGGGAAACCTAGGGCTTTGAAGCCACATGTGGCCCTTCAGGTCCTCAGCTTCATGCAAATTGATTGAATTTGCTGAACCATTCCAGGTCTTATCTGAAGAATTCTTTTGAAAAAATTTTATTCATCTTATTTTTAATTTATGGAATAAAACAAGCATCTCCATAAGGTAGTATAATTAAAAAAAAGTGATTGCACATGAAACTGCAAATCTATTATGTACCACTTGCTATTCCTTTTAGATATGTAATAGTTACCTTATTCCAATTCCAATGCCTCTGCAATTGGAACAGTGTTCTAGACCTCCTTTCTTCCTATCTGTACTACACATTTATCTCAAATTATATTCTTTTGCAAAGCCAGTTTTCTTTTTCACCAGAACCACCCTCTATGATGGTTTGTTCTCCATCTTTGTTGTATAAATCTCTCTTCTTTGTATCAGAAAGTACTTCATAAACTCTAGAAATCTGTTTGCATTTTTTTCCTTCATTTGGATTTTTCAGGGTTAGCTTCTTATATCCCTATTTTAATTTTTCCTAAGAGGCATTGGGGTTTTACCCCCAAAACTGTGCTGCAAGAAAGATGAAATGATTGAGGAAAACGAAGGTTCATTCTTCCAAGCCTATCAATTTATTAAGCAATGCATGCCAATTGCCTAACAAACTGGGACCAGACCTCCTCAGCTTAGGGCTGGACCCCAGAAACAAGTGGAGACAGACTTAAAAAGAAAACCAAAACGTCAACATTTTAAAGATCTTGTGCTAAATAAACACAGGACTGAGGTATGATTGTATAATTTACAGATTCAAAGGAACAGGACTGGTACTCCTTTGGCACAGCTCAAGCATCCATTTGGAACTGGGGTGTTATTTAATGTATATTGTCTTTGTGCTGTGTTTTCTGCCCAAATTGCTTGTAGATATCAAAAGTTTTTCTTGTATCAGACTATTTTTAGATCCAGTTCTAATCTGATAGGAAGCAGGACCACTAAAACATTGTGAATCTGAAGACTGAGTCAGAGGAAGTGGCATTCAATCTTTGGATTCACTCCATCTCCACACTGGGATCTCCCCTTCTGGCAGTGGTGGTAACTTCCAGTGAGAATGACTTGAGAATTGGATTTCCTTGAGTCTCTGTTTTGGTTTAAGCAATCTCTTTTAATTGTGCTTTTGACAGTCCCAAAGGATCCACCAAGTTCTTTCTGAATGTGTTTCCATAGGTCTTCCTTTGCTTGAATATTTGGGCTTCTTCTCTTTTCAACTTCACACTCCAAATCATTTCAGTCAATTAAAAAACATTTATTATGATCATCCCCTACTTTTCCTTTGTTCCAGGGTCAGAGGAAGAGGTGTTTTCTTTTGCTTACAAATTCCCAAGACAGACTTTTGTGAATTAAAAAACAATTAATCAAGTAAGGCCAGTTAATTAAAAGGAAACAATACAACATTAGGTAATCTGATTTCTAATTGGATGAAAGCTGGGAGGGGGAAAGCGAACAGGTATAGTTCCCAGAAATCAGAAAAGGGGATGTCCAACTCCCCTCTCCCAAAAAAAGTCTGGACAATCAAAGGAACATGTAAACAACAACTGACTGATAAGTATAGGGCCAGTTTTCAGACAAAACACATGGGTTTCTTGAGATGTACAATTGTTAGAAAACTCCTTGCGAAAAAAAAAGGGGGGGGTGCTGCTAGGTGGTGCAGTGGATAGAGCTCTGGCCTTGAAGTCAGAAGGACATGAGTTCAAATCCAATCTCAGACACATGACACTTTCTAGCTGTGTGACCCTGAACAAGTTATTTAACCCCGATTGCCTCACCAAAAAGCAAAAAACAAAAAAACTCTTTGCATCAGTGTCTGGATATGACCAAGTTTCTGGTCAGCTTAACCTTGGTCCTTGATTAAGGGAGCAGCAGGTAGAAGTGGTCCAATGTCCCAGGCGCACAGGGCTAGGTTCAAACAATACAATAAGGTTTTCTCCTAATGCTCACATTTGAATAAAGTTTTCTCAGAGATGGAATTTGGGTTAGTAGGGGTAGGGAGCCTAGGGCTTCAAGGCCACATGTGGCCCTCCAGGTCCTCAAGTGCAGCTCTTTGACTGAATCCAAGCTTCAGAAGTCTAAGTTGTTCTGTGAAGTTTAGATTCAATCAAAGGGCCGCACTTGAGGACCTAGAGGGCCACATCTGGCCTCGAGGCCACAGGTTCTCCATCCCAGGACTAGACCCATAACTGAATAGAAAGAGAAATGAGCTAGCTCCAGAATTGAGTCAAAGATGGAGTGGATGTGGTTCACTCAATTCCCACAATTAACCACTTGTCCTAATTCCCTTAAAACATTGTAAGTTGTTTCCTTCACTACTTTCTGTGGTCAGGAGCAATGCTAGTGGTGCTGAAATGCATACGTGTAAGGGGGCAAAAAGGGGCTGCCCAGGAGCTAGTTGGAATATTGGGGAGCTAGTGGAAGAAAGAGAAGGTGGTAGGGGTGAGTTTTTGTGTTCTGAGCTCAAAGAGTGGCAGCTCTTGCCCTCTGCTTCTCACCAAGTTTTCTAGAAAGTTCCAAGAAAGATAGTTCATGACAGCAACAAATGGTGTTGTCTAATGAAGTCTACCAAAGGATTCGTTAGTCTTAAAATAGTTAGCTCAAATTTAATAGCTAGCATTTATATGTGCTAACTCATTTGGTCCTCACTATAGTCTTGTGAGATGTGTGTTATTATCATCCTGTTTTACAGATGAGGATATTGAGACAGAGGTCTGAGGTAGAATTTGCACTTAAGTCTTCCTGACTCCAAGTCCCATGATTTATTAAATTATACCACCTAGTTGCTTCGTGTATACCTAAATCTCAAAATCTCATATCCTCTTCCCCCCTTCCCTCCCCTCACTCTTTGTCTCTCTCCCTCTTCCCCTTTCTTTCTTTCTTTTCTCTCTCCCCTTTTCTCTCTCTCCTCCCTCCCCCCTTTCCCCTTCTCTCTCTTCTTTCCTTTCTCCTCTCCCATTCTTGCTCTCCTCTTTTCCATATGGAGAGGAGAAATATTTGTAGTAACTCAGAATATGGTAGGTTAGACTTTGTGTGAACTTCACGACAGGTCCTCATTAGCTTTCTGCCTAGATATCTAAGGGTAGTTTTTCTCATCCATATCTCAACATGTGTTTATAACATGGGCAATATGTAAGGTTTTCTATTTTGGGGACCAAAAGCCTCAGAAATAGAGCCTGCAAGTTTTCTTGGACTCTCTTTAAAAATCTAACAAGTTTCATTTGTGTATGTAGGCAAATGAATGGCTAACAGAGCTTTAATTGAAATCAATAGTGCACTTCAGCTGTATCACTTCCACACAAGTAAATTTACCCAACTTTGTCTATAATACACATACTTGACCTATTTACAGTTTGTAAAGCAAGAGAGCCACTGGGATGGTGAGGGAGCTCAAGACTGGGATCAGTTGAAGGGACTGGGAATGTTTCTCCTGGAAAAAGAGAAGACTTGAGGAGTAAGGGAGGACATCATAGCCATCCTTAATTATTCAGCTAGCACGTAGGAGAGAGATTTGACATGGTCTGCTTGGTCATAGAGAGCAATGAGTAGGGGTGCAAAGTGGCAGATTTCAGAAAGCTTCCCAGCCATTAGAGGCGTCTAAAAATGGAATGGACTGCCCAAGGATATAATGATTTTCCCATGCCTGAAGGTCTTCAAGTGAAGACTGGATGTTCCTGGATCAAGGATTTATGCTGGAGGAGAGATTCTTGATCTGGTGCAAGTTAAACCTAAAATACCTCTGATGACCTTCCCAGCTCTATGAGTCTGTGACTGCCTTCCATGTGATGAGCCCTATGCACAGGTGTCCTGTCCCCTGTCCTTCTACACTGGGTTCTCTCAGGTGTTCCTCATGTGGTCCTTAACCATTCTGCTTGACTTCTCTGGACAGTCTCCAACTGGCTAATTACCTTATTAAAATGTGACAGGCAGAACTAAAACCAATATTAGAGCAGTGATATGACCAGGGCAAAGGCCATTGGGACTATCTCCTCAATCATTCCAGTTATTGACTCTCAGCACCACCAAAGATAACAGTTGTTTTGTAAGCTGTCTGGAGCTTTCAGTCTTATCAAACTGCTTTCTAGCTATGATTCCTCTCACAAACTGCTTTCTAACTGTGATTCCTCCCACAAACTGCTTTCTAGCTGTGATTCCTCCCACAAACTGCTTTCTAGCTGTGATTCACCCCACAGACTGCTTTCTAGCTGTGATTCCTCTCACAAACTGCTTTCTAGCTCTGATTCCTCCCTATCTCTCCACCTCTTCCAACCCCATTTATATGTGTGAAGTTAGTTGCTGTTTTTTAAATTTCATAAGATTTTATAGCTCTACTTATTAAATTTACTCTTATTAAAATGAGATCATCACAGCTTAGGGAGCTCTCTTTTTCACCCTGATGCATGTTAACTACCGCTCCCATCTTCATGTCATTGGCAAATGAATGAATGAATGAATGAAGCATTTCTCAAGCATCGTCTCTGTGTAAACCACTGAGTACAAATAAAAAAAAATAATAAGATAGTTCCTACTCCCAAATAGCTCACATACTAATATAGGGAAGCAACATATAGAAGAGAGTCCAGTTGCAGTATGGATGGAAAGGCTTGGTGGTCCTTAGGGTTCAGGAATAGAGTAGATGGTAAAATACCTTCTTTAGTGTCCTTTCCAGTAATAAAACCACATCTGTTATATTGAACCACTCAACAATGACGAGGATGTTGATGGTGAGTACAGGTAGTTGCCAGACCTTGTCTTCACAATGATCGTCTCCCTGGTTGTGGGGTACGTGGTGGTCTGCCAAAAGAGCCCAGGTCCAGTTAGGGCACTGCTGTTCCTTGGTTTCTAGAGGCTACTTCAATTGGTCAGCAACTGATGCCAGTGGTGGCGGGAACGTCGGGTCTCATCTCTGCGAGGATTGCTTCTCTGGATGCCGGCTTTAGGGCCAGGCTGGAAGCAGAGCTGGTGGCCTGGGTGGGACACTACTACTCTTGGGACTTTTGGGTGCTGTTGCCACTAGGATCTGGTGGCGTGACTTTGTTGGCACATGCCACCTTTTTTCTCTTTCTCAGGGTTTCTTGCTACATCAGATGGCTAGTTTGCTTCTTCCCTCAGTGGCACTTGGTTGGCACTTGGGAGTACTGGTAGTGGCAGAGATTAGGGGATGACATTCTCAAAGGGGTTACTCTTTAAAAATGATAGTACGTGTGTGTGTGTGTGTGTGTGTGTGTGTGTGTGTGGTGATTGACATTCTATACAAATCTGATAAACATTGCATCTATGTCTTTATTCAAATCATTGGTAAAAATATTAAAGCAAAATTGAAAGGCAGCATAATGTAGTGAAAGGGTTATTTGACTTGAAGTCAAGAATACCTGGGTTCAAAAAAAATTTTTAATTTAAATAAAAGAATATCTGGGTTCAAATCCTGCCACAGACAATTGTCCAGACCCTGGGTAAATCATATAATTGCTGTTCCCTACCCCACCCCCCCGCTTTAATTTCCTCATCTCTAAAGTAAAGGGGTTAGAATGGATTGCTTCTAGGCCCCTCTCAGTTATAAATCCTTGGTGCCATGTTCCTTTACTAAACAGAACAAATACAAATCACTAAGACTGGCTAAGTATCTCCTTATAGTCCAACTTACTTCGTTTTGCAGATGAGGCCCAGAGGTTGCCTAAAGTCATATACACAATTAGTAGCAGAGCCCAAATGAAAACCCAATGTCCTTTCTTTGATGCTAATAGCCATGGAAAAGCTTCTATAATTAGTCACGTGTTATTATGCTAGCTATAATAATACCAATACCAGTTATTATTATCAATAGTATGCTAGCTATAATACTAGTTACTATTATTAATACATTAATATTATTTATATACTAATAGCTGTTAGTATAGGTGGCAGCTCATGGTAAGACATTTATCACTCTCTCTGTGTCTTGCTCTCAAACCATAAAATCCAGCTATGTGTCCTGCTCCTCTGTAGCCCTGATCTGTAGAACATTTTGCTGAGATGACTGGGTAAGGTGAATGGCCAGCACCCTGTGGGTCCAGTCTGAGGGGTGGTCAGGAAGCAGAGTGAATATGCTATTAGACTTGGAGTCAAGAAGACCTAGATCTCTGAGCTGCCATTTCCTCATTCATGAAATTGGGATGATAATGTCTGTATTGGTTACCTGGGAGGATTGTCAGGAGAATCAAATTATATTGTGTCTGAAAAGGCCTATGCAAGATCTAAAGCACTATGTGAACACCAGGTTTTATTTTTTTAAATTAAACTATATTTTCAGAGATTGACGAAGGTATTATTAATAATGGCTTTGATGATGGGGGCAGCATGGCATGGTGGATAAAAATTCAGCCTCAGATTCAGGAAGACCTGAGTTTGCTTCTTGCTTCTGATATTTACTGACTGTGTGACCCTAGGTAAATCATTTAATCTCTCAATGCTCTGGGCAACTTCCTAAAAAAATAAACTGAAGGGAAGGTCTTGACCTGTATCACTCGTGAAAAAGGATTCATCAGCCAGAGTTGCCTCTACCAGTGAAATCATAGCTCCAGTCTTTCTCCCTGTCTAGTCCTTTAATACAAACTAGCCAGACAAAGAGATGGCCTGTGCAGTCTCATTCTGCACCTTGAGTATGGACTCTTCTCTCATTTCCTTCTCAGCAGATGGTGGTTTTTGTTGGGCAGTCATTTCAGACTCTTCCTGACCCCATTTGGGGTTTTCTTGGCCGAGATACTGCAGTGGTTTGCCATTTCCTTCTTCAGCTCTTTTGACAGATGAAGAAAACAAGGCAAACAGGGTTAAGTGACTTGCCCAGGATCACACAGCTAGTAAGTGTCTGGGATTAGATTTGAATTCTGGTTTTTCTGACTCCAGGTCCAGTGTGCCACCTAGCAGCCCTACAGCAGGTGGTTAGCATGCTTCATCTTCAGTCCTCTGGAATCAGTGTTGAAACCACTGCTTTATAAGGTTGCAAAACCCAGTGCTATATGTTGGGGTAATTCATCTGATGAGAAGATGGTATAGAATAGGAAAAAAGACAAATAGAGAAATAAGAATAAATAAATCTGTGAAGGTTTGTTTCTATGCAAAAAGACTTTGAAAAAAGTTCCTCACTAATTCTTTTCAAATTTTCCTCCTCCTCCTCCTCCTTCCTCTTAATCTTCTTTTCCGCCTCCTCCTTCTTTCAGTTCTGATAATACTTGGGAGAAACTGCAGCTGATTATCTGTCTTTAATACCCATTAAAAAAAACCCCAAACTTATAATTTGTTTATTTTTAGCGTTTCTTTTATAAAACTTGAGTTCTGAATTCTCTTCCCTCCATCCAGTCCTTCCCCCACATGTTGAGAAGGCAAGCAATAGGATATTGATTATACATGTGAAATCATGTAAAACATTTCCATATTAGCCATGTTGCCACCCCCAAAAAAGAGCAAGAAAAATAAAGTTTAACACCCGCTTTTGAAACCTGGTAATTTCCCTTTGAACTAAATAGTGTGCCAGAAAGCGGGAAGTACTTGAATGAATTGTAGCTTATGAGTGTGCGCTAAGAACACTACCCATGATACTGTTTCTGGGTTCATCTCATTTTCCCCACAGGACTGGAAGAAACCCTTACAGGCAGGTGCTATCTAACACCTTCTGTTCCCTACAAATAATGAGTGTTCAGTTGGTAATGATGTTGGCTGCCTAAACTAGAGATCATTTCTATTGGCAAGGGTGAGGGGAGGGGTCTCAGAAGGGGTGACTATATTATCAACGTGTTTATGGGGTTTTACCTCATTTGTCTCTTTCTGTTTTTCATAGACTTGGGCAACTGTGAACTCGTGGAGATATTTGGCCTCATGAGCAGTAATGTTACACTTTCACCATTGCAAAAAATGGAGTTTAAAGATATTACCTGGAAAAAAGGGAAAAATAAAGTAGCAGAACGGCGAGAAAATGTTCAAGATTCGTTCTTTGGGCCCTTTGAAAAAAGGGGAAGATTAGACCAATCTGGGAACTTTACCATCCTGAATTTAATGGCATCTGATGAAGGCCAGTATGAAATAGAATCATTAAGCCTTACAGCAAGTGAGACCTTGTATCTTTATGTGTTAGGTAAGTAGTACATTTATTTAAAGACTTGCTTTACTCTAGACCAGGAAGCTCTGTGATTTTCCTGATGTAGACCCTCTCTCTCCACCAGTGAAGATTGCAGCCCCCTTGTCCTTCCACAGTAAGTCTTTGTGAGCTGTTCTGGACAAAAACTTCCATCTGCTGGTGATCTCTTTTCTGGAAATAAGCCTGCCCACATCCACAAGGTGTCCTTAGACAGCACTCATCAGACCTGTACCTGAAGTCCGTCCAGCTTGGTCAAGTCAGCCAGAACGTAAAATCAGCTGGTAGAGTCTTCAGGACCCTGAGGTTGCTGCCACACCACACCATACCATACCACAGTGAGATGTTCCAGGGGTAGGGAATCTTCAGCCTTGAGGCTGCATGTGGCCCTCTAGGTCCTCAAGTGCAGCCCTTTGATTGAATCCAAACTTCACAGAATAAATCCCCTTAATAAAAGGATTCCCTACTCCTATGCTAGACTTTAGTGAAGGATATATTTTATATAGATATTGAAAAAGATACATTTTCCCACTATTTTAAAAGACTTTTGCAGTGGATAATTATGGGAATAAGATTTGACAGTTACAAGACATCTTCATGCAGGTGTTCTTTTTCTTGGAGCTTTCTAATCCTTGGATTTGGGATGGGAGGGGGAAAGTATGTGTCCACATTGTTTCTCTGATTGAATGGAAGCTCTTTGAGGTCAGAGATCGTTTCATGTTTGTCTTTGTATCTCTGGTGTCTGTTACATAGCAGACAATTAGGCTGTTCAGTTGTTTTGAGTCATGTCTGACTCTTCATAACTCCATTTGGTTTTTGGCAAAGATACTGGAGTAGTTCGCCATTTCTTTCTCCAGCTCATTTGACAGATGAGGAAACTGAGGCAAACGGGGTAAAGTGACTTGCCCAGGGTCACACAGCTAGTAAATATCTAAGGGCAGATTTGAACTCAGGAAGATGACTCTTCCTGACTCCAGGCCTGGTTCTCCTATTCACTACACCACCTAGTAAATGCTTATTGATTTATTGTTTCACTGAATTGGTGTACGTGGTGTAGGGGTATATGTGTAGTAACATTCTCGAGTGGAGAAGCGAAAGGATCATACGTCTAAAACTGGAAAAGACATTGGCAGTCATCTGTCTTAACCTTTTCATTTTACAGTTGAGGAAACTGAGATCCCGGAAGATTAAATCACTTGTCCAACCATCCTCACTCTGCTAGAATTCCTGGCAAACCATGGAAAGGAGAGGGTGATGGCACTGATGAGATCACTACAACTTTATGTTACAAAATCTCAGCTTCACTGCAGAAAGGCAGTCCTTTTATACCTCTTTAATCAGTTCAATATCCTGCTCACAAGAATGGCTATCCCAAAGTCTTTCTCCCTAAGCTTCTCAGGATACCATCTCAACCCACACTCTTAGTTGAGAAGCTTGCCTCATTCTTCACCAAAATAACAAGTCATTTGTCAGTAGCTCTTTCTTTTTTTCTACTGTTCATCTCCTATCACTCAGATTTCTTCCCCTACCATTTTCTCCTATACCCATTTCACAAGTGGCCGTTCTCCTTGTCAAAGTGAAACCCTCTACATACACTCTTTATCCCATCCCATCCCAACTTCTCCAGCAGCTTGCCCCTCCGTCATCCCCACTCGTTTGCTAATATTCAATCTCCCTAGCTATGGCTCTTTCCTTTTTGCCTGTGAACATGCCCACGTCTCCTCCATCTTTAAAATAAATCCTCACTTGATCCTACGCATCTCAGCTTGCTAACATCCTCTATTTTTCTCCCTTTCATGGCTAAACTCCTTGAGAAAGCTGTTTACACTCAGCACTTCACTTTCTCTCCTCTCTCTTTTTAACTAACTAAAGTCTGGCCATCTTCATCTTTCAGCTGAAAATGTTCTCTCTGAAGTTACTGATGATCTCTTAAATGCCAAATTTGATGGCTGTTTCTTAATCCTGGCCTTCCTGACCTCTCTGTGGCCTTTGATGCTGTCAAACACCCTCTCCTTCTGTATATGCTATCCTCTACGTTTTTGTTACACTGCTCTCTGGCTGCTCCCGTGCCTGGAATGCTCTTATCCCTTATGTCCATCTCCTATCACTGACAATTTGCCATGCCTGGAATTCTCTCTCTCTCTCTCTCTTTCTCTCTCTCTTCTCTCTCTCTCTCTCTCTCTCTCTCTTCTCTCTCTCTCTCTCTCTCTCTCTCTCTCTCTCTCTCTCTCTCTCTCTCTCTCTCTCTCTCTCTCTCTCTCTCTTTCTTTCTCTCTTACTTCTACTTCCTGGCTTCCTTGGCTTTTGTCAAGACTCCATTCAAATCCAACTTATTGTAGGAGGCTTTTCTCAGTCTTCCCCTTTTCCCTCTCCCACCTCCCCCCACTTCCATTTGAGATTTACCTTCCATAAATATATGATAATAGTAATAGCTAATATTTATATAGTGTTTCCTATGTGCCCAGCACTGTGCTAGGTATTTTACAGATATCATCCCCCTTAATCCTCACAACAGCCCTGGGAGGTAGGTGCTATTATTATCCCCATTTTACAGATGAGAAAATTGAGATGAACAAAGGTTAAGTGACTTGCCCAGGGTAAGACAGCCAGTAAGTCTCTGAGGCTGGATTTGAACTCTGATCTCCTTGACTCCTGGTCCAGCTCTCTATCCATTGTGCCACCAAGGTACTCCAACTGTATGAATGTTTTATATGTACAGTTTTTTCCATGTCTCCCCCATTAGTATGAGAACTCCTTGAGGTCGGGGACCATGTTTTTGCCTTTCTTCATATCCCCTATGCTTGGTCAAATGACAGCCGTAGAGTGAGAATGTAAATTTCCTTATCAGTAAAATGAGGGGATTGGACCAGAAGGCCTGTGAAGTTACTTCCAGATCTAAATCTGGGTTTCTAGGATTCTTGCCCACATCTTTGTGTAAATCCTCAAATCCATTTAACACATTGTAGGCCTTCCCTTAGGCTATCCATTTGTTCTCTCTCTGTCTCTGTCTCTGTCTCTGTCTGTTTCTCTCTCTCTCTCTCTCTCTCTCTCTCTCTCTCTCCATGACTGGCCTCACTTTCGTAGATATGATCTATTCTTCAAAATACTATCTTTGGTCCAGCCTACTTATACCTACTATATCTCTTTCCATTGATCATCAGTAAGTTTGATTTTTCTGAGATTGTGATGTTCCATGCTTTGTAATCACATAACAACCCTCAGAGAATATTGATGCTAAGAGAATGGATTTTCAGGGCAATGAGTCTCACTTGGAGTCATGGGAAATTCTATAAAGTTTCCTAAATGAAATTCTAGTTTCGAGGACACTAGACTCATTAAGACAAGGTAGTATAGTGGAAAGATTGCTGAACTTGGAGTTAAGAGAAACTGGGTTCCAATCCTACCTCTGACATGTACTCACATGGCCCTAAGCAAATCACTTAATTTCTCCAAACCTCAATCTCTTCTTCTGTAAAATGGCACCTACCTCACAGAGCTATTCTGAGGCCCAAATGAGATAACATAAGGAGTAAAGTATATCTTGACCCTTAAAGCACTGTGTATACATTAGCTGCTGTTGGTTATGGATTAGCCATTTAGAGTTGGAAAGGCACTTAGAGGTTATCAAATCCAACCTCCTCATTTTAGAAATAGGGAAAATGAGACACAGAGATTACTTGACTTGCTCAGAGTCATAGAGCCAGCAAAGGACTAAGGCAAGACCTAACCCTGGGTCTTCTGACTCCAAATCCACTACCCCATCCACTATGCCATTCTCCTATTAGTGGTCACAGTTTCAGGCATGACTACTATATAAAAACAGATAATTATAGAATCAGAGACCAACTAATTTAATGCACACTGGAATAAGAAACCCCTCTCCACTCTGAAAATCTCAGGGCTCAAAGGGATTGCAGAGTTTTAATCCCCCCTCCTGCCCAGTAAAGAGGTCCCCTCCACTGTCTTCCTGACAGGGAATCATCCATCCACCGTCTGCTTGAATACATCCAGTAATGGGAAAGTTCCTCCCCACTCCATGTTTCTTGAATATTTCTCTTTTTTGGCCTCATTTTTCATTTTTTAATATTTTATTTTTCCCCCATTACATGTTTAAAACAATTTTTAACATTTGTTTCTTTAATATTTCTAAATGTTTCTTACGACGGACCAAAAACTCCCTGTGGCTGTTATGTTCTATTCTTTACAGACATACCAGGAATTCATGTGCGCCTGTTTGAATCAGAGGGCCGGCTCTTCGGGCCCCAAACCAATTTTTTTATCTCACCCATTGAAGTTATCATGCTTTCTAAACCCATATTTCTTGTTTTCAAATGGCTAGCAGGCTAGAATCAGTGAAGCTTGTCTTAAAAATAGCATCTGCTCAGCCGCCACGTGCTGGAGAGGCACTCCCAGTTTGTTGGCACATTCTGCCCCTTCTCTCAGATGGCTCACTGTAAGAGGACGTAGGCCCTTAAAAGTAAGATGTACAAATCCGCTTCCCCCTTGACCACTTTCAGTTCTATGTTCCTTTGCACATAGGAATGCCTGATCATCTAAAAGCAGTGGTTTTTCTGGTGAACTGGGGGTTGGGGAGGAGAATGGACATGTGGCAAATGGCACTGGCTTCAGCAAAAGGTATTTTCCTCTGCATTTCTACGAGCTCAGTTCCACGGACAGATGTGCTGTTCTCAATCAGGCCACATCTGGGGCTACTAAAAATGGACCGACCTGGGGTTGTTGCCATTTCTTTTTTTTTTTTTAACATTTATTTATTTGATTTATTTAGCATTTTAGCTTTCCCCAGTTACACGTAAAAACAATTTTTAACATTTGTTTTTGAAACTTTGAGTTCCAAATTCTCTCCTTTCCTCCCTCTCTACCCCATCCCTCCAGATTGAGAAGGCAAGCAATTTGATATAGATTATACACATGTAGTCATGCAAAACATATCCATAATAGTTGTGTTGTGAAAGAAAACAGACAAAAAAAAAATAAAGAAAAATAAAGAAAGGTTAAAAAAAAAGTATGCGTCAGTCTGTATTCAGGCACCATCAATTCTTTGTCTGGGGAAGGATGACATTTTTTAATCATAAGTCCTTCAGAATTGTCTTGGATCATTGTATTGTGAGAATAGCGAAGTCATTCACAGCTGATAATTTTACAATGTTGCTGTTACTTTGTACACAGTACCTTTCACTTTTCATCAGCCCATGTAAGTCTTTCCAGCTTTTTCTGAGAACATCCTGCTCATCATTTCTTATAGAACAATAGTATTCCATCATAATCACGTGCCATACTTGTCATTTCTTGACTGTGGTTATTTTTTTCGTATAAGTTGGGGAATTAGGAAAATCTGTCCTTATACTAAGAAACTTCTAAGAAGTGGTTGCAACTTTAGCTTTAAATTTTTTTAAATATATACAAGTATGATACAATTTTTAGCTCTTTCTCCTTTTCTTCTAGGAATTCTAACTGACCTAATTGAAAAATATTTAACAAGAAAAAATATTTTGTGGTGATGAGCCAATGTTTCCAAGTGAAAAGTAGACATCAGTCTTAAGTCTTATGTGGCAGAACAAACTAGAGAGAAGATAAGCCCCTTCCTCAGTTAGGAATCCCAAAATCTCAGAATAAGAAGGGACCTGAGAGTATGTTCAGTCCCGTCAGTCAGCAGTAATTTATTGAACGATGACTACGGGCCAAGTACTATGCTAAATGCTGAAGATGCAAAGAAAAGCAAAAAACAAAACAAAAACAAATGAAATCTCCCCTCCCCCAAAACCTGTCCCTGCCCCAAAGGAGCTGACATTCAAAAGAAAGAGATAGCATGTGAAGAGAGGATGGGAGGGAGTCGGAAGGGGAAGGCAGTAGTAGCTGAGGGGCAGCAGCACGCCTCCTACCCAAGGTGAGATTGAAACAGGTTGGAAGGAAATAGGAAGCTCAGAGTCAGAGGTGAGAGAACAGAGTATTGAAGGCCTGGGGACCTGCCAGTGCAAAGGCACCCAGTTAAGACACACTGTCTAGTAGTCCAGTCCAGCCTTGATCAGAAGTCCCTCTACAACATACATCCCTTATAAGCGATCATCTAGCCTCCATTTTAAGACCTTCTGTAATGGGAAACCTGGGGCAGCTGGGTGGTGCCATAGTGCATAGAGTGCCTAGCCTGCAGTCAGGAAGACTGATCATCATGGGTTCAGATGTGGCCTCAAATGCTTCTTGGACAAGTCACTTAACTCTGTTTGCCTTAGTTTTCTCATCTGTCAAATGAACTGGAGAAGGAAATGGCAAACTATTCCAGTATCTCTGCCAAGAAAACCCCAAAAGGGGTCATGAAGCATTGAGCATGACCACACAACAACTGAAAGGGGAAACCATCTTCTTTTCCAGGCAGCCCATTGCACTTTGGAATAGAAATACTGAGGAAGATGCCTTACAGAGAGCCCACATCTTCCTCTCTGAAACCTCCACCTCCTGCTCCCAGTTCTGCCTTGTGTGGCCAAGCAGAACAAGTCCCTCTTCTTCATGACTCATGGCAGCCAGGTGGCACAGTGGATGGAGTGCTGAACCTGGAGACAGGAAGACCTAGGGAATTTAAAGAGGCTTTGACAAGAGGTAGCCTGATAGAGTGAAAAGAATATTGGTTTTGGAGTCAGAGGACCTGGGTTCAAATCCTTCCTCTGTTCAATTATTTACTATGTCATCGGGGGCAAATCACAAGCTTTCTGAACCTCAGTTTCCTCATCTGTAAACAACACTAGCCTTTCTTAGTTACTGTCTTCCTCTGCCCTCTTTTTTCATGGAGACCCTTCTCCTGCTAAGATGACGTGGAAAAACAGATGGTTTTTAGCAACCGACGACCTGAAATTGAATCCTGGCTCTGTTACTTCCTGTATGGGACTCAGGGCAAGTCGTTTATTTGTCAGAAGGACAGAGGTGGACTTGATGACCTCTGAGGTTCGTTCATAGGCAGCTGGGCAGTACGGGGGATAGAACACTGGGCCTGGAATCAGGAAAGGTTGAGTTCAAATCCAGCCTCAAATATTTACTAGTTGTATGATGCCGGGCAAGTCAGTTAAGTTCTGTTTGCCTCAATTTCCTTAACTATAAATGAGGATGACAACACTACCTACCTCACAAGGTTGTTGTGAGAATCAAAAGAGATGGCATATACTAGGCGCCCTATAAATGCTTATTCCTTTCTCCTTCATTTCAGCTCTAACCCTGTGGTTGGTCCTAGACCTCTTTCCTATAGAATCCTTCTCTGTCTGGTGCCAAGGGGAACCTCACTTTCTCCTGAGGGCACCACATCTCTTGGCGCCCTGTCCAAGGCTGACTGCCTCCCGAAACCCAGGGCCAGAAGGAGGAGTTGGCCTCCTCTTTGCTCCCCACTGCTACTCTCTCTGCCACCATCACTCAGTAACTGCCTGTCCTTTAAATCACTCTTCATCCTCTCCATTTGCTTTGCTTGCTCTTCTTTATCTCCCCAGTTTTAGTACAGTTTAGTACACATTTGATGTTCAGTCATTTCAGTCGTTTCTGACTCTTCATGATTCCGTTTGGGGTTTTCTTGGCAAAGATACTGGAGTGGGTTGCCATTTCCTTCTCCAGCTCATTTTACAGATGAGGAAACTGAGGCTAACAGGGTTAAGTGACCTGCCCAGCGTCACATAGCTAGTAAGTATCTGATGCAGGATTTGAACTCATGAAGATCAGTCTTCTTGACTTCAGGCCTAGCACTCTGTGCACTATGGCAGCACATGGTAAACATTTAATAAATACCCTTTCTGTGTCTCTGTCTCTCTCCCTCCATCCATCTATCATAACCCCTTGTTGCTGTCATCTGTGGGCCTCCATGTCCTTTCCCTCCTTCCCAGTAAATTTATCATCTTATCCTCCCAGCCCCTTTTCTTTTCCAACCTTGACTTCTCAATTTCTCAGCCTGCTCAGCTCCTTTGATACCTTTCTTTATTCTCTTGAAAACACAAAAAAGTTTGTGCCATACTCAATCACAGAATATGAGGAGACCTTAGAAAGAACACCATCTAAGCCAACCCATACCCCAAAGGAGACTCTCCATTCTGAGAGCAATGGGGTGATCCACATCTGAAATGGGGAGATCCAGCCCTTGCCTAAAGCCCCCCCAGGGAGGGCAGACTTTATACTCTGAAGGCAGAACATTTCCATTGGAGAGAGCTTAGAATAGTTCCACTCACTATTCTAGACCTCCCCTTGGGAACCAAACACATCCAATCTAATCTCTTATCTACATGGGCCCTTCCTTTCTACCCATCTGAAGACTGCTGTTCTGCTCCATTCCCAGTCCCAGTAGACCAGGTTGCAGAGCCATTTGTAGATCTGTCGAGGTAAAGAATTTGGAAGAAGGAGAAGATAAAGTCAGGAAAGTAGGTTGGGGCCAAACTGTGGAGGGCTAAGGAGTTTAGATGTGTTCCTACAGAACATTGAAAGTTTTGGAATAGGAAAGAGACAAGATAAAAGCAGTAGGGGCAGCACAGCAGATAAAGTACTGGACTTGGAGCCAGGGAGACCTGGGTTCAAATCCTGACACTGAAATAGTGGCTGTGAAAGATACTTTATAGTCTCTCAGCCTCAGTTTCCTTATCTATAAAATGGGGATGACAACACATGCAATACCTCCCTCACAAAGTTGTTGTCCAAATCAAATGAGATCATGTATATAAATGTTAAAGTGCTCATCTTGGTTATTATTAAAGCAGTATTTTAGGAAAGCTAATTTGGAGCCAGGTCATACCAGCTGATAAAAGACAGTTTTTAAATTTTCTGTCTGAGGAGTTATACCTTAGAAATCAGAAAATTCTACAAATTAGGGTTTGATTTATTGTTTTATTGATTGTCTACACTTAATAAAGTGATGGAGAAAAAGTTAATAATGCAGATTTAATTTAAAAATGCATATTGTGCACATTTTCCCCCAAATAGGAGCTAGTTGTTAAACATTTCCCACCATACCCCTGAAATGGGAGCTGGTTGTTTACCATTTTCATTATACTCCTGGTTATAGTGTGAACTAGTACCAACTAGTTAGGAATACATGACAGACAGTAGATGAGAAATGGAAGTTTGGATTAGGGTGTTGTCATTGAAAGTGAGGATATAAGTTAACATCAGGAAAAATAAACAAACAGATAGGGTGAGTGGGACATGTTAGGCATATGATGAGGGAAGGCAGATATTGCTCTGAAGCTTTAGACTACAGCAGCTGGGTGAATCACTAATAGAGATAAGAAAATTAGGCTTGCGAGTCACATGTGAGTCACAAATAATCTGGGTTGGAGATGTGAGGGATACATCCATTTGGAGAGAGAGGAAAGGTTGTGCTTGGATACCTAGATTTTTGAGTCAAGGTAGAGATGGTTATTGAAGCCATGGATGTGAATATCAAATTACAAAGAGAGACAACCTCAAGACAAAGAAAAGGCCTGAGAACCAAGTCTCATGTGCATGTTGTTTCCCTCATTAAATTGTGAGCTCCTTGATATCAGAGACTGTCTTTTACCTTCCTTTGAATCGATCACATTTAGCACAGGGCCCGGCACATAGTAGGTGCTTAATTTTGACTGCCTAGATGGCAGGAGGAGGAAGATGAACCAATGAGGAACCAGTTTGGGTTCTAATAGCTTCAAGGGATTCCATGTAGTACAATGAAAAGTGCACTCACTGACTCTGGAGTCAGAGGATCTGGATTCAAATCCTCCCTCTGACCATTAGTGCTCCAGTGACTTTGGCTTTCTTAGCCTTGGTTTCCTCATCTTTAAAATCTGTAAAGAAGGAGTTGTTCTAAGGGGCAGCTAGGTGGCATAATAGATAGAGCACCAGCCCTGAAGTCAGGAGGACCTGAGGCCAAATCTGGCCTCAGACCAAACACTTGACACTAGCTGTGTGACCCTGGACAAGTCACTTAACCCCAACTGCCTAAAAATAAAAAATTTTAAAAAAAATTTGTTCTAGATGGCCTGTAAGACTCCTTCCAACTCTCCAGCTGTGATCCTGTGAGCTACCACAAGCATATTCATGCTCAGTATGTATTGTGTCAACCTTATTTGAGGATATATGGAGGCAAAGAAAAGGTAGTGGATTATCTCTGGCCCTGTTAAAAGAAATTTTTGTTTGAGGCCTTGCCTAATTAAAATAAGGCAGACTCAAAAATGAAATTTACAGTTATCCTTTCCACATCGTGGGTAAGGGAGGTGGCACCCCCTCAATGTAGAAAATCTACCTAAAATTTTTTGGTGTTCCTTCATACCAGAAAAAAAGTCTGAATTATTATGATATTAAAGGATAAAATATGTTGATATCATACAATGTTAATCATATATTTTATGCATTTCTGAGTTTCTGTGTTGTCTGCTGGCCTTCCTGTGTCATCTGTGGCTTCTGGAAAAACTCCCCCAAAATTCCCATTTAATTTCTTATGGCCCACGATATATCAAAACCTCAATGGGGAAAGTTGCCCCCTGCTTTTATAGAAAATTTGCTGAATAAGGGAAAGACAGTCCTGATAGGTAAACCTTTCTAAAGGAGGAGGCGCTTGTGCCCTCTTGGCTTCTCCCTTATTACAGCAGCATAGGGAAATGAGACTAGTGCTAAGGAGATGAGATCAAAATGCTTGCCAGCAGCCCTTTCCCAGGGGCTGGCTGGAACATACTCCAAAGGCTAAGGAGATAGGATATCACCCTTTCGTCCAGGCTGACTGGCACATAGTGGCTGATTCTGCAGCGCCCCACATAGTCATAGCTGCTCTACATGACTCGCCTGGCCTCAGAACCTTCCCCTTATTTGGTGATGCAACAAGTACTAGGATTTTTGTCTCCCACGTCCCTGAATGTCTGTTAGAGCTAAGGAATTCATTCTTTGAACTTGGGTGATGTTTGTGCCTAAATAGGGACCTTAGACCAAGGATCAGGTGGGAAGGGAGCTGTCCTGAGCTCAGCTAGGGTCCAGGTAGTGTATACCTCTACCCTGGTAGAGTTTCCCTCTACCTCATTGGTAGGAACAGACTGTGTAGTACTGGGAGAAAAGAAGGGAGCAATCTGCTAGTTAGGAGCAATCATAGAATCTAGGAACTAGAACTTGAAAGCCTACCTTTCTACTCTGCCCCCACCAAAGGTCATCCCGACTTTGTTCCAGGTCTGGGATGAGGTGCCTACTACCTACCACCTGAGGCAGCACATTCACTTGTAATTCATGTGTTTATGTTAGAGTGAACAGGTAGCTTTCATTTCTTAGGAAATAGGAAAACCAGGAGAGAATATTGTTAGGAAATCTGAAAGAGGAGAGAGTATTAAGAAAGAAAGGAGGAAATAAGCATTTATTAAGCACCTACTATGTGCCAGGTACTGTGCTAAACACTCAACTTTTTATTTTTTGGCTAGGCAATGGGGTTAAGTGACTTGCCTAGGGTCACACAGCTAGTAAGTGTTATGTGTCTGAGGCTGGATTTGAATTCAGGTCCTCCTGAATCCAGGGCTGACGGTCTATCCACTACGCCACCTAGCTGCCCCTAACACTTTACATTTGATCCTCACAACCACCATGGGAGATAAATGCTATTATTACTCCCATTTTATAGTTGAGGAAACTGAGGCAGAAGTGAGTTGTCCAGGGTCACACAACTAGTAGCTGAGTCTAGATTTGCACTCATCTCTTCCTGACTTTAAGTCCAGAATTCTATCCACTCTGCCACCTAGTTGCTAGGAACAGATGGGGGGTGGGGGATGGAGCTGGTGTCAGATGAAAAGTAAAGAATGACAGTGAGCCATTAGTCTTGGAAATTAGAGATCATTTATACTAACCTTGGTGAGAACAATTGGAGAAGAGTGGTGTAGACAGAAATCGAATTTCAGAGGGTTTAGATGTGAGTGAATTGATGATTAGAAAGTAGAAGAACTAGCCATAGAGATTTTAGGGATTGTAAATTTCCGGAAATTTACAAGAGAAGGATTGGTTTTTTTTGTTTTAGAATAAGTATGACCTCAGTGTTTTTGTAAGCAGGAGGGAGGAAGTCTATACAGGATAAATAAAGAAATTGCTTCCTAAGAGTGAGAGCCCAATTGAATGAGATGATAGATTTGTAGTGAAGCCAGCTAGCACATTTGGGAGGACTTCTTACAGCAGTTCAAAGTAATTCAGGAGTAGGGGCAGAGAAGGTAAATGATGGGAGAGACCCAGTGGTGCTCTAGTAAATGTTTAACAATGGGTTTTCCTAGGTGCAGCTAGGTGGCACAGTAGATAGAACACTGGCCCTAAAGTCAGAAGGACCTGAGTTCAAATCCGGCCTCAGACCAAATACTTGACACTAGCTGTATGACCCTGGGCAAGTCATTTAACCCCAGTTGCCTAAAAAAAGGGGAGGGGGCTTTCCAAAAACGACAAACAATAGCCTGAATGCACGATATACTTTTAAGTTTAATTTGCATCATTATTGACATTTTCTCTGGTGACTTTCCTGAAGTCTAGATAGTCAGCAAAAGAACAAATCAAACCTTCATCTGGAGCATTTTTTCACTCTTGAGGTATAAATACTCACACTGAACATTTCACAATTGGCTGTGGCTCCAGTCCACCACTTGGCAGTGAGTGACTCAGGGTTGGGAGTCATGCAAGTGGAAAGCAGGGGATGGTGGTTAGACAAGGGATTCCAAGACCAAGGACAGATCACTGCTAAAGTGGTTATCTCCTAGGGAAGGAAGTGGTTAGAACCTTTGTAACAGATCTGAATAACAAGGACATAGCATGATAGGGAAGAAGGAGCTGTATTCTGTCTTGAAGGGAAGATACCAGGATCCCAGTACTAAATTTGTCACCCTGGCTATGTGGCCTTTTGTTTGTTTAAACAGTCAGAAAACCAAGAGAGAGTGGTGTCATGGGATCTGAAAGAAGAAGAGGGTATTAAGAAAGAAGGAAGGAAATAAATGTCTATTAAGCACCTACTATGAGCCTCGCACTGTGCTAAGTGCTTTGCAAATATTATCTCATTTGATCCTCACAACAACCCTGGGAGGTGGGTGCTATTATTATTCCCATTTTACAGATGAGGAAACTGAGGCAGACAGCAGTTAGGTGACTTGTCCAAGGTCACACAACTAGTAATTGTCTGAGGCCAGATTCACATATCATCACATAGAAAATTAAGGTGTGGGACTACTTGGACTTTCAGTTCTAACAATCTGTTAAGCTAGAGAGGTACTTGAAAGACCAGTGGTTGTGCTAAGGGCACAGATCAGGTTTAACAAGAGCAAGGCAGGAAACACAGGAGATCAGTTGCTTGTGGGTAATAAAGGAAGAGTCAGGATGGCTCTTGAGATGTCAAACCTGGTTAACTAGAAGAATGGCAGTGCTATTAACAGAAAGAGGAAGAATGAATCCTCCAAGGATTATGTGTTTATTTTTAAAGATGGTTTTTCTTTTTTTTTAATATTAATTTATTTATTTTTAGTTTTCAACATTCACTTCCACAAGTTTTTGAATTCCAAATTTTCACCTCATCTCCCCCCTCCCCCCACCCCAAGATGGCATGCATTCTGAATACCACTTCCCCTAGTCTGTCCTCTCTTCTATCTCTCTCCCCTTCTTTTATCCCCTTCCCCTTCTATTTTCCTGTAGAGCAGGATAGACTTCTATACCCCATTTCCTGTATTTCTTATTTCCCAGTTGCATGTGAAAACATTTTTTTTAAAACATGTATTTTTAAAACTTTGAGTTCCAAATTTTCTCCCTTCTTCCCTCCCCACCCACCCTCATTGAAAAGGCAAGCAACTCAATATAGGTGGTACATGTGCAGTTATGCAAAACACTTCCATAGTAGACATGTTGTGAAAAACGAACTCTATTTTCCTTAATCCTATCCTGCCCTCCCATTTATTCTATTCTTTCTTTTGACCCTGTCCCTCCTCAGAAGTATTTGCTTCTTACCCTCTTTCCCAGTCTGCCCTCTTCTCTATCATCCCCCTGCTCTCTTTTCCCCTTCTCCCCCCTATTTTCCTGTAGGGTAAGACAGATTTCCATGCCCAATTGAATGTGTACGTTATTCCCTCCGTAAGCCAAATCCTATGAGAATAAGATTCCCTTGTTCCCTCTCACCTTCCCCTGTTTCCCCTCTCCACTGTGAGAGACTTTTCTTTTCTGTTTTTTTTTGTGAGATAATTTACCCCATTCTACCTCTCCCTTTCTTCTCTGAGTATCATCCTCTCTCATCCCTTAATTTTATTCTCCAGATATGACCCCTTAATCTTCAACTCACCCTGTGCCCTCTATCTATCTATCTATATATATACATACATATAATTTTTTTCCTTCAACTACCCTAATACTGACAAAGTTCTCATGAGTTACAAATATGATCTTTCCATGCAAGAATGCAAACAGTTCAATCTTAATAAGTCTCTTATGATTTCTCTTTCCTGTTTACCTCTTCATGTTCCACTTGAGTCCTGTATTTGAAAGTAAGAAGATGGTTTTTCAAAGGAATAGACTCTCTTGGGGTAGAATTTTAGCAGAGAGAGTTTTGGGTTTTCTGTGGGGACATCTTGGGATTCTTCAAATTATATCATGTAGGCAACCTCCTACTTCACCTACGGCTGTGACTTACTTTGTCATAATTCCCATTCTCTGCCCCTTCGGGGCTCCTTTAAATCCCTTCCTGGGCAAATCATACAGGGATGTACAGGAGCCAGCTTATACTCAGATGAGCTAATTGTTAAATTTTCAGTGTGAGCAATTATGCCTGGGGAATTAACAAAGCTATGTATAAATCAGGATTTTATAGATTATGTATTGTTTGTCTAGACCAGGAGTACCAAATTTGCTAGCAGATGAATGCTGCCTGAACCAGATGAAAATATAGTTGGACAATGTTGAATAAATAATGAAATGAATTTTGAATGAATGAAAATAAATACAAACACAATACATCATAATAATGTTAATTTATGGTTTTCTAAGTCAGTATGTGACCCACAAGGATCCATTTCTGTTGGAGTTTGACATCACTTCTCTACACTTCAGACAGTGATGGTGAAAATGCATTTATTAAGTGCCTACTATGTGCCAGGCACTGTGCATAAGTGCTGGGGATACAAAAAGAGGCAAAAGACAGTCCCTGCCTTCAAGGAGCTCACAATCTAATGGGGGAGACAACATGCAAACAAATGTATACAGAACAAACTATACACGGGATAGATAGGAAATAATTAAGAGAGGAAAAGCACTGGAATTGGGTGGAGGTGGGGAAGGTTTCCTTTAGAAGGTGGGATTTTAGTTGGGACTTAACAGAAACCAGGGAGGTCAGTAGCCTGAGCAGAAGAGGGAGAATATTCGAGGTAGGGGAGAGTTGGGGTGGGGAGTGAGGAGTGGTAAGTGGGGGAACAGTTAGAGAAAATGCCCAGAGCTGAGTGATGGAGGGGCTTGTTTGTGGAACAGCCCGGACACCAGTGGCACTGGATTGAAGAGTACCTGGCAGCAAATATGGTTTGAGTAGACTGGAAAGATAGGAGGGTTAAGGGTTAAGAAGGGCTTTGAACGCTGAACCCTTTGGGGAGAGCGGAAGTCCATCAGTGCTATATGTTGCATGTGTTTTCAGATTTTCAACACATTGATTAGCTGCATTGACTTTTTCCTCGTCTTCTTTTTCTTTTAAAAAATACTGTTTTTAAAATATAGGATGGTTCTCTGGGAGAGGGAGGGACACCAAGGGAAACTATGGTAATATAAAAAAATCAATAAAAACTTATTTTTTAACAAGAGCATCATACTTACGTGGCAAAGGATAACTATGGGGCGTCTCGATTTCATTGGTAAGTTACAGCATCAAGTTATAAAGGTCTTTGGCATGTTGCGTGGCCCCACTGTGGAGGAGATGTGTAGGAGGACTTAGACAAAAGTAGGATAATCAGCATAACATGGTGGGTAAAAAGACAGCCTCCTTTAGGAAGATTTGGATGCCAGCCTGTCTGCACCTTTCAGTGCCTAAGGCATCTCTCTAGAACAATAAGTAGAAGAGAAGGTTGAGATCTGAACTGATAAAGGGAGTTTTCTCACTGGGATTTCCACATAACAATGAAATCACAGGGTCAGAAAAAAAATGGACAAAAGTAGCACAGGCTGGGCAAGTATGTGTATGTTGAAATTTAGAGGGAACACCCAAATCAATGGTACCACAAATTCATCAAAATCTTATTGCATTATACAGAATTTAATACAGTATTACTTATATGATATTATAATTCATGTTCCTAAGGTGTAGCTCAGTGGATAGAGTGCTGAGCCTGGAGTCAGCAAGACCTGAGTTCAAATCCTGCCTCTGACACTTACCAGCTGTATGACCCTGGGCAAGTCATTTAACTTCTGTCTCCCTCAGGTCTTCTTATCTATAAATAGGTATAATACTAGCACGAGGTTGTTGTGAGGATCAAATGTGGATATATGTAAAGAACTTTGCTAATTTTAGGGTACAATATAAATGTCAGCTTTTATTATTGCTTTTATTGTTTTTAAACATGCCAACGCAAAGACTGATATTCCAAATAATGGCAACAACCTTTTCCTAAAGTCTCATTATACTTACCGCAGCCAGATAACTCTTTTATTAAAATATGCAAATATAATTGCAGAGTTCCACATCCCATTCCCCTGCCCCCCAATTTTGTATTTTCAGGTTACTCTAAATCTCATCTGACTCTCATTCTTTCAGAGACACACCTTAAAATCATCAAGGAAAACAACCATCATAATCACACCCTACCTCCGGGTCCCCCAGGAAAGGGAGTAGGCTGCGGGCTGGCTTCATGACTAAAATATGAAACAGTTAACCAATTAATAAGTGTTTATAATTAATTAATGCAATTCATTTCTCATTAAGAAAAGAGAGTTACATGCATAAAAGAAATGCCTGAAGTAGTCTATTTAAAGGTATTACTGCAATTCAGATTGAGGGCAAAGTAGTTCATCTCACTTCTATGAACAATCCCTTAGTATAGTGAGAAGGAAAAACAATACCAGAGTTAGCATTTCTCTGCGGTATAGGATTTCTCACTCTAGGAAGCCCTGAGTTCCAGTCCCTGATCTATTATAGTCTGTGTGATTTGGGGCAAGTCAGTTCAATTGGGCAGGTCTTTAGGCTTCAGTCTCCTATGTAAATGTAAAAAATGATAGGTTTGAAGTAGAGGATCAGTCAGTCAGAAAGTGTTTGTTAACCACTTACTATGTGCCAGGCGTTGTACTGAGGGCTGTAGCTACAAAGAAAGTCAAAAGCATGGTTCTGATTAGGGAAGAGTTGTATGAACTTATGTCGAGTGAAGAAAGCAGAATCAAGAGACGTGTTTCATGGAAAGAAAAATACTAAAAAAAATTCAGATTAAGGTAAATAACTAATATTGTTTCAGAAGACTGATGAAACGTTTTTTCGCAGGTTGATGGGGTTTTGGGATGTGGAAGTATGTCAGTTTCACTTGCTTAACTGTTTTTTGTTACAAAGGAGAGTGGGGGTAGAGGTAACTATATAAATGCTGTTGTTGTTTTTTTTAAATGCAGTAAATTTTAAAAAACAAAACAAAACAAAAAAGCATGGTTCTGATCCCTGTCGTCAAGAAGCTCACAATCTAATGGAATCTTTGAGGTCTCTTCCAGCTCAAAGATCTATGAAATATGTTTTCAGCATTCCATAGTTTCCTTCTGATTCCTTTCCTGCAAACCCACAGTCCCATCATGCTGCCACCTTGGCTGTTTCGGAGGCTCCACTAGACCCAGTAATGTCTGGGGCAAACAGTAGGAAAGGTGTCCTCAGATCAGCTTTTTAAGACAAATTCAGTTGTGGGCAGAGGAGCAGACCCACTTGAACCTGGGAATACAAGGCCCAATGGGGGAAGAAACCTGGAATGTTGCCCCACCCTGATGGTGACACAAAGGTTGTCCTTTATGGTCAGAAGCCTATCTTCATAATTATTCCTGTTATGTGCTGAACTCAGTTATTTCTACCTACAGAGGGCATGCAGGTACTCAGTGTCCTCTTTAATCTCCACCTCTGGTATAGAAGAACCGTGGTTACAGGCTAGGCACCACCCTGCATTCTGCTAGACCTTCCCTAGTCTCAGAATTCACCCACTTGACCTTTGCTTCATTCCTTGCTAAATAATTGGGCAACCTGGCAAATTAATTTAGCAATTGTGAATTATTAAAAAGTGACAGTAGCTTAATGTAACTGGTGTCTTATGGCTTAAAGCCATAACACTAAATCCGTGAATGAATGAATGAATGAATGAATGAATGAATGAATGAATGAAAAAGCCCTTATTCAGCCCTTGCTGTGTGCCTAGTACTATGCTAAGGACTGAGGATACAAATACAAGAAAGGTAGCAAGATAGGATGGGAAGATTGCTGGATTTGCATTCAGGGGACTTGGGTTATGTATACTAGTAGCCTTGCTGATCATCAGACAGTAGGGATACAGGGACTCACCCCAGTGGCCAGACACCATGAGCTATCAATTTAACTGTTCTGGCCCCAGGAGTTTCCAAATCATGCAAAGCATGAGGGAGGATTCTTCCCCCATAGTGCTTAGGGAAGGGAACTCTATACACTCCTGAGCTTATAAGGAAGACTAAGGCTCCTTATAGATTTGTAAATAGGGAGGGAAATAGAGAGACCTGTAATTTCTATGCTATAGGAGACTCCTGGATAAAGAAACTTGCCCTACTGGGATGGGTTGTCACCTTTTTCTGAAATTTATAGTCTTAGAGAGTCACTGAAAATTGAGAGGTTAAGTGACTTACCCAGAATCCACAGCCATGAGGTGTCTGAGGCAGGTCACTCTCCCTACTACTATTCACTGCCTCTCACATTTTTTTTTCTTTTAAATAGTATTTTTTCCAATTACATGTAAATATAGCTTTAATGTTCTTTTTTTTAATAAAATTTTAAGTTCCAAACTTTCTCCCTCCCTTCCTTCCCCTGTTCCTAAGATGCTAAGTAATTTGACATAGATTATATATGTGCAATCATATGACATTTCTATATTAGTCGTGTTGTGAAAGAAGAGACAGAACAAAAGGAAAAATACGAAATACAAAAAAATAATGTGAAAATAGTATGCTTTGATCTGCATTCAGATTTCATCAGTTCTTTCTCTGAATGCGGTTAGCATTTTCCATCATGAGTCTTTTGGAATTGCCTTGGCTCATTGTATTGCTGTGAAGAGCAAAGTCTTCTTAGCTTGATCATCATACAATGTTGCTGTTACTGTGTACATTGTTCTTCTGGTTCTGCTCATTTCACTTTGCATCGGTTCGTGTGTTTCCAGGTTTTTCTAAAATCCACTTGCTCATCATTTCTTATAGCACAGTAGTATTCCATCACAATCATATACCACAACTTGTTCAGCCATTCTGCAACTGATGGACATCCCCTCAATTTCTAGTTCTTTGCCACCACGAAAAGAGCCGCCATAAATACTTTTGTGCACATAGGTCCTTTTCCCCTCTCACATTTTTAAATGGCTGTTTTAAATGTACTTGGAGCACAAACCAGTTTCTGTTGTGATACGTAACTTGCTTGATTTTTTTTTCTCTCTAGAGAAACTTCTACAACCTGATCTCTACTGTTCTTTTGATGGTGAAAACATTACAGTTTCATGTAATGGGTCAGAAGACAGTCGCTTTCTAAATTACGAATGGCTGTTTCCTGGATCGTATGTGATTATGTCACCATCAAAGGTGCTGCTGAGGAATGCTGAAGATTTCCAACAAACAATCTCTTGCGTTACACGGAACCCTGTATCTACCAATGAATCTTCACTTTTTCTCAAGACCTGTGTCCCAGAGAGTGAGTATTCGTATGAAATTGACTACAGGAGGCAGTGGAGTGCAGTGGAAAGAGTGCTGCGATTAGAGTCGCAGGACTTGATTCTGTGAGCCAGGGTCAAAGCCTGGTTCATCAGCATCCTGCCTGTGTGACCTTGGACAAGTGATTTAACCTCTCTGGGCTGTAGGATCCTCATCTGAAAAGGGAATGGATTGGACTAGACTCATCCCTTTGAGCTCCAAATCTGTGAGCCTTAAGCCTCTGCAGTTCATATGCAGAAACTTGCCCAGTTGCAAATAGGTATGCTTAAACAGGTGAACTTTGCTCAAGAATCATTTGAGCGAAATGCTCATAGAGAGGCAGCTGTGGGTGCAATATAAGGAGCAACTTTCTAATAATTAGAATAATCCGACACTGGAATGGGTTACCTCAGGAGGTAGTGAATTCCTTAATCTGGGAAAACCAAAAACAGCAACAATACACTTTTTTTTTTAGGCAGTTGGGGTTAAGTGACTTACCCAGGGTCACATAACTAGTAAGTGTCTAAAACTTAATTTGAACTCAGGTCCTCCTGACTCCAGGGCCAGTGCTCTATCCACTGTGCCACTTAGCTACCCCAGCAATACACTTTTAAAGGAGGCAGTAATAAGCAGAACCAGATCAATAATATAATGACTATAACAATATAAACAAAAATGAAATTACCAGAAAAAAGACACTCTGAGAAGAACTAATAGTGAAACTGATCTCCAGCCTCTTAAAGGCAGGAAGGTGGGGGACTACCAGGGCACAATGTTGTATGTGTCATACACTGATATTGTACACATTAGTCACTGTGTAGTTTGTTTTTACTTAAAACTATTTTTTGTTGTTGCATGGGAGGATTCACCTCTGGGAATTGAGGGTGGAGGTGACTATAACCAGAAATGACCATGATGTAAAAAACAGAAGGCATCAGTAAGTTTTTGTTAATTTTTGAATTTAAAAATTTTAATTAAAAAATTTTTAAAAATTAAATTCAAATGCAATAATCTAAATTTAATTTTTTTTAATCTTCAAAATTAAAAATTAAAGTTAATTCTTAAGTTTAAAAAAATTAAATTAAAAAAATTGTCAAGTTTAAAGACAGCAAATGTCAAGTTCTTCTGTTTTGAGTTAAACAAAATGACAAAATAATGAGTTCCCTAAAGAGAAAAATAGATTTTGAGACTTTTTAGTCAGGCCATATGTTTAATAGCAGTTATAAAACCAGGAAGCAAAGACATAACATGTTTTTTTCTCAGACTTGTTCTTATTTTAGTCAGTCAATGATTTGTCACAAAAGAAACCAAATGGAAACTTGTATGTTTGGGGGAGTGGGAGGGGGGAAAGTGAATGGACTTTGCAGTCTGGGTGTGGTGGAGGAACAAAAAGTTATCGAGGTAGGAACAATTTCGTCATTTATGAGGTGCTGTGGTATTGTAGAGTGGGGGGGGGAGGAAAAGGGGTTGGGAGGATAGAGCTGAAAAGAAGCGGGAGATGCACAGATTTAGAAACCTCTCTACCCCAAATGTTCACATGGACTGTTTGGACCTGACCTGTGGTAGCGTCTTCCAAGCTGTCATTGGTCTGATCAGCCGTAGATGGACACACTGTGCCTTGACCCTGACACAGTGATGTCATTTTGGTCCACTTTGAGAATGAAGGACAGCCACCATTTCAGGAGGTCCATTAATCCATCAGGAGACAGCCTGAACTACAACCCTATTCACAAACTCAGAATTGGATGGGATTTCCAAAGTCATACACACACACACACACACACACACACACACACACACACACCCCCTCAATAGGACAAGTGGCCATGTACATTGACTTAACGTTTCTCATGGGTAAGGAATTCACTGCCTTCTGAGGTCACCCATTCCAATGTTGGGCTACTTTAATTATTAGGAAGTTGTTTACCTTATACTGGACACTTGCTGCCTCTCTATAATTTCTCCGCATGGCTCCAAATCTTTTACTGTTTAAAAATAAAAAAGCAGAACTCTAATCCCTCTGCCATGGGAAAGTTCTTCACATTCTTGAAGACAGCTATCATTTCTTCTCTAAGTTTTGTCTTCTCAGGCCTGGACATTCTCCATTTCTTCAACCCATCCTTGTACGGCATGGGCTGCTTGTCAGACTTTTTGTTTGTCCTTCATTCTTGAAGAGAACCAGGATGTCAGGAAGGTGATGCCATGACTTGCAGGTGAATTGGATTTAAGTGAGGGAAGGCTGTGAAAAAGTCACCAGCCTCACTTTCTCCTCTGGGGCCATCTGGGTCTAGTGGCCAGATATAGATCAGGATAATTGGAGATGGGCCCCTGTTAGACTCATAGCCCTCCTTTGTGTATTCACAACAGTTTTTCAATGTCCTTCCTCAAATGGGGTGCCCAGAACTGAATACAGGAAGTTACCCACACACATGATCTGCCCAAGGCAGAGTACCACAGCACCATAACCCTGAAGGCCTTCTCCACGTGAACTGCTCTTTCTCCATGCCTCCCTTGTCCTGTTCTTGAGGATAAGTGGATGACTTTACACTAATCCCTGTTATCTTATTGGATTGATACATCACTGAGATCTTTTGAGATCTAGATTTGGTCATCTGTTGTGTTAGCTACTTTTCCCAGTTCTTTGTAATCTGCAAATATCATATATCTAGCATGCTGTAGATATGTTTGTTTGCATGTTGCCTCCTCCATTAAATGATAAGCATCTTTGAGGGCAGATTGTCTAGTGGGGGCCATCTCCAGTTGTCCTGATATATTCTTGCCACTGGACCCAGATGGCTCCAGAGGAGAAAGCGAGGCTGATGGCTTTGCACAGCCCTCCCTCACTTAAATCCAGTTCCGTTGCAGGTCATGGCGTCACCTTTCTGATGTCATGGTCCTCTTGGAGAAGGAAGGACAAACAGCAATGACAACAATACGCAAATATTTTAAAATTCCATTTGTGTCTTCATTCCATTCATTGGTAAGCAAAAGAAATGTTGATTGGAATGGTCAGTCAGCTAGCATTTATTAAGCACCTACTATGAATCCTTGGGTCACTCAACTAAAGATCTCACTCCATGTTGGTATTGACCCACCCATTGTGGTAGAAAGAGTATTGGATAGGAAATGGGAAGTCCTGGGTTCAGATCCCAGCTCTGGTACTTACTACCTGAGTAATCACAGGCAAATGACTTGATCTTTCTAGACTTCAGTTTTCCTGTCTGTAAAATGAGAGGGTCTGTCATGGTCATCCCCCAACTCCCTGCTTCTAAGGGGCAGGGGATAGCTTTCATTATCGGTCCTCTGGGACCATTGTTATTAGTTCCTTCGTTAATTAGAGCTTGTATTTCTTTTGGTAATTTTATTTTTGTTTCCATTGTCATAGTCATTATTTTATTGATCTGGTTCTGCTTATAAAAGCCTCCTTTAAAAGTGTATTGTTGGGGCAGCTAGGTGGTGTAGTGGATAGAGCTCCGGCCCTGGAGTCAGGAGGACCTGAGTTCAAATCCAGCCTCAGACACTTGACACTTACTAGCTGCATGACCCTGGAAAAGTCATTTAACCCCAGTTGCCTCAGCCAAAAAAGAAAAAAAAAAGATTCTTGAGCCAGAGGTGTCAAACATGGGGCCTACAACAATCCTGAGTGCAGCCCAACTCAGATGAAAATGTAATTGGTGAAATATTTTACGAGACTAAATAGGTAACATCACATTTGGAAACTAAGTCAAAGTGCAATTCATGGATATCCCTGTGTTTGGATTAGTGGCCCCTCTTTCTGTTTGACCTTGACACCATGACTGGTCAGCTAAAAACATCTAGTTTGACTAGATCTGTGTTTTGATGCATTTTTCACCATTCTTTGGGTCCACTTGCCTGAGAAGTAATGAAGCAAGTATTTATTAAGTGCCTACTATATGCCAGGTACTGTGCTAAGCACTTTCCAAATATTATCTCCTTTAATTCTCAAAACAACCCTGGTGGTTGGGTGCCGAAACTGAGCAAACAGAGGTTGTGACTTGCCCAAAGTCGCACAGATGATCTGTGTCTGAGTCCGGATTCAAATTCAGGTCTTCCCTACTCCAGCCAGATCAAAGTACGCTTAGCTACTTAACTCATTAGCTGATAATTAAAGGGTTGTAATGTGTTGTAATGTGTAATGTGAGGCAGGTAGCCTAAGTATAGGGGGAGAAGCTGGGGACTGGGACAGGACACCTAGGATTGAATCCAAGGTTGACCACTCACTCGCTAGCTCTGTGACCATCGTTGAGTTAACCACTCTAAGTTTCTGCTTCCCCATCTATGAATAATAACAATAATAATTATAATAGAATGTTTCCTAGCTCTAATCTCTGATCATATAGATTTCTGTGTTTCTATATCCCGCCGTTCATTGTTATTGATATTCAGCTTGTGGTCCACTAAATCCTTAGATCTTTTCCAGACAAAATACTAGTTAGCTATATCCAGCCCATCTTGTACTTGTGAAGGTGATTTTTTAAAAATCCCAGTGGAATTCATTACCACTGTATTTGGAGCCATATTTTAGATAGGCAATATCATATGGCTTTTCCCCCCTCCAGGCATTATGCTAGGCACTGGGGAGCAAAAGGTCCTTGTACTTAGGGGACTTGAGCTATACTGGGAGAAACAAAGTCTAAGGTACAAGTCATATGTCCAGCTTTCCTTTCCTTTGCAGTAAATTCTAGGTTGGAATTGTCATTCACCCCCCAAGGTTTATGTTTAACAATGAAAGGGAAGAAATAAATGGGGTAATACTGAATGAAATAAAGAAGGCTTGTTTAAGAATGAGGAGCCCTGAGAATGAGATGTGAAAGAGCCCACGAAGAGGAAGAGCTTAAGGATATCTCCTCTTCATTTCCTCAATGGGAATGGAGTTTGCCTAAAACCCCACCATTTTTGTTGTATTCTAACATTTCCTAGAGCAGCTAGGTGGTGTAGTGGCTAGAGTTTGGGACCTGGAGTCAGGAAGACCTGAGTTCAAATCCAGCCTCAGACACTTACTAGCTGTGTGACCATAGGCAAGTCACTTAATCTAGTTTGCCTCAGTTTCCCCATCTGTAAAATGAGCTGGAGAAGGAAATGGCAAACCACTCTAGGATCTTTGCCAAGAAAACCCCAAATTGGGGTCACAGAGAGCTGGATACGACTGAACAACAACAAACATTACATAAGAACCTTAATGCATTCTGAACTTCAGCACTAACACTTTTCTTACAGTACCACACTGCTGCATTCATCCATTTTTTCCTGCCCTTGATTCTACTTTTTTTAAATGTCTTTCTATAATCTATGTTGGTTGATGAGTTCCCTGTCTACTCACCCCACCAGGCAGCTGGTGATACAAAGGATAGGGTGCTAGGCCTGGAATCAGGAAGACTTGATCTAAAATCTGACCTGAGACACTTATTAGCTGTGTGACCCTTGGCGAATCATTCAACCCCTGCTTGCCTTAGTTTCCTCAAGTGTAAAATGAGAATAGTAATAAGACCTACCTCCCAGCATTGTTGTGAAGCTCAACTGAGATAATATTTGTAAAAATGTCTTAAGCCTTTGTCTGGCACATAGGAGGTACTATATAAATGCTTATTCACTTTTAAGTTAATGCTTCTTTTTCTCTTCGCTTAATTACTGAGAAAGCGACGTTAATTCATGACTACTCTTTGAGTCTGGTCATTCAACCACTTTCAAGTCCATCTAGTTATCAAATACTTCGCTGAAATTTATATTTAGAGAAAGCCTGTAATCTACAAGTCAAATAAGAAATTTTTTCCTTTTTCCATAAGGAAAGGCATCTAGGTGGCGCCATCATGCGTAGAGTGCCAGGCCTGGAGTCAGGAAGACTCATCTTCATGAGTTCAAATCCAGCCTCAGACACTTAGTAGCTGGGTGACCCTGGGCCAGTCACTTAACCTTGTTTGCCTCAGTTTCTTAATCTATAAAATGAACTGGAGAAGGAAATGACAAACCATTCCAGTATCCTTGCCAAGAAGACCCTAAATGTGGTCATGAAGAGTTAGACAAGACTGAACAACAATAAGGAAAGGTGATGAGGGGGACCAGGGGGCAGAGCCAAGATGGCAGGGTGAAAGCAGTGACTTGCTTGAGCTCTCCCCCAAACCCCTCCAAATACTCATAAAAAATGGCTCTAAACAAATTCTGAAGCAGCAGAACCCACAAAAAGACAGAGTGAAACAAATTTCCAGCCCAAGACAACCTGGATGATTGATCAGAAAGGTGTATCGTGCCGGGCTGAGAGCACGGCATGCAGTGTGGGTGCGCAGGCCTCAGCGAACCTGAAGCAGGCCTCAGAGTACTGAATCATGGGCAGCTGTGGAGGTTTCCAGACTCCTCAACCCACTAATGCCAAAGACAACTTAGAAGGTCAGTGGGAAAAGTCTGTTTCTGTCAGTGCTGAGAAGAGAAGGTGGGGTTTCAGCTTCATTCCCCAAGAGCATGGCCCTGGGGGGGGCAGCTGCTTCCCAAGCTTCCATACCACAGACTGAGGGGGAATCCAGTGGCTGATCAGAGAGGGATTGCAGGGATCTCTTTGCCAGTGCTGAGGCAGGAATCTCTTGCTTTGCCCGTGTTTGGATCTGGGTCATGGTTCTGGGCGGCGGTGCTAGGGTGAGGAGGAGCACTGGCATGGTGGAGCTTGGAGTGGCTGTGGAGAGGAACCCCTCCTCACAGTTACAGGACAGAAAGGAATACTTGTGGTCACAGGCCAGGAAAGGAGTAAACACCTCACCCCTTATCATACCACCTTGGAAGAACTGAAAATTTACAGGTCCCTACAAGTATCTCTGAAAACAGCTATACAAACCCCTGAAGCTTGGGACAGTACATTCTCCACATTGGAAGCAGACTCTTACCTTAACAAAGAGTTTAAAACTCAAGTAATTGGCTGGGATCACGAGCAAGCAGCTCAAAAAGAGTCAGACCATAGAATCTTACTTTGGTGACAAAGAAGATCAAAATATACAACCAGAAGAAGACAACAAAGTCAAAGCTCCTACATCCAAAGCCTCCAAGAAAAATATGAATCAGTCCCAGGCCTTGGAAGAGCTCAAAAGGGATTTTGAGAAGCAAGTAAGGGAAGTAGAGGAAAAACTGGGAAGAGAAATGAGAGTGATGCAAGAAAATCATGAAAAACAAGTCAACAGCTTGCTAAAGGAGACCCAAAAAAATACTGAAGAAAATAACACCTTAAAAAATAGCCTAACCCAAATGGCAAAAGAGGTCCAAAAAGCCAATGAGGAGAAAATGCCCTAAAAAGCAAAATTGGCCAAATGGAAAAGGAAGTCCAAAAGCTTACTGAAGAAAATACTTCCTTAAAAATTAGAATAGAGCAATTGGAAGATAGTGACTTTATGAGAAATCCATGACACAGTAAAACAAATCCAAAAGAATGAAAAATTAGAAAACAATGTGAAATATCTCATTGGAAAAACAACTGACCTGGAAAATAGATCCAGGAGAGAGAATTTAAAAATTATTGGACTATCTGAAAGCCATGATCAAAAAAAGAGCCTAGACATCATCTTTCAAGAAATTATCAAGGAAAACTGCCCTGATATATTAGAACCAGAGGGCAAAATAGAAATTGAAAGAATCCACAGATCTCCTCCTGAAAGAGATCCCCAAAGGAAAACTCCTAGGAATATTATAGCCAAATTCCAGAGTTCCCAGGTCAAGGAGAAAATATTACAAGCTGCCAGAAGGAAACAATTCAAGTACTGTGGAAACACAATCAGGATAACACAAGATTTAGCAGCTTCTACATTAAAGGACTGCAGGGCATGGAATATAATATTCTGGAGGGCAAAGGAGATAGGATTACAACCAAGAATCACCTACCCAGCAAAACTGAGTATAATCCTTCAGGGGAAAAAATGGTCATTCAGTGAAATAGAGGACTTTCAAGCATTTTGATGAAAAGACCAGAGCTGAATAGAAAATTTGACTTTCAAATACAGGACTCAAGTGGAACATGAAGAGGTAAACAGGAAAGAGAAATCATAAGAGACTTATTAAGATTGAACTGTTTACATTCCTGCATGGAAAGATGATATTTATAACTCATGAGACCTTTGTCAGTATTAGGGTAGTTGGAGGAAAAAAATTATATGTATTATATGTAGATAGATAGATAGAGGGCACAGGGTGAGTTGAAGATTAAGGGGTCATATCTGGAGAATAAAATTAAGGGATGAGAGAGGATTATACTGGAGAAGAAGAAAGGGAGAGGTAGAATGGGGTAAATTATCTCACAAAAAAAAACAGAAAAGAAAAGTCTCTTACAGTGGAGGGGAAAGGGGAAGGTGAGAGGGAATGAGTGAATCTTATTCTCATAGGATTTGGCTTAAGGAGGAATAACATACACATTCAATTGGGTATGGAAATCTGTCTTACCCTACAGGAAAATAGGGGGAGAAGGGGAAGAGAGCAGGGGATGATAGAGAGGAGGGAAGATTGGGAAAGGCAGTAATCAGAAGCAAATACTTCTGAGGAGGGACAGGGTCAAAAGAAAGAATAGAATAAATGGGAGGGCAGGATAGGATTAAGGGAAATAGAGTTAGTTTTTCACAACATGTCTACTATGGACGTGTTTTGCATAACTGCACGTGTACAACCTATATTGAGTTGCTTGCCTTTTCAATGAGGTTGGGGGGGGGAGGAAGAAAGAAAATTTGAAACTTAAAGTTTTAAAAACATATGTTTAAAAAACATGTTTTCACATGCTACTGGGAAATAAGAAATACAAGAAATGGGGTACAGAAGTCTATCCTGCCCTACAGGAAAATAGAAGGGGAAGGGGATAAAAGAAGGGGAGAGAGATAGAAGAGAGGACAGACTAGGGGAAGGGATTCAGAATGCATGCCATCTTGGGTGGGGGGAGGGGGAGATGAGGTAAAAATTTGGAATTCAAAAACTTGTGGAAGTGAATGTTGAAAACTAAAGATAAATAAATTTGTATTTAAAAAAAAGAAATGAATAAAAAAAAAAGGTGATGAGGGTAGTCTGGTTTGACCTTTTCTTGGTGAAGCGCTGATAGCTCTTTTCTAGTCATTGCTTCCTTCTCTAGAGGTTCACTAACTCTTCCTTTAGTAATTAATATGTTCAAGAATTTACCAAGAATCGAAGTCAAGTTCACTGGTTTCTAGTTTGAGTGTGACTGCAGGTGTGCTGGACTTTGAGTCAGGAGCTTTGTTTTTAGGTCCCAGTTCTGACGTTTATTATTGTGTGGCACTGGTCTAGTCACATGCCTAAAAATTAATAATAACAGCTTCTCAAGTCTGTATAGTTCTTTATGAAGTATTTCTCTCCTAGTCGCAGCATTTATTAAGTACCTAGTATGTGCCAGGCAACCAGCCTTTATTAAGTACCTACTATGTGCTAACCTTGGGGAATGCAGAGAAAGGTAAAAACCAAAGAAAGCAAGAAACAACAGTCCATGCTCTCAAGGTGCTCATAGTCTAGTGCAAATATCATATAGTTTGAGCAAAAATCATTATCCCCATTTTACAGATGAGAGAATTGAGACAAAGAAATAACATAACTTTCCTGTGGTCACATGGTTAATAAAAGGGTCAGAGTCAAGATTTGAGTTTAGGCATTCTGACTTTAATTCCAGAGCATTTTCCAGGGTGCTCACACTCCTTACCTCATAGAGTTAGTACAGAACATTTAAAAAAATGTAATTGGGGTTGGGTCTTTTTTCTTTTTTCTAGTCATCATTAGTACTAGTATTTTTTGGACTGGATCTGTGATTTCATTGGTGGAGGAAACTCCCAGGAGAGGAAACTCTCTCCATCACTATACATCTGAGCACCTGCTTCACAACTTTTGCAGTCTTAGAGAGTGGCCTCTGACTCTGAGAAATCCAGGCTCACACATCTAATATGTATCAGAGGAGAGATTAGAAACCAAATGTTCCTGACCTGTGCTAGGCTTCTCAGTGGTAGTGTTGTAAATGGCAGTCCTTTGAACAGCCTAATGAAAAGTTGAATGGGCTTCCTTGGGCTTGAAGATAGTGAACTCTCCTTCACTGGGGGTCTTGAAGAGAAGGAGGGCAGCTAGGTGTTGCAAAGGATAGAGCACCAAGCTTGGAATCCGGAGGACTTGAGTTCAAATATGGCCTCAGGCACTTAATAGCTCTGTGACCCTGGGCAAGTCATTTAACCCTGTTTGCTTCAGTTTCCTTATCTGTAAAATGAACTGGAGAAGGAAATAGCAAACCGCTCCCAGTGTCTTTGCCAAGAAAACCCCAAGAGTTGGACACAACTAAAACAATTAAGTAACACATTGAGGAGAAGGCTGGACGACTAGTTGTTAAGGCTTTTGTAAAAGGAATCTCTGTTCCCGTGTAGATTATACCAGATGACCTCTGAGGTCCCTCCCAACTCGGAGGATCTGTAATTCATTGACCTTTGCTTGATAGAATTTTAAGCTTAGGAGAACTATTTTGGGACAAGGTAGCTACTTCAAATAATGTCATCTGGTCACTCTATCCTACCTACCTTCCCTCCTGATGTGGAGGGCCGGGGAATTGCTATTCTTTGCCTTTGACCTAAGTTGAGAAAATTCACTTGACAAGCGAAATGAGATTTATCGTGTAAATTCATTTTCAGTGCATATTTACAGTATAAAGCAATCACTTTATCAGCATTTGTTTTATTTTTATTTTTAACAGAGGATCAGACAAGGCACAGATTTACACTAATTGGATCAGTCTTGTTTGTGGCATTCATTACTGTAGTCCTTTACAGAACAACAGTATTAGGTATGTATAATTTTTTAAATTACTTTCCAAATTGTTTTACATATTTTTCGAAGTTGTAGAAAGAATGGTTTGGTAATGTAAACCACTGGTTTGAAATGTTAGGCATTTAGAAGGATGCATGAAAATTGGTTGTAGTTTTTCATGTTGTAGTTTTTCAATAATTGCCTAAAATTTGGGGTTGCTTGACATTCCAGTTTTCTCCATGGTGATGAAGCATTTTAACTAATAATAATAATAGCATTAATAACCAACATGTATGTATCATAAAAGGACCTTTATGTATGTCATCTTTGGCCTTGGAGAATGCTGGTGCAGGGATGTATCTACTCTTGCCACAGATTCCTTTTTCTAAACTGGTGCTCCTAGAAGTTAACCAAATAGCCTGGGATGAGGGGCGACAATTTTTTTTTGTCTGCCCCAAAGTGCTCACGGATAGGAGTTATGATAATAATGTTGTTTCCAGAAGTAGGTCCAGATCACCTGACAACCATGGAACAGATCCAGCCTCTTTAGGATTCTCCAAACAGAGCCCCAACAGGCCCAGCATCCTAATGAAAACTCTTAAGGACTTTGGACACAGTTTAGTCTTTTTGGGTGTGATAAAGGGCACTCCCCCCCTCCCCCATGCCTCAATGGCCTGGTTGCTATCCACATCAGATAAGCACATAAGATTATAAAGGTTTCTGCTGGAGACAGTCACCAGCCAGGGAAAGAAGGCTGCATTTGCAATTAGAGGAGCTGAGAAATCTGTGTGACCTTGTATAGGTCACTCTACCACAATTCCTCGTTTGTAAAATGAAGGAGTTGGCCCAGATGGGTTTGATGGACCTCTGAAATTCCTTCCGGCTCTAAATCTGAGACCCAATGACACATTTCAGCTTTTTCGATCCAGTGATACTGGGCTCTTGACTGTTCTATGAACACAACAATCCCTAACTTAGCCCTGGGAATTTTCTCTCACAGCCTCTCATGCTTAGAATGGCTGATTGACTCAGCCTGTTAACTTCCCTAACTCAGTGTAGTCTCAACTTGAAAAAAAAAATCTTTAGTCTCAGCTAAAATTCCATCCTTTACAGGAAACCACTTCCAACTTCTCTTAATTCTAGTGCCTTCTCCCTGTTAATTATTTCCTATTTATTCTTTATATGGCTTGCTTTACATATATTTGTTTGTGTGTTGACTCCTCTGTTAGATTATAAGCTCCTTGAGGGCAGGGAGACTGTTTTTTGCCACTTTTTGTATCCCCAGTGCTTATCACAATGTCTGGCACATAGGCGTTAAGAGGTCGCTGACCTCTAGGTCTCCCCAGGTGCTCCATGCTGCACTCCCCCACCTCCCTGCCATGCTGTTTTTTGTTCTTCCTCTTGCCCCTACCCAGAATCCACAGCATAGCTGGGGCCTCAGCACAACCTCAGCTGAGTCATCAGGAAGAGGGCCGGAGTTAGAAAGCACACCACTCCCAAGAGACCTTTTTATAACAAATCAGAGAGGAAGCTAGTCTAAAGTAAGTTTATCACATTTTATCATTGTAGCTCTGCTGTTAGATACTATATTTATATGTTGTGAATTCTTCTTTCTTTGGTTTTGAATTCACAAGACTTGAGTTGGCTTGGCACCATCTGTAAATGGTAATTGTAGCTATAGACTGGATTTCCAACAGAGGCAGCCACTTAGATATCAAGTCAGGTCTACAAGCAATTATGAATCACCTGCTGTGTACCAGGTACCGCGTTGGGTACTGGAGAATACAATGTAAGGCACATAAAGTCCCAGCTCACAGTCAAATGGGGGAGAAAGTATGCAAACCATTATATTTGCATGGTTAAGGGACTTCGCCAGAGTCACACAGCTAGTAAGTGTTTGAGACTGGGTTAGAACTCAGGACTTCTTCACTCTAGGAATGAGATGCATTAATTGGAGATATTCTCAGAGGGAAGGTGCTAAGTCTATGTCCTGAAAGTGCCCGGCCATTTTTTAATTGACTGAAGCCAATTCAGGTGGTACAGTGGATAGAGTGCTGGTCCTGCAAGCAGGAAGACCTGAATTCAAATCTGGTCTTACACACTCAGCAGGTGTGTGACCCTTGGCAAGTTATTTAACCCCTGTTTGCCTCAGTTTCTTCATCAGTAAAGTGGGGATAATAGTAGTACCTGTCTCCCATGGTTGTCGTGAGGATCAAATGAGTTACTATTTGTAAAGCGTTTAGCACAGTGCCTGGCCCATAGTAGGTGCTATAGAAATGTTTATTATTTGTTCTGTGTGGCTAGTTTTGTTTGCTTTCCCCCCTCTCCTGTGGTCATTGTTGCCAGACTCCTGATTGGAGCTTGGGTTCAGCTTCCTCTCTGGGTAAGGCAGATTCCCTTTTGTCAGGGCAACAAAAACCCTTGGATAAAGAGAGTAGATTCGTGGTGTAAGACACAGGATGACACAGACAGCAGAAGTGAGGAGGGCAGGATGAACAAGGTGTGGCAGGGAAGGGCCACTCTGACTGGCTGCTGTTCCCTCCTTTATGTTTTTTTCCTGGAAGGTATATGCCTTTACCATCAGGACACATGTACACATACAAACATATACATGTGAGAGTATGCATTCTGCAAGGACGTGTTCCTTTCCTCTCTCCTGCTTTCACAGCCCCCTCACATCCTGCTCAGGTCTTTGATGTCCCCAGGATCTAGCTCACTCTCTCTGCCTGCATCAACACTTTTCAAACATTCAGTGGGATGGTCACAGCTTCTTCCTCTTCAGACGTCCCACAACCTGTTCACATATGCTGCCCCACTGTGGCCACTTCCTTAACTGCAAGCGGCTCTTGGCTCTGTGTCCTTAGACTCAAACTTGGGGGCTGGCTCCATGCCTCTGAGCAGCTCACAAGCCATCCACAGCTCACCTTATGTAGTTCTTGTCAGTGTTCAAAACAACACAGGGGAAAAATAAAATCACTCAAAAGCTAAGAAAGTAAGTTTGTTTTGAGGTGACTTTTAAACTGGTCATAAGACCATTAAGATTTGGAGCTGGAAAGGACCTCAATGGCTGTTGAGTACAATTCTTTCATTTTACTTATGAGAAAACTGAGACAAGTTTATTTACCCAGGGTCATACCACTAGTAGGTATCTGGAGCAGGGTTAGAACTCAGGGCTTCCTGACTCCAGGCCTAGCATTCTGTATCCACTGTGTCCCCTAGGTGACAATTCCAAAAGGGAGGGCCCTTTTAACCTTTTCTACCAATTGGTTAAGGAGCATAGGATTCAGTCATAAGTGGGCAGTAAAATAAGAATTTATTTTTAAGAATTAGAATTATTCTTACTTAAATGGCAACAACTTTAATAACACACTGTACTGAAACCAGACCGTTACCATGGATAGTATCATCACCCACAATCACCCAGGCATAATAATGACACATTTAAAAAACACACACCAGGGGAAGCTAGGTGGCACAGTGGATAGAGCACCAGCCCTGGATTCAGGAGGACCTGAGTTCAAATCCAGCCTCAGACACATAATACTTACTAGCTGTGTGACCCTAGGCAAGTCACTTAACCCCATTGCTTAGCCAAAAATAAAAAATAAATAAAAAACACATACCACGAATCCACCAAAAAACTAAGAACACTGTTTTATAATAGATGTCATCATACCAGATACTCATCTCCAAACCTTGTGGAGCCAAAAAACCTTCAAAATTGATCTAGCAGAATCATTTGAGAACAGGACAAGGGAAAGGTATCATTTCCATCATCCAGTCTGCTGCTACTGTAATTGTCCTCTAGATGCTTTCAGTGACCACATAGAAGATAAACTTACAGCCAACACTTGGACTAGTATCTGTGGCACCTACAGATTTTACACTTGTAGTATCCAACTACAAAAAGTAGTTGACTTGTCCACCATGCTGTAGTACTCAGGACATGAAATATAAAAGTATAAAGAACATCAGGAAAGCAACTTATTTGAAGATTGTCTTTGTCTTGATCTCAATGTAAAAGAAGTTAATGAGATTGTTATTATTAACGACAACAATAATAGGCATTGACTTATAGTGAGTAGAGAATTGGCCTTTGAGACAGAAGGTCTTGGATTCGAATCCTGTCTTTGACACATACTGACTCTGTGACCCTGAGCAAATCACTTTACCTTTCACTTATCAAAGTTGCCAGGTGCCTTCTGATCTTTATCAGTAGAGGAAGCTCTACACCAGGAGGGAAAGGAGAGAACAGGCAGTTATTAAATGCCTGCTGTGTGCTAAGTGGGGGTAATGAGTAAGCAATTATAAGGCACCTACTGTATTCCAGGCACTAATGCTAAGTACTTTGGAAATATTATCTCTCTTGATCCTCAGAACAAGCCTGCAAAGTAGGTGCTATTGTTATCTTCATTTTATGGTTGAGGCAGGCAGAGGTAGACTTGCTCAGAGTTGCACAACTAGTGTCTGAGGCTGGATCTGAACTCAGGTTTTCCTGATTCTGGTTCATCATGCTACCTAGCTGCCTTAAGTGCTTTACAGATATGATCTCATTGATTGTAGGAGCCCTCTACACAAATGACATCATAGATACCAACAGATATAACAATGATAATACCGGCAGAGACCTACGTTGGGATAGTGATAAGAGCACTACCTTGGAGGCACAAGAGAATGGGATTCTGATCCCGCCTCTGACACTCACTGGCTATGTGATCATAGTCGAAGCAATAAATGCTAATAACCTCTGTGATACTTACCTCATAGGGTGTTATGAGAGTCAGTGAGAAAAAAACATCTGTACATTATTTTGCAAACCTTGAAGCATTATGCATATGCCAGTCGTTATTTTATTAGTAGGAATCCAACTTTCCCATTTTAGAGATGAAGAAACTGAGGTCCAGAAGGGGTCAGGTAACTTGGGCAAAGTCCCATAAGTAGTAAGTAGGAGGGCCAGGATTCAAGCCCAGGTCCTTCAATGTCAGATCTAGTCCTTTTTCCCCTCTACCACATTTCTTCTATCCAATTCCACCTGTTTCAGTGCCCATCTACTGCCTTGGGAACATAAAGACAATTCTTTGTTAGCTAGAGGCAGATGATTCTGTACTCTAGGGATCCTCCAGGTCTTTATCCCGTTCTGTGATAGTTTTACTGCTTATTCAAGCCCCAGGTTTGGTCAAGGAAATGGATAGAAGCTAAGATGACAACCCTCCATTTCCCAACTATCCAGCATGCCTAGTGAGAGACAGAATGGTTGCATCTGTTGCCAGCACTGAATTCCAGACTCAGTGGTGCACATTGGCTCCTACATTGCTGGGCCTTAAGGAGCTTTAGAGATCTTTGACTAGTCCAATTCCCCCACATTTTACACAGGAGAAAACCAAGGTTCAGATTGGTGAATGAAGTAACTTGTCTTCCTTGATTCCCACTGAAATCCTTCACTTTTTTTTTTTAAGGAATACTTCATTCTCCCTGACACCAAAAACTCCTTTACCTTCCCTCCTGTGAGTAGCATTGGCCTTCTCTTTGAGTATTAATAACTGTCCCTTGGCCATGACAGAAATCCACATGTGCTGTCTTCTCTACAGATCCTATCAGAGGCCTCCTTGTTCTCTCTCCTTGATGGAAGTGAAATCTCAGGCCTTTATAATCCTTGCTCTTAGCTCCCCTGGAAAACTCTTGTGAAACACTATTTGTAGGGTCTTCAGCTCTTAGCTCTTACTCTGCTTGCTTCACCAGCACATCCTAACCTTGCTAGGACTTTGCTAGGCACACTCAACTTCCTCTTATTCTTCTTTCCTCAGGGAGTTTGGTACTTGGCTCACAGCCTTTCTCTCCTCCCTCTCTCCTGCCCTCATGCTAGAACAGTTCAGCATCCATATTGATGCTTCCTCAGACACCCTGATCTCCAAGTTCTCCATCCAACCCATGTTTCCCCATCCTCAAAAAAGCCCCCTCACTTGATCCATCCAGGTACACTAACTGTCATCCTGCATTTCTCCTCCCTTAAATGGTTAAACTCCTTGAGAAAGCTGTCTATAATAGGTGCTTTTGTATCCCGTTCTTTAATTAACTCTGCAGTCTGGCCTCCAGCATCATCATTTGGCCAAAACTATTCTCTCTGAAGTTACCAGTGATCCTGTAAATCGAGTATTCTTTCCCCAGTTCTCCTCCTTCTTGACCTCTTTGCAACCTTTACCTTTGGGGTCACTTTCTTCCCCTTGATCCTAGCTGCTTCTAGTGCTTCACTGTTCCTTTCTGGTCTCCTATTCTGGACCTTTAACCTGGTCATTCACACTAGACCTAGGTATGCCCAGAGCCCCTGCCCTGAGCCCAGTCTTTTCTCCCACTAGATTATTTTGCTTGGTGGCCTCATCAGTTCCCATGGATTTAATTATCTTCTCTATATAGATGAGTCTCAGATTTATTTATATGGTCCTAAGCTCTCTCCTGGATATCAGTCTTACATCTTCAACTGCCTGTCAGACATCTTGAACTGAATGTGTCTGTAGATATATTGAACTCATCTTTTCTCCCATCTTCCTAACTTTCTTTTTGCTGTGCAGAAGGCTACTATCTTCTGAGACATCCATGCTCTCCACCTAGGTGTCATCCTCAACTCCTCACTCTCACCTCCCATATCCAATATGTTGCCAAGGATTGTTGATTTTACTCTACCCATCTCTCTCATTTGCCCCTTTTCTAGTTATGTCATGCCTAGACTATTGCAGTAGCCTACTGGGTGATCATCCTGCCTCGGCTCTCCCAACTGAAGTCCATTCTCCACTCAGTTTTCAAAGTGATCTTCCCAAAGCACCAGACTGATTTTATCTCCCCCTTATGCAATAATCTCCAATGGTCCTCTATTGCCTCAAGGATCAAATAGAAAATCCTTTATTTGGCATTTAAAGCACTTTATGACCTAGCCCCTTCCTACCTTTCCAGTTTTCTTATACTACTCCTCTCCACATACTCGGAATCAGACTCAGGTCCTCAGCTTCCAGATCTGGTCCTTTTTCTACTGCATTATCTTCTTCTAAATGGCAGTAATTTATAATTATATAGAATTTTGTTGTTTGCCCCAGACTTTCTGCATGACTACCCTGTGAAGTAGGAAGCCTGAGAGCACTATTATCCTATTCTACAGATGAGGAAACTGAAGCTTAAGGATGGGAAATAACATGCTTCACATGTCTAGGCAGTGAAATGACTTAGTGCATAGAGTACTGGACCTGGAGTCAGGAAGATCTGAGTTCAAATTTTCCCTCAGACACTTACTAGCTGTGTGACTCTGGGCAAGTCACTTAACCTCTGCCTGCCTCAGTTTCCTTGTCTGTAAAATGGAGACAATAATAGTAGATACCATTACTCCGAGGGTTGTTGTGAGGATAGAAGGAGACAGTATTTGTAAAACTCTTTGTAAACCTTAAAGAAATATATAAATGTTAGCTATTATAATAAACGATAGAACAAAGTCCCAAAACCTGGTCATCTGACACCAAGTCCCATGTACTTTCTGCTACATACAACAAATTGTAACCAAATCCTCTCAGGCTTCTTTCTAATCACTCATTCAACAGCATACCAGAAATATTGGGGGATGTGAAGGAAGGAAAGCTTGGGAATCAGGTGGGTATAGCATCTCCCTCCTTTCCTGTTTTTTTTTTAATTTTTAATTCTTAGGCAGTTGCGGTTAAGTGACTTGCCCAGGGTCACACAGCTAGTTAAGTGTCAAGTGTTTGGTCCGAAGCCGGATTTGTACTCAGATTCTCCTGATTTCAGGGCCGGTGCTCCATCCACTGTGCCACTGCTGCCCCTCTCCTTTCCTTACAAAGATTCAAAGCACTTATTTTCATTTGCTAAATCCTTATAGGGAGGCTATCATCTGCTGTGTTTCATCTATAAGCTTAGTGGCTAGCAAGAAATACTGTTTTAAATCAGTGTATTTATTTGAGCAAAATTCCGTTACAGGAAACTGGAGGCACATCTCTTGGAATCCCTGGATTCTTTCCAGGGTTTGCTCAGGTTAACACCTACTCTGTGGAGCTTTTCCTCTTCTTCCCTCTCACTCCTGAGGTTACTTTGTGATTATTCATCTTTATATCTCCCTCTACCCCAAGAGAATGTAAACTCCTTGAGGCCAGGGACTGGTTTTTTTGTTTGTTTTGTCTGTGAATCTCCAGATCATAGCACTTGGCCTAGAACAATGGAAACACTTAATAATGTTTGTTTAATCGAATGGCATCTATTTTAAAAGGATTCATTGTTAGACACGAAAATGTTACTTGGTAACACCTACTAAAGAATGGGGGGTGGAGTGATTTCTCCTGTCTGTTGAGTAAAATCAAAACCCTTTTGCCAAGCATTCACACCTTCCCTCGTTCTAGAATCTAGCAAAGGGCTGTACGTATAATAGGTGTTGAATGCATGTTGGTTAAGTTAATTGAACTGAATTTTGGAAATTATTCACATGAACTTCTATTTTGTAGGATGATTGAACAAAAGATGAGCTCCAACGCCTACCAATGGAGTGACAGAAATATCTTTGGAAAATCTTTGCGTTCTTTTTGAGTGTTTTCTTCATGGAGTATATTACTGTTGAAACGCTAGCTCTTCTCCCACTGCAACTTCTCAAAGATAAAAGTTGGGAAACACTTGCAATTATAATATGCTTTTTTTTTTAAGTGCACTTTGAGCTCATGGAAATCATCTACCTCACTCACAGTTTTGAAGCCTTGTTGAGGCTGTTTTCATCCATCTGTGAAGTGGCTTCAGAAGAACCAGCCACCACCATCAACCAGCCTGGCCCAAGAAGAAGAAATGAGCACTAGGGAAGGAGTGGGGGGCAAGTTACCTGCTGCTAGAACAGATCATTTCTAATTGGTGTGCTCGAGCTTGGGCCTTTGGACAAGAGAGTTATGGATTTTCCCTTCTCTTTTTTTGGGAAGATTCTTTAAGGAAAGCTTCCTGCAGAAAGCAGGACATTTTGTATTAATGAGTCCTTTGTAATGTTGTAACAAGCTAGCCTGTCAGGAACCCCCAAAAGCCAGCATACCTAATTGAAACTGCAGCCCAAGGGAGTTTCTTAGACTTGCAGCTGTGACTGTGCTCTATCAGAAGCCATTGAAAAATTTTTTTGATAAATTGAAGAAAATTTGAACACATTTGTGTAAATATTACATATGTGAGTGATATTGTGTATATTTATATATTTTTTTCATTCACATATATGTATGTACACACATATATACTTTATTTAAAATTTTTAAAAAAGTATTCTAATATTGAGGCAGCTGGTGGTTGAGTGGATAGAGTACTGGGCCTGGAGTCACAAAGACCTAAGTTCAAATCCAGCCTCGGACACTTCTTGATTGTGTGACCTTGGGTGAGTCATTTAACTTCTGATTACCTGACAGAAAGATCCACTGGAAAAGTTAATGGCAAACCATGCCAGTATTTTTTTTAATAGTGTTTTATTTTCCCCCAATTACATGTAAAAACAATTTTTAACATTTGTGTTTAAATTTTTAAGTTCCAAATTCTTTCTCTTCCTCCCTCCCTCCCGATTGCCTCAAAAAAAAAAGCTTAACAAAATAAGAATTCTGCTACAAGCAATAACTAAGTTCAGAAATGAAGTTCATGTTCTACAAAACATGAGAAATAAAACTATGAACTAAGAATGTAACAGCAAAGCTGCCTGGTATAACCAGTCAAACTGAACCATGAAGGCTGGAGATTGAGCACATGCTGCCACTGTCAGTGTTTGATGAATTAAAACTTGAGTTCAAGTCCTCTGTTGGAGGCATAATGGCTGTGTGACCTGGGGCCAGTCACTCAGTGTCTCTGTGCCACAAGAAAATTATTTTTTGGGGAGGTGGGCAGTTGGGGTTAAGTGATTTACCCAGGGTCACACAGAACTCAGGTCCTCCACTGTACCACCTGGCTGCTCCCACAAGGAAATAAATACCCAGCAACTGAAATTAAAATCATAAAGAAAACATTTATAAGTTCCAGAAGTTTTAGTTGCCTGTCTGCCCTGATAGAAGGAAACATATGTCTAGGTTCCTGTCCCCTAAGTGGAGCCAAGACAGTGAATCCAGTGACCAAAAGTAATGGTGTGGGGCAGCTAGGTGTCACAAGGGATAGAGCATAGGCCCTGGATTCAGGAGGACTTGAGTTCAAATCTGGCCTCAGACATATAACACTTACTAGCTGTGTGACCCTGGGCAAGTCACTTAACCACATTGCCCAGCCAAAAAAAAAAATAATGGCATTTCCAGACTTCCAGCTTAAAGGAGTGCCTTATATTTGATATAGCCAGAGGTGTGCAGAAACCAGCTCCCTCTGGCTCTAAAGTTGCCAAATGCTACAGATCAGAGTTATTTATAGAATTTGTAACTCAAAAAGCAACAAATGTTAATTGGAGGAAAAAATAAAATATTCTTTTAAAAAATTGTATTGTGTGTACTTAACCCCCACCCCACCCCACCCCCCGGAAAATTGGTTATTAAACATTTACCAACATACCTCTGGTATACCCATGTTTCAGCAAGGTACTTGACTGAGTCTCTTATGATACACTTGTGGACCAGATGGAGAGGTATGGACTAAAGTCCTAGACCAGTGCTTCTTAAATGTTTAAACATTTAAGAAGTGCTGAAGGGATCGCAAGTGGAAAAAGTTTAAGAAGCCCTGGACTAGATTATAGTATACTTATGTGCAGCAACTATTATATATAGCCCAACAAAATAAATACAAAGTAATTCTATCATTGCTGGAATCAGGAAAGGCCTCATGTGGAAGGTGGCCTTTGGGCAGGGTCTCAAAGGGAGCTAGGAGTTCCCAGTGCCTGGCACACAGGAAGCATTTGCTATTCAATGTTTGTCGTTGCTCTTGTAAAGGTCTATTAATATGGTGCTGCATACAAGGGAGGAAATGCAAAGACAAATTCAAACTGGTTCCTGTCCCCAAGAAGTTCACAGTGCAGTCCACAAATAAGCTTAATACAAAATGTAAGTAGAAACAAAGTACTATGAAGAACAACATTTAAGAGGAAGGCCGTAGATAGGCGACTATGGACCAATGGGAGGGAGGTGGTTTTCTTTCTTTTAAAAAAAATCAAGAAAGGTGAGCGGGGAGAGCATTCCCAGCAATATATGGGGAGTATGGAAGGCCAGGTCGTGACTAATATGTTCCAAGCCTCTAGGATCAGCCCTCATTTCTTGATAAATCTTATTTGACTCTCTTTTAAGTCAGTGCCCCCCCCACTATACTCTGCTCCCTCACTTTTTCCCCAGCACATGCACAGTTTGTACAGTTATCCCTTCCACATCGAGACTTTCCCCATCGTGGTTTTGATATATCATGAGTCAGCACAAGAATTAAAATGGGAATTTGGGGGTAGTTTTATGGAAGCTGCAGATAACAGAAGAAGTTCAGAAATGCATTAAATATACATATAGTATTGTATAACGTCAACCCAAATTTTACAATAAGGTACAGTAAAACACCCCATAAAAGAAAAAGAAAAAATTCAGACTTCTTTTTTGGTATGAAGGGAGAGCCAAAAAACTTAAAGCGGATTTTCCAGATTTCGGGGGTCACTCTTCTCCTAATCCCCGTGATGTAGAAGAGATAACTGTATGTTGAAATTAAAGAAAACCACCTTGAGGGGCAGCTAGATGTTGCAGTGGATAGAGTACCGGCCCTGAAGTCAGGAGGACTGATGGGGTGCTTGGGCGCTTATGTTTGGGTGTTTATGCTTGGACCCCAATTTCTCCCTAGCCTCAGAAACACTATCCCTCACAGTTTCTCCCCATCCCAAGGACACTGTGCCTAGCAATCACTCATGGGTGGGCCCCAGCAAGACCCTTATCTCTCTCCCTGGTGCAGTTCCAAACAGCACCTGAAGGAATTATTAGTTTGAACTGGCTTTGCACTGGGTCATAAAGACATTCTTACCCACTGGACTATCTATAGTACTGCCCTACCTCATTATCTACATCCTCATTAACTGTATTCTAGACTTAAGACATATGCATACTCCCCACATCTATCTTGTCAAACAAGACATTGATTGGTGGCAGACCGGACAACTCTCAGTTACTCTGAACTCTAGTCAACTTAGTGATGTAGCAGGCCTAAAACCACACCTTCATGTGGCCCCCCTTGTGGGCTCTTCCTAGTGAACTCTGGGTAAAACACCTGCTCAGGAGATACAAGAAGTGCATGTTCTTTTAAGAACTGACCACTCCCTAATCCCACCCTGAATCCCCTAGTTAGCATATTTGGCACATGTTTTATTGTATTTTATCCTATATAAACTTTAACTGTACCACTCTAAGGTTGCAGGATCCTTAAGAATCCTTGCCCGCTTTTGTAACAATAAACTTTTTGCCAACTTGACTTAAAGATTGCTTGAGTCTGTGAATTCATTCCAGACGACCCATTGTGTGCTTCAGCCTGAGGGGTCACAACCTCTCGTACAGCAACAGGACCTGAGTTCAAATCCGACCTCAGACCAAACACTTGACATTCACTAGCTGTGTGACCCTGGGCAAGTCACTTAACCCCAATTGCCTAAAAGTTAAAAAAAAATTTTTTTTAAAAGAAAGAAAACCACCTCCCTCCCATTGGTCCATAGTCGCCTATCTACGGCCTTCCTCTTAAATGTTGTTCTTCATAGTACTTTGTTTCTACTTGCATTTTGTATTAAGCTTATTTGTGGACTGCACTGTGAACTTCTTGGGGACAGGGACCAGTCTGAATTTGTCTTTGCATTTCCTCCCTTGTATGCAGCACCATATTAATAGACCTTTACAAGAGCAACGACAAACATTGAATAGCAAATGCTTCCTGTGTGCCAGGCACTGGGGCTACAAATCTTGAAAAGGTAACAGACAGCCTGCTTTCAAGATGTGCATAGTCTCCTGAAGAAAGCCGCTGTGGCTCATTGTTTAGCTTTTGATGGCTCAGAATGAGTGTAAATCACATTTTTTTTTTTGGTGAGGCAATTGGGTTTAAGTGACTTGCCCAGAGACACACAGCTAAGTGAGTGTTATGTGTCCAAGACCAGATTTGAACTCAGGTCCTCCTGACTCTAGGACCTGTGCTCTATGCACTGTGCCACCTAGCTGTCGCTGTAAATCACAATTTTTTTCTGTTCTGTCCAGAAACAATAAGGGTCTTCCCTTCTAAGATAGCTCTGTGATGGTACACTTACCTAGCCCTTTCCAGTTGTCCCGATCTACATCTGGCCACAATCTAGATAGCTCCAGGGGAGAAAGTGAGATTGGTGACATTGCACAGCCCTCCCTCACTTAAATCCAATTCACTTGCAAATGATGGCATCGTCTTCCTCTCGTCATGGGTCCTATTCCTGAGCAAGGACAAACACCACCACCACCTAGCCCTTCGTCAATGAGTGGATGTGGCCTCAGACAAACGGACCTGGGAAAGACCTTAATTTAGAAAGGCTAGAGGTCACCCACTACATCCTGAGCCATCATGGCCAGTAGCCTTGACTTGAGTCCCCGCATTAGACTCTCATGACTGGAGGAGAGAGTGAGGCTGATGACTTTGCATAACACTGCCTCCCTTAAATCTAATACACTTGAAAGTCAAGACCTCACCCTCGTGAAGTCACTGGCTCTCTTTGAGAATAGAGGATGAACAACAAACATTTTCGTGAAGAGATGAGATATATCTTATGCAAAGGGGTTCTCCAAAGGTCGCACGCAAGCGAGCCGCAAGTATTACAACACATTTGGATGCTTTATTTCAAATAAAATAAACAAATAATTTAATGTACCTTTTATTTCCTGAAAGTATGTAGTGTAAGTATGGCATTTGCAAAATAAAACTTACCTACTACTTGTATGTACTAACCTGAAAACACACCAGACCTTAAACGAACAACTCCACTGCTCTCGTTGAAGGGGAATATGCATGTGGGGGTCTCCCAACTCTACCATAGCGTTGTCCACTTAAACTTGTGTCTGGTGCACAGTAAGCCCTTAATAAATGCTTGTTGACAGACTGTGTGCCTTGATTCCGCATGGCAAAGACTGATACGTCATGATCAAAGAATGCTTGAGAATCCTTGCTATATGCAGACAAGAAAAGGCATGAGGGTGAAGAATGCTGTATTTGTGGTCTCAGGATTTGGATTCTGAATCCCAGTTCTGCTACTTACTGTGTGACTTTGGGTGAGTGACCTGATATCTTTGGGTTTCATCAGACTGGTTGACCTCCTAAGTTTCCTTCTAGTTCTAAAACTCTGATTCTAAGTCTGTTGCAAGGTAAAAGGTTATAGGAGCAAAGCATTTCAGAAAAAAAGTGTTCTAGCCACAGTTAAGAGACCTACAGCTGAGGAGATCATGGAAGAACCTCTAGAAAAGGCAACACCTAAGCTAAACCTCAAGGGATGGAAGGCAGAAGTAAGAGTGAGTGTATTACAGGCACAATGGAGATTTATTGAATTGAATCTTGGTGTAGTGGGAGAAATGGTAGATTTAGAGCCAAAAGACTTGGGTTCAGATCCTGCCATGGATATTTACCAGCTGTGTAACTGTTGGTAAATCATTTGACTTGTTTGAGTTTTCCTCTCTCCATTCCAGGCACCCAATAATATAGTTATGTAATACATTAATACAGAATATGTTATCTATCCCAGACATCTGATAATATTGTAATTATGTAATATGTTAATATATAATGTTAGAATAATAATTCCAGAAGACCAATGACAAAGAATACCACATCCCCTGCTCCATAATTAGCTTGTTTTTTTTTTTGAGGTGGGGTTATGACCAATACAGGAATTTGTTTTGCTTGACTGCAAAACAAGGGTTTTGTTCTTCCTTTTTTCTTTTTCAATGGCGAAGAGAAGTGGGAGAGAGAATAATATTTTTAATGGAAAAATAAAATCAAGTCAAAGCATTCCCCCCAACTATTGGTTCCCTGGATTAGGGGCTCATTGGCTGGAGTAAGCCCTCCCATCTTTCAGCTTTTTTGTGGAGCTTCTGTGGCATGAGGCTGTGACAGTTTGGGATGTGATGGTAGATTACATGATATCTAAAGCAGCCCTTCCCTCCGTGGTGTGCTTTCTGTAGCATTCTCCAAGTGATTGCAGTGGGAATAATTTATAAGCCATGAGTGAGGCTGAAGCACACCTGGTGCCCTGGTGCTGAATTCTGTAGTTTTACTCGCACCCTCATGGGCTGTCCATCATTGCTCACTTAACTCCAGGTTTCGGAAGTCACACCTTTTCAGGGTGTCGTTGTCTCTGCCCACCTGGTAGGGCAATGGACTCTATGAATCCTCCCCTCCTATTCTCAAGAGTATCTACACTGACTGTAGCATTTGCCCAAGCTCTAACTGTTGACCTCCAGTTCAAATTTCAGCAGTTGATTAGCCCACACCTGCATAGAATTGGGGCTGAAGTCTGAAGCCATTCCGGTGAGGCTTTACACAGAAGGCAGGATCTACTCTGCCCTGGGGCAGGCTAGGTGTGGAGTGCGGTCAACCAAGGGAAGTCTGCATAAATATAATCTATCCAACCCCTTTCCTTGAGGAATTTGATCCCCCTCCTTTGCAGATCCCCACTGGGGAGCCAGCAGCAATAGGAGTTAATCTTTATAAGGCCAGGTGAGAATAACTCACTATTAGCCACCTGAAAAGGGACAAGGGGAAGACTCCATTTGGAAGCTCTACTAGATGTAGCTAATTCTGTGAAAAGTAATTGTTCAGAGGTCTACAAGCATAGGGAATTCAGCTGCATTGGCCATGCCCTCAGGAGTCATCGATCCCCTTACTAGGTTTCAGTCTGAACTTCTGCCAAGCTCCTCCCAAATTAACCCCAAAAAACAAACAACAACCCAATATTGAAATATTAAAGTGATTAAATATTTAATTTTTTGGACAGAGTCCAATAGGAATTCAGAGGAGAGAGTCAGTAGAGTGGAAAGAACAGTGGTTTAGAGTCAGAAACTGGAGTTCAAATCTTACCATCTATACGACTTTGGACAAGGCATTTGCCATCCCTGGACTATAGTTTGTTCATCTAGGAAATGCGAGATTTGGACTAAATGGTTCCTGAGGTCTCTTCAGTTCTAGATGTATAAAGAACATGGCATGAGTCTAAAACTTTCATTGATTTCTTCTGAACTTTCTTGGCTCAGTGCTTCACCTAACTTCTGCTTCCTCCAAGCCTGCAGTGAATCGGCTGGTCTGTATTTCTTTCTGGGTCTTCTGTCTTTACATTCAGCCTCTGGTCAAAACTTGCTTTTACTCACCAGCAAGCAGGGGCTTTACAAATAGCATCCCATTCGATCCTCACAACATCCCATGGAAGTGGGTACCGTGATTATCCTCATTTTATTGTAGCAGTATTCAGAAGTTTAGTGACTTGTCCAGGGTCACACAGCTAATGAGTGTCTGAGGGCTGGATTTGAACTAAGGTCCTCCTGACTTCAGGCCCAGTGCTCAATCCACTGTACCATCTTTCTACCATTACCACTTGAACTGCCTGGACTTTGACCAGAGAAACTCTCTGATGGGCTCTTTCCTTGGTCTTGGGCATGCCAGATAATTGGTGCCCTAGAAATGAAATTCCACTATTTTATCAGTATGTCTTGAGTCCTACCTAACTCTTTTTGTCATTCAGTCATATCTGACTCTTCATGACCACATTCAGGGTTTTCTTTTCTTTCTTTCTTTATTTGATTAATTTATTTTTAGTTTTCAACGGAAGCTTTTGAGTTTTAAAATTTCCCCCCTTCCCTTCCCCCCCTCCTCCCCAAGATAGCATTCAATCTGATATAGGCTCTACATATACATTTATTAATATCTAATCATTTCTAGCTTGGAGAGAGAGATGTTAAACCTAGCAAATTTCCCCATGCCTTTTCACATAGCTCCAGGCCAAGCCCCACCTGGTCATTGTTTGGGCCCGGATTGGCTCAGACTGAATGTAAATAGCAATTGTTTCTATTTTGGTCAGAAACCCTGAGGTTCTTCACCTCCCAGATGGAGTTTTTGGGCTGTTTTGTTTTTTTTCTTGGACTTGGTAAAGAGGCCATTCTCTGCCTCATTTCTTACCTAGGCTTAATTACTGAATGGGCATTGCTTCAGTCAAACTAGAACCTGTTAAAGACCTTAGCTTAAAAAGGCCAAGGTCTCCCACTGCATCCAGGGGCATCTCCAGTCATCTAGATCTGTATCTCACCACTGAGTACAGATGGCTCCGGAGGAGAAAGTGAGGCTGGTGACTTTGCACAGCCCTCCTTCTCTGAAATCCAATTCACTTGCATGTCATGGCCTCCCTAACGTCATGGTTCTCTTCAAGAATGAAGGACAAACAGTACAGGATGATTTGAAGTAACAATTATAGGAATCTTGTACAATACATGTTGTATATATATTACATTATCTTGTGCATATATATGTGTGTGTATGTGTATGTGTGTATATATATATATATATATATTATATATCTTGAGCAAAATATGTTAAAATATAGTTTGGGGATTAACATTCCATAACAATAGTCACTGCTTAATTCCTTCCTGGACCCCCTCCCTGTAGAATCCAAAGGGAATCAATATCTTCATCCTTTCTCCATGGAGAAGTATGGGTCCTTGTACCAAATAGTCTCTTGAGTGAACTAGCAAAGAGGAGATTTCTCTAAAATGGGTCAAAAGCCTAATCATTTCCAGGGGAGTGAGGAAGTCACTTTTCTTAACAAGAAGTATTTATTCTTTGTTATCAACCCTTTCTCTAAGAAAGGCCTTTGGCCTTGACCTAACTCACTTTCAAAACAAAGAGTCCAGAAAGAGTTGTAGGCTAGAGAAAATGTTATTTCTTAATATTTCTAGAAGGCGCCGCAGCCTCTTCTTCTCTAAAACAAAGGGTCAAATTTAGATATCTCAGTTTCCCGAAGTGTTGATCTGTTTGTTGGGAAATCAGCCTGGAGTGGGGCACAGTGGGAGAGGTAGGCATGCCGATAATACAAACCACCACTTGGGGTCTCTCTCACATTAACAATAGAGCAGCCATGCCCTAGCTGCTCTTACAGAAAATGGATGCTGGAGGAATGGGGCCCCTAAGGAAGCCCTGATAAATTATTTTGGCAGGAAGGATTGTTGTAGCTTCCAGGCCCAGCTCTCCACATGGTCGGGCCGCAGACATTCTGTCCCTCTAAACTCCTTGCAGAAATCCAGCAAGCCCAGAACTGAGCACTTTGACATCAGAAACTCCAGTGATAACTGTTCTTGCCTGTTTATTGGGATTTTGTGAGGGATTGGTATTGCTGGACTGAATCTCTCTCTGTTATATTCATTCTGTCTCTGCTATACGGAGTAATTAATAAATGCTTGTTGAAGGAATGAATAAATGATACTGGCAGCAAAGGATGGAACTCCTTTCTGATGGAGTAAAAAGAGATCTCTGGCTCTGGAGTCAGAGGACTGGAGTTCAAATCCTCTGTGTAACTTTGGGCAAGTCATATAGTCTCTTTTGACTCAGTTTCTTCTTCTGTAAAATCAGGGGGTTAGACTAGACAGTCCCTGAAATCCCTTTTAAAAAGCTCCAACCCTATGATCCTATATTCATAATACTTCACTGAAATCTTCCAGTTTTCCAGTGAGGAAACCCTATAATCACAGAGTATTTAGCAACGGAAGGGACCTACTAGCTGTGTGACCGTGAACAAGTCACTTAATTCCAATTGCCTCCAAAAGCAAATAAAAAGCTAACAAGCATTTATTAAGTAGCAGTTATGGGTCAGGAGATGGTGCTAAGCCTTTGGGACACAAGGCTAATAACAGCCAACATTTATACAGTGCCTATATACTGCCTATATGCCAGGGACAGTGCTAAGCACTCTGCAAGTATTATTTAATTTAATCCTCACAAATAACCTTGAGAGACAGTTGCTATTATTAACCCCATTTTACAGATGATGAAACTGAGGAAGACAGAGGTTAAGTGACTTGCCCAGGGTCACACAGCTAGTAAGCATCTGAGGCTAGATTTGAACTCAGGTCTTCCTGATCCTGTGCTCTATCCATTGCACCACCTGGCTGCCACAAAGAAAGGCAAAAAACAGTCACTCTTTTAATAACAATACACATAGTATGTAGCTGAGCCAGAACTTGAATTGGGGTCTTTTGACTCCAATCTAGTGCCAAAATGTTGAAGTGGAAAGAGCCTTGGACAAGGCATGAGAAGAACTGGTTCCATTCCTAATTCTGCCATTATCTCTGTATGTGATTCTGGGACTCATTTGCAAAATAACGGAGATTGGACTAATCCCCAAATTAATTTAATATTAATCTTTTTTGGGGGGGGAAGGCAATCAAGGTTAAATGACTTGCCCAAGGTCACATAGCCAATAAGTGTCTGAGGTCACATTTGAACTCAGGTCCTCCTGACTCTAAGGCCAGTTGCTCTATCTAGTGTACCACCTGGCTGCCTCTTAATATTAATCTTTTTTTAATATAAAATTTAATATTAATCTCATGTTCCTATGAGGCCTAAAATCCTGAGCTTCCAGGTCCCCTCATTATAACCAAATCCTGGAGCTGAGTGAGAAGGAAAGGATTTATCCTCATAGTTCTCTTTTCTGGGTTGTTTCCAGAAAATATTTGAAAGAGGATCAAAAATGTCTCCAAGAACTGGCCAACAGATAATCTAGTAAAAAGTCTTTCATTTTTGTAATAATACCTTATATTTCTGATCCAGTATGTACTTTAATCTGAAAATGCTTCAACTCTCTACAAATATAAATGTTATGACTCATGGGCCATCCTGGGCCTCCAGCCCAGTTTGGTGGAGATTTCTAAAGGGTACGACCTGTCTGGCTTAGCAGAGACTAGAAAGGTCAAGGCCAAGGATGTGGTCCCAGGAGTTAAGATGCTTCCTTTGCTAGACCCCATTATGCACATTAGCCTGGGGGACACAACCCAGAAAAGGCCCAAACCAAAAGAAGTGAGTAGATAAAACCTGTTCCTGGGGAACTGAACATTTCAGTAACGTATTTAAGCACTTAGGAAATATTAAAATGATGACCTATGACAACAATGCCCTATGGGAAGAGCTGCCCATGATGTCTTTGATTTACTCCCAACGTCAGAAGCTGTGATAGGAAATATCTTCTTGTGGAGTTCAATGTGCTTTGTAGTAGATCGAATACTGGCCTTAGAATTACAATGGCTGAACCCTGCCTCAGATACTTACCTGTGTGACCTTGGATAAATCACTTAGCCTTTTTGAGCCTCAGTTTCCTTATCTGTAAAATGGGGACAATCATGCCTGTAGTACTTACTTCACAGGGTTGTGGTATAGATCAGATGAGAAACCTTAATATACTTATTAAACAACAACAGTAATACTATATCCCGTTCTAGTCTGTGGGCCTCCCACACCATCTCCCTCTGGTTTTCGTTACTACCCAAAGGAATTTCCGAGAGGGTAAAGGGCCTGATACAGGATTGATGTGGGGTTTCTTGACTCCCATAAATTTCTATGGACCACAGTTAAAAGAGTTGTGCTTTCTCCAGTTGGAGCTGTGTCCACCTAGGCCCTAAGGCGGGGGTGAGGAACCTTTGGCCTCGAGGCCACATGTGGCCTTCTAGGGCCTGATTCAGTCAAAGGGCCACACTTAAGGACCTAGAGGGCTACCTGTGGCCTTGAGGCTGCAGGTTTCCCACCCCTGCCCTAAGGAATCCAAGGCAAAGGGGTCAATCCTAGGGTCTCACCATTTTCATCTGGGGTTACTTTACAAAAGGTCTGGCTTCATCAGAGAGTATTAGAGCCAGAGCCGGTATGGTCCCCGAGAAATTCAAGGCTGGAGGTGACACTGACCAGTCAAGTCACAGGCACATGGAAAGAGTGCTGGTCCTCCAGTGTGACAAGAGGCAAGTGATTTAACTTCTTTGGATTCCTTTGTGAAATGTAACTACCTGCTCACAGTCTCATGGTGGTTGGGAGGAAAGCAATGTGTAACACATTATCAGAGCAGAAAATGAGTTATTGCTTTTGTTATTACTATCATAATCCAGTGAACTCTGTGATCATGGGGGAAAAAAATCACAATCTTTATGGACTTGTTCCCTTATCTATATAAGGACAGCTGGGCTACCTGTCCTTTTACAGAATCACAGAATTTTAGAGTTGCAAGGATGAATATAGCCCAACCCATATCTGAAAAACAAGTGGTCCTTCAGCCTTTGCTTGAATATCTCCAGTGATGGGGAACTCATTACCTTTCAAGGCAGCCTATTTTGCTTTTAGTCGGCTCTTTTCTTGTTGTCTCCTTGCAATTTCCACTCCTTGCTCCTGGTTCTACCTTATAGGGAGATCCTCCAAGCATTCGATGGCCTCAGTGGCTGAGCTGCCTTTACTCTACCTTTAAGGCCATGGATTTGAGCTAAAATGCAGTGAAGAGTGTGAGAATCCCCCCCCCCACACACACACACACACTGGATTGGTTTTCTTTCATTCCTTGGATAAGTCTTGTGTCAAGGCCTGGTCATATTTGGAAGGACTTCTCACTTCTTGGGTTCCTTCCTCTTGGTCAATTGTACTCATTACCAATCCCCATTACAAGAACCCTAGTTATCGGTGTTAAAGAAAGAGCAACTTTATTTAAATTCAACTAACAAGCTTCAAAACCTGGCTCCTTCCCACTTTCTCGACCTCCACGTATTTTACTCCTGCCCACATATTCTGTGTTCCAAGAACACTGGCTTTCTTGCTGCTCCTTAAACGAAATATTCCATCTCCCAACTTTTCCCCATGTCTAGAATGCTGGGTTTTTTCTCCTTACCTCTGTTTCCTGGATTCCCAGAGGTCAGCTCCAATACTACCTTCTGCAAGAAGCCTTTCCCACTCTCTCCTTCCTGCTGGTGTCTTCCCTCTGAGACTCCCTCTCGTTTACACTGTGTGTTATCTCCTATGTACATAGTTGTTTGCACGCTGTCTCCTCCATTAGAATGTAAGCTCTTTGAGGGCAGGGATTGTTTTTGTTCTTCTTTGTATCGCCAGTGCTCAACGCAGTGCCTGGCACATAGTAAAGGCTTAATAAATGCTTTTTGACTGAATCAAAAAACACAAATGGAGCTCAGTTTTAAAGCCCCATGGATGAGTGACCATCCCCAGTGGCCGTTGTAGGTAGACTAAATGACTTTAAGTATTACCCTGGCTTGGGTTCCAGCTTGGCATGCCCAGGGATGCCTCTGCATGTGGGCTTCTATCTTCCCTTAGTCTATAGCCTCAATCTTCTCCAGGGCTCAGATCATCTGCTTTCTGACTTCATCTTCCTCTTTATGTCTCCTTCAGCTCCCAGCCGATGACACCAGACACTGACCCCTACTGCAGTCCCTTCCAGCAGGGTAGCCTTGTTTCTCTACTTGCAGTTTTGCTAAGGTCATAGAAAATGACGTTATTCTTCTTCCCAGGCAACCACACAGAATGAGTCAGAAAGGACCACAGTCTTAACTGTGGTAAATGAGGATTCCCCTCTACCGCCTATATGACAAGTGGAATCAAGTTTTTGCCTGAAAACTCATGATCGCTCACTCTCTTGCCCTCCTCCAGATGCTCTGGAAGTGGGAGATGGGAGGTGGGAGCTGCCAGGAAACATTGCAGAGTGCTTACACATCTCCATACAAGGGTGCCATCATCTCCTAAGTCTTCCTCTAGAATTTTGTTTTCATGACTTTGGGCCTCAGGAACAGCAGGAACGTGCCTCCTCTTGCTTTCTATAAGCTGCTCTCCCTCCCCAGACCCACAGTACCTCAGAGTGACTTTCAATCTCACAGTCCTTTCTTACCCAACACCTACCTGCCTCACAGGGTTGTTGTGAGAAAAGCAATTTGTTATTATATATACACTTAATGGCAAGAGATAAATATGAGTTGTTATTTTTATTAAAATTATTGTTAACTAGATATTTAGATGAAAAATTACTTAACCTCTATGGCCTCTGGGTTCCCCATCTGGATCATGAAAAAAATGGATCAGTTATTCTAAGATGCCTTCACTGAATTATTTAGAGTCATGGCATTCTGGGTCTGGAAGGGACTTCAGTGACAGTGTCTAGTTCACTTCATACCCAACAATATTGTTGTTTGTCCTTTGTTCTCGAAGAGGACCGTGCTATCAGGAAAGTACCAACTAGTGGCTGTGTAAGCTTTACCTCTAGTAAAGAGAAACTCATTATCTCCCTAGGATAGTGATAACACCCCAATTTCTCCACTATGTTACCTCCAGGGCAGCTGGATAGAGTTATTCAAATCCCCCAGGATTACTTTCTAAAACTCCTTGGAGGGGCAGCTAGGTGGTGCATTGGATAAAGCACCAGCTCTGAAGTCAGGAGGACCTGAGCTGGACTCCAGCCTCAGACCAAACATTTGACACTTACTAGCTGTGCGACCCTGGGCAAGTTACTTAACCCCAATTGCCTAAAAAACAAAACAAAATGAAACTTCTTGGAGAGGGGGAAAGGAAAGAAAGATTTGCAAACCTCACTATAATCATCAGGAACCTTGGAGTGAGTAAGGCTTTCATAGGTCAGAGAGAAGGAAGCAATCGTTTTAAGGGAAAAAGACAAATAGATGAGAAATTAGGGACTAGAATTATAGGAAAGGGTGGAATTATCCTTCAGTCCCCTTTCCCAATCCCAATGCCTTCTCTCTGAGATTATCTCCAATTTATCCTGTCTATATCTTATTGTCAGTAAGACCTGAGTTCAAATCCAGCCTCAGGCTGAGTGACCCTGGACAAATCACTTAACCTCTGTTTGCCCCAGTTTCCTTATCTATAAAATGGGGATAATAAGAGCTCCTACCTCCCAGGGTTGTTGTGAGGTTCAGGTGAGATTAAATATAGTAAAGCATTTAGCATACTGCCTGGCACATAGTAGGTGCTATATAAAGGTTTGCTATTATTGTTAATAATAATAATTATTATTATACATAGTGGTTTGCAGGTTGTCTCCCCCATTAGATCGGGAGCTCTTTGAGAGCAGAAACTTTCTTTTTTTTTTACTTTTTCTGTATCCCCAAGACTTAGCACAGTATTTGACACACAGTTGTCACTTAAAAATAAAAAAGAAAAGATTGTTGACTTGGCTTGACTCAGGGCGAAAGACACTGATTATCTCCAGTGCCAGAAGCCTTCAACTGTTCAGATTTCTCTGAGCTGGTTGCCTCTTCCTGGAAACTGTGAACTTTATCCTGCAGATAGGCCTTAATCTAATAGTAGGCCCCCTAAGCCTTCTAATTGTCCACCTTCAATATCAGCTGCTTCCATATTAACTTTCCAGTTTCTTTCATAATGCAGTTACCTCTGACTCTTGCAGTGCATTTTCCACCTTAAAGGCCTTTCGATTTTTTATTTTTTATTGTGTTTCCCCTCCCTGGTGCCTTCTCCTTTTTTCTCTAAATTTTCCTATTGAAGTGGCTATTAGGTGTCAGGTCAAAGAATCCAGCCCATGGGTCTGAGCCAGAGGAAATATTTCTAAAGCATTTATGCTTCTGCCTTAAACCTTTCTGGTTTCCCCTTTCCTGTGATTTCCCCGTCTTATCGACAGACACTTTTTGCTTGTCAATAGTGGACAGCAGGCTGCAAGGCTCCTTCAGAGTTAGATTCCGATTATTTTGCAAGGGTTCCTATGTTCTGTATTATAGCTTAGCTCACTCTGGAGAAAGTATTTGAACTTGTTTCTTGGGGAAAGATGAACCGCCTTGTTCTGAATGCCCAGGGAAATGTTCCCATTGTTTGCCTGTAATGGTGTCTAAGCCTAGAAGACACCCTATAGTTTTGTTTCCAAAAACAGCTAACTCAAAAATGCCCCAGATGTGACCAGCTAAGCAGCTTGAGTTTAAAATCTGCTCCCTCTTTCCCTTCCTTTCTTCCACTCTCACATCCTCATCATTCCATCTCCCCTCAACACACACACACACACACACACACACACACACACACACACACACACACACACACAAGACTCTATGACCCTTAGGTTACTTACCAAATAAATAGCTCTCCAGCAGAGAGAGGGGAAGGACTTTCTTCTTTTGTTCCCCATCTCTGTTTGGGTAGAATTTATATACATCTCATCTGCTATAAGGGAGAGTACACTGGATCTAGAGCAGAAGGGCAGGATTTCAATGCCAAGGTCTATGTGAAGATGGATGTCACATCTTCCCTTCTCCGGGTCTCAGTTTGCTCAGATACAAAATATGTATTGGATGATGTCATTAGAGGATTTGGATTCTGCTTACTAGCTGTGCAAACTTGAGCAATTAATTTCATCTCATTTTGCCTCAGTTTCTTTATCTGCAAAATAAGGGAATTGTAATCGATGAGCTGCAAGGGCCCTTCTAGTCAAGATCTTAGCGGATGAAAGATTCCACTTGTACCATCCCCGTTTTTTTTGCCACAGGCCCTCAGCTCCTGGAAAAGTACACTTAGGAGTGGGGTGGAATCTCATTGAACCCAAGTTGGAATGGCCAGACAAGTTTGCCTTTCCAGATCAAGAAACCCTGGCATGGTGAGGGTGAAGGGATAGGGTGGCAGATAAGAAGAGTGCTAGATTCTAGAACCTCGAAAACCTAGGTTTGAATCCTGCCTCTCTCTATGATCTTGGGCTAGGAATGTCACTTTTCTGGGCCTCAGTTTCCTCTATGTCATATAAATGGGCTAGACTAGGTAATCTCCAAGCCTCCTTCTAGCCCTAAATTCTGTGGTTCCCTAATTTAGAAATATAGATATGTGCTGGTACATGTACTTTGTACAAGGAGAAGGTGAACAGATCAATTTTTTCTTAGGAATAGCCTGAGACTCAAGTAGAGTCAGGCAATATAAAACAGTGTTGGTCATTAAAACTAGGAGATGACTCTTACTAATAAGTAGAAGTGATTATTGGCTGTTAGAGGCAGCATGGTATAGTGGAAAGAGCTGTGGACTTGGAATCAACCTAGGGAACTAATGGGTGAACTGTGTGACCTTTAGCAGTTTATTCGGTCTCTCTGGGAGCCAGTCTACTTATCAGTAAAATGAAGGAGACGGACTAGATAATCTCAAAGGTCCATTCTAGCTCTGACATTCTGACAATTATGTGGTGCAGTGTATAGAGAACTGGTCTTGGAGTCAGGAAGACCTGAGTTCAAATCCAGCCTCAGATACTTGCTACCTCTGTGATCCTGGGCAACTTACTTAAACTCTGTCTGCCTCAGTTTCTTCATCTGTAAAATAGGAATGATGATAGCACCTACTTCCCAGGGTTGTATGAGGATCAGTTAAATTTATAAAGTACTTTGCAAACCTTAAAGCACTATATAAATGCAAGCAAATTGGATTTAAGTGAGGGAGGGCTGTGCAAAGTCATCAGCCCCACTCTCTCCTCTACAGTCATGGGAGTACAGTGGCAAGATATAGGTCAGGACGACTGGTGATGGCCCCAGGTACGGTGAGAGACCTTGACTTTTTAGAGCTAAGGTCTCTCCATGATAGGCAGCAGGAGGAGGAGGAAGAAGAGGAAGAAGAAGAGAAGGTAATGAGGAAAAAAGGCACCTGGTAGTATTAGACATTTTTAATGTATTATCTTGCCTGCAGGATCATATACACACTCGCCTGTTTGTCATTTAAAGCCCTTCATGACCTGGCTCCAGCCTACCTTTCCAGCTTTCTTACACATTATTCCCTGCCACACTCTCTATGTTGCCCCAAACTAGACGTCTTGGTTTGCCTCAGGTGAGATATTCCACCCCCTGTACTTTTACATTTTCACAGACTGTGGGAAAGTATTAGAAGCCAGGCTTCCACAGCACAACACGAGAATTCTGGGGAGGACGTCCAAGACCTTATGGATAGTCCCTCAGCCAATCAGAAAGTGTCCCCAACACTCTGAAAAACCACTGCTTCCTTAAGACAGAGCCCTAGAGGCTAAACAGGTTGCAAAAGGTTGGGGTCAAGGACCCGCCCAGCAAAGGCTTTTCTGTGAGGTGCTTGCTTAATAAGCTTATTGAATATTAATCGACATACCCCAAGGGCAGAGATAGCCACCACTTTTGAACATGGGACGCATGAAGGGAGGAAGGGTTAGCATGACAAAGAATAACATGGGCTGAGTGGCTCAAGAAGAACGTAATCCACATGAGCTGGTCTAACCCGGGCTCACATGGGAGGAGTATGGATTTTACTAACCATTTAAAAGTTGACTCTACTTCTATACTGGTGCACATGCGCCACTAGGGTGTGGTATGCCGACTTCTCCCAAGAAGCATAATAAAGGCTTTCCTTCACACACTCCTTTAGTAGATTTTTGTTTCAGATTGTCTAACACAGACTGTCCTCCGTAGCTAGAGTGTGCTTCTTCTTTACTTCCCCTTCTTAGAATCTGTTTTCTTCATCATTCACCTCAAGAACCACCTTTTACATAAACCCTTTCCTGATTTCTCTTTGCTAGTCAATTCTCCTCATAACTGTTATTCTTCAGTTGTTTTTCAGTTGTGTCTGACTCTTCATGACCCCAGTTGAAGTTTTCTTGGCAAAGATACTGGCGTAGTTTGCCATTTCCTTCCCCAGCTCATTTTACAGATGAGGAAACTGAAGCAAACAGGGTTAAGTGACTTGCCCAGGGTCACACAGCTAGTGCCTGAAGACAAATCTGAACTCAGTTCTTTCTAACTCCATGCCCAGATTTCTATCCACTGCACCACCTAGCTGCCCATAATTACCCTTTATTCATTTTGAATATATTTCATGGATACTTATATGAATACATGTTGTCTTTTCCTATAGAATGTAAGCTCCCTGAAGGCAGGGAATATTTCAGTTTTGGCTTTACAACATTAGCATCTAGCACAGTGTATGAGGAAACTGACACCATATACCTGGTGCTTAGTAAGTGCTTACTGAGTTTATCTTTCTGAAGATGGGAGGGCAAGAGTTCATTTATTCTTTCTATGGATACTGATTGCATGTCTAATAGAGGGGAGTCATGTTTATTGACCAGGTATCCTTTTCCTTGCCTTGTCCCAAAACATTCTAAATTCCTTGAGGGCAGGGAGTATGTGTTATTTTCATCTTTGTCTATTTCATGCCTGGAAGAGTGCCTTGTACATAATTGGTACATAATCGCTGATTTTAACTGAATTACTTCTGTTATGGGCCTGACAATTTTCTATCTTCTTTCTCCAAATGGTGCTGTTTCCCCTCCTCTTTCCTTACTCTCTTTCACCCTTGGCTGAATTTAGAGTGAGCACCCACTACTGAAATCATCGACCAGTTGCTTAGCTATAGGTTACAGTATTGGTTTCACCTGGAGGGATAGGAGTGGTAATGAAGAGGTCTAGGACTTTTGGGGAGCTGCTGGAACCCCAAGATCACGGTGCCAGGCCCTGTCTGAATGAATTCAACTCAAATCTTCTTCTAGCCAGAGGAAAAGTTTATTAGTGATAAAACACATAGGCCAGGTGACCAGGGCATGAGAGGTTCTTAGCATATTAGCTGAATGTTAGTAATGCCTGTGGGGATGAGCGGGCCTGAGAAAGTCTCAGCCTTTTGGACTTGAGATTTTCAGCATCTGAATGGGGCCGGGGGGGGGGGGGGGGGGGGGGGGGGGGAATCTTAAATACTAAAGTAACTTTGGGTGGCCAGAGAAGGGGGCTGGGAAAAGGGTCTAGGTGAGAATTCTAGTTGGGGAGGTCTGAATAAACAATGGGAATAGCTAATGGGGGGGAGGACAGGAAGGCATTTGTCAAAGGAAGATAAGGGGAGTCAATAAGGAACCTGAAAGTTTAAGGGTTTTATGGGGCCTGTAATGGAGGGAGCTGGAAGGCATCTTAATAAGGGCAAAAGGTGTAGGCTAAGGCTTCCAAAGGGAGATAAGGAGCTAGGGTCTGTAGACAAATAGGAGCCAGATTCCCTTTGGGGTAAAGGTTGGGGGCAGAGATCTCTGAGCTCACCCCATCAGTAAGAGGTGGTGGGAGTTGGGAGGGAGGCAAACGGCACAGAGAAAGAAAGATAGGGGACACCAAAGACAAACGTCATTTATTTCTTTCTAAGCACTGTCTTATTCATCTTCAGTGGTGTTCAGACCAATAAAAGCTAGGCCTAGAGGGATCCTTCTTTTATATGGGCAGCCATTGTAGCTTCGAGAGAACATTGGCCACCATTTTGAATTCAAAGGCCTGAAATACACAGTCATAGAGTTAGAAGAGATTTGAGAAATCATCTGGTCTGGTCTAGCAACTAAAGCAAGCCTAACCTTGGCCAGGGTTGCTCTTGGGAATTTTCCAGAATTTCTCAGCCTGGGGTGACCACAGTCCTCCCCTGTGTTCAGACATTAAAATGCACAAGGGCTTCTCTTACATATTAATTCTGAAAGTGACTATGGGCTCTGGGGTAGAACATTTTGAATTGTTCTCTGGGGCTTCCTAGGTTGATGGACATTAGAGATTTTAAAACACAATGAGGCATTAAAATATTCATTAAAAGTGACTCTTGAACACTTAAAAAAATGGCTTGGGAAGTGGAAATGGCATTGTTAATAGATCATTGTGTTCCAAGAGCCATTGTTCTCTGACAAGTGAGACTCGGGATGCTTGGTTTGGCAGATCGGTTGGTAACCAAGTCACTGAGTCGGTATATGGTTATTGATCCTCTGCTGGGAACAAGAATAACCCCATCCTAGTCTTCCTCATCTATTCAATAATTCTTTCTAATTATATGGATTACAACCCATCCATGCCTACCCCTCCTGTGTGACTTGTTCATGTTGTCCCAAAAGTTCACCACAGGCAATTGTGTTCAATATTTATTCTCTGTCTCTGGCTTTGCCTCTGCTCTCTTCTCTCTCTCTCTCTCTCTCTCTCTCTCTCTCTCTCTCTCTCTCTCTCTCTCTCTGTGTGTGTGTGTCTCTCTCTCTCTGTCTCTTTCTCCATCTCTAGGGTGCCAGGGGAGCACTCTGGCTAGCCATCAGTCATTCCTCACTCTTGCCATTGGATAAGCTTATGTTCTCTTTTTATCATACACTTCCTTGGTGACATAATTAGTTTGTTTTCTTCCTCTGGGTTCCTTGCAGCCTGTTCACACCTGCCATCCATCTTTCCATTACCCTGGTAGGAGACCTCCTCATAGGAGGATATCAATGAAATGAAATAAAATCATGGAATGCTAATGCTGGAAAGGACCTTTGAGATTACCTAGTCCAACTCCCTCATTTTACAGATCAGGAAACTGAGGCCTCTAAGGTAAATGGCTTCCTCCAAGTCACATGGCTGGGAAGCAGCAGAGCCCATGGGCCTCAAGCTTGACCTAACTGGTGGAACTCAATCCCAGATTTCTGATGTCAAGTCCTCCTACCATGGTTCCTCCAGGCTGAGTTTTGGTACTAATGCCAGAGTCTCATCTTTAAAACAAATCCAGTGTGAGTTTTCTCAAGTCAGTGCACAAGATCATCCTATACCTGTGGTCATTTGCCATGTGATAACCCCCCCCCCCCCCCCCCCCCCCCCCCCCCGACTAACAATACTTGAAGGCTTGAGGCGACTTCTTAGGTCTTATCTGTGAAGTCACAGATGATTGTACTAATAAGAGAGACTTTCCTCTTATAGGAAGCTCCTTATGTTGGGGAGTTCTCACATTCAAATCTTTGCCATTTAATTTATTGTTGAAGGTCTCTGCACTAGGACCAAACACAACATACTGAATTCAGTCAAGCCTTGTGGCTGGTTCACCTAAAAGAGCCTTGCACACAATAGACTCCAGGTAAATATCTTGATACTTATCTGAAGAACCTCTTTCAGCTAAAAGGTAGTTTTCATGCACCAAAGGTTAGCAGCAGGTACAGTCTGTACTACACAGGCTACCAAGGTGAGAGTAGCATTATTTCACTCCGGTCTACACTCAAGGAATTTTCTTTGTTTATAAGGATTTTATTTTTATTTTTATTCACTAAACTAAAAAACTAAAACCAAACTAAACTTTAGCATCACGTTTATGCATTATACAATACATTAAGACATAATATAATCTATACTTTAAAATTAAGAGGTATTATGGGGTTTTTTTGAGACATCAGGGAGAAGGCACCTGTGCACACCCTTGCCCCACAAATTCTCTTCATGGACTCCATGTGTCAAGGGACCTTAGGTATTGACAGAATCTGAGATCTAGAACCATAAAAGACGTTAGACATTGTCTAGCTCTGAAGAGGTCTAGGAGTCTTTGGGGTGCTGCTGGAACCCCAAAGATCGCAGTACCGGGCCCTGTCTGAAAGAATTCAACTCAAATCTTCTTCAGCCAGAGGAAAAATTTATTAGTGATAAAACATATAGGCCAGGTGTCACCCATAAGGACGAGCGGGCATGAGAGGTTCTTAGCCTTTTAAGCGTGAGAGTCTCAGCATCTGAATGAGGGCCAAGGTGCATCTTAAATACTAAAGTAACTTTGGGTGGCCAGAGAAGGGGGTTGGGAAAAGGGTCTGGGTGAGAATTCCCAGAGACTGGAATGTCTAAGAGATTGAATAGACAATGGAAATAGATAATGAAGGAACTGGAAGGTATCTGAATGAGATTAAAAGGTAGGCTAAGGCTTTCAAAGGGAGATGAGGGGCTGAGGCCTGTAGACAAAAAGGGAACCAGATTCCCTTTAGGGCAAGGGGCAAAGACCTTGGCTTGGGCCACACCCCATCATTCCCCCCTCAAACAAATTTGACACAAATTCTTTTGGGGAAAGGGGCAAAGGTCTGGACTTCTGAAACTGCTTCCTGATGGCAAGGGGCGTAGAGCTGTCCCTGCCTCTCTGGGTCCTGTTTGAGGGGTCAAACTTCAAAAACCCGGATGATACCAGGTTCAGTGGGGCAGAATCCTCGGGTTGGTGTATGGCCTGAGCAGCCATCTGAAAGTTGATGGCTCCAATCCTAGAAGGAAGGAAACTGGCAAAGATATTTAGTAAACATGGATGAAACAAACACAAAAATATAATCAGTAGTGGAATGAGAATAGGAACAAGTATAGAAAGAAGCCAGGACTCCTATGAAAAAGATTTTGGAGCACTAAAGTTATTGTGAATTTCTTGCATCCAACTAGCTTTCTCCAAAATATGAGCAGTGCAGAACTCTATATGCCCGAAATTGTTATACGTGCAACAAAATGTGTTTGCTAAAGCACATACACTCCCACTGGAGGCAAGCAAGTAGTCTAGGGCTATTCTGTTATCTAGAACTACTTTTGCTAGGGAATCCAAAGATTGCTGGATTTCCTGGAGACCATAAGCTGTCACATTTGCCAACTGGTGAATAATCTCTGTAAGCTTAGAGAGAATATGTTCATACTATAAGTTACACCAGGAGATAAGATAGTGTGCTCCCTTTTTAAGAGACCAGAGGACATTTCCCCCAAATCCATGTTTTACCTTTAAGTTAGAGATGTGGGCTGTTTGGCATTGAAAATGGAGAAGGGCAGTGCTAAAAATCCGAGGGTGCACACCCCGAAGTCTTTGTAGGGTGTCAAACACTGAGTGACCAAAACAGTAGTTCTGGGGTCTTGCCATGTGTTGGCACTAAGTTTCACCTTTTCCCCAAAATCCTCACCACTAGTGGTGTCTGCACAGACTGTGGTTCAGGTCAATAGATTAGCAGAAACTCTTTCAAGCCCTCCCTCCACAGGGGTGTTAACTTGTCTAGTGGTCTTGCAGCTTATCTCCCAAGTGTGGGAATATTCCCTGGAAAACAAGTGTTGATACAGCAGAGTGGCCCATAGAGAAGTGGCAAGCAATAAATGGAGTGGCATAAACGTCTCAGAAAGTCATATTGGGAAGGGGGGCTTTGTGGAGATGAGCAGCCACTGCCAGGAAGCTTGCAGGCCTTCCAGCAGCTCCTAAGGACCGAGTTAGGGGCGTGGAGGTCAATTTAGATTTTAAAATCACAAAAGCCTGGTCTGGGCCCCACTCTTGAGAGAGTGAGTCAGGGCCCAGAGGACAGTCATAAAGGGGCTTAACAATCAAACTATTATCAGAGATCCAGATTCTACAAAATCTATCCATGCTGAGAATAGTTTGAAACTTTACAGACTGGCATGCTATCTGGACTTTGTTCAAAGAGACCCTATAGCCTTGAGTTCTCAAGAGATTAAGTACTCCTGAGGCAGTGGACAAAGAGCCTCTTGGGTGGGGCTACAAATACGGCAAAGAGAAAATACTTTAGGGTCTTGGAGGTGAACAACAGCTGGGGTAGCAAAAGTATCCCAAATTGTCTCCCACACTTCCAGGGAAACATGCGGAGGTCTGGCACACAGAAGGAAAAGGGAGATGGGAGGCTTAACTAGAGAAAATTGGCTCCCCAACTTCACCATCAGTTCCCCAACGAGGGGCAGGGCACGAGGAGAGCAAGGAGGAGTGTTTAAACAACAGATTCTCAAATAGGCAGGGGGAGGGGTATGTCTGGAGACTTCCCTCAGTTACCTCTTGAATGCCCATGACCGGATGGGTCAAGGAGCAAATAGGGCCAGAGTAATTGGTTAAAGCAAAGAACATAGCCATGATAAAGTGGGTAACCTTACCTTCAGCCTCAATTTCTGCCCAGGGCTTGCGAGGGAGATGGAGAAAGTGGGAGTTGCCCGGACCCAGGTTCCTTTGTCCTCCCCAGTCTTGAGAAGACTGGAGGACAGGGTACTGGGGGGCTGCTCTATCACTTCTCCTACCTCGGGACAATCCTTCCTCCAATGTCCCTCCTGGTCACATCTTGGGCAAGGTCCTGGAGGTGTCCGTCTTGGGGCTTCCTCCAAGGGGCACCCTGGAGGGGCACTCCTTGGACCAGTGAGCCTCCCAGTGCCTCCCCTGCCCAAATCGCTGGGCTTCCTCTGAGAGGGTGCCCTGGAGCGAAACTCCTTGGACCAGTGACCCTCATGGTGGCATGAAAGCAGGTTTTCCCACTGCCCAAGTTGCCAGGAACACCCTTGGGTCTTTTCCTGACCATGGCAGCAGCCAGAATCGAGCATGTTCTTTGTCTCTAGCCCTCTGCCTGTTCTTTCTCCTCGCTGCAACTAGGTCCCTGTTGTTAAAGACTCCAAAGGCAATTCCAATAACTGATCCTGAGGTTTGGGGTCCCATTGCCAATTTCTGTAGTTTCTCCTAATATCTGGGACAGATTGGTTAATGAAATACATGCTAAGGATTGCTGCCCCTTCTGTAGAGTCAGGATCTAAATTCGTATACTTTTTAATGCCTTCTACTAGCCTATCTTGGAAAAGGGCAGGGTTTTCCTTTTCTTCCTGAGTGATTCCCTTAATCTTTTGAAAGTTTACCTGCTTTTGAAATGCTGTTTTCAGGTCTTCTAACAGGCAAATTATCAAGTAGTCCCTCTTTCCCCTATCCTCACTCTTCTGATAATCCCACCCTGGATCACTAGCAGGAACAGCAGCTGTTCCTGGGGGTTATTTTGTGGGGTCATTGCTAGCCAAACGATCCCCAAAATTTTGGGCTTGTTCCCAGATTCTCTTCCTCTCCTCAGGGGTACAACAGGTGGAGAAAAGGACATGCAAATCCCCCAAGAAAGTTCGAATTGTAGGGAAACATCCCTGAAGCCCTCAGTAAATTTAGTTGGCTCTTCTGAGTAGACCCAGACTTTCCTTAATCTGGGTGAGGTCTGAAATGGAGAATGGAACATGCACCCTAAGTGTCCCATTAGGAGAGGTAGGTACTTCCCTTAAAGAAAAAGCCCTGAAGGCCCTGGAGCAGGGCTTGTGGGGGAGGAGGAAGTCCCACTTCTCATGAGTGAGGGACTGGAAAGTGCCAGCTGAACTGGCAAGGCCTAGGAATCCAGCTGGCAAGGGGGAAGATTACCTGACACCGAAGGAGGGGAAGGGATCAGGGGAAAAGATGTCACAGAGATACCTCGTCTGGAGCTTGAGCTGAGGTCTCTCTGAAAGTAGACACTGGGGTGAGGCCCGTGCTCAAGGCCTGAGTAGAAGTAGCCTCTAGAGCAGGGGCCTGGGGAGGAAATGGAGGGACCAGAAGAGCAGAAGGAGGGTCTGGGGAGAATGAGGAACAGCCAGAGACCAGAGGACAATGGGTGGAGATAGGTGCTGGGAAGGTGGTGCCGACTGAGGTTGGGAAGAGGGGGATGCCATAACCCTAGGAGCCACAAGAAGTTGGTCCAAAAGGTCTATTTGGTCCCCGCTCACCACTAGTGGGGTGGCTTTAGCTATGAACATCTTACAATCCTTTCTGAGAACAGGATCTCTAGAAAGCTCAATAAAGCCATTAAGTAAGAAATCTCCACCCGTTTTCTTTCTCTGCAACAATGTTTTTCTAACTCTGAGAGGATCTTTACCTGTAATGTCCCAAAAAGGGGTCATGCCTCACAATTTTCCAGGTGATACTGAGGCCAAACAATGTTACAAAAATGCAGCAGCTTTTTCTTTTTAAGTTCTTTACAGAAGCTAAGATTTTTCCAATTTAGTAAAAGACAGCCCAAAGGCAAATTCTTGGGAAATGAAAAGGATTGACCTATTGTGGGCTTATGGAAAAGAAAAAAAAGCACAAGAAAGAAAAAAATATATACATCCAACAATTTCCCAATTCCCTAGCGCCTAAAGAACTGAGAAGTTTGAACCTATGCTTCGTGATAGGGAGTCCATCCTCTATGCTAAGGAAGGTATATACCCAGGTCCAAGTGCTCAAGCAGAGGCACTGTACTGAAAAGCCTGGGAGCGTCAGGCAGAGTTCAAGACAGCCTCGTAGGTGTCTGACCTAAAGGAACCTGAGAGGTCAGGCCCGAAAAAACTTCCAAGGCAAGCCTGGCTAGCTGCTTGGAAATCCAGGTCCAAGTGCTTAAGCAGAGGCACTGGATCGAAAAGCCTGAGAAAGTCAGGAGGAATCGGGGAGGGGGAGGCTTACCAGTAGTGGCTGAAGAAGAGTTTGAGATTTGGCAGTCATTTCCTGGTCAGGGAACCATATGAAGAGGTCTAGGGGTTTCTGGGGTGCTGCTGGTACCCCAAGATCGCAGTACCGGGCCCTGTCTGCAAGAATTCAACTCAAATCTTCTTCAGCCAGAGGAAAAATTTATTAGTGATAAAACATATAGGCCAGGTGTCACCCATAAGGACGAGCGGGCATGAGAGGTTCTTAGCCTTTTAAGCGTGAGAGTCTCAGCATCTGAATGAGGGCCAAGGTGCATCTTAAATACTAAAGTAACTTTGGGTGGCCAGAGAAGGGGGTTGGGAAAAGGGTCTGGGTGAGAATTCCCAGAGACTGGAATGTCTAAGAGATTGAATAGACAATGGGAATAGATAATGAAGGAACTGAAAGGTATCTGAATGAGATTAAAAAGTAGGCTCTTGGCCCTTGGGTTGAAAATATGATCAATTATTACCTTCACTACCACACAAGCTCCTAGTTAATGCCCCTGAAAGTCATATTCTGCATCGCTGTGCTTGACTTACATACGACTTTTTGTAAAAATTGTTAGGCTATAAAGTACATGCCAGTGGGTACATTCTGTATTATGTTTCTAAAGTAGAGGGTCATAAGATGAAGGGTTGGAAGAGTCTCAGTTTCCTCATCTGCAAAATGGAGATGATAGACAATGTGGCACTGATTCTAGAATCAGAAGCCCTGGGTTCAAATTCTATCTTCTGTAATGCTTACTACCCTTGAGGAAAGCACCGAACCTCCTTTTCCTTGTTTATAAAATGAAGAGGTTAAAAAAGAAGGCCTGTGAATCTCTCCTATTGCTAGATTTATTACCCTGTGACTGTTCCTGACTTCACAGGGTGGCTATGAGGATGGAATGAGATGCACGGGAAAAGTTTTGAAACACTTAGGCTGCCCTATGAAAGGGAGCTTCTGTCATTATGGGCTCCCGGGATCAGGAGGAAAGGTGTGGTTCCCTGCACATGAAATCACACAGATCATCACTCATCATTTCAGCCTTCCCTACCCCAATCTGTTCCTCCTCATCTACTACCATCCCCATAAAGACACACACAGAAAATACCCACCAGAACAGACAAACAACAATATATAGTACCTGACCTTGAGAGAGGCATTGACTTTTTGTAGTAAAATTCCACTGAATAAAGTGGAGACCTCCTAGGATCATAAATGGAGAGCCAAAAGAGACCCCAGGCGGTGGAGTGCAAGCATCTCCTTTTAGGGCTGAGGACATGAAAGCCCAGAGGAGTTTGTGGCAGGCTCGCCAAGCTGCTGAGGGAGGATTTGAACCCAGGTCTTCCTGACGTAGAGCAAAGTGCCCTATGCACTCTGACAGAGACAAAGTGGGTAATAGGAAAAACCAGAATTCAAAGCTGGACCCAACCTCCTCCTCCATTCTCTTCCTTCTCCTTCTGTCCACTCTATTTTTTTTCAAACAGCTCTTTAGAATACTTACACTTCAAACCTTTCTTCTTTCCAAGCTAAGTGAGCCTGCACAGTTACTATTTTACGCTAGTGAATATCTCTAATTATTTACATGGAACTTTAGTTTAAAATCAGTTAGACAGGGGGCAGCTAGGTGGCCCAGAGTGGATAGAGTATTGGCCCTGGAGTCAGGAGGACTTGAGTTCAAATCCCACCCCAGACACATAACACTCACTAGCTGTGTGACTCTGGGCAAGTCACTTAACCCCGATTGCCTCACCAAAAAAAATTAAAAATTTTTAAAGAATCAGTTAGACGACTTTCAAAGTAGGAACAATAACATTCTTTACTCTCTTCTTCCCTTTCCTATCATGCCCCAGAAGGAAAAGTTATCTGTAGTTTAGTGGAAAGAGGCCTAGATTTGGAAAGGACTAAGTTCCAATCCCACACCTCATACAACTTTTTGTACATCATTTCCCTCCTCTGGAGGCAGTTACTCATTTGTAAAATGAAAAGAGGTGGCTAGGGATCACAGTGGATGGAGTACTAGACTTGGGAGTCAGTCAGGGAGACATGAGTTCAAATGCTGCCACAGAGACTTACCAGCCATGTGATCCTAGGCAAGTCATTTAACCTCTGCCTGCCTCAGTTTCCTCATCTGTAAAATGGGAATCATAATAGCACCTACCTCCCAGGTTGTTGTGAGGATTAAAATGAAATATTTATAAAGCACTTTGTAAACCTTAAAATGCTATGCAAATATAAGCTATGACTGTTATGGGGTGGGAAAGATTCTAGATTTGGAGTTAAAATTCCAGCTCTGCTTGTCATTACCTGTGTGACTGTGCAGGACACTTCACCTTGTTGAGATGACCTCTAAGGTCCTGTCCAGCTCTAAATCTGCCATCCTATACTAAGGCACTGTATGAGAAATAGGTAAGTTCTAGTAAAGTCCCAAATGACCTCTCAAAGAGTAAACACCGAATAGTATATGTGATATAGGTGTTGTCCAACTGTTTTCAGCTGTGTCTGATTCTTCGTGACCCCATTTGGGGTTTTCTTGGCAGAGATACTAGAGTGGTTTGCCATTTCCTTCTCCGGCTCATTTTACAGATGAGGAAACTGAGGCAGATGTGTGACTTGCCCAGGGTCACCCAGCTAGTAAGTGTCTGAGGCCAGATTTGAACTCAGGAAGATTAGTCTTTCTGATTCCAGGCCCGGCACTCTGTCAGCCGCCTATGATATAGTTGGCGAGGCAAGATATATACACTGGAAAAAAAATCAAGAACAGTACACAAAAGAATCCCACGCAAACCAAATATCTAAATGCTGGTTGTGGGTCTGATTATAGAGCGAAAGGAAATGGAGTCCGGCGACAATTTACAAGGGAAGTCTTGGAAGAAGACGCTTGCGAGCTGTGTTTGAATGCGGGTAGCTTTAAGATCATTGGATTTGGAGGCGAGAGACCTGAATTTGAATCCTGACTCTGCCACTAATCACCCATGTGCCCTTAGGCAATTTCCTTAACCTGAGTGGGCCTCAGTTTCCTCATCTATGAAATGACAGAGTTAGACTATATGATCTGTCTCTTAGGTCCCTTTTAGGTCTGTATCTTTCCTGAGCTGGCAGAGGGGAGATGGGGAATGAACAGGCTTGCTGTCTCAGGGTCAAATAAAAAGATAGGCTGCTTAGGAACAAAGGACTCAAGATAAAGAAGATAGTCAATAGCCCAAGGCCCAAGGCTACCTTGCTTCTCATTCCAACCACTCTCACTTTTCCTAAGGGTAAGCTCTCTGATCTAGGAAGGACAATTGTTTCCATAGCAACCAATTGTTCTGTCACAGAGATGTGTTTCTGACTCCAGGTGGGTTTGGGAACAGAAAACCACTAAGTGACAGAGATCTAGTTTCCCCAGTAAATGCCCCTACTAATAAAGACGAGAAAACCATACAAAATAAAAGATAAATGGAGCAGAGAAGAATAACCATGTTTAAATTTCCATGAGGCATCAGCTGTTTGCTAAAAACAACAATAACCATCTAATACGGTAGACAAGGAGGACAGCTCTCAAGGACGCCCGACAGCAAGTTCTGTCAATCTGCCAGGTTGGGGCAGATGGCAGGCAGGGCAGGCCTCTATTTGACAATGGAATATTTGTGAGGCAGAAAAGAAGGCATCTTACATACCCTCATTTTAATCTCACACGTCTCTAATGCATTTAAAGGAAAATAGCACTGATTAAGTCATGAATCATGATCTAACAGGATCTTTGCTCTCATTCATTCACTCCCCCGTTCATTTAATGAGCTCTCCTGGGTATTAGGGTGTGCTGCTTGCTAGCGGTTATGATACCAAATACAATCCTCGATAATTTGAGCCAAGGTGGTGGTGGGGGCAAAGACAATGTGAATTAGTGAAAATATGAATGTTAGAGAAATGAAGTTCATTATTTTAAGAGCACTGTGGTATAGCTGAAAGAGAGTTGGCCTTGTCGTCAGGAGAGATAAGGTTTGAAGCAGTGCTCCTGACACCACCTGCGTGACTTTAGGCAAGGGATTTAACCCCTTTGAGCCTCTATTTCCTCATCTATAAAACAGGCATAGCAATACCTTTGTTATTTTACAGGTGACGGTCAAATAGATGCAGAATACTTTACAAACAGTGAGACTCTAATCAGGGGTGGGGAACCTGCAGCCTCAAGGCCACATGTGTTCCCCTAGGTCCTCAAGTGCAGTTCAAATTTGAGTTCAAATTTGACAGAGGAAATCCTTTTATTAATGGGATTTGTTCTGTGAAGTTTGGATTCAGTCAAAAGGCTGCACTTGAGGACCTAGTGGGCCACATGTGGCCTTGAGGCCAAAGGTTCCCCACCCCTGTTCTAGGTAATCATCCATGGTAACTATGAAAGACAATGAATGCACTGATTATTGTAGTATGTCATGGCCCTCTATGGCAGTCTGGGAAAACCTATGGATTCCTTAAAGCAAAAATTTTAAGTGCATAAAAAATATACAGGATTACAAAGGAAATCAATTGCATTAAAATATAGTTATCAACATATTTTTATTTATTTATTTATTTTAGGCAACTGGGGTTAAGTGACTTGCCCACAGTCACACAGCTAGTAAGTGTCAAGTGTTTGATCTGAGGCTGGATTTGAACTCAGGTCCTCCTGACTTCAGGGCTGGTGCTCTACCCACTGAGCCACCTAGCTGCCCCTCAACATTTTTTTAAACAACAAATACACAAACCCTAGCTTAAGAACCCCTGAACTAAACCTTGGCTAACAGTGTCGACTGGTAGAGGACCCCAAGGTCCTCCGTTTTTGTCAATAGATAAGAATTGATTGAAATTGACACATCAGTCTCGTGTGCTTTCTTAAATGGGTGATCTAAGTTATATGAAAATCACAGATACATCAAGAAATGGAGATGATGTACATAAAAGATAATAATTAATTTATTAAAATATAAAATTCTTTTTAAAATGAAGTATACTAAAACCATCTATTCTCTCAAGTAGTTAAAAATTTCACCCCACACCCAAGTCTTGTGCATATTCTTAATTGGGTTGGCCAACTCCTTCTACATATATAAGCTAAAAATGTAAGCTTGAGTTCAGCAATCAGTTCTAAATGTTGAAGTTCGAATATATGAAGTTTTATGTGCACTGGGGGACCAAAGAGGTGGTCTTTTTTGTTTACTCGTGGGATGATAACTAAAATGGCCTCCTGGATACAACTTGGATTAAAGGAAAAGTTTTCAAAGAAGCTGGCTGAGGAAACTGTCTAAACAGTGGGATGGATGATTCTGCATTATATAAAGCCTGGTGAGTGAAATTATGACTGCCAAGCCAAAACAAAACATGAATATTAATGGGGGTGGGGGAGGGAAGAAGGGGTAGGAAAAGGAGGAAAGCCTCCTCTGGTTCATTCCCAGTGTTTGGATGAAGGAAGAAAACGGAGCCTGGATGCATCTGACTGCTTCTACACACACACACACACACACACACACACACACACACACACACACACACACACACACTCACTCAGAAGGGTCAGGGAATAGAGAGGGGAGATAGGGAAAAGAAAGAAAGGACCTTATAGCTCATTTCGTCCAATACCCTTACTTTACAAATGAGTAATGTGAGACCCAGAGGGAGTGAGGCAGTGACCTGCTGGTGGTCATCCAGGCGGGAAGTAGCTTGACTGCTTGGTTCAATGCTTGTCCTCTAACTCCGAATCCCAAGTTCTTCCCACCTCACATATCTGTCCTTCTGTTTCAATCACCGATTTAACAATCATTTATTAGTCACTTAACTTGGCACGTAGCAGGCCTTTAATAAAAGCTCTTTGGATTGCAGTGCTCGTTATGTTCCAGGCACTATCTCAAGTGCTAAGGATAGAAAGGAAAAATGAGCAGGTCCTGACTTCAAGGTATTGATAATCTACTAAGCCCTCCAGAATGAAAAGATTTTCTACTTTAAATAACCTACCCTCCCACCCCTTCCATCCTTAAGCCCTGCACATCTTCCAGATCTGTAACAGAGTGAGGAAAAATGAGGAAGGAGAGGGGATGGGCAAGCAGGGGTGGGCAAGTGTAGTCCAAAGTACCTTGGGGGTTTACTGCTTTATATTGAATCCTCTCTTATGTTATGCTGTAAATATGGCAATTTTTTTTTCTTTTCTTATTTTGTATTTAAGTTTAAAATAAATTCAAATACAATAAAAAAATAAATAAAAGAATTGGGGAAAAGTACTTTGGGGGACAGAGGAGGAGGAATGCTAACAAAAACAATGTTATCATAATTTCAGAAGGACTTTGTTATGACACTGAGTCTTCTGTTAGAGGCTTCCTCCTAAAAAGAAAGGCATAGAAATGTCTTTGGACACTTTCCATTCTCACTCTCCATAAGCCTATCCAGATGATCAGATTCCTCCCCAATTTCCAGACATCCTGGCCTATACCACCAGGTACTGATTAGTGTGAATAATGAATCCTCTGAAGTGGTCACATTATTTGAATTGGTGCTCTTTGAGGTGTCATTATATGTAAAATATAGCAACTGGTTCCATTCCAATGGGAATATGCAGTGTGAATTCAAACAAGCAACCATTTCACTGGATGAATTATTCTCACTCATAGAGACCTAATTGTAGTCACTAACTCTGCTTACAATCGCACAGAATCTCAAGGTTTCAAACATAAGCAGGTTTATTTAGGGGCAGTGGAACTGAAAAGACTTGCTGGAATTCACAGAAGATAGTAATACCCACTGGTGAGTAACCCATCCCCTAGAGGTTTGTACAGTCTAATCACACCACTTAAAGGGCTTGGGAGGCATAGCCTAGATCCGGGATGGGGAACCTACGGCCTCAAGGCCTCATTGGCCCTCTAAGTCCTTGAGTGCAGCCCTTTGACCGAATCCAAACTTCACAGAACAAATCCCCCTTAACAAAAAGATTTGTTCTGTAAAACTTGGACTCAGTCAAAGGGCCACACTTGAGGACCTAGAGGGCCACATGTGGCCTCGAGGTCGTGTGTTCCCCACTCCTGGCCTAGATTATTGCAATAGCTGCTGGTGGGTCTACCTGCCTCAAGTTTCTTCCTGTTCTGATCCATCCACCATTTAGGTAATAAAGTGATTTCCCTAAAGTGCAGGTCTGATCTTGTCATTCCCCTGCTCAATATACACTAGTGGCTCCCTATTGCCTCCAAGATCAAAAGAAAAAATGCCATATATATATATATGCATGTTGTTACCTCCATTAGATTGTAAGCTCCTTGAGGTCAGGGACTGTTGGGTTTTTTTGGCCTCCTTTTGTATTCCCAGCGCTTCCTACAGGGCCTGGCACACAGTAGGAACTTAATAAGTGTTAATTGATAGTTAGCAGTTGTTCTGATAAAGAACTAGAGATCTTAGCGGACTCCAAATTCAATATAAATCAGCAGTGTGATATGGCAGGTAAGACAGCTAATACAATCTTGAATTAGGAGAAACATAGCTGGAGAGGCCCAGAAGGCAAACAGAATGGTGAAGGACCCTGGTGATGTTTATTTTGGAAAAGAGAAGACTTGGGAGGACATTGAATGGGATGTCCCAGTGAAGACTTCTCAGTATAATTAAGGTAAGACTTCAGAAGATAGTGTGAGAAATGAACTCTCAGGAGTGAAGGCTCCTCAAAGGGTCAAATAATTCTTGATATTATTACTTTCAAAATCCTCCCCCACTCAGACCCTGTTTTTAAGCACTTAATGGAAAGAATAAGCCCTGCCCCACCCCCAACCTGAGCTTCCGGCCTCTTTCCCTTGGCTTTGAATTTCAGGCCTAGAACGTAAGCCTCACCTCCCAGTTAAGGGGATAGGAAGAAACTTTCGAGCTTAGAATGTAAGCCCACCCCCAGGTAAGGGGGTAAGGGATAGTGGTGGGCGGAGGCTTGTTTGCGTGGTGGGCGGAGGCTTGTTTGCGTGGTGGGCGGAGGCTTGTTTGCGTGGTGGGCGGAGATTTGCTTTCATAAGGCGGCCCCTGTTACTCCGTCTCTTTCTCTCCCCGTGTATCGAAGGAGCAGACAGCCATCTCGGGAGATTGTAATAAAGGTAACCTTTGCTTTCCACCATGAGGTCTCTGAGTTTAATTTGGGTTGGGGTCGCTGTCCCACACAACATGATAGCTGTTTGCAAGTATTTGAAGGGCTTTATACTGAGCAGTGATTAGATTTGTTTTGCTTGGCCATACGGTACAAAACAAGTAGCAATGGTGGGAGTTGCAAAGAGGCAAACTTTGTGGGCTTGATGTCCGAAAGGACTTGGTAACAATCAGAGTGGTCCCAAAGTGAAGGGGTTGCCCCTTCCTTGAAGGTCTTTAAGAAGTCTGGATGACTACTTTGGTGAGTATGCTGTACTGACCGTCACCGAGGTATCTTCCAGTTCTAAAATTCTGTGATTCTAGGGTAGTGTAAGGGGACTTTTTATGGGATGAAAAGGGCAGATTAAGCATTATCTGCTTCATTACCTGCTGTTGGACCCTCCCAAGCTCCGGCCAGCCTTGTCCTGATTCCTCTCCAAGCCCATTGCTGACTCAATGAACTTTCTCTACCTTGCCCTGGAGCAGGTACCTCCCACCTCCTTGACTATCTTCCTTTATGTGTTGTCTCCCCCCATTAGAATGTAAGCTCCTTGAAGACAGGGACTGTCTTTCTGCTTGTATTTGTATTCCTGGTGCTTGGCATATAGTAAACACTTAATAAAGGCTTGTTGATGTGGCTTTTAGGGTGTCTGAGTTAACATTGGGTCATTTTGTGCTATCCTTCCTTTTAGGGACCCCCAAAGCTCTGGGAAATTCCTCTCCAACAGTTGGGATTCCTCTTATACATGGGTTGGATTAGGTGGTCTCTGAGGTTCCTTGCTCTGGAATTGTACTGTCCTGTGGTGTTGCCCCTCAATGTCAGTGGCTGTCCTTTCTTTTTCTTTTTTCTTTTTTTTAGTGAGGCAATTGGGGTTAAGACTTGCCCAAGGTCACACAGCTAGTAGGGTCAAGTGTTTGGTCTGAGGCCGGATTTGAACTCAGGTCCTCCTGACTTCAGGGCCAGGTGCTTTATTCCCCTCCCATTAGAGATTTGGAACATTATTTCATACATTTGTTCATAGGTTGCCATTTTTCTTTTGAGAGCTATTTTTTCATATCTTGTTGGGTAATGGCTTTTAGGCATTAGGCATTGTGTCCCAAAAGTCTTAGTGCACTGTTCAAGCCTCTATTTCTCATTCTCTGTCTCTCTCTAATATCTGGTAGGGTAAGAAGCTTCAGCAGTCCCTTTCTTACCTGAGCATATTTACAGCTGAAAACAAAACTCCATAGTAAAGTGCTTTCATTTTTCTAAAGTTATTCTTTCATATCATAGTTCCCCTAGTATCACAGACATGAGGTCTCCCAGGAAGCAGTCACTAGATCAGGGGTTATTAAGCTTTTTTCCCTTTTGGCAATCTTTTAAATCCTATAAATCCTTTCTCAAAATAATGTCTTTAAATATGTAAATAAAATGCATAGGATTTACAAAGGAATTCAATTATACTGAAATGTAGCTATCAAAATATATTTTTAAAAGTTTACAGATCCCTGTTTAAGAACCCCTGCACTAGATGAACTGTCTGCTATTGTAGCTTATATTACTGGTTTCTGTCTACAATTTCATGGCGGCTTAAAGGTGACTGATGTTGGGGTGTGTCCTTTCTTCTAGTATTTGGATAGCCCTCCCAACTGCATCAGTATTTCCCATGGTCAGTCATTCAATCCACAAGCCCTTACTATTTGCCAGGGACTGTGCTAAGCACGGGAGTACAAACACAAGCAAAAAGAAAGAGTTCTTGCTGTCCAGAAGATTACATTCTAGTAGGGAAAGGAAACACTTTAAAAAGGAAGCTAAAAAATATCTACGCTTGCGTGTGTGTGTGTGTGTGTGTGTGTGTGTGTGTGTGTGTGTGTGTGTGTATGTATGTGTAGGGGGGGGAATAGGGGCATGATGGAGTCTCAATTGTAGCCTGCTAAGAAATGAATTTAAAAAAAAACAAAGATTTCGGCAACTATTCCCATCACTTTCTGACAAATAGAGGGGGAAGAAATGGAAACCGCGTCAGATTTTATATTCTTATGCTTAAAGACTGCTGTAGGGACAATTGCAGTCATGAAATTAAAAGGTGCTTGCTCCTTGGAAGGAAAACTGTGTCTACTCTGTACAGCACACTAAAGCAGAGACACTGCCTTGCTGACAAAGTTCTGTATAGCTAAAGCTGTGGTTTTTCTAGTGGCAGTGTATGGCTATGAGAGTTGGATTGTAAAAAAAAGCTGAGTGCCGCAGAATCAACACCTTTGAATTGTGGTGCCAAAGAAGACTTTGGAGAGTCCCTTGGACAGCAAGGAGATCAAATCAGTCAATACTTAAAGAAATTAACTCAGGCTATTCACTGGGAGGTTAAATACTGGAGCTTCAGCTTAAATACTTTGGTCACAAATGAGAAGATGGGACTCAGTGGAAAAGACCCTGATTTGGGGAAAGATGGAAGGCAAAAGGGAAAGGGAATGACGGAAAAGAAGGGATGAATGGATAGTGTCATGGAAACAATGAACATGAGCTTGGACAGACTTTGGGAGAAAGTGAAGAATAGAAGGGCCAGGTATGAGACGGTACATGAGGTCACGAAGAGTTGGACATGACTGAACAACAACACAGTAACAACAACCACCACCACTGGGAGGCCCCCCTAAATGGAGATGATGGAAGGGGCCGTCTAATCAGAGGGAGAAGTCTAAAGTGCTGAGGTCCTTCTGAGGTGAGAATTCCAGGACTAACATTTTCTTTCAAGATGAACTGTTTTCTGGGGCATGATGGAGGAGTCTGGAGTAGAGCTTGGAGAGAAATAAATTGTACCCTCTGAGTCCAGGTCCCCAGGAGGATCACCTTCCCAACCATCTCTCAGTTCTCCACACTTCACCTGGGCCGCCGGTGGGGTTATTTGTCAAGGAAGAAGAGGGAATCAGTGTGAAATTAGAGGAATATGGAAGAATTGGAAAAGATGGAGAATCAACATTACCAGCTGCTGTCCTTAGGAGGGGACTGGAAGTCCAATAAATGTTTTCTCCATGAGTCAATAAGATTTTGCTTTTCTTCCTTTGGTTAGAAGATGAAAGCAAACAGCAGAGTGAACAGAGATAATGGAGCATAGGGATCTGACCAAGGCCACGAAAGGAAATGGAAAAATACAGAGAAAAGTAATGTGAAATACTAGTGTTGTTTGTGTGGTTAGGAGATCCTGTAGTGTTTTCAGGAGGTGGTTGGAAAGAGGAGGGGTAAAAAGAAGAGGTGGAAAAATAAAAAGAAAAGGGAGAAATGTACCTCTGTGTGTGTGTGTGTGTGTGTGTGTGTGTGTGTGTGTGTGTGTGTATTGATGTGTGTATTTAAAGGAAGGAGAAAAACAGAAGTATTGTAAAGGAATAAAAGAACCAAGTAACCAAGGAAGGAAGACTTCCCCAGACTCCTTCTTAGGGCAGGGTAAAATCAAAACTGGAAAGATTCAGCAAGTTCATTCAGTCCAGCCCTGTGCCTGATTTATCAGTCCTTTCTACTGCATCCCTGACAAGTGCTTTCCAGCCTCTGCCTAAACATTATCATTGGAGACTGACTCACTTTCCCACGAGGCAACCTGTTCTATTTTCAGCCACCTCTAATTGTTAGAAAATTCTTCTCTGAGGCTGAAATCTGCCTCGATGTAACTTCTACCTTTTATTTCAGTCCTCTTTCTATCCTCTCCAGAGAACTCCTAGTCTGCTCCTTTTTCCACGCAACAGCCAGAAAGAAATTTGAAGACAGTATGATGCTCACCTCGACCAATTATTCTCTTCTTCAGTTACTCCTCTTTCTCCAATTGTTTTTCCATATGACATGAACACCTGACTTGGGAATTCTTGATTAGATGATCTCCAAGTTTCCTTCCAGCTCTAAAACCATGTTCCTATGATCTCGTGACAATATTACTATATGAATCCTTCCCTAATCCCCTCTGCTGCTTGGGTTGTACATATTCAGTATATTCTCATAGAGCTACATTTTAACTCCAGTCAGGAGTAAAGCTCCTTGTGATTAGGGATCATTTGCTTTTGTCTTTGTCTTTGTCTGACTTTGTCTGCTATAGTGCCCAGTCACATCAGGCTTGTGATATATTGCTTGATTCCAGATAAGGTTCTGACCAGAGACTGGTGAAGTAGGGCTAACAACCCTTCCCTTCCCCCCTTTTGAATGTGATACTCATTCAGCCAAAGATCTCACTGGGTTTTTGGTAACCACACCACCCTCAGGGTGCATATGGAATTTGCCATCAATTAAAACCTCCAGATTTTTTTTTTCCACATGAACTACTCATCTATTCCATGCTGTAGTTTGGCAATGGATTTTTAAGCACTTAAGTGCAGTTCTTAACATTTATCTCTATGGAATTTCATTAGATTTAGCTCAGCATTTCACTATATCATGTAAGAATGCCCATAGATCTCTATTTTGTCATTTAACATCTAAGCTATCCTCCTTAGCATAGCATTCCCTCTGGGTTCATTCACTAGCAAGTTGGATCCTCAGAGGGTGGCTTCTACTCCTACTGCCTAGGGTTCAAGAGATAATTCAAAGGGGCTGAGATTGCTGATGTTAATGAGCCCCCATCTGGTATGTTTCCCACAATATTAATCAATCAGCTGACATCAATTAGCTTTTTTTTTAGAGGGAATTTATTTAGAACATATAACAAGAACAGTAGACTTGACTGAGAAGGTATGGCAAGAACAAAATAATTCCCACAAACCAGAGGGAACATTTTTCCTTCACACACACATGCACGCACGCACGCACGCCCCTAGTAAGAGTGGGATCAAACTTATATTGCTATTCCAATGAGATACATGAGGTTGTAGGGAACATGAGGGGCTCAGGGATACCCTTGACTCCTGGCCCCAAGGAATTCCTATCAAGTCTATTTTGGGTTGAGGACATTTGGACATGGACAAGTGGCTCCCTGATTCATCTTGGCTGGTTCCTTATGAGACCGAGTGTGTTGGCCGAGATGGGGCATTCCATTGTTGCGCTAGGTAGAACAGGTTGCTCCTCAAGGCTGACTCTTCACTTGATTCAGCTACTTCTGCTACTGTTTCCATTGATCTCTATTACCAATTCTAGCTGCTGAGTGCATGACTCTTCTGACCTTTTGAAGTTCATGAGGTTATAACCTGGTCAACTCATGCATCTATAATGAGGAAAAAATAAACAGAAGAGACCAAAGGAACAGATGCATCATAAATTCCAGCTAGGTGGAAGATAGAGGCAGCTACCCTTCCTCCACCTGGAGGCTCATAGCAGTCCGCTTCAGGAGAAGATTGCCAGGAAAAAGAGCACGTTGATTCAGGTTGGGCTTGGCCTTTCTGGTATCATTGGTTCTTTTGTCTCCTCAGGCAATCAGAAGAGTCTTTCACTCTATGGTACCAGGCTCTTGCTCATTCTTGGCCAGGAGAAGGCTCCCCAGGCCTTCTATTGGATTGAAATCAAGTAAGATATAGTTTGCATGCTCTATGTGACTTACCAGGAAGGGCAAAAATGAGGATGCTCCAAGGACTAGGCTGTCAGTGTCCAGTCCCCTGTTATACTAGTGTCATGTCATCTGTGTGAGAAGCAGTGTGATTTAGTGGAAAAAAACATTGTGTTTGAAGTCAAAGGACTTGGATGTGGATTCTATCTCTGCTATTTTTGACCTGTGTGACCTCCAGCCTTATTCCATATATCTAGATTTCAGTTTTCTCATTGTAAAATGAAGATGTTCAACTAGGTCATTTCAGGTCTAATGAACCAGTTAGGTACGCATAAGATAAGCATGCTATTTATTTCTTCATTGAAGTTACTAATAAAAAATATTGGACAAGACATAGCCAAAGATAGAACTCTGTAGCACTCCAGTAGAGACTACTCTTCAAGACAACATCAACTTATTATTCAATGATATTCAGGTAATGCCTTTCAACCAACTTAGAGTCCCACTCTCTCCATCTTGTCCATAAGGATGTGGTGAAGGGGGCTAACAAATGCCTTCTTGAAATCTAGTTTCACCACGTCTACCACATTTTCTCGGACTGCTTCCTTCCTTTCCTCCTTTCCCAGGTATGACTTCACTCTCAATAACTGTCAACTGTAATCCCACTGATCTTAAAATATTGGAAGAAATGAAGAGTAGGTTTTCCTCTTCAGAGTATAACAATGCTGAAGTACCACCTTACATTCATAAAATAGGCAAAAATAACTAAAAGCTATGAAGCTTGGTGCTGTTGAGGTTGAATTGTCCCTGTTGAGCAATGACACATTCCTTATTAGTGGAGTTGCAAACTTATGTACACTTTTGTGAAGTACTATAGCAGTATACTGTAAAAGTTATGAAAATAACAATAACTTCTGACCCAATAATCCTATAATTGGGATAGCCTTAAAGTATTATCACAAACAACAGAATAACTGTTTACACAAAAATTTTCTTAATGGCATTATATATAATCAATTTATACCTCAACCAATAGTGTTTTCTATGCCTGTTTTCTTGTAACCTCTCCAATATTTGTAATTTTCCTTATATTAAATCACCTTCACCAGTCTGATGGATGTAAGGTAGAACCTCAGAGTTGTTTTAATTTATATTTCTCTAATAATTAGGAGCATTTTTTTCATGTGGTTATTGATAGCTTGGATTTCTTCCCTTGAGATCAGCCTGTGTCATTCAATAAAAACTGAAAACAACCTAAATATCCAATAATAGGAAAGTGGTTGAGTAAATGGGAGCACATTAATTAAATAGAATACAGGTATGAAGTATGCAAAGTAATCTAGAAAGCTCCATATGGAACACTGCAAAGTAAAGGAAGCAGAATCTGAAGGTTGGAGTCTATTCAATGACCATGTAGCAGGAAAAGTGAATAAGAATGAAGGAATGAATGAACAAAGAATTCTGAAAAAGACTTAGAGAGAGTAACTGAAAACATTTTTTTAGGATACTTTATGCTAAGCGGCATAATGGATAGAACCCCTGGGCCTAGAATCAGGAAGACCTAGTTCAAATTTGGCCTTAGACATTAACTATGTGACCCTGGGTAAGTCATTTAACTCTGTTTGCCTCATATGAACTGGAGAAGGAAATGGCAAACCCCTTCAGTATCTTTGCCAAGAAAACCCCGTCATGAAGAGTTGGGCATAATCGAAACAACCAAACAATAGCACGCATTGAAAAATGATTTTTAAGCACATTCAGTTGGTTGTATTCATGTTCAGGGCTAATCTTTCAATAGTACATTATTTTTAAAAGAATAATTTTTCCTCATGGAAAAATTGAGTAGCCTTTCTAATCGGGATATTTATATATAGTCGTAGGCCCAGATCTTTTGATCAGTGGTGATTGAATATGTGTTTCCATGTTCATCGTGGCCCTACGAAGCCTACCACCTAACACTGCTCTGTGATTAGACTTCTTGTTGGAGCTCCATCATACCTTTGTCTCCATATTTGTGCGGAAGTGATGCTTCCCTTCTCCCCCTTCTCACCTCCCAGAGATTAAATGAACTAATGTCTCTAGAGCTCCGTCCAGGGCCCTCAGAAAATGGGCAGCAATAAGTAAATGCCTTGGTCTGATTAGTGGAAAAAATGAGTTCCTTTTTAAGGCTGCGGGCTGAGCTGAGTACATCAACCTTACTCCGGATATTTGACTTCCTGAATCTTCCTGTGAACAATGCCATCTCTGTCTCACCCCTTGGTGAGCAGCCCTGGGAGAACCAGGTTCATTCATGTCACATGTCCTGTTCCTGGAGTGAGTCACTGGAGAATTGGGCTGCAGTTTTAACCTTCACCATGGAGGGAGGTGAGAAGTGTATTAGAATAGAAATCTTTCAACCCTGGTGCTTAATGTTCCCTTCCAACAACATTTTGCCCTGGGCCTTGATATGGCAAAAGGCAAATGAGGGTCACAGAATGAAGGCCAGTAGACTGAGTGACCTGCTCGGAATCTTCCAACAAAAACCCTTTCAGCTTTGCTCGGTTTAGTTTGAATTATCTGGTGGCAAACTCAGTGGTGAATGCTCTTCAGTGCTTGCAACTTATCCGTAAATGAAACTTTTCTCTGATGAAACTCTATCTGCAAAGCAGATATTTTTGACAGTATAAAAAAAAAATGAATGACCACCTGTCAGAGAATTTGGAGAGGAGATGCTTGTTAGGTACCAGTTTGGACGACAGGGCTTCCAAGATTCCTTCTACCTCTGACATTCTGTTATTAACAGACATTTTTTTCTTAATAAATTAGGTATTTGTTTTTTTAAATCAGACCTGTGATATCATTAGCATGGGGAAATGCTGGTGAGAAGCTGCCACAGATTGGCAATTTATGGTCTTAGAGAGTTTCCTGGGCCTTGATGGGTTAAATGACTTGCCAAGGATCTCACAGCCAATATGTCAGAAATGAATCTTGAACTGAAGTTTTGCTGATTCTGAGGCCAACTCTTTATCTACTATGTCATGCTTTGTGATTTTAAATAATAATAGTTCATAAATATAGAGAGGAGTCAGTCTTCAGGCATTGATTAACACTAGAAGGACTAGGCATGATAATTGATGCATAAAATTTATTATAATTTTACTCTGAAGTAAAATTGTTCATCCTATCTTTATTTTCTTTGCCTTGTGGATTTTTAAAATGCATTGTGCCAATTGATGCAGCTTAATCCTTTGAGGTTTTATTAAATTCTGTTCTTTCATTAAGAGCTTATTATGTGTCAGGTACTTTGCTGAGAGCTGGGGATATATAGAAAGGCAAAAACTGCCCTTCCCCCATGTCACCTAGCAGTTCTGTGAGGGAAGTAGCCAAAGTATTGTTCCATTTTACAGATGAAGAAAATGAGGCTTTGTGACATCTAACTGATGGCTGTCAGAGTTGGTATTCAGAGCCAAGCATATTTCTGGAAGCTCTCTTGTTTCTAAATTCAACATCCTAACCCCAAACTCAGGACTCTTTCTATAGCACCAAGCTGCGTCCTCCATCATTGTTGACGTTTTCCAAAGCAAAGGATGTGAGAATGGCCAATATTTCAAAGATCTGTGGCTTCCTCACTGTGAGACTGAACCGAAAAGGGGTAATAGAGGCAGAGGAGACTCCCACAGTAATGGAATTTCAACTTGAAAACTACAAATCTTTTGATGACATATTCACATGATGACATATTCATCACGGGTGACTCATGGGCCAATCCATATATGGCCTTCCAAATTCCTCCTTTCCTAAAGTTAGACCAGGACTCCTGAAAATTCTGGTAGATACCCACAGAGGAGGAAATATGATGTAGTGGAAAGAGGTAGTCAGCAGACCTGACTCTGTTGCAATTAGCTGTGTGACCTTGTGCCTCAGAGACATGACTTCAATGGAAGGAACACAAAAGAATAAATTGAAGGGTTTGCACTACATGGTGCTAAGGTTCTCTGCTAGCTTTCAGATTCCATCATTGTTTTGGAAAGTGTCACAGCACCTCAGACTGCAGCTGGGGCACAGAGAAGTCTAACAGAACTGGATTTGAATCCCTGCTCTGCATTTAATTCCTTTGTGACCTTGGGCAAGTCACTCAGTTTTTCTCAACCTCAGTTTCCCCAGCTCTCAGAGAAGATGGTTGGAATGGATGGTGTTTAAAGTTCCTTCTAGTCATCTTATTTTTTTTTTTGTATTACACCATTAAGCTAAACAAAAATAAAAACCACTTCCAAAAACCACCACAAATCAAATTTGCACTGTCCTCTGTAGCATCCTCCACTCCTTGAAAAGCCCCACCTGGATTTCAAGGAGACATCTGAATGATGGCCTTGGAGTTAAATTTCTATATTCCACTCCAGGTCCTAGAACTTGTTATAAATCTAAGAGCTGCTACTTACTGGCTCTTTGGCTTTGAGAAAGTTGTATCATCACTCTAGGCTTCGATTTGTGAAATGAGAGGGATTGGTTTTGCTGTTCACTCAAATCACTTCCAGGTCAAAATCCTACCTGGCTCTACCATATACTAGTAGCCTTTCTGCCATAGCCTTCATTTCAATCTCGTCCAGCTATGTAAGATACCGAGCTGTGAAGTCAGAATGACAGGCCGCAGAGAGAACTCTGTTGGGTCCAGTCCAGACCTTCAGAAGGTTGTCCCACAGGAGATGCATCTCAAGAGCCCTTCATTCCTGAAAGCAAGAAGACCCTTCCAGGCTCCCCCTAGAAAGAAAGCCTCCTATTGAAAGAGGAAGGAGAAAAATGAAGAAAGAATGGAAGGGAAAGGGGAAATTTCCTTTCTGTGGTTTTGAGATGTCTGAAGTTCTCTTACAAAGCTTAGGCTAATGATAAGATAATAGGATTATAGATTTAGAGTTGGAAGGGATTTTAGAGGTCATCGAGTCCAGCACTTTCATTTTGTAAATGAGGAAACTGAGGCACAATATGTAACTTACTCTGAATCAATCAGATAGGAAGTATCTGAGGTGAGATTTGAACCCACTCTTATGTCCAGTGTCCCATACAATATGCCATATGATTTTAGAGAGTTTTTCACATGAATTATCTCATTTGACCTTCACAACAACCTTATGAGGTAGGTGATAATGATTTCTGATATTTACATAGCACTTACATTTTTTCAGATCATTTTTATGTATATTATTTCACTTGAGTCTCATAACAACCCTTTGAGTTAGTTACTACAGCTATTATCATCTTTATTTTATAGCTGAAGAATTTAAAGGATGCATCTATGATCAGACAGCTTGTAATATTTAGAAGGTAGTATTTGAACCCATCTTCCAGATTCCAAACCCAGCTCTCTATCCACTTTGCCATGATCTTTCCAAGGGTAAGTACAGGTACTATGACCCCCAGTTTATAGATAAGGAAACTGAGGTTTAGAGAGCCTTAAATGACTTTTGCCAGTCCACACAGACAGGACCCAATCTCGACTCAATTCAGTGTTCTTGACCACCAACACATATCTAGTACTAACTTAAACAGACCAGAAATCGTAGATACCAGACAGGTCTCTGTCCAGTTAATAATAACAACACTATAGATCTGTATGGTATGTTTACTGTTTGAAGTACCTTCACTTCACCAATTGATAAATGGTCAAAGAACATGAACAAGCAGTTTTCAGAGGAAGAAATCAAAGTTATCCATAATCTCATGAAAATTCTCTAAATCACTAATAATTAGAGAAATGCAAATTAAAACAATTCTGAGGTACCACTTCACACCCATCAGATTGGCTAAGATGACAGAAAAGGAAAATGACTAATGCCAGAAGGGATATAGGAAAACAGGTACATTCATACACTGTTGGTGGAGCTGTGTACTAATCTAACCATTCTGGAGAACAATTTGGAACTATACATTATTAAACTGTGCATACCCTTTGACCCAGCATTACCACTGCTAGGTCTACTACCATTAGGAACACTACCACTACAAGGAGATCAAAGAAAAAGGAAAAGGACCTATATATGTACAAAAATACTTATAATAGCTCTTTTAGTGGTGGCAAAGAATTGGAAACCGAGGAGATGCCCATCAATCAGGGAATGGCTAAATAAGTTATGATATGTGAATATGATGGAATATTATTGTGCTGTAAGAAATAAGAAAATAAATATATTTTTATAAATATATGCATATTTGAATAAGATATAAATATATATTTTATAAAAATAAGAAAAAAATGATAAAGGGAATGGTTTCAGAAAAAAACCTGAGAAGACTTATATGAACTGATGACAAGTGAAGTAAGCAGAACCAGAAGAACAATCTACACTGTAACAGCAATATTAGAAAGATAATCAGCTGTGAAAGATTAGTAATTCTGATTAATTCAATGATCTACCACGATTCCAAAGGACTCACAAAGAAAAATCCTATCTACCTCCAGATTGAGAACTGATAGACTCAGATTGCAAATTGAAGCATATTTTTTCCTTTATTTTTCTTGCTTCCCTACCCCCCAAATATGGCTAATGCAGAAATATGTTTTGCACAACTTCATATGTTTAATATTCCTATGTAAATATGGGTATCATATTTCTTGCTTTCTCAATGGGTGTAGGAGAGGGTGGAAGGAGAGAGAAAATTTGGAACTGGAAATATATAAGTAAAAATTTGAAAAATGAGGTACCTTTATGGCTATCATCAATTACTTTATCTTCACAGTTCTGCCGGGCAATTATTATTATTATTGCTCCCATTTTATAGATGAAGAAACTGAGATACAGAGAAATCAAATCACTTGTCATGGAAGAGCCAGGACAAGACCTAAATTTCTTGGCTTCTATTCCTGCGTTCTTTTCAACAAGGTCATATAAAAATGGCATCCTTGGCCAACTTAGCTTTGCATACTATTGATTGCTTGGTTGAAACATTCATTTATTCAATAGACATTTTTTGAGTGGCTACTATGTCCAAGGCTCTACTTTAGGTGCTTGTGGTAAAAAAGACAAAAAAACTCCAACAATCTCATGGTTTACTGGGGAGGGTGGAGTGGAGAAAGGGATATGAAATGAGCACACATAAAGATGTGGCAGCTGGGTGGTGCCATAGGGCATAAAGCACTAGGCCTGGAGTCAGGAAAACTCATCTTCATGAGTTCAAATCTGGTCTCACACAGTGTGTGACCCTGGGCAAGCCACTTAACCCTGTCTGCCTCAGTTTCCTCATCTGTCAAATGAACTGCAGAAGGAAATGGCAAACCACTCGAGTATCTGTGCCAAGAAAACCCCAAGTGGGTCGTGAAGAGTTGGATATGACTGAACAACAACAAACACGTAGCTCTTGTGTCTGAAGTTCCCTCTTGCCGTTAAAGGCTGGGGTGCACTTGGGGGTGTCTAGAGTGGTTGGAATATGGAATATGTGGAGGACGATAATGTGAAATAAGACTGGAGAGACCATATGGGGCCTTAAGACGTCCGGCAGGAGTATCCCCACACCTCCAGTTGGGGTCATCACTCAGCAAAGTAACGAAGTAGATGAAGGTAGTTTGCCTTCAGTGCTTTTTTCTTTAATGCCTGACCTCTCTTTTTTAGCCTTTTCTAGCTTCCCCAAGGCTTGCTTTGTCATCAGCCTCCCTAGGGTAACCCATCTTTAAGAACTTTCTTACTGTCTCCTCCATTTACCCACCAATCCAAACTTAACTGTTTTGGGGTATCAGTCACCCAAGGGTCTTCTTGAGATGTAGTTTACCTAGTTAACTAATGACATTTAGCAAAATATTTACCAAATATGCTCTCATTTCCACTTCACAGCTGCTTCCTTTGAGTGCCCTCTCCTCCTGGAGGTCTTCTCTAAATCCTCGCAAGCTGATCTCCCCCCTCAAGCTTAATCTGGATACCCTGTGAATGAGCACTACAGCCTTATTATTCCTATTTTACAGATGAGGAAACTGAGGTGGAGAGAGGTGAAGTGATTTTCTTGTGGGCCCACAGCTAGTAAATGTTGGAGGCAGGATTTGAACCCAGGTCTGCCTGATTTCTGGTCCAGTGTTATATCTACAATACTGTGCTGCCTAGAGGGTTAATGTTTTACTCCTTCCGAGTTACACATTTGTGCTTTAACAGGAACCTTCTGGAGACCAGGCTTGAATTCAGAAGAATGATTGCAAATAGCAGGAATTATAGTCACCAGGGCGGTCGGAAGAAGGAGTTATTTTGGTTCTGGGGACATTTCAGTGGCCCTCAGGAGACATCATGTAGGCGGAGCTCTAGTGGGTTGATGCACAGGGCAGGCTTTGCCTTCAGGCTCTTTTGAGAGAGCTAGTGTGTGGGAGGGAGCAGAGGGGAGAGGGTGGTGAGGAGTAGGGAGGACTGACCATCAGAGTGGCTGCGGCTCAAATCTGAGACTACTAAACCTAGCATGGCCTCCAGTTGATTGGCTGGGCCAGCTCTTGCGGCCAGCAGGTGTCAGCACTCCCATTTATAAGAGACAAGGCCTTGTAGAAATAAATGTGGGCCCTTTGTTTCCCATGCTGTTCCCTGGAAGAATAAGGCCCCCGAGGGCCTGACTGTACTGTCGTGTTGTTATCTGACCAACACCAAAGCAGACTGTGCTTTGAACGGAAACACTATGGGAAGACAGAATGGGAACAGCTTTAGAAGCAGTCATGGTCAGGGGAGCTTGGACACCCTCATCCCTCATACTCCACTACCTAGTTAGATGCTGAGGCTCTGGTTTGGGTGGGCTTGTAAAAAAAAAGAAAAAAGAAAAAAAAAGAAAGAAAAGAGCCTTAGTTAAAATTTTAAATGGATTTTTAAAACCACCTTAGTCATTCCCAGTTCTAATGAGGGAGATGGAAGACCTGAGTTTAAATCTGGAAGGTTCACAAAGGAATCTAAGAGCAGAGCATCATAGCACCTCACAGTTGAGAGCTCAGAGACCATCGAGGTGTACCTGAGCAGACATCCCTTTGCAATATCCCTTTCAAGTGGTCATCCAGGCTCTGGGTGACAACCTTCAGTGATAGGGAACTCAGTCTTTCTAAGAAGCTCATTTTATTTCCGAACAGCTCTCAATTGGGAAGTTTTTACTTCCAAATAGGCTAAAAGGGGGAACAAGAAGGAATTGGAAGCTTCAAGTCTCCCCCTCTCCAATATCTTTTCTTGCTGGCTCAGAAATAGGTGGAGTAGAATTGAAAAAGAGAGAGAGAGAGAGAGAGAGAGAGAGAGAGAGAGAGAGAGAGAGAGAGAGAGAGAGAGAGGGAGAGGGAGAGAAAGAGAGAGAGAGAGAGAGAGAGAGAGAGAGAGAGGAGAGAGAGAGAGAGAGAGAAAGAGAGAGAGAGAGAGAGAGAGTGAGAGTTTCAGAGCTACAAAGGCCCTCTAGCCTCCATTCTGTCATTTGAAAAATGAGGAAGTTGAGGACTGAGGTTATTAAGTGCCTTTGCCCAAGGTTCTGAAGCTATTTACCAGAATCCAAGTTCCCCAGCTTTTGACCACTTTTGGCCTCTCCCTGCCTCCCAATATCCTTTGAGTGCATTAGCACTGGTGCTAAAGGAAGGATAACTGACTTTCTCACTTCCAGTGGGGGCAGGGGAGTGTTGGTAAAGGAACTGCCCAACTTTCTTCAAACTTGCAAGTGGCCTTGTATCCTACGAATTTGTCTAGTCTGCTTTTCAGGGGTTTCCAGACATGGCAAGGGTTTGGGGAAAAGTAACTAAAACTAATGTGAAAAGGAGATGTACCACAGTCAAAGGACTTTGAAAGTATAAGATGCTAGAGAAATCCCAGAGATCAATTTCCTCTTAAAATCCTGAAAATAGGCACTTTCTTTCAAGGGAAGAACCCGATGAAGAATAGATTCTTCTTCTGTGCCTTAGTTTCTGTCTCTCTGATGGGTGTACTCTTCATTAAACATTCAATTGACAAACATTTATTGAGAGGCCACTGTGGCAGATGGTATACTGTCGTACTGAATGAGGGCAATACAAAGATCAGACAGTATGTGGCTCATCCTCAAAAGGCAGCTAGGTGGTGCAATGGATAGAGCACTGGGTTTTGGAATCAGGAAGATGTCTTTATGAGTTCAAATCTGACCCCAGACACTTACTAACTGTGTGACCCTGGGCAAGTCACTTAACCCTGTTTGCCTCAGTTTTCTCATCTGTCAAATGAACTGCAGAAGGAAATAGCAAACCACTCCAGTATCTTTGCCAAGAAAACCCCAAATGGGATCAGGAAGAGTTGGACATGACTGAAATGATTCTATAACAACTTGCCCTGAAATTTATGATTTAATAGAGGGAAGGGGAGAATAAAGCTTGTATGAATAACTGCCACAGAAAACATAATTGAATAAGAGGTGTGAACAAAAAAGACTGAATAATGATGATTGAATGAATAAAAAGCATTATTAAGTACTTACTATATTTCAAGAGTGGAATACAGCTACAAAAAGCAAGACAGCCCCTGCCCTCCAAGCGCTTATTCTCTATGAGAGGAAGATAACACGTTATAGTGGTGGCCAGGGAAGCATGTTTTGGTCTGGAAAGTTGCAGAGTAGTATAAATTCAGCCTTAGGACAAGGGATTGACTGTCCTTTCTAGGAATAATAGTGTTGATTTGACTGTTGTTTCCAGAGCTAAAGGAGGAAAGCAATTGGGAATAGAGGAAGAAGGGAAGGAAAGGGGACACATACAGTGGCATAGCAGAAAAATGGCTGGAGATACAAAGATCAAATAAAATACGGCTCTTGTCCTTAAGTTTACAACTTAATAGAGGGAGGGAAGAATAAGATTACAACAGAAAATATAATTAAGAGGTGTAAACAAAAAGTTGAATAAGTGTCTTGGGTCTAGTTTAGTCTAGGTATGGTGAAGTCTCACTAGTCAGGAGCCCAATGGTCCTAGTAGGAGGGATAATGGCATGGATATTACCAGAGAGGCCAAAGAGCTTATCTTTGGCTAGGGGAACCAGGGCAGGCTCCTTGCAGGAGTAGGCATTTGATTAATTATGGCATTATTATTAATTATGATTGGACCTGGCATAATTAAGTAGGGGCTGTCTAAAGTTGCTTGGTTCTCCTTTAAGTTCTTACTAGAGTAAGAATGTGTTATACTGGAAAGGGTACTGGGTTTAGTACTGAAACATCTGGGCTGGCTTCTGTCTCCACCACTCACTACGCATGTGACTCTAATAAAGTCATTGTGGTTCTCAGCAGCTCAGTTTATTTCTCCATAAAATGAAGAGGTTTGGACAAAATTTTCTCAAAGGTTCCATTGTTTTTTGAAGTTTTCTCCTCCCAGCAATTATGGCTACAAGGTACTCTAGTAGAGCAATAGGTTAAATGTCATACTATGAAGTTAATATTTACTTAGTGTATTCAGCATTCATTGACTATAAGCTATTGCCTGGAGAATGGAAAAAGCCCAAACTTTGGACCTCTTTTCTTTGAGGAGAACCACCTACTGCAACCCAGCTTTGTTGAGTCATGTCCAACCTCTTTGTGACTCCATTCTCTTGACAAAGATATTGGGGTGGTTTGCCATTTTCTTCTCCAGCTCATTTGACAGATGAAGAAACTGAGGCAAACAGGGTTAAGTGACTTGACCAGGGTCACAGAGCGAGTAAGTGTGTGAGGCCAGATTTGAACTTATGAACATGAGTCTTGCTGATTCCAAGCCTTGTTGTTCTACCCACTGTACCACCTAGTTGCCTAGTTCAACCCAAGAGGTATCCTCAAAACCCCAGCGAACAGCTTCCCTTTAGACCGTGTGTATAGAATCAATTAGGGGTCCAGCTGTAGGCAGTAGGATCAAAGCCTCAGCAGAAAGCAAACCACTTGAAGTTCAAATATTTCATCTGGACTAGGGACACATTTACATTAAATTTTCGATGATGCAAAGAAAATAGGAGCCCTTTGAAAATGATTAACTTTTCAGCATTCATTTTTCAATGTAGGGAGTGGCAAAGCTCCCAGGATGTTTGAGACAAGAAATTCAATAGGAGTTGTCTTTCAAAAATTGGATAACCCTTTTCTCAGTGGTTAGGTCTAAATCCTCATTGTGTTTTTCTCAGGTTTTTATCCTTTGGAATGGTGTAAATTTCAAGGGTGTGCTGGCATAAGCTTTGAGAACTGGTTGTTAAATTTTCTATGTGAGCGTTTATACCTCAGAAATTGGTGAATGCTACAAATCAGGAATTGATTTATTGTTTTGTTGCTTGTCTCTAGATCTAAGCAATGGAGAAAATGTTAATATAGATTAAACTTAAAATTATGTCATGGGTACCTATTTTTCCCCTGGAGAGTTGGTTGTTAAACATTTCTCAGCATACTACTGGATAGAATGGTCAAGTGTCAAGAAGCAGACATTGCTTGACCCAGAGAGACAAAGCATTCCATGGTAAAATGAGCCTGTTAAGATGTCCTATTACTTTACGTGACTTATTGCCTGGGTTACCTTGAGCAAGTCATTCTCCAACTCTGCGTCGTGTGAGCTTCCTTATCTGTAAAATGAAAGAAGTGGAGGAGATGAGCTCTAATGACCCTTCTCACCGTGGATCTGCTTCATTTTGATGGAGTGGAATGGTGGAATGAATTTAAATCTCAATGAAACTATCCAGTCCTAGTAGAAAACTCACCCATTGTGACTGGGAGTTGTGCATTCTGACATCTAGACACAGGCTGACACACCCGAAGGAATAAATTATCCTTTCAGGGGCATTATAATAGTAAGAACCAGTAGGTGAAGCATTTAAAGGTAAGGTAGCATCGTAGATAGCATTCTGGGCTTGGAATCAGGAAGACCTGGGCCCCAGTTTTGGCTTCGGGCATTTGCTGGCTGTCTGATGGGGGAGGGTATGACATTGAACCTCTTATGTGCCTCAGACAGCTCCCTAGGATTTATATATTAAGGGGGGAAAAGGGAATAAGTATCTGTCACCCACAATATACTAGACACCTTGCTAAGGGCTTTACAATTATTACCACATTTGATCCTCACAACCACCTTGGGAGATAGGTGCTACTATTACCATGATTTTATAGATGAGGAAACTGAGGCAAAAAGGGGTTAAGTGACTTGCCTAGGGTCACAGAGCTAGTGAGTGTTTGAGGCCAGATTTGAACTCAGATCTTCCTGACTCCAGGCCTGACATGCTATCCATTGCGCCTCCTAGCTTAATAAATATTTGGGGATTGGATTAGAATTGTATTATAAAGTACTAAAATTAGGAAATTCAAACATACTTGTGCTGAGCAAACAGACTTCCATTTACTAAAAGTACTTCAAAAAGTAGTTGCTTTGCAGATTAAACTGATAATTAGCTTTAGGAATAGAAATGTAAATGGAAACACAGTTTAGGAATGAACAAATTATTGTCCCTACCTAGTGTTTTCTCTTTAGCTAAGACTTAAGGATACTATGTCTTCTTAGACTCATCTTTACAGTTGGATACATGGAACTTGATTCTTTCTGCCCTTGGAAGGACACAGATAATAGGCGATTAGTGAAGTCACTGTTGCCTTTCTGAGCTTGTTTCTGAAAAGTGGTACCTTGATTAGTACAGAGCTCTTAGCATCGTCACACCAACGCAACAGTTGCTGAAAGAAATGAAATGAAGGAAAAATCTCACCTGTTGAAATACCTACACCCTAAAGACACCATCAAGGAGAGAACTCTTAGAGGAACATGGATCTTACTCTAACTATCACAGTATCCTGGGGAGCTGACCAGCTCCCAAGGTGTGATAGGGGGATAACCCAAGTACTCAGAAGGAGCAGGTCTCAAGATCCCTGACCTGCTGGCCTTCAGCATCTTGATCTCTCTAGTTTCCTATCCTTTTGTCTCTCTCCTTTTCCCTTCAACTCTCTTTCTCCACTTCGATCTCTTCACACTCTTTCTTCTAACCTCTCCCTCCCTTCTCCAACTCTTTCCTTTTCTCCTCCCTTTGGATATTGATTTGACATATTAATCATTACAATAATAGCTAAAAATCCCACTGTGCTCCATTAATCAAAAGGAAAATCCTGTGTCAGCCACCAGATACTGTAGGGTACACTCCTACATTCTTCCCAGGCCTTTGGACAGCAGAAATTTCTAAGGTTCCACTTATTAACCAAACAGGAGGCCATTATGTAAAGCTACACTGAAGACGGAAAATGGGGAGAAGAATGTGGGAGGGCTTCAGTCAATGGAGTTGTTCATTAGTCACCCGTTGTTGAGCCTGACAAGCCCAGAAGAAAACCTTGGGTTCTCCTGGGGCATGAACTAGAGACTTTTAGAGGTCAAGTCCTTAGGAGTATTGCCAGGGGTTGGTCAATGTGACTATGAGGTTAAAGTTTGGCTTTGTTAATAGCTCTTATTACGATAAGGATCTAAGTCACGTGGAGGAGGAGAAAAATAGAAGAACTACCCCTCCCCAACCCCCAGAAGGTCTATCCAGTCTTAGCTCATTAGCTCCCTGGGTGTGGTTGGGGGTGGCTTCTTGCCATGCACCCAGGGGATGCTACTTCCTGTACTCTGGATCAAACTTCCCAGATATCTTTCTTCTTGCCATGTAGAAAGCGCCTGTTCACGTGGAAAGAGCTACCTGGTGCTTTGGGAAGCAATGGGGTGACGAAGTCCAACTAATTATTTTAATCCTAGAAGGCTCCTAGATATAGTGGAGAGAAAATTGGATCTGAACCCAGAAGCCTTGGGATTGAATGCCAGCTTTATCACTGAATGTTAGGGAGGCTTGGGGCAAATTACTTTAGTGCCCTGGGGCTTAAGGTCCCGTGTGTGTAAAATGAGTGACTTAGATGCAGTGGTGCTAAAGGCCCTTCCAGTGATAGATTCCATTATCCCACAACTTCAGGAGCAAGTTAGCTTCTTGGAAGGAAAGCAAACATCACTATTGTAGCTATAGATGCCACCCACTCCCTGGCCACCCATCTTGCAAACACAATTAATCACAGGGGGACTGAATGAGAACGTGTGAAGGATTTGTGTAAGGTAGCTGCATCACTGGAAAAACAACTGAAACCATATAATCTAGAAATCGTAGAGCAGAAAGAGATAGCTAGGTGGTACAGTGGCTAGAGGGGCAAGCCTGGAATCAGGAGGACCTGAATTCAAATCCAGCCTCAGACACTCAGTAGCTTTGTGACCCTAGGCAAGTCACTTGACCTTTGTTTGCCTTAGTTTCTTCATCTGTAAAATGGGGATAATAATAGCACCTTCCTCATGGGGCTGTTTGTGAGGATCAAATGAGATAATTAGAAAACACTTAGCACAGTTCCTGGCACGTGGTAGGAGCTATATAAATGTGAGATGCTATTATTTACAGCTCATGACATCTAACATCCTTATTTGACAGATATAACTGAGGCCATCTTAATTTATGAAGGGAAATACATATTTTTATTCTAAGCAGAATAGCAAATTTCTTGTAGGTAGGGTTAGTTTGTCTTATAGGTAGAATTTAGAAATTCATTCGTCAGACAGTAGAAATATGTAAAATGGCAATAGTTCTTATCCTTGTCTGTAACGTGGATTCATTCTAAATATTCTTTCCCAAAGTGACATAACTAATATTTGTCTAATAAAGATAGGTATTTATTAAGCAACTACTGTGTGCTCAATACTGTGTCAAATGATGTGGAAATTAAAAAAAAGACACGATTTCTTGGCCTCAAGGAGCTTTCAATCTAATTGGAGAGATAATGGAAATACATAAAACAGCTAGAGGGTAGTATAGTTTGATCAATAATACAATGTTAGATATGCTGTTTTTTATTTAATGAGGCAGTTGGAGTTAAGTGACTTGCCCAGTGTCACACAGCTAGTGAGTGTTATGTGTCTGAGGCCGGATTTGAACTCAGGGCCTCCTGAATCCAGGGCTGATGCTATATCCACTGCATCACCTAGCTGCCCTTAGATATACACTTGTAGATGGGGATAGGGGCCTTTTATTAAGGACATTGTGACAAGAATAGAGGATAAAAGTAGCCAGTTGTCCTACTCCTTCGAAAATGTCTTCTGGAAGTTCATTAAAGCTCAAAGGTAATTTCCAGGGCCCAGACCCTTGTTATAAGAGACATGAGGGAGTTAAAAGGAAAGCGTTCAACCTGATCACTTTCCTATGCAAACTAGTAGGATTGTAAGCCTAACTTAGAAATGAGCTGATTTGCAGTTGATTCAGGGAAATCTTGCAAAAGACCAATGACATTCTGTTCTCTTCGAGGCAGAAGCTATACAGATGAAAACGCCAGCAGATGTCAGCAACAGCTTGGGGGGAAAGCGATAGCAGCAATGAAGATGTAATGAATGGATAGATGAACAAAAATAATTTATTAAGTGCCTTCTATGTGCCCAGCACTGTGCTAACCACTGCAGATACAGGTAGAAGATTGAGACAGTCCCTGTACTCAAGGAGCTCACCTTCCAACTGGGGAAGACAAGAAAAATAAGAAAATTCAGGTGCAAGGCCTATGGAAAGGCCCAGAAGTTTGAAGAGAATGGCAGTGGGGTGAATTGGAAGGCCCAGGGTTCCTTATGGTAAACCAAGAGGTCTAGGGGATATGGTTGCAGGACAGATAGTAAAGCCTGGATGGTGAGAGGTGGGGGAGGAGAATTTATCTTATGAGAATCAATCAATCAATCAATAATCATGTCTAAAGCACCTACTATGAGCTAGACATTGTTCTGGACACCCAAGATACAAATATAAAATCAATGAAACCATCTATACTCAAAAGGAGTGTATAGTCTAATGGGTATGTGGTGGGTAGAAGAGGAGCCCCTGCTGGATTTCCCTTGTCATTTAATTTGCTACTCTGTCTTAATGAAGACCTTACTATTTGAATTATAATTCTTTCCTGGTCTATGGGAAGAGAATATACTGATGGGGAACTTGATCTATCTTTATATAACTAACTACAATTATCCCCCAACTTCCTGTAACTGATCCTGGGACAACGAAAGATTCCAGAATCATGGGAGACATGTTAGGTTAACAACAATTGTTTTTAAAAATATCTGCTATGTGCCAGGCACTATGCTAAGCACTGTGGATACAGAGAATGGCAAAAAAAAAAAAAACCAGACAAAAACAAAAGTCCCTGCTTTCAAAGAGTCTCAGTCTATGGCAGTTTGGTAGGAGATAGAGAGAGATAGACAACATGTAAACAATGATGTACAAAAAAGACAATGAAGAATAAATTGGAAATCATATTAGAGGGAAAAGTGGAACCTGTGCTATATACATTCCTTTTTTTCCCTCTTTCCTAAATTGCAGGTGGATGGAACTTCCTGGTTATGAGAACAGGAGTGAGCATAGGGAGTAGGGAAGGAGCCGACATGGCCTGAAAGTGAACAGGGCTGCTTTGTACTGGACTACATCTTCCTCCAGGTCTGTAGGCCTAAGATGAGGTCAAAGCCACACTGGTTTCTGGAAGCTTAGAGATTTCTGGGTGTCATTGGCCCAGGTGATCATTACAAAGATGGCAGGAAAATGGTTGCCTCTGTAATGAGGCCATAGAGGGCAATGCCTAAAACAAGGGTGGGGAACTTGTGGCCCTGGCCGTCTAAGTTCTCAAATTCGGCCCTTTGATGGAATCCACACATTCAAAGGTCTGCATCTGAGAACCCAGAGCGCCACTTGCGACCTCGAGGCCACAGCTTCCCCACCCCTGGCCTAGATGATACAATGGCCAGGGAAAGGGGCCAGCCACAGTCTGGAGAGGACAGGCTGTTTGCTGGCCCACAAAGCCCCGTGTTTCCTGACAACTTCCCAGTCTGTCTTGGATTGCCTTCCCTGTGTCCATGTCAACAAGGAACCAGCATTTACTAAGTGCTTACTATGGGCCACGCATAAAATGGGGTGTGCTGGCCGCTGCCACACAGCTAGAGTTTGGATTTCCACAGAGTCCTGTGACTCTCCCCTTTGCCTGGCTAAAGTCAGAAAATCAAATAAAGGTTGGAGGAAGCTCCCTTGTCGTTGACCTCTGGGGAGTGTGTGAAGGGAAGCCAGTCTAATATGATTACCAATGAGCCCTCCTCCTCTAAGCCCTCCATCCCAGGAGGGAAGAACTGTCCTTGTCAAGGTCATCAATTGGGCCTGCATTTCATTCAGCTGACTGAGGGAGAAACTCTCCTTTGCCCTCTGCCACTCCTCGGCCCTGAAGGCGCAGGGTGACTCAGTGGTCCTGAAGGCAGCTGGGGTTAGCTGAGCCTGATTCAAATGCCAGGAATGTTCAAATAGCATGCTTTTCTATGAATAGCCTCTCCAGCTGTTCTCCTGGAGTTACCCTCTCATCCAAAGTACATTTATACTATTCCTGTGTATGAACCCAAGCAGGAAATATTGAAAGTCTTACCTTTGGCCCTTCAAGACCAGCTTCATTGTCTTTCTCTGTTCCATAAACTCCCAGCAAGTGAAATATTAACTTCTGGTAGGATACCAGGTGACCAGTAGTCACCAAAAGTTCTCTTTTGCAGAATGCCTGAAAGGGCTGCACTGACCTGTGACTTCTGTAACCACTGATTGATTTTTGGCTCATTTCAAATATCATAAAAGCAGGGGAGATTTTTCCCAACCTTCAAATTTAATCCTGAATGACAGTTACAATAACTAAGTGATAAAAATGGACAGGAAAGTATAGTGGAAGGAGTCACAGGACCTGGGTTCAAATCCTGTCTCTGTTACTTCTTACCTTCATAATCTCAGCTAAATTGCTACTTCTGGGCCTCAGTTTCTTTATCTGTAAAGTGAGGGGACTGGATGGTTCTGCCATTTCCCTCCCATAATCCTCAGTATGCTAGCTGTATGCCAAGTCCTTGTTCCCCAGCTGGCTTCCCTGTCCCTTCTCAGCAAGAGCAAAAGCAGCCTTTTGAAAGACACTGGGAGCTGGAAGTTGCTGGCTAATGATAAACTGGCTAAAACAACAGTAACAACACTCCTGCCTTAATCGCCTCTCATTGCCTGCAGATACCTGCAGACACCTGCAGCGCCCTGGAGGGGGTGGCCCTGAACTCTCCTAGGTCCCCAATCCTCTTGGGGCAGCCACAGGGGCTCAGTTCCAGTCAGGAGTTGGAATCTTGGGCTGAGGGCATATGATTTTGAGATTTACCAGGACAGTGTGCTCACTTGAAGGCTTCTCTGGTGACAGATTCCATGCCAGGACAGAGTGACCAGATCCACTAATGAGCTCCTTGCCAGTAAGGATTGTTTCAGTGACTGTATTTGTAACCCCTAGTGCCAAGCACAGTGCCTGGCAGAGAAAACTACCTAATAAATGCTTGATGGTTGCTCAACTGGCTGCTCAGCACTGGAAGGGAGCTCAGAGCCTATGTGGTCTGAGCAGTACATACCCTAGCAAGGATCACCCTGCTGAGATGGATGGAACATTGAACTCAGAGTCAGAAAGACCTGGATTCAAATGCTGCCTCATGCCTTTGCTAGCTGTGTGACACTAGGTAAATCATTTCACTTATCTTTCAGTGGATTCTGTATAAAGTTTGTTTGTACATTCTTGTTTGCCTGTTCTCTCCCCAGTTAGACTGTGAGACCCTTGAGAATAGGGACTGTGATTTATTTATTGATTTCTTGATTTATTTTGCCTTTCTTTGTATCCCAGGCACTTAGCATGATACCTGGCACAAAGTAGAAGCTTAAGAAATGTTTATTGACTGATGCTCTGTGCCACAGTTTCCTCATCTGTAAACTGGGAGGGTTAAACTTAATGATCTCTAAAGTCTTTTAGAATTCTAAATCTGTGATCTTATGATTCTGTGAATCCTTCCTACAGTATCCTGACAAAGGATCCTCCAGTTTTTCTGTCTGAAGAGCTCCAGGGACGGGGAACCCACCTTCTCCTTTGGGCTTCCCTTTTCCCTTTTGGACTCCTCTAATTGGTAGGAAGTTTTTCTTGACATAGATCCTAGGGTTACTTTCTGCAACTCTACCCATTACTCCTAATTGGGTGCTCTGGAGCCTATGTTTTGTGTTTTGGTTTTTTTTTTTGATGTGCCTTTCCTGGCTGGCACCAGATGGACTGGACTGAATATGTATATGTGTATTTCTATCTGTGTGTCCAAGATTCCCTGAGGAATGGGGGGTGGGGATGGGGTGATAGGTGGGAATGTGCTGGCCTTTCAGAGAAGTATTACTTTGAATCAATCAATTAGTCAATAAACATTTATTAAGTACCGACCATGTGCTAGGCACTATGCTAAGTGCTGGGATACAAAAAAGATGTAAAAGACAGTCTTTGCCCTCAAAGAGCTTACAGTCTAATGAGGGAGACAACAGGCAAAACAATATATGCAAAGCAAGCTATATACAGGATGAATAGGAAATAATTAACAGAGAGAAAGCCCTGAAATTAAGGAGGGTTGGGGAAGACTTCCAGTAAAAGGCTTAAGAGGGTCTAGAGAAGCCCGAAGGCGTTGGCATCTTCCAACTCTGTGTGCCCTGAAAGCATTAGTACTACAGAACCTCTGACGTCCCCAGGGAATACTTCATAGTTGGACGTGCCCAACTTTGCCTCAAGTCGAAGCTTCAGGAACTCTTGTATAGAGGTTGCCAGTGGATTCTCTATGGTCATTGCTGAAATGGGCAAAGTGGCTTGTGTTCCAAGTGACAAATAAGTCTCTCTCTCTCTCTCTCTCTCTCTCTCTCTCTCTCTCTCTCTCTCTCTCTCTCTCTCACACACACACACACACACACACACACACACACACAGTCATTTGGAGCCACAAATACATTAGGCAGTAAAACATTCAGTTCTTCAATTTCTCCTAAAAGGCAAGATCCATATTGGCTGGATTAGGAATATCTCCATGGCAATGCTTTCCCGACAATTTATCATTTCACATGACTTTACTATTAGCTGGTCTTATGCTTGGTCTTGGAGATCTGCTGTGGTCATTTCAGCTGAGCTCATGCTCTCAGCAAAAAAAATGAAAAAAACAGTAGTCTCTCTGCAGGAATCCTGCCCTCCTAAAGACTCAGAGACCATAAAAATTTTCACACTATACTGGAAAACAGTCCTGTGCTCCTTCCCCCACCCCCCAACCTTGCCCCAGCACCACCAGTTTCGGGGGATGTTGAGTTTAGGAATAATAACAAGAGAAACTGTTAGAAGAGTGTTTGTGTTTTCTAAATGCCCAGCAGTGAGTCTGAGGGAGGTTCATCAGTAGGTTTTGTCATTCATCACGGCTGCCAAATGGCCCTGCATGAAAGATTTTGTGTAAAGCTGGGAAAAAGCTACTGAAGGGACCCAGGTTGCAGGAAAACAGGACAGAAGATTTCTAACAGCCAACTAAGGAGGAATCTGGATGGTCTGAGCTAATTGTCCATGGGACCAGGGGAGAGAAAATGTGGTCTGGTGGAATACTAATCACTCACATTTCTTTAGTGCCTTTAGGTTTATAGGGCACTTTCCCCATAGTTTTATGATCCCCTTATTTTCCGTTTGAAGAAGGATACTGAGAGGTTGGGTGATATGCACTGAGCCACACAGCCAGGCAGTGTCTAAGCTAGGATTAGAGAACAATTCTCATGATTCTAGGCTGGAAGGACACTCCCCACCATGATTCACTACCTCTAAACAAGCAGTTGAGAGATCTGGGTTCGAAACCCAGTGTTGTTGCTAATTTTCTTTGTGACTTAGTGACTATAGATAGATCATTTAATTGTAACAGTATCTGCTCTACCTATTTAAGTGAGAGCATGAATGTGGAAGCATTTTAAAAAAAAATATTCACAGTTGAACTAACTCTTAAAAAATCAAGATTTCAAGATTCTCTCTTGATTCTGTCTCTGATAATCAACATTATATATCATGCAAACTAATATATTAATGTATTAGATATATGATAATTAACATATATTATATGTGATATGTGATAATCGTTGTTATGTATTATTACATATTATGTGATAATCAACATTATATATGATATATGACTTTATAATATATTACATATTAATATGTGGTATTTAATATTATATGTTATAATCAACATTATATATGCCTTAATATATTTATATGTAGTATGATAATCAACATCATCTATTATATATTATAATATTACATACTAATATATTACATATAATATGATAATCAGTCTGGGGTTAATTTATCTGGGTGTCCCTCACTGAGGGAAACTATACATAATATCACAGCACGTTAGACTGACAAGACATCCACGTGCTAGGTGGTGCAACAGACAGAGCTCTGGGCCTAGAATCAGGATGACCTGAATTTAAATGCAGGCTCAGATGCTTCCTAGTTATGTAATCCTGGGCAAGTCACTTAACTTCTGTCTACCTCAGATTCCTCATCTGTAAAATGGAGCTAGTGATAGCACCTGCTTCCAAAGGTTCTGAGGGAAAAATGAGATAATATTTGTAGAGCATCTTGCAAACCTTCATTGCTGTGAAAATATTAGCTACTAATATCAGACAGGTACCAATTTCGGAACTGGATAGGCTGGTTTATAAATCATTCTGGTACTGAAGGCACATTTTGATATAGAAACTATGCTACAAATGGTGGTTAGTTTCCCAGGCTAGCCCACAAGAGCCAAACTAATCTATAATGTAGCAGGATTTGTAGTACTTTACTTTGTAGTCTGGATTTTGAAAACAGGAGGTCTTGTGGTGGTACAAGTAGGAAGAGGAGGAAGTTGAGTTTTTTCCTGTTTCACTGAGTACTGGATCCACTAAGGAGGCAGCTAAGTGGCTCGGTGGATAGAGTGCTGGGCTTGGAGTCAGGAAGACCTGAGTTCAAATCCAGTCTCAGACACTTACAAAGCTGTGTGACCTGAGTAAGTCACGTCACCTCTGTTTGCCTTCATACACTGGAGAAGGAAATGGCAACCCCCTCTAGCATCTTGGCCAAGAAAACTCAATGGACAGTATTGGTGTGCTCTGATTCACAGGGTCACGAAGAGTCAGACAGCAATAAGATCCACTAAAGACAAAAGTTTGCATTAGCTCCTCATGATCCCCATTTTGTTGTGGTTTACACTCGACAAAGCTTTGGGACCTTTTGCTTTCTTTTGTGAATCTCTCTCCTGACCATTTGCTTGTAGAGCTGCTTCCAGGCAACAAAAGCATCATGCTCATCTCTGCCTTCTACTGGAGTCCCCTGCCTGGGACTGCTCTAGCCTTCAAAGCTGTCCATACAAAATTCTGGACTCCCCCCTTGGCAATGGGGGGCAGGGTGGGGTGGGGTAGGGACAGGAAAGAGTGTAAAGGGAGATAGAGGAATGGAAGGATCACACAGATGGATGGGTTGCTTCACTTCTCTAGAGAGACAACCTCTTCTCAAGGTTCTTACCCTGAATGATAGAGGTGGAGGTTCCTCGTGGCTTGTGGCAGTATAGTAAAATGAATTTGGACTCAGAAGATGTGGATGGAAGCCTGGCCCTGCCACTTACTACCTGTGTGACCTTGGGCTAATCACTTAATCTCCATAGGCCTCAATTTCTTTTATTTATAGAATGAGAAAGATGGATTATATGTGGATTATATGGCTTCTGAGGTCTTTTCTACCTTTAAATCTATGATTTGTAAGGCAGAAATTCCACATGTAAGGATACCTCTTTAAAAGCAAATCTAATGGCTGAAAATCTAGGTTTATAAAAGAGACCAATTAAAGATTCATTATAATATTCTTTTAATTTGTGAGCTCCCAAGAGCATTTAAGATATTAGTCAGTTTACAGAAATGGGCACTCCACTTTTCTGGAACACATCTATTGTGCAAAGGGAGGTCAACCTGAACACTTCCCATCAATTTGTTGAAATGTTTCCCTGTTTTATTTAAAGAGATGGAATGGAAAGAAGTGCCTTGGGCTTGAAATCAGAAGCCATCACTTCAGATGGCTACTCAGCTTCAGGATGTTCTGAGGCCCATTCCAGCTTCCTGATGAGGTCCACTCCAGCTTCACTCAGGATGTTCTGAGGTCCATTTCAGCTTCCTGATGAGGTCCATTCCAGCTTCATTCAGGATGTTCTGAGGCCCATTCCAGCTTCATTCAGGATGTTCTGAGGCCCATTCCAGCTTCCTGATGAGGTCCATTCCAGCTTCATTCAGAATGTTCTGAGGTCCATTCCAGCTCAGAGATTCTGAGATCCTATGGCTTAACTCACTAAGAGATTCTGTTTCCTCATCTCTGAGATGGGGTCATGATAATTGCCCTGTAGTCATCAAATTATTATCAAGATCAAATAATTTTAACAATTATTTGAATATGAAAACATGCTCTTGTTATTGCTAAACACCTTCATAATTATTCTGCCCCAACTAGGATTATGTATTTATGGAAGACAAAGACTATATTTTCAGTTTCTTCTACTCATGCCTGAAAATAACCAATACTTATGTTCTACGCACAAAATGAACCCAGTAAATGCTCTTAGCTAAGAACTTTGATCATTAATTGGTAACATAGGGTAGCAGGTATGGGCTAGACAGAAGAAATACATTCCTTTCAACATAATACATTTGCAGAAGCTGGAATGTTAAGCTTCCTAAAGAAAGCTGAGGGAATGAAGAACTCTCAGTTTTTCAACAACACTGACTCACTGATAAAAGAGCCTGTTAAAGAGTGCTGTGTTTGGCTTCTTTCCACCTGCTCAAATCATCTGAGACGCAGTGTCTCTACAGGGTAGAAAACTGGTCTTAGAGTCAGGAAGACCTAGGTTCAAGTCCCTTTTCAGACACGCACTGACCATATAACTCCAGACAAGTCACCTCTCAATGCGCCCAGGCAGCACTCTAAGAGTGTGTGCCAATAAGCATAGACCAAGGAAGCCATAGATCTGGTCCTATCTCATTATATTGTATATCATTATGTCATCTAGAAGCTCAGAGCTGAAAGAGATCTCAGAGAACTGTGCTTGAAGACACCCAGTACCAAGGAACTCATTACCCCGAGGAGTCCATGCCATTTTTGGACAATTCTGTTAGAACGGTTCTCCTTCTGTTACACGGAAATCTGTGTCTCTTGGGCATCAGGTTCAGTGATGGATACCCTAAAGTCCCCCAAATATTATTTTTTCGTGCACAATTCTGAAAGATTGGAGGATGGATATTATATTGGAATGCAAAAATATTGTGTTGATGGTTTTTCCCTCAGCCAACAAGTATTTGAGTGCCTACTACATAACAGACACTGAGCTAAATGATAAAGATACAAAGACAAAAATGAAGCAGGACATGCCCTCAAGGAGCTTATATTCTGTCAAAGGGAACAACATGGAAGATATGAAGATCCTTGTATTCAGCACCTCAGAGCTCTGGAGCCATACTTATTTGATGACAAATCACTTTGGAACCCATCTCCTTTGGGAGATTGAAGGAAATTTGGAAGGTATTCAGAGGAGGAAATTAAATGATTAAGGTAAAACAGGCTTGTCTATAATGAAAAATTGACTATGGATAACTTATTTAAATGTTGACTTAATAGAGATATGATTACAGCTTATAAATATTTGAAGAGAACAAATTTAAAAGGTGGAGTCTAGATATTTTATCTAGGCACCAGACAGTGTAAATAGGAGTGATAGGATGACTTAAGAAAAAGAGGAAATTATAGATTGGTTGTAATTCTCCCTCCCTGAATCTTAGGTTTTTTTAATATCCTACCAGGGGAATTGTGGGAATTGAGTGAATCACACTGACTCCATCTTGTGACTCAATTTTGATCTAGCTCAGTTCCCTTTCTATTCAATTATGGGTCTAGTCCAATTTCTGTCTTGCGAGAAACTTTATTCAATTTTGGGAATTGTGAGAAAACTTCAGTGTATTGTTTGAAGCTAGCCCTGCATGGTCCAGAAGCTGGACCACCTCTACCTGTTGCTTAGAGACTCTTTAACTAAGGACTTGGGTTATGCTGACCAGACTCTCAGATCTGAATATTGATGCAAGGAATTTTCTCAAAATTATACATTTTTTTTTTGGCTAGGCAATGGGGTTAGGTGACTTGCCCAGGGTTACACAGCTAGTAAGTGTCAAGTGTTTGGTCTGAGGCCGGATTTGAACTCAGGTCCTCCTGACTCCAGGGCTGGTGCTCTATCCCACAATTCTACAGCTCAAGCCACTCATTTGTCTTATGTGAAAACCAGCCCCTTGCTTGTCAATAAGTTACTATTCCTTTGTTCTTTTGATTGAATATAGACAGTTGGCTGGGAGGGGGACACCTCTTTTCTGATCTCAGAGAACTGTACCTGTTTGCTCTCTCCCTCCCAATTTGGAAAGCCCCTAATCTTTTCTCCAGTTAGAAATCAGATCGCCTAATTTTGTATCGTGGTTTATATCCTATTGATTGTTTTAATGCATAAAAATCTATCTCCCCCTGTATTTGAGGTTTAGTGCCAAGCTGAGCAGCCCTGGTCTCAATTTGTTATGCAGTTGGCATGCATTGCTCAATCAATATGCTTGGAGGCTCAAACCTTTGTTTTCTTGGTTATTTCAGATTTCACCCCCCATATACTTAACTGATGATCTAATTCTGGATTATAAGAGTGGTTATTCTATTAAGTCAATTCAATACACATTTTTAAAGTACCTGCTTTTGTGCAACACTGGGCTAGGCTCAATGAATAGTTAAAATCCCAGAATCTTTGACCTAAGTTTCCCAGTCATCTAGTTCAACTCTCTTCCTTATGGATCAATCGATAACACCCCTGATAAAAAGATCAACAGTCTTCCAGGGCTTCTCATTACCTATTAAATAAAGTTCAAACTCTTCTGCCCAGGTTTCAAGACTTCTACAATTTGGCAGCAGCCCAAGTTTCCAGTCTTATATTATTTTCCTTTCTTGGGATATACTGGTGCCAGTTCCAATGGACTGGAGCTGATTGTTAAAATTTCAGTGCCTTGGAAATTGGTAACTACCACAAATCACATATTGGTCTACTGTTTTGTTGATTTTCCAAACTTAATACAGTGATGATAAAATGTTAATAATGCAGATTAAATTTAAAAGTGTGTCAACTGTACATTTTTTTCACAGCCTCTGGTTAAACACCAGAACACTCTTACCCTTCACTCACTCAATAGTCCAGTAAAAATGAACAAACATTTGCCAATTTTGCTATTAAATCTCTGTGCCTTTGCTAATTTGAGGGTGGGGTGCTATTTCTGGAATGCCTTTATTTGTCCATTGAATTCCTACCTTTTCTATAAAGTCCAATTCAATTGTCACTTTTTCCATGAAGACCTCCCAGATTCCCCAGGTTCCTTCTTAGATCCCATACAGCTTATTTGCCTACGGGGCAGATTTTGTATGGCGTTGTTATTGGATAGTCAGTTAACAAGCATTGATTAAGCATTTTTGCTGTTTACAATACCTCGATAGATTATGGGATACAAAGAAAAACCAAAATAATCCCTGACCTCCAGGAGATTACATTTTAATGGGGGAGGTAACCTGCAAAAAACTCCGTGCATACAAGATAAGCATAGCATAAATGGGAGCTAATCTCGGAAGGCAGGGACTAGGTAGAGTGGTGTTTGGCCTGGTCCTTTTATTGGATTAGAAACTTGCTGGCTCTCTATTACCTTCCAGATCACATATGAAATCCTCAGGCTTTTAAAGCCCTTCACAACCTTGCTCTTCCCACTTTACTCCCCTGTACAATCCAGTAACAATGGCCTTGCAGTTTCTTGCACACATTGCTCCATCTCCTGACTCCCTGTATTATCACTGACTATTCCCCATGCCTGGAATGCTGTCCCTCCTTATTTTTACTTCCTGCTTTCCTTGGCCTCCTCCAAGGCTCAGTTCAAATCCCACCTTTTGCAAATGATCTTTCCTCCTCCCTGTCCCAACAGCTAGAGACCGTCTTTCTGAGATTGCCTCCCATTCCCACTGTAGAGATGTTGTACTTACTTACATAGACATCCCCGTCAGACTGTGAGCCCCTCGGAGGGCAGAGGCTGATTTTGACTTTCTTTGCATCCCTAGTGCTTGGCACAGTACCTGGCACACAGTAAGAGCTTAATAAATGCTTGTTGACACACAAGCTGACCCAGTGTGGTGTTCTGTCCACACCAAGTGCTTAGTGAGTATTTGGAAAGTTTTCACAACAATTAGGTTAAAGAATATTTTCACAGGGCTATCTTAGACCAGCTTTTTCTTCCTCCCCAGAGAGGGGCTTCAGAATTCTGAATTCCCTCAATAAAATGAGGTAGTATTCATAGAACAGCAGATTCTTAGAGTTGGAAAAGACCTCAGAGGCCAAGAATCCTTAGTATTACATCCATGGCAAGTAGTCATCCAGTGTTCAATTGAAGGTTCCCTCTGAGGAGGGAAATCTCACTTGCTGCAGACTTACCAGTGGCTGGGGTGGGTTGGTGGAGGCTATTGCTGTGCTTTCCTCCTATTATTTTTTAGGGGGAAACTGATTCCATGCCTCCACATGGTCAATATAATCTCTCCAGCAGCTACATAGTACCCAGAGATACACTTATCTCAATGACTGCAACATCCTAGCTTGCATTGCCTTTTCCTAACACTGTAAGAAAACATGGCATTTTATTATTTTCATATAGTCCCCATATCCCTTCCATTCTTTTTTAATTCAACATTGAATTAATGTCAGGGAAAGTATATGGGGATACCGGTGGCTGTTTATGTTGTGGTGGCTGCCATGTTGTCAGATGGTTGGCCCTCTGGTGTCAGGGTCCAGAAGGGCTCAGAACTAGGGACAGTGCTCTTTGTTTCTTGGAAATGTTGGCCCATCATGGCCAATTCTTTGTAGATCCATTTGGAGGAAAAGATGTCAGTCCCAAATTAAAGAGCTCGTTGAAAATGGCCATCAGACAGACATGATCTCATCGGTGCTTTCATCTTCATACTGAGAATAGAGAAAGCTCTATCCTCAAAGGGGCAGCGTGGGAAGCATTAAGAAGTGTAGGTTAGCAAGGTTAAGGATAAGAAAGGCTGGTGAAAATGTTGTGGGGAACTGAAAAATTAAGCATGATTCTTTAACAAGTCTACATTAAGAAAGGATAGTTTGAATAACAATAATAAAATCATTGGGAGTAATACAATATTATTGAAGGCGCTATGATTCTGTCAGGTTCATAAACTCTTTTAGTTAGTTGCCTTGTTTTGTGTGTGTGTGTGTGTGTGTGTGTGTGTGTGTGTGTGTGTGTGTTTTAGCATTTTTAGAAAAGTGCTTTGGCCTATATTTTTTGTTCTGATTATGCGAAAACTGAAACACAGAGAGGCCAGGTAACTTTCAGGTCACACAGCACTGCACACAATGTAGGCACTTAATAAATATTTAATGACTCACAGATGAAAACCTTGCACTTCTGAGGTGTAAACAATAGTTTGTCTGAAAAAGATGTTGGGATATAAGTGGACTGCAAGCTCAATATGAATCTGACAACCAAGAAAGCTAATGTAGTCTTAGGCTTCATGAAGAAAGGCGTGGTAGCTGGGTGTGGGGGCTGCCTCTTTGGATCCCTGTTACTGGGGAGGCTGAGGCTGAAGGATTTCTGGAGTTAGGAGGTCTGGGCTGCAGTGGGCTAAGGAGGTGTTAGTGCTCAGTTTGGCATTGGAATGCCGAGTTTTTGGGAATAGGGGTGGGGAGGGTGCACCAGGTTGCCTTAGGAGGGTCCAACCTGGCCAGGTTGGAGAACAGGGCTCCTGTGTTGTTGGGGAGTAAGAGCAAATCTTTAAGAGGCTCCTGTGCTTCTGGCCTGGACCCAGTAGGGAGACAGACTCAAGGAGGGGATGGAGAAAGGAAGGAAGGAAAGAGGTAGAGAGGAGAGGAAGGGAAGGAAAGAAAGAAGGGAAAGAAGGAGGGAGGAGAAAAGAAGGGGGGCAGCTAGGTGGCGCAGTGTATAGAGCACCAACCCTGGATTCAGGAGGACCTGAGTTCAAATCTGGCCTCGGACACATAACACTTACTAGCTGTGTGACCCTGGGCAAGTCACTTAACCCCATTGCCTAGCCAAAAAAAAAAAAAAGAAGGGGGGGAATAAAATGAAGGAAGGAAGGAAAGACAGAGGGAGGAAAGGAAGGGGAAAGAAGGAAAGAAAGAAGGAGGGAGGAGAAAAGGAGAGAGAGGAGGGAAGGAAGGAAACAAGGAAGGAAGGAAGGAGCATCCAGGATTATTATAGCAATGGCCTGTCCTCTGGTCAGACCATACCTAGAATATTGTCTTCAGCTCTGAGTGCCACATTTTAGGATAGATAGTAATAAGATGAAGAATACCCAGAAGGGGAACTGAGTTGTAAAGGGCCTGAAAATCGTGCTATATGGTGATTAAATGAAGGGACTAAGGATATCTGAAGAAGAGAGGACCTAGTTGTGCTTAAATATTCAAATGATAGTGTTGTAGAAGTGGAAGTAGACTCATTTTGCTTAGCCCGGATGGGAAACAGTGAGCGGAAGCTACAAAGACAGAAATTTAGGATTGATGTCAGAAAAAAACTTCCTAGCAATTACATCTATCTAACTGTAGTCAGCGTTTCTACAATGTTTCCTCTCCACAATCGAATATGAAACCCCTTGTTTGACATTCAAAGCCCTTCATAACCTCCCCTCTCCCCCTTGTAGTCTTCTTATGCCTTATACTCTGCCACGCACTCGTCAACTCAGTGACTGGGCCTTCTTGCAGTTCCTGAAACAAGACACTCCATCCCCTGATTCCAGGCATTTCCCCTGGCTGTCTCCCATGTCTGCCATGCTCTCCCTGCTCATCTCAGCCTCCGGGCTTCCCTGGCTTCCTTCAAGTCCCCGCTAACATCTCACTTTCTATAGGAAGCCTTTCCTCATCCCTCTTAATTCTGCTGACTTTCCTCTGTTGATTGTCTTATCCTGTATATAGTTTGCACGTTGTCACTCCCCTTAGACTGTGAGCTCCTTGAGAGCAGGGACTGTCTTTTGCCTTTCTTTGTATCCCCCTTGCTTAGCACAGTGCCTGACACAGAGTTAAGTGCATAACAGATGTTCACTGACTGACTGACTAAAGCTTGTTGGGCCTCTGGAAGTTTCAAACACAGAGAAGTAGATTAGTGAGACTCTGGGAGTGTCTGGGTCTGAATGAGGGTGTAGAAGTACTTAGAATTGCCCCTTTCCTCTTTTGTTACGCTGGAAATGGAGTCACTTCCTTTTGGCCTCTGCATTCAAGAAGTGAGCCAAGAGAGATACTGGTCTGCCTTTCTGTCATTCTACCCTCTTAGAGGCAGCTGGCGATGTAGTGGATAGGGTGCTGGGTCTGGAGTCAGGAAAACTGGAGTTCAAACGTGAATGCTTTATGGTCCTGGGCAAGTCACTTTACCTCTGTTTGCCTCAGTTTCCTCAACTGAAAATGGGGATAATAGTAGCACCTACTTTTAAAAGGTTATTGTGAGAATCAAATGAAATAATATTTGTAAAAGTGCTTGGCACATATATATAAATGTTAATTTCTTTCCTACCTGCCTTTAGACTGAGAACTTCCCTTAACCTCCCCCCCCATTTCCCTTTCTAGTCTTTTCTTTCTTATGAAAATGAAGGTCAATAACATTTGCACTTCTTATCTCAAGTTCTTGTGAAGAAATCACTTCATGAAACTGAAAACACAGTATAAATTGGAGTTACTATTATTGGAGAGGTAGTATAGCATTATGCCTAGAGAGTTAGCCTCAAGTCCCAGGAAGATCGAGGTTTCAGTCCTTCTTCTGATACTGATACTCTGTGGCCCTGGACAAGTCATTTAACTAGTTGATCAATAAACGCTTACAAATATCTACTATGTGGCAGACACTATGCTAGGCATGCAGAGAAAGCTAAAAAACCCCAATCCCTTCCCTCAAGGAGCTCACAGTCTAATGGGGAAGGCAACATAAAACAATTATATTCAAATAAGTGATACCTAGGATAAACTAGAAATAATCAACCAAGAGAAAACACTACTGGAATGAAAGGGGATCAGGTAGAATCAAGGGGGATCAGGAAAGGCTTCCTGTAGAAAACAGGGTTTTAGCTGAGACTTGAAGGAAGCCACAGGGTAGAGATGATGAGGGAGAACATTATAAGTATGGCAGACAGCCAGTGAAGATACCTGGAGTCAGGACATGGAGTGTCAGTGTCTCCAGGCAACATTCCAAGACTTAAAAATCTGGAAAACGGCTGCTAATTTGCGTTGGTAAAATGAGTTTCTTCTCTAGGAGATCCCAATACAGAGAAATCAGAGATCTGGTCCCAAAAAAAAAAAAAACTCCCCCCCCCAAAAAAAATAACTGATTATTTTAGTAATCTTTATTACTTATTATTTGATTTGCCAAGTAGCCCTTCCTTCTATGCTAGTAAAGCTGGTTGGAATATGTTACTATGTTATACTGAATCAGATAGACAAAATGGGGCAGAACAATAGGGTTTGACAAAGAGGTAACAGTCCCATCCTCTAACCTTCGCAAACTGGAAGGTTGCAATTAGGAACCCATAGGAAGATTTCTTTTACCCATCTGGGTTGAAGAAAAGAACAGTCTTAAGCCCTGTCTTCCCTACTGATTCATGACCCTTTTCACTTCTTGCTGTGATTCCTGAGAGATACATAGGAAGGCATCTGAGAGAACATCCCCTGCCTATCAGCAGGAGGGACAGAGTTCAGCAAGGAAGACTTTGGCTCCATTGGGAATTCTCATACCCAAGAACCTGCTGACATAAACAAAGGGAATTGTTTGGCTCCCAGTCAGAAACTTTGCTTTTGGAAGCTGGAAACTGACTTCAGCAGCAGCCATTCACCATGCCTCACTAATTGTGTCTGCATACAGAAGGCCTAGTAAGGATTCTCAGGGTCTCTAGAGCTTCCTACTTGCTCTGCTTAGGTAATAGCAGAGTGCAAATAAGTCCCACTGGGACTCTGTAAATGTAAACAGCTTCCAAGCTGACATTCAGACACTTGCTCCTTACAATTCATTGTTAAAGTGATCAGATTTTAGATAAGCTAAGGGGTGGGGCCTTTCAAATCTGTTCATGCTTGGGGGAAAGGAGTAGAGTGAGTCTAAAATCCTTATGGTAAGATTAGGGGCATTAGGGTTAGGGTAGACTCTTAAAAGAAATGAGGAAAGGGGGCAGAGCTAGCTCCCAAATTCTTTGAAAAGTACACACATAGTTTTTAACCTACAGGTGGCACTGTTAATCACTAACCTGATCATGTTCAGCAAAAGCCTCTAGTAGGGGCAGCTAGGTGGCTGTAGTGGATAGAGCACCAGCCCTGAAGGCAGGAGGACCTGAGTTCAAATACCACCTCAAACCAAACACTTGACACTTGCTGGCTGTGTGGCCCTGGGCAAGTTGCTTAACCCCAATTGCCTTAAAAAAAAAAAAGGCTGTAGCCCTGGGAAGTCTCATGATTACCCCTGTGGTTATGAAATTCCACTCCGTGAGTTGAAAAGCTGGAAAAGCATCAACTTTTCTATTATTGTCAGAGAGAATAGACAGACTTCTATCTTTCAGTTCCAACTACCTTTCTTTGGGTGGTTGTAACAAATCTCAATCTGGGATTGTGAATTATTGTGAATTTACTTGATCAGAATCTACTCTTAAGTTCTTATCTACTGCAAAACTTGTCTTTTCTTTGAACCTTTTATATTTCACTGACCCTTAATTATACAACCTTGACATAGTAGAGTCGTTACGCCTAGAAACAGATGGAACATGCTTGACTGCATACTACTGTTTTTCTCTTCATATAGAATTAATTAAAAAAATAAACAATGCATAATAAAAACATACTGCACAGTTGTGCCCCACCACCAGGCTGTCTGTCTCTCTCTCTCTCTCTCACACACACACACACACACACACACACACACACATACACACACACACACCCTGGCCACTCTTCTAGCCAATGTACAAAGGAATGTAGGCAGTGGAACACATTTTACAATTGGTGATGGACTTAGATGCCAAATGGGGACCCGGGACTTACAGAACAGAGCAGGGACTCAAGAGCTGGTACAAACTGGAATTCCTCACAGACCAGTTTTTCCCTTTAATATCCTGACACTGTCAAGGAGTCCACATGAAATGTTGCCTTGTCTTCCTCATCTCAGAACAAGGGGAGGAGACTCAGTAATCAGCCCTGGCAAGGGGAGCCTGACATCATTCACCCTGTCCTTCCTCCCTGGGCCTTGAGATCTGTTGTGTGAGGTTCCCCTATTCTGCTGCTCAGATGAATCACTTCCTTTTAAAACCACTCTCTTGCTCCCACAACAGCCCAAAGCCCATCCATACCATACAGTGAGGGAGGTTGGACAGTGAAAAGGACGCTCCAAGGTGGCACAAGGGCTGTGGTTTGGCTAGTAAATAACAAGTCTTGCTAAACAAGAAGGAAGGGAAGATAGAGAGAGAGAAGCAAAGAGAGACCAAGGCCCTTTAAGGAATGCAATGTAACAATCATGGAAACAATGTAAGCCAAAAGGTAACAATGAGGAACATTTTGGAAGGAAGGGAAGAAAAATTCAAACTTCTTGGAAAAAAAATTTACTTAGAATGTAAGGATTAGAAGGGAAAGCTAGAGGAGGATACAAAGGAACCATTAAAGAAAAGCAAAGGAGCTGAAGGTGACATAATACCAGGAAAAGGAATAACTGGAAATATTAATTAAGGCTGAAGGAAGCTATGTCTCTACAATGGGACCAATTCAAACAGTTCATCAGTTCAGTAAACAAAAGAATCAGTGAGATGTCATATAGGAAGGAAGGAGGGAAGGAAAGAAAGGGGGAGGAATGGATAAAGGAAGGAAGGAAATAGAGAGGGAATGAATTAAGGAAGGAAACAATGAAGGAAAGAAAGAAGAAAAGGGGAAAGATGGATAAAAGGAGGAAAGAAGTAGAAAGAGAAAGAAGGAAGGAGGAAGGAAAAAGGAAAGGAAGGAAGGAAAGGGGAGAGAAAGAAGAAAAGGAAAGAGAAGGAAGGAAAGAAGGAAATAAAGAGGGAGGAAGGGACAGAAGGAATAAAAATTAAAAAGGGAAAGAATGAAGTAGGGAGGGAAAGAGAGAAGAAAAGAAAGGAGAGAAGGAAAGAAAGAAAAAGGGAAAGAAGGAAGGAAGGAAAAAGCAAAAGAAGGAAAGGAGGAAAGAAAGAAGTAGGGAGGGAAGGAAGGAATGAAAGAGAATAAAGAAAGGAGATAGGAATGGAAGGAAAGAAGGAAGAAAGAAAGAAAGTATTTGATTAGTTTGTGTAAACATAGCCTGAAATCTTTTCTTATCTGGCAATTCTGCACCATTTATTTGCTTACCTATTCCTGTTCCACCATCTATTCCTGTCATATTGTGTGGGTGTTGTTTCTTCCATGGAATATAAACTCCTTGAGGGCAAGGACTGTTTCATTTTTGTCTTCATTGTAGTCTCGTTAATAAATTTTTGTTGATTGCTTTTCATTGATTCATTGATAACTAGCACTTCATTCCATGCCTGCCGAAATGCAAGTAGTAAGTCCTGAATATATGTTTGTTGAAATTAATCAAATTGCGCTGAATTCTTGTGTCTTCTCCCAAGTTTCCCTAGTATCTACATCCTGCAAGCATATTTAGGCATCCTCCCACATTTTAGTGGCCTTTAAAAGGAGAATCTCCCAAAGCTATGCTCTAAGAAGAAACGATAATTTTCAGAGAGGCCAGGAGACCTAGTTGGCATTCTCCTTGTTCCCTACTTCGACTATTGCCACCATCTATGAATTCATTTTACTCCACTTTACGTATTTAATGACTACTTTCTGAAAGTCATTATAGACACAAAGATGAAAAAAGGGCAAGTCTCTATTTCCAATAATCTTATAACCTAGGGGGTGTGTGTGTGTGTGTGTGTGTGTGTGTGTGTGTGTGTGTGTGTGTAGTGGGGATTGCACAAATAAATACCCACGGGTTACAATGGTTGCCCCACTGGTTGCTACCTGTGCTCAATCCTCAATGATTAATAAATACCCATTTGCTCATATCTTCTCTATCCTAGTGATTTTGAACCCTTTGCTGCCATTAGTGAAACTGCATTCTCCATCCCCCACTTTTCACTCTCTTATTCCTATCCCCTCAAACCAAACCAACTCCCCTTACCCCTACCACCATTTTCTACTCTAAAGCTATCTTTTCCTTGCACTGTGCTCTCTGGAATGCTTGTTCCATGGAGGAGGAAAACTTGTCCATCATAAATATTTGCTTTCCCATTCCTTTTACCTTCTGGCCCTCAATGAGGCCTGGTTCCCTCCTTCCTGGCCTTCCTGGCCTTCCTGGCCTCCCTTTCTAGCACTGATTGCAGTTTCATTCATTCTGAGAGAGAGAGAGAGAGAGAGAGAGAGAGAGAGAGAGAGAGAGGTCAAAGAGGTAGAAGAGTCATGAGAAAATTTCTAGGAGTTCATAAACAGTGTCAAATAATTCAGGCTTACCAAGATGAGTAAAGATTAAGAAGTGATTTGACCATTATTAAGTTATTGAAATATTCTAGAGAGGGGGCAGAATCAAGATTATAATGGATTAAGGAGACAGTAGGTGCTGAGACATCCTTGTCATTCTTCTTGTTCCCTTGAATATATCCTGTTCCATCTGAATTGTACTGTTTGCCCAAAGTACTTTTTTTTAACCTTATGCCTTTATTTACATTCTTCCTCTCCTTAGAATCCTCTTAGCTCCAACTCTATCAAAACCCAACCCATCCTTCAAGCTCCAAGACCAATGCTATCTCTTCCAAGAAGCTCTCTCTGATCTTGTCTGGAATTAATTCCTCCCTTGTCTGAATTCTCATATCACTTTGCAGCAGTCATGACATGTTTTAACTTATCTGTGAACTCCTTGTCTCCCCTATTAGACTATAGTCTTTTTATGGCCAAGGATCATGTCTTATTACGTGTGTCCCTTGAAGAACTTAGCATGGTGATTTGCACGTAAAAGAAGCATAGAATGGTAGAAACTGAGCTGAATCTGGAGTCAGGAGAGGTCTGGGTTCGAGTTATCTCTGGTACTTATTAGCTCTGCAACTAAGAACGAATCAATTAACTTCTATGAGCCTTGGTTCCCTCATCTGTAAAATGTGAATAATAATACCTGTATTATCTACCTCACAGGGTTATTGCAGAGTCCAAATGAGATAAAAATCAATATAAAATTTTATGTGTCAACTATTTATACTACTATTAAGTAAATATTTGTTGATCGAATCAGTCAATGGAAAAAAGCTAGTAAATTTGGAATCTTGCCCCAAAAGAAATTTTCTTTGGCAACTTAAAATTACTCACTTCTCCTACCTGCCCTGCTCTGTTGCCAAGTAGACCTCCAATCTCCACTAGTAAAATTGATACTGAAAGATAAGCCCTGGACCAATTAGTTAAAAAGAAATAGAGGAAGAGGGGGTAGGAACAGAACATTTGAGGAAACCTGAAGTAGACACACCTTAATATTTATTCCATTGGCAGAAATCTTAGACTAGTAGTTCAGAGAGATGTTTGTGTCTTTATTCTAAAAACCTTTATTTAAAAACTTTCTGTGCAGCCCTGGCTTTGTAATGAAATCTGTCTGAAAAGGAAGTTTTTGAAAAGTGAATGCTATTTCCCACCCCACCCTGCTTCATTTAAAATGAATAAATTTTTTTGAGGGTTTATTAGGAACAGAGATATGTTCCCACAAGAAAAAAGAATCACCTAATAAGTGGGATTGAAAACTTTTCATGAGGAAAGGGTTAACTGAAATGGCATATTGAAGAATACACTGGTTCTGGAATTACAGGACCAAAATTCAATCTTGACTCCACTTCTGACTAACTGGGTGATGCTAGGCAAATCCTTTCACTTCTTAGGGCCTCAGTTTCTTCATCTATAAAATAAGGTTGTTGGACTAGATTGGTAGATCTTTGTATCATGGATCCCTTTGGTAATTTAGTGAAACCTATGGAGCCCTTCTCAGAATAATATTGTTAAATATATAAAATACACAGGATTACAAAGGAAACCAAATATGTTGAAATGCAGTTATCTATTTATCTATCTATCTATCCATTTAAAATTTCATAGCTTTCAGGTTAAGAACCCCTGGGCTAGATGATCTCAGCTAAAATTAATTTCTCCCCGCTCTGAATTCTCACACCATTTTGCACCAGATCTAAGTCTATGATGGTGGCCAGTCTTGTGGCATTTTGCCACTTCATCAAGGTTGTGTGTTCTTGAAGCTATGGTTTTTAACTAATGATTTGCTTTTATCTTTACAGCTTTTTTGAAACTCTAACATCCCTTCTCCTTGGGTGTTTATTTCTCTTACATCCCTAAATCATACTGATTGCCCCTTTTATCAAGACTCAGCTGCCCTTCTTTTATATTTCCATGGATTTGCTTCCCTTCCTGTTTCTATTATATCTGGTAGGGTTATGCTTCAATTTCACACTCCATCAGTGGGTTGGCTAACATCCTATCTCTTCTCCATCTCCATCTGTATCTGTATATATCTCTATCTATCTCTCCATCCATCCATCAACCCATCTTGTTTGGACATAGTTATTTGTATGCTGTCTTCTCCATTGGACTGTGAGCTCCACGAAAGCAGGGAGTTTTTGCTTAGCACAGTAGCTTGGCACATAGTAGTAGACACTTAACAAATGCTTTTTGACTTGACTATGCCAATATGCAAGTGCCCCTCCCCCCAGGGACCAATTTTTGCTTTTAGGTTTCTGATCTTCTGATTTCCCTAGCTTTCTTCAAGTCCCAGCTAAAATCTCATCTTCTACAGGAAACCTTTCCTGATCCCTCTTACTTCTAGTTCCCTAGTTGTTTTCATCTTGTCTTCTCCATTAGCCTGTGAGCATCTTGAGGGCAGGAAGTGTCATTTTCCTCTCTTTATGTCCCCAGTGCTTAGCATATAGTAGACACTTAATAAATGCTTATTGATTGACTGACTGTGCTCAGCTCTCTCTGCATCTTTCTGGGAAGAAAAAGGTCCAAGTCTGCGATTAAAACTCTCTCATATAGGTCCAGCAGAATGGAGTAATTCCATCAAACAACAGTCTTAACTAGCCAAGAGTTAGCGTGTTGTACTGTATGGGAGCCTAATTCAGAAAGACCTAGTTTTGAATTCTATACCAAATATTTATGAGCTGTGTCACCCTAGGTAAGTCACTAAACCTCTCTGGGACTCAGTTTATTTATCTAACAAGGTTGGACTTGTTAACTTCCAAGGTCCCTTCTACTTCTAAATCTATGATTCTATGAACCAGATCACCTCTAATCACTGAGAGCGCCATTACTCATCCTCAAGGAGGGGGCAAATATTGATAGACATCCCCCATTCCTCTCAATGCCAATGGACATGCCTCTACCTTCAATGTGGAGCTTTCATCCAAATCACAAACAAAGGCTCATCATGCTGTATAAAATTGCTCACATACACCCGATGGATCACCCTCCTTTGTACAGATGGAGAAACGGAAGCCGCGAGAGATGATGTGGCTTGTCTACAGTCATACAGCCAGGAATCAAACAGAAGTCCTCTATCTCCAGATCTGGCTTTCTTTCCCTTATACTATGGTCCCTCCTTCAGAGCAATTCCAGTCAATCTAATTAGATATTTAACAAAATTGGTCACCCAGCCAGTAGTTTCAGGATATTTCTTTGTGGCATGACAGTAAATGGCAAAGTTTCCTCTGTGCATAAAATAATTCACTATTTATTTTTTCTGCTAGGCCCTTACTTTTAGTGTTCTTCCTTAATGCCACTAATATTGGTTTTCTAGCCAAGTTAAATATCAGCCCAGAAGAGAGGCAGCTTCAATGTGTCCCCTTTTATATTGAAAAAATTCTTGTAGAAAAACAAATGATAGAATGGCGGAGGGTCAAGGACCCGAGGGTAGGTAGTCACAAGAATTAGCTCCAAACCTTATGCAGCCATATTTCCAACTGGCCAGTTTGGGAATAGGCTGGGTCTAGGGAGATGACAGGCTTCAGAACTGGAAGGGATCTTGGAGATCTGCTCCAGGACCTCCTTTCTATAGAGTAGGAAGCTGAGCTCCCAAGAGGACGGATGATCTACCTGGCATCACCCAGGTGGCAAAGAACAGAGCCAGAGATTTCTAACCACTCCTTCCAAATCCAGAGGAAGAGGGGCAGCTACGTGGCACAGTGGATAGAGCTTCAGCCTTGGAGTCAGGAGGACATGAGTTCAAATCTGGCCTCAGACAGGCAACTAGCTGTGTGACCGTGGGTGAGTCACTTAACCCCACTGCCTAACAAAAACAAGACAACAAACAAACAAGCAAAAAAAAAACACAAAAAGAAAACCAAATCCAGAGGAGAAGCGGAGAAGACAGAGCAGGAATAGGAAAGGGCCCTGCTTTTCTCTCTCCATAAATCACAAGATAAGCTCTTTCTGTGATGGCAAGAGGAACACCAGAGTATTCCATCAAGAGCCTCTCCCAGCTCCAAATGTTCCCAGTCCTTTTCCCCCTGAAGCAATGTGGTACTTGAGAGAAAAAAATACCAGGATAGAAACCCCTAACCAAGCCAAGAGAAGTATTTGCAATAATTTATTTGGCAGAGTCCAACATTCCTTACATGTGCCCTACCATTCATTTACCACATAATTTCTTTCTTTTTATGTAAATAATACTTTATTTTTTCCAGTTACAGGTAAGGGTAATTTTCAGCATTCATTTTTTCATAGGATTTTGAGTTCCAAATTTTTCTCTTTCCCTCCTCTGCACCCTCCTCATGATGGCAAGCAATCTGATGTAGGTACCACATAATTTCAAGCACATCATAGTTAAGTCCTAACATCATAGATGTAGAGCTCAGGGGAACTCCTTAAGAGACATTTAATCCAACACCCTCATTTTACATGTGAAGAGACTGTTGAGCCTATACCCAAAGCCAGCCAGCGAGTTGGTATGGGAAGCAGGATTTGAATCCAGATCTTCTGACATCAGAGGCAATGCACTTGCCTTTGTACCAAGCTACCTCCATAACCAGGGAGTAGGTGGAAGAGCTGGGACTCATATAAGATCTGTTGACTTTGTGAATTATATAGAACTCAGTCTTAGATAAAAAGTTGGTAATTAACAAAACAGGTGCTTCACAGTTTAGCTGAACATTATAGATATGTAGATTATCTCTACATACATCTAGAGACAGAACCCAGTCTTTTTTTTTTTTGGTTGTTATTTTAGGCAGTGGGGTTAAGTGACTTGCCCAGGGTCACACAGCTAGTAAGTGTTATGTGTCTGAGGCCGGATTTGAACTCAGGTCCTCCTGAACCCAGGGCCAGTGCTCTGTCCACTGCGCCAGCTAGCTGCCCCGACAGAACCCAGTCTTAAATAAAAAGTTGGTAATTCACTAAACCAATAAAAGATACTTCACAGTTTAGCTGAAGATTAGAGACTTATAGATTGTCTCTATATATAGAACCCAGCCTTAGATAAAACCTTGGTAATTCACAAACCAAAAAAGGTACTTCACAGTTTAGCTGAGATTTAGAAGGGCACTCACCATACTGGAATGTTTTCTTGGGAAGCCTATTCACTCAGAGTTGGTAGTTACACTGACTGTTCTTCCTGAACTCGGGCATCCAAGCGCCTGATTCTAGCTGCCAATCAAGGAAGCAACGAGGATTTTTGAATGAATACACGTCTACTATGTATCAGCCCCTATGACAGGTGCCAGGGATTCAGAGACTCTCAAGGTGCTTATATTCTATCAGGAGAAACAACATATACATATATAGGGTGTCCCCAAAATCTTAGTGCAGCTTAAAACCTCACTAAGGCTTCGGGGACACCTTGTATAAACAAAATGTGAAATGGTAAAGATGTGGTCCATTACTGAATGTGGTTTGTGAAAGTTTGCTTGCTCTCTAGAAATGTGTTCTTTGAGGATGCCCTCAATTCCCATATCGATGCCTGGGATAAGATTTTGTATAGGGGAGAGTAATTGTGCTGACTGGTAGTTGATGCGTTATTTATTTATTTTTAAAAATTTATATATTTTAATTTTCAGCATTCACTTCCAACAGATTTTGAGTTCCAAATTTTCTCCCCATCTTGGTAGTTGATTTTTTCATGGTTGCTGAGCTTACAAAAACAAAAATAAAATAGTTCCTGCCCTCAGGGAGATTATATTCTATCTGGTTTGTGGGGGAAGCTGTATATATGTATATAAACATATATAAAATTAATATTAAAAAATTGCAGGGGAGAGGGAGAGGCACAGGCTGCCTCAAGGGATCAGGTTAGGTTGTATGTAGAAAATGGTACTTGGCAAAGTGGATGAGCATTGGCCTTGGAGTCAGGAGGACCTGAGTTCAAATCCAGCCTCAGGCCAGACACTTGACACTTACTAGGTGTGTGACCCTGGGCAAGTCACTTAACCCAATTGCCTTGGCACCCCCCCCCCCAAAGAGGTGGTGCTTGAGTTGAGATTTGAAGGAAATTAGAGATTCTAAGAGATGGAGCCAAGGAGAAAATATATCCTGGGTGCGAGGGATAGCCATTGCAAAGGTGCCATGACAAGACATAGCAATTTCACTTTCCATCACTGGACTCAGGGACTGAGGGAAGTTCCAGACCTTTGTCTGCTCATTCTCCAACTTCCTCTCCCAATATTTGTCCAATAACAGCAACTGTAATACACTCTGCTCACTTGTTTTACATAAACATTTCCTGCATACTTATTCTACCTCAACTATAGGGAGGTTAGGGGTTAGGTGGAGATGCACAAGCATATAATTAGGGCAAAGAGCCAACCCACTATCTGAAAGTGAGGAATTCCTAACCTGGGGGCTCTGTGGTACTCTGGTTATCCTAATAATTTTTAAAATCTGATATAAAATCCACAAAATAGCAGAGAAAGGAAACACTTTGACTTGAGAGCCATTATGTTGCTCTTGGTAAGGATGAGCTAGCTGTTGCACCAGGGTGTGGGTAATTGAGTCTCTATCCTCGAGGATGTGAGAAAGGAAGTGGGGGAGGGGGCAAAATGCGGGCAGGTTTGGCTTCAACCCTTTCCCAAAGAAAACCGATAGAATCAAGTACCATCCACAGCCCCACTCACCGTTAGCACAAGAGGTGCACAGATTCAGAGACAGAAGCAAAGTTAGAGGTCATGGAGTTGAATTCTTCTATTTTCCAGAGAGGGAAATTGACAACTAGAGAGGTTAATTGCCTAAGGTTAGAACTGGGATTTGAACCCAGATCCTTTGATTCCAACTTTAATGCTCTTCATGCCCTAGTTCAGTTGTTTTCAGTCATGTCTGACTCTTCATGGCCCCATTTGAGGTTTTCTTGGCAAAGATATTAAAGTGATTTGCCCTTTCTTTCTCAGTTCATTTTACAGTTGGCGTTGTGAATAGAGTGTTGGGCCTGGAGTTAGGAAGACTCATCTTCCTGAGTTCAAATCTGACCCCAGACACTTACTAGCTGTGTGACCCTGGGCGAGTCACTTAACCCTGTTTGCCTCAGTTTCCTCATCTGTCAAACGAGCTGGAGAAGGAAATGGCAAACCATTCTAAGAAAACCTCAGATGGGGTCAAGAAGAGTCAGGCATGACTGAAAATGACTCACCACCAACAAAAACAGTAGCAGTAGTAGCAGCAGCAGCAACAGTTCCCTGGTTCAGTCCCTCATCACCCCTTACCTGGACTGTCACAATAGCTTCTTAACTGCTCCGTCTGCTTCCACTGTCTCCCATCTCCAATCCATTCTTAACATGGCTGCCGAAAGAATATTTCAAAAATATACATCTGGTAACATCCTTCTCCAGCTCAAAAATCATCATTTCCTTTAGGGTCAAATATAAATTCTTCAGCTTGGCATTTAAAGTCCTTTACAATTTGGCTCTGGTCAGCCTTTCTGGATTTGTCTTATCATTCTACTTTATGTAGGCTAGGTTCTTGTCAGACTGATCTATTTGCTGTCCCCTGAGTTTATGTTCTATTTCCCACTGCTGTACCTTTGCCTTTATGTACTCTCTCTTCACCTCCACCTCTTAGAATCCTAAATTTCCTGCTCTTCAGATATTACTTCCTACAGGAAGTCTCTCTTTATCTCCCTAATGGTTGATGCTGTCTCCTTTCTCCTATTTTCTTGCTATTTCTTCTTTGTTTACGTGTTATATATAATACTCAGTAGAACATTTGTTCCCTGGGGATAGAAACTAGTCTTTTTTAAAAAATTTTTAGCATTATCTCACCACAGTTTCTTTTCCACTTAGTAGGGTGGTTGAATTGAAAAAGTTACAAAACAATATATTAAAGGAATTAAGACACCAGATGTATAATACTAAGCTGAATCAAACAGAAACCATTTCATAGTAGACCAGAAGGGATTAAGTACATCTTTTACATTCGAGAAAATGCCAGGAGGGTAACAGTGATGGTCCTACTGAAACTGAGTTATTATATTGGGATTATAATAATTGTCTTAGAGACATTATACTCAAGGATAGAGGTTCAATGAGAAATTCTGGACTTCTTTACAAAATTGTCAAGGAGCTTCACTGTCTCTATATTGTCTCTAGAAAAACTTATAAATTCTTCTTTGAGGTATTTAAAATCCTTAACAACTTGGCTCTAGTTTTCCCAGATATGAGGCAGTTAGGTGGTACAATAGATAGAGTGCTGGGCTTGGAATCAGTAAGACTGATCTTCCTGAGTTCAAATCTTGCCTCAGAAACTTACTAGCTGTGTGTCCCTGGGCAAGTCATTTAACCCTGTTTGCCTCAGTTTCCTCATCTGTAAAATGAGCTGGAGAAGGAAATGGCAAACCACTCCAGTAGCTTTGCCAAGAAAATCCCCAAATGGGGTCACAGAGTCACAAATGACTGAACCACAACAATGCACATAGGCATACTCTACATCCCAGCCAAACCGGGCACTTGCTGCATCCCATATACTCCATTTTCCTCTTCCAGAACTTTTCATAGCTAATGCCCCTTACTTCTTCCTCTTGGAATCTTTGAATCCATTCAGGCATCAGCTCTATTGCCACATAAGACTTTTTTAGAGTTCTTTCCCATCTCCAATCCATTCTTAACATGGCTGCCAAAAGAATATTTCAAAAATATAGATCTGGTAATATCCTTCTCTGGCTCAAAAATAATCACTCCCTTTAGGGTCAAATATAAACTCTTCAGCTTGGCATTTAAAGAACTTTACAGTTTGGACAAATTAGCTTCCCTCCATGGAAATTCCTCTGTTCATATTTTATATTTCCTTATCTGTGTATATGTTATCCTCCTCTATTTCCCCCCCCCCAGTAGAATCTCTCTGAGGACAAGAACTGATTTGATTTTTGTCTTTTTATCCCGAGAAACATCTAATTTTTCTGGATGTGCAGGCTTAGGTTCTTACTTAGTGACCAGGGGTGGGGAACCTGCGGCCTCAAGGCCACATGTGGCCCTCTAGGTCCTCAAGTGTGGCCCTTTGACTGAATTCAAACTTCACAGAACAAATCTCCTTAATACAAGTATTTGTTCTGTAAAACTTGGACTTGGTGAAAAGGCTGCACCCAAGGACCTAGAAGGCCACATGCAGCCTCGAGGCCACAGGTTCCCCATCCCTGGACCATTCAGATTAAGGCCTTTTAGGGGACAAGATGCTTCTGAGACCCTCCAATGCTACTACTGAATTCTGGCAGGTGCAGAAGGCAGACCAGAGTGGGACTATCTTTGCCAGGGTGGGGTTGGAGATACAAAGCAAGCAGCTATCACCCCTGCTTACCTAGGGAGGTGGATTGTGGCATTGGGTCAGACTAAGATTCACTAGATTTGATTCAGCTCTTCTGGTCCCTTGGGGTTCTAAGATTCCCCATTTAGGCTTTTTCAGCCTCTGTTGTAGAAGTAGCTTAGAGGATTCCAAGTAAGCCTAAACCTCTCAAGCACTTTTTTCTATCAGATCCTGTTCCTCTCACCCAATACCAAAAGGAGGAGAAAAGATCATAGTCCTTCATGGGCAGGCTTCTTCCTCCAAGGGGCCCCAGGCAGTCCATTTTAAGGTACAGTGTTACACTATTCCAGCTCTTTAACAAAGTTTAGAAGCATGAGGAGTTAGCTGACAAGTATTTTCTGAGGGCCTGAAAAATAATGTTACTTGTACTTCCCAGTGTCTCCTTGCCATGGCCATCTGTACCCCACTAGAAACTTGGACTCAATCCTCTGGATCCTCTGGCTAAGCTTTTGACTTCTCTTGCTGGGGCACAGGCCACCAGAACACTTCCCCTGGCAGTCTCCTTACCACCCCCTCTTATAGTTCATGTGTTATCTTCCCCCATTAGAATATAAGCTCCTTGAGGGGAGGAACTGTCTTGTTTACTTCTATTTGTATCTCCAGTGGTTAACATAATGCTCAACATACACTAAGCTCTTAGATGCTCACTTGCTGTATCTATCCATCCACCCACCATCCACCCATCATCCATCCATCTATCCATCCATCCATCTATCTATCTATCTATCTATCTATCTATCTATCTATCTATCTATCTAGGTGGCACGATGGATAGAGTTTAGACTTGGAGTCAGGAAGACCTGAGTTCAAATCCAGCTTCAGATACTTACTAGCTGTGTAATCCTGGGCATGTCACTTAACTGGGTACAAAACTTAACTCAGTTTCCTCACCTGTAAAATGGGGATAATAATAGCACTTACCTCCCAGGGTTGTTGTGAGGATAAAATCAGGTAAATTTTGGAAAGCTCTTTGCAAAACCTTAAAACACTATATAAAGGCTCTCTCTTTCTCTCTTTCTGTATCTATATCTATCTAGCCCTACCCCATTTGCTTGTGATGAAAGCACTTTGTGAATTTTAAAGTGTTACATAGACGTGAGTTATTATTCCAGTTAAAGAAGTTGATTAAAGAATGAAGTTACTTAACAAGTCTTCCCAGTAACTTTCTCAGCAAGGAGAAGACAATATTTTCCCTCTTGAGATGCCCAAGATAAAAATTTTCCAAGATTCTCTCTTCACTCCCTTCAGCATGGAAGAACATCTCCTGCCTGCTTTTTTCTTTCCTCATCCAGGGTGATATTTCTCCCACAGTGATCTCTACCACCCCCTCCCAATTTTCTCTTCCAGCCAACCACCCGGCCCCTCTGCCCCACCTGATGCCAAAACACCGACCCCTTCAGGCTCTCAGACTTGCTTCCAGGCCCTCTTCCTCTCTGCACCTAGGATCTGGACCCACAGGGTGATGATGGAGATTAGGAACTGACAGCTACTTGGTGGAACTTACTTTTGTGTCCACAGAGAAAAACTTTTATATAAGTTTCAAGAAGAGCAACTCACTGACCCAGTGTCTGTCTCCTCCTACAGACTACGTAGCTCAGCTATGCTGAAAGGAATCAATTCAATCTCATGAACCTTAGGAGCTCCTAATAATCTTATAACCAACTTTTCATCTCCAAGATTTATTACTCCTTTGGGAACAGAGTACAAAACTCATCACCTCCCTCAGAAAGCAGCCAAGATCCCACTGGACAGAGGGGATAGTGACCATCAGACGCCATCATAGAGTCATTTCTCCCTCAGAAAGCAGCCAGGATCCCACTGGACACAGGGGATAATGACCATCAGATGCCATCATAGAGCCATTTGAGGTTCTTTCTTGCCTTTTCTCTTGGTTATCATTTTAGAAGACATTATATTCTTTTGCTGCTTTTTTCTTCTTGTTTCAGGAAGGTAGTAGATGAAGACTAAGGGAAGAACCAAGGAAAGCCGTTTCTTCCACTGAGAGCTTGGGGTGTAATAGCTAGTATTTAAATAGTGCTTTAAAGTTTCTAAAGCAATTAAAAAATTTTCATTTTATCTACACTTACAGACCTAGGATATAGTTGCTATTATTATCCCCATTTTACAGATGAGGAAGTTGAGGCAGACAGAGGTTAAGTGACTTGCCCAGGGTCACACAGTTAGTGTCTGAGGCCTGATTTGAATTCAGGTGTTACTGATTCCCGGTCCAGCCCTCTATCCACAGGGGCACCCCAGCTGAGGTGAAGATTGGGGATTGGCAGTTGTCCCTCCTTTTCTCTGTGCCCAGTGTCTGGCAGCCACTGTTGCAACTTCTCCACCATCCAAGTGATGGCCTGAACGATCTCAGTGCAGTGCTAGAAAGTGGCCAAATTGATGACAACTCGTTCATTCACTCAGCAAACATTTTTCATTGCCTGTTACACACCAAGCTTAATGCTCAATGCTGGGGATACAGAAACAAAACCAAAATGAATTCTGAACAGAATCTCCATCTGGAAAGGACCCCAGAGGTCATCTAGTCCTGACCAAGAACCCACTACCAATATCTCCAACCAATGGTAATGCAGCCTCTGCTCAAACATCTCTAATTATGCCCATTTCACATTTGGAAAGCTCTAATTGTTGGATCATTTTTTCCTACGTTCTAATGCTTCAACTTTCCCATTATTTCTTGTTTTGTCCTCAGAGGCCAAGCAGAATAAATCCGATCGCTCTTCCATACAACAACCCCTCAAATACTACTATCATTTCTCTCTCCCTTCTGCCGTCTTCTCTTTTCCAAACCAAACATCTCTATTTTTTTCAACTGATCCTCATTTGACATGGTCTCTAGTCCTTTTCATTATTCTAGTCACCCTCCTCTGAATGCTCTTCACCTTTCTTTTTCTTTTATTTATTTTTGTTTATTTAGTATTTTATTTTCCACAGTTACATATAAAAACAATTTTTAACATTTGTTTTTAAGGCTTTGAGTTCCAAATACTCCTCACCTTTTTAAAACCCAGCAACTCAAAACAGAGAAATATTTTGATTTTGCCCTGATATATTTCCAATCTGTAGGTTGGGGAAATGAACTTTCTAGAAACCAGTTTTGTTGGTTTCTAGTAGAATTAGATAGGAAATATCATGCCCCAGTATTAGGTTGGAGATTTTAGGCCCCTGAACTTATGGAGTAAAGGCCACAGAAGTGAGCCCATGTCCCACAGGTTGAGGAGGGGAGTGTAGGACAGATTGCTAGCAGTCAGAAGTACCTCATGACCAGTCTGTACCCCCTGCCCCCATTAGCATTGTACACATGGTTCTGTCAGGAATATGTTGAAAGTATTCCTCCCCCATCCCTCAGCCAATCAGTATGAAGAGAGCAAGTATGTGCTAGGAAAGAAAGCAGGAGGGAAAGGAAGGAGGGAAGGAAAGAAGGAAGGAAAGAGGGGAAGAAGGAAGGGAAGGAAGAAAGGAAGAAAAAGAAAGAAGGAAGGGAGGGGAGAAGGGAAGGATGGAAAGGAAGAAAAAAATGCAGGAAGGAAGAGAATGGAGAAGGGGAGGAAGAAAGGAGGGAAGAAAGGAAAGAAAGAAAGAGGAAAAACAAAAGGAAAGAAAGGAGAGAAAGAGATAAGGAAGGAAAAAGAGAAGGGAGAAAGGAGGGAAGGAAGGAGGGAAAGAGGGGAGAAAGGAAGGAAGGGAAGGGAAGAAGGAAGAAAGGAAGAAAAGGAAGGAAGGAAAGAAGAAAAGGAAGGAAGGACTTATGAAGTGCTAACTCAATAAGCACTGTGCTAAGTGCCTTACAAATATCTCATTTGGTCAAAATGAACACCTAGTTTGGTAGGCACTGAGGACACAGGAAAAAAAAAATGAAGCAGTCCTTGCCTTCAGGGAATTTGCATTCTGCTAGGAGAGACAACATGTACATGTGTAATTACATACAAAACAAATACAAGGAAATTTGGGAGGAGGGAGGACCAGGAATAACCATTGGTGCAGGAGCCCTACGTTTATTGAGCATAGGATCAGGGGGCACCTGAGGAGTGCTAGGTTCCTTGGAATCACTCTGGCCCGGCTCCAGCTGGGAACTGGCCCCAGCCCAAACTCCAGAACCCCACAACCGACCAGGGCAGGGTGACAAGACTAGACCAGATGCTGTGCAGCTGGGAACCATTTGTAGTGGGGGCAGAGGAGCAGATGGTGACACAGTTCATCTCACGGGGTTATTTGATTTACATGCTTTTGGTTGGGGGGACTGGATAAGATATTTATAGGTTGTACTATAAATAACAGAATTCCTATGTGGCCGCTGCTGTCCAGGCCGGTTGGCTTTTTTTTTTTAACCAAGCTGAATGCTTGGAACACAGAAACCTTTCCCCAAAGCTGTCTTTTCTTCTTTACTCTGCGTGAGCAGAACTGACAAACTCATTCTGCGGAAAAGGGCAAAGGCTTTTATTTTTTCAGGATGTGCCCTGGAGACTGGCTGTTCTTCTCTCCCCTCCCTGGCACCCAGCAGAAGGTACAGCAGGCACAATGCCGCGCTTACCAGTTTCTCTGTGGACAGCCGTTGTCTATTCACCTCAACTCTCTCTCTCGATGGCTGGAAATGTCTAATAGGGAGAATTGGGGGCGGGGTGAGTGCAGATTGAAATGGGATCACATTCTAAGAATGTCCCTAGCCTCTCTTCTCTTTGAAGAAGAATCCTTAGGGTAGATAAAATTGGGATGATGCCTGCCATGGCCCCTGCTTTGAGGGGTCTCAGTAGTGTTGGGCAGTGACTTGGGGAGGCAGGAAGGAGAAGCCAGGAGGATGTAACATTGCTCAGGGAGGCTCATATACATATACACACACATACATGTGTATATATACACACTTACATATATACATACACACATATATACATATATACACACACACACACACACACACATATATATATATACATACATATATATATATACATACATATATATATACAATCCTGTGTGACTTGGGGAGGCAGGAAGGAGGAGCCAGGAGGATGTAACATTGCTCAGGGAGGCTCATATACATATACACACATACATATTTATACTACATATATGTATCTGTACATACATATATACACACATACATATATACGTGTGTGTGCATATATATGTATATATGTGTATGTATATGTATATGTATATACACACACACACACACACACACACACACACACACAATCCTGATGACAGCCTGACGACAATAGTCCTTTCCCCCCATCTACTCCTTAGGTTGCTTTTCATCATGTTCTCTCTGTCTCTGTCTGTCTGTCTGTCTGTCTCTCTCTCCCTATGTGACCTTAGACAAGCCTCTTAACTTCCCTGGGTCTCAGTTTCCTACTCTATAAAAATAACAGTTGGATGAAGAGATCACTAAAATTCCTTCCAACTCACAAACTATGATCCTATGATAAGTCTTCTGTGATCAGGAGAATACTGGAACCATTTTTAGAGACTAGGAATGCTGTTAAATCAACCTCTTAAGTAACAGACTTCCAGTTTGCAGGGGCACTGCCTTCAAACAAAGGAATCATTCTACTGCAATACTACATGAGAGATGTGAGAGGTAGCCATAAAATATCTGGATGGAGTGGGAAGAACATTGAGCCTTAGGACCAAGAGTCCTGGATCTGCCAGTTACTGACCCTTAATGTCTGCAAGCCTTAATTTCTTGAGTCATAAAATGGGGATCAATGAATGTACAGTAAATGCTGTATCAACATCAGTTCTTTCTCTGGAGGAAGCTAGTATGCGTCATTATGAGTCCTTTGGGATTGTCTTAGATCACTGTATTGCTGAGAACAGCTAAGTTGTTCACAGTTCCTCATTGAACAATACTGCTGTTGCTGTGGACAACGTTTTCCTGGTTCTGTTCTCTTCATTTTGCATCAGTTCATGTAAGTCTTTCCAGGTTCCACAAAACACTTTTACTAGCCCACCTAGTCCCCAGAGACCAGAGTGAGAGAAGTTGTATTTCTGTGCAGATTCTATTGGGATATGAAGGAATGGAAATGTGAGGGGTTAGGAATCATAGCAACTCGATGTTGCAAGAGACCTCAAAGGCCCATCTTCCACTCTGGGCCTGATTAAGAATACTCTCCCTGAAATTCTCAACCACTGCTTATCCTGCCATAGCTTAAAGACCTTCAGGGATGGAGAGCTCACTAACTCCCAAGTGAGTCCATTCCACTTTGGGACAGCTCTAACTATTTAGAAGGTTTTTCTCCCATCAAGGGAGCAGTGGAAAGAGTGCTGGCTCTAGCCTCAGAAGGCTTGGGTTTGAATCTCACCTCTGACACTGACTACTTACGTAGCCTTAGGCAAGTTATAATCTTCTTGGACCTCAGTTTCCTCATCTGAAAAATCAGGGAGCTGAACTAAATGGGATCTGAGGTCCCTTCCAGGGCTAAAGTTACGTTCCTATGAAATCCCTAGATGGTCAGGGTGTGCTGGAGTCAAATAAACCAAATGTTAAAATTTTGGTATAAACACTGATAATTTGGATATCAGCAAATGTTACAAATCAGGGCTTGATTTATTATTCTGTGGATTGTCTATTATTTTGTTGATTGTCCAAAGATGTCAAACACACACCCCAGGCCCAGAATGTGAGCCAGATTAAAATGTATTGGGGAAATAGTTAACAAAATAAATAAAAATACAATAGAACATAGATAACGTAAATATGTGGTTTTCTAAGTCACAATGCAACCTGCAGGAATCCTTATGTACAGGCTAATGACCTCCTTTTCTATTTGAGTTTGCTATCACTGGTCTAGACTTGAGAATGAGTTGGAAAAATGTTAATGATTCATATTAAACTTAAAAGTGTGACATGTGTGTATGTACATACACATATGTATATATACACATGTGTATACACACATACACACATATATATTTCCCCCTCCCCAAGAGGGCCAGTTGTTAAACCCTTCCCAATGCACTATTGTCATCCTAAATTTGCCTCAGCAACTTCGACCAGCTTCTGGTCTTCCAGCTCTGCCTCGTGGGTCATGCAGCACTCTACTTGCTTGTGTCACTGAATTAATAGTACCTGCCCAATTGTAAAGAAGTCTAATCAAATTTCTACATCATAGCACTTCAAATACTTGGAGAAATAAATCTTTTCCCACCTAAAGGTTCTCTGGGTGAGAGGCAACACAGCATAGTAGGAAAAAAGTACTGTTTCAAGTTAAAAAAATAATGTAGAGACTACTAAATATTATCTATAATCACTCAAAGGAGATTGACCTAACTATCCATACAGGAAAAACCAAGTGGATGAAGAATGCCCATTGTCCAGATAATGACATGCTGCTGAATAGATAACTCATAAAATTGGTCCATTGATGCATATCTCTTAGGTAAACATGCACATTGCCAATGAACCCAAACTTAAAGATGAGTAGAAAAGGCTGGCTTACGTTTAATAATAATGTACCTGGCATTTATATGACACTTCAAGGTTTGCAGAGCACTTTACAAATATTATTTACAAATATCATTTTATCCTCACAACAACTCTGGGAGGTAGACTCCATTATTGTTTCCATTTTTAAAAATGAGGAAACTGAGGCAGACAGAGGTTAAATGACTTCTCCAGGGTCACAAAGTAGTAATTTTCTGAGTCCAAATTTGATTTCAGGTGTTCCTGTTTCTAGGTCCAGAATTCTATGTAAGCCACCTAGCTGCTTAGGTGAAGAACTATGCTTTTAATGACCCCAGTATTTCTCCTGGGGGGAGACCTTTATTCTTAACATTAATATTCTTCCCACAAGAGGCAGTATGTTGCAGTAGGTAGAGAACTGGCCTTGGAGGCAGGATGACCTGAAGGCCCAAGCACCACTTCGGATAGACAATCTTGAGTAAGTCACTTAATTTCTAACCTTATATGTAAATTTGATAAATATTGCCATCCATACTTCCGAGTAAGTCATTAATGAGCATGTTGAACAGTCTCCACGTGAGACCTCCCTTCGTCAAGCCATTAATAATGGCTCTTTGGGTGCTGGCATTCCAATACTTAGGAACCATTTTAACATCTCCTTATCTTATCTATAAGGATACCATGACTGACTCTGTCAATTGCCTTGAGGAAATCCTGTTCTGTTTATGGCCTCTTCTGATTTCTTTAGTCCAGTAACTCTGTCAACGGAAATTTTGTTCATCTGGCACAGCTGAACTCATGCTGACTCATAATAATCATTGCTTCCCTTTCTAAGCAGTCACAAACCATTCCTCTAGTAATGTATTCTAGAAATTTGTTGGAAATCGAGGTCATACCATTAGATTTCTGGTCAAATGAATTCACCTTCTTTCCACTTTTGAAAATTATCTTTCAAATAATAACAATAATACTATTCTATGTTATGTTATTATCATCAATATTATTGTTATCATCATCATCATCATCATCATTAACATTGTTAAGAGCACCTAGGTACTCTCTTGTTGAGTTGAGTTGTTTCAATTGTATCTGACTCATTGACTCTCCATGACCCCATTTGGGGTTTTCTTAGCAGAGATGCTGGAATGGTTTGCCATTTCCTTCTCTAGCTCATTTGATAGATGAGGAAACTGAGGCAAAGAAGGTTGAGCGATTTGCCTAGGGTCACAGAGCTAGTAGGTGTCTGAGGCCAGATTTGAAGGAAAGAAAGAAGAAAGATGAGTTTTCTTGATTCCAAGCCTAGTGTCCTATTCATTGCACCACCTAGTTGCCCAAGTGCTCTCTTACCATTTCCTTACTCTCTTGGGTAACAACTCTTAATTAGCTGTTTTGTTCAGTACCTTCCAATGCAATGGAGAGCCATCTCTAGAAGTCCTGATCTATATCTTGCCGCTGAACACAGATGGCTCCAAAGGAGAAAATGAGGCTGTTGACTTTGCACAGCCCTGCTTCACTTACATCCAATTTACTTGTGTGTCATGGCATCACCTCCCTGAAATCATGATCCTTTTTGAGAAAATGAAGGATAAACAATAACAATGATTTTGAGTAAAAGACTTTACTTTTGAGTTCCATTTCTACCACTTAGTGGGGCTGTCTGACTTTTGGTAAATTGCTTAACTTCTAGGGGTCTCAGTTTCCTCTTCTGTAAAATGAAAGGACAGAATGAAGTGATCTTTAAAGTTCTTTCTGACTTTGAAATGTTGCAACTAGGAAGTTTGGTCTGGGGCCCCTTGCACCATTATTTCTGCATTTGGAGGTGGATGACATAGGGAGCAATGGCCAGTGGGTTGGGTTGGAGAGGGGAGAGTGGATAATAGCATAAACATTAATGCGAGAGGGAATCAATAATGCATTAACATTACTTATTTACTTGGAACATTCTGAACTGCTGAGTACAAGCAAGAATCTGAGAACTTTGTGGCCTGGCTCCATTTAGGGGGGAGCCCTGAGAACAGTGTGGGTGAGACCACAATGAGTTGCCTCCATATTCTCCCCTCTCTAGCCCATCCTCCACACAGCTTCCAAAACAATCTTCCTCATGGCACAAATCTGACTATGATGCTACCCTGCTCAAAAATTCTTGGCGGCTTCCTGCTCCCTCGAGGATAAAATAGAAACTCTCCAGTTTTAAATAACCAGGCTCTCATCTAGCTTTCTAGATGTCTTCCATATCACTCTCCTTCACCATTTCAACAGAATGTCAACATCTTCAGAACAGGATCAATTTTTACTTTTTTTTTCTCTTTGGCTTCAGCTATCAGGTGTTTAGTAAATGTTGGACAGGTTTGGATTGAATTCTATTAATAATAATAATAGCTTGCATTTATATAGCATCTACTATGTGGTAGCACTGTGCTAAGCATTTTTACAAATATCTCATTTGATTTTCACAACAACCTCGGGTGGCATTAATCAAAGAAGACTTTATAAAGAAAGGAGGAAAACTGAAGGTGAGTATATGGTTTTTGAGATAACTCAGAGAGAGGAAGGAATGGAATAAATGCATAATATTGAAGATTACCCTGAACAAAATTGCCTCGAAGTTGTGGAAGATACGAGTGGAGATAAGATGGTCCCTAGTGATCCATAGTGACTCCCTGGCCTTCACCACAATGCCTTGGGGCAATGGCCTGCCCACCCTGGCAGTTCCCTTATCCATTTCAGACTTTCCACCTTACAATATCTCACTGCCTCTGTGGCCCCATTCTCCTCTAGGTGAGTTCTTCCTGGAATCTTCAATTTGAAGGAGGGCCAATGCCTGCCATCTTTCATTCTTCTCCGGGTTCTGCTTCTGACTCTGCTGACTTTTTCTCCCTCCTCCAGTCAGCCCCCCTGTATTGTGTTGTCTTTCCCCCCATTACAATGCAGTTTCCTTGAGGGGAGGAACTGTCTTTCTTTTATGCTTTTCTTTGCATTCCTAAGGTTTAGCACCATACCTGGAACATAAGAAGCTTAATGAAGTCTTGTTGACTTCACTTGAAATCCCATGAAACAGAAAGTTGGGCCTGATCTTGAATGTGATGGGAAACCACTGAAAGCACCTTCCACTTACGGAAGGTAGCAGGCATCTTCCCTAAACCAAAAGGGAAAGTGCTTGGAAAAAAAAATAAGGCTCTTTACAAATTGGAGGATTTATCTAATGATAATATGATAATAAAGAAGGATTAAATAAGGATTCAGAATTTAAGCATTAAAGATCTACCACAGATGAGCAGTGCTAGTGAGGAGATTAAATTATGTAAGGAAGATTCTATTGGGATTTAGGCTGAGGCTTCAGGAATGGAGAAGAAAGGATGGGTTTGGGATACACCATGAAGCAGCTATAATTTGCTGACAGATGGGATGTGTAGAGTTAAAGGATTATAGTTTCATGCAACAAGCATTATTTAGCAACTACTATGTGCCAGGCACTGGGGATACAATAACAAAAATGTTATTGCTGTTTCCCCAGGTAGAAATTCTGGGACAGCGGGCCCTCTCAGTACCTCAGGCAACTCTCTAAAACTGCAAATTTCAGAACAGTTGCTGATCTGCATTGGTAGAGGGAGTTTCCTCACTGGGAATTACATACTCTGATGAAATTATTCATCTTACCCTCCAGGAGCTTAGGGAAAACAACTCCCACATATACTATAATAACATATACATGTATGATATATGAGGGAGGTAAGTGATGCAGTGGGTAGAGTGCTGGACCAGCATTCAGGAAGAGCTGAGTTCAAATTTGACCCCAAACACTTGGACAAGTCATTTAACCACTGTATGCTTCAGTTTCCTCAGCTGTAAAATGGGGATGATAACAGCACCTACCTCCTAGTGCTGTGAGGCTCAAATGAAATATTTGTGAAGTGCTTAGCACAGTACCTGACACATAGTAGGCACTTCATAAATGTTTGTTCCCTTCTCCCTATGTCATATATAATGACATAACACACATATATGCATATGTATTTTATATCTATCTAATGGTAGGGGGAGTCCCTATACCCCTGGTGTCAGACTCAAATAGAAACAGGGTCACTAAACCATGTATAAGGATCCCTGTGGGATGCATATCGACTTTAAAAACCATATATTAACATTATCTATATTCTATTGTATTTTTATTTGTTTTGTTAAATATTTCCCTATTACGTTTTAATCTGATTCAGGCAGTACCTGAAAAGTATTGTGGGCTGCAATGCAGTCTGCAGACCACATGTTTGACCCTATACCGATAAAATCACAAGTCTGGTTCAAAGGAAAAAAAAAAAGAGCCACCAACAGACTTTGACTTCTCTGCAATATGCGACACCATTGACCACTTCCTTTTTCTGCACATTCTTTCCGGTCTGGGTTTTCCTGGAAGGTTCTCTCCTGCTCTCCTCCTCTCTGCCTAGCTGGTTCTTCTTAGTTTCTTCTTCTGGATCAGCAACTACATCTCTTATTTCCTGGTTTCTTCCCTCTGGGCTCTCTCTCTTAGTGATCTCATCAATTACCATGGATTAGATGATCAACTCTATCCAGATCTCTAGATCCCACCCTGGTCTCCCCTGAGCTTTAGTACCACCAACTATTTATTGGACACCTCCAACTACATGACCCAAAAGTACCTGAAACTCGATAGGTTTAAAATGTAAATTTATGAAATTTTAAATATTAAATTTACAGGGGCAGCTAGGTGGCGCAGTGGATAGAGCACCGGCCCTGAAGTCAGGAGGACCTGAGTTCAAATCCGGGCTCAGACTGAACACTTGACACTTGCTAGCTATGTGATCCTGGGCAAGTCACTTAACCCCAATTGCCTAAAAATACGTACATATGTGTGTGTGTGTGTGTGTGTGTGTGTGTGTGTGTGTGTGTGTGTAAAATTTACATTACATTTTATTTAAATTAAATATTAAATTTAAAATAAATCATTTTGGGGGCAGCTAGGTGGCACAGTGGGTAGAACACCGGCCCTGAAGTCAGGAGGACCTGAGTTCAAATCTTCACTCAGACCAAACACTCAACCCTTACTAGCTGTGTGACCCTGGGCAAGTCACTTAACCCCAACTGCCTAAAAAAAATCATTTTTTATTCATGAAACTCATAGTTTTTGCATTTTTTTCTAGTTTCCTTGTATCTACCAAGTGTAATATTATCTTTCCAGGCACCTAAGTTCACAATCTCTGAGTCATTCTTGCTTCTTCACTCTCTTTCACTCCCCATATGCAGTCAGTTGTTAAATCTTGTAAATTGTATCTCACATTTCATACAGGTCTCCTCTCCACTCACCTGACTGCCCCCCTCCCCCAACCCCACCTGGGTCAGTCCTTCATCACCTCCTGCTTGGACTATTTTTAAGAGCCTCCAGATGGGTTTCCCTACCTCAAGTCTCTTCTTGTCTCAGCCATCCTCCCCACTCAGTTGCCAAATTGATCTTCCTAAAGCACAGCTCTATCAGTGTTACTCCCCTGATTGGTAAGTTCCAATGACAACCTGCATCTAGAATCAAATACCAAACTCCTCAGTCTGACATTCAAAGCCTTTCTCAATCTAACTCCAACCTGCCATCATGGTTTTAGTATATTACTCCCTTTTCCATACTCTATATTACAACCAAACCAGCCTCCCCACTGTTCCCTGTACATATCATTCCACCTTTTGCCTAAGTTTGGCACAAGCTGTTGTCCATGCCTAGAATGCAAACCCCCAAATGGGGTCACAAGTCAGGACTGAAACAACTCAGTAACAACAAAAGAATGACCCTTCGCACTTCAGAACCCCTAGCTTCTCTCAAGGCCCAGCTCAGCTGTTTCTGATTACTCCAAGTTACCTCCTAACCCCAAACTCAGAGGCAGCTAGGTGGCTCAGTGGATAGAGCACTGGATCTGGAGTGAGAAAGACCCAAATTCACATCCTGCCACAGACACTAGCTGTGTGACCCTGAGCATGTCACTTAATCTCTGTTTGCCTTAATTCACTAGAGAAAGAAATGGCAAACCACTTGATATATTTCTTAAGAAAATCCCTGAACAGGGTGGTACACGGGGTCATAAAGAGTCAGACATAACAGAACAACAAGAAAGACCCCAGATAACCTTCTGCTTACTTTCTATATGTAGCGGGCTGTGCAACCACTGCTATCTGCTCCTCACTCTACTGCTGATTTCTGACCAGAATGGATATAAATATTCCTTTTCCGCTCTGGATAGCAGCTATCACAGGACCTATAATTCTCTTTATCCTTCTGTTACCTCCAAGTCCCCCGCCAGAGACAAGACTTCTGAGAAAAACACTTCAGGGTTAGCGCTATCTCATTCTCTCTTCTGGGGATGATTCGTCCTCAGTTGTTTCCTCTTAACTGCAAGTTTCCAATAAGCAAAAGCCATGGTTAACACTGACTATGAATGTCCAAAACAAAGAAAGGCAAACTTTCCCTGTGGCAAGAGGGAAAGGTTTCCCGCCTCTTTGAGAAAGCCCAAGAGGGGAAAGGGAATATAAACTTATTGCCTTGGAGGTCTGCAGTCTTCAAGTTTCAGGGATGCAGCACCTGTCCCTAAAGTCCTCCTGCCTATTGAGCCAAGCAGCCCTGCTTACTTCAGTTACTTCTACCTGCCCTTCCCTTCTCCCTCTCCGCATAGCTTCTTATAGTTCTCTTTCTTGAACTCCATGGGTCTTCTATTCCTTCAGTTATGAGTTGGATACCTCCTCAAGTCTGTACCCTGGAGTCCCTGAACTTTTACATAGACCGATAATTCTTAAATAATCTCTTCTTAATCTATTTTCCAATGAAATATTTCATATTTTCTTCTATTTTTTCATTCTTTTAACTTTGTTTTACTGTTTCTTGGTATCTCATAGAGTCATTAGTTTCTACTTGCCCAGTTCTATTTTTTAAGGAGTTCATTTCCTTAGTGAATTTTTGTGCCTTCTTTACCATTAGGCCAATTCTGGTTTTTAAAGTGTTATTTTCTTCAGTATTTTTTGTGTGTGTGTGTCTCTTACCAAGCTGTTAATTCTCTTCTCAAAATTTTCTTGCATCACTTTTATTTCATTTCTCATTTTTTCCTCCACCACTCTTATTTCTTTCTTTAACTCTTCCAGGAATTCTTGTTGGACTTAGGTCCAATTAGCATTTTTCTTTGAGGCTTTGTTTATAGCTGCTTACAGAAGGTAGTATTTTTTTTTTATTCTGAACCTAAAAAATAAAACAAGCATTTCCATAACAAAGTAGGATAGGAAAAAAAGATGCACATGAAGCTGCAAATCTATTATGTACAACTTGCTATTCCTTTTTAATATATATTAAAGTTATCATGTAACTTTTTTCCTTTTTTTTATCTTCCCCCCACCTTAGACATGGCTACCATTAAACACAAATATGTATATGTATTTGTTATATGTATGTGTGTATGTAAAATAATTCTATAAATACTTCTATTTATCAGTGCTTAGTTTATGTCTTGGTCTTCTCTGTCATCACAGTATCTCTTTATGTTCAAATTCTTTTTTATTGTTGTTATTGTTTGTTCATTTTTCAAGTCTATTTTTTGACTTTATACTAAAGTTGGCGCTGCTCATGGTGGGGGTGGAGTGGCTCGGGGAAATGGGGTCAGTTGAGGAGTCATTGTCCCAAGCTTCAGGCTTTTTTGTGTTTTTTTTGGGGGGGGGTCGGGTTTTTTTGGCAATTGGGGTTAAGTGGCGTGCCCAGGGTCACACAGCCAGTAAGTGTCAAGTGTTTTGGTCTGAGGCTGGATTTGAATTCAGGTCCTCCTGACTTCAGAACTGGTGCTTTATCCACTGTGCCACCTAGCTACCCTGTGTTGCTGTTTTTAGAGCTAGTTCTGGAAGTCTGCAAATTTTTGGTGCTTCCAAGGTGATGTGATTCTGGGAAATGTATCGTCACTGCTGTCCTGTTATGTGCTCTGTTCTTTACCCGGAAGGGCCCCTGGTCCCCTGCAACCACAAGTGCTAGCTGTCTCTCATTGCCTTGAAACTATGACCAGGTCCCTGCTTTTGCACTGTGTATGAGTAATATAGTTGCCAATCAGGGCCAGCTGTACCCACGGCCAGCAAAAGTTCCCTTGTAATTTCTTTCTGACCAGTTGTTTGATCCCCTTACCGTCTGTGGGCTGAGAGCTCCCGAAGCTGCTGCTTCTGCTACTTCAGCCACTGAGAGTACGGGTTCTGGTAAAGCTTCTACTCTAGCATTACATACTTCCCTTGCCAACCTCCTAAATTTTGTTGGGCTGGAAAAATGTTTCATCCTGACATTTTGTTGGCTCTGCCACTCCAAAATTTGTTTTGAGGTATTATTTTAAAGTTTTTTGGAGGAGAATGTTGAGAGAATTCAGCTAGGTTGCTTCAAATCCACCATCTTGACTTGCTTGTATGAAACTTTATCAAAAAATCCCTTAGCATGCATTTTGAAATACCTAATATGTGCCAAGAAACATTATTTTAATGGATCTGGCAGCACCTCAGCTCTGGGAACAGGCACAGATAAGACTGGTTTGTCTTTGTATCCCCTCTTCTTTTTCAAGTCTCCCACTCTCCCCTCTGCCTCCTCTGGAATCTGCCCCTAATTCCTTTGGGAAACTCTCTCAACTTTTCTAGGAATCGTCTTCCTGATCTGAAAAATGCAAACACTACTATCCATATTCCTTGATGAAGCAAATGACAAGTCCCATTTCCATATAGTTTTAAGGTTTACAAAGCACTGTTCTCATAAAACCCTTGGGAGGTAGGGAGTGTTGTAGAGAGAATGGGGAGTGGGGTTGGATTGTGAAGAACTGGGTTTACATCCTATCTGTGTCATTTACTTCCTGGGGGACCTTGAGAAGGGAACAAACATTTATTAATCACCTACTATGTGCTAAACACTTTACAAATATTATCTCATTTGAGAAAGCAACAACCTCTCTTTCTTCAGTTCTTCATTTGTAAAATAAGGGTTTTGAATGAGAGGATCTCGAAGGTCCCTTCCAATTCAAGATCTAGGATTTATTGATAAGTTTCCTATTGTGAGATTGTTATTCAGCCAAGAAGCATTTATTTATGTGAAAATAGGTTCAATATGAATGTATACATAGAGCCTATATCAAATTGCATGCCTTCTTGGGGTGGGGAGAAAATTTGGAACCCAAAATCTTATAGAAGTAAATGTTGAAAACTAAAAATTAATACGTTTATTTTTTAAAAGAAGCATCTATTAAGCACTTATGATGGCACAGTAAGTGCTGGGATACAGAGAAAGGCAAACACATGGTCTCTGCCAAGGACACACAAGATATGTCAAGGGAAGGTAATCTCAGAGGGAAAGGGGGCAGTGTGGCCAAGAAATGGCCTTGGGAACTGATGGAAGCCAGGAGGTGGAGGTGAAGAGATAAAATTCCAAACAACTTGCCCATAGTCATACAGCTAGTAAGTTTTGAAGCCAGGGTTTATTAAAACCCAGATTTTCTGATCCATGTCGGGCAGGAGGAAAGCATTACGTCAGGCTAACATACAGTGAGTGGGCAGGCAGGTATTGGCTGGACCCCTACATATATTTACGTCCCAGAAACACAAAGATGGCACAGAGGAGCACCCCGGGTTCGATCTCTCCCAGAAGACTGGGAGGCCGCTGTTGTCCCACAAGGTCAGCGATTGGAGTCAGTGGTTAGCTGGGGGTGGGGCAGAGAGAAGTGGGAGTGAAGTGAAGGGTAGCAGAGGGAATGGCATGTCCCCGTAACTGATTTATTCTTATAAAATGTACTCCCGGGGAGGGCCCCTGAAGGACTTTCTTCCTGGGGTGGGGGAAGAATACCGCCTGTTGTCTGCTCAGGGGAGACAATGCCCAGTCTGTGTGCACGTGGGTCCTACGGATCCAGCAGGAATCAGCTGCCCTTGTTTCCTCCTCCGCGATTACAATACTGCCCAGTTTGAAGCCACCCTTCCCCCTTATCCTCTTCCCCCCTTCTCTTCCTCCGTACCCTCAGGGAGCCAAGGAATGGGATTTCATCCCCTCCCCCTCTCTCGCCCTGCTCTCTTGGCAGCAGCAGCCGCCGCCGCAGCCAGCCTCCCGGCCCACTTGGCTCTCGGTGGGTTTAGGATTTCAATCGCAGGTTTCTGCCATCCCTCATTTAGCGTCGCCTCTTGTCTTCCCTTTCTCTCCAGCACACGAGGCAGACTCTGATCCCGGGCGATCTGGACAGAGCTGATGAGGAGGGAGCCAAGGCTGCCAGCCTGCAAGACGACAGAAGCTCTGGGCTCCGGGGCTGGCTGGCCGGCCAGGGCGCGGGGCGCCGGGCACTGGGGAACAAGGCAGTGTCTCCTCGGTGGCTCGTGGCTGCAGCTGCTCCTGCCTCGGCCAGCCATAGCTATCGCTAGGAAACCGGACAAGAAAACCTTTCCTCAGGATCCTGGCCAGTGCCAGTGGGCAGCTTGCCAGAAAGCAAGACATCAGCAATTAGCCAAACGCCCTGCTGGGCAGCCAGGGCCCTGGGTGGGCCTGAAATAGAGGGGAGGCTGGCCTGGGGTTCCAGCAGCTGCAGGTGGTGACTTTTCTCCACTGGGTCTGCAAGCAAGCCGGACAGACTCGGTTTGAACAAACATAAACTGGCCTGCTTTTATGCAGGTTTGTTACCAGGGCAGCAGAGCCACAGGCGACAGAGTGAAGTGAACAGGCTTGTCCTGAGACTCTGGAATTGTCTTCAACAAAAATTCAATTCATAGGATCCAGCCATCAGAGCTAGAAGACATCCCAGTCAGTCAGTCAGTCAACAAGCACTTTCTATGTCCCAAGCACTGTGCTAGACCCTGGGAATACCAGGAAAATTGAAAAAGAAAATCAAGCAAGTAATTCTTTGAATTTAGTCAGATTGCTTTGTTTTTACAAGGAAGAAACAAGTCCCCAGGGACTTGTCTAAAGTATGCACAAAGAAAGTGACAGAGCTGTGACTTCTGACCAGTATACCTAACTTCAGTGCTCTTTCAATAATGGCAGAACTCGAGTAGCTAGGTGGCACAGGGGACAGAGCACCGGCTCTAAAGTCAGGAGGACCTGAGTTCAAATCTGGTCTCAGACCAAACACTTGACACTTACTAGATGTGTGACCCTGGGCAAGTCACTTAACCCCAGTTGCCAAATAAATAAAAATTTAAAAAAATAAACAAGTGACAAAACTGATAGATTTATAACTTTTTGAGGTCTGGAAAGCCCATAATAACATTAGTTCACCTGAGCCTCACAACAACCCTGTGATGTATTCTAAGTTATCATTATCCCCATTTTACAGATGACGAAACTGAGGTTAAAGAATTTGTCCAACACACTGTCTCCCCTCGGTTACTGAGTGTGTCCTATGTATAACTAGCTCAGCTTGTGGGAATGCAGATGGGGATGCAAAAGTTAAAAATAAAAAGGCAGCTGTTACCTTAGGAAAAGTTACATATAATAGATGAAATGAGACAGGTGCACAAAAAATACAGACACTAGGGAACATTTGATAAGGGCCCAGGAGGGAGTCTAAATAAAATGCTGCCATCTTTCTTGCCTTGTGACTTAGCTGATCAATTCACACTAAGATGTTAGAGGTTTAATAAGCTAAATTTTGGAACAGAAGTCTTGATTAGCAATTCTTAATCAAAAGAACAATTTGATTAGGGTAGAATTTCAGGCATGGGATAGAAAGAATGTAAATAAAAATAGGAGGCTCTGTCTTCTCCATGTGCCACAAATTGGAATGTTTGCTGTGTCTTTGGCTAAGGTAGGCCCTTCCCATTTTGATCTGAGAACTTGATTTAAAAAAAAAATTAACTTTTTTGTTTAAAGGGTAGTAACCTGAGGCAGAAGGAAACTAAATTACATCTTGCCTTAATTTTGTCAGTGCTGGAGATGATTTGCCATTGTCATAGTTTAGATTAACATAAAGGATTTGAATGGAACAACCAAGCAGAAATTCTGAACTTTAAAAAAAATTATTTCTTTTCCTTGCTCTCCCCACCTCATTTACTGTACTATCACTGGATTCCACTAACATGTATGCAGTATCTGTTGCATGCAAAAAACTTCAAAGTCAGAAAGTTACTCAAGAGAAGGAAACTGTCCTTATGGAGGCATGAACGTAGAATGTAAGCATCTTGAAAGCAGGACATGTTTCAGTGGCTTTTGTCTTTATGTTAGGAAATCCGGGCAAGTGCAGGCAGCAGGGTGAGCCAGGGTAGTTGATATTACATTTATATCTTTGAAATGTAGTGTAGTGCCTTGCAGATATTGGACATTTAATAAATCTTTGTTGGATGCAATTTATAATCCAGTAAAATTGAAACTTTATAACTGGAAAGGATCTTATTCTGATCTAGCTTTCCATGGCCATGCAGTAAGTAGAAATCAAGTCAATAATAAAAAAGAGTAATGAAATCAGCATTGCCATTGCCCCAGAAAAGAGTGTGTCAGCTGACTCCTGGATACCTCCATTCGCTCTGTCAATGACTTTCTAGACCAAAATATTTCTCCCTCGCCATCAGTCCTTATATTTCCTGCCCCCCTTATTAGAATGCAATCCTCTTCAGAGTAAGAATTGTGTGGATTTTGTATCTTCAGGACTTAGGAAAGTATTTGGCACATAGTAAGATTTATTAAATGAATATTTACTCAACAAGGCAAGTCTACAAGCATTTAGTAAGTGTTCTCCATGTGCCAGGTACTGTGCTAAGCTCTCAGAATATAAATGCAAGTAAATAGAATGGGGGGAGGGGTAAGCAGAGGGCAGGAGTGGTGGAGAGTCAAGGGCAGAGCCTGGTTGAGGAATGAAGGAGGGAACATGATTGGTCTGGGCACTTTCCTTAAAATGGAAATTCTGGGAGGAACTGACCAATCAGAGGAAAGGATGCAGGTGTAGAATGAACTTCCAGAGTGAGAAGTCTGCTATGGAATGGTGGAGAGAGTCATCCATCTGTTCATTCATTCATCATTTGGCCATTGCCACCAAATGCCACACACAGGGCAGGCAAGCCAGCCCAGCTGAAGCAGCAGGGCACACTGAGGTAGAGACAAGAAGCAGCACGTGCCAGGCAAGTCAAACCACCGCCATCTTCCTTCAGATCCTGGTAGAGACAGCCAGGACTTTGAACCCAAGGGCCTGAGGAATAACAATGCTGCCAGCTCAGTGCCCTCAGCCATCATCCTTGGAAGCAACCCCTGTGGAGCTGCAGCCTGGCAACTGCTCCTTTGGGTGATACAGACACAGATACTGAAGACCCAGAAAGGAAAGCTCTTGCCACCAAAGTTCTTGGCACGACAGCAGAAACTGAGAGGATTTCATCAGTGTGACTGACATTAAAGAAGAGGCATTACATGTGCTTTGATTCTGTACCCCAGGACCGTTAACTTGTGCTTGAAACCTTCCGTGTGTGTTATCTCCCCCATGAGAATGTGAATTCCTTGAGAGCAGGGTTTGGCTTACTTTTCTGTTTGTATCTCCAGGACTTAGTACAGTGCTTTGCGCATAGTAAATGCTTAATAATTGCCTCATTTATCCATTCATCTAGTCTACCTCCCTCACTTTATACAGGAAAATACTGAGAGCCAATGAGTTTATGTGACCAGCCTGGGGTCCCACAGCTAGTTGGCAGCAGGGTTGAGAAATGAACTGGGACCTTGGAGTTTCATGCAGGATTCTTCCCCGCAAACATGCTCCATTTCTGGTTTGTTGAGTAGAGATGAAAAACTGTCCTCTAGGAGTCTGTGGGATCTGGTGAAGCTGCGTTTTCCTCCACAGCTATTCCAAGACCAAGCTGGAGAGGGGAAGGTGATTTCCTTAAAGAATGTATCTGATCATGTCACTCTTCTTCTCAAGAAGCTCCAGTGGCTTCCTATTCTCTCCAGGATCTATTACCAAGTCCTCTGGCTTCTGAAGCCCTTCACAATCTGAATCCTTCCTACCTTTCCAGTCTCCTTCATGTTACTTCCCTCCACATGCTCCATGATCCAGTGACGTCGACCTGCTGCTCTTCTTTGCACATGAAACCCTCTCTCCTGACTGTGCTTTTTCAGAGGCTATGCTTGATGCCTAGAATGCCCTACTTTCTCACCAGTCTTCTGGCTTCAAAACTCAGCTCAAATCCCACATTCTGTAGGAATCCTTTTTTGGCTCCCATCACTAATCACTTCCTCTGTAATGGCCTTTCATTGTCACTGTATATCTCTTGCACAAAAAAAACTGTTTGCATGTTGTCTCTTTCTTTAGAAAGTGAGCTTCCTGAGGGCAGGGACTACAGGTTTTGCTTTTCTTTGCAGTCTCTGAGCACAGTACTGGACACACAGTAAATGACTTATAAATGCTTGTTAGCTGACTAATTTTCTAGCTCGGGCTAGGATTGGAAGAAATAATAATAATAACATTTACGTAGCAATTTAGAGGTCTTCACAGTTCTTTACTGAAGTTACCTCTATTGAGAATACTTGCTCTAATTTGCATAGCTGTAAGGCTTACTAGGCACTTAACATTAATCATCGCATTTAATCTTCACAACAACATGCATGGTGAGGTTGGCACTACTATTGTCCCTATTTCACAGATGAGGAAACTGATGTTGAGAGAGATTAAATGAATAAGGATCATATTACTAGTAAATATCTGAGGAAAAATTAGAAACCAGGCCTTCCTGACTCCAGGTGCTCAATGATATCCATGATATCACTTTAATACAAGTCAATAATGTGGGAACCAGGAGACCAAGTTACAGGTTGGGAAGTCAGTGGTTTCCTACGAGTGAGAGCAAATAATGTCTAAGAACCAGGAGGAGAAGGAGGAGGAGGAGGAGGAAGAGGAGTAGATGATAATAATAATAATAATAGTTAACATTTCTATAGTTCGTAAAGGTTTGCAAAGTACTTTGCAAATATTATCCTCATGACAACTTAGCAAAGGAGTGCTAGTTATTATCCTTGTTTTACAGATGAGGAAATAGGCTGACAGAAGTTAAATGACTTGACCTGGGAGCCAGCTAGTAAATATCTGAGGCCAAATTTGAACTCGGCTTTTCCTAACTCTGACACCAGCATTCTATCCACTGTGCCACCTAGAAGTGAAATAGATATTCAATGATTGTCTCTAGGCAGAAGTTGAGCAAAAAGAAGAATATTCAGGCATAGGAGGTCCAGGCAGGGAAGAGTTGAGAGTCTGATTCAGGTTCTTGAAAGTAAGGGGTTAATGAGCAGAAGATATTCAATTGACCCTGAAGCTAGGGTCCCTTACCAAAGGCCCTTGTCCTTTATAAGGAAAGCTCCCCTAATAGAGTGTAAGCTCCCTGAAGACAGGAACCATTTCATTTTTTTCCAGCACCCATCACAGTTCCTTGAACATAGTAGGTGCTTAATAAAAGTTGACTGAATTGAATTCTCAACTAGGTAGGAATTATATTGATATGGCAGACTGGAAATAAGGCTAGGCAGCTGATTAGGATACATCATGCTGAAGTATGCTACAAAAGGCTTTAAAAAATAAATGCGTGCCTATTGGGGGAGCTAGGAATTGGTCTAATTCTGGAAAGGAATTTGGAAGCATGCCCCCAAAGTTACCAAATTATGCACGTCCTAACCTAAAGAACGCAAAGAAAGAGAAGTATACATATGTACAAAAATATTTATGGTAGCTTTTTTTGTTTCAGCAAAGAACTAGAAACTAGAAATTGGCTGAGCAAATTATGATATACAAATGTAATGGAATGTTATTGCAATATAAGAAACTGAGAAAAGTACGGTTTCAGAGAAACTCTGAAAGACTTGTGTGAACTGATGTAGAGTGAAGTGAGAAGAACCACGAGAGGATTTTATACAATAACATTACAAAGAAAAACAATTTTGAAAGACTAAAGAATTGTGATCAAAGCGAATACCTACCATGATTCCAGGGAGTCATCGATGAATCCAGATCCCTTCTTCCTCACAGAAAGGTATTGAAAAAAGCATACAGTTTTGGACACGGCCAGTGTCAGAATTTGTTTTGCTTAGTTATGCCTATTGTTATAAAAGTTTGCTTTTTCTTTCCCCCCACCAAACTATTGGGTGCAGGGGAGGGAGAAAGGGGCTAGGGATAGAATAGTCAAAAATAAAAGAGAAAAAGGTTGTTGAAGCATTTTTTAAATGAACAGAAGGAAAGCCAAAAAGAATGACAGATAAGTAGGATAGCTTTGATAATTAAACACTGAATTCATTAATATATTTAAGATGAAAAGCAAACTATATAATAGAGATTGTCAGTTTCACGTACAATCTTTTTCTCTTCTAATGCGTATGTGGAAATACTCATTTTATTTGGTGTTTGTTAAGGTCAGAATAAAAATATGAAATTCTTTAAAAAATAAAATGGTGCATACATTAAGGCAGAAAATTCCATTCTCCACGGGCTACAGGTTTTTGTCTTGTGTTAAGTCAAGTCTCATGCTTTATAGTGAAGGCTCAAAGCAGACAATGTCATTGGGCAGGGGTGGGGGAATCATGACTTCCTTACTTTGCCAAGGTGGCCCAAATGCTTTCTATTGTCTCTGTTCCCAGGACCTGCTCCTTCTGGAGTGAGGAATGTAGCAGGCAAAAACAGTGCAGGAGCGTTCTGTTGATGAGTAATTATTGTTACTGCTTAACTGAGAATATCAAACTTAATTTTTTAAATTTTATGATTGGAAAAAATTGGTTTCTAATTAAGGTAAACAATCCTATGTCTTTTATCACAATGAAAGCTTTAAAAATTAATTTCATTGCTTTTAAACTCACCATCTGTTAACTCAAAACAGGGTTTTAAAGTGAACTTAATTGGGTTTGAATTGACCATTTTGGAGCTCATTTAAAAGTCTTTTTAATTAACGTGATTATTTTTTAAATACCAAATCAAGATTTTTACCCACTCAGTCAGGTCCTGTCCATCAATTTACATATAAGCTGGCTAGACCATTTGCAAACTAGACCATTTGTACATCTAAGGCCTTACCCTAATCCCTGAATGCATGTAGAAGTTGAATGTATAACAGGGTGGCTACGAAGGAAATAGAGGCCAAGAACTGGGCCTTTGACATTACAGGAATTTAGAATGATTGATTTGGAGCCAGAAGGGTCCCCCAAACTCATCTCTTCCAAACCCATTTTATAGCTACCGAAACTCAGGTCTAGAGGGGTGAGTTAATTTATACAATGTCAGACAAATAGCAAATACTAGCTCTGAGATTTAGGAGGGAATAAGCATTTGTTAAGTGTATGCTATATGCCAGGCACTGTGCTAAGTGCTTTACAATTATTATCTCATTTGATCCTCACAACAACCAGGAGAGGTAGATGCTATTTTTATTCCCTTTTTAACAGTGAAGAAACTGAGGCAAACGGAAGTGTGCCAAGAGCATACATCTAGTAAGTGTCTTGAGGCCAGATTTAAACTCAGGTTTTCCTGACTCCAGGCCCAGTGCTACCCAGATCTAAAACTCTTTTTACTTTACCACACTTCCTCATTAGCGTTCACCCAGCCTCCTCTCTGGAATGAACTGGTTTCCCTCCCCCCACTTTTTTTTACGTAGGAGTACACTTGCCAAAATAAAAGTAGGAACCATACGAACTAAATTATAATAAAACAGAAACTTTTTACGCAAATAAAATCAGATTTAAATAAATGGAGAAATATTGTTTATAGGTAGGCAGGGCCGTTACAATAAAAATGGCAATTTTACTTAAACTAATTTACATATTCAACCTTCCCAGTTTAATGAACTGGCCCCCTTTCACACCTAACTTCCTATCCCTCTTTCCCCATCACAGAGGTGGATACTTTCTGCCAGCAGTGGGGAAAGTGCTATATATGTTTGCCTCAAGGGGAACGGGAAAGAGTGTGACCAGAAGGAACCAGAGGCAGTGCAGTGCAATTGATTCAGCATGAGATTTGGTGTTAGAAGATAATTAGGTGACCTTATATGTCACTTCTCTGGGCTGTTGTCTCCTTATCTGCAAAATGGAAGAGTTAGAATGGGTGATCTTCTATTTCCAAATCTATGGTTCTATCTATAACACTGAAAGTCCTGAGTTCAAGTCCCATCTTGACTATTTGTTAGCTGTATGACCCTGGGCAAGTCATTCTACTTCTTCTGGACTCAGTTTCTCAATTTATACAATGAGAGGTTGGGCCAAAATATCCTCTCGGGTTCCTTCTAGCTTTAACATTCTATGATTTTCTTCTCTTCAAGATCAAGCAAGCCTGCTGACATTTTTAATTTAAAAATTTTGGGAGATGGAGAGGGTGTGCAGCAGATACCAAGATGATATTTTCTTGGGAACATTTACTAAAAAAAAAATTTGCTACCTTCTTTCTAAATCTCTCCATGATCCTCCAACCTGATGTGATATTTTATATTTCCGAAATCTTTGTTGTTATTGTTCAGTCATTTTCAGTCATATCCAACTCTTCATAACCCCATTTGGGGTTTTCTTGGCAGAGATACTGGAGTGGTTTATAATTTCCTTCTCCAGCCCATTTTACAGAGAAGGAAACTGAGGCAAACAGGGTTAAGGGACTTGTCCAGGGTCACACAGCTAGTAAATGTCTGAGGCTGGATTTGAACTCGGGATGATAAGTCTTCTTGACTCCAGGCCTGACACTCTAACCACTGTGCCATCTAACTGCTCCTCCCACTGAACTCTAATCGCATTCTATTTTTCTACCCTGATGGTGCATATTAGTGTGATTATAATTCACAATTTATAATCCCTTCCAGGAGAATGTTCTGTTCTTACAGATTCAAAGCCAGCTCACATCACACTAACATGACATTCCACAAAGTGAAGGTTTTTCTTAACATATGGGATGGAATAAGCCTGCTAGAACGAGAAGTAGTTTGGGGTATGTGAGGTAGCCCTTCTTTGGGCCTTTTCAAGTAAACCCCATGTCTTCATGGGTGAGTCAGCCCTGATCCCCCAGCCCTCACCAGCTTCTGAGCACTCTCCTATGAGCCTCTTTCTTCCCCAACCACTGTGGTCAAATAGTGTTCCCAAGGGGTGGGCATCCTCATGGAATGGGTCACTCTGCTCCTCCCACCCTGATGGAATATCATCTAATGCTTTCTTCAATTTACTTGCTACACCCATGCCTTGTTTCAGGGACCAGAGTCTATGCCCTTTGGGTCATCTCAGGAGCTTCCAACCTTTACTCCCCTGGCTTTTCCTCACCCATCTCCACTGTCCCACAACTTCAGGCAGGCTCCAGACATGCTTCCCTTTACTGCTAACTTCCCAGCCATCCCAGCTACTCTGCCATCCTTCCGTATAGTCCCCTCTCCATTTTTGGAATCATGATCATACAGGGCACATCATGTGAAAATGTTCACCAAAAGACTTTTAAAAATAAATGCATGCAATTAAAATAGAAAATTCTCTCTGGGAAGCAGGACTGTATTGTGTGATGCCAAGTCTCATTCCATTGGTCCTGGAAGGGGTGTATCAATCTCCTCTCCAGCATCCCTGTAACTTTCTAGACCAAAAGTTGATCGACTGACTGATGCTTAGGGCAATGAATACGGTCTGGTTCTATTTCCAACTGTACCATGAACTAGCTATACCTGTGTGGTGGCAAGAGCACCAGATGGGCATCACAAAACCTGAGTTTGAACTGTGGCTCAGTCTCTTACTTAGTTGTATGATCTCAGGCAATTATTTTACCTCAGTTTCTTCCTCTGTAAAATGGAGATGCGCATTGTACTTTCCATGCATGTCACATGGTAAGAGAGAAGAGCTACAGAAATATGAGCAGCTTTGGTTATTTTGGGCCAGTCACTTCTCTCCCCTGACCTTCAGCTTCCTCACCTATAAAATAAAGGCATTGAGGTAGATAACCTTAGCAATCCCTTCCTGCTCTGACATTCTCTGATTCTGCAGCCTGATTTCATTTGATCTGGAAACGCTGCTATTTCTAGCTGCTCCTCTGGGGCCTGCCACACATGCTAGGGAAATCAGCCTGTTCTCTAGCCAAGATTTCCAGTCCAGCAACCAGCAGAATATGGAATGGGGAAATCTGTGAGATGCAAAGGACTGGTGACCCCCTCCCCTGCCAGAGCTTCTCTAGGACAAAACCATTCATACCTGTTTAAAGAAGAAAAAAAACCCTTTGTTTCCTGTTAATTGAACGTAGATGAATTTAATTCAGTTTCATTGAATTTAGCAAAAATTATCCAGCATTTACCACGTGCCTAGCTTTGTGTTCAGTGCTGAGTGGGTATGGGGTGGGCAGGGTTTGTATCAAAGGATACAAGGACACCTCACTTATCTGACACCATCAGGAAATAAACTGTTCCACATAAGTGGATTTGCTTGAAGTTTCTTCCTCTAAGCACTAAAACTAGTCTAATTTTAAAGATTTTTTTTATAGGAATCTTTCTAAAGAACATTCAACACACAGTAGTATTGTCTAGCGGTATTGTGTTATTAAATCTGAAACACACCTGACTCAAAACTGCTTCTTGGGTCTTATCTCATACCACTTGCTTTCCTGTAATGTCATCAGTCTCTGGAGAATTTAATCCAACCACTCACCCTGGGAATTCTTACTCTAGGGTTGAACTTTCTTGCGTGGATGCAAATTTACCTGTCCCCTTTCTATCTAGCCAGTAGCAGATCAGACTATGCTTCATATTCCATAAAGCATCACCCTAGCCATTTACTCAGCAGCGCCACCCTTATTCTGGGCACATAATCAAGTAAGTATTACCGTTGCTTTTGGAAGAGGGTGATCACTGGATTGCCCTGTGCATCAACTCACCATTTTGATTCCCTAGACCAAAACTCCCTTCCTGGGTCACAATTCTTAGAGGTGTCCTGAGAGTAGAATGGAAGCTTGTGAACAGCATGGACTGTCTCATGTTTTAGGTTTGTGTCCCCATGGCTAAGGATGATGCTTGGTATATAGTAAGCACTTAATTATTGCTTTTCCTTCCTTCCTTCCTTCCTTCCTTCCTTCCTTCCTTCCTTCCTTCCTTCCTTCCTTCCTTCCTTCCTTCCTTCCTTCCTTCCTCCCTTCCTTCCTTCCTTCCTTCCTTCCTCCTTCCTCCTCCCTCCCTCCTTCCTCCCTCCCTCCCTCCTCCTTCCTTCCTTCCTTCCTTCCTTCCTTCCTTCCTTCCTTCCTTCCTTCCTTCCTTCCCTCCTTCCTTCCTTCCCCTTTACTTCCTTCCTCTTTACTTCCTTTCTCTCTCTCTTCCTTCCTTTCCTCTCTCTTTCTTTCCTTTTTCTCTCTTCCTTCCTCCCTCATTTCCTTCCTCCCTCATTTCCTTCCCTCCTCCCTCCCCTCCTCCTTCCTTCCTTCCTTCCTTCCCTCCTCCTTCCTTCCTTCCTTCCTTCCTTCCTTCCTTCCTTCCTTCCTTCCTTCCTTCCTTCCTTCCCTCCTTCCTTCCTTCCTTCCTTCCCTCCTTCCTCCTTCCTCCCTCCCTCCCTCCTTCCTTCCTTCCTTCCCTCCCTCCTCCTTCCTTCCTTCCTTCCTTCCCTCCCTCCCTCCTTCCTTCCTTCCTTCCTTCCTTCCCTCCTTCCTCCTTCCTCCCTCCCTCCTTCCTTCCCTCCCTCCTCCTTCCTTCCTTCCTTCCTTCCTCCTCCTTCCTTCCTTCCTTCCTTCCTTCCTTCCTTCCTTCCTTCCTTCCTTCCTTCCTTCCTTCCTTCCTTCCTTCCCTCCTTCCTTCCTTCCTTCCCTCCTTCCTTCCTTCCTTCCTTCCTCCTTCCTCCCCTCCTCCTTCCTTCCTTCCTTCCTTCCTTCCTTCCTTCCTTCCTTCCTTCCTTCCTTCCTTCCTTCCTTCCTTCCCTCCTTCCTTCCTTCCTTCCTTCCTTCCTTCCCTCCTTCCGTCCGTCCTCCTTCCTTCCCTCCTTCCTTCCCTCCCTCCTTCCTTCCTTCCTTCCTTCCTTCCCTCCTTCCGTCCGTCCTTCCTTCCTTCCCTCCTTCCTTCCCTCCTTCCTTCCTTCCTCCTTCCTTCCTCCGTCCTTCCTTCCCTCCTTCCTTCCCTCCCTCCTTCCTTCCCTCCTCCTTCCTTCCTCCTCCTTCCTTCCTTCCCTTCCTCCTTCCCTTCCTCCTTCCCTTCCTCCTTCCTTCTTTCCTTCCTTCCTTCCTTCCTTCCTTCCTTCCTTCCTTCCTTCCTTCCTTCCTTCCTCCCTTCCTTCCTTCCTTCCTCCCTTCCTTCCTCCTTCCTCCCTCCCTCCCTCCCTCCTTCCTTCCTCCCTCCCTCCTCCCTCCCTCCCTCCTTGCTTCCTTCCTTCCTTCCTTCCTTCCTTCCTTCCTTCCTTCCTTCCTTCCTCCTTCCTCCCTCCCTCCCTCCCTCCCTCCCTCCCTCCCTCCTTCCTTCCTTCCTTCCTTCCTTCCTTCCTTCCTTCCTTCCTTCCTTCCTTTCTCCTTCCTTGCTTCCTTCCTTCCCCTTTACTTCCTTCCTCTTTACTTCCTTTCTCTCTCCCTTCCTTTCCTCTCTCTTTCTTTCCTTTTTCTCTCTTCCTTCCTCCATCATTTCCTTCCTCCCTTCCTCCCTCCCTCCTTGCCTTCCTTTTTTCCTTCTTTGCTTTCTCTCTTCCTTCCCTCCCTCTTTCCTTCCTTTCTCTTCCTTTCTCTCTTCCTCCCTCTTTCTCTTCCTTCCCTCTTTCTTCCTTTCCTTTTTCTCATTTCCTCTTCCTTCCTTCCTCCCTTTCTCTTCCTTCCTTTTTCTTTCACCGTACTCTCCAGCCAATCTGCCACCGTTTCTAACAGGTGTCTTCTAATTCCTTGCTTTCTGCCTCTCTAGGATACTCATCTTTACCCACTGACATCCTGTTCATCATTCAAGGGCCCAGATCCAATGCCATCTTTTCCCAAAAGAGGACCATGTATTTTTAGAGCTGAAAGGAATCTCTGAGATCCTGTAGTCCAAGCCCCACACTTTACAGATGAGGAAGCTGATGCCTGGAGAGATGAGGTGACTTGCCCAATTTCACATAGAGAAGGAGCAGAGACAGGATTCAAACTCAATTCTTCTCACTCTAAATTTAGCATTTTTTATGTTGTATCCTGCTGGGAAAGGACATTACCAAGTTGGGGAGGGTCAATGAAAATTTTTTGGGGAAGCTGGTATTTGAATGAAGATGTGAAATGTTCTCTTTTTTTCGATTTCTATAGCTATATAGATACACATACATACATACATACATACATATATTTCTATAGCTATATATAGGTATACCTATATATAGATATCTATATCTATATATTTCTATAGATATATAGATATACATATATACATACATATATGTGTATATATAGATACATACATACATACATACATATATGTGTACATATGTGTGTCTGTGTCAAAGTATTAGGAGACACCATTTTCCATAACTAAGGCCCTGAGATTGTCATAACAACAATCCTTTGCTCTCACCCTCTGGCAAAATCCCACATAATTATTGTATTGCTTTGACCAGCACCAGGTCTTCTATGGGCTCAGACAAGCTCAGACAAGTTCTGCATGAAGCTCTGCTATGAATCAAACTGGTCACATTATCACTGTTATCCCTCATTGTCAGGGCTACAGCTCACTGTGTAATCATCGGTATAAGTATTAGAATCTCGCCACACTGCCTCGGGTCCCCCCCACTAGGGGCCGGGCCCTGCCACATGTGTCTAATTTGGCTCCTTGCTTGCACTTTGAAATTAAACTTCTGTTTGATTCCTAACTCTCCTGTCTCTGGCCTGCTCTGTCTGACTCTGGCCATGCACAGGTTAGAGGCTGGTTCAGTTTAGTTGATAACAAACATATATATGTATATGTATATACATACACACACACATATATACACATAGATATACTTTTTTCCCCTCATCTGGAAAAAAAATGTTTTCTGCATTGGGCCTATATTCAGGGGCATAGAAAATTTAGAAGAATATAATAACTAATCTATAGGAAGGGAGAGTTAAGAAACTCTTCTTCTTGGGAAAATAAAAAACACAAACAAACAATGAATAGAAACTTACCACAGCAGCATCTAGACAAACGAGCCAAATGTCACGTAGCAGTATCTTGCATAGCAAGATGATCTCTGTAGAATCTGCCATGATAGCAAAGCCTAGATAGGTAAGTGATACGGAGAGGAGGTAACCCAGTATGAGATGGAAGGAGAAGCTGAAACCATGGGCAGGCCCTGGGTTCTGCTTGAGAAGGAACATTCTGTCCAGCTTCTCACTCCACTTAATGAATCTGGGTTGTGTGTTTTGTGTTACAAATAGGAACAGCTGTTTGCCATGTGGTGAACTGATAAGGAAACCTAGCTCTAGTCATCATGGAAGCCCTAGAAGTCATTGGCTCCCTCTTGCTACCTAAATGACCCAGATGACTCACTTAACTTTTCTGAGCCTCAGTTTTCTCATGTATAAAATGGGTACAATAATATTTACATGCCTTACCTTTATTATTGCGAGGAAGGTGCCTTGTTGTAGCCTTAAAGTGCTATACAAAATTGTGAGTGGTTATGATTATTATCATTATGAGTGCCAAGTTTACTCCCTTGGAACACTCCTAACAGACACACACACACACATACATACATGCATGGGCATATGGCCAATAAAATGTCCTTGGAATAGAAGGGCTATTTGAGTGTGTGCTCCCCCACCCTGGCATCACTTTTGTGAACATGTAGTCCATATGTTGACAAAATGAAGGTGAAGTGAGATCTTTGCATTTCCAAAGGGAGTAAGTCACCCTTGCATTCCTGGAGGCCAGAGAATGAATTAATTGGAGGAGAGGACTGGTCATTGAAAGCTGTTCACTTCACTCTGGGTTCCTATGCATGCTGAATCTAGGGATAGTTGGAGACAGATGAATTTCTTGGAAAAGAGTTTTATTTCCTTTTCCTTATTTCCTTTCCCTCTCTCTTCTGTTTGTTAATTGATTTTTATATTTTCAAATAACTCAACTACTGAGGATATCACCTGAAATTTTTTCAGTGTCCTAAAAACTGCTTCTGTTTTTACCTTTACTTCCAAGGCCAACCGTATGAGTTGAGATAAACAAGCTGGCTCATATCACAGTGTGAATCTCCCCATCCCTTCCCTCCAGATGAGTTGGTCCAAGTAAATTCATTTCAGCTGGCCCTAGAAGCTTCATTAAGCCTTCAGGAGACCTTTAGCAATACTAGAGGGTTAGAGATGGAGCTTCCCTCTATTCCTGCTATATCCCCATGATCAAAACCCATTGGGAGGGGACTTTCTCCTTATTGGTAGAGACCAACGACCCTGGAAGGGGGAACAGCCCCATTGGCTATTGAACCGGTTGACTATTGGATTGAGGTTGCATTTCCATTAGTACAAAGGTCCCTATCCTTCTTATATGTACAATTTACAGAGTGCTGTGGCTAGAGCTGGTCAGCCTATCCAGGAATCCCTCCTAGTCTGGTCACAGGGTGACCGATCTAAACTTAATTGTGACTCCATTCTAACCCCCTTCAGAAAACCTAGACCTGCCTGCATGCAATAGGGCAATTGTTTGGTTTTAGAACACACAATGTGCATAATCCCTTGAATTTGATCCAGGCCAAGTGTCCTATGTATCTTCTCAGCAGTCCCGGTACTATTCTTGGTGCCCTCCACTAAGTTCTTGAAAAGACCATCAGCCATTATTCCACCTTATTCACCTACTTCTCCAGAGCAATAGACATCATGACTGTAGTTAGCTTTGTCAGGTAAATGTATGTAACTACAAAAAAAGTCTGTTAGGCAATAAGCCTTTATTAAGTGCCTCCTATGCACCAGGGACTTTACTAAGTGCTGGGGACGCAAAGGCAAAAGATAGCCCCTACCCAGAGGAGCTGTAACTACAAAACTGCATGTGATACCCACCCAGAAGACTGTGGGAGGGTCATTATTTCATAGCCCACTTCATAGGTCAGCCTCAGGGCTGACTCTATTCGTCTTTTTTCCTCTTCTATTCCCTTAGGGTGACTACAGCCTGTTCTGTACCTGACCCATGGACATCTCTGTTCATGGTCAAGCTGCCCGACTATTTTCTGCAAAAAAATAAGCCCCTGTTCATCCTTCCTAGATTTTCCTGAACTTATCTTCTGCCCTTCTCCTACCTCAACAGTTAGGCGGTATGGTGGGTAGAGCCTGAGACCCGGAGTTAAGAAGAGCTGAATTCAAATTCGGCTTCAGATTCCTACTAGCTATATGACTCTGGGAAAGTCACTTAACCTCTGTTTGCCTCAGTTTCCTCAGCTGCAAAATGGGGATCACAATAGCACCTACCTCCCAGGTTGTTGTGAGAACCAAATGGGACAATATCTGTAAAGTGCTTTGCAGAATGCCTGGCAGATAGATACTTAATAAATGCTTCTCTCATCCACCTTGGACTCTGTTTTTCTTGTTCTGTTTATGTCTAACATAGACTTTCATGTCAGTGGGGGAGTATGGTGGTGCTAGAGAAGACAAACAGAATGAGACAGTAGCTAAGGGTTACTAATACCTTTAATGTTGAAGATCGTTTTGCATCCTCCACAAAGGAGAGCTTCCAATACAAGTTTGCCTAACCTTGCTGACTGGGGTTCTCCCTCTAGGCAGCAAGTCACTGATGCAAAGCTTTCAAGACAAAAGTACTGACATATAACTTTACCAAGGGGAAATTAAGAAAATTAAGAACTGAATTGCGCTTGGAAGCAAATTAGAAACCAGAGAAGCCCAGAGAACATTGGATCTAATGCTGACCTTTCCAGCGTTTCAGGATTTATAATTAATCAATTCATTGTATGAGAGGCACCACGGGGTAACAATAAATGAGTCATATTTCTGTAGCACTTGATAATTTACAAGGAGATAGTGTCACAACTACCCTATGAGGTAGGTATTAGTACCCCTATTTTGTAGTCAAGAAAGCTTCGTTAAATTGCATAGAGTGGTGGGAAAAGTGCTGGCTGAGGAATCACAGGACCCAGGTTTGAATCCCAGCTCTGCCACTTACTACTGTGTGACCCTGGGCAAGAAGCTATAGCTCTGTGGGCCTCAGTTTCCTCATCTGTAAAATTAGCAGGTTGGACCAAATGGCCTCTATGGACTCTTCTGGCTCAGTCTATAAAAGTATGCTCCTGATTCCATATCAGAGCTAGGACACAATCCCAGGTTTTCCAATTTCAAGACTAGTATTTGCTTTTTTCTACTATGTTGCCTTCCTAGTAACAAGAACATTGGACTTGGACTCAAGAGACTTAGGTTTGAGTGTGGGTTCTGCCCCTTTGTAACTGTGTGAGAGTTTAAGTCATTTAATCTCTCTGAACCTAGGGCTCATCATTTGTAAAATTGAGATAATACATATCTACCTTCAAGGGTTGTTGGAAGAATCAGAAATAAGAGACAGACAGATGGACAGATAGACAGATAGATATAGCTGTGATATCATATATATCACATATAATATAACTATGATATATAAATCTATCATAAGTTAATATTAAATATATCTATACTATCATGTAATATATCAGATATCTATCGTATACAGTATAGATATCTGATATCATATATATCACATATAATATAACTATGATATATAAATCTATCATAAGTTAATATTAAATATATCTATACTATCATGTAATATATCAGATATCTATCGTATACAGTATAGATATAATATATCATACCTATGAAAAATAGTCATAATGGATACTTATATACATAAAATACTTTATAGTTACAATGTATGACATACATGTAACTTTGTATATATTGTAACTATAAAGTATTATACATAAGTATCCATTGTGATTATTTTCCTTATTGTTCATATTATTTTTTGCCAGTAGAGTACAAGCACTGGCAGGTCCTATCAAATTATTTTTAAAAATATATTTTCTTTGTTTTGACCAAGAACTGCCTTCTCACCCTCCCATCCCAATACCAACTGTACCCCCTCACCCTCCACAACTGAGAACGTGAGAAAAACAAAACCCAAACATGGATAGTCAATCAAAACAAATGTCCACATTGGTCATGTCCAAAAAGCTCATCTCATTCTACATTCTGAGTCTTTACCTCTCTGTGAGGAGGTGGTTAGCAAGTTTCATCATTAGTCCTCTGGAATCATGGTTGGTCATTAGTAAGATCATCGATAAGAGCTCAACACAATAGTATTGCAGCACATTTATATATCATAACTTGTTTATCCACTCCCCATTTTGGGGGCATTCCCTCAGATTCCCGTTCTTTGCCACTTCAAAAAGAGTTGTAAATATTTTTGTCCATAGGTCCTTTCAAATTAGAAAGCCTGAGAGTATGGGTCTGAAGCCAACCCATCATTTGAAAACTAGCCTAGGTCTAGGTAGATTCATTACTGAAAGGTAAACACCAGGTGAAGAACTGTTTTAGCTATAGCCAATAAGATGTAGGGAGGTAGGTCCTGACCTGCCAATGGCAATAATGCCCATCCCCTCCCCACAATGCAATCAAACACCTTTTGAAGTAGTAAAGTGCTATTTGACTAGTAATGACAAGGACAAATGCATCTCGGTATATAGAAGAAATATTTTTCTGCCAAAATGCTGATAAAACAAATTCCCATGCATATGCTTCTGATTTAACTGGGCCCCAGCTCCTGGCACAGGTTCTAAGGATCTGCAGAAGCACAAGGGAGTGGGCATGTAGCTGGTACATCAGATCTGGCTGCAGACTGCAGAACCCTGGGCATCCCACTGCCAACAGGACCTGAGTCCTGAACCCCACTGCATTGGTCGCTCTGTGCTTCATTTCCTGATTTTTCTCCATACCCTCCCTTCTTCTGCAGCACTATGTTTAGTATCTCCTTTTACTGTGGAGTCAGAAAATATGGTTTCAACTCTTGGCTCTCCTTCTTCCTCATCTGTAAAATGAGGGGTTTGGAATATCATCACTAAAGTCCTTTCCAGTTCTAAATCCTGAGATGCTGAAGGCTGACTTCAACATATCACCTCCCTTACTCCACCAGCTAGTGCCTTGCAAGTCACTCCAAGCTGCCCTAGCCACAGCTTCACTCTCCTTTTCCCACAAATTAGAAAAAGCTCCTGCTATATTTTGTCTCCTCCTATCCCTGCCCTTTTTTTTTGCATTCTCAGTGCCTAGCACAGCTGTTTGCACGTAGTAGGCACTCAAGAAATCCTTGTCGATTGATTTTTTTTTCTGATGTGGCCCCCTGTGTTTTGTACAATAACATTAGCTGGCATCTTATAACAGAACTTTCCAAAACTACGTGGCATACATTTTCTCATTTGACCCTCCCCATCAATATCCCTTGTTCCGCGACTGCTATCTCTGTTTTATTGATGGGAAAACCAGGGCTCAGGGTATCGAAGTAAGCTGCACAGAATCACATCACTAATGAGTGGCAAAACTGGGATTTAAATGTAGGTTTTCTGGCTCTCTGTCTCACTACTCTTCATTATACTACAGCTGCTTCCTCCAATGCCCTTCTATATCTATTGTTTCTTCACTTCAAAGGACGTCCATGACACCTTCCCTGGTTCCAAGACCAGAGTTCTTCCTCTGAACTCTCATAGTAGTCCTTTGTATGATGCATTCTACTTTATTAGCTTACGTACATTCCTTATTTTACTAGATTACTCTTATGCAAGAGCACAATGCTAAGTGGGAGGGGGATTGATGAAGATACAAAGTTTAGGAAAAGTATGATCCCTGTCTTCATGGAATATACATTCTTGTAGACTATGTCTTATTCATCTTTATACTTCCCTTACCATCTCCTAGCATGGTGCCTTTCATTATAGTAGTAGCTGCTTAAATGAAAGTTTGTTAAACTCAAGACATTCGGGAACAAAAAAGAACAAACAATTCATGCATTGCATTTTTGTTCACTTTTTTCTCAGGGCTAATTTTTGGTTGATTTAATGAAGGCCTTCTCTCTTAATCAGAGGTGTTCAAGCTCGCTTTGCTAGGCCTAGCTCCCTGGGCTGAAATTAAAGACTTATAAATGTCAAATATACTCATGAGAGACTCAATCAGTTTGGTCTTTGTATCCCTAGCACCTAGCAAAGTGTCTTGTATATAGTGGGTGCTTAATAAATGCTTATTGACTGTGGTGATGTACTTTCACTCAACAGAGTTTGATAAAGGCTCAAGTTCTACATTTAAAAATTCATTTGGGGAAGAGAAGGATAAACCAAAATCCCATTTATGCTATGGATGTTATCTGTCATTTGGTCTTTGTCCAAGACTATAACGTTCCATTTTTTCCCCCATTACTTTTCATTATAAAATTCAAGATGTGTTTCTCTGGGTGAGGGTGGGGATGACACTGACATATCATAAAAAGCATGCCCAATGAGGCAACAAGCTTCTTAAAATCATACATGAGAAAAACAGCTGCTTTTTGTTAAAATATTAATCACGTACTCAAAATAAACCACAAAATATGAATGCAAAAAAGACTCAGGTTATTTTTATGCCTGGCACAATAGCTTTACGGTCTAAGAGAAAAACAACTCTGACGGCTGAGGAACAGAACATGGTGAACTGGAAAGTCACTGAGCTTTTCCTAGGTGACTTCCCAATTTTCCTTCACTTGTAACCCCTTTGGTTATTTAGAGCCTGTTTTCTGATCATTGTGTGGAATTCTACTGGCTTGCTACTAATTTATGGATTGATTTGAACCAAAGGTAGGAGACTCTGAAGGCGCAGAAGCAATAAAGATTCAAAATTCAGAAATCGATAAGTATGTGATGTTTTGTTCTTCTGTTTCGAAAGTCCTCTAGGTTTTACAAAGTGCTTTCCCTGTGAGATTGGTACTTTAACCACCATTTTGCAGATGAGAAAATGGAGGTCCAAAGAGGTTGTCTGGACCATACAGGTAGTAAGTAGCAGAATAAAGACTCCAAATCAACTCCTTTCCTTAAAAACTCAGATTAAAGGACAGGAAAATTCTGTAAAGTGTGTTTTTAAGTATTATACATGGAATGAGATCTCGGATGGATAATTGCTGCAAGAATGAATTTCTGCACAGTAAACTCATCTCAATATAATGAAGCATATTTATGAGAATGGTCTACATGGAAAGGGTTGTAAGTAGCAATTCCTTGTGCCTAGAATAAGAAGTAGTAGTTTGGGGGATGGAGATGAGGAAAGGGGTAAGGTCACCTGGCTTGTGGCTACAGTAGGAAGAAGTGATATCCAGGACATCACAAGGTTTTTAAGATACTGAAGGAGGAAGGATTCCCACAACAGGCCATTGGTGCTCTCTTATTTTTCCACTCTGGGTCAAAGTACTGATTGCCCCACCCTTAGTATACTTGTTTGGTTTCAGCATAGATTCAAGACTCTAGCTGCGAGTCCCCCACTTCTGGGTCACACAAAAAGAGATCTATGTATGAATGCATCTCCTTGTTCAGTTTTCCTGCTGTCAGAGGGACTGATGACAAATAAACGGGCTGATTTCATTGCCCAGAACTTGTGGACTCTTGCTGCCAAGGGACACACCAGAAAGTTGTAATTTGTCCTTGCTTTAGTTCTGTCCTACCCCGCGGGGTTAGAAGAAACCTCCCAGTTATTTGAGTGCAGCGGCTTCTGTATGTAATGAACAGCACGTGAAGGGGTGGCTGTGTTCTGGGAGTCATTTGACCTCTTGGACTGCCAGCAGAAGGGTGAAACTGAGGACAGAATTACACCATCTAAGCTCCAAGCATTCTCAGACTGAGAAGCTCTATACCCTGGGGCTAGAACACTAACTCCTGGTGACTGAAAAGAGAAGCCAAAGAAATGATGTTTGCAGAATGTTATATAAATGTTATATAAATGTTATATTGTTGTTATTCTTAAGAGGATTGGGAGGAAAAATCAAAGACACATCAAACCCCTCTGGGGCCCATACCCACAGACACTTTTGGAGGGTGTTCCTTATAGTTTGTAACATTTGAGGAAAAAAACACTTACAAAATCACACTGAAAATGGTCATAATATTTTTAAGATCCAAAAGAGGCACATTGCTATATTATTTTATTTATAAGTTATTTTTAACTTTAAAGTTATATTTCAAGACTCAAATATAAAAAAGTCATTGATGCTTCTCTGTTTTTAATTTTAGAATGTAAATTCTAAAAGAAAACTGAACTCAGAAAATATGAAAATGAACCAAATATAAACTGAACAACACTGTGAAAGATAAAATCAAAGACAAGGAACTTTAGAAAAGTTAATAACCTTTTAGGAAGTAAAAATAAGTCATTGATATAATTACTTTCCCTCAAATATCATGAGAAAAATAGTCTTACAGACTAACCATAACAACCCAACAAGAGAATCAGAAATGAAAAGAAAAATGAAAATGATAAAATAATGACTTCGTTGGCTAATAATACATTATAAAGGCAAAACACTCTCACCCAATTCTCTAAATCCATGGTTTAGAAATATATGTGTGTGTATATATACACACATACCACACATTTGGTGTATGTGTATATATACATATATATATATATATATATATATATACACACACACACCATACACACACACACACACACATACCACATATATACACATACATACCATACACATAGGTATAGTGCTATATAAGTTCTTTGGGATAAGCAGTAATTTTGATATGATTTCATTTTATGACAGCAATAGTTATGTGTATATGTTTATGTATGTGTGTGTGTGTGTGTGTGTGTGTGTGTGTGTGTGCTTCTGCCAACTCTGAGATGACTCAGAACATCTGACCTTCACCAGATTGAGCTGGTTTTCCCACCATTAGTTAGTTTTCTGTGGGGTGTGTGATGAATTTTGTACTGTAGACACTTTTCGTTGCTCTCTTTTGTTCTGTTTTGTTAATTCTGTGGTTTTTAAGAATGAGTATTATAAGGAAACATTCAGAAGTTGTGGTTCTTTTTTTTTTGGCTAGGCAATGCGGTTAAGTGACTTGCCCAGGGTCACACAGCTAGTAAGTGTTATGTGTCTGAAGCCGCATTTGAACTCAGGTCCTCCTGAATCCACCTAGCTGCCCCAGAAGTTGTGGTTCTTAAAGAGCACATTTAAATGATAGAAATATAGTTAAGTCTGTTGCTATGGAGAAATCTAGAGTTACCAGGTTCATTCAAGTTCACACTAAAACAAGATTGTCCACATTGGGTATAAAGGAAAAGTGCAGTTTGAAGTGAATAACAAAAGAATTGACAAACTGTTACGAAACAGCCCAACTAATCATCAGAAAACAAGTAAAGTCTTCAGGGGGAGCTGGCAGCTAGAAGACTTGTTATTGATTCCTCTAAAATGTACCATAGACTTGCAGAAGTCAGAAGAACAGTGAGAAGACCAGTAAACACACACACACACACCAGTTGTGAACCTTTTCTTTGAAGAAAAAACTCTTTGGCAAGATAAGATAAAGACTAGAGTACAGAAGATTGAAATAAGGTGATTTTTACTGATGAGGCTCACCTTTTTTCAGGTTAGGCCTGAAAACATCATCAGAGTAATTTCAGATGAACCTGAAAGTCTTGGACATCTTTATCAAATAGTAAATTATCTACCATCCAAAAAATATTTGAGGATATTTTCACTCCTGAAGTCTCATACGTAACTATTATTATTATTATTATTATTATTATAACACAATACTCCTGAAAGTCTCATACATAACTATTGAGAATAAGTGCTTACTTTGTGACATTCATGGGGCTAAGTGCTGGTGATACAAGTATAAGCAAACTGCGCAGTCCCTGCCTTTAAGGAGCTTACATCTCAATGGGAGAATCCTCATGAAGGGGAGCTAGAAAAGGGGTGTGGAAGAAGTATGGTGTGTCATGGTAAGGCAATGTTCAGGGAGTAGTGTGGAAGCCTAAGTCCCTACAAGACAGAGTGAGAGCTCACCTATCCAAGCAGGGGGATATAGGGATAGAACTGAAGTTTAGGGTGGCAGGGAACGTAGAAGGCATGCATGGAGGTGTCTGAGAGGTACTATGGAGGCCTGCCTTTCACAAAATTTGCCAATGAAGAAGAGAGGGATGATACGAAAGCTTGAGGAATCTAAGAATCAGAGATTTTTTCCCCCAGATAGTCTTCTTCCTACCTTTCCAGTCTTTTTACACGAACTTCTTACATGTACTTATTCCCCATTGTATACTCTGATCCAGTGATGCTAGACTTCCTGCTGTTTCTCCACGAAGATCCTCCATGTCCTGACACCAATCATTTTCACTGGGTATCCTCCATGCCTGGAGCTCTTTCCCTTCTTATCTCCGCTTCCCAGCTTCCCTGGCTTCCTTCAAGTCTCAGGTAAGATCTCACCTTCTACAAGAAGCTTTTCCTGGTTGTTAATCTCAGTGCCTTCTCTTTGAGACTACTTCAAATTGGAGCAGCTAGGGGGTGCAATGGATAGAGCACAGGCCCTGGAGTCAGAAGGACCTGAGTTCAAATTCAGCCTCAGACACGTAGCAGCTGTGTGACCCTAAACAAATTGCTTAAGTCTGATTGCCCCTTTAAGGAAAAAAAAAAGAAAAGAGAGATTACCTCAAATTTTTCCTATATATTATTTGTACAAAGTTCTTTGCACCATCAGAGGCAGCTAGGTGGTGCGTTGGATAGAGCACTAGGCCCAGAGCAAGGAAAACCTGAATTCAAATGTGGTCTCAGACACTTATGAGCTATGTGACCCTAGACAAATCATGTAACCTCTGTCTACCTCAATTTCCTTATCTGTAAAAGGAGGATAATAATAGCATCTACCTCTCAGGGTTGCGAAGATCAAATGAGATTGAATTTGTGAAGTTCTTAGCCCAGTGCCTGACAGATAGTGAGTGCTTACTAAATACTTTCTGATTTGATTCAATTTGACTTGAGATAGATCTGAGCATGTTTATAGACAGAAAGGAAGTAGCCAGCAGAGAAAGAGGTAATAATGGTTCAAGAGAGAGGGGGATGATTGATGGAGAATGGTCCTGAAGGAATTATAGGTCTGCAGAGTCTCAGGGAACTTAGAGGTAATTTAGGCCAACTTGGGACCTAACCATGATATAATATTTCATGCCATTTTCCCCTTAACCCCCTCATTCAACCTGCTGCAGGAAGACCTCTAGTACAGGAAAGCTACTGTTTCTTAGGCAGACAATTCCACCTTTAAATAACTTTAATTGTTAGAAAGTTTGTCTTCACCACAAGACAAAATATGGTTCCCTTTCAACTTCAACACATTTTTCCTAGTTCTGCTCTCTGGTGATAATTTTAAAAATAATAACTAGCATTTATATAGCACTTTAAGAATTACAAAGTATTTACATATAATCCCATTCAATCATCACAATCACCCTGTGAGTTAGATGTTATTATCATCCCCAGTTTTTAGCTGAGAAAGCTGAGGCCAAGAGAGATTAAGTGACTTGCCCATGATCATGCAGCTACTAAGTGTCTGAGGCAAGATTCAAACTCAGGTCTTCCTTACTCTAAGTCCTATGCTCATTCTACTGGTCCATCTCCTCTACCTGATAACGGTATTTAAAATAGTTGATGATAACCATCATGTCCCCCATTAAAGTCTCTCTTCCTTATTCAACCAGTCTTCATATGGCAGGACCTGGAGGCTCTTCACTATCCTGGTTGCTTTCCTGTGGATGCTCTCCAGTTTATCAGGGTCCTTGATAGCATTTGGTGCCTAGAACTGAGCACAAGACTCCTGATGTTTGGCTAGGATAGAGTACAAGGGGACCATTATCTCCTAGTAAGAACAGTACGTCTCCTCTGTGAAGGATTCCTTTGAGATGACGAGGTCCTGTACACTCTCCTGTGTGGATGACATTGTACTGATTTCATCAAGCCCAGAAATTGCCACAAATCCTCCTAAATGAGGCACATAACCATTCTGAAGAGTTTGTCCACCTAGGAAAAACCACGTGGGTGAAGTAGACCTATTGACTACATCACTAATGTCAATTTCAAAAAAAAAGAACTGCGTGCCATTGAACCGTATGTAAGGTTTCCTATGGTCTTCTTATTTGTTCTTCATTTTTGAAAAGGATCAATGATGTCTCAACTTATGAGTGAATTTGTGAGGCAGAGTTGTACCAAGTCGTCAACCTCCCTTTCTCTTCCAGAGTCATCGAAGACCAGTGACAAGAAAAAATCAGGATAGCTGATGATGGCAGTGGATGATGTTGGTATCCTGCCTGAAAGAATTCTCCTCTACTCAAGAAGACTCTACTCAAGCCTTCTTTCAGTTAAAAGACAAGGTTCATTAGAACATCCATCACTCTTAAGAAGTCAATGTTAGTGAGCTATTGGCTAGATTATAAGAATCTGAGCACTTTAATGGAGACAAGATGGACCTTTCATACAGAAAGACTGTGGGAGGGATCTAGTAGTGGCCAAGTAGTTAGGAGTGACTGGAGGAGGGGTCTAAGGAAGATCCAGATGGGAGTGGCCAGGAAGCTGGGTTGAACAGAACTCCTGGGACCTGGACCACATGGCCAAGGGAGAATGGAGCCTAGCTAGGATTAAGGGTGGAAAATGACCGTGGGCCATAGGGAGGTAAGACAATGGAGGGCCAGGCTAGGTTAAGGGTAACAGAGATTGGGCAAAGCCACAATGAAAATTGATGGGACTGTAGCCTCAGGCAAACGCCAGTGATTTGGCCATTGTGGGAAAGTCCAGGGTTTTTCCTTTTTGGGGTCTAGCTCCCATCCTCCTCATTAGCTCTCCACATTGCCTGCTTCAGCTGCCTTCATGGCTGTTGGAACAAATTGTTCTCATTTGCCAGTTCCACCAGGGGAAGTCTTCACATGCTTGGGGTAGACTCCCTCTAATTCACTGATGAATTTGATGCCTGTTGGTTACCCCTGAATCTGGTTTAGCCCAACTGCTGAGATAGTTTACCAGGGTGTGGCTGCTGCACATGCTACAGCTTTTGGAGACACAGGTGAGAGTTGGATGAGAGGTGGCAGCAAAGCTGTTTGAGCAGGCCTGAAAAGGGCTCAGCAAGCCCTCACAGCAGAGATGCTGGTCTTCCTTGAACAACTCATATTGGCTTAGAAAACCACATGTTAACATTATTTATGTTTTATTGTATTTTTATTTATTTTGTTAACTATTTCCCAATTACATTTTAATCTGGTTCCCTCAGTACTCAAGAGTGTTGAAAGCTGCATAGGGCCCATCTATTTGACACTTCTGGCCTAAATTATGAGGCAAGAGGGTGGCAGAGTAGATACAATGCTGGACTTGGAATCAGAAAGATCTGAATTCGAATGTGACCTCAGAAACAATATTAGCCATGAGATCCTGGGCAAGTCACTTAACCTTGGTCAACCCCAGTTTCCCAAACTTTAAAATGAGGCTAAAAACAGCAACTATCTCACAGGGGTATTGTTAGGAATTAATTAAATAGTGTGTGGAAATCACTCTGCAAACCTTAAAGCACTATGTAAATATCCACTATTATATTATGAATTTGAGTTGAACAACCTGTAGAGCTTGTCCCCATTATCTGTTTCCCAGACACTACAAATGGACAATGAAATGGGACCAGGGTTGAGCAAAAGGAAGAAAGAAGGCAGATTGGATTACATTTAGGAAATTGCAGAGTTCTTTTAATAGCCCCAAGCTTCTGCCTGAAACAAAGGACCATATTTTCCACCCAGTATTCTTCCAGGGAAATTGAATGGCTATGAGTAATAGAACACTCTGATCAACAAAGAATTAAAGTTGAAGGTCATACAAAGGACAAGGGAGAGACACACTATGGGCATGAACAGCCTGCAAAACATTATAAACAAAGAATTTACACAGAAGGACTGGAGGAAAGGATGTCATGGAAGAAATGCATGACTGAAAAGGAAGATGGCCCAGTCACATTGGAGAGAAGGAGGAGAAACCAATGCATAGCTGCATGCTTTATATGAGGAAGGCCCCAGGCATATTGGGTAGAGCCCTTCTGATGAGCTGAAGGAAGGATTTGGGTGAGAGTCCCAGGTGATAGGTTTTGCATCACTAGAGGAGATGACCCCATTGATGAGACCACAGATACAGTGAGAGGACTAGAATATTGCATTATGGACTAAAATTATATTTCTAGCCCATGAAAACACCTGGATGTTTTTCAGACAAACTGTTGTCTAGCTACACACCTTGCTATTTTATGCATGTAAAGTTGACCTTTTTGAACCCAAGGGTAAACTTTACATTTATCTCTATTACATTTCCAACATCCCAGCTTGTCAAGATCCTTTTAAACCCCGACTCTGTTATCCAAAAGTATTAGCTATCTTTCGCAGCTTTATTTCATCTGTGAGGAGATGGTGGGGATGGGATCAAGGAAATAACCTAGGTCTGGGCAAGGAGGAAGTCCACTTCATCTTCTGAGACCAGAGAAATCACCATATCCTACTGAACTCAGCTAAAGAACTAATTAGCTGCCTTTCTATACTCTGCAGTGCTTTTAACAAGGACCCAGTTAGTATGTATCTGATGCATATGTGCTTGTCAGGGGGTCCTCTATTATCTTCTATAGAACCAGGAAAATAAAAGACCTGTGGACCGAATTTGTAGTACCTCTCAAAAAAAACCCAACACTTTGGGGTGGATAGAGCACTGGGCCAGGACTCAGAAAGGTATGGGTTCAAATCCAGCTCCAGACTCTTACCAGCTATGGGATCCTGGGCAAATCGCTTGAACTATTTGCCTCAGTTTCCTCACTTGTAAAATGGAGATAGTGATAACACCTACCTCCTGGGGTGATTGTGAGGATCAAATGAGGTAATAATTGTAAAAAGCACTTAACACGAAGCCTGACACATAATAAGGGTTAGATAAATGCTTATTTCCTTCCCTTTCTAGATAGAGAAGCAGGAATTTTTTTAAATTAAATTTTATTTATTCAATGAACAAAAATGTCCTCTCTGGACTGTGTGGTGGATTATTGTGTTGACTGGGGTGTCTTAAGTCTTTTGAAAGTTATTTGTCTTTACAGTGTCACTGTTGCATAAATTGTTCTCCCAGTCATGCTCATTTCACTGCATCAGGTCATGTAAGTTCTCAGGTTTCTCTGAAACTGTCCTTTTCATGAGGCAGACATCTTCAGAGGACCTCCTATACAAAGGGAACTGATAATCCAGGATTTTTGGATAATTTAAGGCCCAAATATTCATAATATTAAATTAAATCTTTTCCTGGGATGGTCAATTGTGTCTTAATGCAGAATTGTGTTTTTTTGTTTTTCCCCCCATGTTTCAAGAAAGTGGCTGCCTGAGCGGGAAGAATTCTGCACCTTCACTAAGTATAGGGACTCAACTATTTCTGTTTAATGCAGGTTTACACCCACAATCCTCTGTTACACCCATAAATGTCAGTGCTACTCCTACAAAACAAATTGCTAGAAGGACTTTGACCTTCTGGGCAAATTGCTGCCACATGGTCTGCAGTTGTAAGCAACTTCGCGGTCAGTTAGCTTCATGGAATGGTGAGGTCCCAAAGCTGGAGGGACCTTGAAGGTCCTCCAGTTTGGCCTTCCTCTTTTTCACATGAGGAAAAGGAGCCCTAGGCAGAGAAAGGGACTTTTGTTGAAAGTCACCCTGAAAGTTAGTATCTTTGTATATATTTCGTTATTCTAATGAAATCCCTTTTCTATTCCCCCATTTGTTTTACACGGACACATGGAACATCATGGTCTTTGAGAAATAAGATTTGCCCCTTCACCAAAGAACAACGGAAAGAGATTCATGGCAGGACTAAGGTGGCTGCAGTTCGTCGCCACCAATGTTGCAAGTGCAAGAAGTGGTGGGAAGTCTATCACTTAGCAAATGTGCAGTCAGAAAAGGAGGTGAGCTGGTCACGTAGTGAGAAGCAAGGGGCACCAAATGGACAGCCTTGAGTGTTGTGCTGGTAGTGACGCAGAGCAAGCCCATAGGGTGTTAGGTGGATCTCTTTTGGGGAATTTAAGGGATGTCGTGGACAAGAGTTTTACAATAGAAGTCATGAATAGATTGTGTTCTGTACCAGTGGAGGAACTAACACATAGTTGAGATCCATGGATAAGAAATTTTTTTACATCTTTTCTTCTAAAAATTTGCAACATTTTCAGTTAATGAAACATGATTTCCAAGCGGTTTGGGAGCCTGGATTCTTTTTTTTTTTCAGTCATGTTTCCTGGTAGTATAAGACTAGACAAAGAGTTCAGTACTCAGTCAAAACTTTATAGATTAAATCTGTTCTCTGTATTTGGAACTCAACATTAAAAAATAATAATGTTAATAACTGTCTTTATGTGTAATTGGAAAAAATATAAAAAACTCAAAGTGATGCAAATAGAAAAAAAATTGTTTTCTGTTGAAGACACACTTTTGGCCAAATCCAACTCAATCGATTCAATCCAGTTCAATCATTTAACAAACATTTCTCAAGTGCTGACTACATACCAAGCGCTGTGCTGAATTCTGGGGATACAAAGTCAAAAATAACTTGCTGCTCTGAAGCAATTTATATTCTACTGAGAGGATGCAACATGCATTCAAATACAATATATATACAAAGTGATGCAGAATGATTTAAAAAGGGAAAGAGTTCTAATATTTGGTGGCATTGACAATAAGTCATGTTTCTGGAATGTGATACTTCATTGGTAATATGCAACAGCCTTAAATTTATGGCCATCATTCACCTCTCCATTGTTTTTGAGGTGTCCTGCAACTTTAATTATTTGAAGGCAGCATTTGAAGCCAAGCTAACATTAAAAAAAAAAGAGAGAGTCCTGTGTTTTATGGAGAAGCTTGAGATCATTAAGAGTGCTGAATCATTTTCAAAGGCAATCCAGTCTGCTCTATTCATCCTATTCAGTTCTGATCAGGGTCTCTGCAACGTCTGTGTACTTAAACACCAACTCTGTGGCTTTGCTATCCAGTTGCATATTAGGGGTTGCAGTCTGAACAGTGGGCATTTGTCATCCACTTAGTTTTTGCTGTGTGGATAATTAGGATAATTCTTTAATAATGTAGATAATTCTTTAGAATGATTATGGACTTCATTTAAGAAGTTCTCTGGAGGGTGTTCCAGGGCTTGGTGTAATCTACATAATGTCCCACCTATAAAAAGAAGCATTTGAGGGGCAGCTAGGTGGTGCAGCGGATAGAGCTCTGGCCTTGGACTTAGGAGTACCTGAGTTCAAATCCAGCCTCAGACACATGACACTTATTAGCTGTGTGACCCTGGGCAAGTCACTTAACCCTGATTGCTTCACCAAAAAGGAAAACAAAAAGAGAAGCATTTGAAGGACCTCAGATAAGCTAAGAGAAGGAAGTAGGAGGAAGAACATTTCAAGCATGGGGGACAGCCAGTGCAAAGGTGCAGAGGTGGGTGATGTCATTTTGCTCTACCAAATTGTAGTCATCAAACAATAACACAGGGGGAGTCAATTGTATGACTATAAAGATGTTGATCTAATGTAGAACATGTTTTTTGTCTGATGCTGAATATTGCTTGTGAAAGCCTTCCTGTTTCTTTTTCATTCCTTCATCAAGGATGCCTTTGCAAAAATGTCAATGATTCTTAAAAAGATTTTGTAGAAATGCAAAAGCAGGCATGCATGTCAGTAGTTACTGATATTTTCTCAATCATCTTTTTTTTTGGTAGAAGGAAATATTAATTTCCAAGCTCTTTATTAAGCTAGGAGAGGTTAAGGAACCTTGTCTAGGAAGCTTACATCACTGGTGAGGGTCAGAGATCAGAATGACTCCCATTCATCCCGTCTTTACATCTGAAGCTCCTTCCACTACACAGTGTTGTCTTCCTCTTCTTGGGGGGTTGGGAGAACATGAGAGGGAGCTGTTGCCCACTCCCTGTGGCATGTCATACCTGGCTTTGTCTATGGCCCAAACTGCTCCACTTCTCCAACATCATGGGGCAAGGGCATGGCCCAACAGCCAGCCTACACAGCTTAGGTCTCTTCTGCCCTCCATGTGTATTATGAAGCACATGTGCCCAGATTTTGAATGTCCCTTAGACCCACTTACACCAAGAAAAAACCAACCAACCAAAAAAGAGTAAGCCTTCTAGTACTCCAATTGATTTTGAACTCAAATATAAAATTAGCATTCCTGTTTTTAAGCTTTATTATCCACAGAATTTCACAAATGAGCGTGATGTAGTTAGTGATAGAGTTGGTCTTGATGGCAGGAAGATCTGGGTGCGAGTTTTACTTTGACATGTTACTGGCTGTGTGACTCTGGGCAAGTCTCTGACTAGAAATTATAGTAGACAGGCTTCCACACTAGGAACCTCTTGTATTATGAAACGAAATGATCCAGATCAAAAACAACAATTCTTTTGCAGCAGGGCCATATTCATGGGTTTTTAATACACACACACACACACACACACACACACACATACACACACACACAAACACACACATACACACACAAACACACACATACAATCTAGTTCCAGCTTATTCACAATGTGACTTTAGTTGTCATTTCCCTCTCTGGGCTTCAATTGCCTCACTTATCAAATAAGAGGTTTGGACCAGACCATGATTACCAGCAGGTGCCTCAGTCTTTACAAGGTTCTGACCAGTGGTTATTCCACCCGTCTGATTCTGTTGAAACAATCTGCCCACTGTTATCCATAAAGAGAAGTATCTGGAGGACCTCAGCCTGAACTACTACAAGCTGTTGCCTTTCTTTGCAATGAGGTTATAGGGTAAAAAGCTCAAAGAAACCTTAGAGCTCATTCTGGTCCAATTTGCCCATTTTACAGATGAGTATCCTAAGGCCCAGAGACTTATTCCAGGTCTCACGAAAGTATTAAGTGGCAGAACCAGGATTTAGCTGCCTCCAGTTTAGAGGTCTTTCCAGTAGACTGACTACTCTTTGCAATAAAGTCCTGTTCTTACCCCCTTGCCACCTTAGCTAATGGATTGCAAAAAAAAAAAATCGTATGAGGATTTTTATAAATTTTTATAAATTTTTTATAAATGCTGCTATGAGTCCAGAGTGTGTGTTGGGAATTCAGGACACCATATGTTTTAGTTTCTAGGTCTACCTATTAGTTACATAAGAGCACTAATGGAGAAGTGAACACTCAAGAGAGACTTTCCAATAAAGAATGCTTTTAAAAGAAAATCTGACCTTGTGGAAGCAGTGAGTTCCCAGGGCCGTGGAATGTTCCCAATCCCTGGGCTCAAACAAAACCGGTATTCAGAGAGTGACTATGCCAAAAGAGAACAAAACCTGTCTGTCTCCTGCTTTTTCTTCTCGGGGACATTATCAAGGTGAGCACCCACCTGGGGGGGCGTCCGACACTAGGGCCAGAAACTTGAGAATTACTGCCAAGGCCATGAGGGCCAGCTAATCCTCCTGGTCATCTGTTCATTAACAGGGGCCCTGTGCCCACAGTGCCCCGGAGACCATGCAGGATACACAGATAAGAGTCTGTGCCCTCAGTTTGTTTACAGAGGATGTTGCAGAAAGGCATCCTGGGAAAACAGGAAAAGAGAGACAACTGACTAGCAAGTTTGTAGAGAGGACATATTGTAGGTCCATTTCCAGGGGGATGCAAGAGAAACCTTTTCTCAGACCTTATCCTCTTTGACCTTTCTGTAAATTTGCTGTTTGGTTGTTTTATTTATTCACCATTTATTAAATTTTTTATTAATAGCTTTTGTTTTTACATTACTTTCATTTCTCAATATGCCCTTCTTCTCATCCCTCCCCCTCTGAACCATATCATACAACAAAGAATAAAAAAGGAAGAAAGAAAAGAAAGAAAGCAGTTCACTAAAACTAATCAATATATCAAGTGAGTCTGGAGATACATACATACATATATATATATATATATATATATATATATACATATATAAAATCACATCAATATATGTGTATATGTGTATATGTATAAATATATGTGTGTGTGTATGCACACACAAACATACATATGTGTATATGTATAAATATATGTGTGTGTGTGTGTGTATATGCACACACAAACATACCAACACACATATCACACACATATTTCAGTAAAGAGAAGGGAGGCTGGTACATTTTCTATCTCTTCCTGAGGAAGAAACTTGATCATTATAATTATATGGAGTTCAGATTCAGTTGTTATTGTTTTCATTTACATTGTTCTAGTTGTTTGATACATTGTTTTCCTTGCTCTGTTTACTTTGCTTAGGATTAGATCAGATAAGTCTTCTCATGCTTCTCTGAATTGTTCATATACATTATTATTTTTATTTTATTTTTAGCTTTTTGGTGAGGCAATTAGTCTTAAGTGACTTGCCCAGGGTCACCTAGCTAGTAAGTGCCAAGTGTCTGAAGTCGGATTTGAACTCAGGTCCTCCTGACTCCAAGGTCAGCGCTCTATCCACTGCACCACCTAGTTGCCCCTGTGTTATTTCTTAAAGCAAAGTATTATTCCATTGCACTCATTTATCACCATCGGTTTGGCTATTCCCCAGCCCATGTGTCTGTCCCCTTCTCCCTGATATTCTCTCCTCCTTGACGATGCTCTAATGGTTCTCTTCCTGCCTCTACTGGTCCTTCTTGGTCTCCTCCACTGGCTCCTCTTCCTCTTCCTGCCCTCTAAGTGTAGGTAGCTCCCAAGACTGTCTATCCTAGACCCTTTTCTCTGTCTCCACTCCCTCTTGGTGAAAGAACAGCACAGCACAGGGGCAAGCATACTGAAGCTGGCCTCAGGAGGACTGGGTTCATATCCCACATCTCTTGTGTTGTGATATTGGGTGAAATATAACCTCTCTGAGGCTCAGTAAGAATAATATCTGTAGTATCAAACTCATAGAGTTGCTGTGAACCTCCAGAGAGATGATATATGCAAAGTCCTTTGTACTAATAATAGTATTTATATGGCCCTTTAAGGAGAAGGGAGAGAAAGGGAAACAAAACACCTTAAAATACTAACTCATTTTCTCTTCACAACAACAAGTGCTACTATTAGTCCCATTTTACATTTGAAGAAACTGAGGCAGACAAAGGTTAAGTGGCCTGTGCTGGGTAATACAGCTAGTAAGTAACTGAGGGCAGATTTGAATTCAGGTCTTCCTGACTCCAGAACCAGAGCTCTATCCACTGTACTTCCTTGCTTCTAAGGCTTAAAATGGTAAATAAATGTCAACTATTAACATTGATGATTACATCCCTCCCCCACTACCAGTTCTCACCTCTTTAGAAACAAATAACTTCTGCTCACTTTACTCTATCTCAGTTTGTACAAGTGTTCCCAGGTTTCTTTGACACCATCTGCAGTAGCATAATGATTTTCTTTCTTTTTTTTTTAATGGCTGTGGTTAGGAAGGAGAATTTCTAAAAATCGTTGTTCAATGAAAAAAAGTAAAATTTATATAAAAAAGAAACAACGTATTTTCTCCCCTAAACATCTAGCCTTGATCTCTGCTCATAGCTCCAGTCGTATGTTTCTTATGACCTGGTGGACAGCACTACCTCAATGCCCCTCTGGTTGGTTAAACTCAGAATGTCTCAAACCCAATTCATAATTTTCCCTGTGAAATCTGTTCTTCCCCTAAATGCTCTCTCTGTTCCTGTTGATGGCATCAGCATCCTCTCGGTCGCCCAGGTTTAAAACCTCAGGATGCCCTTTGATCCTTCCCTTTTCCTCCCACATTTCCACTCAAACTGCCTCCAACCAAATGCAGGCCCCTCACTTGCTCTCTGAGTCTATTCTAATGATCCCACCTCCAATCATTTCTCCACACCACCACCAAAAGCATCATTCTATTATGTAGGTCTGACCATGTCTGCCCTCTGCTCAAACGTGATTTGATGTTGTTTACTTTAAAAAGGCTAAACTCATCATCCTGGCATGCAAAGTCCCCCATAAACTGCCTTCTCCCCACCTTTCCAACCTGACATCTTATTATTCTCACACTAAGGAGGCAGCCAGTGGATAGAGCTCGGGGTCTGGAGTCAGGAAGACCTGAGATCAGGACTGACCTGAAACAAATCACTTAGCCTCTGCCTGCCTCAGTTTCATCAACTGTAAAATGGGGATAATCACAGCATCTTCGAGGGCTGTCATGAGGATCACATGATATATTTGTGAGGTGCTTTACACATGTTGACTCATGTTAGTCATGTCCAATTTCATGATCCCGTTTTTTTTTGGGGGGGGGCTGGGGCGGGTGGCAAAGATCCTGGAGTGGTTTGTCATTTTCTTCTCCAGCTCATTTGACAGATGAGGAACTGAGGCAAACAAGTTAAGTAATTTGCCCAGGGACAAACAACTAGTAAGTTTCTGAGGTGAGATTTGAACTTAGGTCCTCCTGACTTGATTGCCAATGCTCTGGCCACTGTGCCTCCTAGCCTCCCCTGCTTGGCACATAGTAGGTACTCAATAAATATGTGTTTCCTTCCTTCCTTCCCCATATTTGCAACAAGCTCCTGCCGCAACTCAGTCTATTGACATTCCTACCTTCTTTAAAAACCAATTCCTCTCCCTTCTCAATTCTTTTTTTTTTTTTTTTGGTGTATGTTGGGCAATGGGGGCTAAGTGATTTGCTCAGGATCACACAGCCAGTAAGTGTTATGTGTCTGAGGTCACATTTGAATTCAGGTCCTCCTGAATCCAGGGCTGGTGCTCTATCCACTGAACCACCTAGCTGCCCCTCAAAGTTTTCATAGGCCCACCTCCCCACCCTCCATTTTAAGGGAAGAAGTGGGTATTTCAAAACTGGACAAGTGTATCCTTTTGGTTCCCTCTTCCTTCCTCCTCTCAGAGGATCCAGGGAGGCTGTGTTTCTGTCCAATTACACAGAAGAGAGGGCTATAAGATTGACCTGCCTCTGCTGTTCTATTCAGTATTTTTCTTTGATTCTCCTCTACCTGCCCCCCTTGGTGAAGCCCTCCCCTGTTACTCCAGCCCACACCCAGTACTCCCTTCTCTGGTCTCATAGTCCTTACCTGTGACACCACACAGCTCCCAGTTACATCTTGTTCACTAATCCTTTCTCAACTGATAACTCTTCCTTTCCCAATGAGACTACAAACATCTTCCTGGTGGGAACTGGGTCTGCTTCTTTAGAATTCAGCAAACAATCATTAAACGCTTATCTTGTATAGAGAGGCATCATGGGATGGTGGGTAGAAAGCTAATCTCAATGCCAGGAAGACTGTTTGGAGCTCAAGGCCTGCTTACTTAAGCCTCTGACATATAGCTAGTATGACTTTGGACGAGTCATTTCATTTCTTACTGATCTTGGCAACTCCCTAAGGCTAAACTGGGAGCTGTTCACCTGGTTTTCCTCACTCAGGGATTCCATACACTTGTGAAATCATGGGTCCAGTGCCTCTCTTTATCCTATTATGCACAAGGCTAGGTTCTAGAGATACAGATTAAATAAAAAACAGTTCCTATCCTCAAAGAATTTGCAATCTGTTGGGGGAAGGGCAGACCAAGGCATGTACACAATCAATTTAAATAGAAAGCAATACCTAAGAAATGGTAAAACAAAAGATCTGAAACCCTATGAGAAGGGAAAGACCCCCTTCAGCTGATGTGGAGAAAGCAGTTGTTTTTATTGTAGTTCATCCTTCATTTTCTGAAGAGTAATTGGATTTATGAATTAGATTTAAGTGAGGCAAAGCTTCACAAAGTCATCAGCCTCACTCTCTCCTCTGGAGTCATCAAAGTCCAGTGGCAAGGCAAAAGTCAAGATGACTCAGAGGTCAGATAGGTGATGCAGTGCATAGAGAACCAGACCTGGAGTCAGGAGGACCTGAGTTCAAATTCAGCCTCAGATACTTACTAGCTGTATGACCCTGAGTAAGTCACTTAACCCTGATTGCCTTAAAAAAAAAGAAAAGAAAAAGATGACTTGGAGAAGCAGGTAGTAGGGGGCAGGGAGGTGGATATATCCAAGATGGCTTTACCAAGAAGGTGACACCTGACATAAGCTTTTAAGGAAGAGGTGAATAAGTATTCATCCTTCTTCCTAGCATCCTGGGACCCTCTCAACCACTCACTGATTTCATTTTTCATCCCACTTGCTACCTACAATTTACTCCCTACTTCTTTCAACTCCAGGGCAAACTCTTACCTAATTATTCATGATATGATGGAGCACACAGTTGTTTCGGTAGGCTGAGAGACTTGAACTAAGTGGGCTTTAACAGCCAGGTGATTGTTACTAACCCTTTCATGTCTCTGAGACTTGGTTTTCTCATCCATGAAATGGGGATGTTGATATCTTGTGCTACCTACCTCACACAAATTGGTTGTGGAGGAAATATTTTTAAAACCATAAAATGCTACATAAATGTAATTTCTTATTTTTGCATAGGTATACGTCTGTGAGTATCCTGGATATATGTCTGTACAAATTATATATCTGTATATATACTTAGATGAATGAGTGTATGTATAAGTGAAACTGAGAAAAATGGTCCAAAAATAAACGGATTTGTTCATTTGCAAATTTGTAGAAGCTTTCTGTGGATTTAAAAGCAAAACAAAAATAGCTTGACTTAAGGCGTAAAAACAACAAAAGCAATATAAAATTAGTCTAAAATCAATGAAGTTAATAAGTTTTATCCTTTAAGATCTATACTTTATATAAAGTAGACTATAAATTGATTTCTTTTTTACATCAATGGACTAACTTAATAAAAGTGGCAAGTGGTTGTGAAAGAGAGGTAAAGGCAAAGGACTGGGAATCCCTAAGGGGGTTTCACTGCACAGAGTAGAATCCTACCAAACCCACTCCCAAAATATGCATACATATATGTATGTATATGTGCATATGCACATATATATCTGACATATAAAGCTATGGGTTCAAGCATCCAAGGATTCTTTATTTTGGCAGATAATTGTCACAGTCAGTAGAGAGAGCTCTAGCCTAGAAGTCAGAATGACCCAAATTCAAATTCTGCCTTAGCCACTTACTAACTGTGCGACCATAGGAAAATCACTTAACTTCTTGCCAACCTTAGTTTTCTCATCTGCAAATCTTTAGATCCCATATAAATGTTAGTTATGGGCTATACCTATTTTTTCTTTTAGTTTTACTGTTTTGTGGGCTTTGATTTGAATTTACTTTTGATGTACGCTACCAGATTTTAAGTTTCTTGAGGATAAGAATTACGTCTCATACAACTTTCCATTTCCCTCATATTTCTGCAGAGTACTTTATGTATAAATGTTTTGTATATATTAGTGAGTAATCTCTTAAAGAGATCAAAGAAAGAGGAAAAAGACTCATCTGTTAAAGAATATTTATAAAAACTCTTTTCTGTTGTTGCAAAGAATTGGAGACTATAGGGATATTCGTCAATTGGGAATTGCTCAACAATTATCATATATGAATATAATGTGCTATAAGAAATTATGAAAAACCATTTCTGAAAAACCTAGGAAGACTTGTCATGTAGGCATAAGAAGTATTATTATTTCAATTTATTTATAGATGAGGAAACTGAGGCTCAGAGAAATTATATAGACAGTAAGCAGGAAAGGCGTGATTTGAACCCATGTTCTGACTCTATAGCCAGTCCTATTTGCAGTGTACTATGCTGCCTGTCACCCTGCCAGTGAGTGTCTGAGTGTGTGAGATTAGATTTGAACCCAGTTCTTCCTCATTCTAAGTCTAGCACTCTTGCTACTTGGACAAGTTTTTCTCTGAGCATAACTTCCTCATCAGCCTACTTTACTATGTTGTTTTGAGATATTCCGTAATTAAGAAAGTGCTGTATTTGTTCAGTCATTTTCAGTCCCGTCTGACTCTTCATGACCCCATTTGGGGTTTTCTGGTAAAGATACTGGAGTAGTTTGCCATGTCCTTCTCCAGCTCATTTGACAGATGAGGAAACTGAGGCAAATAGGGTTAAGTGACTTGCCCAGGGTCACACTGCTGGTAAGTGTCTGAAGCTGGACTTGAACTCAGGTCTTCCTGACTCTAGGCCCAGCACTCTACCCACTGTACCACCTAGCTATATAAATGTAAACTAGTGTTGACTATATTAATATCTGGATACTAAATATCAAAAAACTTCCTACTTTATATAACTATTATTCACTATTATTTTATTACTATGGTTTGAACTATAATGAAACCATTACATCAATGTACTTAACTTCCCAGTACACTCTCCTATGGTTTCTCTACTTTGGCTATCACCTTCATCTCCTTCCCTCAGGTGATAAGGACTTCGAAACCCTTGGAGTTAGCTCTGATAAGTGAGCTTTTACTTTATCTGACATAGGCTGTTGCTTTATATGAAATATACAGTTCATCTCAGGCCAAGGCAGCCCATTGTTGACAGCCTACCAGGAGGCATACTTGCAGCTCTGTTTTCCAGGCCTGTTCAAGAGGAGGGAGGTCCTCTCAGAAAACACTGAAGGACTTCAAGGAGCCAGTCAGAACATCTTTATTAGGAATACATTGACCTTGACCATGACTGTCCCTCATTTGCTACATTTTTCAGGGAGGACCCCTCCCCACCCCAAATATGCCCCAGGCCAAAGATTCCTGGTATGAATTTCCACCACAGGGAGATTAATGGGAAGAATGCAGTAACACCAACTTCATGAAACCAGATCTCCCCCTTGGACTGAGCAGCTGTGCTGAAGTCAGTGGCATCTGAAGAATGGGTCATCGGTATGAGAAACATCTCGTACTATAATTCCCCCATCATCTTACTCACCTGTCAGGTGGACAACATGATCTTTAAAGTCCCTTCCGGCTCTGACATTCTATATTCTCTGGTCCCAAGGCCCTTCCACTATGCAAATGATGAAGCACAGGCCATTGGCACCTTCTCTAGGAGGACGCTGCCAGTTCCTCTGGAGAGGATGATACAGAAAAGACCTCATTGTACTGAGAGAGAGGATCATTTGGACATGGGCCCTGGAAAAATATTTAGCAGGCCATTCCGATAGGAGCAAAGGAGCACAGGTATACTCAGGAACCTTGATATATGCAAGTACAGATTAGAAGAGGATCTGGAGACTCAGACAACAAAATGTGAGGTAGCATGGTGCAGTAGAAAGCCTAAGGGCTTGTTGCAAGGGTTAGCTTCATGGGTAAGGAAGAGAGAGGGATGTATTTGGAGATAAATGTCAATAAAAACAAAACAGAGAGAGGAGAAAAAAGAAATCAAGGTATCTGGGGCATGAAGTCTGACAACTGACATGTCAGTTTTATACAGGGTTATCTCAAAAGTCTTAGTGTAGTTTTAACCATGAAAGTGAATGTATGTATATGTGCATGTGTGCCCATATATCCATGTATGTGTGTATGTAGGTATATGTGTATGTGTACATACATACATATACTGTTAAAATGTCCACATGACAGCATATAGCCAATTAGTTAATTTTTATCTTTTAAAATTCTTAACATGTTAAAAACAGTTTTTTAAAATTTATAAAGCAAGAGTAGTACAGGTAGACCTTCTACTTTTGAATAAGATCTTTTATTTGTTTTATGGGAACTGAGTCAAAACAGATATGAAAAATTTCAAATAAAGAAAGATGAAATGGACCCACACAAAGCCAACTGCACTAGGAGTCCAGTTGGCTTGGGTTTAGATTTTATCTCTACAACTAACTCGTGTGATCTTGGACAAGTCATCTAATAAGAGCAATGTAAAGTCACACTTAGGTGCCACTTTAGTTTACAAAGTGGTAACCTTAAGGTAGGCAGTGCAAAAAGTTGTCCCCATTTTACAGATGAGAAAACTGAGGACCACATTATGAGGTGTCTCACTCAAGGCCACATAGCTAGTTAAGTGGGAAAGCAACATAAATATAGCTCAGCTCTCAAGCTGCTTTCACTTTTCCTGAGCAGGCCAGACTAATCGATCTCTAAACACCAACCTTCAATGATTCTATGGGAAATGATTTCTTTTACTCAGGAAAACAGTTAAGTTAAGATGCACCTGCCTTCAAAATGGTCTCTAGAAAGCCAGCCAAGGCGTGCATTAGCATGAGGCCAACTGCATAAACTAAGGATTAAAAGCACCTAAGCTTTCATGCTTCCTAATCATTGAGCTGGGGAGGGAACATGCTGCAGCGCCTGGGGGCGAGGCCATTTGCCTAACTTTTCAGCTGTGTGTGCTTAATTTCCAAGAAACTTTCCGTGACCTGTCTAACTTTCCTGGGGTTTGGTTTGTCCTTTTCAAAGCAGAGCGCCCCGGGGGCAGATGACTGCTTCTGTTTCTTGGCCCATAAAACCAGTTTTCTGCCGTGGCTGCTCAGGCACACAAAATATTCCCCTTGCAGCTGAGAACCTTGGGATCTTCAAACCTATGCTGGATTGAATGAGTGATGATACTGCTTGGACTCCCAGTGCATGATAGTGAAAAGTGCCCTCTGCACCTGGATCTAGGTTCAGAATCTGCTCCAGAAACTGGCCACATGTCTCTTTATCTGCCAAAGCCTCAGTTTCTCCAACTGGATGATAGGGATAATAAAACCTCACAGGCTTGTTATAAGAAAGGAGTTTTGCAAACCTTCACATGCAATAGAAACGTAAATTATTATCTTCCTTTCTAAGTGTGGAAGCAGGAGAAAGTAAAATCATTCTGTTAGCAGAAGAAAGGAGAGTTCTAAGAATGATTATAATAGCTGGTTGTTAAGTGTTTATGTGTTGGGCTAGGTGCTGGGGACACAAAGAAAGGGGGGGAAAATCAGTCCCTGCCCTCAAGGAGCTAATAATCTAATGGGAGAGGCAACATACCAGCGGTTGTACCACTTGAAATGATCAGTTATGATTATTACAACTCTTGCTCAACCACTCTTATTAGTTCATGTCCATGCAAGCTTTAGGTTTGCACAGTGCTTTACAAAGTGCTAGGCAGGGCCTGACCTGGAGTAAGGACAAGATGTAAGGATGAGTTCAGATCTGGTCTCAGGCACTTACTAGCTGTGTGACCCTGGGCAAGTCATTTAACCCTTGACTACCTCAGTTTCCTTCTCTGTAAAATAAGGATAATAACATACCTCTAAGGTTGTTGTGAGGATCAAATGAGATATTTGTAAATGATGGTTATTGTTATTATTTTCTAGGGTGAACTTTGTAATGGGCCTGTGAATTGGGTAGTGTAGGATACAATCAAATAATTTCAGAGTGGAAAGCAGCCCCAGAGACCATTCAGCACAACTGAATCAGAATGGCTTCTACAAGAATTTGTTTATATAGCACCTACTATGTGACAGGGCTGTGCTGAGCACTTTACAAATATTATTTCATTTGTTCCTCACAATTCTGAGAGGTAGGTGCTGTTACAATCCTCATTTTACAGATGAAGAAACTGAGGCAGACAGAAGTTAAGTGACTTGACCAAGGTCACACAGTCAATAAGTATCTGAGGTGAGATTTTAACTCAGGTCTTCCTGATTCCAGTCCTCATGCTGTAGCCACTCTGCTTTTATAAGAAATGGTCATCCAATCTCCCCTTGAAGACGTCTTGTGATGGCTACACCAAGTAGCCCATTTCTCTTTGGGATGATTCTATTCATTAAGAAGCACTACCACGCATCAGGCGTGAGTCTCTGTGCCTGTAACTTTTACCCATTTTAAAAATAATATTTTATTTTTTCCAATGACATGTAAAGACAATTTTTAACATTCATTTTTTAAATAATGTTTTGAGTTCCAATTTTTTCTTCCTTCCCTTCTCTCCCCAAGAGGGCAAGCAATTTGATATAGGTTATATGTGTGCAATAGGACATGTTTCCAGATTAGTCATGTTGCGAAAGAAGAAACAGATCAAAAGGAAAAAAAATCACAAAGAAAGATAAAGAAAATGAAAATAGTAGGCTTTGATCTGCGTTCAGACTCCATCAGTTCTTTTTCTGGATGTATTATCTATTGTTTTTAGTTCTGACCTCTGGAAGCAAACTGAACAAGGCTAATCCCTCTTTCACATTTTGACCCTCCAATTAATCGTAATGATGATGATGGTGGAGATGATGATGATGATGGTTACCATCTAAATGCTTTGATGATTGCACTTTACACATTAACTCATTTGAATTACTTTAAAATAACCATAATGAATGGATGAATGAAAAAGTCCTTATTAAGTGCCTACTATGTTCAATGCAAAACAAGTCGGCCTCACTGGATCAGTAATACACCCCGAGGGAGAAACAGAACCCCTGAGCTGAGAGAAAAAGAGTACTCCTGGTATACTCCTTCTACCCTGGGTGGAGATCACTGAAATTCAAATCAATCCATATTTATTAACTAATTATGCCATACAACATGTGCCCAGTAAGTTCCTTAATCTTCCTGAGCCTCCATTTCATCATCTACAGAGTGAACATAGTAATATCTGCACTCCCTCCCTCCCTCCCTCATAGGATTGTTGTGAGATTGAAAAAAGATAACATGTGCAAAAGAGTTCTCAAATTGTAAAGTGTTATTTTTGTTGTTCTCAAATTGTAAAGTTTTGTTTTCTTGGCAAAGATACTGGAGTGGTTTGCCATGTCCTTCTCCAGCTCATTTGACAGATGAGGAAACTGAGGCAAATAGGGTTAAGTGACTTGCCCAGGGTCACACAGCTAGTGAGTATCTGAGGCTAGATTTGAACTCAGGAAAATGAGTCTTCCTGATTCCAACGCCAGTGCTCTATTCACTGTGCTGCCCACTTGAACTTCATATAAATTATATGAATTTCATTTATTACTCCTTTGGGGGCTGGTCTTAGATCCATGTGCTCGATGCAATATACTAAGAACTAACTTAGTAGAGATGGTATTGGAAGAGAAACCAGAAGGTCAGAGGGTGTAGCCTGGTCCTGACCGATGATCTATATGACGTTAAGCAAGTCACTATCCTTGTCTCCACTCTGTTTTCCCAAATGAGGAGAATTCCAGGCTCAGTCTCAAACTTTGTTATGATCATAAATGTAAAGTGTTTTGTGTAGTTCACAAGCCAGCCTATCTGTAAATACAAAATTGGACATGTTGGGAGCTGCCATATAACAAGAGCCCACAAATAATTATAACGAAAGAGAAATACACACACATACATATATGTATATACACATACACATGCAAAGGTTTTATACACGTGTGTATCTGTGTGTAAAATCTACATATCTATATATCTATCTACATGTATATATTTCAACTCATTCGGGAAAGTACCAGCAAGGATTGGGCCAGCAGGGTGATTCCTACCCTACTGAAGTATTATGCAGATTGGCCAGGCTTTTCATGAGAAATTCTCATTCATTATTCCTTTCCACACACTCTACTTTCTCTTCCTCACACGTAGGGCTTAATCCCCCTCTACGTATTGTGGCTGCTGTACCCTATGCCTGGAATGCTTTCCCTCTTCAGCCTGTGAGAATCCTTGGGCTCCTCCAAGACTTAGCTCAAGTGCCACCTTCTTCAGGAGAACTTTCCTGGTCCTTTCAGGGGCTGGTGCCTTTCCTTTGAAGGGTACCTTACCTCTACTCTGTATGTGTCTTGTATATATACCTATACATGTATAGGGCTCTCTCATTAGAATATAAGCTTCTTGAGGCCAGGGACAGTTTGGCTTTTGTCTTTGCGTCCCCAACACTTCACACAGTACTGGGCACATAATGAGTCCTTAATACATGCAGATAGGTGGTATAGCGGATGAAGTGTTACACCTGAAGTCAGAAAGAGTTGGAATTCTGCCTCAGACACCTGTTAGCTGCATAGCCTTGGGCACATTACAGCCTCAGTGTCTTAATGTGAAAAATGGGAACAATAACCCCTATATCACAGGATTGTTGTGGAGAAGCTGTGAAATAATATATGTAAGTTACTTTACATGCACATCTTAATGTGCTATATACATAAATGTTATCTATTTTTATTGGTTGGTTTTATCCCTCTTCAAAGCCTTGGGATGGGATATGGAGGGAGAGAGTAGGGGCCCTGAGCAGGAGGGGAAAAGAGAACCACTGGTAAACTCTCCCTTCCCACCCCCTATCTCCAAGGTGAAAATCACTGTAATTCAAATCAATGCATATTTATTAACCACCTTTGGTGCACAGAGCACTGTGTTAGGCACTAAGTACCTAGTCTTTGTTTCCATAGTGCTAAATCTAGGAGGGGCTGATACCCACAAATAATGATAACAAAAGAGAAATACACACACATGCATATATGTATACACACATATACAAAAGTTTTATACACGTATCTATGTGTAAAATCGACATGTATACATATATCTAGGTACATACACTGCATATACATATCTATATACATACACTGAGACACATTATATGTATATACATGTGTGTGTTTGTGTATGAAACTCTGTGTTGTGAAATCTGGGGTGTAACGGTGCACATTGACTTTGGGGAAAGTGTTGAGGGAAATCCAGGCTTTCTGGAAGACTTCACATTTGAGTCGGATTTTAAAAGATTCTAACAGTGCTGGGCCCAAGCAACTCCTGTGGTTTCTGGGGATAGGAACAGTGAAGTGCAGGGGGTGTTGTTCCATGGAGCTGGAGCGTGGAATAATACCTCAAGAGGAGCTGCTTAAGCTGGGTTGGAGAGGCCGAGTGGAACCAGACTGTCAGGTGCCCTGAAACACCAGGCTCGAGTTTCCCTCAGGCAGCTATTGGAAGCCACTGTAGGAATTTAACCCAAGAAGCAACAAGGACCAGAACTGAGTGAAAGGCTATTCTGACAAGGCTATGAAGCATGGGCTGGAGTTGGGAGATGATGAAAGCCAGAAAACATCCTAAGAAACTCTCGCAATTGTCTGGGTTGGTGTGTCTAGGCAAACTGCATAGAGGTGGCATCAAACTGGAGGCTGGATCCCATCATAAGGCAGCTTAGAGACCTCAGCCAGAGGGTGTCCTGGCAAGGGACCATTGTTTCAGAATAATGTCTTTAGGCCATCATTGACAAGGCTGAATCAATCTTGTGACAGAAGGAAAAAAGGCTAGACATAAGCAACCTTCTAGGCAACAGTGTAGATGGATAGAATGGAGCAGAATCATTCAAATTCCACCTCCAACACAGTCTAGCTGTGACTCTGGACAAGTCCCCTCTGTTTCCTTATCTGTAAAATGAGAATTTCTCCTCATGGTTGGATTAAATGGGGTAATCAAATTGAATGAGGTAAGCACAAAGAAAGTGCTTACTTAGCTCTATGCCTGGCCCATAGTAGGTGCTTAACAGTCTATTCCTTCCCTCACTTCCTCATAGTATTTTGCTCTGTTTTGTATTTTAAACCAGGCCGGTGATTTCATTGCCACAAGGAATACCTAGGGGTTTGAGACTTCATCAGATCCATCAACATGCATTTATTAAATACGTACTTTATGCTGAATGAAACAATGTGTTTAAAATGCTTTGCGAACTTTAAAATTCTCTACGTCACTATCATCATCTTAGTGTAATGGAAAAAAGTGAAAATGTGAGAAAAACTTAGTTTTTGTTCTAGGTCAGTGGTTCTCAAAGTATAATTTGGGGAGGCCCCAAGGTACCCAAGAAGACCCTTTCGGGAAAAAGCCTATGAAGTCAAAACTATTACATACTTATAATACCAAGATACTTTTATATTTCAAATGTGATAAATATTGATAGACATAATCCACATAAACAAAATCTCTAGGGGAGGGATCCCTCAATTTTGAAGAGTAAAGAGGTTCCTCATACCAAACTTTCGGAGTTGTCAGTCCAGAGTGAGCCACAATGCAGTCATGGGACTGGGCACTGCTATTCACTTCTCTTGGTCCAAGTTTTATCATCTATTCAATGGGAGGGCTTACAGCACATAACTTGTAAAGGTTCTTTTCCAGCTAGAATTTTCATGTATCCCAAGAATTCTAAAGTTTCCATCACCTTTAAGAAATTAACCTTATCTTTACAAAACTAATTTCTTCTGCAAAATCTACAGAAAGTAAAGGATTTTCTAAATCTCAGTCTCTCTGAAAAGGTAGGTTCAAATCTAAGGACTGGGTCCAGCCTCATTACTCTTATCATACTTTATTAGGTTATTCAGTTTAAGACCTTGCTCTTGAGATTAATAACAATCATTTTCTAGACATCTACTTGCCCCCTTGTAAGATTTTTTTTAATGTCCAGACCAAAATCATTTCTTCCTCATATACCCACCTCAATCCTTTTTTCTTCCTTCTTTGATAATGACCCTCCAATTGCCTACAAAACCTTGGAGTTGTCTTATTTCTCTCTCCTACACCCCCCTATCAGTCACTGTAAATCAATACCTATTAATCTTATCTTTAAAAATTTCCTCATACCCATCCCTACCACAATATAATTTCTTTGAGTACAAGAGCTGTTTTAGCCAGGAGAGCTAAGTTTGTTTTTTTCTAGTTCAGTGACATGAGGAAATCCCCTTACCAACAAAGAGTGGTACTGGCTTTGTAACTTCAAAGTTGGAGTTATCTGAGAGAGGAAATGACTTGTCCAGCCAGTATATGGCAGAGGCAGGGCACTGGACCAAGCTTAGCTCTTTGGTTGTATCCTTCCATGTCTATAAGCAGGCCAAATGCAAACATTCATTCCTGGAGTGTGCTCTGCTCCCTATTATCACTATTATCACCAAGGTGCCTTTGCTCATGCGGTTCCTTCCACCAGGAATCAGTGCTCCCACCTCATCCATCTCTTCCATAATTGACCACCTCACTATTTCAGGAAGGGTGCCAGCAAGGCTTCACTTTATTCACAACTCGAGTTCTCAGCAGATACTCTCATCCCAGCAGAGCAGATTACTCTTCCCAATCCCAGTTTTCCCACTGTTTTAGGTGGTGCAGTGGATAGAGTGCTGAGCCTGGAGTCAGGAAGAACTGACTTCAAGTCCAGAGATAGTGGCTTGTGACCTTGAGCAAGTCATTTAACCATTGTTTGCCTCAAGTTTCTCCAAATGTAAAATGGGGATAATAGGATCTACCTCCTGGGGTTGTTGTAATGATCAATTAAGACAACAGTTATAAAAGTGCTTAGCACAGTGCCTAGGACACAGTAGATACTATTTTTATAGTATATGTAATTTTTAATACTTTATTTATATACATATGCTATAAAAATAGAACATGCTATAGTCATTAAAATGTAAGCTCCTTGGGGGTAGAGACTGTCCTGCTTACATTTGTATCCATGCTACTTAACCGATCTCTGTCCAACTGGAAATGATCTCTGCTTTGTAAAGACACATTTTATATTCTGTGTTCTTCTTGGGCCCTTTGTGTTATTTCTGCTTATGCCCTAAACCAGGGGTGGGGGAACCCACATAGGGCCCTCTAGGTCCTCAAGTGCTGCCCTTTGAATGAATCCAGACTTCACAGAACAAATCACCCCTGCCCTAAACTCTTGAGCCAGGTGGTCATAGCACCTGTTGAATGAATGAGTTTTTTTCTACATAGTTAAAGCTTAGTTTCATCTGATTTCTTTCTTATGTAAGGCAGAGTGTGGTTCCTGAATAAAAGACATTCTTTAAAAGTCACTGTTGCCTAGGTAGAAAATGATAACGGGAAGCGTTCTGTGGTGGGCAGTGGACATACCGGAAATGAGGTTCTTTCTCCGCGATAACTAAAAAACACTCAGTTCCATGCATTCCAGTAAGGACATGATAGTCCCTCCTGGTATAAACACATCCTATACCTAGTCTTGGGCACTCTTGCCAACAAAGCCTGGTTACTTTTCATGAGAAACTCTTACCAATTCCTAGGGAAGAAAGGTGACACAGAATGGGTCCTACCTAAATGCTTGGGAAGTCAGGAATCAGAACGTTGATTCTGTTTTACTCCAACTGGGAAATCTGGATTACCATTTTCCTAATGTGCCTCATGTACTCTGAGTGGGTCATAGTCCAAAGATATTCTCTAGCTAGGATTCTTCTGTCAAGGAAGCAGATGTTTCTTAATGATTTCAGTGAAGTTTCTATTAGAAGTTACTTACGTAATGTGGTCAAGTGTGCTGCTAACCAGACATCAGACAATGACAAATAAAGCTAGTTCCAGCACTCAGTACGGTACCTGGCATATAGTAGGTGCTTAATAAATGTCCACTGATTTGCCTGTTCTGCTTAAAAACAATCAAATCAATGATAAAAACCCTAGGAGATTGGAATCCATAGTGAACAGTCCTTAATCCAAGGCCTATAAGGAACTGAGGGAAAAAAGTCAATGTGGTAGATATTCTAGGCTATTCAGATTTGGAAACTCCTTCTGCAAATTTCCTTTTGGGGCCACATGAGCCACATACTATGAAGGAATTTCACTCTTATAAGACTGAATGGATTTAAAGGAACAAATGAGCCCGTATCTCTTAAGACAAAGATGACAACCAAAAATGGGGTCAAGTGAACCCACCCATCTATCCAAGACAAAGTAAGCCAACTCCAAATCTTAAGTATTTGTGCCAAAATCAGGAATCTCTCCCCCCACCCCTAAAAAATAAAAAACAAAAAACACAGAAAAAATTCAGTTATAATCCATCTTTATTGTAAAAATCCAGATATAAAATGTATTCTTTCAGTCTTTCCGGTTTTTCCTTTTTTACAAAAACAAAAAGGCACATAAAAACCTTCCCATAGACGGATGTATACAGGCAGCCCCATCCCCCCTCCCCCCATATCTACATGCTTCATTCCAGGACACATTTGCTTTCCCCACATGCTTTGGTTCTTTCCTACCAGGGTAAAATTCTGAATTCCAAGACTGAATTACACAAAGAGGTGGGTGATGGATGCAGAATATGTGGAATGGCCCACGACATGCAGTACAGGGAGACTAGTAGTAGGTTTCTTTCTCCACCCAGCCTAGAAAAGTACAGGAGAAAACAGACACAGACACACAGACACACAGACACACACACACACGTGGAAAAAAAAACAAGAAAAAAAGCCATGTTAGCTATCTGATTTACAACTTTTGTTAAGTGAAAACAAACCACAAAGAATAGAGGATTATCAGCATAAATAAACAAAACTAAGCTTTAGGCATGGAGCTTTCCCCCACAAATTTAGAGTGCAATCTTAATCCCACTGTCAAATTTCATTTAAAAATAATGAGCTTTCTCTGGAAATAGGGTGTAGGCTGACTAGATAATTGTGAATTCTGACAGCTATCAAATTTTGCCTTGTAGTTACTTTGCATTTCAAAGCCAGTGGATGCTGAACATTCCTACAGATGAAAAAGCACTTAAGAGTTCGGTTGTGCTTGGACATCCTTATGAGCAAGAGTAGGGATTGGTTCCCACTAAACACCCTCAAATTGCTTAAGAGTCACAGGTCTTTGTGTTGAGAAAACACAGACCTTTTAAAGGCAAATCCAAGATGGTACCACCTGCCTCCCACTCGCCCACCATAATAATAATGATGTCCTCACCACCAGGGCTCCTTCTGATGATAAGCTTTCTGACTTCATCATACACGAAGATAAGAAGAGAGTAAGGGAAGGCACAGAACCACCACGTTGGTCTAGAAATAGAATCAAATAAGTTACACACGCTCTTGACTACATGGGGGCAAAGATGAGAGGAAGTGAGTAAGACAGAAGTCATGTGCCTCTGTCAAGCCATGATGAAATCCTTCCTCAGAAGGATACCATAACCACAATCCTAGACACACACAATGAAGAGTCACATTGAGATAGGGTCAAACAAAAAAACGAACAGAAATAAGCAGCGAGCCACATGCCTCAGGCCTGAAAGGATCTCATTAAAGGAAATCAGGTCACAGGGTTTCTTTAGCCCTTTTTGGTTTTATTCTTTTTTCGGTTTATTCTTCATGATGGGAAGAGATTTGGACATACTTGCTGTTGCTAATTTTGTGGCGATTCCACTAAAAATTTCTTGTTGGAAGCTGAACAATGACTTGCTTCATCTGCTGGCCTTCGGAACCTTGGACCTATGGCCCAGTCAACCCTAGTCACAACAGCCTCGAGGGACACAGAGGGACAGGCTTTCTTTCTATTTGTATCCCCAGTGCTAATCAGAGTGCCTGGCACACAGTAGGCATTTGTTAAATGTTCACTGCCTGGCGGGATCCAAATCTGAAGTCTGGACATGCTAAAAGCCATAGGAGACACTGGATGATATGGGAAAATTCAGCGGTGGGGTGTGTATGTGTGGTGGGAGACAAGCTGGTTCTCCATCTCATTTAGTTGGAGACGGCTACTACACCCTTACTTGGCCCCAGCAGCAAACCCTGTCCCTGGACAAAATCCTGGCCAACTTTTAAATGAATGTCCCTCTCTCCTCTATATAGATTCCAGCCAAAGGAGTCCATTTTTAAATAAATGCTGGAGAACTATACATTGTGGCGATAAAAACAATTTATCAGTGTCAGCATAGTAAGGACAGCTGACGTTAATATGGCCTACTGATCACACACACATTTGAAATTCCAGGTATCACTGCCTCCATTTTACAGTTAAGTGACTCATCCAAGGTCTCCCTTAGCAACATCAACAAAGTGAAGGACCTTGAAGGAGGGGTTTTGAAACTATTAATGTCAGAGAGGATTTTTATAATTTCAGAAAAGTGTGACTCCTTCCCCATGCTAGTACAAATAGAATTAGTTCAGGATGACTAAAAGGTTAAGCAAAGACTGATCTCTAATAGGGACCTGCTATTGGGTTCCCCACTCCAGTGCACAAAGACCACTGATACCGCTGCTGTTGATTTCCCATAAGAAGCTCTCCTACTTCTTTGGGAGTTAAGAACAGCAGAATGCTTTTATACTTAAGTCTTGAACTCCTCCTCCAATACCACTCCACTAGGAATTGCATTCGTACTGGCTGATAATCTAGGTGTGCCTCCATTTTGGTCAAAGGTTAAATATGTACCAGATTAGACAGCCTCTGGTTCAAGGAGCTAAAATGGCACTCTGCTTCTTCTGGCAGACAGATGTTCAGGGAAAACCTGGTTTTCTGTTTAGGGAATATGAGTGGCCCAAAGAGTGGCTAGCAGTCCTGTGTAATCAATCAACCCCAAGTTCTAAGTGAGGAGGTCTCAGAGACAATTTTAAGTCTCAGCCTGGGTCATACTCAAAACCAATGTAGTTTAGTTGAGACCATATCAACCTCTGGGTTGGTAGACCTGACAATTAACATTTGAAAGCACACCTGGAAAAACTTTCATAAGTTCTGAAAGTAATCACCAAAAGGACTGTATCTCAAAGCGTAAATTCTTTTGTAGACATCAAATGAGTCTAGCACTTACTTGAGGGGATACATCCTCAGGGCAACACCCATCCCAGGACAGTATGAAAGGAAGGCAGCAAGGGCAGTTTCTTCAAAGAGGCCAAATATTAAGATCTTGTTTCTGGAGAGAGAAAAAAAATTGAATGGGAGTAGGGAGACAATAAGAAAATACTTTTCTAGACTTGTTTTTCACCATAGTAAGGTACCTTAGAAAACTTGAAACTTTTCCCTTCCTGTTACCTCATCTTAGAGACAAGGAGGCATGATAGAAGAGTGGACAATGAAGCAGCTTGTCATTGTCAGGAGAATGCTCAAGACCAGTGGCCCGGATCACTTCAACCTTTGTGTCTAAGGCTGGATTGTGCCCAAACACAAAGGGCTGCTCCCTCAAACCTTTAAGCTATGATGTCTGAAATGTGGAGAGGGGATAGGCCTGGTAGCAGGAAGAGGGCCCAGTTGTTATGAAAAAGATTCTCTTATCCTGATGTACCCAGGGGATGGCTCAGCACCAGCAGAAGGCTGTATTCCAGTGAGGTACTTTATACCAGAGCTCTCCTTTCAGCTAGGACTGTTAGTGAGCTTGTGTTACTTACTTCATTCCCTGCTGGAAGACTGAATTCCTTCTGGTTTTACAAATGATCAAGTCAGCCCACTGCACCACCACAATACTGACGAAGAAGGCTGTGTGGCAAGTGAACTCTACTATTTTCCTCTGTTCATAGGTCTAAAGGAGAAAGAGAGACAAAAACACACGTTGAAACACACACAAGCCACCTGGGCCCTTCTTAATCTTCCCCTAGGCTCAGGAAAGACATTCAACAGGTCTTACCCACTGCTGGCCATAGCTGTCCTCCACATCATTCATCCATCGGTCATCCCAGTCCACTCGGATCCCTAATAGGCCTGAGGGTAGGAAACCATTCTCTGCCAGAATCACAAAATATGTAAAGAAGCCTCCAAGAGCTTGGATCATACCTGAGAAAGGAGAATAACACGCTCTTTTGATACCACACCTTGGTGCTTCACGGGGGTGGTAGCACTTTTACACAATGGATATTAACTTAGGTGACTGCCACTGAAGCCTTGAGAGGTTTGATGGGGGATTACTGCTCTTCCAGAGATAAGGAAATAAGGAAATGAAGTTCTCTTCTTAAGGAATGAGCTACACCTGGACTTTTACCAGCCCACCCTTCTTTTCACTATATCAAATTGCCATTCCAGACGAATCTATTTTCAGATGAGGATGCAGTGGTCACTTGACTTGTTCACTAATATGCACCTAGTACTTCACGACTTATCCAAAAAACATGTTAAGAGTTATGTCCTGGGTGATTTCACAAGAACAAAGTTATTCTCTGTAAGCAGCTAGCTATACTTTACGTGACTCACTTTTTGCCTTTTAAGCATGAGTAAGCTGACCTTTCCAAGCTCTATCATGTTCTTCAACACTCCACACCTCCTTATTCCAGGCATTTTCATGGGCTATCCTCCGCGCTGGAGGAATGTCTGCCCCCTTTGTTCTGGCTTCTTCAGCTTCCTTCAAGTCCCAGCTAATTTAGCACACAAGGAAGCCTTTCCTGATTCCCTTTAATGATAATGACTTCCCTCTGTCAATTTCCACTTTTTCATGTATGTACCTTGTTTGTGCAGTTATCTGTACGTTGTTCCTCCATAAGACTGCCTTTTGCCTTTGTTATCCCCAGTGCTTAATAAATTTTAATTGATTTAACCATAAGTCTGTTACATGTCTGTGAGTCGTCACCAGAAGTACTACTTTCTATTTTTTTCCCTTGGTGGTGGTGGTTGGGGGCTTTAAAGGTAAGGGGGTGTGTGTGTGTGTGTGTGTGAGAGAGAGAGAGAGAGAGAGAGAGAGAGAGAGAGAGAGAGAGAGAGAGCGAGCTTTCTGTCTTTCAGTTCTTAGTTCAGGATTCTGATCTCTAAGAAATGATTATCTCTCAACCTGACCAACCAAATTCTCCAGGCTTTGAAACTAATCTCTAGCATTTATTGGAAGCCTAAGGTCCAATTCAGACTAAGGCTTGTTATTTGAAGACTGCTCCTCTGGATGCCAGGAGATAGAAGTCCTTCTTTCCTGTGCTTCATGAGGTTAGGTTGTCCTCAATTTGCCAGAAAGGCAAGATCTCACCTCAGGAAATTATCAAATGGAGTAAAACCCCAAAACTTCTCTAGAAGTGACCTGGCAAGAATTAAATATTAATCTTGAGACACTTCCTGAGATAAGGAAGGGAAGGGATTCTATAAGGCTTTATAACAAGCCAAGACTTCAATCTCTTCAACTCTAAAAAATGGGGTGGTTGGCACCCAGCACAGACATGATGTTTGCTGCTTACCAATCTGTCCGTAGGCCATGCTGATCAGCCGCTCATTCACCAGTTTGTCGGTTTTAGGATTTCTGGGCTGTCTCTTCATGATGTCACTCTCAGCTTGCTCGTAAGCCAGGGAAATAGCTGGCACCTTGGTAGAAGGATAGAAGGCTTTCATGATTCCAGCTGTGACCAGCAAACGGCATGGCAAAGAGGTGCTGTGTATTTTTCTTGAGCTTTGAAAGGCTAAGGTAACCTCACTGTCCCAACCTGGTTTTAAGTTATTCTAAGAATGAGATGGTGCAATGATCTGGTTACCTGACATAATTTGTAAAGGAGAAAGACGTCTTGGTATCTGATAAAAAGACATCAAAGGGAAAGCTTTCACAATACAAAGTGTTTCTCCCATGCTCTCCCTTTGGGATGGAGGCATTCAAACATGTACTCAACTAAAAATAGAAATGGAGTAGATGACTTCTCGGGTCCTTTCCAACAAGGATTCTATGAAAAATGAGGATGGAGGGACATTATTGAGCCCCCTGGCTTATGTGACTAAGCACATTCTTTTCCCTATGGAGGAGCCATGAGGATAATCTGGACATTTCCCTGCAGTGGGTGAGGACAACACCAGCGCACCCCCCTCTCCCATGATGTTACACTCACCAGGAACAAAATGTTTGCTATGTACTACTTGGAAGTTGTCACCTGAACTCACCATGTCAGTGCCCAAGTCAATGCAGAGAATGGTGACAGTCCCCAAGGGCAGAGGGATATTTGCGATGATAAAGATGAGGAAAGGGGTGATTTCTGGAATGTTACTAGTCAGGGTATACGCAATGGATTTTTTCAGGTTATCAAAGATCAGTCGACCTAGGAAAAGCAAGATCATTCATTAAAAAGCCCCATTAACTAGTCCAAAGAAAAAAAAAAGGTACAAAACATAGGCATCAAAATGAAGCATCTTTTTCATTAGGGAAGATTTGCAGCACATGGCAGGAGCATCAGGGTTTCTTGTACCTTCTTCGACTCCCGTCACAATAGAAGCAAAGTTATCATCGAGAAGGATCATATCAGCAGCCTGCTTGGACACATCGGAGCCAGAAATACCCATAGCGACTCCAATGTCTGCTTTCTTAAGGGCAGGAGAATCGTTCACACCATCCCCGGTCACAGCTACAATAGCACCCTGCCCAGAGAAAAGAAAAGCATTAATGAAGGAGATGCTTCACCTTGGTGGGATGGAAGTAATCAAAAATGGTCTCATGCTTATCCGTTACTCTCCTGGCATCCTCAATGTACCAAAGTAAAGCTTTATTTTTGCCCTAGGAATGTGGTGGCATGGGTTTCCCTGGTCACCTTCATATCAGTTTTCTAAGGGGAGAGATTCAGCTGGGCAGAAGGAATTCCAGTCCAGGCATCCTGGTACTGAACCAGGCTTTCTTTCTCTATTTCCTGACAGCGGTTTGGAAATCAATAAACCAGAAGCATCCCAGGCTCACTGGTGCTGGAAGGGATCTTAGGTCATCTTCTGGCTCTCTTAGTTTGGTGCTCCCCTCCCCCCCTAGTCTGAGAAGAGAAGACATTATACTATGCAAGCCTGATGAACCCATAAGAAAACCTATCAGTGATTCCACCATAGGTACCATACTGCTGCTGTGAAATTTGACTTCTATAGGTGGCAAAGCCCCTGAAACGTCATTGTGAACTATCTGCTCCCCCCCCCCCCCCCCCGTTCTGCAAAGCCTGCCCTCTGACCTGTCTCTGGCAACCTTCCACAATAATGAGCTTCTGCTGAGGAGAGGTTCTGGCAAAGACAATCTCGGTGTGGTGCTTCAGGATGTCATCCAGCTGTTCAGGAGTCATGTCCTTCAAATCACTACCATGCACGACACAGGCCTTGGCATCTCTAGAATTCCAAACAAACATAGCACTTAAGTCCTCTCTGCCTCACTTCCCTCATCTGTAAATGGAGGCAATACCTATACACAGACAACAAATCATATATATAAAAAATCATACATATTTATTATACGTATAATTTAGTATCATATATTTATATATACATATTTTAAATATACACACATACGTTTATAATATAAATATGTAATATTAATAAGCATCAATAAATATCTACAATATTTACATGATTTGTTGCATACAAACACGTAATATATCAACTATATGCATATACATACACACAAAAGGATTATGTATGTACATATGTACAAATGTGATGATATCACACATATCTGTGTTTGTTGTAGATATGCACAAATGTGATATGCATCACATATTTGTGCATATCTACAACAAAATTATGTATGGAAATGTTTTACAAACCCCTAAGCAGTACAGAAATATATTATTACTAATTATTAGCTCACCTGCATGTATTTCCCAGCTCCCCCCACCTCCCCCCCAAAAAAGGCTGATTTGTATAGGTAAAACCAAGTTTCAATATCCCACTTTCCACAGCTATTATGCAGAAAATGGTTACAAGTGATGTTTTAGCTCCGGGGGAGATTCCGATTGGCTGGGGGAAAAAGGACAAACTGACCACAAGATGTCAGCAGCTAAGGAGGGCTATCTCTTCTCCTTCCAGATTTTTAACCAAACCTTCTTGGATGTTTCTTAGCTATGTGACCCAATTTAAAAGGCTGACAAATGAACCAAGCAAAATCAATATCAATGGATAAATGTTTCAGAAAGCTTATTTTTAAAGGATTGGGGATAGCATGGAAAGTGTCATGGAAAATAACATTGCATTGGGAGCCAGGAAATATTGGTTTTCTATAATCCTGCCATGCCTTTTCGGGTTTTTTGATTCTGGGCAAGTCACTTGGCAGCCACCCCTTTTCTCTACAAAATGAGGGGGCTTGGGGCAGCTAGGTGGCGCAGTGGCTGGAGTACCGGCCCTGGAGTCAGGAGGACCTGAGTTCATATCCAGCCTCTGACACACAACACTCACTAGCTGTGTGACTCTGGGCAAGTCACTTAACTCCAATTGCCTCAAAAACAAAAACCAAAAAACAAAATGAGGAGCTTCAGCCATGAAAAAAAATGTCATCCTGTGGTTTGCCTTTACTGATTTGGACTCCTATAACTCAACACCAAGTATTCTAACCAGATCCTGTTGTCTAATTTAGAACGTGCCTAAATTAGAAACAAAAGGGGCTTAGGCAAGTGATTCTCTTTCTAGATAACTCAAGGAAGTTGACTTGCTTTGGCTACTGGAGTATTTTTGTCCTAGAAGGAATTACCTCACTAGGGAGTTCCTATCTATCAACGCAGACCAGCAACTGCCCTCAGCAACTTATAGTCTTAGGGGCTGCTGTCTAGGCAGCCAAAGATAAGTGCCTTGTCTAGGGTCACCCACTTATCAGGAGCAGGACTAAACAGAGTACAACACGGCTTCCTGATTCTTTAGTCAGTTCTAGAATCATTATGCTATACTAGCTGCCTGCATATTTCAGGGAAAACTCAAACTCTCTTAAGGGCTAAAGTTATATGGATAACTACTTCCATTGCATTCTACTTTACTTTCTTATTGTGGTGGACTAGTATTTTTCCTTGCTATCTTTAAATAATGCTTAGGTTGCTTCAAAAATTGTTGCCCTGTCTTTCCCCAACTCCAACTCCCCAAGCAGGACTTATAGAAACGGAGGCAGTTTGCCTGGCTCTAGATTCTAAACAACTTGTCAATTTCTCATGAACTCTGGTTCCCATGTCACTTAGGAAGGTGACACCTTGGGGTTACCCGTGTCTATCCCAAAGATACTTCCAGTGAACAACTGGGAACAGCACTCATGATGATGTCCTGCCAGCTAAATTCAGGGTAACATTTAAGTACATCTGAGCTGCTTTTGGGAGACTGCTCCAAAACCTAGGATTTGTTCCCCACCGGGAACATATGGGGGTGGGGAAGAGAATGCACCAACTACCATGTGGCTGTCATCCTGGATTGCAAACTAGTGACTGCAAAGCTTCCTCCTCTAAACCTCTTAGGAAGCCTGTTCACCCCTGACTTTCTAAACTGCTAAAAGGCTCACTCAAACAAGAGCTAACCCCAGACATTGTTCAGTTATACTGTATGAAGGCTTGGAACCAGAGAGAAGCAGAAACCAGATTACTCGGTCTGATTTCACCAAACAGCCAGCCCAGCCAAAAGAGCTTCTGGTGTTACCTGGCATTCACTTGGCTCACGGGAATGTTGAGACGGGCAGCAATGTCTTCAACAGTCTCATTGCCTTCTGAGATGATGCCTACACCTTTTGCAATAGCTTTAGCTGTGATTGGATGGTCTCCAGTGACCATGATCACCTGGTAAGAGAAAAAGAGGAAGAAATCCATTTCTTATAGTTGCCAAGAGAACAAATGAGAAAATATCTACTTGTGATGGCCAAAAAGACCAATGAAAAAGCAGTACTTTGTTCCCAAGAAGGAGGTTTGGCAGAGAGGACAGCAGGCTGGCCTTGGGAGTCAGGCACAGGAGGGTTGATTCCAACCTCACACATAGCTAGCTGTGTGATCATGGGCAAATAAATCACTGAGACTCTCAGTGCCTCAGATTACTCTCCAAGTTACAATGAATTGTTTATTAGTCAAGGGAGGCTGGGACCAAACAAAAGGGTTATTTAGTAGGGGGTGGGGGCACAGCAACATTATTAAAAAAGAAATTTCCTGAATCAATAAATGTATGAAGCAAAACTAAAACACAAGAACCCTAAATAACAATCACACACAAAATACTCAACTCCACTAGCAATGAAAATTTTAATGGAAAGCTCGACTTACATGCTACACGTATTAAGCTAGCACAAGTTAAAAGCAAGAGATTTAAAAAGCTCAATGTTTGCATATCTGGGGGAAACACTGCCTCACTCCCACTTCCTCACCCTCCAGTCACGCAAAGTCATTTGTAGTGGATCTTTACTTGGGATGGTGGATGGGAGAAGACTACCAAAATGTGCAATCAATCAATGGCCACGCTGTAGAACATTAACACAATCGAATACCATAGCGTAGCAGTAAAGAATTGAAAAGAATGGAAAATATTAATACAAAGTGGGAGAAAAAAGGCAAAATGCTGAAACTGGACACTTACACTGACTATAATTATGTAAAGTATATATCTGCCTGCGTTAAAAAAAATTTCAAAATTTAGAAAGTATACTTTTTGCTCCATTCTCTATCCTTCTAAGACTATGAAAAAAACTCATACAATGGGGCACATGCCTCTTTTTACAGCAAAATGCGGATAGTAGGGACACAGAACAAAAACAACAGTAACTTTAAACCACTCCTAAGACATGGAACTTGACTTTTCCCTTCCCGTGGATGTAGTGAGAGCAGGTGAGGAAAAATACCTTAATGCCAGCACTTCTGCACTTGCCCACAGCATCAGGGACAGCAGCCCGGGGAGGATCGATCATGGAGATGAGCCCAACAAAGCAAAGGTTATCCAAAGGGAAGTTCACTTCATCCGTATCAAACTGGAACCCTTCAGGAAACTGTTCATCAGGTAGGTAGAGGTGACAAAAGCCTGTGGGGGAAAACGAGGCAACTGGAGATTCTTACGAGTACCAAGGTATCTTAGAATCACCCAACAGCAAAAGACCTTGGGTGACTTCAGTCTACAGCCTGATACATGAATTGTTTCTTCTCTATGAGGCCTTTGAATGGGTAACCTTCTTGGACCACCAGCACTTTTTTTAGGGGCTGGAAAGAATGCTGAATTGAGTCAGAGGTCGAGGGTTCATATCCAGATAGGGATATTTTTACTTGGAGCCTCAGTTTTCTTTTGCTATGAAAGGTAGGACTAGATGAGCTCTAACATTCCCTTCATAGTGCCAATTTATGGATGCCATGGAGGGATGGCAATCTCCAAGCACAGTTCTGTCACGGACCCCTTGTCATGGCGGTTTCTATAGTCTGCCTAGCAATATCCTTGGCTGCAGAAATAGGGACAAGCCTGCCCTCTGTCCACTCTACCCACCCACCTCAAGAGAACTGACCCAATTACGCTTTGTTCAGGCCAACATTTTAATATTTGTTTTCTCTGCTAACTCATTCATGGACAGGTGGGGAGGCAAGAGACTATTAGAAGATACCATTCAGGATGAACTCTTCAATGTGGATAATCCAGAAAACACATAATAACCGGCTATAAAATTCCAAGGAAGGGATGCTTAGGAACCAATTGTTGGTCTACATACATCAGGAAAGAATTTTTTGAATGGGTTTAAAATGTAAGTTTGTGTTTATTTATTTTAGATAAAAAGGAAGATTACCCTTGCCACACAGTTTGGGAATTCTTGCTACTCTTGATAAGGAAGGCCCATAGGACACTGTAACATACATAAATAGCAATCAGAGGCTAAACCTCTGAGATAGAGCAACATTAGGACTTTCCCAAAGACTGCCATAATGTGCTAGAGTCCCTCTCCTTCCCCTTGTGGAGTTTATACTTGGGAAGACAGGAACCCTATCCCTATCTCTTTACCTAGCACTCTTTCTCCAAGACCTCCCAGCTCCAGGTAGGCATTCTGAAAGGCATCTTTCAGTTCCTCATCCAGCTGCTGTTCTTTGCCATGGATCAGAATGGAGCTGCAACGGTCCAGGATTCTCTCAGGAGCGCCTTTCATCACCAATAGATGTCGGGGTTCAGATGTGTTCGGGTTCTTATGGATAGACAGCTGAAAGAGCATTGTCCAAGTTAAATTAGATGAAGCATGGAGAGGTGCTGGGCTCAAGTCCCACTCTGTGTATCTGACATATACCAAGTATGTGACTTTAGGTAAGTCACGGAACGTCTGAGTATGCTAAGACAGCTCAAAACCTGTTGCAGAAGGTGCTGACCTGGGAGGCTAATCTGGAGTCCCCTACACCAGTGAAATCATGGTTCCTACCCTCTTACCCAAGTTAGATATAGCATCTCTTATAAGGAGTGCATCAAGGATGTGCTATTAAGGTGGTGGTGATGGCATAGAACCACAATACTACAGATATTATAACCTAGAGAGCAGAGGCTGAATTAGGTCAATTCTTAAATTTTTAAATGAGGGCTCCAATGAGGGGAAAACCAAACGTGGCTTATGATGTGTTATAAACTCGCAGACTTAGAAACCTTATAAAATCGCCGAAGCAAAGACTTAAAAATGAAGTCCTAACAAATATCAACATCTAAAAGAAAAAGATAAACTTTGAACAATAATTTCCAGTATTAAAATTCAAAGCCACATAGCCTTGAAGCATCCTACTTTTCATCCAGGGCAAACCTGAATGCTTGACAATGCAGAGTGACATAATTGTAACTTGTTTTTTTAAGGGCAAAGCAGAAATGGAAAATACTTCCTCCCCAACTATCTTCCTTTTGCCCTCATCCCCAGCATCAACCCACACAAAGAAACCTTCTTTAACCTGGTATTTGTTGGTAGAGTTGAAGGGTATCTCTACAATTTTGGTATATCTGTCTCTCATTTCCTTGACAGAACCACAGCATACTTCAATGCATTTTAAGAGGGCTGATTCAGAAGCATCTCCGGCAACTGACCGCTGCAAACAAAAGATATTATCTGTTAATGACATGAAAAGATTTTAGCATTGAGTAAAGCCAGCCTTGAGAAATGAGATAAATAACTTCACAGACACACTACTGATTGTATTATGTTTCAGTGTACTGGGAGAAATGGAGGAAAGGGAGAGAGTATAGGTGGGCAGAAAATGGGAGAAACATCTCTGTACTGGTGGAATCTCCTGTGATTTTCACAGCTGTGGCCTTATCTGAACCATTCTCTGTTCAAAAGCTGTAGGACAGCTATAAAGGGAAGGTGCCATTTCCCCTTTAGGGCAATTTCTCACTCCATCTTTGACTCACCCTATTTCTAGCTACAGACTTGCAGGTATCCCATCCTAGGAAGTGTTGGCCTATACTCCAGTGCAATTCACATGGCTTTTTTTGGTAAGTGCTCTGAATGTCAGGTAAGCAAGCAAGAGTTCAAGGGCAGACTGAAGGACCTTGTAACTGAAGCATTATCTTAATCATGTAAATTTGTCCAGGTTTAAAGGCTTCAAGCCAAAAGAAAAAAACAAAACATAACCAAAAGGCCCCATGGCTATGCCAACATTTTAATTCAAGTCTAAGATTTCAGATTATCACCAAAGACATTAGGTCATGCTTATATGAGCATGCTGAAAACTTTCCAAAGCTGACTGGTCTGAGCAGAGTAAGAAATTTGAAACGATGGGATCATCTTATCAAAGAAACCTCTAGTTACTAAAAACAGTCAATTTGTGCTGTTTTCACTATTAACAAATTACTCTGATGTACAAACACCAGCATGTGTGATCTGGGTAGTATGTGAGCCATCAAATCTATTATTACCCTCTCAATGTTCTAGTCCAGAAAATTCTTTCCATAACAAAGGGTGTCCGAATAGATCTCTAAGGTCAAGAGTCTAGGAAATTTCCACTTTCTAAAAAAAGTGGAATCTCAAGGTTTATCCCAAGATCAACGGCCTCAACATTAACTTTAGTGCCAGGGGAAAAAAAAACCTCTTTTGTGATAAGGGGTGTCATAAGGCAACACTTAACATTGTGCACCATGCTAAGTGCTTTACAATTATGATCTCATTTCATGAAAATCAACAGCTCTAGGAGGTACGTGCTATTACAGATAAGGCAAACAGAGGTTAAATGACTTGCCCAGGGTCACACAGCTACTAAGTGTAAGGTCACATTTGAAATCAGGCCTGGAACTCTATCCACTGCATTACCTAGCTGTCTCCTAACTAGCTGACCTCATTCCATTATCTAGGCTACCTCTAAAACCCAGGTGGTTACTCCAAATACAAGCCTCAGCTACTAAAATCCCAAGAGGCAGTCTTAGTTTGGAGTCAAAAGTACCTAGGGGGTCTTTGGGGCCTTTTCAGACTAAGGACCCTGGGTCAATTTATGGCCTAAAATTTTCCCTTCTTACAAATAAAAAGAAATTCATGAGAAATCCACTGAACTGAGATGAAAAGACTAAAATAACTATATATATAAAGAAAGGAGTTTGACTAGTAAGCAAATGAAGGATGAGTAAAATGCTCTAACTTCTTAAGCTACTGTAATAGGTTTTCCTCTACCCCCAAGGGATCTAGCCATACCAATAGTTAATTTGTTGGGCTGGAAATCCAACCCGTCTTCAATCAATTCTAGCATTCCTTCTGCTAAAATCTAGTATTCTTTCTACTATACTACATATCAGTGGGGAAGAAGAACCATGGCAGGTCAGATAGAAAGATGGTCTTAGAGTGAGGAAGATCCACTTTCAAGTCATGCCTATGATAGATGTCTTGAGTGATTCTGGACTCTTGAGTGACTCAACTGTCCTAAGCAACTCTCTAATGCTCTAAGTTGTAGGGAGGGGGCTGACCTGCATCAGTAGAGGGTGCTTACTTACCTAAAGCAATGAAATGACAAGTTCCTCTATACTTGAGTATTAATGCTAGGTTTCTTTGGAAAAAGTTATCTTCAAGTCAAGTTTTTGCACTGAGACTGTCTCCATTCCTACGGTATTTTGATTTTGCTTAGTACTTTTTTAAAGGTATAGGAAAGGATTTCACCACACTTGGGTCAATGAAATGCGGTCCCGCCCTGCACCAATTAAAAAGCTATTTGAGGTCTTTAAGCAAAGTAACATCAAGTAGCTAGATCTGATACATTAAATACCCAGATAGTACTTCTTTTGAGCCTACACACTCCCTCAAAATAGGCTTCCCAATGTGTTAACTTCGGGAAGGCCCAGAACCTTCAAAGTATGCTGGGATCCCACAGTTTACCTTCAGAATAGGTAGGTTTTCCTGATTAGCCTGAAACACGGCACGGTTACACAACCCTGCAATTCTGGACAGGGCAAGCCAAGTAGCTGAAGTCTTATCGAAAGAGACACCTAAGGAAGAGAGACAGAGATACTGTATGTAGGTAAAAACTAAGTCATCTAAATGAACCTTAAAAAAAAATCCTGTTCTAAATACTAACTACCCCCTTCCTCTCTTTGGTAGAAGACACATGGAATGTTGCCCATAACCACATTTTGTATGTTTTTCTCTTGTTACAAAGGAGGGATGTTTGTTGGGGTCGAGTGGGCTATTCAGAAATGAATTGGTGTAAACATCAATAAGGTATAAATACAAGCAAACACAATACTTAATGATATGTAAATATAACACCTTCTTAGTTAAGGCCTTCTGAAAAAAGTCTCTAGGCCTACCTGGAATCATCCAAATGTCTGAATGACTTGGGATACTAGCCTAATTTCAGGCAACTTTACAGAAAGTTATTTTTCAATTGACACACTAGAATCCAAATAAGAAAACACATAATTAAAACTGTCATTAGCTTTGGGCAACTTTATTTTAAGATATTTATTTTAATTTTACATACACACACACACCCCAAATGATCTAATGGTGGCTATGGGTGGTGGGGAAAAAAATTTACATGATAATTTTGTATAATTCAAAAAGAATAGCAACTTGTGCATAACAGATTTGCAGTTTCACATACAATCCTCTTTCTAATGGCACGATGTTAGGAAAATGCTTGTTTTATTCCATAAATTAAAAATAAAAAATTTTTAAGGGAGAAAAAAATATAGATTTATCTATCTACCTCAACAATGAGTATGGCTTTTAAACCTAGCTAGGGTGATTGAACACGAATTACTGATGGAATGACTTTCTCTTACCACTCTGGTTTTCTGTAGTATCAGCTTCGTGGATTTGATTGTCAAACCACATGTGAGCTACGGTCATTCGATTCTGAGTCAGGGTTCCAGTTTTATCAGAGCAAATGGTAGACGTGGAGCCCAATGTTTCCACAGCTTCTAAGTTCTTCACCAGGCAGTTCTTGCGTGCCATTCTTTTGGCAGTCAGCGTCAGACACACCTAGGAGACATTTCAAAGAAGACTTAATTAACTTGCCCAATGGTCTGGGCTTGACTTCCCTGGGCTTTCCTTATCTAATAGAAATCTTTCAGGTTCTGCCCCTTTTCCAAGAATAACCATCAAATAACCAATAAAAATTGATTAAACAACCAACACAGTCATTTACTATATTTTTTTGGGCGGGGGAGGGGGAACCAGACCCCCTCCTCCCATGAGTTAAGCTTTCATATCTTATGCAGGAATACTTTGAGAATTAATAACTACCCTCAATACCTCAGAAGAAAGGTATTTTCTTTTTGCATGCTATGAATTAACCCAAAGGTCCGTGGCCCTCTCAATCCCTCTTACCGTGACAGTGGCCAGCAAGCCTTCTGGCACATTGGCAACAATGATACCAATGAGGAAAATGACTGCTTCCAGCCAAGTGTATTCAAGAATCAGAGAAAGGATAAAGAAGGTAACTCCCAGGAACACGGCCACACCAGTGATAATATGGATGAAATGCTCAATTTCTGCTGCAATGGGAGTCTGGCCACCTTCTAGCCCAGATGCAAGTGTGGCAATCCGTCCCATTACAGTGCGATCCCCAGTGTATACAACGATGCCTCGGGCAGTGCCTTAGAGAAGAAACATACCAGTTTGTATGTACTAGAGACCACAAATGTTCTGACCAATAAAAGTGCACTCATAATTTAGCACATGGCAAGGTAAGCACACCCCATGGATCCATTTATTCTTTATCTGTGCTTACAGAGAATTCAAAGGGCTGTTCACTTAAAAAAGTTTTCATAATCATGTTTTGTTGCTATATCCATTAACCGAAAGAAATGCAAACTTTCCATTAGGTCTGTGAAAATAAAGAAGTCATTTCCCCCCTCATCCAAAAGCTTAGAACTCCTGAAATAGATTCATGGGTCCACCTTAGGTGAGATCTAGATCACTAGTTCTCAATTTTTTTTGATCTTAGGACCCTTTGTGCTCTTAAAAATTAAAAGGACCCCAAAGAATGTTTTGTTTATGTGGGTTATATCTATTGAGGCAAGCTATTAACTCGGGTCTGTGTTCGTAGCTAGATGTTCATGCTCTGGAACAGAGTGTACACTTTTGGGAATAAGTGAAAAAGGCTATTTCTGACTGTTTATTATTATGCAAACAGTTCTGACTTCATGACCGCCTGAAACGATAGGAGGGCCCCAGGCCACTCTTTGAGAACTGCTGATTTGGTGATCAAAACCAGAATCCACCTGGATGAGGTTGGGGGAGTGAATTAGGGAAAGAAAACTAGCCACTCAGCATAACACCCTAAAGTGCATTTATTGGGCTGCAGTTACTTTATTCTAGATGTAGACAGAACAGTGGATTGTAATCATAAACCAGTTTCTTAGACAACTGTCAAGATAAACCTCACACTGTGCTTGAATATGTACAATTATTTACAAAACTGTCAAAATGGTCTACCTTCCACGCAGTTGGTGGAGAAAAAGGCAATGTTCCTTGTTTCCAGTGGGTTTTCATTAGTGAAATCAGGAGACCTGGTTTGTGGTTCAGATTCACCAGTGAGAGAAGAATTGTCTACCTGTATGAATGAAAGAGAAATCACTTTTTGATACAGCAGTTAAGAAATATATACCTCTTAGATTCTTGTAGTTCATTAGCAATGATCATTTTTAAAATGGTGGGCAATTTAACGAGATAAACCAAAATGTTGTATGTGAAAACGGTCAGGGTGTGAAAATCTATAGACATTTTGCCAAAAGCATCTGCCTAACTAACCCTAATCAAAAGAAATATGGAAGTGATTGGGGGTATAGGGTAGAGAAGAAGAAAACAAAAACTCCACCTACTTTACATCCATTTGCAGAAATGATTCGGAGATCAGCTGGGATTCGGTCACCTCCTTTCACCTCTACGAGATCCCCAACTACAACCTCTTCGGCATTTATGCTCAGTTTTTCCCCATTTCGAATCACAAGGGCTTGCTTTGAGAGGAAATGGTTTGTATCATTAAAAATGGGAAAAACTCACTGGCTTAAAAACATTAAAGTCAGCAAATTATAAGATCTGAATCTAACACTGTCTTCTGTAATTTCTTACCAAAAAGAGATCCTAAGAACAGATGTAACTGGTTAGTTCTCTAAAATATTTAACTGATGTTTACCCTCTCCTCACTCTCAGAGTTAAATAAATAATACATCTCACTTTCCTCTACAATCCTACTGCTGGGGAGAGTGCAGTAAGCAGGCTAGCATATCACTTTCCAGTGTTAAAGAAAAACAGACCTGGTTTGAAGTAATCCCTGACTATATCTTGGAATCAGTCATGCCTCAATACTTGGAGAACCAGAACGCCAAGGTAGGGAACATTCCTAAGGCTAATCACAGCCCCAGGTGACAGCTTGGAAATGGACTGTTAAAAGGACTGGTTACCTGTGGAACCATGTTTTTGAAGGATTCCATGATCTTTGAACTCTTTGCTTCTTGGTAGTAGGAGAAGCAGCCAGTGATGATGACGACGGCAGACAGCACCACACCAAGATAGAGCTGGAAAGGAATGAACCAAGTGAGCGGAGGGTGCTCAGGGACCAAGTATGTGGTAGCCTTCTGTTCAACTTACTGACAGTTATAAGGTGAAAGATGAAACTGATAGTTAGTGGACAAAACATGAACTAAGGGAGTCCCAAATTTCACTTTTAAGAAAATGGACCCGGTGGTTTGTTTCATTTAGCTGACAGCTTTGATTCACCCTCTATAGCTACAGGGTCCTTAGATGATCAAATCAGTAAGAACTACTTGCCCAGAGACGGCTTCACTATCTTTCTATGATATTTTGGGAAGTCACAAATGAGAAGTAGTGGGTGCAGTGGACTGAGAGCTAGATTTAAATCCCACTTCTGGAACACCTGCGTGACTTTTTTTTTGGGGAGGGGGGCTAGGCAATGGGGTTAGGTGACTTGCCCAGGGTCACACAGTTAGCAAGTGTTATATGTCTGAGGCTGGATTTGAACTCAGGTCCTCCTGAATCCAGGGCTGGTGCTCTATCCACTGCACCACTTAGCTGCCACTGTACTTGTGTGACTTTTGGTAAAAGACTTAATTCCTCTGAGCCTCAATTTCATCATTAACAAAATGTGGGGAATTGGACTAGATGATCTGAATTCTTTTTCTAGAGTTCTATCTCTAGTCCTACAAGCCCCTCCATAGCTCAGTTTCTTCCTCTGTTTTCTGAAAATGAGGGTCTGCTTCCCAACAATATTCAGGGTTTGGGAAGAATGACTGGCTGACTCCAAAAACAGCTGAGACTAAGTGAGATGCGGGCTACTATTTAATAGATGCTTGAATGAGCATAGCTCTTCGACCTGATCAGTGGAATAGCATCAACACCGTTGGGGAGCAGGGGCTGCCTCGCATGGGCAAGGATGCCAGGTTCCAAAGTCATAGTAAGCAGAATGGCTGGTTCACAATGGCAAAGTACAGGGTGAGGTGGAACTTTGTCCGTGCTTTGCAGGATGGGGACGGAAGGGAGTATATGAAGACAGTGATTAGAGGTAGAAGGCGAGAAGGAAAAGCTGAGGGGTCTGGCAGAGAGAGAATGAGAGAGAAAGAGAGCCCTGTAAAAAGAAAGACAGACAAGTTACTGACACTGGCTTTTCACAGAGATATATCACTAACAGTGCTTGAAAATGAGAAGGGAAAAGGGAAGGCAGGGAATAAAGAAACAGACACTGTGCCTTATATGTACCTGGGTCACCCCACCAGGAAATGAAGGGGAACTCACATTATCATTCTGAGGCTCCTCTTCAGTGGCAGCTAAGATCCCATAGGCCAAGAAGCAAAGAACAGCGCCGATCCATAGCAACATTGAGAAACCCCCAAAGAGCTGCCGACAGAATTTGATCCATTCGGGAGTGGTGGGAGGAGGTGTGAGGGCATTTGGGCCATCTCGGGCCAGAATTTCTGCAGCACGAGCGGTTGTTAGACCCTGAGAAGAATTGGAGATGGCATGTTTTTTAAGAGCCGAAAGCAGTCAGAGGACCTAGGTTCACAGGCAGCCTCTGACAAACACTACTTACAAATTATGTAACTTCCCTGAGGCTATTTCCTCAACTGTAAAATGAGAAAGTTGGAGCAAACAAACCTCAGAAATTCCTTCTAGCTCTAGCACTAAAAGGTGCTGAATCCCAGGCAAAATGCTAGGGAAACAACTCCATCACGAGTTCTTCAAATAATGTTAGCACTAGGCCTTGTGTCCTGATAACCTAAGACTAGCCGGCAGGGCTCATCCTTGCCTGTGGTGTCACTGAAGGGCCACCTAACATCAACAGTGATAGGCCTCCAGTACACAGAAAAGAGCCCTCTCCCATTTGTCCTGCTCTGATTTCAAATTATTCATTGTCTTCCAGGTTCTGGGTGAGGAATATCTCTTACAGAGTTGCCTGCTTGCAAAAGGCTCCCGAGAAGAATGCTATCATGTCCCAGAAGCAAAAGGTTGAAACTCCAGAGGCCTAAGGTGGTAACACACTATCCAGTACCTGAGAGAGGTGGACAGACTTAGGGTGCAGAATGAGACATTTTACTTATGACATATATTTGTATAAGGCCAATGAGAGAATTTGGTTTTTTCTTATTTTAGATAAGTAGGGAGGAAAAATGAGATTTTTGTTAATTAAGAAAAATTTAATAGGGAGTGACCAACAGGAGTGAAATACTGCTGGAGATGAGGACACTATCTTGTTAGATTTACTTAATTATTGTACATGGCTACAAGAGATCTCGTATGGCATGAGACTAATCTGTGGATGTGAAGATGTAACCAAAAAAAAAAGTACCAATAAAACTTAATAACATTGCTTCCCTTCCTCCAATGCATAAGCTCCTGGTAAGAAAAACCTCCATTATCAAAGTTAAAGTTATTATAGGCATAATAATTTATATAACATCTTTATTAAGCTATTGTTCTAACTATGTAGAAACAGAAAACTTGACAAATGACTAAACAGTCACTTATGCCTACTTTGTTTCTGGATGCACTTTGTGTTTCTCATATTAGACCAAAATGGGGGAATGGGAGAAGCCAACTCCCTAGAGTTTCTAAATACAACTTAAAAACTCACAAATTTAAGACTTCCTCCTACCAGTGTAGTCTTACTTAACAGTCTTCAGGTACATCTGCATTCTTAGAATGCAAGCTCCTCGAGGGAGGCACCACCCCTAGGACTCAGCACAAATCAAACTGATCTGATTCAGTACATTGGAGCAGGCTTATCTCTGATCTTTTTCATCACTGCAAGGTTTGGAAACATTGCCATGTAATAATACACTTCCAGCTTTTAGTCTGTACAGTCACAGGAATCATTGAGCTTTGAAATTTTTTTTTTCACTTTTGAGCTAATTAAAAATTTTTACTTAATAAGCAAAAGAAACCAAATGCAAAGCTGATTTATTTAAAATACTCAAATATTTTGAAAAAAGAACATATGATAAGAGAGAATATACCTAATAGAGCACTGACTCAAAGGCTGTACTTACCCGGCTCAGGTCTGTTCCATATTTCCGATGCAGCTCATCAAGGCTAAGTTTATGGTCTTCCTGAAAACAACAAAACAAAACAAAAAACAAAAACCAAGTAAATCCTGGGATACATAAGGAGCAAAAATCACTACACAAAACACTGATGAGCTCAGCTAGCAAACTTCCCTCATCCATTTAAAAACTAAGGCTTCAATTTCATGGAAAAAAAAAGTTTATGATGTCAAAGTTGATCTACGTAACTTGTCAAATGAAATATGGTCAAATCTTCTTTCTCAACTGAAACTTGGATCATCCAGAGAGATGCCTTAGAAGTTCCCCCCTATACAAAGATCATAGGGTGCTTAATCTCTAATAGAATTAACTTAGGATGAGAGCCTGAGACCTTTCCAACCCATACATAGAAGAAGCACCCTGGAGGGGTAAGCCTTCTAAATGTTCATTCAGGTACCCAAGATCAATGGCAAACTGCAGTGTATTGGCCAAAGTTGCCATTTCTACTCATAGAGCAATCCTCTTTTTGCCATAATTTTAAAAGTCTGCAATGTGACCTCTAAACTTGAGGGTCCCTTTCCAGGTTCTAAAAGCCTGCAATTCTATTAGAAGCACAGAAACTACCAACTTGGTAGGGATCCCAGAAGCCATCTTGTTCAAGCCATCCATGAAAGGGAATTCCCTGCCTGGACAAGTGCTAATCCATACTCATCCATTCACTAAGAATGCCATACATAAACCAGCTCTGTGAACTGGAAGACGATTTTAAAGGGGGATTTTAAAAGCAGGAGTGTACAATGTCTGTATACCAACCTCCAAAGAATCTTACCATCGAAACTTCTTTTTTAAGTTCATCCATGTCCTTCTCCTTCTTGGCCTTTTTTTTATCTCCATGCTCTGACACCGCTGCGGGCTCATATTTATCACGTCCAACCTATTTTGGGGTAAGGGAGAGAGGGAGAAAAATGTTTTAAAATTGGTCCTCTGGCCAACGCCAAATGGCACCTCACACAGAGGATTTCAAAGTGAACAAGTCCTGTAGATTTTTACAACAGGCTCAGAGAGGCCAGCATGGTGGGGTATAAAAAGGCTGAAATGGTCAAAAGGCCTAAATTACAATCTTAACAGAGTATTGGGTCTCAATTTACTTTGCTCTGGTTTGCTCATCTATCTGTCAAACAGCAGAGTAGATTACAGTCTTGCTATGTTCAATGGTTTATCATCTGGCATCCTGTTAGAAAGAGGTGAGAGTAGCAAACATCCTCTCTTCATTCTAAAGACTAGGACAAGCTGCATGGTCCTCACTTTCCAATTTTGAGCATTGTAGCCATACTGATAGAAGAAATCACAAGTACCAAATAAAAGCTTTTTTTTTTTTTAGCATTCACATGAGAGCAACGTTGTTACTGAAGATAGACTTAAATTAAAAAAAAAAAGAATGATTGAGTCTTTTTCCCCTTATGAAAAGTTTGGAGGGAGAAAGAGGTTGGGGGGGCTGGTGGAGGAAGGAACTCCCCTGCCAACCTGCAGAATGAAAATAAAACCTACAAAAAGGAACATGTTCACTGCAAATGTTTTGACATAAGCAGGATGTAGAAAAGTGTGTGCACTGTCACACAATTCACAGGATCCACCTACATCACTTAAGAACTTAAACAATTTTTAGATGTTGATTCTATAGTTTAAATTTAGAATCTTCCTACCCATCCTTCCAACCCCCCAATGTCTGAGTCTCTTCAGAGGATGTCAGAACCTTTGTCCTCAGCTAAAATTGGAGCAATAGAAGTTAGGCCAAATGAACGTTAGAAGAACTACTTTGGCCTAGGAAGGTCCCTGTCATTGCTCAAAGTTATAAACAAAACCCAAACTCTAAAATCTACACAATAGGGATATATTAAGTATGTGGTAGGTGCTGTAGATATAAGACCAAAAAAAAAAAAAAAGAAGAACCTGCCCTCAAGGAGCTTATGCTCCACTGGGGTGGGGAAGGGGAACAAGGACACATGTACAGGTAAGAAAATACGGGGTGTCCCAAAAGTCTCAGTGCAGTTGAGAGGCAACAGGTAATTTGGCTAGAGTACATGAAGAATACGAAGTCACTCTGAAATGACAGGCCCAAGCCAGATTTGTGAAAGGTTTTATACATCAAACAGGGGAGTGTGTGTTTAACGCCAGAATGGAGAGTCACTGAAACTTCTCGAGGGGAAGGTGAGAAAGACAGGCCAGGTCTACACTTCAGCAATAATCACCAATTGGGCTGCTGTGTGGAAGATAGTTTGACAGGGGAGAGAACAGAGGTAAGGCATGTCAACTAGGAAATTACTTCAGTATCCTGGGCAAAATGTGATGTGTCCCAGAAGGAGAACTCACAAAGCTTAGTGGCTGACTCAACATGGGGGAAAGGAATCCTTCATGGGATGGGTCTACTGCCTATCCGAAATGTAGACAAACTGATTTTAAATGACCAATATTGGCTTGGTTTTAATGAAAAGAGTGCATTCTGATAAGAGCAATCATTATATTGCTTGTGAAATAATCATTAAATTATATTACATGTGAAACAAATATTTGTTGGCTATAGATATATTTTCAATATAAAACCTAGTCTGGAAAAATATCGTGTGGAAGTGTTACCTATTTGAACTTGAGAAAAATCCCTGTATAAATAACCTATGTTCAACAGTCAATAGCCACCCCCCCCAACCCTTTAAGAAAACCAAATCAAAGGGAAAAAGGCCTTGAACTATGCATACAACAAAGACAAGTTAACATCAAAGGGCTTTTACATTTTAAAGGTCAGCAGCTGGGAGTGAAAGTACAGGAGAAGGCTCCTTCCAAAGGAGAGGCCACTTCTCTAGCTCAGTGTCTATCTTATCTGCTAAGAATGAAATGGGTCTAAAGATAGAGGAAACATTCTTGACATTCTTTCCTACAATAGAGCACTGGGGAATTAGGAAGTGAGGACAGCAGTGGGAAGGAATGATTAAGGCAGGATCTTTGGGAAGCCCTCCTGGAGCCCATTGCTTCAAATCACCTGTTCAGAGACAGTTTGAAATAAAAAGTACAATTGAAATGTCTTTAGAAATCTCCAAAAAAGTCAAAATTCTGGTACTCCAATTAATTTTGATGATCTGTTTAATTACTGGGTCCTCCCACCCCCATCTCTGCTGCGAAATGAGGGGAAAGTATTTCAATATCTAGGTTCTAGAAAAGCTGTGGCTTATAGGACTAGGACACAGAGCTGAAGGGAACCCTGAAAATCTAGCTCAGCTGGGTTTTTTGGCTTTTTTTGGTACTATTTCTATTTGGTATTATTTCTATCTGTCTCAGACTGTAAACACCTAAGTAAAGTGGATGGAGTGCTAGACTCTGTATCAGAAAGACTTGAATTCAAATCCTGCCTCAGACTCTGCAAGTTACTTAACATCTCTGCCTCTCAGTGTTCTCATCTGAAAATGGGGATGATCACAGTACCTATATGGTCTTTGTCAGGATTAAATGAGATAACACTTGTAAAGTGCTTTGCAAACCTAAAAGTGCAATAAATGTGACCAGTAGCTGATAAGACACTGGTAGCCTTTACATAAATATACACTCTTTCATTTTAAAGATGAGTAAAATTGAGGCTCAGGGAATGAAATGAACTTGCCTAAGAGTCCTCTGACTCCAAAGCCAGTGCTCTGAGGCTTCTTGGATTTTTAGATTCATTTATAAAATAAGTGACTCTCTCCCAGGATCAGTGAGAAAAATGAGCTCTGAATTGGAATCCAGGAAGCTGTTGTAGCATTCCTCCTTTTCTTTGGCCAGTTCTGCATATTTAAAAAAAGAATGCTTTCCGTAAAACCATTTAAGAAAACAACAGAGATGATTTAGAGGAAAATTGAAAAGTGGTTTTCACAATTATGATTTCTTCCCCTTTCCAATTTAGGTGTATGTCTTATTTAAGTAGATTGGCTCCCAGAAGAAGGGCTGGACAGCTACTCCACTCTCATTGCTTTAGTCTCTGCTCTGTGGCTTGGGGGAAGAGATGAGCAAAACGGATTCTCCATGTTATAAGGATGTCAGTCTCCCAGCATCTCAGACCTACTGGATCAGTCAGCTTGAGGATCAATTGCAAAATCTGAACCAAGGTCTCTCCCCACCTATTACCCAGAAAACCCACCATCCTATCCACTCAAAGCACACCAATGTGTTAGTGTTGGTTTGGGTGGCCATCTCTTACACCCTCTTCTCTCCTGTTTATAGGAGAGGATGATGGGCAAAGGAATGCAATAGAAAGGGAGCTTCAGACAAGTCAGGGTCTAGAATTTGTGAAGGGAAGCTAATTTAGTCAAAAAATTCATTTAAAAATATATCCTCCCCCTTAGGAACTTATATTTTATTAGTAGATATAAAACCCTTATTGTCTTAGTTGTTTGTGGAACATTTCCAGACTGGGGAAGAAAGGGAGAGAGGGAGGAAGGGAATCAGAGAAAGCTCAAGCCTGCTTCCCCATTATGCTGAGAACTTGACAGTCCAAGGTCCCCCTGACCCTCATACTGCCTCTCCCCCAACTCCAGATGGAGGTGGGTAAAATAAATTTATCCAAACAAGAATGTCTACAGCACTGAAGGGAAGAATACAACTAGTACTGAATGAATTAAAATTTGCCCTGACTTTTCATTCAAAGGTCAGTAGTCATTTCTTACTCAATCTGTGCTTTAGTTCTCTCTCATATAAAGGAGGGAGTGTTCCCCAGTTTCTGAAGGATTCATATCCTTAGTTATTCTATGGGATTATTGATTTAGAGCTAAACTCAACCTTTGAGATTTTCAGGAAGAGATTAAGGCCTAGAAGTTAAATGCCCTAACTAAGGTCACACAATTTAAATGACTGTACCAGAATTTGAACCAGGTTGTTCTGAAGATTTACAAGAATAATTCAAGAAATATGAATATATATACAAGACTTAACCAGGGACCTGAAGGTCAAGAAATAGCTGGGGGGCGGGGTGGAGAAAGTAAAGGGCTTGAGATTTCTTCATCTGCAAAATGGAGAGAAGACTTGTAAAAGTGTAGCAAAGAACTCTGAAAACCTTAAGAGTTCTACAAATGTGGATTACTCTGTAATTCTTTATATTCTAAGCCCCCTTTTGCAAAATCACTAACTGCACTTGGCACAAAATTTCTCTCCTCTATAGATGGGGTTCCCAGGACATGCCATCAAGTCCCCATTCCCCCCCCACCCCCAAGAGTGTCCTGGGGAGGATAATCTGGTAAACTCAGAGTAACCTCCCTTTGTTTCACACCCATACAGTATCTCCAGACTTGGGTGTCAGCCAGTCACCCAGCAGGAGACAGAGGGAACAGTAGCTGCCCCAGGGAAGAGAGTAAGCCTTTACCAGCTGGCCCCTCATCCCTAAATAAACATGGTTTATACACAATAAAAATAGTTTGTCTTTAAATTCTTAACTAGCAGGCTCTAACCCCCTTTTGGGGTTTATCCTCCTTAAAATACCACCCCTCCCAAGATTCAGGTTAATTTCCCTAGAGGGATTCTTTTTTTTTTTTTTAAAGAATATGTACTAAAGTAACTACTAAGGGCAAAGTGCTCTGCTACTTGTTGGGCCTACTAAGATACGGCAATTCTAACTCTTCAGGTGCTTAATCATTCTATAACAGGCAAATCAAACTTCTCTTAGAAGAGGTAAATTGTCCCCACATTCTGAACACTTGGCTTCACTGTTTTCCAGATACTCAAAGAATAGTTGAGGCTTATGCAAAGAATGCCCACTGTACACTATCTGTTTGGGACAGAGTTAAGTCAACAAACCTTCAGCCTTCTCTTGGAGACTCAGTTTGCCCTCCTCCCCACCTTTCTCTCTATCTCTTTCAACTTTTGACTGATGCCCAAGATAGCTGCTACTACTCTTACGTAAGAAGACAATGAATCTGTCACTTTCTCAAACGTACTTCACAGAAGATCAGTTTTAGAGCTTCAAGGAACATCAGAAACCATCTAGTGCAACTCCCCTCCCTTCTCCAATGAGGAAACTGACACCCAGAGAGATGAAGTGATGTCTAAAGCCACATAAGGGACCGAGGTTTAGGAGATTTAAGGCTAAATAAATCTTTAACAAACAAACAAAAATAAAAGACAAGGACGTCTGCTGCACTGGATGCTAAAGACATGTTGATACCATGACTCATTACACTAGGCATATACCCCAAGGTCAAAATTCAAAAATTTCATAAACCCTCCCAATATTCATAGCAACAACTTGTGTGGGAACCGTGAAATGGAAGATAATTCATCAAGTGGGAAACAAATAGACAAATTCTAGTACATGTAATGGGCTATGTAAGAAATTAAGAATATTGAAATTCTGAGAATCATAGAAAGACTTATATGAATCAATGTAGGGAGAATGAAGCAGAACTTAGAAAACACTACACATAATGACTATGGTGATGTAAATGGAAACAGCAAAAACAAAACCAAAACAACCCAAAAGAAACAAAACAAAAAAGCAAAAACAAGGATGATAACCAAGCTTGGTCCAGAGAAAAGGAAAAGAACCTTTGCCCATTTATTATAGAAGTGGAGAACCAGTCTCCTCCCTTCCCCAAGGTGTTTAGTTGAACTGCTTCCCCCTTTCTTTAATCTTCAGTACATGGGATGGCTCATTAGGTAGGTAAAGCTGATAAAAAATGAATGTAAAACCAAACAGCAACAGTAAAAAAAAAATTAATTACCATGGATGCTCCTTGGCACCTGGGCAGAAATACTGGGGTGGGATGGGGAATGCATACAAAGCAGTCTCAATGAAAATACACAAGAGAAACACAGCCACGTTCGGCCCTTAGGCTTCTGGGAAACATCCAGCACTATGCAAACACTCTGCCTTGATGGTCAAAAAGTTAAAGACTATCAGAGCAAAAAAAAAAAAAAAGACTAAAGTCCAAAACAAAGGGTTTGTCCAGAGATTGAAATTTGTAATTGCCAGCAGAAATTAACCAGATAATCTTTCTAAACAGACTGCAAATAAAACCTGTTGACATAATTTGTAACACTCAGTTCCATTTCATTCATTCAACACTTTTTTTTTTTGCTAGAAACCAGGGGAGGCAGTTGCTGCAGGATCTGGGTTCTAGATCTGACTCTACTCCTACATAGACAGGTGACCTGGGAGCCAGTCCTTTCACCAACTTCCCTCATCTGTAAAAGGAGCAGTTGGGCCAATGATCTAGGTTCCCCCTCCAGGACTAATATCTTACTAATCTAGGCCAGTGCCTTAGGATCAGAATGTGAAATGAGCCCAGGGGTGGGGGGACGGGTTAGGATGTTCTGGTACCTTCTTGGTTCTATTAGTTTACCCACCCCCAAGTATATCACAATAGATCAAAGAAATGAAAAGACTTATTTTCCAGAGCCTTGAAAAATTTTTTAGTACAACTAATTAGGTGAGTCATATGCAAAGAACATTTTCTCTGCTGACTTCTGCCAAAGCATACACTTCCTCTCATCCAGTCAATTCAAAGCAACAAGAGAAAGTCCAAACTTTAGTTCTCCTTCCTCTTACTCCGGAAAGAAAGAAAACTGAAAGGTGGAGAACAGAAGGATGTTTCCTGAAATTAGAAACTCTAAGCCATTTTTAGAATCCACACCTGAGAACCCATTAGGGCTTGCCATGTACCAAGCAAAGGTATTTTGGACCTTAAGGAGGTGGACTCAAAAATGGGCAAGGGAAAACCTGGATTATGTTTTCCATGAAGCTTGGAATATGGCATATACAACTGAATTCACAATTTAGTGTCCAACCCCAGAAACATAGACACGAAGGCAATGGGAGGAAAAGACTTTTTTTTTTGCTGAACGTTCTCTCCTTGACCAAGTGTAGGCATACCAAATAATTATTAGAGAGGTTCAACTGATCTGACATTAGTGCTTCTTCTCATTCCATTGCAGAAGGAAGCTATATAAAAATATGCTGGCTTATATTCCCAATCTGGAAAGCTGAACAGGTAGCTAAAAAAAAAAAAGAGGGGGGAAGTTTTGCAGACATGTTTGCAGGGGACTCAGCCAGTGACAGAAATACATTTTTAAATCAAGAAATTACCATATCTGAAAATACAAAGATTCAAACCTAAGATATTACTAATAATGATAGGGTGAGGAAACATTAGGCTTTGTGGTTACAAATTGCCTCCCATATCATTTTACTTGATCCTCACAAAAATCCTGTGGCACAATGGGAAAAGAGTATGCATGGGATTTGAGAATCAGGAGAACTGGAATTCAAATCCAGCCTCAGGCAATTACTAATTCTGTGACTCTGTGGCAAGTCACTTAACTTCTCTGTGCCTCAGTTTTCCCTATCTATAATGTGGGGGTAATAAAAGCACCCACTTCACGAGATTGTGGAGGACCATATAAAAATGCAAGTGTTCTGCCCATCTTAAAATTCTATATACGAGCTAGCTATTAAAGTAGGTAATAAGTATGATCAAATGCCTTACCCAAGGTCACAAAGCCTAGTGGCAGAAGAGACTCAAACCTAGGTCTTCTAACGTCAGTTTTTTTCCACTATACTCCTGGATGCTCTTTGAGGTAATGAGAAGCCCAAAATTATCTTCAGGGTTAGGATTTTACTCTGGCCTGACTGACTCTTTTTCCTTTTGCTCTCTTTATCCCATGATGTCATCCTCGTAAAAATCATAAATTTCAGTTAAAAATGAAAGTCCCATCCATTCCTGACTTATGTAAAAGACTGATTATAAACCAGTATCTCCATTTGTTTCCCTCTCCCAAATAGTCTTTTCTGAGTCTGGATCATCCATCCTTCCACCCTTCTCTACATACATTTTTTTTTCCAATGTGGATTAGAGTTTCCAGGGATTATAGATTATAGCCGGAACCTTAGTGAGGTGTGAATGTAGCCAAATAAACTCACAATTAAGAATTTAGTGGTCAAACAAGTTTGCTGTTATTTTTTATTTTAAAGGGCAGGGGCTGAGGAGGAAGTAAGGATGAGTGCCAACTTGAGGACACTTTAGTATTCAACCTTTGAAATGACCAAACTTGTCCCCAGAAGATTCTGCTATGATTAGCATCATCCCTGGGGGCCACAGGGGGTGAAGTCTTATAATGTAGAAAGGGGATGGTACATTAACTTAGATAACCTTCAGATTTTTTATTTTAGTAATCTCTCTATAATCTAGAGGAATTGTATGAATTTAAAGAGGGCTAGTCACTTTAGTGCTACCAAGTTACTGGCAAGCAGTACCACAAAACAGCCAAGGGTAAGTAACCCAGAGCAGTTACACCCTTGCAGAAAGGTACACGGAGAACCCAGGAGGCCAAGGGGCTGTTACAATGTAACACACTGAATAATCACCAGGCAAGTGTGTGATGCAATCTGGAACTCCGCTCCCCTCCACCCCTCAAGTTTGAATGACTAGTTCCTGCCATAACTCAGCTTGCATGTGGCCAGGCCCAGGCAAACTTTCCACTCAAGACTCCATTTACAGTTTTTAGAGTCTAAAGTACCAGGTTTTATTAACAGCCAGAGGGTATTTAGTCACACTTTCAAGTTACGCTCCAAAAGGGCAGCTGATAATGTTACAATACAACCAGGATTTCTGCTGACTCCTAGTCAGCTTGCTTTGGCAATCTTCATAGAGATTTTTTAAATCACTCCTCATTTGGGTAGAATACTTTTCCAGTTAATTATCTAAGTTAATATTCAAACACATAGCCAAGAATTGCAAGGAAGCTCTAACCAAGACCAAGGAATAAAAAAAAGAAAAAAGGCAACCTTCTATAGACCTCAATGAAACATAAAAGATTTTTTAAAAATTCAGTCCCTAAAGGCAATCCATAAACATCTCTCATGGATTTTTTTTACGAAGGGGGGAGAAAAAGAGAAAGGGAGGAAACGGAAAAGTGGCATAGACCTGGTAAGGTAATAGGATCACAGATTCAGAGCAGGAAGGTACTTAGGTCACTGAGTTCAACCCTTCATTTTACAAATAAGGAAATTGAGGCCTGTAGAGTTGTGTGCCCAAGGTCACACAGGTCAGAAGCAGCAGGGCTTGGATTTGAACCCAAGCCCTCTGCTTAGGGCAGAACTATTTAGCCCAAGAGTCCAAAGTAAAAACTTGATAGAATTCAATTTTTATTTGTTTAGGGAATAATGATTCTGTCCTCCTCTAATGGGTAAACCTATAACAAAATCCAGTTCATTGGGAGGCTGGGCATTATACTTGCATGTAAATATTAAGAGCCATTATCTATATACCTTGACCTTTAAAAAGTGGGGCATGGGGGGGGAGAACTGAGAAACGCATAGCTAACTCAACAATGACCTTAAAAAAATTAGCTGCCAGCCCAGGCTTCCTGGTAAACCAATTATCAACAGGCCTTTTAGTCAACCCCTCCACCCACATTTTAATCCCCATATGGAAAAATCCCAAAGCTTCTTCATGAAAGTCTTCTGAACATTTGGATTATCACATTAAATCACTGAGGGGTGGGGGGTGGGGAGGGAGAAGTTGGGGTAGATGATACAAAAAACCTTTTATGCTATCTAACTAATCAAGAACCACCACAAAAAAAAAGTGCCAGTCCAAACATCTCATTCAACTTAGCAAAGCAACAAAAACATCTATTAAAATTCATGGGCCTAGGATCTGATTATCTTCCTATTTAAGAGTTTGGTGTAATGCAAAGAGAGGCTACTCATAAGACACCTGGAAGGAAAACAAGGTAATTCTCCAGCTATATTTTGAAAGGTCTTTTGACACCGAATACTCAGGATCTAAACCTGCAAGGGTGTGTCAGAAAGAACACGGAACATTTCCTGAATATTTTCCTCAAATCTTTAAATTTGTGACCTTTCCAAACATAAACTGCCTTTTGGAGATTAATAATTATAAAGATCTGCTCTTTAAAAAATGCCAAACTTATACCTAGACTTTCGGGGAGGTGCTCATTTACAGGATGACTTGGACACTGGTGTGATATACTAGATAGACAGACAGATAGATAGATAGATAGATAGATAGATAGATAGATAGATATAGACAGATATACAGGCATCCATCCCATCCTCCATGGAACTAGAAAGCAAAAGAGTTTGTTTGTTTTTTGGGGGGAGGATCAGAATTTTTGCCTCTTTGATATGGCTATAATATGTTGTAAACTCCTTGAGGACAGGATTCTACTTTAACTCATCTTTTTATCTCCCCCAGGGCTAGCATGGTGCCCAGGAGGTAATTAGTAGTTGCTTAAGGTTTGCTGAATTGAGCTAAGGATTCGAAAGAAATCTTGGTCATACAGGGCAAGAGGTAGATTCAACAAATTAGAATTCCTTATCTAAGGCTATTAGGACAGATTGGTGCATTCTATTCTTAACACTAGGGATGTCTTTTCCCTAGCCTTGTCTTTTTACAGGCTGTCCCCCTGTGCCTGAAATGTACCCCCCTTCTCACCCCAGCATCCTCTACGGTGCCATATTCTGCATCAGTCCCCACTCCCCCATCAGGAACTCCTTTCCTTAGAGATTACCTGGCATTTATACTGTATCTAGCATGCACATACCTGTTTGCATATTGTCTTTCTCCTCAGAACTTGAGCTCTGTGGCCAAGAATCAGGTGTTGCCTTGCTTAAAGGCAAAATACTGGCACACAGCAGGCACTAAATAAATGCTTAATGAATGACCCATTCCCAGGCACAGCACTGCCTTCCAAATCTGATTGAAAAGGCATTTTTCTGAAGGAATGCTGCTCTAATTAATCTCACCTAATCTACATGCTCCCAACACTCAACAGTCACTTTTGTACTTGTGGGGATAATTCTGGGAGAGTGAAGTTGTTTCACCATAGGTCACAATTAGATGGGAGTAAATTCCTGGAGGGCAGAGACCGAGATTTATCTTTTTTTTTTTTAACTTAATCCTCTCTTCTCCCCAGGGCCCTTATCTCCGCCAGAGGAACGTGGCTAGAGGAGTAGTCAGAAATTGGAACGGAAAGTAAGCTACCCAACGAGTGCAAGGAAGGGAGGAAGATTCATATACAGGTTCTCAGAAGCTTAGACAAGTAAGCAAGCCCACCGGTGTGCCAGCCCCATCTTCTTAGAGCTGCACCTTAAAAGAGATGGTGCCAGTGGGCAGGTCCTGGGTTAGCAGTAAAAGCACTCGGTTAAGAGTCTCAATAAGTATACCTTCCAGGCCACTTTCGGGCGGTGAAGAAGGCACACCCGAGCTGGCAAGAGCCAGAAGCTAGGGCCCAGGGGTGGGGGAGGCTCAGCAGGAAGGGAAAACCCAGAGGTTGTTTTTTTTCCCCCAGGGAGCTGGGGGGAGGGAGAAGGCCTTCCAGAGCAGTTAGCTGGTTCAAGGGGAGAAACGGGACTCCCTCCACTGCTGCCCTCCCTCTTCCCGCTCCATCCAAGCAGCGCCGGGGAGGGGGCCGCGCGTAAAGGCGCGGCGGATGGGGAAGCCAGCTCCGGCCGGCAAGTCAGGCGTCCTCGGGGTAAGGTGGGCGGTGAGAAAGAGAGTTCTCGCCCTCTGGGCGCACCGAGAGGGAAGGGGCGGAGGGAGAGTGGAGGGAGGTGAGGGCGGGGAAACTGGTCATTCAGGGATGGAGGGAGCTGGCAGCCGGCTCCTTCCCTGGGACCGCCCTTGGCCGCCTCACCCGGGAGGCCCCCCTCCCAGCCTCCCGGCCGCCCGGCCGCCTCCACCAGCTCCTAGCCCTGCGGCTGCCCACTTTTCCTTGCTCTCTGGCCCCAGGGCCCCTAGCGTATCCTGCTCTTCCTTCAAGTTCCCACTACCTCCAACCTGCGCTCCCCTTTTTAACTCCTCTCCCCATCTCCATTTCCAAAGCCCTCTCCATTCAAGAGCTACCGCTTTCCCGTTCTGCCCGGTCCCAGGCTCACATCATCTTCCTCTTCCTCTTCCCCCTCTTCCTCCTCCCCCTTTCCTTCTCCCACCCCTCCCCCTTTGCCGCAGTCTCCCTCTCCTTCTCCACTTCCTTCTCCTCCTCCTCCTCCTGCGCGGTAGCTCTGCGTAGCGCTCGCTCCCCCCCTCTTCCTCCTTCTCCTCCCCCGGCGGCTCTGCTCTGCTCCGGGCCGGGAGAAAGGAACGCCACTTACCCCCTTCCCCATGACTGTGGTGTTCTGGTGCCCGCTGTGCCGGGACCTGTCGCCTCTGAATCAAACAGGTAAAGGGATCAACTCCCGGCGCCGGGCCGAGAGGAGCTGGAGCCGGGGCCGGGGCTGGCTAGGGGGCGACCGGGGCGCGGCCCGCTCCCGCTCCGGCTGCCTGCTGCTGCCGCCGCTGCCTCTGCTGCAGTTGCCACGTGTCCGCCTCCTCCTCCGCGCCCCAGTCCCCACTGCAGCTAAAGCTGGCGCCTACTCCTCACTTCCTAAAATATGCAACCTGCCTCCTTGCCCCGCCCACGGCCCCGGCACGTCACAGTTACCGGAGCAACCCGACACCCGGGCTCCGTTCCCTGTCTCCTCCTCCCGGCGCCGCAGCTCCGCCCCGGGCTCCTCCTCCACCGGCGCTGGGCGGCCCTGCCAGGGTCTCCAAGGGCCTGGACCCCCAGGAGCCGCGGTGTTGCTGTGGATGCGAGGGTGCGGATGTTTAAGCTGGCTGCTTCGTTCGGCAGCGGCGCAGCCGCCGCAGATTGCTCGGGCGTGAGCCGATCTCTCTGGGTTAGATTTCAATGGGGGAAATTCATTTCTCCTCCTCTGCCTCTGCTCCCCCTCCTCCCGCTCCCGAATGGCCCTGTGTGACGGGCATACGTATGAGAAAATAGCTGCAGTGGGTCCAGTTAAGCACTTAGAATTGAGGTGCTTACCCAGGAGCTGTGGGAGCCACCCACACCTCCGACGTCCTCAGAGCTGGGATGGAAATCTCCCACGAGCAGGCGGCTTTTTTCCACATCTAGGCTTGGGAAGATCCGTACTCCTTCACCCGGTGTTCTGGCTTCACCCCCGTCTCTAAGTCCGTGTGTGACCTTGGGGAAATCACCTTTTTGCGCCCCAGTCTACTCATCTGTAAAATGAGGAGGGGGGTGTTTTGGTTAACTACGGATTCTTCCTCTTTGAATCTTATGGTCTATGCCATCTCTGGGCCTTAGTGTCTTTTTTTGTAAGTGGAAGGGGTGGAGAGGAAGGGTGTTAGAGGAGCTGATTTCTGAAGGTCTCTTCCTGATCTGATGGCACTTATGATTCCCTGAATCGAATTTGGAGGGTAAGATAGGTTTGCTGCATGACTACTACCCACCAGGGCCAAAAGGAGAAACTGGGAAGGAAGACATTCTTCAGCTCCTTCCCTGTCCTCTTGTCAAAGCTACTGTCAAGTTTCTGATGCCTTCCTCTAGTGCTGTCTAAGATCAAGTACCCGAATGCATCCTACTATGGTGACCTATTTAGACCTTCCTTCCCTAGGCAATTTGGGACCCACTTCCTACACTCTGCTCCTACCACCCCCATCAACACCACTATTTCTCCAGTGTCCCGAGCTCAGCATTATGAAAAAAGTGATATGACAAATTCATTCGCAATACTCACTCGAGTTTGTTCTGGGGATATTTTCATTTTAAAGAGAGGATGCTTGTAAAAAGCCCTGCATTTTTAATGGTGATTCTGGCTGTGACACGACTGGCTGCCTGTATGACCTTGAACAAGGTCACAGCCTCTTGGGCCTAGTTTCTTTATCTGTAAAATGGGAATGTAAGAGGAACTGTCTAGAAGATCTTTAAGATCTCTTCTAGCTTTAATATTGAACAAATTTCAGGCAGTATGGGAGGCTGGTGCTGTGAGTAAAGTTTTTTAAAATTATTCTTTTTTTTTCAGGGATGGAAGAAAACCTCTTTTGGTGCCCTATGAACTATACCATATAGATTGTAACCTACTCTGGTGATCAGTCAAACTGGTAGGCAAAGAAGGTGGTAGCCTATTCTATCTGAATTGGTACCAACTGCTGTGAAAAAGCCTCTGCAAAGCCTAGAGGCACAGAGCCAATATGATATTTCCCTCTTATTCTGAGATTCTGTTTGTTAGCAAAGGCTGTGGTAGCTAAATGCTTTGAGTAAATGCTGGAATGCTGGGACAGCTGAAATAATTATTTAAAATAGTTTTAGGAAGCCTACAAATTTCTGTGGAACATATGAATATAATGGGATAGAAATCCTGTGGGGGGGGGCTGAATTCTCAAATGGAAGTGGGGAACCATTAATTTGCTAAGGATTATCTTCTTAGAATTAAAGAATGTTAATGCAGAAAGGAACATTAGGTCTCATCCTGTACAACCGTCTTAATTTACAAATGAGGAAGCCAAGGCCCCAAGAAGTTAAGTAAGTACCTAAGGTCACATAGTGAGTTATTAACATGATATAGGGAGTGTATTACTGTTTTCGTTATTAGGCTAAATTCTTAGTTCTACTTGATAAATAGACATTTATTTATTGCTTTACTCTTGTAAATGGATACATATTTCAGAAATGGAAAGCAGGATTGTCATCTCTTTGTGGTCTGCTATACTTATTCCCACCTGTCACCATCTAACCATGCTCTAGGAAGTTGAATTCGAGTTTTTCAGTCTTGATTCCTTAGACAAAACCCTGGCACACTTTGAAGAACTCCCCTAACTGCCAATTTAGTGAAGGATGTTGGCTGTGTCAGTAGGGACCCTGAAGACTTCAGAAAGTATTACATTTATACATGTATTGTACTCACTACAATCAAACCTTCCAAATTTGCGTCATTAGTGTGTCGAGAGTAATGTTGATAAATTAATAAACATGCTAAAATGTTGATAAATCAGCCTGTGGTCTGAATGGATAAAGTCAAAAGGCAGTGGAGGGTAAGTACGAGTCTGAGCAGGGAGAAATCCCCTGCCAACTAACTCTACTTTCCTCATAAAAGTCATAAATAATGGGCAAATGGCACCTGAAGTGCAGGACCATGTGGACCAAATGAGGGTACCCAGATTACTTAGTTCTCTTCATTGGGAACCTTCGAATTGGCATTTTGAATTGGATTTCCTATAAGCACCTCAAATTCACCATATCCAAACCAAAATTCATTCTTCCCCCCAAACCTACCCCTCCTTCTAAATTTTCCTGTTTCCATCAAGGGCATCACGGTCCTTCCAGGTCGCTCAGCTTTTCAGACTTGTAGTTATCTCCCACTCTTCAGTGTTCCTTACCCCCAATCGAGTTGCCGAGTCTTGTCAGTTTGACCGCTACAGTTTCTCTTTCATCCACCCACTTCTCTTCGCTTCAGTCCAGCTACACCACCGTGATGTTCCTCCGGGATGATGTCCATTTCCTCTCTCTGTGCCTTTGTATAGTATACGTATAGTCATACTATAATAACCTGTTCCTCTGCGCCTGGAATACACTTCTTCTTCACCTCTGTCTCTTAGACTCCCTAAAATGAACTTCAAAGTTCAGCTCAAATGCTTCTTTCTGTAAGTGGCTTTTTTGTACCCACACCCTTTCTCAGCACCCATCAATTTACCTTGCATTCATTTTGTGTGTATATTTTATAATGTAATTACTTATATGTAATATACATCTTGTTTTCCCCTACAGAATGTAAGCTGCTTGAGGGCGAAGACTTTCATTTCTGTCTTTGTTTCTCCAGATCCCAGCACAGGGTCAGGCACATAGTAACAAATGTTTGTTGCTGGTTTGATTTAAAGCGCTTCCATTCTTCTGGGGGGATATAACATGTTCACAGATTAATAAATGCAAATTAATACAAAGTGATTTCAGAGGAGGGAGCACTAAGAATTGGGGGAAATCAGAAAAAGGGGCCCTTTCTGAAATTCTGCTTGGGTATTCTGGAGTTCTAGCTGTATCCCTGCTGGACGATGTGGAAGAATGAAGCAAGCTAGCCACAAACATTGATCCTGTGTCTGATGAGTACAGGCACTTGTTCGGTGCTAGGTGGACAAACAAAAATGGGACAGACCATGTTCTTAAAGAGCTTGTGCTCTAAAAGAAGAGGTGTGTACACATATAAATATATACAATATATGTGCCAAGTAAATCTAGATAGTTTTTAAGGGAAGAAGGCATGTCTCAAATCAGAGCTTACCTATGAGCTGAATTTTGAAAGAAGTTAAAGATTCTAAGAGACAGGGAAGAAGGGAGTGGATTCGAGAAGTTGGGGAAATACTTATGTAAACGCACAAAGACAGGAGGTAGAGTATTATGTGGAAGGAGCAGCAAGACATCTTAGCTAGAATAAAGAGAGGGTGAACTGGAGTCATGTAGACAAAGCCCAGAAAGGTAGGCTGGAAATAGGTAGTCAAAGGCATTAAATGTCAAACAGAGGAGATTGCTTCTGATCATAGAAGCAAAAGGGAGCTGCTGGAACTTCCTGTGCTTTAGGTATGTCACTGGGGCAGCATTGAGTTCTTCCTGAGTCCACATCTGGTCTCAGACACTTACTAGCTATGTGACTCTGGGCAAGTCACTGTCAATTGGACAATGGAACCAGCCTCTAATCTGTGGGTGGCTGGAGCCAAACAGAGCAGGCTAGAGACAGGAGAGTCAGGAATCGAATAGAAGTTTAATTTTAAAGTGAGGGAAATGTCTTGCAAGCAAGGAAACATGCCCCTAGTGGGGTGGGGGGGAACCCAAGGCAGTGTGGGGAGATCTCCATTCTTATATCTGTGGCTATACAAGTGAGCTATAGCCCTGACAGTGAGGGGTAACAGCAACAATGAGGCAAGTTTGATTCATAGCAGGGCTTCCTAACCAGAACATGGGTACAGCCGGTGCTTGTCCGAGCTCAGAGAACACCTGGTGTTGGCCAAAGCAAAGCAATAATTTTATGAAGCAATTCTGGGATTTTGCTGTGGCTGAGATCATCTGGAGGGTGAGCAACAAAGATTGTTGTTATGCCAAGCTCAGGGCACAACTTGCTTGCTGGGCCTTGGCTCTGGAAAAAAGGGTTTTCTAATATCTTGACATCACTTCACCCTGTTTGCCTCAGTTTCCTCCTCTGTAAAATAATCTGGAGAAGGAAATGGCAAACCACTCCAGTATCTTCGACAAGAAAACCCCAAATGGGGTCATGAAGAGGTGGGCCCGACTGAACAACAACGACAATAATGGCAGTTGTGTGGAGATAGAATGGGAAAGGGGGAGGAGATCATTGTAACAGTGTAGATGAGAGGTGATGAACTCCTGAATGAGGGTGATGGCTGTCTGAGTGGAAAGAAGTGGAGTGAGGTAAGAGATGTTGAAGAGTAGAATTGATGAGATGTGGCAACTGATTGAAAGTGGAGAGGAAGGACTAGTGACTAGTGAAGGATGATTCAAAGGTGGCAAACCAGGATCCTAGAAAGATGGCGGAGTTTTTAATAGAAATAGAGAAGCTTGGAAGCAGGATGAGTCTGGAGGCAAAAGAATGAGTTCTGCTTTGGACCTACTGAGTTTAGATGACTCGGGATATTCACTCCAAAATGAGTAATAGGTGGCTAGTTATGTGTGATGAGAACTCAAGAGAGAGACTGGGGTTGGAGCTATAGAACTGAGACTCAGTGTAGAGATGATGATCGAACCTATAGGAGCTGGGCTTCACCAAGAAAAAAGAACAGCTGCACTGGGCCAGTCAAAGAATTTCAAAGCCAGAAGAGAGGGTAGAGATCACACAATCTAAACACCTCATTTAAAGGGCCAGGAAGGCAAAGCAGTTTGCTTAAACTCACATAGCTAGGCCCTAATCAATACAATGATCTGAGACAGTTCCAAAGGACTTGTGATGAAAAATGCTATCTACCTCCAAATGGTGAATAACTGATGAACCCTGAGTCCAGATGGAAGCATACTTTTAAAAACTTTCTTTTTCTTTCTTTCTTTTCTTTTCAACATGGCTAATATGGAAATATGTTTTGCATGACTTCACATGCATAATGGGTGTGGTATTGCTTGCCTTCTATGAGTGGGGGCGGGGAGTACAGAAGGGAGAAAATTTGGAACTCAAAATAACCCCCTCCCCCAAATCTTATAAATAAAGAAATTAATACATGATGATAAAAACAACAACAACGAAGATCACATAAGTAGCTAGTGGCAGAGTCAGGACCTAAACCCAGTTGTAAACTCAGAGGTCATTAATCCAATCTGTACCCAATCAAAAACCACCTCTACAACTTCCAAACAAGTGGTCATTCAGCCTTTACTTGCAGATTTCCAATAAGAGGGAAACACTACCCTTCCAAGGCATGCTCATGCCACTTTTGGATAGCTCTGAACGTTAGGAACTTTTCCTGTATATCAAGCCTAAATTTGCCTTTTTGCAGTTATACAGTTACCAAGCTATGGACACTCATTGACTCCTCTTCCTCTGCTCTCACTGATCTCATTGCTTGATTGGAACAAACCCTTTCACATCCAATATCCAACTTGATCCTAATTCAAGGGAGGGAATTCCTCTCCTCATCTCATTTGATGTAGTCACAGAAGGCCGAGAATGTAATCATAACGTGTTAATGAGGTGTTAAACTGACTCTAGAGATGTGTCTAAGCCTAGATCCCTTTATGAGCTGTGAACACCTCTCCACTGAGTCAAGAAGGGAGCAATATGATTGGCTGAACAAATTATCCTGCCTTAGAGGGCTTTAAATAGCTAACCCTGGACTAATTTTAGAGTTCCAGAGTTAGAGTAGATGAGAGTTTGTGAGCTAGGCAGATACTTGTAGTGGCAACTCCATGAAGAGGGTAGTGGGAAGAATTTTCTTTCTCCCTCCTATTCCATTAACTATGGAGCTTTGAAAGGGAACTCTTAGACCAGTAGAAGACACTGCATACTGTAGGGAACACACACACACACACACCAGACAAGATGGATACAGAGAGATAGGAAGGAGGAAATAGCTTTGAAGAACACCCTTGGCAGCAGAGAAAAGAGCCAGACACACACACACACACACACCTGGGGATCACAGTTGAGCACTCTACCCAGAAGAGCAGCACACCCAAGGGGAGCTCTGTGAGGACTCTGCTAAGAAAGAAAGGACTTCTCAGCCCTATAGTACCAGAAGTTATGAGTTATCCTTGCCACGTGTATAGCACATATCTAGGCCTCATCATCGTTATATTCTAAATTTGAGTTCACTCTTTCCATAGATAACTGTGCGTATTTGTGGGAAAATGTGTTCCAGATTTTTGTTTTTTGCAGGGGGAGGAAGAGATGTTTTGTAGCTTTATTTTTTTTCTTATATAATGTTAATAAATGCCTTTACTAAGAACTAATTGAATCTGCTGGCTGATTGTTAGTAGGAAACAGTATCTGGACTGAAGCCTAAGTCTCTTGATTCCTAGGTTCATACTCTTTTAGTAATGCTTTCTCCCAGGAGAGGTAAGTTTTTGTGAATATAATAGTCTTTAAGCTTAGGGAAAGTAGGATGTAAATCAATATTTAAGCCAGCTACTCCAGCATTTTAAAATATGCCTTTGCCAATAATGGCTTTAAATGTTAATTGATTCTATACTAAGTCAGTCACACTGGAACACCAGGAAACAAAAGTTTAGAGACCCAGAGCTCAAAGGTGGAAAGTCATGAGTGCTACCTTTGCTACCAGATAGAATGGCAAAACCAAAACAAAACAAAAAGCAAAAAATGAAAAAAAGCCCCATCTCAAACATATACATCCTTTATTTATTTTTGAAGATCTCTGGTGGCGATAGCCTCCTTCCCAGTACCTAATCAAATGCCAATACTTCTTATTATCCCAAAGTTCTCCTTTTAGCCAGTCTACAAGATCATCAGGCAAGTTTTTTTTTAAATGCCATTGGTGATAGTATCAATTTTAATTTCAATACTATGTGCTCTATTTAATGCTGAAGGATTGCTGAAAATAAGTGCTAAATTGATCAAGGATTAATAATTTCACTCAAACTATAACTTAGACAGTTCTTAGAGAGTGATTTGCTCACAATTATGTAGCTTGGATGGTTTAGTATGGCAGGCTTTAAATCCACGTCTTCCTAACTCCACGTCTTCTTAACTCCACGTCCAGCATGTAATTTTTGTTTTAATGTGACCATTATGAGGATATGAGGATCCTTATAGCAATTCTCACTCTTACTGATGAATCAGGTTTGCAGAACTTAGCTAGCTACATCTTGTCCAACAGGGTGTTAGGGATGCCCTAAAGTGTTGGGGTAATTCATGCTCAAGGCCCCATTGATTATCAATTGAGCATCAATTTAATCAGCCTGTCTTCAGTAGCTTTTAGAAAGTGGTATTGTCTAAGGTGGCACAATAAAACTGGTTGGCACAAAATACACCCCAAAAGTTGGTTACATAGACTTAGAGAGCCCAGGGGGAAATGGGTTCAAATTTAGAGAGCATGTGTGACAAAAGAGAAGGGATAATTTGCAGATCCTGGTTTCTGGAAGTTCTTTTCTCCTGTTTTTGGGGTGCTCAAGAAATTTTCCTTAGGCAAGGTATAGTTTGTGGGTTCTTTGTTGATGCAATTCATTTGTTTTTGACTTTCCCTTCCCCCAAGCCACTGCCTCCAAACATTATAAGAGTAGTGGCTAAGAGCTCAAGGGAAGGTGGGAGGTTCAATATCCTACAGACCCCTTTGAAACTCCTTCTCTGATCGAAGGAGGAAGTAAGGAGTAAGAGGAGGAGACAAGGCCAGAGATCAAGCCAGCACCTTCCTGTACCCCTTTCTCTCTCTCCTACCCCCTACAAAATGGTGCCCCCCTCAGGGATGTACTCAAAGCTATACTTGTTTTAATTGCTGTATTTCCCCCATTCTAGCTAACTTGATGCTTTTTAAAAAGTTTTTTATTTTTTAACACCAAAATTTCTTCCAGTATCCCTCCTCTTTTCCTTCCTCCTCCCAAAGGGACATACTATGTAATAAATAGTATTTTAAAGGTAAAAATAAAAGAAGAAAAGGAAGAAGGAAAAATTAGTAAGATTCATCAATACATTGAAAAAGTCTGAAAATATATGCAGTATACCACACTTGTGGATCTCCCATCTCTGCAAAGGGGTGGGGTTAGGATGTGTTCTTAAATCTCTTCCTTCAAGCCATGCTTGTTCTCCATAATTTTGCAATATTCACTTTTGACTTTTTCATTATGGTTGCTTTTTCCATTTACATTGTTGAAAGTCATTGTATGTGTTGTTTTCTTTTTTAAATTTTTTTCTTTTTTATGTAAAAATCTATTTTTTCCCATTTTGACATGTAAAAACATTTTTAACATTTGTTTTTTAAATTTTGAGTTCCAAATTCTCTCCCTCTCTCCCTTCCCCCCTCAATGAGAAGGCAAGTAATTTGATATAAGTTATACAAGTGCATGCATTATTTTCTTGATTGCGTATGCCACTTTGTATCAATTCATCAATTTGCATCAATTCATGTATCATTTCTTATAGCCCAGTAAAATTCCATTATAATCATGTACCATAATTGATTTAGTCATTCTCCTGTCCATGAACATTTACTTTATTTCTATTTCTTTGCTATTATAAAAAGATACTCTAAAGATATTTTTGTATAATTGGGGATTTTCTTCTTGTCTTTATGACCCAATGGCGTCCTTGGCATATAAATAAAATAGTGGAATCAAAGAATATGGATATTTTAGTCATTTTATTTGCATAAATTCAAATTGCTTCCCAAAATGGCTATACTGATTCTTCCCTCCACCAACAGCTCCGCATGTACTAGCTACTAATAACAATCTACTAGCTACTATATAACTGTCCTCCTACAACCCCCATCTAACACTGACTTCCCATCTTTTGCCAGTTTGCTGCGTGTGGATTAAAACTTCAAGGTTGTTTTGATGTGCATTTCTCTAATTATTAGTGATTTAGAGCATCCTTTCATATGGTTAATAGTTTGCAGTTCTTCTTTTGAGCACTGTTGCTTCATCTCCTCGGACCATTTATCTATTAGGGATTGACTTTTGGTCTTACATATATCTGTTAATTGTTTATGTATCTTGCATCCCAAATTCTTATCAGAGAAATTTGATATAAATCTTCTCCCCTGCCATTGGACTATTCCCTTTCTTATCCTCAGTGCAAAAATTTTGTGTGGTTTCATGTCATCAAAGTTATCTTTTTTACCTTTTGTAATTGTATCTATCCATTGTTTGGTTTAAAATATATCTACTCAAAGCTGGGAGAGACACATGATCTGCTTCTCGTTTTTGTTTATGGTATCATCTTTAATATTAAAGATCATGTATCTGTTTAGAATGTATAGTGAAATATGATGTAAAGTGCAGGCCTAATTTGTGTCAGACCACTTTCCAGGTTTCTTAATCACATAGGGAATTTTTTCCTAAGTAGTTTATGTTTTCCAGTTACTGGGTTCCAGGGGTTATTGAGTTCCATTGTTTCTGATTGTCCCTTGTCTAGTTTGTGTCATTGATCTATTTCTTTATTGTTTAAATAATACCAGATGGTTTTGGTTACTGCTGCCTTATAACGTAGTATGAGGTTTGCAAATGCTATTCCCTCTTCATCCCTAACTCTTTTTGTTATTTTCCTTAATATTCTAGAGATTTTATTTTTCCAAGTGGATTTTATTATTATTCTATTGAGTTCTATAAAGTATACCTTTGGTAATTTGATTGGTATAGCATTGAAACTGTAATTAACTTTGGTAGAATTGTTATTGTTATTATATTGGCATAGCCCAGCCATGTGCTCTGAGTATTTCTCCTCTTACTTCGGTTCCTTCTCTCTTTTTTTTTTGTAAAGTTTGATAGAATCATCCTGAAAATCCATCAGGACCAGAAGTTTTCCCCCTTACATCTAATTGTGTTTCTTTTTATGGTATCTATTTGGTCTTCTGTTAGAGTGGGTATTTTCTATTTTTCAAGGTATTCCTCTATTTCTTTCATGTTCTCAGTTTTAGTAGCATGTATGACTGGATGCATTTATATAAAACCCAGAGGGTATAACGATCCTCTTCCCTGAGCTCCTCAGGCAATTGGAACAGACCTCCGCTTCAAAAGTTTTCGAGGACTTTCAGCATTTATCCAAGGCCCATTAACAAAACCAATTGATTGGGCATCTCATCATGCATTTCAAGAGAAGGGGGCACGGAGTAAAGCATCCCACCTTCGCATTAACAAATTTTCACATCTACCGCTGACTCTATAATCTTGTCCAGGTCACTTAATGTCTCAGTTTTTTTTCATCTGCAAAGTGATACTATGGACTAGATAACCTCCAAGGTTCCTTTCAGGCCCAAACTTCTATATTTCTATAATAATCTTTTATCTTATTTCATCCTTAACATCCTTTGAAGATAAGTGGTGTGGCCCTTTGCTGTTGTTTTTAGGAGAATTCATTGATTTCTTTCATTAATAGGTAAAGAAACTGAAGCTTAATTAGGTTACTTGCCTCAGGTCAAACAAACCAGCTCTTACTTCCTCAGGGAATGTTAGAATGACCACTTCACAAGAAGAACTCAGAACTTCCAGCTTCTTCAGAACTTCCAGCTTCTATTCTCTGTCTAGCTAGCCCTTTAGTCTTTCTACTAGGCAACACTATCTGCGGACAAGCTGGCTATGGCTCTGCTCTATGAATGTAGTTACTCAGGACTACTCTTTCTTCAAGAGAAGTAATCCTGCTTCCGGCTTCCTGCATCTTTCTTCATAGGTTCCATTTTGTTTTTCATATTCAAAGTCATCTGTCTCTTCTCCTTAGCATTTTCTTTAAATTCTCCAAATTCCCCTGGGTTCTCATATGTTTCCTCAAGCTCACTATCTTTTTTAATTAATGACTATTGAAAGATATCAAAAACTGGCAATGGAAATTTGGAAAATTTAGCATGTAACTTGGGATTTTTCATAGGTTAGAAGTAACAGCCAGTGCAAAGAGAGCACCTCAAGGCTTGCAAAGAGCTTTCTGTAAAATACTGAAAATGGCGCCCCCCCCCCCCGATTTTGCTCATGCTCCATTTTAGCTTCGACTTCTGCTCTTCCTTGCATGTCCTGTGTTCATATTATTAAGAATTTATACTATTTGTGCATGCATGGTTTGGTAAAAAGGCTTTTGTAGTTGTCTCATGTCTCTCTTCCTACCTAAAACACAGACTTCTTTTTTTTTTTAGGCAATTGGGGTTAAGTGACTTGCCCAGGGTCACACAGCTAGTAAGTATCAAGTGTTTGGTCTGAGGTCGCATTTGAACTCAGGTCCTCCTAACTTCAGGGCTGGTGCTCTATCCACTGCGCTACCTAGCTGTCCCCATGGACTTCTTAAAGGTGGACATCCTGTCTGCTGTTTCCTTTGTATCTTTTCCATTAGTTCACTCTGTTTCTCTGTCACTGGTCCTTATCATTCATATATACATGATGCCAACAAAGTTCAACTATGTCACTCCCTAGTGAGAGGCAGCATGTTATAGTGGTTGAGAACTTCCTTTGGAGCCAGGAAAACCTGGGTTCAAATTACATATTAATATAAAAACTGGAGTCTCAGCTCCAGTCTCAGACCTTAACCATATTCTACTACCCAATAAGTTAAACCTCATTTCCTACAACTCATTAAATATTGGGACAATCTCTCTTATATGGACACCAGCGATATGCTTCTTCCTTTTTCAACTTAAGCCTACAGTCTGCACTGAAAATATATCTGAGCTCCAAAAGTTCCACACAGTATCCTAAAAGTTTTAGTGCAAAAAAAAAAAAGTCTTTTAAGTTATTAAAATTGCACTGACTTTTGAAGCACCCCATATAATGGCCTTGTGACCTTGGGCTAATCATTTAATATCTTAGTGATTTAGGCCACATTAGTCCAGGGAGTTTCATTACCTGAGAGTTCCCTATAGAAGAAGAAGTAGTAGTAGTAGCAGCAGCGGCAGCAGCGGCAGCAGTCCTAGACGTAGAAACATTAAGTCCTGAGTCTGAATCTGGCTTTGGTTGCTTGTTAGTTGTACGACCCTGGCTAAGTCACTTAACTTTTGTCTGTCTCAGTTTCCTCAATCTGTAAAATGGGGATAATAATAACACCTACCTCACAGGCTTGTCATTGAGGATCCAAAGAGACTTTAAAGTACTATATAAATGCTAGGTAGCTAGTAGTAGTGGTGGTAGTAGTAGTAGTAGTACCTTGCATTAATTCTACAACTCATTAATAATACTATTACTAGTATGTTAGAATTACTACAACTACTACTACTTTGCACTAATCCTATAGCTATTAGTAGAACTACTACAACTACTAGTATACTAGTAGTATTACTACTACTACTACTTTGCACTAATCCTATAGCTATTAGTAGAACTACTACAACTACTAGTATACTAGTAGTATTACTACTACTACTACTTTGCATTAATCCTACAACTTATTAGTACTACTACTACTACCACCACTATCACCACCACCACTACTACTAGTTATCTAGCATTTATATATCGCTTTAAAGTCTTTTGGATCCTCACAACCATCCTCACAACAATAGGTAGGTGCTATTATTATCTACATTTTAGAGATGAGGAAACAGACAGACAAAAATTAAGTAACTTAATTAGGGTCACACGACTAGTAAATGTCGGAACCAGATTCAAACTCAGGACTTACTAGTTCTAGGTCCAGGGCTTTACATACTGTACCACCTAGAGCTCTTCTCTTTCTTTTAAATATTCCTGGTTCCTGAACCTTTCTTTGCAGGTCCTATTGTCTGTATTTATAGAGTGAATTTCCTTTTTTTCTGTGAGTTCTTTTTTTAAAAAATAGATTTAAAATTCATTTTTGGTATTTATATCCTCTAGATTTCCCTCGGTATTCTCCCCCTTTTCCTTCCAGAGAGCTATCATATATGCACTGACCTCTGCAAAGCAGGGAGGAAAAGAAGGGGGTTAAGTATGTTCTTACATCTTTGCTTTGGAGCCAAAATGATTCTTTTTTTTTAATAATTTCACAACACAATTTCAATTGGTTTTATGATTATTGCTCTCTCCATTTCCATTGGTGTAGTCATGGTATTTGTTGTTTTCTTACTTTTCTTGCTTCACTCTACTTATTTTACTTCAGTTTATACAAGTCTTTCTGTGAATCTCTGTATTCAACACGTTCATTAATATGCCACTGCATTCATGTACCGCAGTTTGTCTGCCTTTTTCCAGTGAAGAGACTTCTATTTTGTTTCTAGTTCTTTGCTACCACAAATAGTAGTTCAAGTGCCCTATAAAAGCTGGAGTCTCAGCTCCAGTCTCAGACCTTAACCATATTCTACTACCCAATAAGTTAAACCTCATTTCCTACAACTCATTAAATATTGGGACAATCTCTCTTATATGGACACCAGCGATATGCTTCTTCCTTTTTCAACTTAAGCCTACAGTCTGCACTGAAAATATATCTGAGCTCCAAAAGTTCCACCTGATTATAGACTGAGTTCAGTAATATGCCAGGAATACGTATTCATGATTGCTAAATATTCATACTAAGCAAACACCAAGGAGAATTCTAGTATTATTATTTATTATATTTTGTAGCAATCATAATCATGAAAGCCCTCCCAATCTCTACCTCTTCCCTCCTCTGAGTGCAATCATAGAAATAAATAATGATGCTCAGGGGAATATCTCTTTTAAAAAAATGGAAAAAAAAGAGATTTGCTTTTGTTGGCATTAATAATTGCCATGGAAAAACAATATCCCAGTAGCTCTGTGGTAGCTCGTTAACACCAAGAACAGCTCTTCATGATTTATTTTGCCATGGAATGGAAGGGCTGTAGTGCTTTCACTTTCCAAATTGTTAGGATCCACCTTAACAGGAGAGACTATAAAACTTATCAAAGGGAGTTTGGTTCATTTACAAAAGTCTAGAAGTTTTTGCAATTGCAAAAGAGAGTACGAAAGAAAAAAGAAAAAGAAGTAGATCAGATACAAAAATAGTAACGAGCTCAATTCATTTTTAACAGCTTGGATTTTACTCTAGAGACCACCATTTTGATTGGTGAGTGACCTACACATACATATGCTCTAACGTCTAAACCCTGAAAGAGGAAGATATTTAAAATCCCCTAACTTTCTTCCATCCTCTTAAAATCTTAGTTCCCTACTATTCTCTCTGTGTCTTAACCTTTTATTTTTACATGACTATTCTCCCCCTTTGAGAAATCTTGAAAAAAGTCTTTTAGAATGTAGACTAAGAGCTACTTGATACAGAAATAGAGTGAACTTACCTCCTTTTTGTTCCATTTTGGTGGAGTTGCAAATTTAGAGTGAAAAGATACCATACTCATTCAAACATCACTGGATTCGGATTATCCCAAAAGAAGAAAACTGATAGAGAAGAACTAGTTCAATCAAACTAGTGTTCTGAGAAAAGCCTCTCTGTTCACAAATCATTACACGTCTTCCAAGTATAGGGTATTTCCGCAAAATCTCAAGGCATAAGACTGAAAAACTGAGAGTTGAAAGGGATCTTAGAGGTCTTCCCTCATTGCACAGATGGGTAAACTTAGGTCCCAAAGAGGTTAAGAAATTTGCCCAAGGTCACTGACAGAGCTGGGCCACAGGAGCCTTGGCTCCTAAACTGGCATTTTGCCAGGTTATGATTTCCAAACCTATTGCCACATATTTTAGATAAGTGGGATTGTATCTGTAACTGAAACCATGTCTTAGTTGTTATAATTCACTTCCATAATGGTAGTGTTATTTAGGCTTTAGGGCTTTCCTTCTAACCAATTGATGAAGTAAGTGATATAAGCATTCTTATCATTTCTGTCAAGTGATTTGTCCAAGGGCATACAGCTAGCATCAGTGCTGAGATTCAAGCCCAGGTCTCATGTGATTCTTGGACCACTGATCTTCCCACTCTGTCATACATATCTTCCTTACTCAAGTAGGATAATGGCAGTTTCCCCTTTAATCTGCTAGTTATGATGAGTAGGGATTTTATGTGTATTTTATCATTCTAATACCGTAGTGAGCTGCCATACCATGTCCTGCCTCCAGAAATGTCTGCCCATATTTTTATCCTCGTCTTCTAACCTTGCCGCCCAACTGGATTCTAAGTAACCCAAGTATTTCGTTGCCTCCTACTTCCTTCAAAGGAAGAAAGGGTGAGAGCATATTAATGCTTACTCAATGATAGTAGGACTAAAGAAATGTTAATCATTGTGTTTCCCTTTCTTCACTCAAAAAGGCCAAGTCTGTAAAAGACAAAAGCAAGGGAAAGAGTTAGACGATTAAGTGGATAATTTAGCCTCAATTACCCAGGTAGTTCTGGTAAAAATTGGCCTTGCACACACAAAGGTCTTATCTCTACCTCTTCTTTATTGTTCTTTGTGGAGGTCAATTTTTAGCATCTTTCAAAAGTGCCTCAAAAGAGGGAAACCTATGAGCATCCTGACTCTTCTTTGTGGAAGAGATGTCACTTCTTTTTTCTCACTCTCTCTTTATAAAGCCTCAACTTTCCTCTAGCCTGTCCCTAGCAAGCACCCATCTGGATTATCATCTGCCTTATCCAAGAACATAATTTTAATGTTCTTATGACCAAGCCAAGATTGTCCTTGCTTCTAGAATAACTAAGGAGAAACCTGGGAAGGAAAATGGTCCTGCAAACAGAATGAATGAATGCTAACATATCCCATGTTCTTTTCCCAAATTTTTCTTCTTAGCAGTAAGGAATCGCAAAGGAGGCAATGTGTATTTGAGCTCAATGAGGAGTTGTTCTAGCTGAGCTGATCTGGTTCCTGCAAAGCACTATTGTATGTGTCTGTATCTGGACAGGCCTTTCTCCTGTGGGCCCCAGATCAACCCTGGTTCTGAAGACTCCAAGGATATAGGTTTATTGATTTTCATCCCAGGTCACAAACAAAGAGACAGAGTTAGGCTATCTTGAAAACAGCTTCTTAAAGATTAGGACTATTTAAAAGTAGAATGGTCTGCCACAGGAGATAGTGGGGTCCTGATTGAAGGGTAGAGCTCAGGCCAGGGATGTTTTAGAGGGGATTCTCAGTCATAGAAGGTATTGGCATAAGTGGCAATGGGGACCTTTTTGAGCTCTGAGGTTCTGTGACTTAATGGATTTTCCTTACCAACCATCCACCTACATGTCTCCACCATAGCTAATGGCACCATGGGCATTTTCACTCTGTCCCCATGCTCGAAACTCTCTCCTTCCTTATATCATCTTCCTGGTTTCCCAGGCTTCCTTTAAGTCTTACTTAAAGTTCTATCTTCTGCAAGATACTTTCTCCAGTCCTCCTTAATCTTAATGCCTTCCTACTGAGATTATCCCCAATTTATCCTCTATATATTTCATTTGTATATAGTTGTTTGCTTTTTGTCTCCCCTATCAGACTGTGAGCAACTTGGGAGTAGGGACTGTTTTGTTTTGTTTTGTTTTGTTTTTGCTTTTCTTTATATTCCCAGTGCTTATCTCAGTGTCTGGAACACAGTAAGCACTTAATAAATCCTTGTTGATTTGACCACTACTTCTCTCCCTCCACATTTTTCTCTGTCTCAAAAAAAATTCTATTTCAAAGAAAGATAAGGCATTATAATACCTCAAGTATTCATATCCCCACACTCATAGAGGAAGGATTGGATGGGATCTTCAGGACCATGTAGTTTAAAACCCTCCTTTTACATATGAAGAAACTGAGGGCCAGGGAGGCAAAGGTTAGGTTAGTGCCAGAGATGTGCTGGAGTCAGCTTATACCACTGGGGTGAACCAATGGCTAAATGTTCAGTATCAGTATTTATACTTCAGAAACCAGCAAATATTGATTGTCTGACTTAAGAAAATGTTGGAGAGGGGGAAGCTAGATGGCGCAGTGGATGGAGCACCGGCCCTGAAATCAGGAGAATCTGAGTACAAATCTGGCTTCAGACCAAACGCTTGACACTTAACTAGCTGTGTGACAGTGGGCACGTCACTTAACCCCAATTGCCTAAAAATTAAAAAAAAAGAAAATGTTGGAGAATATGTTATTAATACAGATTAAGCTTAAAAGTGAGGTATAGGTACTTTTTTTTTTTCTGGAGAGCTGGTTGCTAAACATTACCAACATACCACACAGGTAGTAATTGGCACAGTCAGGATTCCAACGAAGGTCCTCTGGGTCCATTTGTCACTCTTTTTGCTTCTGTGCTGCCCAGAAGAACTTGGGGGGAAATGCACTAATACACAAGCTAAATTAAAGCTGCAGAAATTCCACTATCAGAATAAGTATGAAAATACAGTTTCTCTCTTCTGTTTCCAGAGCAAGAGGAAGGTGGTGAGGGTGATGAGGTGGTTGGTAACCTGGACAGACTTCAGGTACTGCCTCTAAATAAACTTGTAACATCCATGTTTATATTTTGTTTTTTTTCCTTTGCTGAATAGAAAACACAATTTAAAAAAAAAACAGCCCTGTAGACTTTAATTTAATTTCTAATTAGTGAGGGAGAGTTATTGCAGCTTCCCAAGCACAGATTCAAGATGGAGCTGGGTTTTCAGACAAGTGCGCCTCTTCCTGGAAGAGCTGGCTTAGTGCCCAAACAGACTGCAGGCTGCAGGATATCAAGCAGGTGCAAAGTGGAAGAGGGAGGAGGATGAAGAGGGAGGGTGGGCTCTGTGGAGTTTGTTGGATGGAGGTGTCGCTGAAAGAGGTTCAAGGAATAGCTATCCTTTCTCATGATTTTAATCTTATAAATCACAATATCTCAAGTTACCGTATGTGCCTTCATTTTTTCTTTAACTTTAAAGAAAAAGTATGATGAAAAAAAGCCACCTTAAACTTTTAAATTAAGAAACAGTCACCATCTGGGTAATTAGATTCTGTTTGAAATAGGCCACCTGGTTCACATCAATAGTGCTTGGCATGCATTGAAGTGTCAGCTAAGGTTCTGCATCGATTTCCCAACAGACCTTTGCAGTTCATGACTTGTGGGGAAACCTTCATTTCTTCATACTAGGTCCATTTATATCATATTAGCTTAATAAATTAGCTTAATTTCACAGGTTATAAATAGTGAGCAGCAGGCCACTTATGGTCAGACCCATCCGGTCATAATAAAGTGCTTCCGTTGGACTGGCATCCTGGCATGGTGGAAATAGCAGTGAACCTTGAGTTGAGACTGCAGATCACATTAGAACTCAAAGGGAACTCAATGGTTTTACCAGGGAGGCCTGGAAAAGTTAAGGGACTTCTCCAAGTTGAACAGAGAGTGAGTGGTAAGTCTGGGATTTGAATCCAGTTTGACTCCAAGTGTTTCCTGAACTCCAGGAAATTAATTCTACATACTGCAGTGATATGCTAAGGATTCCAGACAAGCAATAATTGTGATATGGTTTCATTTTGTGATAGTAATGGTCACTTGTGGGATTCTACTGAGATTAGATCAATTCAGAACTTCTAATTTTGACCAGATTTCTCCATCTTGTCAGTTGAGTGCTGTATTTCCTGACATCTGCCAACATTTCATTGGTCTTTTTTGTTGTGGTTTAAATTCTGTGTTTTTTTTTTTTAACAATGGGTATTACTTCAAGGAAACATGCAAAATGTGATGCTTTTAAAGAATATGCTTTGGTGACTATTAGAGATAGTGCAAAAGCTATTGGCATGACAAAGTCAATCATCTCAATAATCATTCAAGAGCCAAATGAAAAAGGACAATTACATTGAAGCACAAAGGAAAATGTGATTTTAAAAAATGAAAAGCAATGGCAAAAGCTGACAAATTAGTTTTGTGAACTAACTTAATGAATGCTTAGAAAATAAGCAAAACTCTCTCAGAGGGATGTGTCAACTGGAGGAGTTCTTATTGATTCTTCTACCATGCAGTATAGACTTCTAAAAGTTGGAAAAATAGCAAAAACAAAACCAAAAAAACAAACCAGTGAAAAAACAGCTGCTAATCATTCCTCCCCTCTCCTCATCTTCCTTTCCCTTTCTTCCTATTCCCTTTCTTCCCTTTTCTAAGCAAAATTAGAGAGGTATCTTCAGTTTTTATCAATTTTTTTCAATTAACAAGCATTTTTTTTATTCCTTATAGTACCCACCCACTAGGAAAAAGAGAAAAACAAAAACAAAACCCTTGTAACAACTATGCATAGTCAAACAAAACAAATTCCCACTTTGCCATGTCCAAAAATGTGTGTCTTCCTCTACATGTTTAGTCCATTACCTCTCTATCAGGAGGTGGATAGCCTTCTTCATCATCAGTGCTCAGGACATGGTTGATCATTTCATTGATCAGTGTTCTTAAATTTTTCAAATTTTTTTGTTTTTCTATGCCCAAAGGGCTATAAAATTGTGCATACCCTTTGACCCAGCAATAGGGCTATATCCCAAAGAGATCATAAAAATACAAAAAGGACCCACATGTACAAAATATTTATAGCAGCTCTTTTTGTGATGGCCAAAAATAAGAAATTGAGGTGATGCCAATCAATTGGGGAATGGCTGAACAAGTTGTGGTACATGAATGTAATGGAATACTATTGTGCTAATAAGAAATGATGAGCAGGCAGACTTCAGAAAACTCTGGAAAGACTTCTATGAACTGATACTTAATGAAATGAGCAGAACCAGGAGAACATTGTATACAGTAACAGCCACATTGTTCGATGACTGACTTTGATAGACTTGGCTCTTCTCAGCAATGCAAGGATCTAAGACAACTCCAAAAGTCTCATGATGTAAAATGATATCCACGTCTAGAGAAGGAACTATGGAGTCTGAATGCAGATGGAAGCATACTTTTTGCTCTCCTTTTCTTTTGTTGTTTTGTTTTATTGCTTCATTCTCATGGCTCCTCCCATTAGTTCTAATTCTTCTTTACATCATGACTAATGGGAAAATGCGCTTAATATGAATGTGTAAGTAGAGCCTATACCAGATTGCATGCTGTCTTGGGAAGGGGTGAGGAAAAGGAGAAGAAGAAAATTTAAAACTCAAAATTTTATGGAAATGAATGTTGAAAAAGAAAAAATAAATAAATTAAAAAAAAGGAAATTATGAACAAACATGGACAGAAAGAAAAAAATTGTTTTTACCATGTTGTTGTTATAGTATAACTTATTCTCCTGATTCTGTTCACTTTACTCTGCATCAGTTTATATAATTCTTCCTAAGTTGCTCTGGAACTTTATATAATTTTTTATAGCTCAAACGTATTTTATTACATAATAATAATGTCATTATTACTATTATAGCTTACAATTATATGTAATTTTAAGATTTACAGAGTGCTTTATAAATATCATCTCATTTATCCTCACAAGAATCCTAGGAAATAGGTGCTGTTATTATTCTCATTTTACAAATGAGGAAACTGAGACAGACAGAGGTTAAGTGATTACTTAGGTCTTCCTGACTCCAGGCCCAGTACTCCATCCACTGTACCACCTAGCTACCTCATAATACCATATACAATAATTTTGTTCAGCCCTTCCCTAATTTATAGGTACTCCCTTAGTTTCCAGTTCTTTGTCATAGACATATGCTTTCTAAAGGTATGTTTGTCCTCCATTCTCAAAGAGGACCATGACATCATGGAGGAGATGCTGCAAGTGAATTGGATTTAAGTGAAGGAAGGCTGGGCAAAGTCACCAGCCTCACTTTCTCCATTGGAGATGTCTGAGTCCAGTGGCCAGATACACATCAGGATGACTGGAGATGGCCTCAGATGACCTTTTAAAGCTAAGGTCTTTAGCAGGTCTCAGTTTAACTGAGGCAATCACCATTCAGTGATTAAGGCTAGGTTGAAAAAAAAAAGAGGCAAAGAATGGCCTCTTTAACCTAGTGCAGAAACAAACAAACAAACTGGGAGGGGAAGACCTTCTGGGTTTCTGGTCAAAACAAAAACAATTCCTATTTAAGTTCACTCTGTGTCAATCAGGCCCAAACAATGACCAAGCAGGGTTTAACCTGGGACCTATTATTGACCAATTGGGTTTAAGGCCTGGTCTTTAAGAAAACAATCTAGCTTGTAAATCCCAAAATATCTTGTGATGTTTCCAAAGGGAAAGAAAAAAAAAGAAAGAAAGGTATTAACAGCAGTCATGGAACATTTTCTGTGTAGAGGACAGAGAACTGGGAATCCCTGTAGATGGTGAATCTCTCCAGAGACTCTGGATTACAGATAACATTGTTGTTAATTGAGTTGAGCCTTGGGACTATAGTGCCTTCTCACTGAGGTCCATGGAAAGTTGAAAGAGATTGGCCTAGCAACCCACATAGGAAAGTATTCATTATCTAGATTATGGTATGCATTTGGATGGGCAGCCCATTGATGTAGTCTGCTAGTATATATATCGGAAAGATACTAAAGACATAAAATGAGTGGGACATAGCACTGAATAAGAGGAGGAGACATGATAGCTATCATGAAGTACATGAAAGGCTGCCATTGGGAAGGGTCTCAGACTCCTTCAGTTTGGCCTCATTGGGCAAGACCAGCAGAAATGGGTAGAAGTTGCAAAGAGGACAATTTAGACCGAATGTTCACATTTAGGGCTGTCCCAAAGTGAAATGGGCTTCCTTGAAAAGTGGTGGTTTCCCCTTGCTTGGAGGTCTTTCAGTAGAGGCTGGGTGACCAAGATTTATTGGATATGTTAGAGTAGGGGCTCCTTTTGGGTACAGGTCAGACTAGACAGCTATTGAAATTCCCCCCAGCTCTCCAATTCAGTAACTCTATAATCCTGGCACAACATAATCTCAGAAGAAGCTTAATTACAGGTGATCCAAGTATCCATGTAAAGATACACCTGGTGGATGCAAATAAGCTGCAGTATATCAGTAACAATAACTTATACCAGAAAAGTGGCATAAAAGATATTCTCAATATATGGAATATATGACTAGAAAAGGAGGTGGGTATTCATTTACTAAGAACAAGGAATAATGAACAGGCAGTTTAAGTGTTGTACTAATAAGCATGGGTCACTAAATACCTTTGAGCAAAGCCTCGGTGAATCTTGTATGTAAGATTAATGGGAAGATATGGACAAGGGTCTTAGTGGAGGAGAAAACAGGGATTAGGTTGATATCTGCACCAGTGGAGGTACAGTTGATGAGTCTCATATTGAAGAGACCATGGAAGCATCAAAACACTGGAGAATATATATATATATATATATATATATATATATATATATATATATATACATATATATATATATATATATATATATGTATGTATGTATGTATGTATCTCCAAGTGTTCAAAGGAAGCATTATCTTTTAAAATGGTATAAAAACCAAAAGAACATTTGAACTTTCATTTCAGGTTGCTCTGAAGCATGATATATTTTTCTTTGATTAATGTAATGGCAAGAGCCCTAGATCAGAAGACAGAATGCATGAATTCTAGTCTAAACTCTACCTCTAGGGAGCTGTGAGACAATGGTCAAGCACCTTTGCCTCTCTAGGCCTCAGTTTCCTTACAAGTAAAATGAAGGGGTTAGCTCAGATCATCTTTAAGGACAATGAAGGAGTTAGCTCAGATCACCTTTAAGGACAATGAAGGAGTTAGCTCAGATCACCTTTAAGGACAATGAAGGAGTTAGCTCAGATCACCTTTAAGGGCAATGAAGGGGTTAGCTCAGATCACCTTTAAGGGCAATGAAGGGGTTAGCTCAGATCACCTTTAAGGGCAATGAAGGGGTTAGCTCAGATCACCTTTAAGGGCAATGAAGGGGTTAGCTCAGATCACCTTTAAGGGCAATGAAGGGGTTAGCTCAGATCACCTTTAAGGGCAATGAAGGGGTTAGCTCAGATCACCTTTAAGGGCAATGAAGGGGTTAGCTCAGATCACCTTTAAGGGCAATGAAGGGGTTAGCTCAGATCACCTTTAAGGGCAATGAAGGGGTTAGCTCAGATCACCTTTAAGGGCAATGAAGGGGTTAGCTCAGATCACCTTTAAGGATCAATCAAATCCTGAAATTCTCTAATTCTCCTTTGTGACTTCTTAGCTGTGACATATGGACATTTCTTTGGTGTTCGCTATTGCAACTTTTTCCAGGATGAAGCCACATAGTAACCCTACATCTTTCAGCGTCTTTGCTCAAACATCTTCTGCTTCTCTTTCATTTTTCTACCAGCAGCTGATGTGATTAGTACTGAAAAAGAGTATTACTGTACTCTGAAGGTAGTCCCCAGATGATCATGGGCCACATTCCAGGAAAGGGCCAAAACTAGGGGCCACAGCAGAAGGAAAATGGTAGAAACCTGTGAGGTAGAGCAGCTTAAGCAGCCCTCCATCGCTTACTCTTGCTCCTAGTGGTTGGTTTTTTTTTTCCTGCCCTTGCTCCTACTGTTTATTTTCCCTTTTAAAAATCCATAAAAGTCACATTTACTTAAATTGGGTAAAGTGGAATAGGGACCTTTCACACATAATGTCCTGTCCTGAAGTTGTGACCATGCCATTTGCTTCCTTAAAACTAGCCTTTGACTTAACTATGGCTCTTTTGGAATTGTAGGAGTATAGGTTTTAAAACTAGAAGGAATCTTTAGAGACTGTCTAGTCAATTTTAGAATCATTACAATTTTAGCACCAATTTTAGTACCAATTGGGTACAATTTACCCAACCAAATTCATTTCTGGGTATGGCACAGCCAGTGGACGAGTCATTGCCTTATTTAAGGAGCAGCGTCTTGGCTGCTTGGTCAATCCATTGCTGGGATGGGTCAAGCAGATCATTCATTCTTTAGAGTTGTGATGGCTATGGTTATTAACAAACTCTGCTAGCCTTTTTTTTTTTTTTGCCTGCATCTATCATATTCCACATCCCTGCTTACTCTCTACTGAGGCTCCCTTCCTCTTACCAAAGGAACCTACCTCTCCACCCCTTTCATTTATTCTTGTTCCTTTGTCCTTGGCTTTTCCCCTAAACACTTCTCTCCCTTTTGGCTCTCACTTCATCCAGGAACTCTAAACAGATCCGAATTCTAAACAGGTTAGAACCCTAAATAGGTGAGAATGTCCATACGCATAATGATTCAGAGACTAGGATAATTCAGGACCAGTATTTTGGGGGTACACTGGGCTACAGTGAGGTCCAGGTGCCTGAGCAGTGTTTTAGGGATTCAGCAAGTGCCCCTGTGTATACAAACATCGTGAAAAAAAAAGTGCCTGTTCAGTAAGCCACCCAGTTGATTTAGTCATTCACCCCATACCTGTTTCTCAGAAAGTACATCTCTTTATCCTGGTGTGTCAAAAATCCTCTGTTTTGTATGCAAAGCCTTTCATAACTTGCCTGCCCCTACCTTTCCATTCTTAAACCTCCCATCTTCTCTTTCCTCACATACTCTGTGATCCAGTGACCCTGGCCTCTTTGATGTTGGAGATGAGATTCTTATCTCCCAACTCTGGGCATTTTCACTGGCTGTCTCTCATCCCTAGTGGATACTCCCTCTTCATTTCTGCTTCCTGGATTCCCTGGCATCACTCAAGTCCCGGCTAACATCTCACCTTCTGCAGAAAGCTTTCCCCAATTCCCTTTCATTCTCATGCCTTCTTTCTGTTGCTTATTTCTGATTTATCCTGCATATAGCTTGTTTGTACGTAGTTATTTACAAGGACTGTGAGCCCTTGGAGAACAGACTATCTTTTGCCTTTCTTTATATTTCCAGTGCTTAGAACAGTGACTGACACATAGTAGATGCTTGATAAATGTTTTACTTACTGACCTGAGTCTGAAGCTAGTTCCTACCCCACTCCTACTCCCCAGTGAAAATGACCTTGTATTTACTTTTTGATATATAGTTGTTTACATACACATTAGCTCTCCTGACAGAATGTAAGCTCCTTAAGGGTAGGGATTGTTTAATTTTTGTCATTATATTCCCAGCACCTAGGATATAGCAAGTGTAGAAGTACAGAAGCATCCCCCACAAATGGAAGATTTCAATAAGCATTTTCTACTTTGATCTCTAGGGAGGGTGAGCTCAAAATTTAAATTGGTTACTATAAAACATTTACCCAACCAAATTCATTTCTGGGTATGGCGTAGCCAATGGACAAGTTATTACCTTGCTTATGGAGAAGTATCTTGGCAGCTTGGTCAGTCCATTGCTGGGATGGGTCAAGCAGATCACTCATTCTTCAGAGCTGTGATGGCTATGGCTACTGGCAAACTTTGCTAGCTTTTCAAACCTTTCAAAGTTTCACCTGGGCAAGTCACTTAACCCCCATTGCCCAACCAAAAAAACCCAAAGTTTCACACAGCCCATAACAAAAGAAAGAAGACGCAATAAGATGCTTCCCCATCCTAGACACAGGTTTGCTTAGAAGGCTGTGTACCCACAGGCCAGCTCAGTAGAGCTGGTAGGGAAAGGTACTAGCCAATACTGCCCTAGAGCTCAGAGAGTCATTCTTATACCTTGTGGTCAGCAGAAAGAAATGAGAGCTTATTTTTCCTTCAGAGCCTTTTATGTACACTCTCAGATCTAGCTCAGCAGCCAGCCAAAAGTCTCCTCTTTACCACACATAAAATGGACAGGAAATAGTCACAGAATAACTGCCCATGCACAGAGATGGACAACCGAGTCTTACTATTTCCCCAATCATCTGGATGTTCTTGAAGCAAGCTTGCCAAATATCTATGGATTGCCAGTGGGGAAAATCTATTGTAGATGCCCCTAGAACTCGTTACTCACTGGGCGGTGCCCTGTTACACTTAGAAAGACAGGATGATATAGAGAGGCCCTAGAAAGATACCACAGAAAGATTGAAGAAGTTTGGGTTGTCATTTGTTAGCTATGTAACTTGGGGCAACTCATGTAAATTCTCTTGGACTCAGTTAATTAATATTTAAAATGAGAGGGTTGTATTAGAAACTTTCTAAGGTCTTCCTCAGTAGATCTTTGTAGATAAATGATACAGGGAAAGCACTTTGTAAACCTTGAAGCTCTATATAAATGTTAGCTACTCTTTTATGTTGGTAGTCATTATTATTTAATTAACCATAATTTTGCTTGCCTTTTTAAATTTTAGAAGCACTTTAGAAGAACATGAATTGGCTGCTCCTATCTCTTCAAAGTGCTGCCCAGGGAAATCTGAACCAATGCCTTCCTTTCTTAACATAATTTCTCTCTAGCAAGCAGAGGTATTTGAAATCAGTACATGGATCATTTCCCCCAAAGTACTCATTGCACCAGCTAAATATTTAAAGTCCTCACTAAAGACTCCTTATAGCTATATATACCTCTCTCTAGCTGAACATACATACACACAGGCTTCCTGATCATTATGTTTTAGTGTGGCAAGGGGAAATCACAATATTTTGTGATGGTAAATTTCAAATGGCACTTGAACATTATTGCCAAAAAAAGCAATCTTGCCTGGGTATAGGAATGAACTGGATGAATACAATGATCTTTCCCTCTAGACGGAAGGGTAAAGGATCCGTGGCAGAAAAAGGGGTAAATTATAAGAAATTTTGACTGCTGCCACTGGCTTTGAAAAAGGGAGGGGACATTTGGTCATTTTTCATTCTTCTATACCCATCTAGATGCATGTCAACCTCTTTCCTTCCTTAGTCACTTTTCTAGGTCTTTTGGACTATAGGAAAGAGCTTTTGGCCTTCAAACCTATGGAAGGGACCCAAATAATGCTGTAGTCTTTCTTCCTCTGGACCAAAATTTAATACTTGAAAGGACCTGGAGATACTAAGTCTAAATACTACTTTTTAGTCACTTAAAAAACCCCTTTCTTTATTTTTCTCTCCTTCTCTCTGAATGTAGGAGATACATAAGACTCACTTAAACTAATCATTCACATTAATGAGTGGGGAGTATCTGGAAAAAAGAGGAAATACTAAGATATTTAGATGAATTCTGCCAGTGTAATTCTGGATTACATAGTATATGTAGGGTAGTGAGATATAAGGGGAATGATTTTCTTCTTAGCTCTTAGGCATGATTAGAATATCCTCATGTATACTTACATAAGCCTGTTCCTCTTGGCCTCAGAAGGAATCAGATTGAATATGGATATGTGTTGGAATTACATTTGGATAACTTGGGTATATGTTTTTATAAGAATCAAAGGTTCTAGTCAATCCTCAAAGCAAGTTTCTGGTCCAATTTTGTTTTTCTGTTATCAGTGTTCTGTGCCTCAGTTTCTCTATCTGTAAAATGGAAATAATGATACACTCACCTCTATACCCCAACGTTTTGCTGTAAAGTCAAATTATATGGTGAAGGAAAAAATAATAATTTGAACTTCTTAATCATTTATTCAACAAACATCTCAGAAGCACTTTCGGGAGGGGAGGTATGCTTATTTACTTATTTATTTGCTAAATAAATTATATATATATATGTATATGTATATTTTTCTAAATAAAAATTTAGAAAAGATCCTCATCTCTCATGGGATTTAATAAGGAAATAGACTGTCATTCCATAACATTCTTGTTAACATTATTACCTATACCATGTTAGACTTTGATGAAAGATAAAGGTGAGGTGGCAACAGTTGCAGTTAACACTGAAAATAAAATGAGGTTTCTAAAACCAAGCATTTTTTTTTCATTTAAATGAGATTTAAAAAAATCAAAAGCAATTTTGCTTTTAAAGGTTAATTCACTTACAGGGGACACAGGGAACAGAAAATAATTGTGTATAACCGTGTTTCCATTGATTTTCTGACTGTAATTTTATCTTTAACACCCCCTACTGGCTCACCTTATGGTTTTAAGTTATCACTTTAAACATAAAAATGAAAAACAAACAAAAAAAGAAGATAGAGTCTTGTGATTTGATTAAAAGTCTGTTCCCCTCCCCCCAAAATGAGGAAGAAATTTTCAAAAGGCAGCAAGATTCTATCTCAGCTAGTGCTTGACTCCCTATCTTTTTCCTTGCAGATGAAGAACTGAAATAAAACATCTAATGATTGACATGTTCAATACTTGCTCATTCAACATATTCATTATAAAGAATCTTTCTGTTCTCAGCATTGAGGCTACTAACCTAACCTTGGTTGAACCAAGGCACCAAATCTGGGCAGGGTCATCTGAAAACTATCATAATTGTTTTCTTCTAAAACTGTCCCTCCTTTCCCCTTCTCCACCAGGATTTCCCAGATCCCTAATACCTCATGTGAGGAAACAGAAAGAAGGTTCTCCTGTCCACTGTTATGCAAGTTGTAGTCACAGTGGGATGTCTGGGCCTTTCCCAGGAACTGACATTGGAGGGAAGGTACTTCCTCCCAAAAGGGCTTGCTTCCTTTCCTCCCACACTAGTCAGGAGACCATTTGAAATGCTTCATTGGCCCATCCCTGTTATCAAGCAGTGGGCAAGAGAACAGGGCTGAAGGCTGGTACATTTGGGTGAGGGGACAGGCTGCCCCTTCTCTTGGCATGCTTGTAGGTCAGACTGTCTCTACTGGGGGGGCCATGTGTGCTGGCATCATTCCTGATCAACTGAATCTGCTCAAGTACCTAGATTCCTTGGTTACAGTTCTGATCCTTGGTGCTCTGCCCAGCTTTGGCATATTTATATTACCTCTATGGCCAAGGTCTCTTACTAGTCTATGTTTAGCATTTACTTCTGTAGTTGTGTGCCTTCGAACCTTCATTCTTTGCCCTCCTGTGGCACACCCCTACCCCTACCCCTTCCTCACCTGACCTTCTCTTAGTTTTGTTTTTTGAAGGCTTTCTCAATTCCACCAATTTCCTTCATGAGGTGGTGCAGTGGATAGAGTACTGAGCCTGGAGTCAAGAAGACTTATTTTCCTGAGTTCAAATCTATGCTGTGTGACCCTGGGCAAATCACTAAACCCTATTTGCCTCAGTTTCCTCATCTATAAAATGAGCTGGAAAAGGAAATGGCAAACCACTCCAGTGTCTTTGTCAAGAAGACCCCAAAAGGGGTCCCAAAGAGTTGGACATGACTGAAAGGACTGAAACTCAGCTTTTGATATTAGGACACTCCAACATTTACCTTTTGCCTGTTCCTACCCTAGAGGATGGTTCTCAGTAGAGACCAGAATCATAGAATTTGAAAGTTGGAAGGAAACTTAGCAGCCATCTAGTCTGACTCAGACACAGAAGGAATGTCCACTCTAACATACCCAACAAATGATGATCTGTTCTATGTTTCTTCATAACCTCCATCCATTACTCCTAATTCTGCCCTCTGAGGTAAGCATAAAGCCTAATCCCTCATCCATTTAACAGCTCTTCAGGTATCCAGAGATATTTTACCCAACTAATTCTGCTTCCACAGCCTAAATAAGCTCTAGTTTCTTTATCCTGTCCTTACATTGCATGAATTAGAAGCCCCTTGGTATCCTCTAGACTAGGGGTGGGGAACCTGAATCCTTGAAGCCATCTGTGGCCCTCTAGGTCCTTAAGTGCAGCCCTTTGACTGAATCCAAACTTCACAGAACAAATCCCCCAAAGGATTTGAGTGTCGAGTTTGAGGAACTGCAAGTTGGCCAGAGTTGAAAGAATGGAGAATGCATGAAGGAGAATGAAGCATTAGAAGACTGGAAAGGAAGGAAGGAGGTAGGTTATTTGGAACTTTAAATGTCAAACATAGTTTATAGTTGACTCTGGAGCCCATTAAATAGGGGGTGACATGGTCAGACTATGCCTTAGAAAAATCACATTTACTGCTGAGTAGATGATGGATTGGAATGGGGAAAAGCTCAGTAGTCCAGGTGTGAGGTAATGAAGGCTTGCTTGCACTAGGCACACGGGTGCAGAACCTTTGGGATTTGTTCTGTGAAGTTTGGATTCAGTCAAAGGGCCATACTTGAGGACCTCAAGGGCCATATGTGGCCTCGAGGCTGCAGGTTCCCCAACCTTCACTAGAATAATGGCTGTGTAAATGGACATGAATAGTGATAAAGGGGAGGATGGGAGAGAAATTGTGAAGTTAGAAATGACAATACTTGGCAACAGAAACAGATCAATATTTGAGATGAAATGGGTATAGTGGATAGAGAACCAGCCATGGAGTCAAGAAGGCATGGCTTCAATTCCAGATGCTTGACACAAGCCATTTAATGTCTCAGTGTTCTCAGACAACTCTCTAAAGCTGTAAGTTGAAGGGCAGGTAATGATCTACATTGGTCAAGGGAGTTTCCTCATTGGGAGCTCCTAACAACAATGAAATAGGAGGTCCAGTAAAAAAAAAAAGAAAGAAAAAGAAAGAAAGAAAGGAAAAAGAAAAGAAAGCCCCCAAACCCTGAATATATTTCATTTTTTTCAAAGTTATACAAACAGCATGAAATTAGCATTCCCAGATTATGGTTGCTTGATGACTTCTTATGAATCGTATTCTACCTTGCCTTTATTCAGATCATTATTATGCTCCTTAACCTGGGGCATCTCATTACTGCTCTTTCATATACAGATTTCATTATATGTTTTAAATATGCACATTTTCTTACACCTTCCATTTCACAGCTCATTACTTTCTTAAACACACATCTCATTACTTTGATTTATGTAACTCACTACAACCTTTAAACATGCTCATCTTTTTACAGCTTTCCATTTCTCATTACACCACCCATTTAAGCATGTTATTATGATTCTTGAAACATGCACATCTCATTTCAGCTTTCTTTTTACACATCTCATTTGGAAATTCTTCTTATGCATATCATTACACTCTTTAATATACACAGCCCATTACACCTTGCTATTAAGAGACCTTTCTTGACACAGCCCATGATTCTCTTTCATATATACCGCTCCCTTATTCCTGCACTTAAAAAGATCTGTGGTTTGAATAGTGAGTCTCCCTGCACACAGAAATCTCCTTATTGTGTGGCCGCTAGGGTGTGGAGTTAAAAATATCACTGAGTGGAAACAGGCTTGTGTCAAAATCATTTTCTGTTTTGGTAGGACCTGACAAAGCTTGCATTCCATCAACAGAGCTTTCAAGAACTCAGAGTAACCTCTGTTTTTTCACTGGAGAAGAGTTTCACAGAGTAAATCTCCCCATATGTGTTGATGGATAGATAGATAGACAGATAGGTAGATAGAAATAGATAGATGGAAATAGATAAATAGATAGGAAGAAATAGATAGAAATAGATGGAAATAGAAATAGAGATAGAAATAGATAAATAGAAATTGATGGAAATAGAAATAGATAGATGAAAATAGATATATGGAAATAGAAATAGATAGGTAGATAAATAGATGGAAATAGAAATAGCTAGCTAGATAGATGGAAATAGATAGAAATAGAAAGAAGTAGAAATAGATGGAAACAGAAATAGATAGATGGAAATAGATAGAAATAGAGAGATAGGTAGATAGATGGAAATAGATAGATAGATAGATAGATAGATAGATAGATAGATAGATAGAGCATTTATTAGAGCTTTCTGTGTGCTGGACACTGTACTGAGTGCTGGGGATGTAAACCCAAGCAAAAAAAGATAGTCTAGTAAAAGCTCCTCAAGGTGCTTCCAGTCTAGTGGAAGAGAATACATTAGGGATGGAAGGTATTGACAGGGAAGTAGAGAAGCCCAGAGAATTTAGGAGTGAAGTAGAGAATAAAGGCCTGGAGCCTCTTATGAAATGGTGGTCTGGGCCAGAGACTCACCAATCAGGAAAGCCACAGGGCAGACCTATCTCCAGACTGATAAGGCTCCTTTCTGCTTAGGAGGGGAAGAAGTCCGGAGAACGAGGAGTGGAGCCAGGAAGGGTATGCTTGTGTTGTTATTCATTTTCTACTCTTTAAACTTCACCAAAAAATACTGAATCTCAGAATTAGGAGGGACCTCTAAGGCCACGTACTTTATCATAAATTGTCTTTAGAACTATGTGCCTGGCAACTGAGCCCCCACTTGAAGACCTCTCTTCATTTGGAGGGGTCTTATTCCATTTTTGGACCTCTCTGGATTTTGAGAAGTTAACATGTAAAGGGCATAATTGTTAGGAAGTTGACATAGATATTACTTGATGCTGTCTATTTAAGCACGGAATTCTATAGATGTTATTTGTCCTTTCTTCTCCAAGAGGACCAATGATATCATGAGGGTGATGTCTTGACTTGTGAGTGAATTGGATTTGAGTGAGGCAGAGCTTCACAAAGTCATCAGCCTCACTCTCTGCTCCAAAATCGCTGGAGCCCAGTGGCAAGACAAAAGTCAAGATGACGGGTGATGGCCCCAATACAGATGAAATATAGAGAGTAGTAACAGTTAACATTTATACAGCACTTAAAAGTTTTCATTGGATCCTCACAATAGCCCTATGAGATAGACATTATTATTATTATTATTATTATTATATTATTATTATTATTATTATTATTATTATTATTATTCACGTTTAACTGATGAGGAAAATGTCTTAATAAGGATAAACTCTGGCTTATGCAGTAGCTGAATGTCTAGGCAGGAATCAAACTTGGGTATTCTCCATTGCTTACCCAGCACCAGCTCCTGACCACCTACCTGTTTCCTACTATGCCACACATGCAACATCTCATATAATATCGCTTAGATGGATATTATTATATTATATATATATTCCATATTATTATATATAATCCAGCCAACATTGATTTAAAAAAAGCAATGACTTTGCTCTCTATGCCACATAACCTCACAATTTAGCAAGTTAGTATTCTCAAATACTGTCGTGAACTAGAGGAGGGAGCATGAACTATATGATACAATGAACTGGGTTCTCTAAGTTTGAGCTGTGTGAAGAGTGTTGATTGTTGAATCAATTTCAGTCTAGGATTCCCTTGTAGCCTGGAGAGAGGTCTCTAGAATCCTATGCAGCAAGTTTCTGTTCTTGGCTCTGTCTTATTCACAGTTCTATCAGTGACTTGGTTAAAGATACAGATTGCATGATTATCTGATTAGCCTATGACATGAAGTTGGAAGGCATAGTTAACACATTGGATGACAGAATCTGAATGGAAGATGTTGATGTGCTGGAATGATGGGCCAATTACAAGACTTAGAATTTAAATTATAATGTAAATTAAAATGCAGGGTAGCCAGGTGGCTCAGTGGATAGAGTGCCAGGTCTGGATTCAAGAAGATCCATCTTCCTGAGTTCAAATCTGGCTTTAGACATTTACTAGCTGAGCCAGTCATTTAACCCTCTTTGCCTCAGTTTCCTCATCTGTAAAATAAGCTGGAGAAGGAAATGGCAAACCATTCCAATATTTAGATGCCAAGAAAACTCAAAATGGGGTCACAGAGAATTGAACCCGACTTAAAAACAACAAAGTCAAAATGTAAAATTTAGAATGATCAATGTGAAAATGTGAAACAACTACACTTAGAATCAAATAATTATTTGTATAAGTATAGGATGGAGTAAATATGAATACACAGTAATTCTTGTGGGGCAATACTTGGGGTTTTTGTCAGGCTAGAATCACATTTCTTCAGGGAACTTATCAGGGATGATAGACCGACCCTCCCTAGTCTATATTGATCAGATCATATCTGGACATTGAGGTTGGCTTTGGTCACCAGAGGAATTTTGATAAACCAGGATGACCTTGCTATATGAGGCTCAGTTGATTAAACTGTGAATATTTATGTTATGAAAAAGATGACTCGGGGTGGGGTTGAGGGGCAAGAGAGTCTTCAAATATTAGAAAGGTTGCCTAATGGAAATGGGATTAAATTTCTTCTTATTATTAAATTTCTTCTCCCTAATAGAATGTAAGCTGCCTGAGGTCAGAGACTTGGTTGATTTTGTTTTGTATTTTTAAGACTTTGTATTCCTAGTGCCTAAAACATAATAAACATTTAATAAAAATTTAAAATTGAATTGTCTTGTTTTAGAAATAACCAAAATCAATTGAGCAAAAGTTCCAAGGAAGGAGATTTTTGTTTTCATAGAAGGGAAGAAGTTGTTGATAACTTAAGCTGTTCAGAAATGGTCTGGGATTGTCTTGTGATGCAGTGAACTCTGTCAGGGACATTGCAGAAGGGATTTCTGCAATGTCCTGCACATGTCAGGAACTTTCCATGATGGTTAGTCTCTTCCCATCACAAGGATTCTATGTGGTTTTGTTTCTTAACCAGATTACAAGCTGCTTGAAGCTAGTGTCCTTCCTATACCTTTCTTTGCTGTTCCCAAAGCAGGGTCCAAGTACTTAGCCCAGTGATGGCCAGTCACCACTTAAATACATAGACTTGAAAACAGATGTCATAGTTCAAGGCAAAGACTGCAGTGAAGCTTCTCAAAATGTCTCACGTTCTACTAGATCCCTGCTTCCACTGAGACAAAGAAGAAGATGAGGGCACCGAGACTCTGGGACTTAAAAAAAGCCTGGACTCTTCATGACTATAATGGAGGGAAGTCAAAAAGCAACACTCCACGGGACCAGGTCCATGTAGATTTAGTGGAGTCTGCTCTCCCACTGGGACTTTCTCCCTACCCCTACTCTTATATTCCCCTTTTTTACAATGAACACAGTTGGAAGGGGATTGCCATAGGCATTTAAAGACTAGGAAATGTTCTCTCTGTGACTTCAGGTAAATCACTTAACCTCTCTGGGCTCAGATTCCTCATCTGTGAAATAAATATCTCTTCTGGCTTTAGACCTATGAACTTGAGAATAAGTTTAACTAGACTTGTTCTGCACAGAACTAGGAGCCATGGCTAACGGTAAGCAAGAGGAAAACTTAGGCTCAATGCAAGGGAAAAAAAAGACACTCTAATATTTAGAACTTTCCAAAGAGGAATGGGCTGCCTTAGGAGATGAAATTCCTTTCATTTGAGGTCCTTAAGCAAAGACTCCATGACTGTATGTTGAAGAGAGGACCCTCTCTCAGGCACAAGTTGGATTGATTTGATTTAACAGTATTTTCTATTACAGCCATTGCTGATTTTTCTGCAGCCTCTGATCACCTTTGTCAAAGTAAAGACCGGCCGCAATTATCTATACTAGATAGCATGTAGTTGAGCTAAGAACAACGATATTCAATCTTCCCAAGATAGACCCAGCTGGGCCCTCCTTAGGTAAACACATAGAGCACAACAGTAGAAATAGACAGTAGATACCTGTACATGTTTTTGCATCTTCTCTTTGGGTACACATATGATGGGTACATGTAGTTGGTGAGTTGAAAAGAGTACCAGACCTGAAAGTAAAGTGGGGAGGGGGGCAGGAAGCACTCAGAGAATATCTGCACAAAGTTTGAAAGGGGTAGGGGTTGGGGGGTCCATTCCACTTTATCATGACCTTCCAGAGGCAGGCTCACCAGATAGTTATGCTCCCAGGGCTGGGGCCCCTCCTTAGTCAGTCCTCCTCCCCCACCCCTTCCCTGCCACAACCTTTCTTACACTAGCAAGAAACCTGGGCGCTAATCTGGGCTCCAGCACTAACTTACTGTGTGACCATCAAATACACTCTTCTATATGGAGAATACACACACACACACACACACACACACACACACACACACAAACACACACATTATGTAATATATACATGCATTCATATATGTACGTGTGTGTATATACACATGATGGGGAAAGTACTTTGTATTGCTGCATAGATGTGTTATTATTAATAATAATTATTGATTGACTTTCTTTCTTGGCTAAAGTCCATACCCTTCTGCTAGACTTAAGGAGTTCTTAACCTGAGGTCCATTAGGTTGTTTTATTTTCTTTAATTTTTTGATAACTGTATTTCAATATTATTGCTTTCCTTTGCAGCCCTCTGTATTTTACTTTATGCATTTAAAAACATTTATCTGAGAAAGGGTCCAAAGGCTTCTTCAGACTACCATGGGGGTCTATCATACACATAAAAGGTTAAGAACTCTTGAACCTACTGGCATGGTTTTTGACTTGTAACAGATATTCTGGGAGATTGACTGCATAAAAAGACCTGAAGACGCAAGCAAAGGAGCTGAAGTCTCACCCATTTATCTTTGGTACTTGGAATGAGAGAAAGGGCTAAATCCCTTAGGGTGGGGAATCACTGGGGAAGATATAAGCAAGTTTTGGTTCACTGCTGGCTAAAGGACTTCTTCTCTTTCCACCCTGCCTTAATCCAGGTATCCTGATCTGCAGGTGTTAATTCGTAACATTCACCATTTAATTAAAATGGTCCTATTTCTGGAATTGGGGAGGCAGAGTAAATACCACATTTTGTAGGGGGACTTAGGGTTGGTTAAATCCTTTCTACGCCTCAGTGTCCTCATCCTTCAAAAGGGGATCTGATCATACTTACTCTGAGGATCAAATTAGATAATGTATATAAAATGTTTCACAAACCCCCAAATGTTGTGTTACTGTGAACTATTATATTATTATTATTGTCATCATCATCATCATCATCATCATTATCATCATCATCATCATCACTATCTCCAAATTTAAGATATAAAACAAATATGAGGAATTCAGGTAGCCTGCTTTACTTTAAGTCCAATCCATTCAGTATTTAGGATTTTATATACCTGAAACACAGAACAGATTAAAATTTTTTGTTATTAATTAACAACTTTTAATAAGAAAATAAACAAATCACTAAAAACACAAAAGGGGGAAAACTTGACCCCAGGTGCCCAAGGGCTTTAACAAGGTGAAAACTGAAGAAATAAACAATAAAAAAAGCAGAGAAAATATGTTTTTCTTTGTCTCCTTCCTGACACTTTTGGGGCTGCCTAAGAGATTTTTGAGCCATGAGATCTGAGGAGGAAAAAGGGCCCACTCTTGTGGTGAGTGGGATACTTAGAAGAGAGTGTTTCCTACAGAGTTCATAATACTTTTATGCTTTGAACAGTTTTGTTCCTATCATGACTATCGTTGGCTGGTAGTGGGCGGTTGGTAGGTAAAAAAAAATAACCACGCTGTGGTCTCTTCCTATATACATTGTTATTTTACCAGTGAACATCACTGACAGCCTTGATGGGGAAGGGAAGGGAGAAGACCCTAACAACAGTCACCCATGTTTCTGTAGCACTTTAAGGTTTACCAAGTGCTTTCCTCAGGAACAGACCTGTGAGGGAAGTAATGTAGACATCATCTCCAGTTTATAGATAGAACTCAAACTAAGGTCTTCTCACTCCAAGATTAGAGCAATCTTCCTCCCTCACGTGGTAGATCCCTTGAGCTTGGGAGATCCAAGGGGTACATATGGAAAGAATTCAGGTCATTCCATTGTCCCATCATTAATATAAAATATATCGGATTTGGAGTCAGGGGCTCTGGGTATAAATTTTGATTCTACTATTTAATACCTGTGTAACCTTGGGCAAGTCATTTCTCTGGGCCTAAGTTTGCCTATTTACAAAATGAGGGATCTGGATCTCAAAGCTCCCTCCCATCTCTAAATACTGTAGGATCATAGGATTAACGCTGAAAGAGACTTTGGAGGCCATTTTTTTTTACAATCCCTTCATTTTACAAAAGAGAAACTAAGGCACAGGATGTTTTTACTTGTCCAAAGTACACACAGGATGTGAGTATCAGTGGCTTATAGGAGTCTATTATGTTAGTTTAAAAAGAATGCAGAGGAAGAATAATAGTGGGATCAATTATAGAGAAGGAAAGATGAGGAAGAATGAATGAAATCTAGTGAAGGACTGGAGGCGGGGTGGTGGAGGTGGGAAAGTATAGGAAAAAGTAATGAGGACAACTTTTGAAAAACAGGAAAAGTAGATTGTGTAAACTATAATGGTGTAAATTTGGCATTGATACCTGGAAGAGTTCTAGAACATATTATTGAGTAGATGTCTTGCCCTACAAAGAAAATGATGATCATCATGAGCCCCAGTGATTTCACAAAGAACAAGTCATGCCATTTGAACCACATTTCATTTTTTTGATTAGTCTGGTAGATCAAGGAAAGCTATAGATGTATTCTAGCTGAATTTCAGTAGGACTTTTGAAAAATAATTCATGATATCTTTGTGTATAAAATAGAGGACGGATGATATCACAGGATGGCATATTCACAGCTCTCTGAATAGTTATACTAAAGGGATGTTAATTAATGGATTAATGTTGCCCTACAGAAAAATCTTTTGTCCCATGCAGCAGGATTCTGTCTTTAGCCTTATATTGTTTGATATTTTTATTAATGACTGAGAGGAAGACACAGATGGCTTGTCAGATTGATAGATGATACACCCTTGGGAAGGATAGCTTATATACTTGAAATAAAATCAAGATCTGAAAAGATCCCAGTAGACTGGAGGGATGGGCTAAAATAAATGAAATTGAACAGAGATATATAAAAAGTTTTACCTTTCGGTTAAGATAAATTCTATACATACTAATTGATTGGGGTCTTGCTTAAAAAATGTTCACATGAAAAAGACTGGAGTTTTTATTTGACTATTATTTGAATTAGACTGTGGACTTGACTGGGAGTCAAACCTGATTGGATTGAAAGAGGAGCCCTTTGTCCTAGCTTTAAAAAGAGCTGCTTATAAGAAGTGTAAGTAGCCCCACGAAAGAAATTGAAAATAGAAGACTTGGGGTGGGGGAGACCAGCAAATTCTTTTTTTGGGTAATAATCAGGTCTTATTTTCCCATGCATCTTTTCCTCTCATAGACACTTTGAAGATAATCCCTCAATGGCTTTAAAAATGTATCTCCTTTAGTGTCGATTTCTTCTATGGATATTAGTTCTATCAAACTGTTTTCCTCACCTTTGTTTTGGGGATATGCACAATGGAGGCATTTAGACAACTTTGAAATTTAAACAAAAAAATTTTTTTATATTTTTAGACAATTGGAGTTAAGTGACTCGCCCAGGGTCACACAGCTATTAAGTGTCAAGTGCTTGGTCTGAGGCCGTATTTGAACTCAGGTCCTCCTGACTTCAGGACCAGTGCTCTATCCACTGCACCACCTACCCACCACCTACCTGTCCCAACTTTAAAATGTCAACAGCTGAAAACAAAAGCTTATTGACCATCACTGCTTCATTCATAATTCTTGTCTTATTTAGGGTCCTTCCAGTTGGTAGACTGAACTTTCAGAGCTCTTGCTTTTGAAAGGTGGAAGGGTCTTAGTTTTGGATATTGTCATGTTTTTACCATTTTAATTTTTTTTGTGTTTTTTAAAATGAAGCTATATAAAGCTTGTGGATTAAATAGAATACGTTCCTAAATTTAAAATGAAAACAAAAGCTCCAACTACATCTACTTCTAGCTTAATTTAAGGGCAGGTTGGAAGGAAACGTTGATGTCTATCTTTACTCCTCAATGACTTCCAGGGTTCTGGATACTTTTTCATGGGTGCTGATATGAATAATCATTTCAGCTTGGAGTTAGTAAAAAGCCCTAGTGTACCTATGTAAACCCAGAAAGACCAAAAGATCTAGGATCTATAGAGCTATAAGGGATCTCAAAGCCCATTAAGTCCAATCTACTCATTCTCTAGATAAGGGAATTGAGGCCTAGGGTGGTTAAGTGATTTGCTCAAAGTTATATAGGTAGTAAACATTAGAGGAGGAATTTGAAGTCATGACCTCTGATTCTAGAGTCAGAACTCTTTCCGATGTACTAGAGATGTGATCAGGGCCAAAGAACATGTGAATACACTGACCCTAGTAGACTTCAAGTCTCCAACATTTCTGTAGGTGCTTAGCATACAATGAGTGTCCCATATTGTGAAATCTCCTTTACCTGTTGTGGGTCCACGTATCTTCCATATTAATCTGTCGCATGCTCTGGGAAGCCCAGCTTCTGTTCAAATAGACATTTTTTCTTCTTCTAATAAATGAATCAGTTTGCCTTAGGTCAACCAACCAATCAATAAACAATTATTAAACACCTACAATGTAGCACTTAGGCACTGTGCTAAGCACTGGAGATTAAAAAAAAAAAAGAGGTAAAAGATAGTCCCTATCCAAAATTGGAGCTCTAATGCATTGTTGGTAGAGTTGTGAAATGATCCAACATTTTGGAAAGCAATTTGGAACTATGCCCAAAGGGCGATAAAAATGTGCATACCCTTTGCTCCAGCAATAGCACTTCTGGCGTGTCTCCTAAAGAGATCAGAAAAATGGGAAAAGGACCCACATGTACAAAAATATTTATAGCAGCTCTTTCTGTGGTGGCAAAGAATTGGAAAATGAAGGGATGCCCATCAATTGGGGAATGGCTGAACAAGTTGTGGTGTATGAATGTAATGGAATACTATTGTGCTATAAGAAATGATGAGCAGATGGACATCAGAAAGACCGGGAAAGACTTGTATGGACTGATGCTGAGTGAAGTGAGCAGAACCAGGAAAACATTGTACATAGTAATAGTCACATTGTGCGATGCCTAACTTTGATAGACTTAGCCCTTCTCAGCACTGCAAGGATCTAAAACATCTCCAAAAGTCTTATGATGGAAAATGCTATCCCCATCCAAAGAAAGAACTATGGAGTTTGAATGCAGATTGAAGCATACTATTTGTTCTTTTTTTCCTTCTGTTTTGTTTTGTTTCCTTTTTCTTATGGCTCCTCCTATTGGTTCTAATTCTTCTTTACAACATGACCAATATAAAAATATGTTTAATAGGAATGTAATGTATAGCCTATATCAGATTGCACAGGGTCTTGGGGAGGGTGGTACAGAGGTAGGACGAGAAAAATTTAAAACTCAAAAGCTTGTGGAAGTGATTGTTGATAAATCAAAATAAATTAATAAAAAAATGTAAAAGATAGTCCCTGCCCTCAAGGAGCTTACAGTTTAATATGCAAACAAATGATACAAGATAATATGCAAACAAATATCTACAAAACAAAAAAGGAAATAATTCACAGAGATAAGGCACTAGAAATGAGAAGGGTTGGGAAAGCCTTCTTCTTGAATATAAGATTTTAGTTGGGATTTAAAGGAAATCAGAGAGGTCAGTAGTTGGAGCAGAGGAGGAAGAGAATTCTAGGCATGGGGGATAGCTAGAGAGAATGCTGAGAGCCAAGAGATGGAGTTTCTTGTTTATGGACAGCCAGGAAGCCAGTGTCACTGGATAGAAGAGTGTATGTTGGGGAGTTAAGTATAAGAATACTGGAAAGTTAGGAAGGGAATAGGTTTTGAAGGGTTTTGAATGCTAAACAGAAAATTTTGTATTTGGTCCTGGAGGCAATATTTGGAGTGTTTACAGAGTAAGGGAGGGTGTGTGACATGATCAAACCTTCTTTTTAGGAAAATCACTTTAGTGGCTGAATGAAGATGGATTGGAATGGGGAGACACTTGAGGTAGGCAGACCCAGCAGCAGGCAATTGCAATAATCCAGGCATGATCTGATGAGGATCTGCACCAGATTAATGCAGCGTCAGAGGAGAGAAGGGGGTGTGTTTGAGACATGTTGTAGAGGTAAGATTGGCTGGCATTAGCAACAGCTTATGTACGGAGGATGAGAGTGAGGAGTTCAGGTGACTCCTAGGTTGTGAACCTGAGGGACTGGGGAGATGATGTTGCCCTTTATAGTAAGAAGGAAAGTAGGAGGGGGGAGTGGGTTTAGGGGAGAAGATAGTGGGTTTCATTTTGGACATACTGAGTCTAAGATGTCTACTGGATATCCAATTGGAGATGTCTGAAAGATGGTTGGAGATGTGAGCCTGGAGGTCAGCAGAGAATTTGGGTAGCCCAAGTAGACTTGAGAATTGTCTTCATAGAGTTGGTAATTAAATCCATGGGAGCTGCTGAGATCACCAAATGAAGTAAGTAGTGTGGAGGGAGAAGAGACGAAGGCCAAGGATAGAACTCTGAGGGACACCTATGGTTAGAGGTGATCTCAAAGAGGCTCAAACAAAGGAGACAGATAAGGAACAGTCAGACATGAAGGAGGAAAATCAGCACACAGGGTGTCCCAAAAAACTTAGAGTGAGGAGAATATCTATGAGGAGAGAGTGATGAACAGTGTCAAAGACTGCAGAAGTCAAGAGAAATCAAGGGCAATGAGGACTGAGAAAAGATGCCAAAGAATGATTTTTACCAAGGTTAAAATTCAGGCACAGGGTCCCATGTATAAATCACAATACTGTGAAGTGATCGGTTGTGGACCAGACCTGAAATTGGAATGAAATGAGATAGTGGTAGACCACCTAACATTGAACCAGAACAAGTGAATATCCAAAAGATGCTCAGTGAGGATACAATACTCCTTCAGGTAATTGCAGCTCCCCTTGCCTCCATACAGCAACCAGCTGGTTGGAAGAATCTGTTAACTGAACATGATGACTTTCATGGCTGTCAGCCAGCAGTGAAATCTGAGGGTCATTGAGTCTTTACGGGCTGACCTTTTCATGCCATAGGCTACTGGGAAGCCACATCAACCACGTAAGCCCTAATTCCCCTGGATCAATCCATTCTTGGGAACATGTTTCCTTGCTTTTTAGTAAGGAAGAAAAACCCCTAGTCAATCCCACATGGTAGGAACTGTATTAAACTAGCCCTGCCTATGTGGTAGGGACTATAGTAGATGCTTCTTCTACCATAAATATAGTCCTATCATTGGGTCCAAAAGGTTGTAAAGTTCCTAACAGAGTTCATATGGGAAGCAGATAGAAGCTGGATTTGTGTAGGGACCTTCTGAATGAGGAAACTCTACCAATTCAAGCCGGCATCTTTCTTGCATCTTGTAGTTTTAGAGAGCTGCTCAGATGTTGTTGAGACGAGATAAATGACTTGCCCAGGGTACAGCACGTATGTGTTTGAGGCAGAATTTGAATCCAAGTCTTACTGTTTTCCAGGCTGACTTCATAACCCACTGGGAAATGCCAAGAATTTCATACAACACTCAAGACAGTACTTAATACTTGACTTGTCCCTAGCTGGCCTGAAATACTGTCTTTTACTTATCCTCCTCATACTTCTAAATAAGGTTTTAGGTTTCTCCACAGGTTAATAATAATAATAACAATGACGATCACTACTATTTATATAACACTTACTGTGTGTAATCCTCATAACAGCCCTTAGAGGTAGGTGTTATTATTATTCTCATTTTAAAATTAGGAAACTGAGGTAGACATACGTTAAGTGATTTACTCAGGGTCAGATAGTAGAAAATAGTAGCTTCTTGACACTAGATTTGAACTCAGGTCTGAATGGAGTGGAGGAGAAAAATTTGGCTCATCACTGTGGAATCTCCCTTTTTTTTTCACTTGTCATCCTTTTAGACACAAGTTTGGAGAATTCTTCTGAGTATTACCCTGGCCTGATGCCAGAGGAATGAGTAGAAGGAAAACACATTGCTATTAGATTGCTGTCAGTCTGCTTCAGGTTCTCCTGAACTGCATGGACTTTTCAAGATTGAGCGATAGTTGGAAGGGAGGACTTTGGGATGGAGAGATTAGCTGGACCCATCTCATAGTAAAAATGGAGTTGAGGTGGCCTCACATTGAGGCAAGCGGCATAAAAGAGCACTGGGTTTGGGATCAAAGGACCTGAGTTCATATATCTGCTCTGCCAATTACTGTCTGCCTGACCTTGGGTATATCACTTAATCTCTGGGGAACCTTAGTTTCTTCATCTGTAAAGTTTGGGGGCTGGACTAGAACATTTGTAAATCTCTAGTCTCTCTTTGAGTACTCGGCAGATAAAACATCTGCCAATGATTCCAGATAGTTTATCTCAGATAAGGTCAGTCAATTCCTCCAATAAAATGCCAGATGGTTTCACCAAAGAACCTAGGGCTAGCTTAGAAGGGAGTAGACTATTGCAACATGAAGACTGTCCCTGATGGAGCTGGCAGGCCCATTGTGTGGCAAATTTCCAATGCGTATCATCAAAGTGGTGCGAGGAGAGCGCCAAGCAGGACAGCTTTGAAACTGTTGAATTTATTATATATAATCACATATTTTGTACATATATAACATTATATATGTTTTAAAACAAGTTATACATAATAGGGATGAGCATTTTCATATGTAATCCTCTTTTTCTATTCTTTGATGTGACACATTCAAGTTTACTGTTGTTCGTAAAGTTCAAAACAATTTTTAAAAGTTATTAAAGTGCAAAAAAATGGGGGCAGTTAGGTGGCGCCGTGGATAGAGCACCAGCCCTGGAGTCAGGAGGACTCAGACACATAATACTCACTAGCTGTGTGACTCTGGGCAAGTCACTTAACCCCAATTGCCTCACATGAAAACAAAACAAAACAAAAAAGTGCAAAAAAATGTACTGGATTTCTTTAAACAGATAGTATGTGAGGGGGCAGCTGGGTGGCAGCTAGGTGCGCAGTGGATAGAGCACTGGCCCTGAAGTCAGGAGGACCTGAGTTCAAATCTAGCCTCAGACACATAACACTCACTAGCTGTGTTACTCTAGGCAAGTCACTTAATCCCAGTTGTCTCGCAAAAAAAAAAAATCTAGCCTATAAACCCCAACATGGTACTATTAATGGGAAAGAGGAATCAGGAAAGGTTCAATATGGGAAGAACAGAGATGGTCTGAACTCTGCAAAGATTTCATCTAATTCATCATTTTCTATAGGTATGTGTTTTTATGTCCAGGCTCTGATCCCACCTTCCAGAATCTCCTAACTTAGTCATAGCTAGCTGGAGCTCAGCACTGGTGGTACCATTACTCTCCAAGGAAATGGTTGTTTCTAAGTAGGAGTAGGCAAGTAATAGCGGAAAATCACCCAAGAGAAGGAACAATAAGTATCTGGTATTGACACTTACTAGCTGTGTGACCCTGGGCTCTCCTTTTTTCCAGGGTCTCCTTTGGGAAGTGGGGGGTGGCTCATTTCAGTACAGATGATTGAGATGGTGTAAGTTGTTGATGTGGCACAGAGAAAAGAAGGCTGGGCTCAGAATGTGAGAGCCTGGGTTCAAATCCTGCCCTACCACTTACCTGTATGACCTTGGGAAAGTGACTTAGCCTTTTGAATCCCCAGTTTCTCCATCTATAAAATAAGAGCCCCTCTGGTTCTAAGTCTATGATCCTGTGAGTTGCGTGTTGGAAGGAGAGCCAGGGAAGAACTCTGCATGGCAGAATGGTGGATCAAGAAGCATATCTTGAATGCTTATTGGGTGCCAGGTACTGGGCTAAGTAATTGGGATACAGAGAGGCAAAAGAAGGCCTTTCTCTTGAGGAGCTCAGGTCCTAGTGGAGGAGCCAATATGCAAATAACTGGGTACCTAGAGGATATATACAAAATAGGTGGAAGGTCATTTCAGAGAGGAAGCCATTAGCATCTGGGAGTGGCTGGGGAAGGGCTGGGAAAGACCTACCCATCACAGAAGAGCAACGAGGCTTTGTGGGCTCTGTTTTCCAGATCTGGCTCTGTCTGTCTGTCTGTCTGTCCATCTCTCTCTCTCTCTCTCTCTCTCACACACACACACACACACACACACACACACACACACACACACACACTCTGTCTCTCTGTCTGTCTCTTTCTCTCTCTTTGTCTCTTTGTCTCTCTTTCTCTTTCTCTCTCACTCTGTCTCCCTCTTTCTCTGCATGTGTATATGTTTCAAGTGTCTGGGGAAGTCTTGAATCTCTCACTATCTTATATCTTGGACCTAAATTCCCAGAAGGGCTAGGCAATGGTGGCCCTGTGTCATGAGATCGGGGATTGATGATCATTAGAAGATGAACCCTGACAAAATCTTCAGAGCTTCTCTCTGTTCTCTCAAGCTTAGCTATATCAATCAGTGGTCATGAGATGCTGGCAGTCAGAGGTGGCGCACCCTTAAAATTCTACCTGAATTGTGCCCCAGGATGCTTGTTTCAAAAATCCTCTCTGAACTCCACTTTTATGAGGATGAGTACGACTCCATTTGGGGTTTTCTTGGCAAAGATACTGGAGTGGTTTGCCATTTCCTTCTTCAGCTTGTATGACAGATGAGGAAACAAAGGCAAATAGGGTTAAGTGACTTGCTTAGGGTCACACAGCTAGTTAGTGTCTGAGACCAGATTTGAACTTAGGAATATGAGTCTTCCTGACTCCAGGCTCAGTACTCTATTTACTGAGCCAAGGCCCTTAGTGGGTCCTTGGAAGTAAAGGCACGTGAATACCAAATACTATCAGTAATAGAAAGGGACAGGAACAGTAATAGAAGGGAGCTAGCCCAGGACCTGGTACCATAGAAGCCCTGGGTGAATGGCCCAAGGATGCACCGTCATGCTGGGGTACAGAAGGTGCAGAAAGCCAACGTGTAAATACTAGAGAAAAATTCGACATACATCAATAGTCTGGGTCTGGGCCACAGAAGAGCAAATGCTTCCTCTACAAGGGCCCTGAGCCTTACTTTCAATGTAAAGCCTTAAATGAATCCAAAGTCAATGAAACGATTAAAAAAGATACACAGGAGGGAAGAGAAGAAATTTCTGAAGGGGACATAGACAAGAAGGACAATATTGATGCTACTGATAAATTTGATGTGTACTTAAAAAAAACAAAGATAAAACGAAAATTTCCATAACATAGTATAATAATAATAAAAAGGTTGTACATGAAACTGCAAATCTATAATGTATAACTTGCTATTCCATTTAAATATATAATAAAGTTATCATGTAAATTTAAAAAACAAACAAACATTGAACGCAGATTGAAGCATACTATTTGCTCTTTTTTTTTTCTTCTGTTTTGTTTTGTTTCCTCTTTCTTGTGGTTCCTTCTATTGGTTCTAATTCTTCCTTACAACATGACTAATGTGAAAATATGCTTAATAGGAACGTATATGTAGAGCCTATATCAGATTGCACACTCTTTTGGGGGGGGGATTTAAAACTCAAAAGGTTATGTAAGTGAATGTTGATAAATCAAAATAAATTCATTAAAAAAACCAAACTAAGCTAGACAAGCTAGAAACGTAGTTTCACATGCAACTGTCTTTTTTGGCTCTTTGTATAAGGAAATGTTTGGGTTTATTGACTACTGTCAAGTTTATCATAAAAATATTTATTTAAATAAAAAAGGAATGAATGAAAATGAAATAGAATGGAGGCATCAAAGCAACAAGCAGATGTTATGTGCCAGGTGCTGTGTTAAACTCTGGGGATACAAAGAAAGGAACTTACAATCTGAGTGGGGTGGACAGCTGAGCAATGGCATAGGCTCTTTTTTCCATGCCACCCTCAGTGGGCTCTGGGGAAGAGGTTCTTCAGAACTGCTTCCCTCCCCAACCTCTGCTGTGGCCAGTCTCAGCTTCTCCCTAGGGCTGTCCAGATGCTCAGAAGTAAAGATGGAAATGACCCTCACCATCCTCTAATCTCCTCCCACCCCCACACCCATATCCACCGGGAAACTGGCATGGATCTATATTAAACTCTTTGTATCCTTATTTGAGTAGAACCTTCATTGCCTATCCTTTGGTGTTGTGGAGATCAAGCTGTTGGCTTTCAAAAAGACAGAGGAATACTGTTTCTGCCTCTACTTGTCCTCCGTCCCTCTTCCTGCCTCTCATCACATGATTTCCCAGGGGTCAACGTGCAGGAAAGGTGTGCAAATTGGCTAGCTTGCTGCTGTACAAAATGATGCAAATTCTGGGGCTGGCTTGGAGGATGCTGGCTGCAGAATTGGAATCTGGTGGATTCTTCACTCCTCGCCTCTGCTTTCCCAGTGGGGCTCCATTTGTACCTGGAAGGGGGTGAAATGGCCTCTCTTTGCTGTTAACACCCAGCAGGAGTGATATCTCTTCCCCACTCGTGTCTAAGACACCAGCTGTATTTGACAGCTACTGAGGGAAGCATTCTGAAATAGAACTCCATGATAACCTTGGTGTTCCCAGGTCAGCTAGTTTATATGGGCTCTTATCCTTAGATATACAGAGGCGCAGCAGATGGGTGCACCTGTAGACTTAAGATCATGAGAAACAACATTTGACCTGCAATATCACTGAATCCATAGGGGCAGTTAGGTGGTGCAGTGGATAGAGTACCAGGCCTAGAGTCAGGAAGACTCATCTTTCTGAGTTCAAATCTGACCTCAGACACTTAATAAGTGTGTGACCCTGGGCAAGTCACTTAACCTTGTTTGCCTTAGTTTCCTCACCTATAAAAAATGAGCTGGAGAAGGAAATGGCAAACCACTTCAGGATCCCTGCCAAGAAAACCCCAAATGGAGTCACAAAGGGTCGGGCGTGACAGAAAAATGACTGAACAACAAAAAAACAACATCACTGAATTCATGGTCCTATGAAATTCTTTATGATAGGAATGGGGATTGGACATGTGATTTCATTCGTATAGCAAAGTCCCAGTTGGTCAATGAAGCTGCCTTTATTAAGTATTCATCTCATGCCAAGCAGTGCTCTGGGGACACAAGAAAGGCAAAGACACAGCCCTTGACCTCAAAGACTTCACATTTTATTTCATTTTTTAAGCTTTTATTTAGCATTTTATTTTTCCCCAGTTACATGTAAAAACAATTTTTAACATTTGTTTTTAAAACTTTGAGTTCCAAATTTTCCCCCTTCCTCCCCCTGCCCCTCACATAGAGAAGGCAAGCAATTCCATATAGGTTATACCCGAGTAGTATTATGCATGCAAGAGAACTCACATTTTAAAGGGGGGTGTGTGTTGGGAGAAACAACCTATAAATAACTACATATAAGATATAAACAGTGTACAAATGGGGAGGGTGCTAATAGTGAGGGGGAGTAGGGGAGAAGGCCTCTCGTAAGAGGTAGGTTGTGAGCTGAGTCTCTGATGAATGATTAAAACTCACAGCCACACGTGCTATTGAATGGGCCAATAACTAATAGCTCATCACAAACTACCTCTTCAAATTAATTCAGAGGTATTAATCTGAATAACTCCCTCTACAAAAGCAGGTCAGCACCTTCCTCTGCTGCAATGTACAGTGTTAAGAGAATCCCCTATTGCATTGAGACATTAATGCACACAGTCAGTATGTGTCAGAGGCTGGATATCCTGGCCCTGAGGCCAGCTCTCTGTTCACTCACTATACCATGTTATCAGCACTACTATTCATTGTGGGGACCATGCATCTCTGCTTTCTCTAAAATTTGTTTTATATACGCATGGAGCTATATGGGGTTTGATTAGTGAAAGTTTACCTTAAATGTTTTGGCCTCCTTAGTAAAAAACAGATAGTACAGAAGTACAAAAGTTCTAATCTTTGATTGAAAAGTAGAACAAGTCTTTCCCAATTTCTTTTCAAGAACAGTATCTCCGAGTCAATTTGAAGAGTTAAATTCTGATAAGGTATCACAGTTATCGGCCCATTCAATGGTATATATGGACTTTTGAGTTTTAATTATTCATCGGAGGTTGACTCTAACTAATATAGGTTATTGGTCCAAGATATTTGGAAGCAGATTAGACCTTACCTCCTCCACTGACTGCCTGGTGCCTCTAAGATCAAATATAAAACCTTCTATTTAGCTTTTAAAGTTCTTTATGACCTCGCCCCCTCCTACCTTTTCAGACTCTTTACATCTTACTGCCCTCCAGGGACTTGACACTGTCCTCCTGGCCATTCCTTCCACAAGGCCTTCCATCTCCCTAATAAAACTCTCTCCTTATCTCTGCCTTCGGTCTTCCCTGGCTACTTTCAGGTCTCAGGTAAAAGTCTACCTTAATGCTAATGCACGTCTGAGATTAACTCCAATGTTGTAAACATCTTGATTACATCTAGGAGTTTGCATGTTGTCTCTCCCAATAGTTCCTTCCTCATGGAAGGAACTGTATTTTTGCCTTTCTTTATATCCCCAGCATGTAGCACAATGCCTGAAACGTAGTAGACTTTTGATAAATACTTGTTTACTTATCTTGACCTGACCTTTGGTGGTATATTTGGAAGTCTCTCAGAAATGATGAGGAATACTTTACTCTGGAGCAATAGAGAAACAACTCAGTGGTGTTGGAAAGAGGGCTTTCTGAACCTGAAGGGACTTCAGAGGGATCATCTAGTTCAACCACTTTTACAGATACGTAAACTGAGGTCCAGAGAGGTCAAATTATTCATCTAAAGTCACACAGGTAGTAAAATGAAGAGCTGGGATTTAAACTCATGTCTTTTAACTCCAAATCCAGTATTCTTTCCAATCATCATCATCATCATCATCAGTGGCCATTTCCAGCCATCCTGATCTATATCTTGCTACTGGACCCAGATAGCTTTGTAGGAGAAAGTGAGGCTGGTGACTTTGCACAGCCCTCCCTCACTTAAATCCAGTTCACTTGCCAGTCATGGTATCACCTCCTTGATGTCATGGTCCTCTTTGACAATAAAGGACAACGACAACAATAACAACAACAATTCATAGCATTTATGTAGCGCTTTAAGATTTGCAAAGCACTTTACAAAAATCATCTCGTTTGATCCTCACAATAACCCTGGGAGGTAGATACATATAAGCCCATTTATACAGATGAGGGAACTGAGCTAAATGGAAGCGGTGATTTCCTTATGTCTGAGTCAATATTTTAATTCAGGTTCTTCTGACTCCAGCACTCCAGCTTCCCCTAAACCATGCTTTGAGCGTTCATAAGTGTTGCTGCTATCTGAGCAGACCTTTGCTTAGAGATCCTGTAAGGTAAGGAGACCCCTGAAACCAACCTGAAAGTCATGCAGCTATAACCCTGCTTATAGAAGCTATGAATTTACTAAATTATATTTACATTGTTATCAAGGACTGCCAGAAAGCCATAAAATCCTGTACTTACCTAAAATAGCACAAGAGCTAAATCCTTTAAATTTGCAAGAAGGCTCCACCTGAATGCACAAGTTAGTTGTACAACTCTCTCTTACCTAGGACGAGCCAGGGAACATTCCACAGAGTGGGTGGGAAGGAACTAACTTGCTTGGGATTAAGGATACAGAAGTAAGGCAGCAATCCTAGAACAGCCACACTTAGAGCATCATAGATTTAGAGCCAGAAGGGATGATAGACACTGCTAAGTCCAACCCCCTCATTTTATAGATGAGGAATCTGAGGCTCAGAAAATTTAAGTATCAGCTCCTAAGAGACCAAAGCAGGATTCGAACTCAGTTTTTCCTGACCTTAAGTTTGGCCACTGCATCTCCTAGTCCAGTATCACCAGTTTCATTTACATGAGAGAGCAAGAGCCATTAGATAGGTCCAAGATTGGTAAACCCAGCTTGGCCATTCCTTGCCAAAAGGAAAACTAGGCAGGTGTGCTGGAGGGTCAGTCGAAAATCCAAGGACCAAAATATACTCGATGTGTTCAGGCTCCTCCAGAAGCTAGGCATCTTCATTTGAATAGGCCCTGGCTATAGCCCCAAGTCCTACTGTGATCTCCTTCTCCAGCCTCAGTTATAAACAGGTCCCTGTTCCTGTTAGCACTTTCTGTATGGAAACAGCCAGCAGCAGTGGATACTGTTAAGAATTAATTACTTCCATCTCCTCAGCTTGAAGAAAGTACAAAGGGCAGTGGAGATCAAATTAGGGTCCGTGAGAGGAACTGGCTTATTTTAATTCATTAGTTAATTATTGAGGCAGACTAATGAAGTGGAAAGAGTGCCTGACTTGGATTTGTGTCCTCAGTTGAAAAATAACTGAATGGTCCATTCCCATCCTAGATCTATGACCCTCTAAAGTTCAGAGGGGGATAGAATGCTGGGCTTGGAGCCTTCCTGAAGACCTGAGTTCAAATGTGACTTCAGTTGCTTAGTAGCTGTGTGACCCTTGGCAAGTCATTTAACTTCTGTTTGCCTCAGTTTCCTCATTTGTAAAATGGGGATAAACATAGCACCTATCTCCCAGGATTGTTGTGAGTATAAAATGAGGCAGTATTTGTAAAAGGAGGGCAGCTAGGTGGCACAGTAGATAGAGTGCCAGGCCTAGAGTCAGGAGGACTCATCTTTCTGAGTTCAAATCTGGCCTCAGATACATACTAGCTATGTGATCCTTGACAAATCACTTAACCCTGATTGCCTCAGTTTCCTCATCTGTAAAATGAGCAGGCAAAGGAAATGGCAAACCACTCCAGTATCTTTGCCAAGAAACCCCCCAAATGGGATCATGAAGAGTCAGACACAGCTGGAATGACTGAACAGTACCAAAAATTAGTATTATTGTTATTATTATCATTAGTAGTAGTAATAGTGGTGGTAGTAGTAATAGCAATAGTGATAGTGGTGGTGGCAGTAGTAGTAATAGTAATAGTAGTAGTAGTAGTAGTAGTAGTAGTAGTAGTAGTAGTAGTAGTAGTAGTAGTAGTAATAGTAGTAGTAGTAATAGTGGTGGTGGTGCTGGTGGTGGTAGTAGTAGTAGTAATGGTAGTAGTAGTATTTAGCTCCTTTAAGGTGTGTTCAGGGAAGACTAGTACCTCTGCAGCGAGGGCTGCTGGGCCGTTTTCAGGCCTGCTTATTTACCTTTGGTGTCCACCTGTCACCCAACTCTCACCTGTGGCTCCAAGAAGCTGTAGCATGAACAGTGGCCACACCCTGGAAACCAGGTTGAGGGGAACTGAGCAGTCTCAAACCCTTCATCGAGTTAGGGGAGTGTCTGCCACAAGCGTGTGAAGACTCCCCCCCAGCAGAATGGACAGATAAGAACAAGGTGTTCCAATAGCCATGAAGGCAGCTGAAGCAGATGCTGTGGAAGGGTTAGAGCTTGGTCAGACATGGAAGGTGCCAAGGTCATCCCCTGCATCCATCACCAGTCATCTTGACTTTTGTCTTGCCACTGGACTTCAGCGGCTCTGGAAGAGAGAGTGAGGCTGATGATCTTGTGCACCTCTGCCTCACTTAAATCAAGTTTATGCTCTAGTCAAAAGACATCACCTGAGCTCATATTGGTCTGATCAGCCACAAATACCCCTTTACCCCAACGTAGTGATGTCATTTTGCTCCTTTTTGAGAAGGAAGGACAAAAACCAACCAACCAAGGTCAGAACACTTTGTTATGCTATTTCATCCAATGAAATAATATTCATAAAAAGCACTTTGCACAGTGCTTGGCACACAGTAGATGGTATATGATAAATACTTATTCCCTTTCCTCTTCATCCTTGCCACAAAAATCTGTGAGGTGAATGCCTTAGGCATTGTCACTCCCACCCTACAGATGAGAAAACTGCAGCTGAGTGACATTCTCAGGGTCACACAAGCAGTAAGTATCTGGAGGTAGGATTTGAACCCAGGTCTCTGGCTCCAGTGCTCAGCCCTCTGAGTTAAGCTCCTATTTTCTTTCCCAGCTTCTGCTGAGCTCGCTAAGGCTCCAAGTACTCCCTCCCCCCTCCCTTTTTCTTTTTTTTTCCCTTCTATGCAATTGTGCCTTAGGAAATGTTGTTTTTAAGCACCGAGTTGAAACTTCAGCATTCCTACCAATAATAACAAACTAGGACATATCCTCTGAGAAAGTTCACTGTGCAGCACTTGAGAATAGTATGTTCCAGGCCAAAGTGCTGAAGTGTTCGGGGACTGTGGCTCCTGGTGATACACAGGTGTTTACTGAATCCTGAGCAATTCCCTCCTGGAGAGAGGAGTTCTCTCTCCCCCCCCCTCTCTCTTCCCACCCCATGCCAGTTCTGTTTGATTGAACAGTCTAGTGGTTTTAGACTTGAGTCCACTTTTTACTGCCCTTGCTAAAGTACTCCAGTTCCAATAAAGGCAGCTCTATTGAGGTCAGATTTCCATCTTTAGAAAGGGCTTTTTTTCACTGTGGTTAACCCTTCCACATGCCCACTCTAGCCTCTGATAGCTAGGAGACCAGGAAAAAGTTTTTTTTCCCTTCCTTCCTTCTTTTCTTCCTTCCCTCCCTTCTTTCTTTTTCCTTCCTTTCTTTCTTTTTTCTTCCTTCCTTTCTTTCCTTCTCTCTCTCTTTCTTTCTTCTCAAAATTTAGCCTAAAGCTCTGTTGCCGAGATTTTTTTTTGGTGGGACAGTGAGGTAGCTCAGTGGATAGAGCACCAGCCCCTGAATCAGGATGGACCTGAGTTCAAATCAGACCTCAGACCAGACACTTGACATTTACTAGCTGTGTGATCCTGGGCAAGTCACTTAACCCCATTGCCTAACCAAAAAACAAACAAACAAAAACAGTGGAAAGACTGAAAGAATACGAAAACAAACAAAAAACAACAACAACAAAAAAAACCTCCAAGGAGATTTTTTTTCCTGAAGGGACCAAAGTGAGTGCTAACACTCTGAAACTGGTCTTACTTTGTTGTGTGAGTTGGTGTGTGAGTAGATAGTATTTTTACCTATTAGAGTCCTATTTCACATTAACCAAAGGAACTGGCTGTTTGACCCTATGGCATTTTGCCTCATGTTAGCCTTACCTTCATACAGGCTGTATCTCTTCCCACCCCCAATAGACCATAAGCTCCTTTTGTTGTTTAGCTGGGTCTGACTCTTTATGATGCCATTTTGGAGTTTGCTTGGAAGTGGTTTGCCATTTCCTTCTCCAGCTCATTTGACAGATGAGGAAACTGAGGCAGACAGGGTGAAGTGACTTGTCCAGGGTCCCACAGAGAGTAAGCATCCGAGGCCAGATTTGAACTCAGCAAGATAAATCTTCCTGACTCCAGGCCCAGGTCTCTATCCATTGAGCTACCTAGCTGCCCCATAAGCTTCTAGAAGGCAGGAACTATGATCAATTTTTCATGAAAAGCTGCTGGGGATCCACCTGGAGTCAGGAAAACCTGAGTTACCATCCTACCCCAGTCACTAGTTGTGTGACCCTGAGCAAGTCTTCAATACTGTGCCTCAGTCTCCTCATCTGTAAAATGGGGGCATCAATAGCACCTATCTCCCAGGGTGGTTGTGAGAGGATCAAATGAAGTAATATTTACAAAGTACTTGGCAAATCTTAAAGTGCTATATTAATGCTAGCTAGTATTATTAATTATATTTGTATACATTTAGAGCTGCAAGGGACTTTGGATGCCCCTCTAACTCCTTTACTTTAGAGATGAAAAAGCCATCAAGGGGCAGAGCTAGGGTTCAAAACCAAATCTTGTGACTCTATAGCCCATATTCTTTTTTTTTGTTTTGTTTTTTGGTGAGGTGATTAGGGTTAAGTGACTTGCCCAGGGTCACTAGTATTAAGTGTCTGAGGCTGGATTCGAACTCAGAAACTCTAAGGATGTTTTTTTAAAATTTTTAGGCAGTTGGGATTAAGTGACTTATCTAGAGTCACACAGCTAGTAAGTGTCAAGTGTGTGGTCTGAGGCCATATTTGAACTCAGATCCTCCTGACTCCAGGGCCAGTGCTCTATCCACTGCGACACCTAGCTGCCCCTACCCATATTCTTTTGACTGCACTATGTTGTAACTCCTCCATGCCACTGATTTCGTCAATGGAGGGAACTTCCTGTACCAAAGAGCTAATAGATGATTAGAGACTCATCTGCCACTTAGAGTAAAGTTACACGGGATAGTGCAGTGATTGGCTCATGGTCACACAGCCAGTTTGTCTCAGAAGCAGGTCTTAAACCTGGATCTTTCTGACTTCAAGTTTAGCTTTCTATGCTCTATACCATACTGTCCTCCCTGCTTATGAGACCCTGTAAGGAGAGCCTGGAGACAGGGCAAGCCAATTCGGAGTCTCTGACAATAGTCCAGGCACATGGTAATGGAGGCTGTAGTGGCTTCATGAGAGTGAAGAGTGGAGACTCAGAGGGATGTGTGGTGTAGGTAGAATCAACAGCATCCGGAGGGGGAGGGAAGAGGGAAAGATTCCTCCAAGGTGGTGAGCTCGGATGGCACCATTAACACAAAGAGTTAGGACTCAACCCTACGTCTTCTGACCTATCCAAATCCAGTGTCTTTCAGCTCTAGGATCTTGCCTCTCATTGGGCAAAACTGATTCAGTTGTCAGAGATAGAGTTGGAGGCATAGATGGTAGCTGCACACATATATCTTCTCTTCTTTTCTTTGACTTTTGCATCTCCCAGATATGCTGCCTGTGGTCAAAAGATATACTGTAATATGGGGTGTAGGGCAGCTGGGTGGTATAGTGGATAGAGCCTGGGCCTGGAGTTAGGAAGACTTTTCTTCCCAATTTCAAAGTTGACCTCAGACACTCCCTAGCTGTGTGACCCTGGGCCAAGTCACTTAATTCTGTTTGCTTCCATTTCCTCATCTGGTAAAATCAACTGGAGAAGGAAAAGGCAAATCACTCCAGTATCTTTGCTAAGAAAATCCCAAGTGAGGTCAGAAGAAGTTGGACATGACTGAAAAATGACCCAACAACAACAACAAAATGAAAAGATTTTTCCGGGTGACCTCTAACATCCATTCCAAATCAGAATCTATGGTGCTATGCTCAGTGAATCCTTTATCTATATCTCAGATTCCTATAAGTACGGTTATAGGCTAAAAGAGACCATAAAGGTCATCTGGCCCACTCCCTATGTTTTATAGCTGAGAAAAATGACACCGAGAGGAATTAAGTAACTTTACAGAATGTCTGAAATTGGAAGGCACTTCAGGGGCCTACATGTGATGAACGCTATTGCATCTGTTAAGAAATAATGGAATTTAAGAATACTGTTAAGGACTAAGCTGTATCAGTAGATGGTAGGTTGCAAATTTTCATTTCAAAGTAAAAATTATGATATCTGTTTGCATTTAAGGGACATTTACACTGATAAGAGAAAGAAAGTGTTTATTATCAAATATATTTCCTCATCAACTGACGGGCAAACCCAATGGAGGGTCATTGAGTCTTTGTTTAAAGATCTCAAATAAAAGGATACCCACCACCTGTGGAGGAGGCCTATTCTATTTCTGGATAGCTCTGATCGTTAGGAAGACAATAAGCTTAAATTTTCTTTGTTGTAGCTTCCCCGTTGTTCCTGGTTCTGCCCTCTGGGGGGCCAAGCAGAAGACAGTGGTCACTAAGTTGTTACTTTTTGTTGGTTTTGAACTCATGTCCTCCGGACTACAAACTTACTGTTCTTTCTATTATATTGTGGGTGCTTTTACCAACTCATTGGTGAAGTGGGGCATGAAAAGTTAAAATAATAACTGACATTTACATAGTACTCTGAAGGTGTAAAGGATGCTTTCCTCACAATAGCCCTGGGAGGGCCACTTTAGTCAGTCGGTCAACAAACATTTGTTAAGCACCTACTATATGCCAGGTACCACGCTAAACACTGGGGATACAAATACAAAATCAATTCAGTTGAGAAAGTTGATTCATTGAGTACCCTAGTCTATTCCAATCAGGATCAATCAATTTGATATGATTCTATAGGGGCAGTGATTATAAATTCCTTATCTTTGGCCCTGGAGCTGTGAGCTACAGATTGTAAATTCACTCACTTAATTATAGGAAGATAACTAGAGACCCTCTACTCTTGTTTTTCCTTGTCATGGTGACCAAGCCCAGTATGAGGGAGGTGATTCAACTACATGGAAAGTCTTCCAATTTATTTTTGTACCCCTGGACCATTCTCTCTTGTCCAACACCAGCAGGTGACCATCTTCTGACCACTCAGTCAGTTGAGATGCCCCATGCTTCACCCAGCCTAGGACCCCCCTGCTGATGTGTCATTTTTGGCCCTCAAAAGCAAGGTCTATCAACCAATGAGATTCTGTATTTCATCTTTCCTCTTTTGCATACTTCGGTATCAAACTCGATAAATACAAGGTCCTGGAAGAAGGGGGCATTTCAGATCACGAGGCAGATCTGAGGTCCACTCCATTAGAGGGGACCATGGACACTTTAATAAAGTGCCATTGCCTCAGGGCTCTGCCTCAGTCTCTTTTATTGTAGGATGGACAATTATAATCCTCACATAAATTGATAAGGTTTTATTAAGCACCTACTATGTACCAGGCACTGTGCTAAGTGCTCTAGGTACAAAAAGAGGCAAAAAAAACCCCCAAACAAACCAACCCCCCACAAAAAAAAAAACCCAGTCCCTGTCTATAAGAAGCTCACAATCTAATGGGGATAAACAACATGCAAAAGGATTTAAAAAGGGGAGGGGGAAGCTGAGGAAGGTCCTCAAGTAGTATAGCCAGGTGAGAAATGAAGAGATGTTCTGAAATGGAATGATGTGAGTGCCATAAGACTGGTCACAGAAAAGAGATATGAGGTGGAGACTAAGAGAGATGTGTAGGGTATGAGCACAGAGGTGGGAGACATCACATCAGGTTAGAGTGCACAGCCAAGAGCTTCCCAGAGGAGAAGCCATGTGAGTCTGACCCTATGCTCTCAGTTAGTAAGGAGGAAGTCACACAATTATTCTGACTAGATCTACTACAAATCGCTATTTAACCTCAACTAGGCCCTTACTACAGCAAGGCAATCCTATTCCTCCCCAGGTAATTTCCTTTTGGTCCCCCATCAGCTATTCCATTTCTTTTCTTCTTTCCTCAAGCTTCCCATACTACCCTCTGAGCAGAGGCCCTTACCTCATCCTTTGGTGAGAAAATAGAAGCCATTCACCCATCAACTCTCTTCTTCCCTATTATACATCTTAAAACACTTTGCTATCAACCTCCAGTCTCATCTCCTTTGCTCCAGTCTGCATATGTATGACCCCCAGATCTAGATATCAATCCTGAGTCTCTGCTTGAGTATCAATCCTGCATCATCAACTACTATTAGATATTTCCCAGGGGATGTCCCACGGTATCTCAAACTCAACACGTCAAAAAAACCCAACCAACTTCATATTTTCCCCCAAACCCATCTCTTTTCCTAACTTACTTAATCCTGTTGAGTGAGCCACCATCTTTCTAGTCATCCAGGTTCACAATCCCAGTGTCATCCTCAATCTTCATTCTACTTTGCCCCCCATATCAGTTGACCAACTTTGTCACGTCTACCTCCACAGCATCTCTTGCATCAGCTCTTTTCTCTCTTCTCATATAACCTTACCCTAATTCAGTCCCTTGTCCAATGGCCTCTTAATTGGTCTCCCTGTAAACAATCTCTTTTCTCTCCAAAGAAGCTGCCAAAATGATGTTCCAGAAGCACAGTTCTGACCTCCCCTGCTCAATGACTTTTTTCTTGTGGCTGGACTTCAGTGACTTGAGAAGAGAGAGTGAGGCTGATGACTTTGCCCAGATCTGCCTCACTTCAATTCGGTTCACGGGCAAGTTGAGCCATTCCTCTTGAAAAATAAAGGAGGAGCCAGGAAACAGCAAACTAAAGACATTCCTCATCACCTCCAGGAGAAAATTTAAAGCCCTTCCGAATATAGCTCTGGACTACCTTCCAGGGTTTGTGGAACCTTTCTTCTCATACTTTCTATTCCAAATAACAGATCTGTTTGCTGTTCTTCCTGCACAACATTCCATCTCCTGTCATTGCCTTGGGGAGCCCTCATGCCTCTGCTGCTGCTAAGGATCCCTATCCCCTAGTTAGCTGCCAGTGTCTGCCTCCTTTCCAAGTTACTTTGTATCTTGTAAAAAATATTTATTTTATCAATATTATTTTGTACATGTTGTTTCCCCCAAATAGAATGTAAGCTCCTTGAGAGCAGGATCTCTCTGTCTCTCTGGTCTCTGTTTCTGTCTCTGTCTCTTTCTCTCCCTCTCTTGTCCTCCCTCCCCCCATCTATCTCTTCCTTCCTCTCTCTCTTGGTGTCTCTGTCTCTCTCCTTTCTCCTCTTCTCTCCCTCCCTCCCTCCCCCATCTCTTCCTCTTTCTCTCTCTCTCTCTCTCTCTCTCTCTCTCTCTCTCTCTCTCTCTCTCTCTCTCTCTCTCTCTCTCTCTCTCTCCCTCTCTCCCTCTCCTTATTTTGTGCCTAGCACATAGCTGAAACTTAGATGATTCTGAGCCCTCGAAAACAGGAAGTTTTAACCTTTAGTATGTCATGGATCTCTTTATCAGTCTAGTGAACATACACACCGTTCTCAGGAAAATGTCTGCAATGCCTATAATTAAGGAAATGCTGAATTTAAGTTGGAGGTTAGTGAAAATAATGACATATGTGTGTGTGTGTGTGTGTGTGTGTGTGTGTGTATACACACACACACACTTTTTTTTTTTAGTGAGGCAACTGAGGTCAAGAGACTTGCCCAGGGTCACACAGCTAGTGTCAGGTGTCTGGTCTGAGACAGGATTTGAGCTGAGGTCCTCCTGACTATGGTGTTGGTGCTCTATCCACTGCGCTATCTGGCTGCCCCTTATATGTATATTTTTTTCCATTCAAGTCTATAGACCCCCTAAAATCTGTCCACAGACCCCAGGCCTGTTCTATCTAGTTGATAATTTGAAAGAGCTTAAATGATCATTACTCTTACTTATACCTGTCCTCCCCAAACACACGCATTTTTATGGAATCAGTATCACTTTTAAAGCCAGGAAAGCATTCCAGAACACAAGAAATTCAATGAAATTCAGTAGAACAACAAAATTATTAGCAGGAATGTTCTAAAGCCAGCTCCACCCTGCTCAGGAGACCTGATTGTTAAAATTTTAGTGTGAGCATTTATACCTTGGAAATCTGCAAGCAGTGCAAATCAGAGCTTGTTTTATTGTTTCATTGATTAAGAAAGTGATAGGGGCAGGCAGCTAGGTGGCACAGTGGATAGAGTACTAGCCCTGGATTCAGGAGGACCTGAGTTCAAATCCAGCTTCAGATACGTAACACTTACTAGCTGTGTGACCCTGGGCAAGTCACTTAACCCCATTTCCTAGCCAAAAAAAAAAAGTGATGGAGAAAAATGTTCATTCAAAGTATACTTAAAAGTGTATTCTGCTTTCTTAGAGTGTTGTTAAACATTTACCAGCATACTCCTGAAATTTTGATTTAAGATCTATCTTGTCTAATCCCTTATTTTACAGATGAGGAATTGAGGCCAAGATAAGTTAAGTGACATGCTCAAAATCACACAGGTAGTAAGCGACAGAGATTGATTTTGAAGCCAGGCAATAATGCAGATTAAGCTTAAAAGTATGTTCTGTGTGATTCCCCGCCCCCCCCAGCTGTTTGTTAAACATTTATCAACATACCCTTGATTAAGGGTCACAGTATAGAGACCATTGTGTGACACATTTCGAGATGCAAGAATTTTTTAAGACACAGTCTTTGCCTTTGTGGAACTTACATTCTAGTAGAGAGCTCTAGTTCTAGATTCTAGAACATATTCAAAAAATAACTATGGTATGAAATAATATATAAGTGCATTATGAAAGTTCAAGCAGAGTTGTATATAGTCACAGGGGAGAAAGGCCCCCAGCAAAAGAGGGCATCAGAGAAGACTATTTAGACGGTACCTTTAAGTTGGGATCTAAAGGATGTTTGTAAAGTCAGTGGGCAAGAGGGAAGAAGGGGAACTAAAATGTTACTCTAATCCAGCAGAGTCATATTTTTGAAAAGGTGAGTTTTCTCCATGCCTCTCAGTTTATGCTATATGAGACGGCTTTCTGTCCTTTTCTAATGAGCTCTCTGGTTCAAAAGGAGTGATACTTTCTCCTGTGTGTTCTTCAAACCAAGGCATAATCACTCTTGGGAATCTGGAGGGATTGCTATGTTGGGGGATGCCCAAGTCCAGCTGTAAGGCTTTTCCCTTTTCCAGTAGTATATGAAAAGACCAAAGAGCCATTATGTTGTAAACTGAGGTCTTCATAGTGAGTTCTGCTCTCTGACATTTACTGAGCAGGAAGCGTCCACTTGCTGCTTTCTCAGACTGCAGCCTGAGACTTTGTTCTTGTTCTGAAGGGGCAAAGTAGAGCGGAAGGACCAGTAGACATTCGGTAGACTTACTGAGCTCATCAGTGGCTGGCTGAGTTGTCGATAAACATCAGACCAACCGTGTAATAGCCAATTAAAATCCTTCTTGGTTGACCTGATGCTTCTTGACAGCTCAACTAGACAGTGATGTCGGTTTAAAAACCAAAACAAAACTTGAGCGATTTGTTCCTACCACTAATTCCTGTGGGCCATAATTGTTCTTAGGGCTCCATTAGTAAAATTTCTCCATGTAGTGAGTATACCCTGGCTTATAGAGCCAGATGGCAGCACTCCCCCTTAGAGTTCTAGGGGTGCCCTAAGGGATTGTGGGGTGTCACTTCTGTAATATTGTTATTCGCTGAAGCCCTCATCTGTTGGCTTTTACCCACTCTTAGCCACCAGTGACTGATGAGCACCTTGATTCCATTTAACCAATTATCATCAATTAGCTTGTACAAAGGGATGTCTGCTTAGAAGACAGCGGTAACAAAAGAACAAACATTTTCTCCCAGTTCCTTGGGGAACACTACATTGCTTATGCCACCTCGGTCTCCAGGGACATTGGGCTCAGACTCAGGGTAGTTTTTGTATGACAGTGGTTCCATCAAGGAAGCCAGGTGGTACAGTGGATAAAGTGCTGGACCTGGACTCAAGAAGACCAGGGTGGAAATCTGGCTTCAGTCCCCCAACTGTAAAATGGAAATAACAACAGCACCTATCTCCCAGCTTGTTCTGAGGATCAAATGAAGTAATTTTGTAAAAGGCACTTAGCACAGTGTTTGGACAGAGTAGATGCTGTATAAATGCAAGTTATTGTTGTTGTTATTATTATTATTTTATGTCCATTTCCAGATGCTGGATGAATGCTGGATTAGTCCTCATTTCACTGCCACTGGACTGGGTGCTACAAGTCATTCCCAAGGTCACTCCTTGCTCTTTAGAACATTGATACTGGAATGACTGCAAAGCCTAAACTCAGACTCCTTGACTCTCAGAGTTTCTCTTTCCTGACTTTTTGAAGATCATAATGTCAAAGCCCCCAGATTAATTTTCTTCACACAAAATGAAAATAACAAATAATAAGGTGAAAGGTTTGAGGGCCATATTCAAGAGCTCACATGTTGGTCTAAAAGGGGAGAAGGCCCAAGGCCCTCTCTCCACCATCTTATAGCATTGACTCTTACCAGACACAGTCAACGAGGGCATCAAATCAAGAGAGAGCAGCTGAAGAGAATGCTCAATGCCTCTTGAAAGCCTCCAGTTCCAGTTCCATAACCACAGACAATCAAAAAGACTGCTAGTCATCATGTGGTTAGCAGATTGGAACTAGTTAGAGACCATCTGGGACAGCTAAGTGGTGCAGTGGATAGAGCATCAGACCTGGAATCAGGAAGACTCATCTTCATAAGTTCAAATCTGGCTTCAGACTCTTACTAGCTGTGTGATCCTGGGCAAGTAACTTAACCCTGTTTGCCTCAGTTTTCTCATCTGTCAAATGAGCTGGAGAAGGAAATGGCCACTTCAGTGTCTTTGCCAGGAAAACCCCAAATGGGGCCACCAAGAGTTGGACACAACTGCAAAATGACTGAACAGCAATCCTATTCTCCAGTCTCTCTTCAAGGCACTTCCTTTAGATATCATCATGACTTTCCTGGGTGCAGGTTCCCAGACTCTTCTCCATGGGGAATTGATGTCAGAGATATAATGCATGTGCCAGTCCCTTTTCCTCTCACATGACCCTACTTCCAAAGAATTTTTTGTGCTGGGAAACTGGTTTATTTTCATACATATTTGACTTGAAGTCCAAACTGATTTGGTAATGATCTCTTTGGCAGAATATGGAGATGTAAGGAATGTAGGATTATTTCAAGTTTCACAGCATGAGACATTAAGTACAAATAGAAACTAGCTAAGAAGAGGGAGTGATTGAGCCAAACAAGAGCTGACCTAGACTTTGGGCTCAATGGAAGAACTGACTCAAACTATTTTGGTGCTTTGAAAATAAATTCATTACCTCCTTTTTCCATTTCTTCTGGCAGGACAGTTGAATGGTTGTCATTATCAGTGTCTGTTGATTTTTACTGAGATTCCAAAATGTGTTAGATCCTTCCCTGAAGCAGTTGGAGACGTTGCTTTAAGGAACTTGTATTCTCCACTTATTATTATTTTAACTATTGTTCTTGGCATTGGCAACCCAGATGGGTCTTCATAATTTTTAAAGTGCTTGTATGCCTATTCTAAGTATTGTAATACTTTGCATGTAGTATATGGTACCTTGGAAAGAGTCAGAAATACAGTACATAGTCCCTCTGAGCTCTGGCTCCACAACTGGTAACATGGCTAAACGTACCAAGAAGGTTGAAATTGTTGGTAAATATGGAACATGTTATGGTGCATCCCTTAGAAGAATGGTGAAGAAAATTGAGATTAGCCAGCATGCCAAATATACCTGCTCTTTCTGTGGCAAGACCAAAATGAAGAGACAGGTTGTGGGTGCTGGGAATTATGGATCCTGTATAAAAACAGTAGCTAGTGGGGCATGGACCTACAATACCACCTCTGCCGTCACAGTCAAATCTGCCATCAGAAGACTGAAGGAATTGAAAAACCAGTAAAATCTTCTCATCAAATATCTCTAGCCCATAGTCAACAATAAATGGGTTAATTTATGGAATAAAAATCACTTTGGTTCTTTAAAAAAAGAAATAGAGTATATTGAACTTTGGATTTGGAGTCAGGAAAACAAAATTCAAGTCTCCTCTCTACCACTGTGTGATCGTGAACAAATCAGTTCCCCTCTCCTAGCTTCAGTCCCCGTGTCTCTAAAATGGGGATAATATCTGCCCCACTTACCTCACAGGGTGGCTCATAAGATCAAATGACTACCTATGTGAACATGTGTTGGAAATAATAAAGCATCAATGTAAAATGTTATTATTATTATCTTCCTTATTATTATTTGAGTCTTGCAACAGCCAATCTAGGGAGGTAGGACAGGTATTGTTGCCCCCAAATATAAGTTGAACTACTTAAAAGAAATCTTTATTAAAGGGAAAAAAGGTATACATTGAAAAATATCATCTATTATTAGCCACACTCAAATTATATGTCAGATTTGGAGGAAAAGTGAACATTATATTTAATGGCATTATTTTTTTTTATTCATTCATTTATTTAGTAGCATTTTATGAATGTTTTTTGGCCTAAAATATTTTAACTCCTTTTGGTTTTTTTTACATCACAGTCATTTTATACTTCTCCCTCCTGTATTTTGCTATAGCAAAGAAAAACAAGTAAGCAGAAGCATATAGTGCAATGACTCCATTTGGCAGCATACATCTAACTGTCCTCACCTGTCTGCTATGAGGCAAGATATGTTTCATTATCTGTTCTTCCAGGATGTCATTGCTTTTTTCAGTTACTCAGAATTCTGCTTTTTAGTGATCTTCTCGTACATTGTTGTGGTAATTGTTAATTCTGGATCAGTTCATGCAATTCTTCTCATATGTCTTTAAATTTTTCATATTTGTCATTTCTTATTGCAGTTAGGGTCCATTATATTCACATACTTAGAGATTTCCCCCTCCAATTGGTGGGGAGGGAGGGAGGGAGAGAATAAGCATTTATATAGCACTTACTACGTGCCAAGCACCTTTTTATTTTTACAAATGAGAAATTATCTTATTTGATCCCCACAACAATCCTATGAAATAGGTGTTATCATTACATTCGCAGCTAAGGAAACTGAGGCAGAGAGGTCACATGGCTTGCCCAGGCTTACACAATTACTGAGTGTTTGGGGCTGGTTTGAGCTCAGGTCTTCCTGACTGCATGCACAGCACTCTATCTACTGAGCCACCAGCTCTGTGAGGAAGCTGTTTCTCTTTTTTATTATTATTATTCATTTATTTTGATTTATCAACAATCACTTCCATAAGCTTTTGAGTTTTAAATTTTTCTCCCCCTCCCTCCCCAAGACAGTGCACAATCTGATATAGGCTTTACATATACATTCCTATTAAACATATTTTCACATTAGTCATATTGTAAGGAAGAATTAGAACCAATAGGAGAAACCACAAGAAAGAGGAAACAAAACAAAACAGAAGAAAAAAAAAGAGCAAATAACATGCTTTGATCTGCATTCAAACTCCATAGTTCTTTTTCTGGATGTGGATAGCATGTTCCATCATGAGACTTTTGGAGATGTCTTAGATCCTTGTATTACTGAAAAGGGCTAAGTCTATCAAAGTTAGTCATCGCACAAAGTGGCTGTTACTGTGTACAATGTTCTCCTGGTTCTGCTTACTTCACTCAGCATCAGACCATACAAATCTTTCCAGGTTTTTCTGAAGTCTGTCTGCTCATCGTTTTTTTTTTTGGGGGGGGTCTAAGCGATGAGGTTAAGTGACTTGCCCAGGGTCACACAGCTAGTAAGTGTTATGTGTCTGAGGCTGGATTTCAACTCAGGTCCTCCTGAATCCAGGGCCGGTGCTCTATCCACTGCGCCACCTAGCTGCCCCCTCATCATTTCTTACAGCACAATAGTTTTCCATTACATTTATATACCACAACTTGTTCAGCCATTCCCCAATTGATGGGCATCCCCTCATTTTCCAATCCTTTGCCACCATAGAAAGAGCTGCCGTAAATATTTTTTGTACATGTAGGTCCTTTCTCCATTTTTCTGATCTCTTTGGGATACATACCCAGAAGTGCTATTGCTGAGTCAAAGGGTATGAACCTTTTTTATAGCCCTTTGGGCATAGCGAGGAAGTTGTTTCTAACACTATTCTTTGATAGCACAGAAAGAGTTGTGATGAATATTTTGGTATCCAATCCCCTTCTGCTGTTTCTGGTGGGTACAGAATAGACTTGTATTATTCAGATTTCTTTTCCTTTGTATTTAAAGCTCTTTCTCCTGTTCACACGTAGAATTTGTTATTATTGGAATTGTTAAGTTCAACCACTGTGACCAATGCAACCAAAATTAAAGGAAAGCAGAAAACTGGAGAAAAAATTTTGAAACAGGTATCTTTGCAACAAGGCCTCATTTCTCAAATATATAGAGAACTGAGTCAAATTTGTAAAAATACATTCCCCAGTGGATAAATGGTCAAAAGATATGAACAGGAAGTTTTCAGACAAGAAATTAAAACTATAATCACATGAAAAAAATGCTTTAAATCACTATTGATTAAAGAAATGAAAATTAAAACAATTCTGAGGTACCACCTCACACCTATCAGATTGGCTAATATGACAAAAAAAGAAAATGATGGATATTGTAGAGGATGTAGGAAAACTGGGACACTAATGCACTGTTGGTGGAGTTGTGAACTGATCCAACCATTCTGTAGAACAATTTGGAACTATGTCCAAAAGGCTATAAAACTGTGATCCGGCAATCCCCTTTGATCCAGCAATACTACTGCTAATTCTATATCCACAAGACACCAAATGGGGGGGAAGAGGACTTATTTGTACAAACATATTTATAGCAGCTCTTTTTGTAGTGGCTAAGAATTGGACACTGAGAGGATGCTCATCAATGGGGGAATAGCTAAACTAGATGTGGTATGTGATTGTGATGGAATATTATTGTGCTGTAAGAAATGATTAGCAGAATGACTTCAGAAAAACCTAGAAAGATTTGTGTGAACTGATGCAAAGAAGTTAGCTGAACCAGTACAGAGTAACAGCAATATTGTATGATGAAGAACTGTGAATGACTATCTGAAAGGACTCCTGATGAAGCATGCTACCTCTAGAGAAACAACTGATACTGTCTGAATACAGACTGAAGCATGTTGTTTTTCTGTTTTCTTCCTTTCTTTCTTCCTTGAGTCTTCTTGTACAAAATGACTACTATGCAAATGTTTTACATGACTACATATGTATAACCTATTATATTGCCTACCATCTCGGGGTGGGGAGAGGAAGGGAGGGAAAGATAGAATTTGGAACTCAAGACTTAAAAAAAAATTTGTTTTGACATGTAATTGGGGGGAAATATTGTATCATAAAAATAAGATATATATATATATATATATATATAAACAATTAATAAATATATATAAAATTAAAAAATAAATTCAACCACTATGTATCTTAGCATTTGCAGCATGGTGTTTGCTGTATCTATTTGCTTTTTCCTGGAGGTGATCTATGGATGTCTTTGATTGGTACTTTGAAGTTCTGAGCAATTTTCTTGTATCATTTCTTGCATTATTATATTCATTTTTTGACTTGTCATGTTCACTTGGGTGGTCTATAATCCTTAAGCTGTCTCTTTGCATCCTGTCTTCAAAGTAAATGTTTTACTTGCATAGAGATCATGTTTTCTTTTAATGTTATTCTTTTTGGTTCTCTTCTTCCATATTGCTCTCTATTCTGCATATTGTATTCTTAATCAATCTTCCTCTATTTTGTTTCTTTGTGAGACTTATCAGAACCTTTCTGTTCTGGCCATTATTTCTGCTGTGGAAGTAATAAATTCTATTTTTAAAATTCTTGTTTCTCTTTAAACCATTCAGGAAGAGCCTGCTATTTCCATGATTTCTTGGGAATACACAATGTCCTCTGCCTCATCAGGTATTCATTCATTTTCTTTTGTCTTAAAATATTAATTCATAGATGTCTGTACTCTTTTGGGTGATCTGGAGGCCGTATTCCCTTTTGTTATTAATATCATTCCTGTTTATTTGCTTATGCTGAAGATTTTTAACTAATTTTTCTTCTTCTTGAAATCTTTGGTAATTTCAGCCTTTTTTGTCTTATATTTCGCTATCTCTCCCTTTCTCATTCATATCCCTTTAATAGCAGTTTCCCTCAGGGTTGCACCCTTACCTCAGCCTCATCCCATTTTGGGCAATTTATATTTCATAAGCATTAGCTGAAGTCCCAAATGACTTCTAGGTCTGGATCCAATTGGATCCTGGACTCTCTTTCAAGAACAGGGGACTGCTAGCCCTGCACACATATACTCACTTACACAAATACACATGTATGCTACCCAAGTTCCCTGTGTTCCTTGGTTCTCTGACTAAGCTCTCTTGCAGGACAGAATATTGCTATATTGCTGTCCCAGACAGGACAAGCTTCTGCTTTTTTATTTTCTTTGGCACTGGATGAGAGTAGGGGAGGTAGAGATGAGGTGTGTTTGGTTTTTTTTAACAAGCTGCACCAGCTTGTGCTGCCATACCTGACTATTATGGACAATGTGAGAAGGGATGCTGTGTGAGCACATTAGGTATTAGGGAATATGGCCTCCAGATCAGCCGAAAGAGTAGACAATATGCAGAATAGAGGGTAATATGGAAGAAGAGAACCAAAAGGATTCACTTAAGAGAAAACATGATCTCTATGCAAGTACAAGGCTCTCTACTCTTAGTTCATCAGATTATTACTTTGTTGGTGGTGGTGTCCTAGACTGTGGAGGCAGCTGAAATTGCTTCATCTTTTGTACATAATTACTATTTTGGAGAAGTTTGAGAGGTTGTAAAGATCAGAGAAAATGTCCAGTCTTCCATTTTTTTTTTAATCACATGACCCAGAATGCCAAATGTTTTGGTATCTATGAGACTTTTATTTCTGCCTTTGACCTCTTTATGAGTCTGTGCACTGTAGTGAGATCACTATTGGAAATGGACAATTTAATTACTTTTCTTGCATAATTTCAGATCGATAGATGTAATGTTTAGATCACTTGACACCACCACCAAAGGTATGTCAGTGTGCCTTGTCTTCCCTGGCCCCTCTAACTCTGATTGTTCTCATTCTTTGTCAATTTTCTACAAAGAGAACTTAAACCTCAGAATTGTGATAATTTTCACTTCTCTGGCTATTAGCATTCTTCAAGTGATCATTTGTAGTTTTCAATTCATGTTTTGAAAACTGTTCATAGCCTTTGGCCATTTATCTATTGGGAAGAATTATTGTTCTTTGAGAGATGAAGAAGTGGAGACTTACAAAGTGACTTGCTAGACATCTTACTGCAAAGGACTGGCAATGCCAAGATAAAAATACAGGCCTCCTTTACCATCGTGCTTTTCACTACAACATCCTGGCTCCTCTCTTCTAACTTCTTTCATGCTTCTTTTTCTCCTTGACTCTCACTCTTTTTCTCCCTCCCTCTCTTTCTTTTATAATTGCTTTTATCCCCAAATAGACAGCAAAGAATTGAATTTTGTGCCCAAGTAAGTAGTAAACACCCAGCACGGCCCTTGCATTCTGCCTGGATACGAGGATAATAAAAATTCACAGTGAGGATGTTAAGAATGCTGTTCTGTAGCCAGGATGACAATGCTCCGCCCCACTCCCAAAGTTATCTTCTTTTCATTTTGTATATATTTTGCCTATACTTGTATTTGTATAAGTTGTCTCCTTTAGGGCAGGAGTTTACTTTTGTCTTTGTATCTCTAGTACTTCACATGATTCCAGGCACACAATAAGCACTTAATAAATGCTTGTTAGCTGATTGAATGAATCTTTTAACCCCATAGAATATGAAGTAATGCTGGGCCTGACTAGATGTTATAGGCCATCTAGGCATATTAGTTTGTAGTCACAATGTTAATTTATCAAAAGTAATAGGGAAAAGTGTCTCTTATCATACATCCTATCCTCCCCTACCTTGTATCCTGGGTGACTCCTTGTCTCAACTACCCTTTATCTCTTCTTTGTCCTGAGATCACTGGAAAGTGGGCTTGAGGGATAGGTAGGTAGTACTGACAGCAAAGTTTCCAACTGGAGTGAAGGAAGGGGTGCCAGCTACATTCCTTACCCTGCTGGGAATCCCAGCAAACTTAGGTCAGGGGGTTATGGTGGAGAGAAGTGGTCTCCCAAATAGTCTGTGAGTCTGGTTTTCTTATAAAATGCATGACTTGGATAATTCAAGCATCCATAATAGATATAAACAGTTTTGATTAACTAAAGCTCTGTATTTCCAACAGAACCTCTTAAGAAAAAATATGAGAGCTTAGCAATAGAGATGTGAATAGAAACATAATTCATTTAGAGATTGTTCTTCCTGCTTGTTTATATCAGTCAGCATTCTTTCTTTAGTCATGACATTTATATGTAAATGCCTGTTTGAATTTACATTGGGCTTGTAGTATAGCAAAGATGTGATTAGATGTGATTTTATACACCAAGAACTCTGTGATAATGGGTGAAATAGACATATGGTTTTGAAGTGCTCACACATGACAAATATTTGAGATTTGTTTGTGCTAATATAAGCTGAAATTCTAGTTATGTTGGTGACCTTCAGGTGCATTAGTGGACTGAAGGAAACAGAAAGGACACCAATCATGACACAAGGCAGGGCAGATCACAAAGTGACAGCTGACAACAGCATGCCTCAGCTGGCTCTCATACTAAGGCACAAAGCCAAGACTTCTGTGGCCAACGTATCCAGGAGTGTGTTCAATACAATTAGTCCCAACATCTTTTAAAATGAGCACCTTCAAGGAAAATGCCAGAAAGTGGTACAGTGAGTAGATGAAGCCAGGAATAGTTGGATTCAAATATCCCACCTCTCCCTTTGATACTTCTTAGCTGTGGGGCCCTAATAGGTAAGTGATGTAACCTCTTTAAGGCTCTGTTTCCTCATCTGTAAAATAATGATATTGATACCTGGAGTATCTGCTTCACAGAGTTGTGAAAGTCAAATGAGATAGTATTAGTTAAGCATCTTAGAAGCTTTAATATATATGTATATGTACATGTGTATATACACGTATGGTATCTATCTATCTGTCTGTCTGTCTGTCTGTCTGTCTGTTTGTCTGTCTATCTATCTAATCAGGTTTTGTTTTGTTTTAGCCTGAGCCTGTGATTTCATTGATATAGATATTGGTATTTGTTCTCCAGTGGAGAACACTTCCACTTGCTCTGCACCTTATAAAATTAGAAAATTTTATAGATCATGGGGCAACTAGTTGGCGCAGTGGATAAAGTGCTTGGCCTGGAGTCAGGAAGACCTGAGTTCAAATCCAGCCTCAGACACTTACTAGCTGTGTGGCCCCAGGCAAGTCACTTAACCCTGTTCGCCTTAGTTTCCTCATCTGTCAAATGAGCCAGAGAAGGAAAAGATAAACCACTCCAGTATCTCTGCCAAGAAAACCCCAAATGGGGTCATGGAAAGTTGGACATGACTGAAACAACTCAACAATAACAACAACAATGATGACGACAATGATGATGACAATCACTTAGGGACAGAGTGACTTGTTCAGAGTTACATATCCAGTATGCAGCAAAGAATAGACTTGAACTCAGGTCTCCAAGACCTGCTTTCTGTCTGCTACATCATTATTGCCTCTCACCATGTCAGTTATCATCATCATCATCATCATCATCATTACTATTATTATCTCTAAGAGTCCAATGGATATTCGCTGAAAAACATGTGTGCATAGCATCTTAAAAACATCATTCCTTTGTGAATTGACCCCACTATTCTGAAAGTAGTTTGGAATTGTGCTAAGAAAGTGACTAAAATGTCCAAACTCGTTGACTCCAGGACTCTTCTACTAGGGAGATAACCCCAAGGAAGTCAATAATAAAAAGATAGGTCCCATATAGACCAAAATATTCATAACAGCACCTTTTGCAGTAGCAAATAACTGGAAACAAAATACATTTCCATCAACTGGGAAATGACTAAACAAATTATGGTACTTTGATGTAACAGAATATACTACTTCTTCCTAGGAAATGATGGATATGAAGAATACTGCAAACTATGGGAAAATAGATGAAGAGATGGAAAGTGAAGTAAACAAAACCGGCAAAATATACCCAATGACTTTGGCAGTGGAAATGGAAAGGATGACAACAAAACAATTGAAAATGAATGCTATCGAATTATAAAGAGAGAGATTAGAATGTATCTCTCTCCCTTCTTTGTAGAGATGGGGGACAATGGGTGTGGAGCACTACATATTAGACTTGGTTAAACTGTTGGTTAGTTTGACCAAACTGGTTTCTTTTCGTATTTATTATTCTTTGTAATAAAAAATGGCTCATTGAGAGAAGAGGGTGGAAAGCACACATTAGTAAATATAGGTGATGTAAAAGCAAAAGAGTAGGGGCAGCTAGGTGGCACAGTGGATAGATCACTGGCCCTGAAGTTAGGAGGAACTGAGTTCAAATCCGGCCTCAGGCACTTGATACTTACTAGCTGTGTGACCCTGAGCAAGTCACTTAACCCCATTGCCTAGCCAAAAAAACCCAAAACACAAAAGAGCCCCATGTTTTGTGTTTTTTTGGTAAGGCAATTGGGGTTAAGTGACTTGCCCAGGGTCACACAGCTAGTAAGTGTTATGTGTCTGAGGCCGGATTTGAGCTCAGGTCCTCCTGAATCCAGGGCCGATGCTCTATCCACTGCACCACCTAGCTGCCCAAGAGCCCCATATTTCTTCAAAGTACTTAAAATATTTGTTTTATATTAAAGATTGTCCATTATTACTACTACTTCAGAGACAGAAGTCAGAGTAAATGTGATTGGACTCCTAGGACAATTGATTAATATGTTTAACTATCTTCAATAGCCAAATGGGTAATCTCTGGGAAGTCTATGTGTACACATGAGTATATGTATGCACATATCTTCATATGCATGTTTATATGCACATGTACACACATGTGTGAAAATGTACATACACACATACATTTATTTACACATACAAACACTTCAGTCTCTACCCATTTCCCATTACATAGCAGAGTCATTGGCACTGACATTGTAAGAACTTAAGAAATACTTTTTCTTTCATGTGAGTATGTACTTGTGTAGTATGTTAAAAAATTGTGCTACCCAAAGCACTGGGAAACATTTGTGTCAATTTCACATGAGTGGTTCATCTCCCTGTTTTACTGCAAACTACTTTCTCTGACAGAATCAGATAGGAAGGAATGAGGCTCTTGTCTCAGGCCAAGGTTGCTCATCAGTATTTAAAGAAATGCCTTCAAGCAAGGATTCAGGTGTGAATCTCTTGGTTCTGAGCGAGTAATACTTTCGTTGAGCTGCTTCTTGTTTTCCAATGGGGGCAAACCCACTTCGCTGCCACTGCTCATTTGAGGAGGCATTTCCATGAGAGTTGCAACTTAAACCAACCAATGGGACGCCAGGGCATGTTATTTGTGTTTTGCAGACATTGTGTTACCTGATACTCTAGTCTCACAGCCAGAACATTTAGCTTTGGGCTGGTGCTATTAGAAGGTGCTAAGGAAGAGCTCCATTCATCTGTGGTGACTGGTTACTCTCAATTAGCTTCCATTTAAAATAGGAGATGAATTGTAAACTAGCTTCCAACTCATTCATTGTACTACATTGTAGCACATTTCCAATAACTTAAATTCTTCACTAATGGTATTATTTGGCTCTTGTGGAGGGGAAGTTACTCAGGGAACTGTTCTCAGGAAGGCAAAATAGATGAATGAATCAATGAAAAAGCAATAATTAAGCACTTGCTATGTTCCAGGCACTATGCCAAGGTAGATAGACACACATACATAGATGCATCCATATACATATGTACATTTGCAAATGTTGCAATACACACACACACACACACACACGCACACACACACGCACAAGCACATAAGAGAATCCAAGCAAGACTACTCACAATCTACTAGGAAAATATAATACACGTTGAAGAGTGATGGCCAGAAAGAGCCAAAGAAGTCAAAGTAGACATAATTGGAATCATAGGACAATTGATATTTTTGTACCAGGAAGGCTAATATGTGTTTGATTATTGTTCTCAGAGATAGAAAAGGGAGTAATGGAGGAACAGAGAGTATACATTTGATAGCCTGGCATGGAAATGGCTTGGAAGTGGCATGGTGGTCCTGAGACAAGGGAAAGATAAGGTAAAAGCTCACCAATTCACTGACCCTGGCTTGATCTTACAATTTGTGAAGAGTGACATCTGTTTTATACTAACAGGGCTGGTTTCTAAAGGGCCATTTTTGGGACTTGATCATTCCAGGGGACCAGAGATTCAACCATTGGTATGGTTTCCTGGTAACTTGAGACAAAAAAAAAAATCCCAGCCCATTAGTTGGGATACCTCAGTCTCTAGGGAATTCCCACTGCAAGGGAAGCTCATTCTTCTTGACTGGGCACTGTCACAGTGATGAATGGTGAGGAACATAGTTCACTCATCAATGTTAATATCCTTTTACAATATTGTTAAGGCTTTGTGGCATAGTGGATAGCAAGCCTACCTTGTTGTTGCAAGGAAGATGTGGGTTTAGCTTCTGCCTCTGTGATCTCTCAGTTTTCTGGGCAAGTCTCTAAAACTATATATTGCAGAGAAGGTGCTGACTTGCACTGGTAGAGGGAGTTTCTTCATCCAAAGAGTTTTGTATACTAGTGAAATCCCAGGTCTAATCCTTACCAATATTGCTAAGTAAATCTTTTTCTATTGATTATATACCATTCAAGAGTATTTCTTTGCATTTCAATCCTGAGCCTAAATTATTGGACTAGCCTGAGTTAGGCCTGGTCCAGGGCATCATCACAGCCTTTTATACTATGTACACATATATCAGCCCCCTGGCCAGACAACAGGATAGTCCAGAAATATATGTAACACCTTTAGATTGGATTATGTGAACCTACCAGCTCCAAAAAATCTATGAAATTATAACTCCACAGCTATAAACATCAGAACTCCCTTGATGCTATCCCCAAAGGGAGGGTAACAAGAATGCATAAGGCCTCAAACATGATGATTACAAGGGATTCAGCCATATTCTAATGTTGTTGTACTATGCTCACCATCTCAGCAGGCCCCCATCTCACTCTATTATCTCACCCCTTTTCTCAGAAACTCATAAAATATTGCAACTTCTCCCCTAAAGCATCCTTTCTTGAGTCTATTTTCTTTTAGTGTACTGGCTTACACAGCCCCAGGCAGAAGTCTCATGGTAACCACTTGGATTCACAGAGGCTGCACCTATGTGCAGCCACTTGGGATAGTCTTTCTCTAGCTGTTGATGCTACGTGAACTCTATTCTTCCTCTGTGTCCCTCTGCATACCAAACTGATGGTAGAGGGTTTTTTTGGGCAATCAGAGATGGGGTTGCTGAATTTATAATACGAAGAACAAAGCTCTGAACAGGGAGAGGAGATACTCTGAGAAACTGGGAGGAGTCCTTCAAACACCTCTTAGATCTAGGTAGAACTAGAGAAGGGCAAAATGAGGAATGGGAGAGGAGCTATTTAAAGGACTCACAACCAAATGGCTAGGGGAAATGTGTCTAAATTCATCACTCTAGCTCTTCAAGGACACTTCCCTGTCTCCTGCTTCTCTAGTTCATCTCTCCATATCCACAACTCAAGTGCCATTGTGGTAGGGAGAAGAGAAAACCCAGGCAGATGACCTACTGTCTTATATTAGCCAACTTAAGGCTTTTCTTTTCCATTAGTTTGATAACTCAAAGCTGACTAGCTTTTTTTTTTTTTTCATTTCCTCTAGGGAGTAGTTATGGAAACATTCCTGCTGAGCTGAATTTCAAACCACAGCTCCCTGTGTAACCAGAGAGCCTATAAGCATCCCAGTAGGAAACCAGTAGAATCATGGAGTCTGAGAGTTAGAAGGGACCTTAGAGGCCATCTAGTTCAATGTGACCCAGATCAAGGATTCCCTCTAATAGCATCCCCCATAAATGATCTGGCCTCTGCTTGAAGACCTCACTACCTGCTGAGACAGCTTGTTCTACTTTGGGACAGCTCTTTTTATTATGCAGTTTTCCCTCATATTTAACCTAAATCTGTCCCTTGCCAACTTTTGCCCTTTGATGCTAGATCTTCTCTCTGGGAACAAGAAAAAAAAAGTCTGATCTATTGCCCACATTCAAATTCTTGAAAAGAGTTGTCGTGTCTTCTCTCCACATTAGCCCATCCTCCACCCAAATCTTTCCTTCTTCAGGTGAAACATTCCCAGTTATTTCAATGAATTCTCAGATTTCTCCTCTAGCATGGTGTTTAGTCCCTTCCCCATATTGGTTACTCTCTTTTGGTTCTATTTCAGCTTATCAAAATATGGTAACCCAAACTGAGTATAACATACCAGGTAGGTATACCAGGTAGGGTCTGACCAGGGTAGAGTAGTATAATCAACATTGTTTTGTACACTTACTACTTTTTTTCTTTTAAAATGTATCAATATACATTTTTAAATTTCACTTCCATTTCCAATACACCCTCCCCACTAATCTGTCCATTAAGTCATCTCTTACAACAAAGAGTAAAAAAGAGGGAGTAAAGGAAGTTTCACAAAACTGAGCAATGCTTCAATCAAGTCTGACAGTATATGCATTGTTCCACACCCATAATTCTCCACCTCTACAAAGAAAGGAGAGAGAGACATTTTTAAAAATCTCTTCTCTGATTCTGAGCTTGTCATTATAATGACATAATGTTTAGTTTAGGACATTCTCTTTAATGGTCCTATGATTTTATCACCATCTGGATACTCCCTTCATGAGGTCAAATTACAACCTGAAGACTTCCTCACATCTACTGTGACTTTTGCCCATGTTCTTCTACCAGTCTTCCATAGAAGATCCATCCAGTGTGCTGAAGGCCTTCTTCTGATGGTTCTCTGTACCTAAAATCAGGAAGACCCGAGTTGAAATCCTACCTCAGGCACTTACTAGCTGTGTGACCCTGGGTAAGTCATTTAACCTCTGTCAGATCCACTTTCTTCAACTACAAAATGAGGACAGTAACAACACCTACCTCACAAGGTTGTTGTGAAGATCAAGTGAGACAATATTTGCAAACTACTTAGCAGAGTGCATGTCACATGGTGGATGCTATATACATGCTTATTCCCTTCCCTTCCTTCTAGTCAGGGATTCTTAACCCAGGTCTGTGAACATGCTTTTTAAAAAATATTTTGATAATAGTATTGCAATATATCCAGATTCCTTTGTAATCATATGTATTTGATTTTAGGCATTTGAAAAAAATGATTCTGAGAAGGGATCCAAAAATTTCACTAGACTGCCAAAAAGGTGGACAAAACAAAAAAGGCTCAGAACCCCTACTCCAGGTCTTTAGTGTGCTGGTACTCTAACATTCAAGCTGTCTCTCTGTTAACCCTTGATTTCTTTTTGTGGCCAGCCTCTCTCCTATTCCAGTCATAGGTGCTGTTGATAAGATCTCTTATTTCACTCAACACACCATGTTTCTGTGCAGCTTAAGAGTACACTGTCTGCTGGGTCACACTGTCTATTCATATTGACCTTGTTTAGGTCTTTCCACATAAACTATCATTTAGCTGTCCCTTTTCTATCCTGTACTTATGCAGTTTATTTTTTTAAAAATATTTATCATGTTTATATTACCAATTCAACATAGTTTTACATGAATCATTATTAAATTCTTCCTTATTGTCAGAGCAGCATTCCAGGCAGCCAATATTATTTTGGATCCAAGATTCTGTTATCCAACATGCTAGCTGGTCTTCATTTTGCATCATCTGCGAGGTTGACAAGTTTGCCATCTGCACCTTTGTTCTTTTTTTAAAAAAAAATTGGTGAACAGAGCAGGACCGTGGACAGATCCTAGGAAGCTCCCTTTCAAGCCTACCTTTGGGTTGACATTGATCTATTCATTGCCACCTCTTGTATCTGTTATTCATCCAGTCTGAACTCACCAAACTGTGCCATACTCTATACTTTCTCTTCTCCTCTTGTCCACACATGCACCATGAGGGACTTTCAAATGCCTTGTATAGTATGTTTATGGGATTCTGATATTTCAGTCTATTGACCCTGTTAAGAAAGCCATACCCTGGTGTGGTATGGTTCATGCTTGATGAGTCCATACTGATTGCCAGGGTACATAGACCCTGGGCCAAAGAACATTAGGTTCATGTGCATACGTGGTTCTTGGTGGGATATTAGTTTACAGCATTGTAGATATCACAAGCACAACTGAGATCTCTTTAAACTAAAATTTGAAGGCTGGATTTGCCTCTTTTTTTTTCTATGGCTCTGTAGATACATTGTTGTGAATTTCAGAACTGGGAAGGAAAACTCAGTTTGAACGGATTTTTTTCAGCACTCAAAGTAACTATAAAAAATTTAGGAGGTTATATATGGTAGTGAGGACCCTATCCCTAGAAATATTCAAACAAGCTGATCATATGTTGAGAGTGCTGTAGAAGGTCAGAGGTTGGATTAAATGGTTCTCTTGAGGTTTCTTTCAACTCTAAGGTGTTTTTTTAAAAATATTTTTAATCACATGTAAAAAATGCAAAAAAAAAAAAAGGAAGCAGTGGAAAGAGAGCTACATTTGGAGTCAGGGAAGCTGGACTTAAGTGTTTCTTCTGTCACTTATTATCTGTGTGACCCTGGGCAAGTAATTTAACTTGGGAATCAATTTCCTTATTTTTATATAAAATAAAGCTGTTGGACTAGATCTGGGGTTCTTAATCTTGTATATGTGTGTATATGTGTGTGTGAGAGAGCTGTACCTCATTTGTAAAAAGGGGCACCTACTTGGCCAATGCTGCTGTGAGGATGAAATGAAATAATATTTATTTATATAGTGTTTTGCAAACCTTAAAGCACTATATAAATGCTAGCTATCATCATTGTTGTTGTTGTTGTTGTCATAATTGTCATTATCATCATTGTAGACTCCTTTGGCAGCCTGTTGAAGCCTATGTATGTACCTCTTCTCAGAATAATGTTTTTGAATGCATAAAACAAAATACTTAGGATTAAAAAGAAACGAATTATATTAAAATGCAGTATAAAAATATTAGAAAAAAAAACAAGTTCACAGGCTAAGTTGAGAACCTATAGACTTTCTTATGGATTACTTTTATTTTATTTCTTTATTTTTGGTGAGACAATTGGAGTTAAATGAGTTGCCCAGAGTCACACAGCTAGTGAGTGTTATGTGTCTGAGGCTGAATTTGAACTCAGGTCCTCCTGAATCTAGAGCTGGTGCTCTATCCCCTGTGCCACCTAGCTGCCCCTTAGATGATTACTTTTAAATGGGTGATCTGTGATTCACCACCACTAGCTCTTCTAGCCTCTGCCACTCTCTTTTCATTCTAGACATTCCTTTTGGGAGCAGTTGAGAGACCATCATTGGGTATTAAAGAAAACCTTTTTTTTCCTTTAAAAGTGATTGAAATCTAAAGAAGTATAGCTTTGACATATCAATAAACAAGAGATTGAAAACAGAAGCTGAAATAGATATCGCCATGAGTAATAAACCTTGCATTAGGCATGCTCAGTGTTATGCATTTATTTGTACTGCCAAAGGAATTTCTATTTCTTTAAATCTTTATTTTTTAAAAACCTTTTGCTCTCTTCTTGTCAGCTCATAATAGACTGTTCACTACTAGAACACAGACAGCCAGTCTTCTGCTGTGGCTCTTCCTTCCAGCTTTTTTTCTCTTGCTGTAACTCCAAAAAAACCCTTCAACCTAACATGCTGCATCTTCTCCAACTCTTTCTTTTTCCAGTTCTGGTAATTAAATGTTATTGTTGTTTGTCCTTTGTTTTGGAAGAGGACCAATGATATCAGGGGGTGATGTCTTGACTTTTGAGTGAATTGGATTTAAGTGAGTCAGAGTTACACAAAGTTGTCAGCCTCACTCTTCTCTTCCAGAGTCATCAAAATCCAGTGGCAGGACAAAAGTCAAGACAGATAATGATGGCCCAGAATGCAGTGGGTGACCCCAAGGTCATTTGACGTCTGACCAAGCTCTAAACACTCCATAGCATCTGCTTTATCTGTCTTCACAGCTGTTGGAACAAATTGTTCTCATCTGCCTATTCTGCTGAGGGAAGTCTTCACACGCTTGGGGCAGATCTTCTCCTAACCCACCCATGGGTTTGAGGCAAGTTATTTACTCTCAGCCTGGTTTAGCCTGTCTGCCAAGATGGGTTTTACTGGGGTGTGGCCTCATTGCATCCTACAGCTTCTTGGAGCCACAGGTGAGAGCTGGGTGAGAGGTGGACACCAAAAGTGGATAAGCAGCTCTGAAAAGGTCTCAGCAAGCTTTCACACCAGAGGTGTTAGTTCTCTCTGAACACCCTGTACACTCTGGGAATTAAATACAGATACAAAAAGAGGCAAAAGGCAGTCCTTGCCCTCAAGAAACTGACAGTCTAATGGTGGAGACAACATACAAGCAAATATATACAAAGCAAGTGATAGACAAGATAAATAGGAAGGTACTAGAGGGAAGGTACTAGAATTAAGAGGGGTTGGGGAAGGCTTCCAGTTGAAGATGAAATTTTAGTTGGGACTTGAAGGAATCCAGGGCTGTCAGTAGCTGGAGCAGAGGAGGGAGAGTATTCCAGTCATGAGACACAGCCAGAGAAAATGTTCGGTGCCAAGAGATGGAATGTCACAAATTAGCCAATGTCACTGGATCAAAAAGTATGTATTGGCAAGTAAAGTTTAAGAAGACTGGAAAGGTAGGAGGGGACGAGGTTATGAAGGTCTTTGAATGCCAAACAGAACATTTTATATTTGCTCCTGGATGCAATGGGAAGCCACTGGAGATTACAGAGTGGGGTGTGTGTGTGTGTGACATGATCAGATCTTCATTTTAGGAAAATCACTTTAGTGGCTGAATGAAAGATGGATTAAAGTGGGGAGAGACTTGAGACAGGCAGACTCACAGCTGTTGCAATAATCCAGGCATGAGGTGATGAGAATCCGCACCAGAGCATTGGCAGTGTCAGAGGAGAGAAGTGGGGTGTATTCAAGAGATGTTACAAAGGTGAAGTTGACAGGTCTTGCCAACAGATTGGATATGGGGAGCAAGAGAGAGTGAGAAATCCAGGATAAATCTCAGGCCATGAACTTGAGGCACTAGGAGGATTGTGCTGCCCTCCACAGTAATAGGGAAGGCAGGAGGGGGAGAAGGTTTTAAAGGGAAAGATAATGAGTTCCATTTTGGACATATTGCATTAAGATGTCTATTGAACATCTAGTTCGAGGTATCTGAAAGAGATTGGAGGTCAACAGAGAGATTGGGGAAGAATAGGTAGATTTGAGAATCATCAGCATAAAGGCGGAAATTATATCTGGGGGAGTTGATAAGATCACCAAGTAGTATAGAGGGAGAAGAGAAGAGGACCCAGGACAAAGCCCTGAGGGAAGTCAATGGAAGAGGGTCCAACAAAAGAGGTGGAGAAGGAATAGTCAGTTAGATAGGTAGAAGACCAAGAAAGAGTGGTGTTTTGAAAACCTATACAGAAGAAAGTATCAAGGAGGAGAGAGGGATCAACAATGTCCGAGGATACAGAGAAGTCAGGGAGAATGAGGGTTGAAAAAAGGCAATTAAATTTGGCTACTAATGACACTTTAGTAACTTTGGAGAGAGCAGTTTTGGTAGAATAATAAGGTCAGAATCCAGATTTCAAGAGTCTAAGAAGAGAGTGGGAGGAAAAAAAGGGGAGGCATCTTTTTTAGAGAGCCTTTTCAAGGAGTTTAATTGAAAAAGGCAGAAGACATATAGGATGATAGTTAGCAGGGATGGAGGGAGAGATTGAGGGGTTTTTGAGGATGGGGAAGACATGGGCATGTTTGTAGGCATCAAGAAAGGAGCCAGGAGACAGAGAGAGATTGGAAATAAGTGAAAAAGTTGGGATGATAGAGAGGACAATCTGTTGGAGGAAATGGGTTGGAATAAGGTCATTTGAAAAACTGGAGGGGTTAGCCTTGGTAGGGAGTAAGGCCATTTCATGATGTGAGACAGGGGTGAAGGGGGAGATAATGGCAGAGGCACTTGAGTGATAGGACATGAAGAAGAATGGAGAAGAGAGAGTCCAATAGCACCTTTGTAACTCACCTTTCCCCTCCCCAAAATAACATAAGCAATATTTTAAAAAATCTTCCATCCTTCTGGGCATATAGGTAAAGCGCTTCTGTTTATGTGTATGGTTCTGTCTGGTCTTAGCCAAAGAGATTCTCTGCTGGTAATCTTGAGAGCAGGGAGAAACTGAAGCATATAGTCATAGAATATCAGAGCTGGAAGTATCTTTGATGCTAGTAATATAGTGGAACAATCATGGGAATTGGAGTTTTATTCCTTCCCCGGGCTACTTACTATCTATTTGATTTTGGCTACTGTTTATAGGTGTGGAAACTAAAGCGCAGAGCAAGGAAATGATGACCAAGGCCATACAATTGCCAAATGGCATTTGGCATAGACCATATCTCTATTGACCAAATAACCCAGCTGCAGGGGTATTAGAACTAGATGGACCAGTTCTGATATGTTATGACCGCTTCCTTTTATAGTTAGTAAACCAATACACACGTTTAACATCTATGATGTCTCAGGCGCTGTACTAAGCACTAAAGATAATTCCTTCCTTCAAGGAGCTTACAATCTAAGGTGGGAAGACAACACACAAAAGCAAGCTGAACACTTGACACTTACTAGCTGTGTGACCCTGGGCAAGTCACTTAACCCCAACTGCCTAAAAAAAAAAAGCAAGCTGAAAAGGTGGCAGTGGGGGACTAGGGGGTGGCAGTGATGGAGAAAGGCTGTTGGGAATGAAGAGGTGGCTATCCTGGGCCCCCTTCCCAAATGGAGGCTTTGGAGTTCATTGCTCTGTTTTCCAATCCAAAGGGCAGAAAGTCCTGAGCAGTTGTAAGTCCCAAGGCTAATTTGATCTTGTGGGATGATGAGGTCTTCTGGTGAAGACAGTGTTAGAGCTATAGAGGACCTTAGTGACCTCTCGTCCCATTCCCTCATTTTACAGATGAGGAAGAGAGATGACTTGACTTGCTCCAGGTCACACAGCTAGTCTGTGGCAGAGCTAAGAGTCCTAGGCTAGAGCTTTTCCCCCCACTGCTGCTTCAGGGTGGGGAGTGGACGTTGATGGGAATTCTCTGGGGATTTTGTCTTTTTCATTAAACTAGCAACTCAGTATAAGACTGGGAAGAATCCTTTTTTTTTTAAACTATCTGTAGTGGTCTGCATAGCAGCTGATGACTACAGCCACTTAAATATGATTAGACTGATTCATGCAGCAGCAGCAAACTTAAATATTTAAGGACCTAACTGTGCCCAGTGTGTCATGTTGAATATTCAAGAGATGAAATCCTTGGTCTATGAGAGTTTAGTTCTTAAACAACAGTATATTCCAACAGGGTTGTATGACCTTAGATAAATTATATCCCCTATCTGGGGTTCAGCTTCCTTATCCACAAAAGAAAGGGGTTAAACAAGATGTAAAATTCCTTTAAAATGTAAACTTCTTGAGTCCAGGGAGAGCCTTGTTTTTTCCTTTGTACCCAGCCCCTACCAAAAATCTCCCATAATGCTTGTCACTACTTAAAGTATTAAAGCTTAATAAATGTTCATTGAGTTGAGTTGAATTGAACTGTCTTCCTAAGGGAAAAATGAAATATGAAATACACAAGATATGGACTAACACAGAATCTGAGAAGATAAATCAGTAAGATAAATAAATCATGGTCCTTTCCATTTCTGAGGAAGGGGTGGATACTATGTACAGGAATCCCAGTACTTTGGACAATTCGAGGGTTGGGATGATGGTCCCAGAAGAGATGAGTCACACACACAGATGCAATCACACCTAGAGAGGGGTTGTCCTTTCCCCTACTCTAACCTCTGCTAGCTAAAGACCCTGCTTTCTCTTCCTCTCCATGGCTGTTGCAAGGGTGCCAGTCAGCAAAGGACTAGGAAGTTTGTAGTATAGCAAATTCTGGCTTCTTTCAGAGAAGAAACATGCCCCTCATTCCAGTCCTTAGGAAAAGCCCCAGCTGCCCCACCCTGGTTATGGCTCTCACAGGAAGATTGGGTTGGGAACTGCATTGCCTAAATGAACAAATCCAGAGAGGCAGGAAAAGAAAATACATGTCAGTTTCCTCACCTCACCTCCTTGTGACCCTGTGTCAATCTAATTTCAGCTCCTGATGGTTTAGTGTTGGACAATATGCCACAATTCATAAGGACTGACTTTTTCTTGTTTCAAAAAATAAAAGTTGAGAAAGAGCCAAGCACGAAACTCACACTGCATACTGTCTCTTCTTGTTTCAAAATAAATCTGCCCTCTGCCACTGACATTTTATTTCTTAGACCCCCCTGTATGTTATTTTCATTCCATGCTCCATGCAAAGAAAATGGCTGGTCCCTGTGGGAATACCTATGCCTGTATTCTCTACTGCAATAGGAGTAGCAACACAAAGTGTCTTTCATCTCTGGATTTCCAAAAGCCTTTGTGTGCTTCAGAAGCTGGTTATTAGTGCATTATTCAAGCCTCAGTGAAGCAAGGCCAAGGCATGGATATGCTAGAGCTGTCCCAGGCAGCTTCAACTAGTTCTCATCCTGTGACCTAATGTGGCTCCTTGCCTGCCACTGTATACAGTGGAGGCGGGCACTGGGGGGATGGTGGGGAATGAGCAGAGGGCTTCAGTGCTGCCCACAGAGAACGAGTCTGGTCAGTCCTTGGAGTGATTCAGCTCTGAAACCCTTCGGCTGATACTGTGTTTCCCAAGGCTCCAGCAGAAGAAAGAAAGGAATGGGGGAAAAAGGTTGCATAATAACGGTATATTTGAAACCAGATTTTGCCGGGTCTCTGTGAGCTAAGACACTCAGACGGGCTGAGGAGGGCTCACTGCCCTCGGTTCACTCTTACTGGGCTCTGTACTTTAAAGGAGTAGAGACAGTTTTGGGTGGAAGTGTAGGATCATTCAGGGCAAGCTCATCTCTCTTGTTTATAGATAAAGAAACTGGACGTGGGGGGCTAAGGGATTTGCCCATGGTCATATGCAGCTATTAAGGTTCAGCCCTTGTCCGTCTTTTGAGCTAGATTCCACTGTACCATATATGATAGAATGATAGTTATGACAGTTAAATTATGACATATGATAAATGTGACAGTTAAGAGGGGCACTTCAACTATATCAGATTGCTTAACATCTCAAGAAAATGGGAGGGGAGGGAGAGAGGGATAGAATTTGGAACTCAAAACTTTTAAAAAAATGTTTAAAAAATTGTTTTAATATGTAATTGGTAACAAAAATAAAATTGTATATTAAAAAAAAAAGATGACCTCAGAAAGAAAGTAGTTCAATCTATTAATTTAAAGGTGAAATTGATGCCCAGAGATGAAATTGAGGCCCAGAAAGGTGATGTGATTTATTAATAATAACAACAATAAAAAATATAGCTAGCATTTCCCTGTGTGAAGCATTAAGTAGCACAGTAGACAGACGCTGGGTCTGGAGTCAGGAAGACCTGAGCTGAAATCCAGCCTCAGACCCTTACTAGCTATGTGACCCTGGTCAAGCCGCTCACCCTTTCTCTGCCTCAGTTTCCTCATCTGTAAAATAGGGATAATAAGAGCACCTACCTCCCAGGGTTGTTGTGAGGATCAAATGAGACAGTAATTGTAAAGCCCTTAGCACAGTGCCTGGCACGTAGAATTCACTTATATGAGTGTTTTGTTGTTCTTCAGTCATGTTTTTCAATTGTGTCTGACCCTTTGTGACTCCATTTGGGGATATCTTAGCAAGTATACTAGAGAGTCTTGCCGTTTCCTTCTCCAGCTCATTTTACAGATGAGGAAATGGAGGCAACCAAAATTAAATGACTTACCCAAGGTTCCACAGCTGGTAAGTGTTTGAGGACACATTTGAACTCAGCTCTTCCTGATTCCAGGCCCACTAAGCCACCTAAATATTTTATATTAACATACCTTTATGTATCACTTTCAAAGCACTTCATAAATATTACCTTGGGGCAGCTAGGTGGTGCAGTGGATAGAACACCAGCCCTGAAGTCAGGAGAATCTGAGTTCAAATGCGGCCTCAGACCAAACACTTGACGTGTACTAGCTGTGTGACCCTGGGCAAGTCACCTTATCTCAATTGCCTACAAGTAGATAAATAAATATTATCGTACTTGATCCTTACAACAAACCTGGAAGATAGGATCTATTTTTATCCTCATTTTACAGCTGAGGAAACTGAGGCAGGCTGAGATTAAGTGACTTATCCAAGGTCACACAGCTAGCAAGTATCTGAGGTAGGATTTAAACTCAGATTTTCCTGACTCCAGGCCCAGTTTTCTATCCACTGTACCACCTAGCTGCTGTGTATGTGTATATATTTGTATGTGTATGTATATGTATATGTGTACGAGAATGTGTATGTGTATGTCTATGTTTATATCTTTGTCTGTGTCTAGGGGCAGTGAGGTGGTGCCGTGGATAGAGCACCGGGCCTGGATTCAGAAAGATTCAACTTTCTGACTTCAAATCTAGCCTCAGACACTTATTAGCTATGTGACCCTAGACAAGTCACTTCACCCTGTTTACCTCAGTTTCCTCATCTGTCAAATAAGCTAGAGGAGGAAATAGCAAACCACTCTGATGTCTTTGCCAAGAAATTCCCAAATGGGGTCTTGAAGAGTTAGACATGATTGAAAACAGCCAATGTGTATGTATATGTATATATGTACATGTTTCTTGTTTGCCTTCATATACCCCAAGAGGGTGAGGTAGAGTAGAAAGAGTTCTGTTCTTGCAGCCAGGAGATTTGGGTTTAAATCCCAAGTCCTGACACCTAATAGCTTCATGACAAAAAGGAAGTCACATAACTTTGTTGAGTCTCAATTTCCTCACTTGTACCTTGGGAATGATAGTTTTTTTTTAAACTACTTATCTCTTAGTGTTTTGTGAGAAAACCTCTTAAAAAACCTTGCAGTGTGATGTGCCGCATCTCATCAATGGACCTGTGACCTCCTTAATACAGGTATTCTGTCCCACAGTACATGCAGGATGATTGGGAGGAGACATAGAACTGCTAGAGGTTAAAAGGCAGTAATCAATTAATCAGACATTTATTAAGAGCCCAATATGTGCCAGCCACTGGAGATTAAAAAGAAAAAAACCGAAAACTAATCCTTTCCCACCAGAATCTTATAATCTAATGGAGGATACAAATATATACAAAATATGCTACATACAGGATGAATAAGAAATAAATAATAGATGGAAGACACTAGAATCCATCACGGTTGGGAAAGGCTTCCTGTTAAAGTTGGGACTTGAAGGAAGCCAGGGAAGTCAGGAGGTGGAGTTGAGGAGGGAGAACATTTCAGGCATGGGGGGATAGCCAGAGAAAATGCCAGGAACTAAGAGATGAAATACCTTGTTTGTGGAACAGCCCGGAGGCTGTGTGGCTAAATTAAAGAGTATGTTTAGAGGAACAAGATATAAGAAGAATGGAAAGAGAGGAGAGGGCTAGGTGATGAAGGGCTTTGAATGCCAAAGGGAGCATTTTATATTTGGTTCTGGAGATAAGGGGCCACTGAAGTTTATTAGGAGTAGGGGAGTGACAGGATTGGTTCTATGCTTTAGGAAAATCCCTAGGGTGACTGAATGGAGGATTAGCAAAGTGCCTGGTACATAGTGGGTCCTTAATAAATGTTTCTTGATTGAATGGTTGGATTGAATTTTGGTGGGAGAGGCTTGAGGCAGGCAGACTGACCAGCAGGCATTAGGTGATGAGGGCTTGGCACTCGTAGCAATATCAAAGGAGCATATATATGAGAGAAATGAAACCCACAGGTTTTGGCAATAGATTGGATAAGGGAGTGATGAGGATGGGATCTAGACCCCAAAAGGGAAAAACCCTGGACCTTCCCACATGGCCAAATCTCTGACGTTTGCCTGAGGCTATAATCCCATCACCTGGCCTTTTGTTATTGCCTACACCTAACTTCCCAATTCTCAGTTACCTTTAACTAAGCCTAGCCCTCCTTGGTTTTATCTCTCTATAGCCCAGGCCACTTTCCACCCTTAATCCTATCTAGGCTCCATTCTCCCTTGGCCACATGGTCCAGGTCCCTGTAGTTCTATTACCTCATAGACTACTGGGCTACTCCTAGAGCCCTCCCATAGTCTTTCTATATATTAGGTCCATCTTGCTCCATTAAGAGGCTTGGATCAGGGGCAGCTAGGTGGTGTAGTGAATAGAGCATAGGCCCTGAAGTCAGGAGTACCTGAGTTCAAATTTGGCCTCAGACCACACACTTGACATTTACGAGCTGTGTTGCCAAAAAAAAAAAGAGGCTTGGATTCTTATAATCTAGCCACTGCTCAGATTCTTATAATCTAGCCAATAGTTTAATAATCTTGAGTCTGCCCAATATGACAGATATTCTAATAAATCTTGTCTTTGGCTAAAAGAAGGCTTGGGTTGAATTATTTCAGGCAGAGGACCTGCATGTTGTGATTTTGGGTTCCCAGCACCCCTGAACTCCTAAACCTCAACAGGGGAGAGGAAGGGTGAAGAATAGGGAAGAATACAGAATGACTTCTAGGTTGAGATACTGAGGGCCTGAGAGGACAGTGTTGCCCTTCCTCCATAGTAACAAGGAAGGTAGAAAGGGAAAGAAGTTCTGTTTTGTACATATGGAATTTAAGGTGTCAATTCGACATCCATTTCAAGATGTCTGAAAGGCAGTTGGAAATGTGGGATTGGAGGTCAGCAAGGAATTTCGAGCAGGAAAGGTAGATTTGGTAATCACCAGCATAGAGATGGTAATTACGTTCATAGGAGCTGATAAGATTACCAAGTGAAATAGTGTAGAGGGAGAGAGAAAAGAGACCAACCAAGTCTTCTACTCACAAGTTATATGATTGATTTGAGAGGCAATGTAGTATAATAGAAATAACACAGTATTTGGAATGATGGGCTCGTCGATTTAGGTCTGGGTGGAAACTATGTAATTCAATCACCTCATTTTAACTGATGAAGAAAATGAAGCCTGGAGGAATTAAGGTGACTTGACCAGCTTCTCACGGCTAGCCAGTCAGTGTCTAAGGTATGATTTGAATCTAGGTCTTTCTGATTCTAAGTCCGTTGTTCTACCCAGAGTCAGGAGATCTATATTTAAATGCCATCTTATATATTTACTAGTTGTGTGACCACAAAAAACCACTTAATCTGTTTGAGTCTTAGTTTTCCCATATTTAATGGAAACGAATAAGAGTTACACAAGGGCGATCCAAATGTCCTGCTTTGTAAATGATATCATAAGCTCATGAAACTCCAGGGTGCCTCCAAGTGTCCTCAGTGAAATACATAGTAATGATAATGAGAGCAGTCCAACTAACTACACTATGAAAACAAACTGGATGAAAAATGTATTCTGTTTAGATTATGAATGTAATTGGGCTGGCAATCCACTGAATGAAACCATTGTCAGGCATCATAATGGATAGAATGCTGGTTTTAGAATTAGAATACCTGGGGCAGCTAGGTGGCACAGTAGATAGAGCACTGATTCTGGAGTCAGGAGGACCTGAGTTCAAATCCAATCTCAGACAAGACACTTGACACTTACTAGCTGTGTCAAGGCAAATCACTTAACCCCAATTGCCTCACACACACAAAAAAAGAATTAGGACACCTGAATTCAAATCCCATCTCAGACACTCATTAGCTGTGTGACCCTGGGCAACTTAGTCTCAGTTTCCTTATCTGTAAAATGGGGATAATAATAGTACCTACCTCACAGGATTATTGTGAGGATTAAATGAGATAATACTTGTAAAGTGCTTTGAAAACTTTAGAATGTTATATAAATTAGCTATTGTTATTAATGATAGTGATGATAATAATAACAATAATAATAATCTTGACAGGTTTCTCAAATGGATAGTGAGCTGGACCCATAATTGAATAGGAACTTGGCTCCTCCTATTGAATGGGGGAAATTATGTAGCATTTTCAATGACCTTTAACTCATCTTCTTAGAAACTCATCTCTTCAATACCAACATACTCATGGCCTGTCCATACTCTTTTCATTGATTATCCATAAATCTTATTCATACGTTTAGTGAACACGTATGATCAACAGTGCAGTTAATGACTTGCCTTGTGAGACATTGGACCCAGGCTAGAAGTATAGCCAACAGTCATGTCATTGAGATTCTCTCCCTATTCTTCTTAGTAATAGACAAGTAAGCGGACCCTTATGTTAGATGGAACACTGTCCAAAGCCATTGTTAATCAAGGTGATGTGCATTGGCAGTTAGTGTTGGCAATTTCTGCAGTACACGAAGAGAGACAGTAGTAGTGAGAGCCTCCAGCTAATGAGAATTCAGAAGGACCTACAAGGCAGGGCTGACCATGCTACATAGCTGCTTGTATTTATAGCATCTTTGAGTGTAGCAAGTTGAGAATACTCTTTCTGAAGCTTTGCTCTTTGTTGTATACCTTGTTACTTGAATTATTGCTACCTGACCCCAGGACCTTGTGCCACTGCAATTTGGTTTGATTTCAGTTTTGATCCTGCTTCTGTTTTAGACATTACTTATAGCCTCTGGTCCTTCAGCTAAAAAACCTGTATCCCCAGGTATTGATCTCATTTGTTCTGAGGTCTCTGTTCTGCCTTCTATTTCTATCTCCGTGTTTTTGTACAGTCTGTCCCCTATGACTGCAATGTTCTTCCTCCTCACCATTTGGAATCCCTAGCTCCCTTCAAGACTCAGCTCAAATGCTGCTTCCTACATAAGAACTTTCTTAATTCCCCTGATTGTTAGTTTTTCCTCATCCTCCAAATTGTGTTGTAGGTATTTTTTACTTATTACCTGTCCATCAACAAACATTTATCCAGCTCTTATTATGGTACTACGCACCATGCTAAGCACAGGGGGATACAAAGAAATGCAAAAGCAGTCCCTGCCCTCAAGGAATTCGTATTCCAGTGAGTAAGGCAAAGTGCAAACAGCTAGGTGCATACCAGATATGTTCCCAACAGAGGTAAGGAAAAACATTGTTATTGTCAGTTCCAGTAAAAGCCTCTTTTGGAAGGAGTACTCTGAGCTGAGTTTGAAGGAAGCTTGAGAAAGTAAAGTGAAGAGCATTGCAGGCATAACGGATAGTCAGTATAAAGGCACAAAGACCAGAGACGGAATGTTGTGTGGGAGAACGAGCATGAAGAAAGCATTCCTGCATTGTAGAGGCTGTGGAGTGAGAGAAAGTATAAGGAGAATGGAAAGGTTGAGAAGGGCTAAGTTATGAAAAGTACTAAATACCAAAGAGATCGATAGTTAGGTTATGCATTTATTAAGTACATATTATAGGTCAGGCATTGTGCTGAGCTTTGATATGAATAAAAACGAGATGCTCCCTGTCCTTGAGGCCCTTACCTTCTTAAGGAGGAAAGATAATGCAGAAAGCAATGAGAGAAAGTGGAATGGAAATGGCCAGAAAGTGGTATGGATGCCTGGATCCCAGAAATATAGGGCCAAAGCTGACTTATCAGCGTCACGAAACCCAGGAGAGTCTGAGTTTCCACTGGGAGAGAGAAGATGATGGTCTCAGAGCAGAAGGTGTGGTAAAGAAGATGGCTGAGAAGTAAAGTCTGTAGTTGATTCCAGAGGTAATAGGGTGTCACTGGAACTCACTGAGAAGGGAGTGACGAGGTTATATGTGTACTCACTGTGGCAGCTGAAGGGAGGATGGCTTGGAGTGACAAGACACTTGAGGCAGGGAGAACTATTAGGAGACTGTCACAATGTCACAATAGTCCAGGAAAGAGGTGATGAGGGCTTGAACTAGGGTTGTAGATGTATGAGTGGAGAAACGAGTACATCTATCTATCTATCTATCTATCTATCTATCTATCTATCTATCTATCTATCTATAGATATATAGTATATATAGACACACACTTCAATATATATTATATATAATATATCATATTATATATAATATATTATATACAATATATATTCAGTATACATATATACATATATACTTCTATATATGTGTACTTCAATATATATATTATTGTAAAAGTAAACATGACAAGATTTGGCAATGAATTAAGTATGTGGGGTGAGTAAGAGTGAGGAGTTGAGGGTGACATTGAATTTGAGGACCTGGGTGACTAGAAGGATGGTAGTGCCCTGGGTAACAAAAGGGAAGTTTGGAAGATGTGAGGGTTTAGGGATAAACATTATGCATTCTGCTTTGGATATATGGAGTTTGAGATGCCTGAAGGGTATTGGTGACATGAAATCTTAGCTCTGGAGAATCTAGGACTGATAAGTAGATTTGAGAATCATTTGCATGGAGAAGATCACTGAATCCACTGGAGGTGAGATTACCAACAAGATAGTATATGGGGAGGGGGGCCCAGGATGGTGCCTTGAGGGATACTCATAGTTAATGGATGTGCCTTGGATGAAGATCCAGCAAAGGAGACTAGTGAGTGGTGGATCAGTAGGAGGAAAGCCAGGAGACAGTAGTATGCTGAAAACCTAGAGAGGGGTGTATCCAGGAGGAGGAGGAGATGATCAATAGTCAAATGCTGAAGAAAGATCCAGAAGGAGCAAGACTGAGAAGAGGTCTAAAGGTTTAGCAATTAAGAGCCCATCGTTAACTTTAGAGAATGCAGCACTTTCAGTTGCATCATTACTTGCAGTTGATGAGGTTGGGAGCCAGACTAAGGAGGTTTGGAGCCAGTGTAGAGAGATTTCTCAAGGAGTTTGGCCAGTCACCCAGTCAGCAGTTTCATCATTTCCTCGAGTTCCATTCAGCAACAAAGCAAGCAGTTGGTGAGAGGAATCCAGGGTTGGGATTTGGCAAAACATGATTGGCGATAAGACAAGAGGGAAAGGGACCCAAGAGTAGAAGACAGTATAGAACCAAGGGCTCAAGATAGGAAAGGGAAGAGAATGTGGCCAGTACTCCAGTGATGGCCTGGGATAGCACAGAAGGGTGGAGGGAGTCCAAGTCATGAGTCATAAAGCATAGGGAACATGAAATGATTAAGATTATGGTCAGATAAAAGAATTTTGAGGTTTGTGAACAAGGAACTGGAACACTCATGGGAGATGGATGGTAAGATCAAAGATATGACTCCCTCTGTTTATGGCTGGGGTGGAGAGAAGTAGGTCATGGGAAATGGATGGAATGAGGAGCTAAAAAGTTAAGATATTTGAGACAGGACCAGTATGGCTGTTGAACCCTAGTGTGAAAGCAAAAAATGGAGAGAAAGACTGAGCTAGGTACAGTATTCACTGAGGAAAAATGTTGATAGGTAACAGCCACCAGAATCAGGATTGGGTAATAAATTTGAGTAGTGTGAACCTCAATCCAATCTAATAAGTACTTATTAAGAGCTACTGGGTACTGGGTTCTGTTCTAGGAGCTGAGGATATAATTAATTAATAAAAAGAAAGTCCCTTGCCTCTAGGAACTTAAAATCTAAAAGGGGAAACAACACACAGAAGAGGGAAGGAAAATGAAGGGAGTGGAGGGGAAAGACACCAGATGGCACTGGACACAAAACTAGCAGAACAACAGATGCATGTTGGAATGGGCTGAGAGTCCCTTATCTGCCCCCTATAAAGGAAGGCATTGGGAGGAGTTGGGTGTTCTACTCTCCAGTCCTCCAGTCAGAAGGGAGAGAGGCCTGAGGGAAGTAGTTTCAAGGTTTAGCGGCATAGTTTGAGTCTAGAAGCTATGAGCTTATTCAGGGAGGGGCATCTTGTCTGTGGATTTGAAACCCGGCAGAGGGGCAGATGCAAAGTGGAGTCAAAGAACAAGAATTTGCTTCAAAGAATGGTGGAGGGAAATTCTGGAAATGGCAGTAGGAAGCAAGGAGGTTCTGACTCTCCCACTGTGACCTGTGACTCTAGGACTCTTCATTTCTCACCTGGCTGCACTCCTCTGGGACTTCTCCACAATGCCTCAGGAAGCTCATTATTGGGACAACTTCACCCTGAAAGATCTCATCAGCCTTGGTGCTCCCTTATCACTACCCTCTGCCTCTCTGATTAGAGGGTGGGGCCAGGAACTCCAAACCTCCCCTGTAAGGAGAGTTAAGCTCCAAAATCTCATTTCTCATCTGGCTGCACTATTTTGAGACTTCTCTGACTAACTTCTCCACCTTGGTGCCTCCTCCTTGGGAACCTTTCCTGGTGCATCCCTCCCCCTCCATTTTCCAGCTTCCTTTTGTGTTTTGTCTTCATTAGATGGTAAGCTCCTTGTGGGTAGCTACTGCCTTTTTTTCTATTTGTTTACCCAGTGCTTAGCACAGTCCTTCCACATATGTAAGCGCTTAGTAAATGTTTTCTGATTGAATTGACTAAGAGAAAGATTAGGCAGTAATAGCATGGGTGGCTAGGTTAGTGGTGTCATCAGGAAGGAACCAGGTCTCAGTGAGTGTTGGAAGATGGAGGGATTGGGAAAGAAAGAGGTTCAAGATGAAAGAAAGTGTATTCATTATGGAGCAGGCACTCCAGAGGATACAACGGAAAGGACAGGCAGATATGGAATGGGATATTGAGGGGTGGGCATCAGGTAGATTGCATGAGAGAATGCTGAGTTTCCACACAGAATGAATGTAAGCTCCTTGAGCAGGCAACATTGTTTTGTTTTTATCCCCAGTGCCTAGTGCTGTATCTGGCAAATTGGAAGGTGCTTAATAAATATTGGGTTAAATTGGATATAGTACAGAAACTCCCTGACTGTAACATCTTCTACCTCCTTGCCCTACTCCTCCCATCAATTTTTTCAAAATAGGGAGGCAACCAGGTAGCAGAGTAGAGAGAGCACTGGGTCTGGAATCAAGGAGACCTGAGTTCAAATCTAACCTCTATCTGCCTCAGTTTCTTCAACTGTAAAATGGGGATAATCACAGCACCTACCTCCCAGGGTTGTTGTGAGGATCAAATGAGATAATAATTGTAAAGCACTTAGCACAGTTCCTGGCTGTAATCATCATTATCATCATGATCACATCATCATTGTCATTCATAGATTGAACCTCTATCTAAGCTATAGCATATGATAGTTTCTAACCCTGTCTTTGATCTCAGTCCTGCACTTAGATATCTTATATACATTAAAGGAGTCTCTACCCTTAATCCAATAGCTGGGGGTAGGGTCCACACAGGTTGAGTTGGACTTCAATGCTACATGTTGCTGATATGGTAGTGATGGCAATGAAAATTAATGGGCACAGATGGTCCTTGAGATGAGATATAAGAAGTTATTTAAAAAGCAGAATTCACAAGTGCTAAGTTGACAGGTGGAAGATAAGACTTGTTCTCTTAAAACCCTTCTTTTTCATCTTTGCTCTTTCATAGCCAGCTGAAGGGGAGGGTTATTTTCCCACAGATTGTGGTGATGAACTTCTGCCCACGATATTTTAGGACAGTCTGAGGCTGTTTGGAATTAGAAATAGCTCCCTATTCCTCTGCTGTGGGTAAGTCCCATATCTTCAGCAGGAATAGCCAACTCAGGACTCTGTAGATGGGTGTGGCCAAATGATGCACGTGTGCGTGTGTGTGTGTGTGTGTGTGTGTGTGTGTATTATTCTGTGACCTTGGCAGGCCACACAATGTATGAATCTCTTTTGCCACAATAAAAGAGAAAATCCATGCTGTATCTAATCTATGCAGGTGTTGATGACATGAGGCATTTCCCCTCAGTCACATACTCTGAGGGTTTGCTGAGCTTTGATGCCTATAAGCATGGAAGGTTCAGTTTTCTTGTGCCAAGAATCAGCAACTCCAGGCATTTCGTGGAGACTTCACATAGGTGGGCTGGTGGTGATGGGAGTCGTTCCCATTTCAAAGGGAAATGGGGGATTCTGTGAAGTGGACTGAGATAATAGTATTAATATAGTGCTTTAAGGTTCATAAAGTGCTTTATACAGGTTTATGTTAACTCATTTGATCCTTAACACAGCTACCATTAATATCTCCATTTTACATGGAAGAAACTGAGGCTGACAGATTAAGTAATTTACCCAAGGTGATCCAGCTAGTAAGTGTTTGAGGCAGGATTTGAACTCAGATTTTCCTGCCTCCAAATCCCTCTTCTATTTACTGGGCCATCTAGAAGCCTGATTAATAATCACCCCCTTAAAAACCAGAAAGTAACCAAAAACGAGTCATAATGGGCAGGCCACCAGTATTCTAATATGCCACAAGGTATGGGTAGAAGTCTGAGGAGCTTACATGCCTGTTTTCTTTTGGGTAAGTGAATGGTTATTAGAGCGAACAAGCAGATGGAAAGTTCAGGCAGGAGACCTTATATACTTTTTTGATGGATCTCTTATTAAAAAAGCATTGTTTATGAAACTGAATTTATTTCATGCAGCTTGCTTTTAAAATGTGTTTATATTTACACACATACCATATGTATATGTGACAGATCCCATACATTAGTTCTAAAGCTATATAACTTGTCTATGTTTCCATCTCAGTATGCTTCTGTTCTTTATTTAAAGGTGATTTATTGACCTTCTTTACTTTTTAGGGCTTTATTTATCATTAACTTCCCCTTCCCGCCCTAAAAAAACACACCACCACAACACAAACCCCTCTCTCAACAAATAAGTTCAACCAAGCAAAACATGAACATGTTGGCTATGTCTGAAAAAAAGGAAAAGTGGGACTTATTGACTGAAGATGAGGAGCAAAGCAGGGCAAGTCACATGACCAGATTTTTGAATTCTCTATAGGACTAGCAGAATGATTGTGCACACAGACAGGAGAGTTGGTAGGACAGCTGGGTTTTTTGAAGAAGATTATTCAGTTTTGACATAATGTATTAGTACAGATACAGACTTCACTCTTGCCCCTAATCTGATTTGGACGAAAATCCGTGCAGCCCATGACATACACTTAATTGCAAAAGACATAGCTTAATCTCTAGACATGATGCCTCTGATATTGGTGCTGGGAGGCAAAGAAAAACTTTGTGGAACTTAGTGACATGAGATGGAAAATTGGGATGGTGGCAAGGGTTTTGAATCTGACAAAATAGTGATTACTTCCAAGTTTAACCAGAAAGACCAGAATTCAAATGTGACCTCAGATACTTACTAGCTGTGTGACCCTGAGCAAGTCACTTAACCCTGGCCTGTGAAAGATCTTAGCTTAAAAAGGGCAAGGTCTCCCACTGCAACAGGGGCCATCTCCAGTCCTCCTGATCTTTATGTTGCCACTGGACCCAGATGGCTCAGGAGGAGAGAGTGAGGCTGGTGACTTTGCACAGCCCTGCCTCATTTAAATCCAATTAATTCACATGCAAGTCTCGACATCATGTCCCTGCTGTCTTGGTCTCTTGGAGAATGAAGGACAAACAACAACAGTCCATCTTCCCTATTTCCCTATCTCCTCCCCTGCTTCCTACAAACAAGCGCACGTCTCCTCCTACCTTAAAAACCTTTCATGAGACCCTGCCTGTGCCCCAAGCCGTCTTTATCTCTTTTCTGCACCACTGCTGAGCTCCTAGAATTTTCTGCAGTCAATGCTTCTGCCTCACCCACTCACTTCTCAACCCCAAATAATCTAGTTTCTAACACAACCGCTCCACTGAAACTATTCTTTGCAGGGTTACTAAAGATCTTTTAAATACCAAATGCAGTCAGGAAGACTCATCTTCACAAGCTCAAATCCAGCCTCAGACACTTAATAGCTATGTGACACTGGGCAAGTCACTTAATACTATTCGCCTCAGTTTTCCTCATCTGTCAAATGAGCTGGAGAAGGAAATGGCAAACTACTCCAGTATCTTTGCCAAGAAAGCCCCAAAAGGGGCCATGAAGAGTCAGACATCACTGAACAACAACAAAAATCAGTCACAATGATGAGGATGGGATCTGGACCCTGACAAGGAAAAACCGTAGACTTTCCCACAAAGCCAAATCTCCAGCATTTGCCTGAGGCTATAATCCCATTAACTGGCCTTTCATTGTGGCTATGCCCCATCTCCCGATTCTCTGTTACCCTTAATCTAGCCTAGCCCTCCATTGTTTTACCTCCCTATGTCCCCCCAGCCACTTCCCACCCTTAATCCTTGGCTTCAAGGTCCAGATCGCTGGCATTCTATTACCTCACAATCCAGTTCTCCCCTCCACCCCCACCCCCTCAGACTATCTGGCCACTCCTAGATCCCTCCCATAGTCTTTCTGTATATAAAATCCATCTTGTCCATCCATTAAGGTGCTCAGATTCCTACAATCTAGCCAATATCTCACAGGTGCTCAGATTCCTTAAGAGTCTGGCTAATATGGCAGATCTTTAATGAACTTTGTCTTTTGCTGAAAGAAGACTTGGGTTGAATTCTTTTGGGCAGGTCCTGTTGGGATTTAGGGGTTCCTGCACCCCTAAACCTCCAGACCCCATAAACACTACTCCCTCCAACCTTTTTCCCTATTCATCCAACTGCTTCTTTCTTGGTTTATCATCTGTCTTCATCTCTGTACATGTGAGTGACTATCAAAGTTCAGCCTTGGGCCTTCTCTCTCCATACTGCACTGCTGAACTTATCAGCTCTCAAGGGTGCAATTATTGCACAAATCTCTGTATTTAGCCCCAAACCCTCTTCCAGAGGATATTAGAGGAGGCAGAATCAAGGGCATAAGTGGAGGCATTAACTTTGGCAAGGAATAGGGTCATCTCATATTCTAAGACAAGGGAGAAGAGGAGGGATAAAGATAAGGTTGCAAGGTATGGAGGAAGGAACATGATGAGAATATGTGTGTATATATATTATATATATAATATATATATAATGTGTATATATATATATACTATCATATATAGACTATTTCAGAGATTATATAGAGTATATACAAATAGGGTATATTTATATATTGTATATACATAGTACATATTATGTATAAATATACTATTACAGAGGTTATATGGTACATATTGATATGGAGTATATATAGTATAGTATATAGAAATGAGGTATATATAAATTTACTATTGCAGATATTATATACAACATATGTATAAATATAGTATCTATATAGTATAGTATATAGAAATATACTATTACAGAGATCATATGGTACACATAAATATTTATATAGAATATGCATAGTATAGTATATAGAAATGAGGTATATATAAATTTACTATTGCAGATATATATATAAACATATAAATATAGTATCTATATAGTATCTATAAATATACTTTACAGAGATTATATATTATATATGCAGATATCAATATATGATCTTTTATGTATGTGCACATATTAATATATAATCTCTGTAATAGGTTCAGTAACCTGCTAAGAGAGAGGGATGCAAGGATTGATTTAGGGCCTTGACAGGAACCCTAATGGTTTGGAGCAGCTGCTATAGGGAATGTGGAGTCAATTAGAGATGGGTAGGATTGTTGTACATTCAGATTAAATAGTACAAATTTGAAGCACACCCAGTGGATAATGAAGGCCCTAGGCCTGTCACTTTATTGTGCTTTTAGCTTGATATTACTACAAAGATCCACTGATAGATTAGAGATTGCAAACCTGAAGAAACTATGGGGAAAAGTGTTCCCAGGAGAAAAGTATGGTGCAATTAGGCAGAGCATTGAAAAGTACCTGCTGAACTTGCAGTATTCATTCCCAGAATGTTTCAATCACCAATCAGCTGCTAACTTTCATCAATCTCAGTCAATCTGTCAGTAAATATTTATTAAATGCCCACTCTGTATCAGGCACTGTGCTAACTGCTGGGGATACAGACAGAGGCAAAAGATAGTCCTTGTCCTCCATGAGCTCACAATCTAAAGTATCTCCTAATTTTGTACTTTCTCCTCTACTAGCTGAACTACCCCATTCCCCTCCAATTTATTTTTAAACTCTGTACCACCCTAATTTATCCTGTCTTTTCTTTCTTGTGTGTGTGTGTGTGTGTGTGTGTGTGTGTTTGTGTGCGCGCAATTCAATTGGGGTTAAGTGACTTGCCCAGAATCACACAGCTAGTAAGTGTTATATGTGTGTGGTCGGATTTGAACTCAGGTCATACTGACTCCAGGGCCAGTGCTCTATCCACGGTGCCACCTACAGGCCCTGTCTTTTCAATTTAGTTGTCAAGGCAATAAGTATTTATTAAGCACTTCCTACATTCCAGGAACCATGCTAAAAGCTTGAGATACAAAGAAGAGAAAAAAACATCCTCTGCCCTCAAGGAGTTTATAATCTGCTAGGGGAGGCAACTTGCACCTGGTGGTGAGACTTGCCTGTGTGAATAGTATCTACTTCTTTACTTATGGCCCCAAGTAATAAAAAACTGCCTTGAATTGCAGAAAAAAAATGTAGAGTTCTGAGTCAATTCTTTAACACGAGTCAACAAAATTTTATGATTGGAAGTGGAAGAAGCAGATAAGGGATGGGGTTGGTCTGGTTCAGGGTTGAGAACTGGCTTGGCTAGACCACTGTGAAAACAAGGGGAGAAGGGATTCCAGAGTATCTGCACCAATTCAAGACTCATTTCAGATCCCATCCACTCCATCTTACAAGAGCTTTCCCAATGACTGAAACCCAATTCACTTAGATATCATGGCATCACCTCCCTGATGTCATGGTCCTCTTGGAGAATGAAGGGCAAACAGCAGCAATCCTAATGACTCCACCAGCCCACACTAATCTCTTCCGTTTTGTACTTACTAATCATTGAGGACTTCGGTGAGTTTCCTCTTATCCGAGGTCTTCAAATAGAGGCTAGATGACCACTTACCTAGTTGCTTGTAGTAGGGATTCCCTTCCATGCCTTTTCAGTGGCTGAAATGCTGGGAATGCACTCCCTACTTGCTTCTTTGAATCCTTCGCTTTCTTCCAGACTCAGCTCCAGGCCAACTTATCTTCTCCATGAAGCCTTTCCCACTCCTCCCAACTGAGAGCACTCTTCCTTTCTAACTGCTCTATATGTAACAACTTTGTATTCATTTTGTATACATTCAGGCTGCTTATAATATACATATACTCATATGTATAAATGAACACATTGTTTCTCCTAATAAAATGTAAGCTCTTTGAGAGTAAGAATTGTTTCATTTATGTCCCCAGTGGAGAGCACAGTGCCTGCCACATAGTAGGTACTTAATAAATGATTATTCACGAATTGGCATGGTAGACTACATGGCCTCTGAGGTCCCTTCCAACTCTGAAATCCTATGATTCAGTTTGTCTCATACATTAGGAAAATTTATTAACTTCCATCCTTCAATTATTTCATGTCTATAAATCTTGTCTTCTCAGGAAGATTGTAACTGTCTTGAAATAATAATAATAGTCATATTTATATTGTGCTTTTGAAAGCTCTTTACAAATATTATTTCATTTGATCCTCACAACAACTCAAAGGGGTAGATGCTATTATTATCCCCATTTTACAGATGAGGAAACTGAGGCAGACAGAGGTTAAGTGGCTTATCCCTTAAGTCACACAGCTAAGAGTCTGAGGCTAGATTTGAATGCATGTTCTGTTGAAAAGGTCCCACATTCTCCATTCCTTTTGTAACCTTGATAGCATCTGTCATGATCACATCCACATGGTAGGTCTTTATTAAATACTTTCTGAATTGAATAAAAGAGTAATTAGGATATGAGCTTAAACACTATTTGTCCCCCTCTGCAAAAAGAATAAGTAATAATAGGCTGTTATCTGGACTTCTAACCTAGTGATAATGAATATGTTCACACTGAGATGCCTACCTTCTACTGATTCCCTGCCCCTCCCTTTACACACACACACACACACACACACACACACACACACACACACACACACACACACACACACACACACACACCTTGAGCCCAAAGGCATGCATGACCAGGATTAGGAGGGAAGTCTGTCTCTAGAATAGAATGAAGTGAACTGGACTTGTGACCTTGCCCTCAGCCCCAGCAAGTCTATTTCAGTCTCAGATTCTTACAATAGAATGTCATGTCCCTCTGGGGTATCCTTTATCCTTAACAAGAATGTGAGGTGGGAGCTTGAGAAGGAGACAGGGGTGAGATCCTAATAAATAGGATGTGTGCAGGGGCTGTGCCAGCTCAGATGGTAATCTTCCTAAGGCTGTTGACAAGTTGCTTGCAACAAGGAAAAGGAAATACCTCTCCTTGTTGTAAGTCATCCAACTGTATAGATTTACAGAGGACTCTTCCAAGATCTGCCCTGTATTACATTGGGAAGAACTTGACTTTTCTCATTTCTTTTTTATTTGTTTGTTTCTGGTAGCAGCTGAATATAGCTTGCCATCTTTCAGGTTGTAAAAGCTACTGGCAGAGGATAAATGGATATCAATGGCTGGCCCTTTGATTGTATGAGCAGATAGGTGAATAACCCTAAGGACTGTGACCTCCCAGTCAATTAAGTGGAGTGTTCATCCCAAACTGAATACTGTAACAGCTATTGTAAATGCCAGACTTTCACTTTTCTGTAGCTCTCTGAACCAGAAATATTCATTTCACTCACTTTGTTATTCTGTTTACTTAAATGAACAGTGACCTTGAATTTCACAAACGTTTGCACCAATCAATGTTTTAACTAATAATAGTTAAACTAATCCAATAGTCTTTAGATTGGAAGGGCTGAGCTGTTTACTGTTGATTTTAAAAGCCTAAATTATGATTTCCCTGGAGGCTCAGAGGATCCAGTGGGGTTACCATCAAGTTGGCCTCACTAAAAATGTCACTTGATTAGGATAAATGTGTTCAGATAACTTGCAGATGTCTCTTTAAATATTTGGGAGTTTAGTTGTCAAATAAGAAAGATCTGATTTCCCCTCTTTCAGTCAGTCAATAAACATTCAATCTACTATGTGTCAAACACTGCCCTAATCCCTGAGGATACAAAAAGAGGCAGAAGACAGTCCCTACCCTTAAGGAGTTCATTATCTAATGAGGGAGACAAAAAGCAAACACATATGTATGAACAAGGTATATACAGGATAAATAGGAAGTAATTAACAGAGGGAAGTCACTAGAATTAAGAGGGGTTGGGAAAGACTTCCTGAGGAAGGTGGGATTTTAGTTGGGACTTGAAGGAGCCAGAGAAGCCAGGAGGTAGAGATAAGAGGGAGAGCATTCCAGATTTGGGGGACAGCCAGAGAAAATGCTGGGAGCCAAGAGAGATAGAGTATTTTATTCCTGGAACACTCAGGAGGCCAGTGTCCCTGGATCAAGGAGTATGTGTTCTTGAGTAAGGTGTAAGAAGACTGGAAAAATGGGAAAGGACTATGTTATAAAGGGCTTTGAATATTAAATAGAGAATTTTGTATTTGATTCTGGAGGTGATAGGGAACCACTGGGTCTGTTGAGTAGGGAGTGATATGATTAGACCTGAGCTGGAGGAAAATCACTTTAGTGGCTGAATGGAGGATGAATTGTAGTGGGAGAGACTTGAGGCAGGCAGAGTCACCTGTAGCTGTTGTAATAATCAAGGCATGAGGTGATGAAGGCCTACACCAGGGTGGTGTCAGTATCAGAGGAGAGAAGGGGGTATATTTAAGAATGTTGCAGAGGTGAAATCGACAAGCCTTAGCAACAAATTGGATATGGGGTGGGGGATATGGGGAGGTGGGGTGGAAAGTGAGTCTTTAAGGGAAAATTCCTTAAATTAGATTTTAAGAAATTTTCTTAGAAAATGTTCTAGTGCTCCACCTCAGCTACAGTTCATGTGATTATTCAATTCAATTCAGCAAATATTTATTGAGAACTAGTGATTTGTCAGGCTCTATGCCATAGATCCAAAGGTAGAATGTGGCCTAGGGGGATGCCCATCAATTGCGGAATGGCTGAACAAGTTGTGGTATATGAATGTAGTGGAATACTATTTTACTATAAGAAATGATGAGTAGGCAGATTTCAGAAAAACCTGGAAAGATTTGTATGGCCTGATGCTGAGTGAAGTGAGCAGAACCAGAATGTTGTGCACAGTAACAGTAACATTGTGCAATGATCAGCTATGATTGACTGAGCTCTTCTTAGCAATACAATGATCCAAGAGAATTCCAAAAGACTTATGATGGAAAATGCTATCCACCTCCAGAGAAAGAACTGATGGAGTCTGAATGCAGATCAAAGCATACTATTTTCATTTCTTTTTCATGGCTTTTTCTTTTCATTCTGTTTCTTCTTTTACAACATGACTAATATGGAAATATGTTCTACATGATTGTATATGTATAACCTATATCAGATTGCTTGCATCTTGGGGAGGGAGGGAGAAAAATTTAGAACTAAAAATTTTTCAGAAAATTAATATTGAAAAGTGTCTTTACATGTAATTGGAAAAAATACTATTTAATAGTATTAAAAAATTAACAACAACAAAAAGAAAATAGCCTGGGTTCTATTCTTGAGGAGATGATGATCCAATGGGAAAAGGACAAGTACTGGATCACTAATATGTAGGGAAGAGTGAGATTAGTGTGATGCAGAGATACATGCAAAGTGTAGGGAACATTGTTCATCTTGTCAGCGAGTATATCAGAAAAGACTCAGTGGAGAACATGGAACCTGAAATGGGCCTTGAAGGAAAGAAGGTGCATCATAGATAGAGATGGGGGTAGTAGGGGCTTGGCACAGAGTAGGGATCCATTCCAGTCACAGGGGCAGGGCATGAGTTAAGGGTACATAGTCCAGTTTAGTAGAAACTTTGAGTTTGTGAATGGGAGCTCTCTGAGAAAAAGTTGGGGAGGTAGGCTGGAGGCAGACTATGGATGGCCTCAATTGCCAGGAGCAGAAGCTATTTTGTTAAGATGATACAATAGAGCTTAGATTCGTGAGATGCAGTATGAAGTAGTGCAGGGGGTAGAGAACTGTTCTTGTAACCAAGAATACCTCACTTAATTTCTCAGTGCCTTAGGTAACTTGAAGACTATAAGTGGAAGAGAGGATCCTGACTTGAATTGGTAGAAGGAGTTTCTTTATCTAGGAATTCCCTGTATCAACTAAATCCCAGGTCTAGTTCTTACATAATTATATAACATATTATATAATAATAATGACATATATTATTGTGTCTATAGATGTAATATTGCATAGTGGGTCAAGGGCTGGTATTGAAGGAATTTCATCCACCAATGAAATCATAGCTGCAAATCAAAAAATATGTCTGTGTATTTTTAATAATCAAAGCTATCCACAATGAAATGAGGGGCTGGTTACTAAGGCAGAGGACCCTGTGCTTCACTAGCAATATCTACACACAGGATAGATCTCTTCCAGATGCTCTGCAGAAGAAGTGTCAAACTCATGGCCCACAAAATAAAAAAAAATGCAATGCAACATAGACAATGTTAGTTTGTGGTTTTCTAAGTCAATAGGCAGGCTGGCAGGGGAAGATCCATTTCTATTTGAGTTGGACACCACTGCTCTAAAGGAATTGGTGAATGGGATAAGAAGCTGGTCTCTGTGGCCTTTGAGGTTCCTTCTAACACTAATTCCTGTGGTTTCAATTCCAGCCTAGAGCAGGAAGGGATCTTTAATCCTTTACCTCTTGGAGCAGGTGTATATTCCTATAGTCTATTAACCCAATATCTGTCTGCTTTTGCTTATCTCAGGATATATGACTGCTATGTGTTTCACTTTTGTGTTTTTATTTTCATGCTGTGGATCTCTACGTTCATTTGCAAGAGTGATACTGGATATTTAGACTTGAATTCAACTCCTGCCTCAGACACTCACTAGCTGTGTGACCCTGGGCAAGTCACTTAACTTCTGTTTGCCTCAGTTTCCTCATCTGTAAACTGGAGATGATAATAGCACCTACCTCTCAGGGTTGTTGAGGATCAAGTCTGGACCATAACAAGCTCATATAATTGGGGAAAATAAACAAATAACAAGCTATATATAAATAGCTATTATTACTCTTGTTATCAATATTACCCTTAAACTTGGATGTTCAGGCAAGTTTAATCTCTTTTCCCTTCCTCCCAAGAGCCACCTTAAATTCTTTCAATATTTCTTAGGAGAGGCTTGTTCTCTCTTTTCTATAGCTCTTGTACTGCTTCCTCTCTCTTCTCCCCTATTTCCCCAATCAATTCAGTATTATTCAGGAAACATTTATTAAATGCCTATTGCCTTCAGAGCATTGTCCTAGGTACCGAAGGAAATATGAACCATTGATAATAGTGTGCCCCCACTGTTATAGAACTATTAGGGTAGTGGCAGATAAGACATAACTGTAAATATATCAGTGCCCCAGAGAGAAGTAAAACAAAATGCTTAGAGGGAAAAGGCATTACCAAGTTTGGGGTGTGGAGTTCAAACCTAACATGATAGGTTTAAAGGATAGAATGCAGTTCAGTAGGGTCGAGAGGTAAAGGAGGAATATAGGAAATATCAGGAAAGGTGCAGAGGTGAGAAAGTGCAAGTAACTTCTGAGATCAGAGAATGGTATGGTTTGTCTGGGTTGTGGAGTGTCTGAAGGTTAATTGTATGAGAAAAGGCTGAAAAAACAGGTTGGTATAAGACTGTGTTGGGCCTTGAATGCCAGGCAAAGGTTTTAATTTTACTTGCTGGCAATAGGGAACCACCAAAGTTTGGTTTTTTGTTTTGTTTTGTTTTTCTTTTTTGGCTATTTCACTCAGGCTGGAAGTGCAGTGGCTACTCGTGGTCAGATCCTATTAATGATCAGTATGGGAGTTTCTGACCTAGGCTGGTTAACTTTGTCTTAGGCAGCCTGTGCCCCCCTCCCCCCGGCCCTGTCCTCCCTCCCTTCACCTTGCCATATTGGTCCATATTGGACACCAGTATAGGGCTTGGCCCTATAGCAGCTCTGAACTCTCAGGCACGAGCAATCCACTAGCCTCAGCCTCCTCAGGGTCAGGGATACGGCATGTGACACTCAAGATTTTTGAGTAGAGTAGTAACACGATCAGATTTGTGTATTAAGAAGTTTGGCTTGGCAGTATGAGGAATGAATTGGAAGGGTAGATGAGAAATGATTTGGTCAGTGAAAGTATCTACCCAGAGGAAGTGCTAAAGCCAGGCTACTAACAAACAGTTCCATTGAGACCTGCTGCTCCTGGCAGTGAGCACTGGTTAACACACAGCAATCACGGGTGACTCCCAAGACCATGATAATAAATGTAGATGGACATGTTGGAGGAGAGGGAATGGGACTTTGTAGAGTGTACTACATAGGCTCTGGAGAAGGATCACATGAAAAAGGACGAAGTAGCCTGTATCAAGAAGACGTTGGACAAGAAGTACAGCCCGACCGTGGTGTTACATTATGGGGAGAAACTCTGACTGTTACTAGAGACCAAGCAATTTCATTGATTTCTACATAGGCCAAGTTGCAATTCTTCCATTCAAGTCTAAGTAGGGTGGGGACTATTCTGTTTGCTCAGTGACCCATCTAAATAACAAAAACTGCAGCCTAAATTCCAAATGCTAGAGATGGAAATCTTTAGCCTTGACATGAGAACACCTTGATCTTTAAGCCATTATTGTGTTGTTGTTATTGTACAGGGAGCTCTATGTACTAGTTTGTTGTGGTTACAGAACAGTCACCAACGTAGAGTACATTTGTTCTTCTTTCCTAATCCATGCTCTATCATCCCCCTCTGCCCCTGCACCCATACAGGTCTACTTTTAAAAATAAACCTGTTGGAGATATGTATATTTTTTATATGATTTTTTAAAAAAAGAATTAATGAGTGCTTTCTTTCACAGTGTGACCTAGATGGAAATGTGTTTTGCGTGGCTACACATGTATAACCTATGTCAAATTGCTTACCTTCTCAGTTAGGGAAGGAAGGGAAAGAGGGAGAGAATTTGGAACTCAAAATTCAAAAAAAAAAAGAATATTACAATTGTTTTTAAGTGTAATTGGGGGAAATAAAATATCAAATAAACAGAACAAAACAAAAAAAATGAATGAAATAGAGGGGAGAGAGAGAGAGGAGTGGTGGAAAGAAATATTAGGAGATGATTACAATAATTCAGAAAAGTGGCAATGAGATCCCATAGCAAAGTTATACTAGGAATAGATGGGAAGAGACAGATATGGGGAATATTGCAGAGGAAGAATTTGTAGCACTTGATAAATGATTGATTCTGAGGGTTGAGAGAGAAGAAATAGTCAAAAGATAAAATAACAAAGATGGGAGGAAAGAGACATAACTGTATCTTTAACAGAAATAGGGAAGTCAGAGGAAGCAGCAGGTCTAGCAGGAAAAAGGGAAGACTTGGTTTTGAACATGTTGAGTTTGAGGCACCAATGGGACATAGAGGTGATATCCTGTAGGTAGGTTGAGATGGGGATCTGGGGCTGAAGCGTTGATCTGGGAGTTGTCTATATGGAAGAGATAATGGAAGCCATGGGATTAGAGAAGTTTACTAAGCAAGAGAGCCTAGAGAGAACAAAACAAAGGCAAGCAGAGAGCCTTGAGGAACAGCCACCTTCTAAGAAGCCAAGAAGAGAAGAAAGATTCAAGGAAGGAAGCAGGCAAGGAGCCATCTTGGAGGAAGGAGGAGAAGAAGGAAGAGGCTGGTGTTTCTGGAGCCAAGTGAGAATAAAGAAGGAAAGGATGTTCAGCCTTGACCAATGTTGTAAAGACATGAAGGAGGTTCTACGGATGAGAAAGAACACAGAATTTGGATGATTTGGAGGTCATGGGTGAATTTTGATCGACTGGTCTGTGTTAAATGAGGATTTTAGGGGATTATTGAGAGACTAGGGGGTCAGCAAGTAAAGGCATTCCTGGAGGGCACAGAACGTTGTGGTGAAGGAAGGGTTGTGTGGTATAGTAGAAAAAGCCAATAATTTGGAGTTAGAAGATCTAGATTCAAATCCCAGTTTTGCCATTTACTGACCTTAAGCAAATCGTTTAATCTCTCTGGGTCTCAATTTCCTTATCTGAAAAATGAGGAGGTTGGAATGCCTGACCCCTAAGGTCCTTTTCTAACTTGAAATCTATGAGTTGATGAGTAATTTAGTAGTAGGGAAAGAATATTCGAGTCTGAAATATGAGGTATGAGATTGTTTCTAAATTAATGGGAATTTTGCATCTCCTAAATAAGGAAAACAAGATAAAGGAAAAATTAAACATATAGGTCATTACAAATTCACATAATGCCAAAAGGGGCTATTGCCCTGGGAAACCCAGAGCTCTATTTTGTATTTAACATTGTATTATAAATGGGAGCTAGTCTCAGTGACTGTGATGCCCAGGGCTCCAAGAGAGACACCTTGGTGGAATGGGAGGACGTTATGGTGTAGTGGGAAGTGTGATGTTCTTGGAGGCAGGGAGACCTGCCTTTGAATCCTGTCTGTGACACTGATAAATTGTGTGGCCTTAGACAAATACCGTCTTTGAACCTGAATTTCCCCATCTGTAAAATGGGGGTAGTAATGTCTGAGATTCCAGTGAAATGAGGTGTGCCAAGTGGTTTTGAAAACCATTTCAAAGGGCTATGCAACCATCAATTATGATTAAATCATCCTTGCATCCTAGGGTAATCCAATCTCTCTAAGGATTTAGAGACTGCAAAGTATTCCCTTTATTGTACCTGATCTTGGGGCCCAACACACCATTTCCCAACCTTCTCGAAGCCATGTTGCCTGTGCTACAGTATCCCTCTCCCCGGGAAATGAAAGGTCTCATTCCTGGCTCTGGTGAGGAATTCTTTTTCTTTATCCTCACCAAGCCACTTCCAGGCCATCTCCCTCCTCTTCCCTACCAATCTAGCACCAAAGTATTGGTTTCTCCCACTAAAACGTAAACTGTGCTGATTTTTTGCATTTGTATCTGTAGTGCTCAGCCTAGTGTCTGGCCCATACTCAGCTGCTTCCAGCTTGAAGGAAAGGCTTAATTTTTTGGCAGCTAGGTGGTGTAGTGGATAGAGTGCCAGGCCTGGAGTCAGGAAGACCTGAGTTCAAATCCAGCCTCAGATACTTACTAGCTATGTGACCCTAGGCAAGTCGCTTAACCCTGTTTGCCTCAGTTTCCTCATCTGTAAAATGAACTGGAGAAGGAAATGGCAAACTGCTCCACCAACTCTGTCAAGAAAACCCCAAATGAAGTCACAAAGAGTTGGACATGACTGATAAATAACTAACGAGTTGCTTGACAAATGCTTTTTTATTCATTCATTCATTCATTCATTCATACATACATACTTTTGTTTGTTTTCAAATTAACAAAAGGAAAGTTTTGACTTAGAACAGGGGTTCTAATCAGGCCTTTGCAATGATAAATTAGAGAGTGCTTTAATTTGTTTAAGAGACTGGAAAACTGCCCAGTGCCCACCATGAGGAAGAAGCTAGGGAAGGAAGAGTTAGGGAAGAAAGAAGTAGTAAAAGTCCTCCTCCTCATAAAAGAATCTCAGAGCTGGAGTGGGACCTCCGAGGACATCAATTCCAACCCCTGAGACAGTCTTTTACAACACACCTCAGGAGTCTTCCTCTTAAAGACCTTCAGTGAGGGGTAACGAACTACTTTCTAAACAGCGCTTTTGGATAGATCTAATTGTTAGCAAGTTTTTCCAGAAATCAGGACTAGATCTATCTCTTTGCAACTTTTCAATCCATTGCCCCTAATCCAGTCTTGTGAGGCTAAGAGAATCTCTTTTCTCCATGATAGTCCTTCTGATATCTAAAGACAGATATCATCTCCTGCCTGCCCAAATGGTCTCTTCTCTAGGTCATATATCCCCAATTCCTTAATGAAACTATGTTTCAGGCATGGTATTAAGTGTTAGGGATAAAAATGTAAGTCAATAAAACAGTATTTGCCCTCAAGGAGCTTACATTCTAATTGTAAAAGACAACATGTCTAGGGGAAGGTGGACCAGAGAGGAATGTCAGTTGATTGGATACTATATGATAAGGTGTAAAAGCACCACTCAAAGAAAGCCCAGAGCCAGAGGTGTGAGAGTGATTTTCAGAAGGAGCTAGAAGAAAAGACTGTAGTGGTCCTGTTTCCCCCATTAAAACGTGGTCTCCTTGAGGGAGGGGCTGTTTTCACCTTTCTTTGCATCCTTGGGATTATCAATGTGGCTGGCTCTTAATAAATGCTTGTTGATTGTGGACTGACTGACCCTGCTCATTACTCAAACTTTGTCCATGATTTAGGGGAAGATATTTGTAGTAATGCTATCAGAAAGGTATAAAAACTACGTATTACATGCCACCTGCATGGAAATGGGTAAAGAGTCTAGTATCCTGGCATATAGCAAGAGGGGAAGGGGGTGAGTAGAGAGATTCCCAAGGGAGACCTCTTCTAGCTTTGTGGGTTTTTTTTCCTGAAGACTCATGCTCAGTCTTGATTTCAGTGAAACAGATAGGATGCTCAGATTGCCCACTTTGAGAAACTCACAACTTAATTCTATGCTACATAGATGGGGACTCTTCTTTTTGGTGAGGCAATTGGGGTTAAGTGACTTGCCCAGGGTCACATAGCTAATAAGTGTCAAGTGTCTGAAGCCACATTCAAACTCAGGTCCTCCTGACTCCAGGGTCAGTGCTCTATCCACTGCGCCACTGAGCTGCACCATAGATGGGTGTGGGGGGGACTTTTAAGGAGCCAAAGTTTGAGGAGCAATGGGGCCACAACAGATGCGAATGGGGAGAACAGATGTTGAACTCTCTGGGCATTCTCCTCATTCTCAAATCTGCATTTGGGGGCTCTGCTGAAAGGAATTCTGGGAACCAGTGATTCTCTTGCCATTGCAATCTTTCTCAGGAAGGGAGCCAAAGTACTGAGGGTCCCGTAGGTGGCAGGTATAGTCGAATGAGGTGCAGACCTTCCAAAGCGGGGGAGTGTCAAACACGAGTTTTTCAGGGATGAATTACAGCCTGTTTATGATCCAATATCCTGCTAGCACAAATCTGAACTAGCGTATGCTTGATTTTGCTTCTTGCTTAATATGAGAAACCAGAGGGTTTGGGATCCCTGCCCGAACACAATTAAGGTGAGTTGAAAGATTTCCTTTTGAGAGCAGGAATTTTTTGGTCTTTGTATTCTCAGTGCCTGAACACATAATAGGCAATTAATAAATGTTCATTGCCAATGTGGGAATTCAGTTTGCTTGACTATACATGTTTATAACATGAGTTTGGTTTTTCTTGCTTTCTCCATGTGGGTGGGGAGAAGTGATTGGAAGAGAGAATGCAGACTTGAAAATAAAATACAATCGAGTTTTTCAAAGAATGCTCATTGATTGATTGGGCATGAAGAATGGTATCTGGAGGACAGAAATTGCAAATGCATCTTTCAAAGCTGGCTATTAATTCTCTGCACTGTGATATTAACCATTTCCCACATTTTAAACTCCGCTGGGTTAATTTTGGTGAACAAAGGAAAAGTACCAGGGCCACAGGGCTCAGCTCTGGTGTGGGTTAGTCACCTTCCATTAGTTCCCATGACTACAGCCCGAACACCCTAACTCCATCCACACAGTGGGGTCATAAAGGGAACAGGGTGATAAAATGTGTGAGAATGGATTGACTTCAGGTCAAATCTCATTCTCAGGGGAACTGGAAACTGAGAAAAATCACCGTGTCTCCATTCAATGCCTGCTCTGCCTTTCAAAAATCATCTGTATGTTGACTGAAAATTTTTTACAACAGCTTTTTCAATTTCCAAATTAAGGTGACATAGACATATAACCTCCTAGACTGTTCTTTCTTCCTTTCTGAAGAAAAACAAGTCTGAAGCAAAACCCTGGAGAGAATCTTAATTTTTAGACTTTTCTTGTCTATCTGTATGGAAAGGATAGGAGTTGCCAGAACTGAATAGAGCACTTCTCACTACATGTAGCCTGCAATCCATCCCCAAATTTCCCTTCTATGCTAGATGACATAAGCACAGATGCTTAGTGGATTTGTCCATCAGTTTGTCGTGGTTTTTACAAGAGAGTAACCACAAATGCTGTTGTCTGAGTAACTCAGTGGTTAGAGTCTTGGACCTAGAGCCAGGGAAACTAGAGTTCAAATCCAGCTTCAGAAACTTACCAGGTGTGTGACTGGGCAAGTCACTTCAATTTTGCCTGCCTCAGCTTCCTTACCTGGAGAAAGAGGATAATAATAACTACAAATGAGCCATAGGATGGTATAGTGGTCGGAACTTGGGGATAGGAAGAGTGCTGACTTTGAAGTCAGTGGACCTGAGTTCAAATCCTCCTTCCAATACTACTGAGTGACTTGGGGCAAGTCACTTAACTTATTTGAGCCCCGGTTTTCTCAATGGTAAACTGAGGGGATTGGATTGAATGACCTCTGAAGTCCCGTCCAGCTCTACAGCTATTATCTTAAAAATCCTGCCTCTGACATATACTGGCTGTGTGACCATGGAAAAGTCACTACACCCTTTTGTGCTTCCCACAACTTTTTTACACTATAATTTCCAAAGGCATTCCTGCTTCACACCAGGAGTTCCCTGAAAAGATGAAACCATATGTTTCAGGATAAAAAATAAATTATACATACAAATTATTAATGAATGTTGTGCTTTCTCTTTTTAAAATTATTTTTTCTGATGTACCATCAGAAAATAACCATCAACAAAAACAATCAACTAAGCCAAGAAAAAAGACACACATAACATGAAAAACTCAAAACTATTTGCTATTTATTTTTGGACTAGATTTGTGATTTCAGTGGCATTGGGATCTCCCAGGAGAGGACTCCCTCTACCAGTGAAGATACCAGCCAATCTGTAACTTGGACTCAAAAGTGTCACCTTGAGAACTGAAAGGGTAAAGTGCCTTGCTAGAATCATTGAGATAAAGCAGGACAGGAGAAAGGTCTCTATCCTCTCAACTATATTACCATTATTTATTCAAAGAAACAAATAGTCATATAGATTCAACAGCAAAACATTTGCTTCTGTGCCAACTGATTGCTTTTTCCTCTGTATAGCTATGATTATCTTCTTCTTCTTCTTCTTCTTCTTCTTCTTCTTCTTCTTCTTCTTCTTCTTCTTCTTCTTCTTCTTCTTCTTCTTCTTCCTGTTATTTGGCAGAGCCATTTTCCAGGGGCATGTAGTTCTGCTTTCATTCCCCTCCCTTTGAATCACTTTGGATGTCTTCCCAGAGTTCCATATGTCCTTTTTATATTTCTCTTAAGGCACCATACTATTGCATTACACTGACCTGTTGCAGTGAATTCCCAGCATTAGCCAGGATCTCCACTTCCTTTTCTTTGAACAGTATTATGTTCAGGAGTACAACATCAAGAAGGGGGACCCACTGACAGGGAGGCACCATGACTTAGCCTAGGACCCGGCACCTAGAGGAAGTTCAATCAATATTTGTCCAGGGAATCAAAGAGTGTTAGATTGGGAGTTAGTCAATTCTGAAAGACTTATGATGAAAGGTGCTGTCCATCTCCAGCTGATAGAGCCTGAATGCAGACCAAAGATACTTTTTTTAAAACTTACTTTCTTTTTTTTTTCCCCATGTTTTCTTTCACAGCATAACAAATGAAAATGTGTTTTGCATGACTGCACATGCATAACCTATGTCGAATTGCTTGTCTTCTCTTTCTTGTGAGACAATGGGGCGAAGTGACTTGCCCACGGTCACACAGCTAGTAAGTGTCAAGTATCTGAGCTCACATGTGAACTCAGGTCTTCCTGAATCCAGGGCTGGTACTCTATCCACTGTGCCATCTAGCTGCCCCTGTTTGTCTTCTCAGAGAGAGGGAAAGAGGAGGAAGGAAGAGAATTTGGAATTCAGAATTTGAAAAAAAGAATGTTAAAATTGTTTTTACATGCAATTGAGGAAAAAATAAAATATTAAATAAATAAATAAAAAAGATTTGGAGTCAAGAAGTTGGCAGTGTGAGAGGTGGTGGGTCAAAGGGAATAGAGTACTGGACATGGAGTCAGGTGGTGCAATGTCCAAATACCACCTCATCTACTATCAAGGGGTGATCATGGATGAGTCATTTCCTTTTCCTGAGCCTTAGTTTCCCCATCTGTAAAATGGTGATAAAAATAATCTGCCTCCCAGAGCTGTTGTGAGGATCAAAAGAGATCGTGGATGCAAAGTACTTTTTAAACCTGAAAGCACCATGTGAATGTGAGCTTTTATTAGTAGTCTTCAGTCTCTAGACTAAGGCTAGACCATTAGTCTAGTCTTCTTATGAACTAGCTGTTCTTGTGTACCCTCAGGCTAGACCCTTTATCTCTATAGGCCTTACTTTCCTAATCTGGAAAATGAAAGAGTTACACTAGAATAAGGGGTTCTCAACCTGGGGTCGATGAACTTTTTTTTAAAATGATAAAAATGTTCATAACTTGAATGTAATTTGTTTCCTTCATAATCTTACGTATTTATGCATTTGAAAACATTATTTTTGTGAAGGAGTCTTATAGATTTCCCTAGACAGCCAGAGGGGTCCCCAAGACAAAAAAGAGGAAGAACCCCTGGACTAGATGATCTCCAAGGACCCTTTTAGAAGATGCGAGCACTCAGATCTTTTTAACTGGTCATCTCAACATTCATTTCCACCAACTTTCAGGGGAGACTTGGTGGGGCCTTCTCCAACTTGTAGGAGCTCAGTGGGAGGCTTCAAAGCTTCTTCTCTTGTTTCCCTGAGGCCCAAATACTGCTTAGGCAAGGGAGAGGAGGTGTGGGGTGGCAGACAAAATTACTCCTTCCCTCCTCGTCCTCTTCTTCCTAGGCTTTCAGCCGTACCAGTCTATAAGTGCACCTCAGGAATTTCTGGGGATTCTTTTGGTTGACATCCCATGAGTGCCACCAGATCAGGGTCAAACAGACAGCTATGCTTTGCTCCATGTCAGCAGAGAATGTTGTTTGCAGACTTCAGGCCTTTGACCCTTCCACACTCCTTCAAAGCTTCTCATTCTGCCAGCCTGGCAGCTGCGAAGACTGTCTTTCTAGGGACAGGCAGACACAAGAGCCCTGGCCTCAATGAAGTTGGCTCAGACATTTCTACCTCCAGGTGAGCTTGGAGCTCTCTTCAACATTGCCTCCAGAGGTCAAGGTTTATTGAAACTCAGGGCCACTGGAGGGCTAAGCAGTAATTTACTCCTCTCAATACGTAGATAGGCTCACCAGACCTTGAGTTAAAAAATAAAACAAAACACCACAAAAAACCAACACTGAGAACCTTAATAGGTTCTTTTCCCTTTCCTCTCCTCTCCTCTCCTCTCCTCTCCTCTCTTCTTTTCTCCCTTTCCTTTCTCTCCCCTCCCCCTCTATTCTTTTGTCCCTTCCCTTTCCCCCTCTCCTCAACTTCTTCTTTGCTTTCCCTCTCCCCACCCCCTTTTCTCCTCTCCTCTCTCTCTTTTCTTCTTCCCTCCCCTTCCCTTTCCTCTTCCCCTTTCTTCCCTTTCCTCTTCCCCTTTCTTCTCCTGTCCTGTCCTGTCCTGTCCTATCCTTTCTTCTCTTCTCTTTTCTTTCCCCTTCCCCTCCCCTCTTTCTTCACATCCTATATGAAGCCAACAATTATTTTTTGTAAGGTGAAAAGATCTGGCAAAGGAGTATTATTATGTAATGCCCTTAAGGGCTTTCCCAAAGTGCTCTACAATGTAGCTAGCAAGTGACTAAATGAAAAGGCTGGGTTGGGGTGTGCCCATTGTTGATGGCAAATAAATCAGGAGATTGGGGTCAGGAAGAAAAAAAAACCTATCTGGAATGCACTAGAGGAGCCAGCCAGGAGGGTATAAGTCTGTAACCTTGCTAAGCCACATACTGGTAGTAATCTCTATAACTGTAATCACAGAATGTTTGCACTGGAAAGAAACATGGCTCACCTGGTCCAGGGATTCTTTCTTGTGCCATGGACCACTTTGACAGTCTGGGGGAGGCTATGGGACCTCTTTGTAGGAGAATTTTTTTAAATGCATAAAATAAAATGCAGAGGATTATAAAGAAAACCTATTATAGTGAAACACAGTTATCAAAATATTAAAACAAACAAATTCATGGACTCTTGATCTCTAAGGTATGTCCTTACAGCTCCAATCCCTCTTATTTAAAAAAAAAAAAGAAAATTGAGACTCCCAAGGGGTGTAGTGATTTACTTGCAAAGTCAAATAGCTCATAAGTGGTAGAACCAGGTACTTTATGTCTTGGAAAAATTTCAATTTAGAGGGTCATACAATTAGAGTATGGAGGAGACCCTTGAGAACATGCCTCCCCCCCCATTTCATAGATGAGGAAGGGAGGACTAAAAGAGATTAAATGACTTTTCCAGGGTCACAAAGCTTGTGTCTGAATCAGGATTTGAACTCATGTTTTCCTGACTGAATCCAGCGCCATAATCTCTACACCACACAGCCTCTCTTTGCTCTTTCAACCTGTTCTTTCTTGCTATTGCTCCTCCTCCCTCTATGGCTATTCACTTCTCCGGTATTGGGCATGATCTGGGAAACCACGTGTGGGTCCATAATCCTCAAAGCAGTCTCTATCTGCTTTAGAGAGTGCATTTCTCATTGCATTCTCCAAAATCTGAAGGTCACTTTGGGCACACTCTAGTGTAGGTGAAACTTAGCCTCCGAGCACCATTTTTTGCTCTGCTTTGGACTTTGGGGAAAGGGAGAGGCTGGTCCTAAACAAAAAGAGAATCAAGTTCCCTCCACCGTATTTGCACTTTCTCCAGATTCCCCTATTCCTGACTGCCTTCTCTGTCCCTCCTTTTCTCCTAGAGCTGATGACTGATTTCAGAGATGTTGTTGCCATGATGGGTCCAGGTGCTAGAACCACAATCCATCACTTCCTGGGAAGCACATGAGATTTGCCCAAAGACGCAGCTCATTCTGGCACCTGAGACCCAGGATTCAACTTCAAACCTTTGCCTGATGCTGGAGTAGATTGATCCCAGGCCTGCAGCAAGAGACAGCCTGTTTTACTCAAATAGCCTTGTGGCCTCAGCCTTGCAGAGAGTCAGAGCTCCTTTTCATAGAGCAAAGTTGACTATTAATTGTGGAAGGGGCAAAGTAAAAAAAAAATGGAATTAATCATCAGAATCACAGAATTTTTGAGTGGAGGTAACCTCAGAACCAAGTAGACCAATCCAAACCAGAAGGGAAGCCTCACTTAGCAAGCCAGCCAAATGAAGCCTCCGACTGAAAAACTCCCATGAGGGGAACTCTACCTCCAGAGACAGCTCATCCTACTTTGAAACCAGAAGTCTTCTCTGACATCAAACCTGCATGTGTCTCCTTCCAACTTTGATCCACTGCTCCTAGTTCTGTTCTCTGGGGCCAAACAGAACAAAGTGAATCCTTCTGGCATGACAGCCCTTCAAAATTTGAATATAGCTAACATGTGCCCCACCCCCACCCCATCTCCTCTGAGTTTTCTCTTCTCCAGGCTAGACTTCACCAGCTCCTTCAGTTGTGCTCGTATAATAATAACGACTAACATTTATTAGTCCTTACTATGTGCCAAAGTGCTGAACACTTCATAATTATTATTTCATTTGATCCTTACAACAACCTCGGTAGGGAGGTGTTATTATGATTCCTGCTTTACAAATGAGGAAACTGAGGCAAGCAGAAGTTGAGTGACTTACCCAAGGTCTCATAGCTGGTAAATGTCTGGATTGGAACTCAGATCTTCCTGCCTCCAGGCACAGTGCTCTGTCCACTAGGACTCAGAGCCATTCATCATCCTAATTGCCCTCCTCTGGACAGTCTCCAGCTTATCAATGTACTTCTTAAACTCTGATGACCAGAACTGAATGCAATATCCCAGATGAGCTCTAATGAGGACAGAGGACAATTGAATCATCGCCTCTCTATCCCTGGAAGCTATGGCTCTCTTAATGTAGCACAAGATCACATGTGACTCTATTGGATCACATGGTGCCAGCAGTTTACTGACTAGCCCTCCCCTCCCCACCTCCAGTCTTTTTCAGCTAGTCTAACCCAGTTTAAATAAACTGCTGTAGAATGATCCTTTACTCATCCTGTAGCATCACAAATCTAGAACTAAAAGGGATCATGAAATCAAACGTCCTCGTTTTACAGATTAGGAAACCAAGACCCAGAAATGGTTAAGGTCACACAGGTAGTAAGTAGAAGAACCAGAATTTCAATCCAGATCCTTTGACTTCAAATCTAGCACATTCAAATCAACAATTTCTACTGAAGTTGATTTAAAAAAATAAAGCCAAGTGAAGAACATTTTATTTTGTTTATTTAATCAGGCGATCCATTATTTCTTCAAGAGTTGGTCTCATTTCCTCTGATACTTATCCTTTAACCTTACTCATTCTCTTTACCCTTCTTTCCTTTCTTCTTTTTCTCTCTTCCTTCTCTTCCTTTCATCCCCTTTTCACCTACTCAGCCAATTAACATTTATTTGATATACTTTATAGGTTAATTGGGTAACAGCAAAGAAAGGGAACATTCGAACTTAGTAAGAAGACAAGGATTTGAGTGGGCACTGGTTTGAATGACTATTCTGCTATTGTGTGACCTTGGGCAATCCACTTTTCTTGTGAGACGGAACAGAATGGTGTAGTGGCAAGTGTACTGGGTTTAGAATCAGACAATTTGGGTTCAAATTCTGCCTCTGAAACTTTCTGTCTCTGTGATATTAGTGCAGTGAGGGCTGGCCACTGATCCCAGTCCTTATGAACATTTGTAGAAGGTTGCTGATGCAACTCTCCATGAGGAGGAGGAGGAGGAGGAACTTGCTTCTGGGAGTCTAATGTATAACTGTTGTGGTGCCTTTGAGAGATTTTGGAGCATGTGTTAGATATTCTGTAACTGGTTTTGGTCTGTTAACCCTGTGGTAAAGAGGAACCTTTTAAATTGTCTGGGGATACATTCAAAATACCTAGTCCCCTCTCTTGATTTGAACTCTTATCTATAGACCTTCTTCCTGGCTGACAACATGAAGGAAATTGAAAGCTACAACTTTGTACATATCAACAGATCAGGAGAGAGAGCTATCCAAGGTTTAGGAATCTAGGGATTCAGTCCATGATGAATTTTACAGCCAACCCAGCCACCAATGCTCAGAGGAGCAAGGAGAAACTTTCAGGATTCATTCAGGAGTAATGCCAAATTTGGATGTGAACTCGGTAGGATCTATGCTACTTAGAAACTGTGTTAAACCTGAGACCGCTCTCCCCAGAGACTGATGTGATATGGGGAAGAGGGTGCCCTGAAGTGCTGGAAGGAAATGTTTATACTTTAGTTCCTGCTGAATCTTCTAAGGAAGCATCTCTTTGTAAAAACTAATTCAAGTTAATTGGTTAAATGTAACTGGGGTGCTAACTGGGAGAGCAAGAACACACCCAGAATGGAGGCTTGAGATGACGGCATTGGAGAAAGACAACCCAGCCCGGTGCCTTAGGGGTACCCCTAACCCTTAGAGGGAAATATTTCATGCCTCGCTTTAGGAGAGTGAACCCAGCACATACTCACTACATTGGGTAAGTCGCCCTCTTTGCCTCAGCTTCATCATCTGTTTATGTCTGTTCAGACATATAAACAAAATAAGAGTTGGACTAAATGTCATTTCAGGTCCCTTGTGCCTTTAAATCTGATATTCTATAGCCCTAAGTCTCCTCATATGTAAAATGGGGTTAATATTTGCACTATCTTTCTCATAGGGCTGTTGAGAGAATCCAGTGAGATAATGAAGATGAAGGTACTTTTACAACCTGTGAAGTGTCTACCTTAAAAGTAATAATAGCACATATTTATGTAACACTTTATGGCTTGTAAAATGCTTTACATTTATTATCTCATTTGTGTCTTACATCTGTAGAGCAACAATGTTTTGCATATATTGCCTCTGCCTCTCCTATCGATCCTACATATAAAGCAGGTGATATTCTGCCTTTTTTTCAGATGAAGAAACTGAGACTCAGACAGCTGAAGTGACTTGCTCTAGGTCACATGGCTAGTTAGTCCCTACTAGGACTGTAGATCATGGCTTTAGAGCTGGTCATCTATTCCGTTCCCCTCTTTAGGAGAATAGCTATTGTCTGACTCCTAATCCACTGCTTTTTCCATTAAATGGATGCCTCTCTGATATAAAGCATTACTACCACATTCCGCACTTCTCTTGGGGGCAGATTTCAAAGGTTCTGATTTTGAAATCAAGAGGGACCTATGTGGATCTAGAGAGAGAGAGAGAGCACCATGATTAGCTCACTCTGACTCTTTTGGCCTCTCCCATCTCAGCTTTTCTGAATGGCAAGCCATCCTGTAATCAATCAGGCAATTAGGATCTTTCATTCTGAGTGATTTCTAGGCCAACCATGATGGCATAAAGCTGGCTCATTCACTACACTGCGGAAATATTCTCTGCATCCGCTTGTCCAATCTGGCCCTGCAGCTCCTGAGCCTGGGCCATTTTTTTCTTGATCATTCTCCAGGCAGGAATGGTCATGGGAGAAAATTTTCCATATGGCAATCAGTAATGGGGGGAGATGAGTTTGTGTTGCCTTTGAATCTCCAAGATAATAGAAGTAGTGACTGGGATATGGATCTTGGAATTGGCAGGGTCCTATGCATCTGAGCTATTGGGCATGTGGTTGGTTGCTTTTGCCTGGCAGTGGCCAAGCTCCCCCTGACTCCCAGGGTACTAAATAACCAGGAGTCTTGTCCATGGCAAGCCTGGTGCTGAATCTGCAAGAGTTACAGGGTATGTGTGTATGTGTGTCTCTCTCTGTACTAGAAACTGGCTTTTTATTTTTTCAAATGTAATTAAATGAATGAGTGAATGAAAAAGCATTTTCTGTTTACTCTGTGCCAGGCACTGTGCTAGGTGCTGATGATATATATATATATATATCAAAAAGTGATATCATCCATACTCTTAAAGAGCTCATATTCTGATAGGGAGAGACAAGACAAATAGGTGCCTTTTGTTATTACATCATTCTAAACATTTCCTCTCCTCCTAATCAATCCATCAAGACATACATTATAATAAAAAAAATTTCCAAGAGGAGAAAAAAGGCAGCTCAGCAAAACCAGCCAATACAGTTACTGCATTTCACAATATATGAAATATTTCATGATTCTCCACTTCTGTAATGAAGAGAAGAAATTAAATTTTCTCAGCTCTTCCCCAGGGCCAGGTTTACTCAATGTAATTACACAGCAGTTGGTTTCATTTTAATGTTCTTTCTGCTTATATTGTTGTAATCATTCTGAGTGGTTTTTTTTTTTAATAGTTCTGCTCTCTTCATTTTGCATCAGTTCATATAAATCTTCCCGTCCTTCTCTGGATTTTTCATATTTATTTTTTCTTATGGTGCAGCAATTTCCCATCACATTTATTTACCACAATTTGTTTAGCCATTTCCCAATTGTTGGACATCTATTTTATTTTCAGTGTTCTGCTGTGCTTGTATGAATATTTTGATTCTTGTGGGATCCTTTTTCCCATGCCTAGCAATCTTTTTCAAAGGATACTTTTTAAAGTCTGAATCTTACCTTGTCATCTTTTTCTATCTGTCCAGCAGCCTTTCTCTTCTTAGATTTCTATCTACAGCTCCACAAGTAAGAACAGCTAGTTTGTAACTAACCTGAGATTTTCTTTTGGGGAGGGGATTTCCTGAGATTGCCCTAATTTCCTTTTGAGGAAGGGCATTTCTAGAAACTAGTAGAGATCTTTTGAGAGCAGGAGAGGCTTCTTAGGAACTTACAAATCTCCCCAGGGAAGGGATCTATGAACTTCACTAGATTGCCAAAGGGGTCCACAGCACAATAAGATTAAGAATCCTTGCTTTGGGTTCTGCCCTCAGGATCAGAAGCAGCCTATTTGAGTCCAGAGCTTTTGGGAAACCAGGGGTTACAGCTGTACTGGAGACAATCGAAGAAGCGGAATAAAATGCTTATTCATCCCTCTCCATTCTCTACCTTCCCCCCCCCTCCATTTCAGGGCCCTACTCCAAATCACTCAGATTGCTTTTGACTTTTGGTGGCCCCATTCAGGCACTTCTTTAATAAATAATTCATTTGGCCAATGCTATCAAGCCCAGCTAGAGTTATTACTCTCGAAATTGAAAAGCCACTTCTGCCTGCATAGTCAGCAAAGGATTTAGAGATTCCATCAAATTCTCCCATCTCTGTTGTATGGTTGGGTTTTTTTTGTCAACAATTCATCCAATCACCTATTCATTGGGTATTTACTGAGTACAGTCCATATTCGAGGCAATGTGTTTGCTGCTATGGGGATAACAGCTATGTCCTGGAAGAACTTACGTTCCAGTAGGAGAGATAAGATATATATATGTGTGTGTATGTATATGTATATGTGTATATAGACACATACGCATATATATACATATATACACACACACACACATATGTATATACATACATATATACATACAGATAATTAAAAAACTAAGTAGTGTGTGTTAACTGTGGGGGATAAATACAATATGATTGGCACACAGTGCTATAGGAAGTAAGAGTATATAAAAATCACTTCTAATGGTAGTGATTGTAGGAAGACTTTGTGTAGGATATTAATTCCCATAATAGGTCTTGAAAGATGGTACAGTCAGGGTGTGGAATGAAGATGGCATCCTAAGGTGGGAACTTTGAGAAACACCTCTAGAAAGACAGCTAGGTGGCAGATAAAGTGTTGGACCTGAAGTCAGAAAGACTTGACAAATACTAACAGTATGACTTTGGGAGGGAGTGTATGAATAGCATTTATATGGCTCCAGTTCTGTGCCAGTTGCTGTGATAAGTGTTTATGCAAGTATAATCTCGATTTTCATAACAAGATGCTAGGTAGTTACTATTCTTATTCTCATTTTATAGTTGAGGAAACTGATGCAATCAGAAGTTAAGTAACTGTTTGCCCAGGTCACATAGCTAGTGAGCATCTGACACTGAATTTGAACTCAAGTCTTCCTGATTCCAGGTTCTATTCATTGTGCCACCAACCTCTCCTTCTGCAACCTCTTTCAGACTCAGTTTCTTCATCTATAAAATAGTGATGATAATAGCATCTGTCTCACAAGGTTGCTGTAAAGTTTGAACAAGATCATTTGTATAAAATGCTTTGAAAATTAAAACAATATATAAATGTGAGTTATTTGTACTACTTACAGAGATTCTTAACCCTTTCTGTGGTCATGGACCCTTTTGACAGTGTGGTTAAGCCTATGAACTCCTCAGAATTATATTTTAAAATAATTGAAGAAAATTACACATTTCATTTAGAGGTAAGTGAAAATTAAGATATCATTATTTGCCATCCAAGTTCAGGGAGGAGGAAGAGGACACAGAGATCGAGTCAGAGCAACGTCATGGAAACCAGAGGAGAAGAGGGTAACATGAAGGAGAAGACAATCAGTGGTGACAAATAACACAGAAAGGTGGAGGATAATGAGGACCAAGAAAATGCCATTGTACTTGGCAATTAGGAAGTCTATGATGACCTTTAAGATGGCAGTTTTGGTGGAATAGTACAGGCTAGAACCAGATTAAAAGGGGCTGAGTACGTAGTATGTGGGGAAGTAGAGGCAGATAGCATAGTTTGTAACCTACTATTTCCAGGAGTTTAGTGATAAAAGAAAAGAGTGTGATGGGATGGTTTGAAGGAGTAGCAGGAGAGATAAAATATTTGTAGGTGGTGGGGAATGAGTCAATAGAGTGGGAGAGATTAGAGATGCATGAGAAAGTCAGACTAATTTATCATGGTATACTGTAAAGAGGCCTGGCCTTGGAATCAAAAGAGCTGGGCTTGAGGCCCAGATCTGCTACTTACTAGTTATATGACCTTGGGTGGCTTTATTCAAAGTCTGTAAAAGGAGAATGATATTTCCACTATCTACCTTACAGAATCTCATGAGAATTGAATGAAATAATGTGTGAAAAGCACTTTATGAACCTTAAAAAGTGATATACATGTGAGTTAATAATAATATTATTATTACTTCTATAATTGATGGAGCAAAATCCTAGGTGAGGTGAGAAAAATATAGATTCAAGGCATAAGTAGAGGGATTAAAAAGAGACCAGACACTTTTGAGATAATCAGTTCTTGGGCTCCAATCTCCAGTGGGGAGTGGGGGTTATTACTGAGGACTTGAGTCAATGTATATTAAAGACTTTGAGAGTAAATGGTGTTTAGTGGGATACCGAGTCAGTCAAGTTCAGATGGGGACAACAAGAGACACTGGATCTGGAGTGACAGCTTCTGGATAACATCTTCAATCTGGGAGGGAGAGAAAAAAAGAAAAGGAGTGAAAGGCACATGAGGGAGAGGACAGAGACAGAGAGACAGAGAGAGAGATACAGAGAGAGACAGAGAGAGACAGAGACACAGAGAGAGAGACAGAGACAGAGAGACACAGAGACAGTGAGAGAGACAGAGAGAGAGATACAGAGAGAGACAGAGAGAGACAGAGACACAGAGAGAGAGAGAGGGACAGAGAGAGAGACAGAGAGAGACAGAGACAGAGAGAGAGGGACAGAGAGAGAGACAGAGGGAGACAGAGACAGAGACAGAGACAGAGAGAGAGAGAGAGACAGAGAGAGAGAGAGAGAGAGAGAGAGAGAGAGAGAGAGAGAGAGAGAGAGAGATTGAATCTCTCTTCACACAGCCTCATATTTATCGTGTCACTCAGTGAACAGAACACGTTGGCACTTGGCTGACAATAAGGCAGATAACCACAGATTATATCTGACCATTCTGCTGCAATCTGGCTCCAGGCAGCCACTGCAAAGCCTTTGGGAAGGGAGAGGCAGGCTTCAGGTACCTGCCTAAACAATAGCTTCGGGATGAGAGGCTCTTAATTGCCAGGATTCTGACACTACAATTCCAAACAATCCAAATGGAAAAGAAAAGGTGATATCTAAAATTACAATCTGACCTCACTTACTGCTTTCGGAGGAGCACAGATTTAAAAGGAGCATCTTCAAAATACAAAAGGAGGGATGTATAAGCAAAGACAAATACAAGAGGGTGGCACAGCCAATCTGTTGGAACAGGGTCAGGAGGGCTAAAGCCCTGAATTCTTTCATTCAGCAAACATTTATTAAGTGCTAATGATATGGCTTCAGAATGATGATGAAGCAGGATTCCTGCTCTTGGCAGAGGTGATAGACTGGAGGTGCAGAATGAGACATACATTTTCAGACACAGTAGATCTGTTGATTTGTTTTGCTTGTCTATACTTACTTGTTACAAGGGGGAGTCGGTGGGTAGTGATGGTAATGCAAAAAAACCCCCACATAAATGAAACATTTTACAAAGCATACAGAAGAGAGTAGATGTAAATTCAGAAGGGGACACAGACAAGCAATGAAGTTTTATTACCACTGTATTAAATTGAATATGTGTGTAGTGGGGGGAATGATCAGGGGAATCCTGTTCAATTGATTTAAACCCCCTAGGCCAGTTGATAAAATTATAGAACATAGTGGGTGGGTAATAGAAACAGTCCCTTTGCAAGGTGTGAAGAAACTGTGTTATCCAGACTGATGGAACTAGTCAAGGATCCACTGTTCTTTTGATGACCTTTTAAAAATTGGGACACGGCCTCTGGAGATCTTTTTAGGAGTTGAGGCAGAAGATGGTTCTGAGGGCTGTGTGACTTCTGGCAGCAGAGAAGACAGCAAGCTGTGGAAGAAGAACCCCATTCTTGAGAGGGAATCACTCCTCACTTTAGGGAGGGGAGATTTCTTCCCTGCCCCCTTTTAGATCAGATACGTGAAGACACAACTATTTGTCCAGAAGGAGATACCATACTCAATAGGGAGTGGTCTCAACTGAGAGTCAAGGTAAGAAGAAGCTTTGAGGAGTGAGACCTCTATAAAGTCAAAGATTCAGCCCTAAGGAGGAGAAGTGTAGAGAGGAACAGATACAAGGAGACCAGCTAAAGAAACCTACTCAGCAGAGAAGCTGCACCCAGGGGAGCATTGTGAGGACGTCCTCAAGGGAGCAAGGAGAAGAGGAAAGGAATAAGAATTTATTAAGTGCCTTCTTTGTGCCAGGCACTGTGCTAAGCACTTTACAAATATGATCTTACTTGATCCTCAACCCTGAGAGATAGAAGCTATTATGATTTTCATTTTACAGTTGAGAAAATTGAGGCAATTAGAAATTTAAACAACTCGCCCAGCTAGCAAGCTAGTTAAGTATCTGAAGCTGGCTTTGACCTCAGGAAAAAGCCCCAGAGTGCTGGTGGTGTGTGTGCCTTGGCCACCCACTATGTTCCCTCAGTATGTGCCTTTCTACTGGTGTATTTCAAGTGTGTGCACACTCTTCCCATTAATGTTATTTGTGGCTGTGGGATAGATTTCACCATGTTTGTTGGGGATGGGGGTAGTGTTCTGTTGCAACCATTCAGGCTATACCATTTCAGTAAAAGGCTTTACTTTGCACTAATTGCATCACTGGATGGTGATTAAAGGTAAAAGCATCAGTAAAGGTTTATGAGCTACAATTTTAGGAGTTTGGACTCAAAATACTATGAACCTAGGGGTAGTTGCCCCTCTGGAGACCCGACCTGCAAGTGCATACATTTAAAAACAACCTAACTGTATACCTTTCATGTACTGAAGTGTTCATGCCTGTTGGTGTTCATTAAGTTCATACCAGAAATGAATTCTTTTAAAAAAAAGTGCTTATGGTACATGGAGCACTGTATCTGTCCCCATACCTAGGTATGGGGGCAGGTACAAACCTCAGATAACCATTGATTTCTCTTCTAATTATGTATGCAGTCTGATAGGGGGATTAAGACAGCAATACAGATAGATATTATACTCCATAGGAACAATTAGGTGGCACAGTGGATAGTGCACTGGGCCTGGAGTTAAGAAGACTCATCTTCCTGAGTTCAAATGTGACTTCAGACACTTAAATAGCTTATGACCCTGGACAAGTCATTTAACCCTGCTTGCCTCAGTTTCCTCATCTATAAAATGAGATGGAGAAGGAAATGGCAAACCACTCCAGTATCTTTGCAAAAAGAAAAAAAAAATCCCAAGTGGAGTCACTAAAAGTCAGCCACAACTGAAAAATGACTGAACATTGTACCCTATGTTATCCTCAATTATGGTTGGCTTAGTTATTCTCAGTTAATACAATAATCGAAGACAATTCCAAAAGATTCATGAGGAAAGATGGTATTCCCATCCAGAGAAAGAACTGATAGAGTCTGAAGGCAAATCAAAGCATACTATTTTCACTTAATTTTTTTCATTTTTTTTCCTTTTGGTCTTTTTCCTTTTTTTCTTTTGAAAGAAACATTCTTTCACAACGTAACTAATATGGAAATATGTTTTATGTGGTTGTACACATACAACCCATATTAAATTGCTTACCCTGTTAGGGAGGGGAGGAGGTAAGGGAGGGAGGAAGAAAAATTTGAACTCAGACTATTTAAAAAATGAATGTTAAAATTTGTTTTTACATGTAATTGGGAAAAATCAAGTGCTATTAAAAAAAGATAAGTATAAGGAACGTTCCTTTAGGCCAATCATGAATGTCTGTTTTGTCTCTGAACCCTTAGCCTCACACATAATTGGTCATTGCATTAAGTGGCCACTTAAACCCTTATTGAGTTGAGTTGAATGGAATTGAAGGAGCAAGTCAGAGAATTACAAAGAGAAAGTGCCACAAGATAGGAGGTTACTGACCCGGCAGCTCAGGGAAAGCTTGATGCAAAGGGGTGGTAGTTGGGTTGGGCTTCTAAGGACAAGTAGGAATTCTAAGGGTGAAGGGTAGGTTGGGAGGAGACAGTTTAGGGCAGGGGTGAGGATATGGCCTTGAGGGCACATGTAGCTTTCTAGGTCCTAGGATGTGGCTTTTTGACTGAGTCCAAGTTTTACAGAACAAATCCTTTTATTTTGTTTTATTAATTTATTTTGATTTATCAACAATCACTTCCATAAGCTTTTGAGTTTAAAATTTTTCTCCCCTCCTTCTCCAAAATGGCCCATAATCTGATATAGGCTTTACATATACATTCCTATTAAACCTATTTTCACGTTAGTGACATTGTAAGGAAGAATTAGAACCTATAGGAGGAACCACCACAAAGAAGAAACAAAACAAAGCAGAAGAAAAAAAATAGCAAGTAGTATGCTTTGATCTGCATTCAAACCCCATAGTTCTTTCTTTGGATGTAGATAGCATTTTCCATCATGAGACCTTTGGAGATGTCTTAGATCCTTGCATTGCTGAGAAGGGCTAAGTCTATCAAAGAACAAATCCTTTTATTAAGGGGATTTGTTCTGTGAAGTTTGGATTCAGTCAAAGGGCAGAACCTGAGGACCTAGAGGGACACATGTGGTTCTGAGGCCAAAGGTTCCCCACCCATAGTCTAGATATAGGGCACAGTGTGAGGAAAGATGGAGGCAACAGAGCTTGGGACATATTTGGGGAACAGAGTTGTTTGGCTCTGCTGACACGCTTATTACGTGGATGGGAATAATATAAAATAGGACTATAAAGTTAGGTGGCTATGAATTGAGGGCTTGGGGAACCTTCCAAAGACAACAAAAAATATAACAGACCTGAAAGTGGTCTAAGGAATCATTTAACGTCATCTCCTCACTTTATAAATGAGAAAATTAATGCCCAGAGAAGTTAAATGACTTGCCCAAAATCACACATCTGATAACCACAAAGTTGGGACCCCCAGACTAAACTGGTGTTCTTTCCACTATCCCACACAACCTCCTCTTTCCATGTATATTTAGAGCAAGAAGAAAGAAAGCATGAATTCCCATGGCTGGAAAAGAATCTTGGGGTCGACTTAGTCCAGCCCCCCCAATTTAAAGAACATCAAATTGAGACCTAGACATCTAATTAAAGGTGGAGCTAAGAGATAACCCAGGGGTCCTAATTCAGTCCAGCAGTCAAAATACCATGCCTTGACTTTATCCTGTTTTGTCTAACAATTTTATCGACGAGGGCAGTGAAGACATTTAAAAATTGAATGATTCCTGAGGGCGATTCTGGCTTTAAAATTCTAACATTCTGTGACTCAAAGGTAGGATTATCAAATATATAGATAATGTAAGCCAGGAGAGAGAGCTAATGTGGTAGATGACAGATTTAAGATTCTAAAAGATTTCAGCAGGTTGAAACAAGGAACCCAAGGTAACGAGCTGAAATTCAATAGGGAAAATGTGTAGATCTTCAGTTGGATTCTCAAAAAAAATCAGATTATTGATGAGGAATATTTGGCCTAACAGCAGTTCGTGTAAAAAAAGTACAGGGATTTTAGCTGACAGCAAGTTCAAAATGAGCCAACAGGAAACCTCACCATCAAAAAAGCTAATGTCATCTTATGCTAAGTTAAAAAAAAAAGTGTCCAGAACAAAAGAGCTAACAGTTTTGTCACATTCCATGCTGGTCAGGTCTGGGTACCATGTTTTCCAAAAGGATATTTAGAAATGAGGGTATGTCCTGAAGGGTAACCAAAGCAGGAAAGGGTCTGGAAGCAATGTCATGTGGAAAATAAATGGTTGGATGTTTAGTCTGCAGAAAAATAAACTTTGGAGAAACATGATCAACCAATTAGCATTTGTTCTTATTGAGTTGTTTCAGTCCTGCCCAACTCTTCATGACCACATTTAGGGTTTTCTTGGCAAAGATACTGGAGTGGTTTGTCATTTTCTTCTCCAGCTTATTTTACAGATGAAGAAACTGAAGTAAGCAGGGTTAAGTGACTTGCCCAGGATCACACAGCTAGTAAGTGTCAGAGGCCAGATTTGAACTCAGGAAGATGAATCTTCCTGACTTTAGGCGCAGTGCTCACCACTTTACTTTCTAGTTGCCCCAGTTAGCATTTAGTTTGTGTCAGTCTATGTGCTAGGCCTGGGGTGGGGAACCTTCAGTCAGGAGGCCACATGTGGCCCTCTAGGTCCTCAAGTATGGTCCTTTGACCAAATCCTCTTAAGGATTTGTTCCGATGAAGTTTGGATTCAGTCAAAGGACTCCACTTGAGGACCTAGAGGGCCACATGTGGCCTCCTGACTGAAGGTTCCCCACCCCTGTGCTATGTACTAGGGATACAAAAGCGAAGTAAAGGGTTGTTATTTGGAAAAGGGCATGAATGAATGAATGAAAAAACATTTATTAAGCACTTACAATGTGCCAGGCACTGTGCTCCATGTTAAATACTTGCAAATACAAAAGAAATGCAGTCCCTACTTTTGAAGAACTTTTACTGTAATGGGAGAGAGAGAATTCATTGAGAGGAGTGGTTACCGGGGACCAGCTAAGCCATGGGGATGGTGAGTAGTATCATTGGGCAACCAAAGGATGAATCCTTTCGAAAAGCAATGGTAGTAATGATTTCATTATTATTCTCAGAGCATGAGACAGAAAGAGGGGTGAGGATGGGGGTGGGGGAGGGGGAGGATGAGGGAGGATGAGGGAGGAGGTATACTTGAGGCAGCAGGGTAAGAAGATGGTGTGGTCAAGTATCTTGGGCTACACAAAGTTGTGAGCTCCCACCACTCAGGACAGCCCTAGGGAGGGAACTGGAGATCCACTGGGAATCCTGCATGGCTGAGTGGCAGGAATAGAATGGCAGGAAGGGAAGAATTAAGATAAAAGAGTGAAAGTTATAGGAAAGTTGGGAATGCAAACATTCCATTTCCTGCCTCCATACCTTTGCAAAAGTTGTTTCTTATGTCTGGAATACGTTACCCTCTTGAGCTTTCTCTCTTGGAATCCAGAGTTCCCATCAAGGTTCAGCTGAATTACCACATTCTACTTGAGGTCTTTCCTGTTTCTCACAATTGTTCTCTTTTCAGTCTCAAATTATTTTACATTCATTACACATATATTTTACACTGCCTTGTTTGGGAATGTGTTTCTTTTCCCACCTCTGTAAGGGCAAGGTCTAGATTTGTTTGTTTGTTGTCTAACCATTTTTTTCAGATTTATTTTTCCTGATACCTAGAATTGTGCTAATCACTGCTGATAGAAAGAAAGGCGTAAGAAGGGATAGCAAGGTGGTGCAGTGGATAGAGCACCGGCCCTGGAGTTAGGAGGACCTGAGTTTGAATCTGGTCTCAGACCAGACACTTGAAACTTACTAGCTGTGTGACCCTGGGCAAGTCACTTAACCCCAATTGCCACAAAAAAAAAAAAGAAAAAAAGGCATAAGATGGTCCTTGACCTCAAAGAGTTTACTATTTAATGGGGGAAGACAAACACATGAAAAAAAGTATGAAGCTGGAGGTGGGCAGGGCATGTCTTAAAGCTCCAGGGTAAGAAATGTTCTGAAGAGGTGCAAGTTGCAAAGGTTAATTCGTTTTGCAGAATGATGAGTTTCTGGAGATCATGGAATCCAGGAGATCAGCTGGGTAGAAAATGAGAAGATGAATTTTCCATTCTATCTGGACTGGGTAGAGTAGGAAAAATCCAGCAATATTGCTGTGAACCCTAAAGAAAAGCCTCCTTTCTTTTCAGGGACACTCAAACCTCTTTAGGAGTGACCAGCTCTTCCAGAAAATGAGGATCTCAAAGCAGCCAGTCATCATCCTTATCACAGGGACTTGACATCAGGCACTTGAAGTGTGAGCTACCTTTTGCCCTAAGGACTGTCCCACCAAGATCATTGAAAGGCATGGGATTCTTCAGATGGCTGGAGAACAAGCTGTAGCTCATTGGTATTCCTGTTCACAGTGGAATTCTGGCAGGACAAAACCATTATCAGAACCCAAAGAGCTTTTGAAGTCATCATCAAGGGAATGCCCTGCCTTCTTAGAGTTTGTCTCTTGGTACTCTCACTGGGGATAGAGCTTGGGCTTGAGTGTGAAGAGCCATCCATTAGTTCTTGTGTTTGGGACTTCAGTAGACCTGGCCAAACTGGTGCCCCCAAGCCGCATGCAATTAATGAATAGTTTACCTGCCATTCTCATCCATTTCCTAAATAATGGTATTTACAGACTTGCTTTAGTCCTTTAGAGAGTGTCACGGAGTGAGTAGCCTTCATCTGATATGGGGATGTGGAAGCTGAAAAGACCCCAAGATACTTCAACAAAAGTAATGGATGGGTGGTGGTGGGTTAGGGTGACACATATCTGGTTATACCCAAGATTAAACAGGGCCTGAAGAGATCAGATTAACACCACCCCCCCAATAACTTCCTGGTACAATCAATGCTCAGGGAAAATTTCTGAGGAAAGTGGATTCTAGGAATTAGAAATAATGGAGTCAGTAATATGTCAGCAACCAAAAAGCACAAGGCCTTTGTGGTCAGGTTCCCTGAGCTAGTGGCAAGCCAATACTCTTGATGTCTCTTACTGTACCACCAACAAAGAATGATGTTGTTTGCTTTTATATCACATTTATTTCAAGATATATCCTTCTCCCCACTCAGCTAGCCTTTCTTAGTAAACCAAGATTTAAAATGAAAAACAGTTCAGAAAAGTAACAAATACATTGATTATATTCAAAAGTGTATGTAATTTTCTTTCTCTTTAAAAATTAAACTTTTTTTCTCTATTACATGTAAAACCAACTTTTAACATTTGTTTTTTAGAATTTTGAGTTCCAAATTCTCTCTTTCCCTCTCCTCCCTCCCTCTTCCTTGAGAAGGCAAGCAATTTGCTATATATTATACATGTGCAATCATGTAAAACATATTTCTACATTAGCCATGTTGCAAAAGAAAACAGACCAAAAAGAAGGAAAAAGAAAGAAAGTAAAAAAGTATAAACTTTGATCTGCATTCAGACTGAATCAGTTCTTTCTCTGCAGGAGAACATTTTTCATTATAAGTCCTCTGGGATTGTCTTGATCATTATATTGCTGAGAATGGCCATCATTCACAGTTGATCATCATATAATATTGCTGTTACTCTGTACAATGTTCTCCTGGTTCTGCTCACTTCACTTTGCATCAGTTCATGTAAATCTTTCCAGGTTGATGCAGCTGGCTTACCAGGCCACTGAACTCCAAGCTAGACCACCTCCCTAGAGAGACTGATCTTTCCTGCTTACCTCCTAAGTTGTTTTGGGCTGAAAAAATGTTTCACCCTGACCTTTTGTTGGTTCTGCTGCTTCAGAACTCAATTTGAGGAATTATTTTAAAGTCGTTTGGAAAGGAATTTGGGAGAGTCCAGGTGAGTTCCTGCTTCTACTCTGCCATCTTGGCTCCACCTCTATGTAATTTTCTACATCCGTTTTCTTCCACTTATTCAATGAAGGGAGGAAGGTGCATTTTCTCAACTCCTCTCCAAGATCTAGTTTGGCTATTATAATTACATAGTGTTTAATTTTGTTTTATTCTTTGTATTAACATTGTCATGATTATGTGTATGTATGTGTATGTGTATATATAGTTACATTTACTTCACTTGGTATAATTTTGTAAGTCTTTTCATGTTTCTTTTAATTCTTCATATTTGTTATTCCTTAAGGTTACAATAATATTCCATTACATTCTTGTACCATAATTTGAGTATTTCACAATTGATGGACATCTACTTTGTTTTCATTTTTTATAGTTTTTTAAAAATTTTTAGGCAATTGGGGTTAAGTGGCTTCCCCAGGGTCACATGGCTGATAAGTGTCAAGTGTTTGGTCTGAGGCCGGATTTGAACTCAGGTCCTCCAGACTAAGTCATCAGGGCCGGTGCTCTATCCACTGCGCCACCTAGTTGCCCCATTGTTTTCATTTTTTGCTGCCACAAAAAGTGTGACAAAGAATATTTTGATACATATGGGACCTTTCTGTTTTTGACCTCCTTAGGAGGTATATGCCTAACCATGGCTACCTGGGTCAGAAAATATAAACATTTTAGGTAATTTTTTTTAAAAAAGCATGGTTCTAAATTGCTTTTGTAGCCTTTGGAAGCTGAAAGGGTCCTTATTTTAATTAACACTCACACTAATGATCTAAGAGCCTTGGCATCTTAAGGATAGGAATCCTATCCTTAGGGATATAGGGATATCCCTAAGGGGTAAAGGTGACATCTGTCTCTAATGCCATCAGCTCAAGCCCCCTTTTCTGGTGTGGTCTTCCCAAGGTCAACGGCCAGTGCTTAGCACCACAGTTTTCTGTAACCAATTAATGACAATCACCTTTACAAAGGTAGTTTCCTGAGAAGATATAGCATGAACAGAAGTTATAACAGTTTTTCCTGATACTCAGGGGTATACTTTCTCCTATTTACCTGAAGCCCTGGGGAGAATAGGCTCACACTTAATGTGGCTGCCAGGTATGTTCACTTCCAAATGCAGCCTAGCCAATGGATGAATTTTTCTAGCTCCCTGTTGGCTGCCTTTAATCTCTGTTGGGTCAAATAGATCTCTCAGAATTTTGCCCCTCACTTTTTGCCTTCTGACAAATCCTGGCATGGACTTCAGACTTCTGGTAGCTCACTTCTGTGCCCTTTGAAAGCTCACAAGTTCATTGTCATCATTAATACTTTTACTTCAAAGCAAGAAAGACTAGACTCAACAGAGACAGAGGTGACATGCTCACTGTCCACATGGCAACAGTCCTGACAGTTTATTTTCCAATTGCAAATTTCCAGCATTTCTTGCCCCTTCACTCAAACCCAGCAGGAACAAAAGAGGAGGTTCTCTATAACCAGTTAATGCCTTTTGAACATACCCCAGTTCCACCTCAGCAGAGACAATCAATAGTCTGTCTCCTCAACACATGATTAACAGACTGGAACCAGTTACAGGATATCTACACATGTCCCCAACTGGGGACCCCTTCCATTCTATGTCATCATGCCTTTTGGGAAGCAAGCTCTTTAGCTTCTTCCATGTGCGCAGGCAGCAGGCACAGTATACTTCACCTCTTCTAAGGACTGAACTCCTCCACTAGCCATATCATATTCCAGAATAGTTGGACCTTGTTTCAGCTCTACCAATGATATATTAATATGTTTAGCAATATTTCTCTCTTTTTTCATGTTTGTCAATTTGCTAGGCATGGGATGAAATCTCTGAGCTGTTTTAATTTGACTTTCTTTTATTATTAGTGATTTTAACAACCTTCCCTATGATTGATTACAGGTTTTTGGGGGGGCATCTTTTTGTTTAAATCTTTTGAGCATTTATTTATTGAAGAATGGCTCTTAGACTTATGTGTAACAGTGATTGATTGCTTTGGCCTGAAGGCTAGCTGTGTTTCATTTCTTCCAGGCTTCCCTTAACATGGGTAATACCTTAACAGGGTACGTGTGTCTTATCTCTCTTTTATTGTCTCAAGTTCCCATTGATGATTTTCCCTCAATTTTGGGGATCCCCTGTCCCCCAATTCCATTTGGCCACTTAACAGAGTAGCTTTTACAAAGGAATATTTACTTCAAACCTATGGTAAGAAGAGCCATACAAACCAAAGCGAGAGAGTATAATCCTGTCTATGCCTCCTCAGTCTCTAGGAAGGCAAAGACAATCAGGTTCTTAGCTTGAGTTGCTTCCAATGTAGCCTAGTCTCACTGAGTTTCCAGTCCCAAGCCCACCCTGAGATCTAGCCCTGGGCACTCTGGCTTCTCAGGGCTTTCCTGCTAGGCTGGCAATGTGGCCCAGAATCCCCAAAGTCTCTATGGCTTAAGCCCAGGTCTAGAGACTCTGCCACACATGCCTAGAACTGAACAGGACAAGTGAAACAGGCCAGAGCAAAACCTCAAGCTTGATTGTTGGGGCCACAGGGCCTAAAAGGGAGAAGAGAAGGTAGACCCCTTCCCTTCACCCAGCTCAGTTTATGGTGTTCATCTTTGGCTGAACAAAGCCTTCAACTCCACTAGACTAAGTGGGAAAGGAAAGGGGAGACTGTCCTAGTCTGGTGCTTCTAAAGATGCAGCCTGTTCTGGCTGTGTGGACAATGGGAAAAGACTCCTTCCACCCACATGGCAGGAGAACACAGAGAGTCTTCTTCCAGAAGTGGGTCCCTGGCATCTCCCATGTTAGATCTGGGCATGTGCAGAACCAAGGCCAATCATACTCACATTGGGGTTAAGGCCTTATATATCTTATGTATCGGAATCCCAACAAATATTTGATGCAAAGATTTTCCTCCTTACTTGACGGTTTTCCTTCTCATTCTAGCTGCATTATTTTTGTTCTTGCCAAAGCTTTTCATAGTAGTCAAAATAATCTATTTTATGTCTTATGATTTCCATGATTCCTTATTTGATAAAGAATCCTTCCCTTCTAGAAGTGAGGTTTCATGGGTGTGGAATACTACATGCTAGATTTAAATATATATATCTATATTTTTTTTGATTGGTTTTGTAGAACTTTCTCCTGCTTTCTTCCTCTTTATTGTAGGAGATAGCTCTCAGGGCTATGGGGGAGATTGATACGGTGAGAGATGTAGGTGCAGTAAAAACTAAAGATTACCACAGAACAAAATTTATTATGATAGTTATATATAACAGTATATAACTAATATGTAATATACAATATTTCTAATGTAATTATATTTTGATAATATAATTAAATAATAAAATAATTCTCCCCACAGCCACATTTTTGGAGATGCCTACATTTTCCCCTTCAATTTGTTGATAATGTGACCTTTTTTGTCCACCCCATCATTTCTAATACTTAGCCCCTATCCCAAGGACTAAAGGATAGATATGAGTAAATACTCTCTAAGGAGGGAGAGAAAGGCAGGGCAAAAAAGTGGGAGTCTTTTCCCTGCTGGAGATACACTTATTCTGAAGCTTTGGTTTGGGAGGCTCCAAAATTTAGCCTTTTAATGCTGGTGAGAGACATTTTGGCATCTAGTAATTGAGGTCTCTCATCAAATCTCTTGTCAAGGGGCAGGTAGGTGGCACAGTGGATGGAGCACCAACCCTGGATTCAGGAGGACCTGAGTTCAAATGCAGCCTCAGACATATAACACTTACTAGCTATGTGACCCTGGGCAAGTCACTTAACCTCATTGCCTAGCCAAAAAATAAAATAAATAAATAAATCCCTTGTCAACAGCCATAGGACCATGTTATCTATCTGGCCTCAACTTGCTCTTCAGTTTGCAATTGGGATTTTGCTTCTTTCAGGCAGCCCCGACCTTCTCACAACAAAGCACAGCTCACAGCAAAACAGATGCAAAGTTTATCTCCCCTCTCTTCTATGCTTTGTTGTGAGAAGGCTGGGGCTGCCTATAGAGGGTACTAGAGAGGAAATGGTACAAACAGGTGTGCATAGTAGTAGTATTCACATCTCTTCCAATCAGCTCAGTAGCTGAAGGGTTCTCTTAGTTGACATTCCCTTTCTCCAGCCAATCAGTGAGCTCCCAGAGAATCAGATGCAAAGCCTATGTGACAGTCTAGCTTCTATCATGTCCTGAATTCTGTCCTCCATAAACAACTTTGTCCATTGTCTTTGTCCTTAGCTTATTGTGATTTCTGATCTCAGCTCACTCTCCTGCTTCTTTTATTTCTGATTTCTTTTCCTACTGGCTTCTTAGACCTCTTAATGCCTAAAATCAGAGCCTCCTGGTGTTCAGTGACTCATCTTTATAATAATTATAATATATAATTACAACAAATCACATAGAAATTATGTCATTATAGTAAAATATAATTAATGTATAGCAAATAATACACAATACGTCAATATAATATAACATGATTATGTAATGAATATATTAGAATAATTATAATAAATTACATGTAAACACATAATAAAATTACATATAATGATATAATTATAATATAATAAATTGTATTATATATAATTATAAGAAACAACATGCAAACATAATAAATTACATATAAATAAAAGTACATATATTTATATAGTTTATAAAATAAGCATCATATAAACATAAAATATATACATAGAAAAATAAATATATACACACATAAATAAAAATATAAATAAAAGCCAACAAATCCACTTTTCTGTCAAACATGAACCCCAAAGTCCTTATATAACTTTCCTATAATCACCGGTTACTTGATTTTTAATTTGGTCAGTTATAATCTTTGAAAAATCTAAAAGCAGTCATATACAAATGAGCTGATGGACCACAATGCCATGCAACTTTTATTACTTTAGTCATTGCCTCTGCCTTCAAAGGGGTCCTCCTCTCAGTACTTCCATTTGAGGGGCAATTGTTCTTTTCCTGGTCCTTGCAACTGGCTGTGTCTTTCCTCAACAGTTTATCTGAAGAGACTGTTTTTTTCACTAGTTGGTTTTATCAGTTTTCCTTACAAAAATTTTTTTTCCTTTCTCTTTGAGCAGACAAACTGATTACAAAAAAGAGGGACAGCACTATACACATACATTGTTTGGATAGTCAAGTTTGGTGACCCATCTAGTGTGGAATTATCAGGTTTTCCAGCCTCTCAGTGTTTTTGATCCAAGAAGTGAACAAAAAACTCTGTGTCATCCACCAGGTCATAGAGAGTAAAAAAGCTGAATGATTGCCACCATCACATCGTGTACCTTTCCTCTAATCAATGGTTTATGGAATTTCCTTTTAAAATGAAGAGGTATTTCTTTAGTTTTTCTGCCCTACTGTTTCGCTCTCTCCCCCACCCATGTGGTATACACAAATACAATGTTACTTCCTCGAAGGAACATTCTCTGTTTTTTCAACTATTCCCTTCTCTTGCCTTCTAACTAGAAAATGCTCAGGCCTTTAAAATCCTTAACAACAAGCAAGCAAGCAAGCAAACAAACGAACAAACCAGGGATGTCCTTATCCCTGCTACTCCCTACCACTCCAATTCTAAGTTCTGCGCATAGTTGGTGTTGAATTGAAAATGGATGGTAGTAATCCTCCAACATAAGATCAATCCACTTATTTTTACTTTAGTGGAGGAGCTAAAAGTAGAAAACGTTTAAAAGTTGAAAAGTGTTTGTGTTATTGCCCTAAGAGGGGTGTATGTGCTTTCCTGTGCCCCAGGTGTTGTTTTTAAAGGTTATTCAAGGTGAGTGTCATGTTTTTTCCATCAAGGACTTGTCTAGACCGATTGCAACATACACTCTTGAAATAAGCATGTTCCTTCCTGTGGCCTGGATTTTTTTGGTATTACGCAAATTTCTGCCTCTGAAGATCTGAACCAAACTAACATTTCTTTTGGGGACAAGAAGGAGAGGTAGAATCTCCCTCCAGTGCTCCCTCCAATCTCCAGGCCCTTGGTCAATGCTTGTCAACAGGCCATCTCATCATTCTGCCCGATTGTCATCTTTTTTGGGTACTTTTGTTTCCTTGGGCCTGTTTAAAATCAGCAGTAAGATGAATCAGCACATTTGGCCTGCAGGGAAACTGGCCCAATGCCAGCCTGATGCAGCTCCTGGCTTAAGCTAACGAGCTTTAGCAATAACTGGAAAGATGGAGGCAAAGCCACCTCTCGGGTTCGGGAAATGAACTCATCTTCTTTGGCTCCTCCATGGAGTTGTAACAATGCCAAGGGGGAGAGCCAGAGCTGAGCTAACAGCCTTGGGAGAAGGAGCCTGGGAATGAGGAAGGGGAAAGGCAAATGAATCGATTACAGTAAGAGATGCCTCCACTTTCAGACTGACACTTAACATTTCAGAAGTACTTCCCAGTGAGTTGAGACCCCACATTTGTCAGGAGTATTCATCATCTCACCCCAGCCATACCCACCTCTTAATCAACTTGGATGAATCCAAATTTATAAGAAATCAAAAAAGACTGAAAGAAGACCAAAGACATTCAGTTAATTGGCTGGTTGCTACATGAGGCATCTTAATTGCCATCACTAATGGGGAGTGTTTCATTTCAGCCTCTTCTCCAGTTGGTCCACCAATTTGAATTTCTACCTTCAAACCCCACCTTTCCTCCAACAAATGATTCTGCTCTGTCAAGAAAATTGAAAAGTTGACTTGATTAGATTCCATTTTCTCTCCTCCTATTTGGTCAATAAACAATTATGAAGCACTTGCCATGTATCCGGCCACTATACTGAGTGCTGGAGAGACAAAGAAAAGCAAAATTACTGGCTCTTGCCCTCCAAAAGGTGACACTCTCAGTGGTGGGACAGCATGCAAAGAACTGAGTACATATAACATACATACAGAGTAGATAGAAGGTGATCTCAAAGGGAAGGTACTAGCAGTGGGTAGAAGCCAGAAGAGGCCTCTTGAAGAAGGTGGGATTTGAGTCTTTAAGGAAGCCAGCGAAGTTAGAGATTGAGGAGGGAGCATATTCCAGGTATGGGGGCAGCCAGTGAAAAGGCCTGGAAGTAGGAGGTGGTGTGCCATGTTCAAGAAACTGCAAGAATGCCAGGATCATGGGAATGGAGAGTACTTGGAGCGATGTAAAGAATAAGATGGAAAGCCCTTTTCTTGATTTACGGTTCTATTGATTGGATTGGACTACCTCATTTCTTCTTTCCATTTTTCCTTTGGTTTAGGCTGGGCTTATTCTAGATAAAACCTACTTCATCAAAAAGAATCTAGAGGCATCCCACGCTGCTATAGATAGATTCTAGAGTTCCTTGTGACTCTGAGATTTTGTGATTCTGTTCAAGGTTAGCTGGAGCTTAGGGGATTTCCACTTGGGGAAGAGGGGAAATAGGAGCGATACAAGAGTTGGTAATGATGATAAAGCTGTTGATAGTGCCAGCTGGATGAAGGAGCCAATGTTACATAGTAGATCAGAGAGGTGGAGCTGCTGACTTCATGGTGCACTAAAGTAGTCTGAGTATATACGTAGGTCCCTCTTTGCACATTTAGATTCTGCACAAGACAACCAATATTAGACTGACTTTGGATTCTCTACCAGTTGTGGCCTTATGTAGATATGATTTTGAGGATGCAAACCTAGGAGCAAACATAGCACTACCCACAAGGTTTAAATTCCCGTCGATTACCATCCAACTATACACCTGAAAGAGTGAGCCCCAACTTTTGCAAAGCAAATTGACAAACATTTATTTATTTCTTGACATTTCCAAGGCCTTGTAATTAATTATCTATAGGCCTAGTGTCTGGTTTTCTTCCACGTGTGGCTGATTTAATTAATGATCTTTTGCTAACCATGAAAATATAAGCTAAGTAGCCTAACCTATAATTTAGGTTTCCTCCTATCCATCACTGATAAGATCTTTTGTTTTGGACAGGCTAGCCTGCTGGCTTTCAGCCTCTGAGTTATCATGACATGGCTAAAAATGACTTTTTGGGCTTTAGCTTGAAGTTAAACCTTTAGAAAGGGCAATGTTGAAAGGAGCCTGTCCTCAATTATTCAAAAACTAATGATGCAGTTTGTGGATTTTCCAAGTCCTCTTGTGCAAAAAGACAGAGCCTTACCCTAGTCTTGTCCCAGAATCCCATGGAGGTGATATATTCTAGCTAGGCAAATGTATCCCACCCCCTTCCTGTTCCCACTGGACATGGCCAGTGCTTTCTTGTCTCTCTGCCTTAGGACAGTGTTGCCCTCTAAGACTGAAATTCTTTCCTTCTTTCTGACTCCCATATTGAATCCTATCCATCCTTGTAGTCCCAAATCAAACACTAATTTTCTTAATGCCCTTAGTCAATAACAGCTTCCCCACTCAGGCTTCCCATAAGACCTTGCTGTACTTCACACATCTACTTTTTATAAAATTGTGTGTAAGCTTGGTGGTGCAGTGGATAGAGTTGGGTCTGGTAGTCAAGAACACATCTCATTTTATCCTCAAAACAACCCTAGGAGGTAGATGCTAACATTATCTTTATTTCACAGATAAGGCAGGCAGAGGTTAGACTTACCCAGGGTCACACAGCTAGTAAGTGTCAGAGACTGGATTTGAATCCAGTTCATTTAACAATTAGAGCTACACAATTGAAATGGACTATCTTAGGAAAGAGTAGTTTCTCCACCCACAGTGAGGTCTTCAGATAAAGACTAGATAACCATTTAGGGGGTATGTTCTAGAAAGGATTCTTTCTCAGCTATGTGTTGGACTAGATGGCCTTCTGAGGTGCCTTCTAATTCTGGTATTCTGTGATCTTGTATGGGGCCACGCACACAGTAGGTGCTCAATGAATATTTCTGGAATTAAATTTCAAGAAGGTTGTGAATGTAATTCATCCTTAGTTAATTTATTTAAGGATTCCGTGGAAGACATGGCATTGAGTTTACTTTTAGACATGGCTTTGCTTCTCAGCTTTAGCTAGGAGCAGAAACTGGAAGACTGAAATAATATCCTTCAGTGTCTGGTTCAACTTGGAATGAAAGTGTGCAAATTCTAGTCCTGCAGACCTGAGGTATTTCTTCTACAATTCCTAGGGATCCTTTAAGACATTGTATAGGCTGCTATTTGCCTGTGAGAGCTAAGGCATGCTCATAGCTGGCACCATTTTTTGTTGGTTGGGCTTTTTATATGACCTCATCAAATACATTGTTAAATAAAACCTAGATAAGCAAATTTTTAAAATAGAGCTTAAGAACTTTTTTTTTCCTAGCTCAAGTCACCTGTTTCCCAGCAAACCACTTAGCAATGGCAAAGCTGGATAAATGATTCTATTCTGAAGTTGAATGGCAAACAAGGAAATTCAATTTTCCCTTTTTACTATTTCCTATCTCACCAGCCCAAGTTAGATGCCAGGGCTCCATCTACCTGCATTAAAAAAAGTAAAGTTTAATTTGGGATTTTTTTTTTCAGTTCTACCTCCTCCCTGCCCTATCTAACCCCCCTTCCTTCCTCTTACCATAGTAGCACTTGTCTCTGCCATTCATTTGGCAATTAATCAAGTAATAAAGCTCTTTTGTCATTACAGCAAATCCCCAAAATGATCATCTAGTGGTGTCTGATTCTTCACGACCCCATTTGGGGTTTTCTTGGCAAAGATACTGGAGGAGTTCACCATTTCCTTCTCCAGCTCATTTTTACAGATGAGAAAACTGAGGCAAATGGGGTTAAGTGATTTGTCCAGGGTCACATAGCTAGTCAGTGTCTGAGGCTACATTTGAACTCAGGTCTTCCTGAATCCAGGCCTGGTGCTTTATCCACTATGTCACCCACCTGTCCTAATAAAGCTCTTGCTCACATTTTATAAGGCTTTGGGGTATGCAAAGTGCTCTTCTTATAACAACCATGTACAGTAGTAGGTAGTGAGGTATTATTATCTCCATTTTACAGATGAAGAAAACGAGTTCAGAAATCTTAGGAGATATTTTTAGACTCATCCAGGTTATGTGACACACTAGAGATGGGAACAGAAACCAGGTTTCCTGATCCTTATTCTAGTGCTTTTTCCACTATATTATTATTGTTATGTCAACAAAGACCTGCTATACATGATCTCAGAAGATAAAAATTAGACAGTGCATGTAGCTGCAACTAGAAACAGCTGGAATTAGGAAGACCTGAATTCAAATCCAGCCTCAGACATTAACTGTGTGACCCTAGGCAAATCCTTTGATATTTCTCAGCCTCAGTTTCCTCATCTACAAAATGGGAATTATAAAAACATCTGCCTCCCAAGGTCATTGTGAGGATCAGTGAGAAAATATTTGTAAGGAGCTTTGCAAACCTTACAGCACTTTATAAATGCTTGCTGTTTTTTTCGGTGGAAAGTGTTCTGTATTTGGAGTCAGAAGCCCTGGGTTTGAATCCCAGCTCTGACATTTGATGTGTATGTGATCTTGGGCAAATCACTTGACTTGGACTTCAGTTTCCTTATCTGTAAAATAGAGATAATATTAGGACTACTTGCCTTATAGGGTATTGTAGGGAAGAGTTGCAGTAAATCTTAGACAGCTAAGGAAGTGTTAGTTACTATTATTACCCTTTCTGTTATCTTTCTTTTTTAATTCAACATTATTTTTTCCCACACCTTTTGCCCCTAGATATATGTTGGAGGGTTTGTGTCATTCACAGTGCCTGGACTTCATAAGAATTCACAGAATCAGTTAGAAGTTGGAAAGGATCATAGAAATCATCAGGGAGTTATTAACCAAGGGTCTATGGATAAATTTCAGGTCAGGGGTTTGTAAACTTAGATAGGGGAAAAAAATTACATCTTCGTTTTCACTAACCTGTAACCGAAATTGAGCGTTTCCTTCAGTTGTTTCAGTCGTGACCAATGCTTCACGGGCTTTTCTTGGCAGAGATACTGGAATGGTTTGTCATTTCCTTCTCCAGCTCATTTTACAGATGATGAAACTGAGGCAAACCAGGTTGAGTGACTCACCCAGGGTCACACAGCTAAGTATCTGAGGCCGGATTTGAACTCAGGAAGATGAATCTTCCTGACTCAAGGCCCAGCCTTCTATCCCCTGCACCACTTAGTTGCCCCTGAAAATTTTGCTGTTGATGTTGTTTAAATTATTTAAAAATCTTCTGAAAAGGAGTCCATAGGTTTCACCACACTGCTAAGGAGTCCATGACCCAAAAAAGGTTAAGAATTTCTGATCTTTGAGTCCAAATTTCTTGTATTACAGATTAGGAGACTGAGACCATAGAGGCTTGACCTAAGTAACAAGCAACAGAGCCAGGGGAATACTTAAATATTTGTTCATTGTTTGAAGGGAGGAATTAAACATCATATTTCTTTTATGCCCTTCTTTCCCCTAGTGGCTAGGACTGTGTTTGAAACTTAGAACCAACCTTTATGCTTCTAATGTATTCCTGACCCCACCAGTGACTGGCACCTAAAGTAGGTGCTTGCCCATTGTTTGAGTCTGGTTATCCCTTGAGTTAGATCCCCTTGTGCCTCCCTGCCTCCCTGATGTTCCTAATCAGAAGCCCCCAGTTGAGTTGTCTGTCTCTGTGGCCACAAACCTCTCTCAGCAATCCCCTACCCCCATGCCAAGTCAGCATTGCTAACGAGTTGCTTCCAGCCCAAGACTGGGCTCTTCAATTGGCTACAATCTTGTAATTCTGGAGGGGAAGGTCAACAGGTACACTGCCCAACTCTAGCCGGCATATCTCTCTTCGCTGTTCTTCAAGCCACCCTGTACCCGATCCAGCTGTAAAGGCCAGTCTAGACTGGTCCTCTTGCCAATGCAGTGTTGTAGAACCACTGAGTATGGGGTGGGAGTTGGCATGACTCCTATCCAGGACACTGGGTCATTGCCCACCTCCAAGCCTTTTTCTTTAGGGTGAACGACAGCAGACAATCTAACCCACTGCTTTCCAGCTGTTACTGGGGCTCGGCTAGACGCACAGAGAGTTGTGCCAATCCCCATGGGAGCCCTTTTGAAGTCAAAAAGACTGGGAGGTGGGGAGAGATAGCAGTTAAAAAAGGTAAGGCTTTAACAAAGAGAGCATTGCTGTTTATTTGTCTTTTGCAGCAGTGGGCTGGGTTCCAAGGATCTGCAGTCTCCAGTTTGGTTTAGACAGGCACCAGCAGCTTTTGTGTTTACCTCGGTGGCTGGCAGGTGATTCAAGCTTCTTGGCCTTAAGGTCTCCAAGGAGCAGCTTCTGAGCCAAGGCTGCCAGCTTGTCCTACACTGTCACTGTTCGTAGTTCTACAGCATACAGCTGCTCCCTGTTCTAAGTGACGAAAAGGAATCTCCACAGGGAAGACTGATAGCTTTCTTCTCCAGTACCAGGGGGACACAAGGTAGCTGCCCAGGATTTACTAGGTGTCTTGTTTGTTGTTCAGTCATGTCCAACTCTTTTTGACCCCATTTTGGGGTTTTCTTGGCTAAGATACTGGAGGGGTTTGCCATTTCCTTCTCTAGCTCATTTTACAGATGAGGAAACTGAGGCAAACAGGGTTAAGTGACTTGCTCAGGCTCACGCAGCTAGAAAGGGTCTGAGACTGGATTTGAACTCATGAAGGTGAGTCTTCTTGACTCCAGGCTCACCACTCTATCTACTGCACCACCTAGCTACCTTGGGCAGCATGAGCAACTTATAGAGTAAATGATTGGACTATGTGGCATCACATCTCTTCAAGCTTTATTATTCTAGAAATGGTTGGACCAGCTCCCTAAAGTGTGGACACCAGACCTAGATCCCATCTAACTCCAAACCCATACATCTTAGGATTTTAGGTCCTCTGACTCCAGATTCTGAGCTCTTTCCTTAACTAGGCTGCTTGTTAAGATACATGTATGCAATAATCCTCCCCCTCCTAGCACACATATATATGTGCATGTACTTACATAGGCGTGCATATATGTGCATGTATGTATATGTGTATGTGTGTATTTTCATATATACGTATGTATTCCTATGGCTGGCCTGGTATATGTAGGTGTGGTTGTTGGGGGCAGAGGGTACATAGTTAGGAAATCATTAGCTCTATTGTTCAGAGGTGATGCAGTAAAGATACCACTGAGCCTGGAGTCAGGAAGACCTGAGTTCAAATATGACAACAGACACTTTCTAGCTGTTTGATTCCAGACAAGTCCCTTAACTTCTGTTTGCCTCAGTTTCCTCAACCATAAAATGGAAGTAATAATAGCACCCACCTCCTAGGGTACAAGATAATATTTAGAAAGTGTTTAATACAGTGTTTGGCATAGAGTTGGTACTTAATAAATGCTCCTTCCCTTCCCTTCCTTCCCTTTCCCTTGTTACTAATGATTTGAAGTATTCATATGATTGTATATAGATTGTATTTTTTGTTTTGAAAACTTTCTGCTCAGATCCTTGGACTAATTCTCTATTGGAGAATGGATCATGTTCTTATTTATTCATATCAAATCCATGTATGTTTTGGATATTAGACTTTTTTGGGGGGATATTTGCTGCAAAGATTTCTCCCCAATGAAATGCTTCACTTCTAATTCTAGCTATACTGATTCTTTTCTTGCAATAGATTTTCAATTTATGTAATGAAAATTATTCATTGAATTTTTCTATCATCACCTCCATTCCTTGTTTGGGGGGAAACCTTCCAGTTAGCCAGAGTTGTGAAAAATCTCCTTCCCTTCTCTCCTAATATTGTCATGATGTGACCTTACATATTTATTGTGTGTTCATTTGGAGCTCATTGTGTTATACAGTAGAAGATGCTGGTCTAATTCTAATTTCTGCCAAACTGATTTCTAATTTCCCAATAATTTCTGTTAAATAGAGAGACCTTTTCCCAGTAATTGGTGTCTTATTTACTAGGTTACTATGCTATGTTGCTTAAGGTGTTTTCTTCACAATACACTTAGAATGGAGCAACCTTTTATCATAGTCAGTGAAAGAAAGTAGTGTAATCTCCATTTGAAGAGACTGAGAAGAGAGTTTAAATGACTTGCCTGTGGTCATCATTGGTGAGTGTATGAGTCAGGGTTTAAAAACCCAGGTATCTTGACTTCAAGGCCAGCCGTCTTTCTAATAGATAAAGCTACTTTTTCTCAGGAATGACTAAGACTTCTGTCTGATCTATTGGACAGATGTCTTTTTAGCAGTATGATATTAAGCTTTTGTAGATCCCTCTATTTGCTAGTGGCTTCCTTCCCAAATGACTTTGTATTTAACTTCTTTCTCTCTGTGTGTGTATATGTACACATATGTGTGTGTGTGTGTGTGTGTGTGTGTGTGTGTATTCCTATTATATTTATGCTGTGTGTATTGTTTCTCCCATTAGAATATAGACTTGAAAGTAGGGATTGCTTCATTCTTGGAGAATAGGTACTCAAATATTCAAGTGGATCTGTGACATCTTGGGTGCACAATGTTTCCTCCAACATCTGTGCCCCCCGTTCTATTAGACTGGTCCATGTTCTGCCATTAGTTTGCCACAGTGGCTCTACCACGTACAGAAGGCATGCCTCCCTCAATTTCATCCTGGTATTATAAGGATACTAGTGGAAGACTTAGACTGTCCACCTAGTATCCTTCACTGTGCTCATGTGAGCTGTCCTTTTTCTAGCATACATTTCCCTGATAACACCCTTTATTTGAATTCTTGTTTAAAACTTGCCCTTATATCTTCAGTACCCAGCATATAGTTAGTACTTAATAAATGCTTACTGATGGGCTGATGGCTTTCTAGCACCTTGGTTTTGTGCTAGATTTTTATTTTCTGCTTGATAAGAGAATAAGAAGAATGCATAGTAGAGAAAGAGACATCTTGGCAGCAGCAGAGATGTGAGGACCAGATGGACCCTGAAGCCCTAAGGCAGGGATAGGGAACCCTTAGCCTGAAAGCCTTTTGTGACTTCTTGGCATACAAGTCTAAAGCTACGTGGATAGTAATGGAATTGTGATACCATTATGTAGCCAATTTAATTCAATAAGCGTTAAGTGACTGGCACAAAACTAGGTGACAGGAATACAAGAGAGATAGGAAACAACCCTTATTCTTTGAGAAGTTTACATATTCTGGGGGTCACATAGCATGCAGAAACTACATGGGAAGTTGGGTTTGGAGAGAGCATTAATGACTGGGGGCGGGGGGTGTCATGGAAGGCTTCATGTAAAAAGTGGTTCCTAAGCTGAGCCTTAAAGGAAAATGAGGATTCTGAGACATAGAAGGGTGTCAGGAAGGCATTCCAGGCATAGGGAAGGGCTTGCATGCATGCACATTCATGGTGGCAGATGTTATAGACTAGTTTAACTGGAAGGCAAAGTCCTTGAAAGGAAGTGCTGTGTGTGGGGTCTAAAATATCTAAAAAAGGAATTTTTATAAGATTACATTGTATTAATTAAAACTCAGCTCAAATCTCACCTACTCTTGGAGACCTTTTTGGGTGCCGCAATTGCTGAGGCCTTCTTCTTTCTCATAGTCTTCTGTCTATGTCTAGTTGTTTCCATCTTGTCTCTTCCTTCAGAATGTAAAGTTCCTTGAGGGCAAGAATTTGGCAAGGGGTTGGGGTGAGGGCTGAAATGTAGTTTTCTTTGGAAGCCTAGTGCTTAGCATAATGCCTGGCATATAGAAAGCATTTTTAAAATTTTATTTTATTTTTAATTTAGGGAATAAACAAGAATTTCCATAGCAAAATATAATAAAAAGATGATTGCTTATGAAACTGCAAATCTGCTATGTATAAGTTGCTAGTCCTTCTAATTATATAATAAAATAATCATGTAAATTTCTTTTTTTCTTTTCTTTTTTCTTTCTCCTCCCTACTCCTTCTTCGTGGTGGCAAAGAACTGGAAATTGCAGGGATGCCCATCAACTGGGGAATGGCTGAACGAGTTGTGGTGTATGATTGTGATGGAATACTACTGTGCTATAAAAAGTGATAAACTCAATCATATTATAAAAACATGGAAAGACTTTCACAAAATAGTGAAGAGTGAAATGAGCAGAACCAAGAGAACATTGTATACAGTAACAATATTGTTTTAAGTACAACTTTGAGCAAATGAGTCATTTTGACTTCTATAAATACCCAAATTAACCATAAAGGACATAAGAAGAAAGACATTATCTGCACTCAGAGAAAGAACTGATAAATAGAAGTATGTATAGAATAATTTTACACATATACATATACATACATATATATACATATGCATATTTCTATATATGTATGTGTGTGTACATACATACTATACATGCATATATATCTATTTGTGTCTTATGGTAGCCAATAATAAGCATTTAATAAATGGTTGTTTAGTGACTTTTGGCCCCTGGGGCATTTTCTGGGAAGTTGGTGCCTAAGATCCAAACAAGATATTATGGTTTGGTGGGTCTTGACTTGTCTGACAGCTACTGGGAAGGAGGGTTGGGCACCTTCAGGTAGGGCACCCTGTGTTTCTCAAGGTTCAGTACTTGCCTCTATGCTGTTCCAGGGATTTGTGCTCCACCCCCACTGCCTTAGCTATGTCTTCTGTGCAGATGAATAGGGCTCCCACTACTTACTGGATGTTTTTACTTGGATATCCTGTCCTTAAGTCAAATTCAACATTTTTAAGATTAAATGAATCAGCTTTTCTGCCTCTCCACTTCTAATGACCTACACCTCTTGACTTCTCTTTCCTCTACACCCCCAAAATGTTGCCCGCTCTATGAAGTTAGGTTGATGAGTAACAGGGAGTTTACCAAAAAGTACTTTGTCTAGGGCCTTTTCCCTCTTGTCCTCTACCTTCTTTTCAACATTTCCTTGCTGGAGGATAGGCGTTCAAACTTTCAAGTGGATCTGTGACATCATGGGCACACAATGTTCTTTCCAGCATTCATGCCTGCCATTCCATTTGACTGGTCCATGTTCTCCCATTAGTTTGCACAATGGCTGTGCTCCTTATGCCAAAGACATTCTTCTCTCAATTTCATCCTGGTATCATGAGGATGGGGCAGCTAGGTGGCGCAGTGCATGGCGTCCCAGGGGCTGGAGTTGGAAAGACCTGAATTCAAACCTGGCTTCAAACACTTACTAGCTGTGTGACCCTGGGCAAGTCACTTAACCCTGTTTGCCTCAGTTTCCTCATTTGTAAAATGAGCTGGAGAAAGACATGGCAAACCACTCCAAGTATCTTTGCCAAGAAAACCCCAAATGGGGTCACAAAGAGTTGAACATGACTGAAAACTGGAACATGTTCAACAAAGAGTTGAACATGATTGAAATTGGAAGGACCCTCCAAAGCCACCTATTCCAACCCCAACCTCAATGAGAATCCTTTCCACAATATAACGGACAAATGTTTATCCATCTTCTGATTGAAGACATCCAGTGAAGGGAAACCTGCTACCTCCCAAGGCAGCCCACTTCATTTTCAAATAGTTGTGATTGTTAGGAAGTCCTTCCTTATGTAGAGCAACTATTCCAGCTCCTACTCACACTTATGATTACGATCCTTAGAGTGCAGCTATAATGTCTCCCTTCTAAGTCTAGACGTAGTTCTGAATGGTTGAGGGTTGTCTTTCTAACTCTATAGCTATCCAAAATCCCCCACCGATGTGTTTCTCCTTGAGTCTCACCGACATCATTATCATTTGATATCATTCAGTCAGCCAAATTTGATTAGCATTTACAAACAGATATTTACTAGAATATCTAGAACATAGCACATAGAACATTTTCCCCCCTCTAAAAAAATTCTGTAGTTATGCTCTTCCTCAATATATACAAGATCCTTAGGAAAGTGTGCTTAAACTTATAGAGCAATGTGGCAAAAGGTTAACTCAGACCTCTTAGAAATCCTTTTGGTAAAGCCCTCATGATATTTCCTTTTAGATATGGTATGAGTTTATTTTCCCCAGCTGTACTCCTTGTAGATTCTTCGGTGGATTCATTCTGTCCTTGACCCTTTCCTTTTTTTTTTTTTGTAATTGCTTTTTTATTTTTAACATTCGTTTAAAATTTTTTTCAGCTCTAAATTCTTTCCCTCTCTCTCATCCCTCCAGTACCCATTGAGAAGCAAACAATATGATATCAATTATACATTTGAGTCATACAAAACAAATTTCCATACTAGCTATGTCTTTGACTCCTAATGCAGATAGTGCCATGAGTTGTTCCAAATATGCTGCTAGGATGCCAGTGGAAAGATAGAAGTCCAAAATCTCCTGGACCTTTAAATATCAAAAGGTCCTCCTCTTTTTAAGGAGAGTTGAGGGGCAGCTAGGTGGCACAGTGGATAGAGCACTGGCCCTGGAGTCAGGAAGACCTGAGTTCAGATCTGGCCTCAGACACATAGCACTTACTAGCTGTGTGACCCTGGGCAAGTCACTTTAACCCCATTGCCTAGCCAAAAAAAAAAAATAGGAGAGTTGAGAAGAGCAAGGCTAGACCAAAGTGTTTTCTCTTCCCCCCAAAATGACCCCCTTTTTTCCCCTCCTCTGCTAGGTTCTCAACCCTTAAATCTTCAATTCCAAGTAGCCCAGATGGTTTTAGACAGGCTACAGAGGATATTACCAAGTCCCTTAGCCAATCCCAACAGACTACTTGCTGCGCCTTGTTCATACCTATAGAACAAATCAAGATGTTCTCTCACCTGATAAATGCATCAGGGCTTAAGTGGGGTTAACTGACTTGCCCAGGGTCATATAGCTAGTTAAGTGTCAAGTGTTTGGTCTGAGGCTGGATTTGAACTCAGGTCCTCCTGACTTCAGGGCCAGTGCTCTATTCACTGTGCCACCTAGCTGCCCCAGGTCTTAGCATCTTGATGCTTATTTTAAATGAGGTGGGGTGATCAAGGCTGAATTTGCTGCTCCATATCTTGCATCCATTGCTCTAAGTTTCCCCCTCTGGGACCAAGAAGAACAAATCTGATCCAACTCTTCCCAATGATACCTTATCAAAAGCTTAAAGATTACTGTTTTGTCCCCCCCACCCAAGTCTCCTCTTCTCCAGTCTAGACTTACAGAGTCTTTTAATCTGGTAAACGTTATGATCATTCCAACTGTCTTTCTCTGGATCTATTTCTCCTTACACTGGTCAATACACATTTGGTTGCATGGAAATTTCTTGGCATTCTATATGTATTTTTATGCTGAATTAAAAAATGCAAATTTGTTGTTGTTTCAGTCATTTCAGTTGTGTCCAACTCTTCATGACCCCATCTGGGGTTTTCTTGGCAAAGATACTGGAGTAGTTTGCCAGTCTAGGGTCAGTGGTTATTTTGTGCCCCCAAATGCAAAGAGAATTTCTCTACTATTCACTATTATTGTCAATTAATCAATAAACATTTATTAAGTGCCTCACATGTGAGGCACTTTGCTGAGCTCTGGGGTTATAAATAAAGACAAAAATCAGTCTCTGCTCTCAAGGGGCGCACAGTCTAGAAGAGGAGACAATGTGCAAAAAACTTTGTACAAACAAGTTATATTGAGGATAGATAAGAAATCATCAACAGAGGAAAGTAAAGGGAATCAGGAGAAGCTTCTTGTAGAAGATGTCATTTTAGCTGGGACTTTAACTACATTATTGATATATTCAATCTCAGGGAGTAATGGAGCATATGGGCAGTGAGGTGGTATAGTGGATAGAGTGATAAGTCTGGGATCAAGAAGACCTGAATTCAAAACCGGCCTCAGATGCTTACCCTGGGCAAGTCATTTAACCCGGTTTGCCTCAGTTTCCTTATTGTAAAATGAGCTGGAGGAGGAAATGACAAACCACTCTAGTATCTTTGCTAAGAAAACCCCAAATTGGGTCACAAAAAGTTGGATATGACTGAAAATTACTCAACGATAATGAAGTATGGTTTGGTTGGGTTGGAGGGCATGCTAGATTAGAGAGGAATAGTGAGGAGTAACTAGCTGGCTTGTTCTTGCACGTTGTGTGAAGTCCCGGCTTGTGTGCGGTTTGGCAAGGCAGTCTGGGATGTGTTCACACGCGTTCACTGATGTGGGGAAATTCTTAATTTGTAGCTGACTGTTCTGTCAACTGCGTGTGTGGCAGACATCATCTGGCAAACCTCATTGTTTCTACTCTCTTCGCAAGTGCTTCATACTTTGTAGATACTGGCATCCATCACTTAAAATCGTCCTGTGCCTCCTAAGTGTGTCAGTTATCCACATAGCTTTTATTATGTATGCAGGGAGTGATGCTTAAATCTCTGAGCTAAAACTTTACTCCTCTTTTAAAGAAAGTGTTTGTAATTTATTTTGGGTATAAATAGAGGAAAAGAATAAAAGTTGGGCTTCTAATTACCTGGTTGGATGCATTGATCTTGTCGTGTGTCGTTTGCAGTTCTGGTAATTTGGACAGCAAAAAGATAATTCAACAAATTGCTATTTTTGTTTAATAAACATAGGAAATATGAATAAACAGTCCTCAAAAGAACAAAAAACTATTAATAACCACATGAAAGAATGCTCCAAATCACTAATAATAAAAGAAATGCAAATCAAAACAGCCCTGAAGTTTCAAGTCATACCTAGCATATTGGCAGAGATGACAAAAGGTGAGAATAGTCTATGCTGGAGGGGTTGTAGGAAGATGGCAATGGGAATGAGCATTTGATAGCAGTCACTAAGCATGTTAGAAATATTACCTCATTTGATCCTCACAACAAACCTGGGAGGTAGGTGTTATTACTATCCTCATTTTATAGTTGAGGAAACTGAGGCAGACAGGAGTTAAGTGATTTGCTCAGGGTCACACAGCTAGCAAATGTCTGAGGCTGGATTTGAAGTCATGCTCTTGAAACCATACCCAGTTCTCAATCCACGGTGCTACCTACGTGCCTCTCAATAGTCACACTAGTGCATTGTTGGTGGAGCTATGAATCAGCACAACCATTTTGAAAAGTAATTTGAAAATATGGTAACAAAGTGACTAAAATGTCCATACCATTTGACCCAGGGAGTCTACCGCTAGACTTATATCTTGAAGAGGCCATTGATTGTCTCCATATACACCAAAACATTTACAGCAAAGCTTTTGAAACAAAAGTAGATATTCAGCAATTCGAGAATACTTAAACAAACTGTGACACCTAGATGCAATGGAATATTGCTGTGCTATAAGAAATGACAAATGTGATTAACACAGAAAAGCATGGAAAGAGCTGTATGAACTGATGCACATGAAGTAAGCAGAACCAAAACAAAGTATGATGACTACAGCAATGTAAATAGAACAATCACATTAAAAAACAACCAGTTATGAAGAATAAGCACAGCTCAAAATAAGACATATGAGAAGACACTCTCACCTCAAATCTTAGCAGATGTGAGAGGTCCAGAAGTGTTATATGTCATACATATTCTCTGTATATTTGTTAAGAGCTTTTCATAGATATTATCTCATTTGATACTCATAACAGCCCTGGGCAGCAGAGTGCTATTATTATTATTTCCATTTTGCAGTGGAGGGAAATGAAGCAATCAAAGGTTAAGTGATTTGCTCAGTGTTGTACAACCAGTAAGTAACTGAGGTCAGTTTTGAAACTAAGATCTTCCCAACTCCAGGCCTAGCATTCTATCCACTGCACCACCTAGCTGCTTCTAGGCAAGTCTAAGATCTGTTTTATATGGTGAAGAACTACCTTTAATTAAGCTATCAAAAAGCTGGATTTTGAATAAGAAAAATGAGTCTAACAATTCAGGTTATAACAACAAAGGTCACCATGGTAGGGGAGCAATAAGATGGTAGTTGTCTGATGGGAATAACCCTTCTGCTCTCAGATCCTCATTTATTAACTCAAACACACCTAAAGGATTTTGTTTGTGGTATTGGTTTAGCCAAAACCCAAACTGAACTTTTAGCTTTTAGACAAAAAGAGTGGAATCTCCTGTGGTGCAAGATGTCACCAAAATATATTTAAAACATGAAATTTCCTTACTTGAGCTTCATCTTAAAGGAAGAGAGGGACTCTATGAGGCAAAGGTGAGAAGGGAGAACATTCTGGGCATGGAGACAGGCCAGTAGAAGGGTATAGAGATGTGAGACAGACTGTCAGATGTAAGGAGCAGAGACAAGGCTGATTTGGCTGGATGTCAGAGTGCAGGAAGGAAAGTAATGTCCAATAAGTCTGGAAAGCTAGATCAGGGTCAGATTATGAGGAGTTTTCAAAGCTAACCAGAGTAGTTTATCTTTTGTACTAGAGGGTATAGGGGTTTACAGAAATTGATTGAGTAAGAGGTTAGAAGTATATTTTAGGAAAATTACTCTGGCAGTAGTATATGGACTGGAATAGGAAGAGGCTTGAGGAAATATGATCAATCTGAATGCTGCTCCAATAATCTAGGCAAAGGGTGATAGGGGCCTGAACTGAGAGTCGGGTCAGATGCAAGAGACAGCATGGAGTTAGAAATGAGAAGATTTGGCAAATGAGTAGATATGTGGGAGAGGGAGATTTAAGAGCTATGGATAATGACCAAGGTTACAAACAATGATGATACTTTAAACAGAAATAAGGAAGTTAAGAAGAGGAGAGGGATGGGGAGGGGAACGATAATAAATTCTGATTTAGGCACATCGAGTTGAGATGTCTCTGGGATATAAAGCTTGAAATGTTCAATAGGCCATTGGTGACACAGTACTGAAGCTCAGGAGGGAGTCAGGCACTGAATATTTAGATCTGTGACTTTTCTACACAGAGACCATAGTTAAACGTATAAGAAAGTAATGAGAAGGGGCAGCTGGGTGGCGCAGTGGATAGAGCACTGACCTTGGAGTCAGGAGGACCTGAGTTCAAATCCAGCCTCAGACATTTGACACTCACTAGCTGTGTGACTCTGGGCAAGTCACTTAACCTCAATTGCCTCACCAAAATTAAAAAAAAAAAAGAAGTAATGATAATACCAAGAGAAAGTATAGAAAGGGAGAGAGAGAGAAGGGAAGAGATTCTTGGTCCAAGCAAGAACCTTGGGGGATACCTGCAGGTAGGCTGCAAAAAGCATTCACTTGAAAAAATATTCTTAGGCCATCTGTGGCAAGCTGGAAGTGATTGCTCTTTGACTAAGATTACAACTTGGGTTTTCCAAATATTATCACTTTATTTGTGAAGGGAACCACAGAGGTAGAAAAAAATTTTTATTAAAAATATTGGCTTAGGGGGAGAATATTGATTCCAGGAAAGAAAAAAAAATGTGGTAAGCCAAGTACAGGTTTGTACTAAAAAAATTTTCTTACTAAGAATTGTCAATAATCTTCTCAAGGACTATTCAGTTATAGAACATAACTTGTTACTCAAGATCCGTTTCTTAGATTCACACGCGTACTTCTTCCTGGAAAATTTAAGTGCTGTCTGTGATGAACACTGGGAATATTTTCCATTGAGAAATTGCCACAACAGAAACATGACACTAGGAATGTGGAGTTTCAAACGTGCTGGTTGACCACTGTTTGGGTGCTACAGGCAAAATGCAGCAGGAAATTATCAGTAGGTACATTTTAGGCAAGTTAAATGAGCATAATTTTGATTAGCAAAATATTATTTTTAAAACACAGAACTGTAAACGCCAAGGAAATAGTACTTGATAGACACAGTCTAAAGCTGTATATGAAATCAGTATCACAAAACCCAAACCAAACCAAACCAAAATGCCGCAAGTTTCACTTATTTTGTGGGTGTGACCAATCTTTCTCCCCAGGGTCACATGGCTGGTACATATCAGAGACAGGACAGATCATTCTGACTTGACAGCCAGCTTGCTACTCTCATGCGTGTGTTAGCCAAAATAAATACATTCTATTTGGTAAATCCTACTTCTAGGATTAGAGTCCTCTTCTCCCACAGCTAGGGACTAGAGATCTCTTTGCCAGCCTTGGGCAGAGGGTCAAGTATACCAAATGGATAGGATAAAATAAAATTTAAAATTTTAATTTTAATTAAATTAAAAGCTGTGAAAATATTATTTTTCGCTAACTAGGGGTCAACTCAGTAAGAGCACATCTTAGCAGACTGAATTTCAACTTTATTTGAGAAACAAAAAAATTGACCTATGAGATAGAGCACTAGACTTGGTGTCTAGAAAGCCTGAGCTTGAATCCTCCTTCAGACACTTACAGGCTCTGTTATCTTGGGCCAGTCACTTATAAGCTCCATAGACTTATGACCAAAATGAACTTTTCAGTCCAATGAGTCTAATACATTTGTTTTATAGATAGAGAAACTGAGGCAAGGGAGTTGACCAGGATTGTGCAGCTAATAAGTATCTGAGACAGGATTTTGACCCAGGTCTAACTGACTCTAAGTTCAGTCTGCCTCCTTCTCCCTCATTCTCCCCTGCCCCCCACAATCTACTACAAAATGATGCTTCTCTGAACCATGATTTCCTCATTTGTAAAATGGAGATAATAATTCCTCACTGGGCTGCTTTTGAGGCTCACATGAGACAATGTATGTAAAAGATTGCTAACATCTCTATAAAGGCAATTGCTTCCCTTGGGTCCTAATCTCAAACTCTAAAGCTCTGGTCTCTGTTGTCATTGTTTCAGTCGTGTCTGACTCTTTGTGACCCTGTTTGGGGTTTTCTTGGCAAAGATTCTGGAGTGGTTTGACATTTTCTTCTCCAGCCCACTTGACAGATGAGGAAACTGAGGCAAGCAGGGTTAAGTGCCTTGCCCAGGGTCACACAGCTAGTAAGTGTCTGAGACCAGATTTGAACTCAGGGCTTCCTGACTCCAGGCCCAGCATTTTATCCACTGTGCCACCTAGCTGTTTCATCTGCTGTGTGACCATGAGCAAGTCACTTAACTGTTTGCCTCAGTTTTCTCATTTGTCAAATGAGCTGGAGAAGGAAATGACAAACCACTCTAGTACTGTTGCCAAGAAAAACCCAAATGGTACATGAAGAGTCAGGCATGATTGAACCACAACAAAGCTCTTGTATCAGTCCATAGGTAGCGGAATGATTGGTAATTCTGTGTGGTGCAAGGCTCAGAGACGGCGGCTACGGGTTTTTGGGTTAACACTGAGGGCCCTAGGAAGGTTCCCAGCATCAGGAGTCATTAACCTCGGGTCCATGAACATTTAAAAAATATTTTGATAGTTATGTTTTACAATTGGTTTCCTTTGTAACTAGGTACTTTTTAATGCACTTAAAAACATTCCTCTGATGAGTCTGTAGGTTTCACCAGCTTGCCAACGGAGTCCATGATACATAAAGGTTAAGAACCCCTGCCCTACAAGCTTAAGTAATTCTAGGGGTCATTTGGACATCTCAATGGGAGCTTCAGAGCCCAAACTGACTCTTCAATGTCCAATTAGGGCTGCTATGGAAATGGCCCTAGGAAGTTAATAGGCAACCCCACCCTTTCGGGGGTTACTGGAGGGCAATCACTGGGCTGCTTCTCGAACTGTTCTAAATTGCCAGTAGCAAAATTCTGGCCCTCTGCTTGGAAGGAACTCACAGATTGCTTTTTGGGAGAGAAGTATTGCCCAGCATTCAGGGACTTTTCTTGAGTTTCCTCTGGGATTTAATGGGAAGAGAATAAGCATTTACATAGTGCCTACTACATGCTGGGGACTGTGCTAAGCACCATGCAGATATTATCTCATTTAATTTCGTTTAATCCTCATATCAACCTGTGAGGTAGGTCCCCATTTTATGGTAGAGGAAACTGAGGCAAACAGAGGTTAAGTGACTTGGCCAGGATCAAGTTGTTCACCCTTTCTACTCGGAGGACCAATAGACATTGTGACACTGGGGTCAAGGTACAATGTGTTGGACTGTGGCTGATCAGTCCCATACGAGCTTGGAAGGCTCTACTATAGCTTGGGCACAAAATAGCCTGTTTGAACATTTGGGATGGAGATAATTCTAGATTTGTGTATCTTATATTTCCTTTGTGCTACCACAATTCTGCATCACTCGTGGAGCTTAGCGCCTTATTTGATGTGGACACATCATGCTGAATGGTGCTGTGCCAGCATCTCCCATGGCTCACAGTTGATACTAAAGTTCTTTTTTTTGTTGTTTTTTTTTGTTTTTTTTCATACTAAAGTTCTTCAAAGAGACCTTGAGAGTGTCCTTGCATCGCTTCTTCTGACCTCTGTGTATTTATCTCATGTGAGTTCACAGTAAAATAGTCTTTTAGGTGTTTAGTATTCGGGCTGTGTGACCAGTCTATCGCAGTTGCTCTCTGCAGTAGAGTTTAAATGCCCTGCAGTTCAGCTCAGTTGAGCAAATAAGCCATTTTGACTATTATGAATATCCAAATTAGCTATAAAGGACATATGAAGAAAGGTACTATCTGCAGCCAGAGAAAGAACTGATAAATAAAAGTTTATATAGAATAATTTTACATATTTATATATGTATATATATGTATACACACATATACATATACCTATTTGTGTCTAATGGTAACCAAGGGGGGGGGTCAGGGAGAGAGAAAGAAAAAAATAAATTTACATGATAACTTCATTATATGTTTAAAAGGAATAGCAAGTTGTACATAATAGATATGCAGTTTCATGTGCAGCTATATTTTTATTGTACTATGCTATGGGAATGCTTTTTTTATTCCATAAATTAAGAATTAAATAAATAAATGTGGGGGGGGGTGAGCGGACCTCAGTGTCTGGCACCTTATTTTGCCAAGCAACATTCAGGATCTTCCTAAGACAATTCAAACGGCAGCAGTTCAGTTTCCTAGCACGGCACTGGTGGATCGTCGAGGTTTCATAGGCATAAAACAATGATGTCAGCATAACAGCCCTGTGGACCTTCAGTCTGGTATGTAGCTTAGTACCTCTTCTCTTCTTTCTGAGTCTCCTGAACACTGAGCTAGCTCTGGGAATGCAAGTGTCAACCTCATCATCTGTGTGTGCATCCCTGGAAAGTATACTGTTAAGATAAGTGAACTTATCCACAGCATTCAAAATTTCTCCATTTGCTGCGTCTAATGATTCCATGTATGGGTGGTGTGGTGTGGGCTGGTGGAGCACCTCTGTTTTCTTGATGTTGATTGTCAGGCCAAAATTAGCACAAGCAGTTGAGAAGCCATACACATTTTGTTGCAGATCAGCCTTGGAGACTGCACTGAGTATACAATCATCAGCAAACAAAAAATCATGCACCAACTCTCCCTCTACTTTAGCCTTGGCTTGTAGCCTTTTCAAGTTAAATAGTTTATCATCAGGGTGGGAGCTAACCTTGATGCCAGTCCTCAGTGAAGGTCTCTAATATTGAGGAAAACTTCATACTAAAAAGCATGGGAGCAAGCACACAGCCCTGCTTTACTCCACTGGTGACTGGGAGAGCATGAGAGCATTGCCCTTTATCCGGAGCCTGTGTGAGAATGCCAGGGTCCCACAGAAAGCAGCTGAGTCTGGATTTGAACTCACTTCTTGACTCAAGGCTCAGTGCTCTATCCACCTCACTATTTAGTTCTATGTAATTCAACAGACATTTATTAAGCAACTAATATTTGCAAGGCACTCTGCTAGGCTGATTGTTTTTGTTTCAGACCTGTGATTTCATCTGTTTAGGGTGCTACAAAGAAGGATACTGCCTCTAACAATTTGGATCTGCAAGCACAGTCCTGAAGAGGTTAAGTGACTTTCGCCCAACCCTGAAAAGCTCTCAGCACACTGCCTGGCCCAGAGTAAGTGCCTAATAAATGCTTGTTGACAAACTGGTTTGCCCAGGATCACACAGCCAGTTTATGTGTCAAAGGATTTGAACCAGGCTCTTACTGACTGAGGCCCCTATCCGTTGTGCCACCCTACCTCTCCTAATCAAGTCGCTTCATCATTTGTCCTGTGCAATCTCTTACCCATACGATCCTCTGCTATTCCCCCAACAACAGCTCTTTGCTTGGTTCAGACTGCTCTTTTTTCGTTGTTGTTGTTTTTTTTTTTTTGGTGAGGCAATTGGGGTTAAGTGACTTGCCCAGTGTCAAGTGTCTGAGGCTGGATTTGAACTCAGGTCCTCCTGACTCTGGGGCTGGAGCTTTACCCACTGCGCCATCGAGCTGCCCCCCGGCTGCTCTCTTTACTCCGCTCATTCTCCCTGGGGTGCACCTTCTCTCAGGCTGGTCACTTTTGACTGGAATTCTTTGTCCTTCCCTCTCCAAGTTCAGATTCATCATCATTCTTCAAGGTCTAGGTCAAGCCTTCCCTGATTATACCTACAAAGAACATTCTCCTTCCTGACCTCCCATTGCACTTAGAAACTTTGCCCCATAATTTTATGTGTGGTTACAAACCATTTTATGTTTTTTCTTTTGTTTTCTGGGCATTTAACCTACACTTGCAAACACACTGCTGAGTATTTCATAGGTACTCAATATTGAATAATAGATTTCAAGAACTCGAAGAGAATTCCTGTCCATCCCCCTCCCCATTAGAGATGAAACACTAATATTTAGGGAGGTTAAGATACTTGCCTATAGTAAATGGCAGAACTGTGACTAAAACCCAGATCTACCTCTAAGTATAATATTCTTTTCATTATATCTTTGAGCATCAATTTATAACAGAAAGAGACATTATGGGAATCTAACCTCATTTTATTGATGAGGAAACTGAGGTCCACTGAGGTTAAATGACTTGTTCTACTACAAAATTTCCTTCTATGATATTTTATTAAATGCCTTTGTTTTGAATTAGTTTTGTTCTCTGGATGACTAAAGAAAAAACTTATTTGAGCCTCATGACCTTATGATATTATTATACAAGTATACAAGATACAAATATGATATTATTATACAAGTATACGAGATACAAGTATTATTATCCCTATTTTAGAGAGGAGGAAATGGACTCAGAGAGATTAGGTAACTAGCCTAAGTGACAAACCAGCACTTAAAACTAGGGTGCTCCTATCAAGGGTGCACAGCTCCCAGTGAGCTAGCCCAGGGGTGGGGAACCTGCAGCCTTGAGGCTACATGTGGCCCTCTAGGTCCTCACCTGCACAAATCTGGTATAGTAGTCATAGAAGTGTGGGTGGATAGACTGCATTTCTCCAAAGGCATGAACCAAGAGAGCTTGTTGGGAGAAGTCCCCAGGATTCCATTTCAATCAGCCAATAAACATTTATAAAGCACCTACTATGTGCCAGGTATTGTTCCAACTGCTAGAGATATACAAAGAAAAGTAAAAGATAGTCCCTGCCCTCAGGGAGCTCACAGTCTAATGGGAAGAATGCAAACAACTATGTACAAATAAGACATATCTAAGATAAATTGGAAATAACCAGCACAGGGAAAGCAGTAGAGTTAAGGGAGGTTGGGAAAGGTAGGATTTTAGCTAGGACTTGAAGTAAACCAGGGAAAGTAGGTAGAGCAGTGGATAGAGGACCAGGCCTGGAGTTGGGAAGACCTGAGTTCAAATCTAACCTCAGACACTTACTAGCTATGTGGCCTTGGGCAAGTCACTTAACCCTGTTTGCCTGAGTTTCCTCATCTGTAAGATATCAAATCACTGCAGTATCTCTGTCAAGAAAACCCCAAATGAGGTCACAAAGAGTTGGACACAACAACAAAAAAGAGAAGGTAGGAGAGAGAGGTGAGGAGGGAGGCAGTGCTAGGCACGAGGGACAGCTGCTGAAAATGCCCACTTGGGAGATGGAGTGTCCTGTTGAAGGTACAACAAAGAGAAGAGTATCACTGGGTCCCAGTGTATGTGGAGGGGAGGAAGGCGTAAGAAGACTGGAGAGGTAGTAAGGGTCCAGGTTAGAAAGGATTTTAATGCCAAACAAGATTTTCTATTTGATCCTAGAGGTGATAGAGAGTTCTTGGAGTTTATGAGACTGTATGTGTGTAGTGCACAATGATTGTGTCACTACGAGGTAGTGGGAGGACTTTGGGAAAGAAAGCAGTAAACCAGTGCACGGGCATCTGAGTGCCTCTGTGTGTGTGTGTGTGTGTGTGTGTGTGTGTGTATGTGGGGAGAAGGCAGTGGACATCAGAAATGTGGCCCTACTGAGGGATAAAGCAGCCTTGGCAATATGACAATAACAGTGTTCAGGAATCTAGTAGTTACACTACATTCCTTTATTCAGGGGTTCTTAATCTGGGTCTGTGAACTTGTCTTTAAAAATTTATTATTTTATAGCAGAGCTTTTTGTGGTGGCTAAGAATTGGACATCAAAGGGATGCCCATCACTTGGGGAATGGCTAAAGAAGCTGTGGTAAATGATTGTGATGGAATATTATTGTACTGTAAGAAATGACAAGCAGGAGGATTTCAGAAAAACCTGGGAAGACTTACACGAACTGATGCAAAGTGAAGTGAGCAGAACCAGGAGAACGTTGTACACAGTAACAGCAATATTGTGCGATGAAGAAGTGTGCATTACTTAGCTATTCGCAGCAATACAATGATACAAGACAATACCAAAGGACTCATGATGAAGTATACTATCCACCTCCAGAGAAAGAGCTGACTGCTGTTGTTTAAGTACAGACTGAAGCATGCTGTTTTTCACTTTCTTTCCTTCTTTCATTCTTTTTCTTTTAATTGAGTCTTCTTGTACAAAATGACTAATATGGAAATGTTTTACATTGTTGCACATGTATAACCTGTATCTGATTGCTTATCATCTCAGGGAAGGGGAAGGGAGGGAAAGAGGGATAGAATTTGGAACTCAAAACATTAAAAAAACCCAAATGTTAGAAAATTGTTTTAACATGTAATTTGAGAAAAGTTATTAAAATATATTCTTACTTGTATTTCAATGTAATTGTTTTCCTTTACAGTCCTATGTGTTTTATTTTATAAATTTAAAAACATTACTCTGAGGAGTCCATAAACTTCACCAGACTGCCAAAGGGGTCCTTGCTGCAAGAAGTGACAAGAATGGGTGCTCAAATTCATATATGAAGGAGAGATGACTGCTGAGAGCAGAAAAATAAGTTGCAGCTGTATTACACTGGTGGATGCAGCTTTCAAGCTAAGAATTCTAGCATTAAAGGCATCTAGCCACTTCCTTCTGGTTCCCAAGAAAAGACATTCTTTCCCTATTTCATAGGCATATATAAAAGCTGTTTTTCTAGCTCAGATTGGTGTGATAAAATTGTACTCATTTGAGGATGGGTATTTAACTATTTTTTCCCATTGGTTTGCTTTGCAATTCTATCCTAAATATTTTGCTATTTCAGTGTTTGATTTTTGCCTAGTTTGTTAATAAGGTTCAAGTTCCAGCCAGATGAGAAAACTTATACTCATTAAAAATACTCCCACATTGAACCCTAATTCCTGAGAATCCAGAGGAGAAGTGGAAAACAGGTTATACCAGCAATAGTGCCAACTTGAATTAACTCTGGCTAAGATCCTGGGTATCTTGAATCAGCCTCTAACCTAGACAGGAATGGAACCAGAAAAAAGAACCAGGGCTAGATGTTGCAGAAGGTATCAGCCCAGCCAACCTTTGGCTAAGAGAGCAGTTAGGAAGAGAAAACATTCAGAATCATTCTCCTTTGCTTATGCTTGTGATTCCCTCATAGGAGGGCTCCCTCCTGAGACAAGGACAAAAAAGGATGCCTTGGTGAAGAGGATGGGAAGCAGGAAAAATCAAGGTGCACTTCAGTAAAGGTCAGGGAGCCTTGTGCCTTTCTAGTATCCTTTGTGACTTTAACCCCTCTCTATCTTTCTGTGGCAGTAAAGCTCTTTGATAAAAACTCAAGAAGGGACACAGATTCTAGAGCTGGAAGAAATCTTAATAGTCATCTAGACTTTGTTCTACAGATGGGGAAACTAAGGACCAGACAACCTTCCCTTCCTCCTCCCCATTTCCTCCTCCACTGTAAAACTCTTCCTTGAACATTTCTTTAATGTGAGATAATTTATTCCATTCTTCCTTTTCCTTCTCCATCCTTACTGAGCATCCATTTTTTCACTCATCCATTTTTTTATAATGTTCCGACATAATGAGCTCATTTTTGTACCTTCTGTCTAAGTAGAGTCCTTCTAACTGCTCTTATAAGGACAAGCATCTTCCCAGATAAGAATGTAAACAGTTAACTTTATTGAGTTCCTTATGATTTCTCTTTTAGGTTTACCTTTTTATGCTTCTCTTGAGTCTTGTATCTGAAAGTCATTTTTAAAATTCACCTCTAGTCTTTTTATCAGGAATGCTTGAAAGTCCTCCATTTCAATAAATATTAATTTTTCTCCCTAATGGATTATATTCAGTTTTTCTAGGTAGGTTGTTCTTGGTTGTAATTCTAGTTTCTTTGCCTTCTATATTCCATATTCCAAGCCCTTCACTTCTTTAACCTGGTGGTTACAAAATCTTGTGGAATCCTGATTGTGGCTCTATGCTATGAGAATGGTTTCTTTCTGGCTGGCAGTATTTTATCTTTGACCTGCGAGCTCTGGAATTTGGCTATATTTCTGGGAGTTTTCATTTTGGGAACTCTTTCAGGCAATGATTAGTGCATTCTTTGTCCATTTAATCTATGGTTCTAGAATGTCAGGGTAGTTTTGCTTTATAATTTCTTGAAATATGATGTTTAGGCTCTTCCTTTGATCGTGTCTTTTATGCAATCCAGTAATTCTTAAATCGTGTATAGATATATTTTCCAGGCCATTTGTTTTTCCCAATGACATGTTTCACATTTCATTTTATTTTCTAATTCTTTGGACTTTGTTTTATTGTACATTGGTATCTCACAGCGTCATTAACTTCCATTTTGCCCGATTCTACTTTTTAAGAAATTCTTTTCTTTAGTGAGCTTTTGTACCTCTTTTTCCATTTAGCCAATTCTATTTTTAAGGTGTTATTTCCTTCTTTTTTTTTTGTACCTCTTTTTTTCCCTTTTTTTTTTAAGTGAGGCAATTGGGGTTAAGTGACTTGCCCAGAGTCACACAGCTAGGAAGTACTATGTGTCTGAGTCCAGATTTGAACTCAGGTCCTCCTGACTCCAGGGCCAGTGCTCTATCTACTGCACCACCTAGCTGCCCCTTTTTGTACCTCTTTTAAGAATGAGAAAAAAAATTCAGTCATGTCCAATACTTTGTGATCCCTTTTGGGTGTTTTCTTGGCAAAGATACTGGAGTGGTTTGCTGTTTCCTTCTCCAGCCCATTTTACCGATGAAGAACAGAGCCAAACAGGGTGAAGTGACTTGCTCAGGGGCACAAACTAGTGAGGGCCTGGATTTGAACTTAGGTTTTCCTGACTCCAGCCCTAGCATTCTATCCACTGTGCCACCTAGCCGTTAACTGTCATTTCATAATTTTCTTTCACTGCTCTGATTTCTTTCCCCAGATTTTCCTCTCCCACTCATTTGATTTTTAAAATAATTTCATTTTTTTTTTAGCTCTTACTGGGCTTGTGTCCAATTCACATTTTTTCCCCTTTGAGGCTTTGCTTGCATCTGTTTTGACATCATGTCTTCTTCTGAGTTTGTGTCTTGATCTTCCCTGTTACCATAATACATTTTTATGTTTGGGTTCTTTTGTTGTTACCCCTGCTTCTGTTTGCTCCTCTTTCCAGCCTATTTCTTGACTTTGAACTTTGTTAAAGTTTGGCTCTGTACCCAGGGTGGGAGGCACTGTCTTAAGCTTCAGACTTTTTTTGTACTTTTGTTTTCAGGGCTGGTTCTGGGGATCTGCAACTTTTTGGTGCTTCCAAGTTGGTGCAATCCAAGGAGAGGTGTGATCTTAGCTCCCTTGTGACCAGAATTTATACTATTCTTCAAGGCCCTTTCTCCCTTATGACTGAGAGGGATTCTGCCATCCAGGGTTCCTGATTCCTTGTGACTGCAAATGATACTGTTTTTCAGGGTCCAAAAGGGCTCATTCATGCATTTATTTATTCATTCATTCAGTATTTATGAAGCCCTTGCCATATACAAAATTCCTATAGAATTTATGAAGCCCTTGTCATATGCAAAGTTCCTACAGGCCTCAGCTATAGCAGCTCTCAAAAATCATCTAGTTATAGATTATTCTATTTCACTCATGAAATTAGAGATCCTTGAGCTGTTGAGATATGTTCATTGCATGAGGCTAGACAGAAGAGGGGATACATATATATAAACAGGACTTGATCTTTGTCCTCAGGAGCTTATGATCTCAAGCCTGTTTGTATTTTCATTGTGTACCGCAAACCGATGGTGACAAGTTCCAAATTTGACTACCACATGGGCAAAGCAATATTTCCCTTTGTTTGTTCTAAATTACCCTCTTTTGGGGGCAGCTAGGTGGCATGGTGGCTGGCCTGAGTCTTAAGAGACCTAAGTTCAAATCTGGCCTCAGGCACTTCCTAGCTACATGACCCTAGGCAAGTCCATTAACCCTGTTTGCCTCAGTTTCTTCATCTGTAAAATGAGCTGGAGAAGGAAATGGCAAACCACTCCACATTTTTGCCAAGAAAACCCCAAATGTAGTTGTGAAGAGTCGGATACAACTGAAACAACTGGATAACAATCCTCTTTTTAAGTTTCAGTGAAATGTGTCCAATTCTTATAGTCCAGGATCTGGTGAACAATTCCATGTTGCGTCTGTAAAGGCCCTTCATGATTGCATAAAGTCAGCCCCTAGTTTAACATGGGGCCATCTTAGTCTCCATCCCAAGAAGTTAATTATCAGAAGGGCCTCATTAGAATATAGTTCTGAGCGTGTGGCCCTGAGCATGAGGTCGCAGCAGGTTGTCCAGTACCAAGATTGGGAGTTGTGCAGAAGGAGCGAAGGGAGGCATAAAACCATGCTTCCTAGCAGTAGGAATTTGCTTCATCTATGGAGAAGGGTCATCAAAAAGGATGGATACTTTATTCTTTCAAACCTCCCTCCTGCAGTTTCTCATCTCTTTTGTGTTCACTGTGTTCGAACTCACTCTTCACCCCAAATAACCCCGTTTCATTTATTCTCCTGCAGGTTGGTGGCTGGCCGCCTCCCAGGGCCTCTGAAGGAACAGCATTCCATGCCGCCTAATTACCTGCCCAACACAGGCTGGATGGCTTCTTCAATCTCACGTTGATCCCAGCTGCTGAGAGCTTCAGTGTAGACTGATCAGAGACATTTTCACTCTATTCCCCCTTTTTTAGAAGCCTTGTAAGCTCTTGTAGTTATTTTTATCTCCATCTGAATAGGAAGATGGTTGGTATTCAGGACCAGTTTAGACAACAGAGAAGACAATTCCAGGGTGTCGTGTTTGCTGTAATTTGCTTCCCCTGAAATAGGAAAGATCAGACAGTATAGTGTGCAGAGGGTTGGAATAATAACAATAGCTGGCATTTATTTATGCGGCACTTTACAAAGGCCCTTTATATACATTGTCAGATTTGATACTTGCAGCAACTCTATGAAGCAGGTACCATAGGCATTACTATTCTGATTTTACAGGCTCAGAGACTCAAGGAGGCAGTCACTTGCTAATGGCCGATGACTCCCGCCATAGTGACAGAGTTCTGGGACTGGAGTCAGGAAGACCCAAGTTCAAATGCGGCCTCAGTGACCTTGGGTGAGACACTTTACTTCTCTCTGCCTCAGTTTCCTCAGTTATTAAAAAAAAGCACCTAGCTCTCAATGTTGTGAAGATTAAAGGAGAAAATATTTGTGAAGCGCTTAGCGTGGTGTCTGACACGTAGTGGGCACTAGATAAATGCTTTTTCCATTTCTATCTTTCCTCCCTTCCCATCACCCTCCCTGCAGGCTACTCAGCTATTTAGGTGTCAGCAGCAGGATTTAAAGTTAAGGCTTCCTAACTTCAAATCTAGCACTCTTTCTATTCTATCTACTTCAGGAAGTCCTGGATTTTAATCATGATTGTTTCTTTATTAACCTCTTTGCTCCAGTTTCCTCATCTGTAAAATGTATACAGTAATACCAGTAGATAAATTTTTGTACCTCTTGGAGTACTGCTAACAAGATGAAGAAAATAATTGGAATAGTGGTGAAGAAACCATCCAATTAATCAGGCAACAAGAGTTTATTAAGTACTTTTTCTATACCAGGCATTGTGCCAGGTCAGGGGAGATATTAATATAAAGACTGGAACAATTCCTATTCACAGAAGCTTACGTTCTAATGAAGACAAGTGTGTGTATGTATGGAGTGTATACACACTCATAAATACATGCATGTACATATGTATGTACACATATGTGCATTTTGTGTACAGGTATATTATATATGGCATGTGTATGCATATACGTAATAAATATAAATACATGGTAATTAAATTCAAGGTGGTTTGGGAAGAAGGGCACAAACAATGGGGACTGGGGGTGTGATGGAATCAGAAAAGGCTTCATGGAGAAGGTTTTGCTTGCATTGTGTCTTGAAGGAAGAGGGTGCCCTATGAGGTGGAAGTGAGGAGGGTGTGAATTCTAGGCATGGGGGAAAGTAAGTACCAAGGAGATGGGAGGGAAGTGTTGCAAATGAGGAGCAGACAGAAGGCTAGTTTGGCTAGATTGCTGAGTGGGAGAGAGGGAGTAATTAGTCCAGTGGGACTGGAAATATTGGTTGGGACCAGGTTGTGAAGAGCTTGAAAAACTAAACTGATTTGATATTTTATCCTAGAGGCAATAGAGATTCACTGGAATGGATGAAGTTGGGAGTAACATGGTCAGATCTGTAAGCAATCCACACAACATGCAAATTAGCCAAATATCCAAGTCTAAATTATTGATGCAAATATACTTCCCAAAGCAAAATCAGTTCTAAGTTATTTAAAGGGGACATCACTGCTATTTCTCTATGAGCTCGATTTGACTTGCCAAAGAGGCAGTGCAGGCTCAGAGACCAGGGATTTCATTCTCCAGCTTCAAGTCATTAGTCTTTTCCCTCTGATCAATATGGCCCAATGGAGAGAAGCTTGGATTTGGAATCAGAGGACCTCAATCCTGGCCCTTCCATCCATTGCCTCTATGATCTTGGGCAGGTCTGGGTCTCAGTTCCTTCATCTGTAAATCTAGAGAGTTCAACTGAATGATCTTCCAGCTCTCAGTCTATAATCCCTAAAGCACTAGCCATCCGTTCTCTTTGCAGCCAAGACCTTGGTTGCCATATTCTTAAAGAATTGACAAGGAAGTCCTCACCAGTAACTGTCTCGTCCATTTCCTTTTTTCCCCCTCTTTACCCTCTAAGTTTATGGGATGTGATATTTACACATGCTTTCTGAACTTTCCAATAACTAAGTCAGTCAGTTAAAAAAAGGATTTGTTAAACACTTTAGTATGTGCCAGGCACTACAAATTCTGGGGATCTAAAGAAAGGCAAATATTCAGTCCATGCCTCAAGGAGCTCAGATTCTAATGAGAAGCACAATATGTCAATAACTAGGTAGCTACTAGACATCTGGGGAGTCGACGGGAGATAATTTCGGAGAATTTCTGATGGGAAAGGTGCTAGCGGTGGGAGCGGGAAAGGCCTCCTGCAGAAGACTGGATTTGAGATAAGTCTTGGAGGAAGTAAAAAAAATCAAATAGTGCTACCAAGGAGGAAGAACATCTCAGACCTGGGGGAGAGTCAATACAAAGGCACAGAGATAGGAAATGGAATATTTTACTTTGTAGTCCAGAAACAGCAAAGTAGCTGGAGCACAGAGTGCATGCAAGAGAGCAAACGTAAGACTGGAAAGGTAGGAAAGCGTTGGAAGGTATGAAGAGTTTAAATTGGAAAGCAGGACTTTGTTTTGGAATTTATAGAGTATTTATTTATTGAGTTTATTGAGGAAACTCCTTTGTCAGTTTATTGAAGAGATATATCTTTGGACCTTCTCCAATTGTATCTGTTCTGGAAATTCACAAAGACCCACTTGTTAAGGTCAGTGCTAATCTTTTTTGGACAAATTCACAGAATATTTCTCCATTTTGCATTGTACCTTCTTTTACTGCTGCTTTTAATGCCATGGGCTACCAAGGGTCACTGCTGGGAGCGCTTGCGTCCCCAGCTGTGGTCTGATGCCGGATGAGTGTGAAGAGAGAAAGAATCACGGGCCAGGTGAGAGCAGTGAAGAACAAACTCTGTTTGTTGATCTGAGGGCTCGGGCTTATAGAGTACTGGATCAAGCAACAGTAACATTATTATTCATGAAAAGTACAAATCTAATTAAGTGATTTCCTTACTTCCTTGCACCTTGTCTGTTACATTCTTTCCTGCGTCCTGTCCTGTACCCCATCTGTTTCCTCTGTTCCTGCATCCTGTTCTCAAGAGACAGAACAGGGGGGTGGTGAGCCGACATCCTGAGTTTCACAGATGTCAGGCTTAGTACAATCTACAGGTAAGACCCGGGCTGGCCTAAGCCCTCCAAATCTCCAAAGGCAGCCCTCTACAGGTCACAGTAAAAGAAGCACTAGAATGAGAGTCAGAAGATCTGGAACCACTGAAGCTCTGCCACTAACTGTGGGACCTTAGGCATATCCCCTCTCTGGGTCTCAGTTCCTTTATCTGTAAAATGAAAACTATATGAACTTCATTGGGTATCCTCAAAGTCTTGGTGCAGTTTTTAGCTTTAACAGATTGCTTGGGGCCACCTGTATAAACTCTAAGGTTCCTGTCAGCCTTAACTTTCTTCATTTTGTCATTGCCTGGGCCAGTGAAAAGTGCATTGATCTTGAGTCAGAAGAGCTGGGTTTGAATCTTGGCTCTGCCAGTTATAACATGTGTGACCCATGGGGAAGTCACTTAACCTTGATTCCCCCATCTTTAAAATGAAGAGTTGGCACTAGACTTCTAAGGTTCTTTAGACTCATTTTCCTATAAACTTCTCAATAGCTTTCCGAGCCCTGACTAGCAAGGCGCAGAGTGAATGTGGTTCATCTCTGACCTCTTTATGTCAAGGTTACAGCAAGTCAGACCTTTTGGAATATAGCAGATAGAACAGGTAAGCAGGAAGGTAGGCAGGTATCTCTAATGTGTCCCAGTGTGTTTCACTCTCAAAAGCTCCCAGTTTCTCCCCTTTTGGGACTGTTTTTTGCTTGGTTTAAACAATCCTTCAAGGTACATTTAAGATATACATTCCGTAAGAAAGGCTTTTTAGAGGAGAACTGGCTGGCTGATGGTCCAGGCAGGACTGGATGCAGGGCAGGGCAGGAGAGAGCCAGACAGAACTAGTCTACCCTGGTTGGAATTCAGGTCAGCCTTCCCATGTTTATCTCCTGTATACAGATCTCTTATAATCAGAAGGCACTTCCCCTCTGCTGGAGAGTGTCACATCCCAAAGTGACCTCCCTGGTGTGACCTGAGGGGTTCCATTCAGCTCTCTTCTCTCCGGGCATGCCTGCTGCAGCCCAGAGGTACTTAGCAAAAGGAAAGAGATTCTAAAGCTCCCTTCTTACTGCCCTCCTTGCAAGGGCAGGTTAATGGGGCCTGTGTGGGAGTATCTTGGTGTGTTCTTCCTAGCTCTAGCCTTCCAAACCCCTTCTCTTCTCCAATAATCTGGGAAGGAGAAGCAGGAGGGGACTGGCAAGTGGGAATGGTAAAACAAGGTTGATCTTAGCATCAGGTGCATCTGGGCACTTGATTAAATAATAAAGCCAATACCACTTTGTGTTGACAGAATTCTGATTTGTTTTTCATTCTCCACCTGCACAGAAGGAGAGGATGAACAGTGGGGGGGTGTCTGTGGCAGGATCTCTCTTTGCAGCCCTGCCCCAGGAGATGGGTGCAGCTGTGTGAAAGAATTCATTTGGATCCCTACTCTATTTCAATCAGTTTGATATTCTACATAAATCATAGAGGGATAGATAGGTTCTTATACCTGGCCTCACACTTTAATGTAATTAATGTTCACCACTTGTTTACCAAGTTATGAGGCTCACTTGTGCAACCAAGAGAATGGTGACAAAGATATCTCCTTCCTGTTTTGCTCAAATTCCATGTCCAAGCCCAGCATGGGTGGGATGCCTTGATGTTTCGGAAAGTCCCTCAACTTATTTTCATACCTCTGGACCATTTTCTCTTGTCCAGCAGGGACAGGTGACCATCTTATGGCTGTCTTATGACCACTTAGTCAGTGGAGATGTCCCATGCTTCACCCAACCTGTGACCTCCCTGCTGATACGTCATTTTTGGTCCTCAAGAAAGTCTGTCAACCAATGAGATTCTGTATTTTATCATGCTTTTTTTTGTTGTTGTTGTTGCATATTTGGTGATCAAACCCTATAAAAACAAGGTCTTGGAAGAAGGAGGGATCTCAGATCATGAGGAAGATCTGGGGTCTACTTCATTGGAGGGGACCATGGCCCCTTTAATAAAGTGTCATTGGCCCAGAGCTCTGCCTCAGTCTCTTTTATTGTAGGTTGTACAATTTTAATCCACACATAGCCTTGGGGTGTGTGTGTGTGTGTGTGTGAGTGTTGGCTGAGGGAGAGGACCAATTCTTGTTGGCCCTCGTTTGTACTGTCCACTTCAGCACCAGCATTGGATTTTTTGGAAATCGTCAGTCCTCATAGGAGAGTTTGGGGCTAGAGGGCAGAAAGCAGGTGGGCAGAATCAAAAGGGAGAGATGGTTCCTTATGCTCCCCATTCCATCTCAATGCCTCTTCCCCTTCCCCTTAGGCACTCAGGAAAATCTTCATAATGGAATTCCTCTGAAGGCCTTCTCTAACAGGAAGATGGCCCTGAAGGGTTCTCCGAAGGCTATACTAATTAGCATAAATTCCAAAAATAAAACTGGAAAGACTTTGCTTAAGGCCAGCCTTAGACTATATGCCTGCCATGGAAGTTACAGCCTAGCCTACATTCTGAGGGTCCCACAAAGGTGGGACAGGGGGAAGAATTTGGGGGCCACAACAACTCCTGATGTTTTGCTACATTTCAGGGAGGTTGTGGACTGACTACTACCCTGCTCAGTAAATAGGAGTGGCCCGCTGTTATCTTTAGGGTTAAAAACAAACTCCCTGGTTTGTAGAGAGATTGTGGCCTGTATTAGTGAAGGGAGAGCCCATAACAACGAAGTTACCGATCTTGGAAATATTGACATATGATTCATCTAGGTAGGGCAGAGGCTAGTGATAGTGAGCTTTTCACCTCACTGTAACCCGGGCAAGTGATCAGAAATCTTAGGAAAGTTCATTTCAGTTTTGACATTAGGGAACCCTAGGGCAGACTTTGTGACTCTGTGTGTGTGTGTGTGTGTGTGTACACTCACACACGTGCGTACTTGTGTGTATGTGTAGATAGCACTGGTTAATTTTGTTTCATTTATTGCACATCCTGGAAGCATCTCAGATTTTAACATGACCAAAACATAATTCTTTTTTTTTTTTTGCCTTAGAATCCATCCCCCTTTGGAAACTCGCCTTTCTGCTCAAGGTACCAGCAATAATTGCTAAGTCTTATCAATTGTACCGCAGTGATAATAATAATAACTAACATTTATATAGCATTTCCTATATGCCAGGCACTGTGCCTAGCACTTTACAAATATTATCTTGCTTGATCCTCACAGCAACCTTGGGGTGTAGGTGATATTGTTATCCTCATTTTACAGATGAGGAAACTGAGGCAAACAAAGGTTAAATGACTTGCTAGTATCTGAAGTCAGATTTGACCTTAGGTCTTTGTGACTCCAGGCCCCATGCCCTCTCTAATCATTGTCCTACCCAACTGCCTCCTCTAACAACTTTCACCTCTATCTACCATCCACCCCTACTGTCGTATTTGCTGTTCTTCACACAGGACACACCCCATGCCTTTCAGCTGGCTTTCCCCTCTGCCTCTCGAATTTCTCTGGCTTCCTTCAGGCCCTTCCATCTTTGGGAGGCCCTTCCTGACTCCTCTTGCTCCTAGTGCCTTCTCTCTGAGGTTACCGCCCATCGACTGTACACATTTTGTACATGTCAAGTTATTTACCTCTTTCCCCCTCCCCCTACCCCCATTAGAATGTGAAGTCTTTGAGCGTGGTGGAGGTTTTTTTTTTTTTTGCCATTCTGTGCATCCTCGGTGCTTGGCACAGTGCCTGGCACATAGCAAATGCTAATAAAAGCTGTTGACAATTCTCTGTGTTGACACAACCATCACCCGAGTTCAGTCCCTTGCATTATGCCTAGGCTATTGCCAGCAGGCTCCTAACTGGTCTCCCTAAAGCACATGTGTGCCACTCACTACCCTGCTCAGTAAAACACCAGTGGCTCCCTATTGCCTCCAGGGTCAGATACTAAATTTGTTTGGCCATTAAAACCCTTCCAAAGATGGCTCCTAACTATCTCTGCTGACCTATTATACTTTACAATCTATGGTCTGGTCAAACTGGGTTGCCTGTTGTTTCATACGAAATTCCATATCCTTTCTCTGTGTTTTTGCACAGGCTCTTTCCCCAAACTTGGAATGCACTCCCTCCTCGCCTTTGCTTCTTAGGATCACTAGGTTTCTTCAAAGCTCAGCTCAAATACCCCCTTTTACAGGGTGGGAAGTGGAAGGGGGCTTTTCCTATTCCCTCAGCTTCCAGTGTTTCCCTGGTGTTTGTTTTGTATATATACTTATAAAATAGTCTTGTAAAGGCTTAGATTGTCTGCCTTGTGTGGTGGCTGGGTGGCTAATTGTATTTCTTCTCAGCTCAGGAAGAGAAGAAGGTGTGATGGAGGGTGGAATATTCTACTAGAGCACAGTTATCAAATCTCTCTGGAAAAAGAGGAGAGAGGAGGGGAAGGAGAGAGAAAGAGGAAGAGAGAGAGAGAGAGAGAGAGAGAGAGAGAGAGAGAGAAGAGAGAGAGAGAGAGAGAGAGAGAAGGTGGGGGAGAAGGAAGAGGAGGAAGGGGAAGGAGAAGAAGGGAAGGAAGGCAAGGGAAAAAGAGAGAGGGAAGGGGGACAGGGGGAGGAAGAGAGGAGAAAAGAGGGAGAGGGGGAGGGAGAAAGGGAAAGTAGAGAGAGAGAAAGAAAAGGGAGGGGAGGGAGGAAGAGAGGACCGTTTTCAGGTGACTGACCTGAAGTCTTGTAGTGACTGGACCCTGTTCCTAGCTTGCACCTGGATTTATTAAGAGAATTCAGCAGAGAGTAACTGAATTATGGCCACTTAGATAAAAGAGAGACCATTGGGACAATGTTGAAATTAGTCTACTCTGTTTCTCCCTTCTTTTTTTATGGTCACATGCAGTTGGTGGCATAGTTTCCTACTAAGTGTTTCTTTGCTTACTGGATACATACATATATATCTAATATATATATACGTATATATATATATATATATATATATATATATATATATATATATATACACACACACATATATATATATACGTATATATATATATATATATATATATGAATATTTAAAGCAATGATTTACTAGATAAAGATATGGTAATATAAATTGTATCCTGAATTTGTGTTTTTGCTATTGAGAATATGATGGGGATGCGGAAACCTGTGAATAATTGATTCCACCAAAATCAGCAGGCTGTAGAAATCTTCTTCTCAGCCTGGCAATCAGTGGATTACCTGGCAGCTGGGAGTATTTTATGCCTTTTATTTATAATCTGTATTTTTAGTTTTTCTTTGTTCTTTTTAGCTTTGCAGAGAGTAGTAGCCACCTAGAACTGCAACCTTTGCTTTAGGCTAAAACCCTCCCTCACTAATCTCATTATCTCTAAATTGATGGATTGCTTTCTACTGGGGACCTCTGGTTTTTCTTCCTGCACCCTCCAAGGAGAGACCCCAAGAGGGAGTCACATATGGGAACCTGCCCCAGCCCCAGGAGACAGCTGTGCTCAGTATTGGGCACTCCTCCCTAAGGAATGCTGCTTATCCAAATGGCCAGGTCCACAGTGGCCTCTGCAGTTGTGGTCCAGTCATGTCCCACTCTTTGTGACCCCACAGACCACAGCACACCAGGCTCTCCTCTCCTCCACTATCTGCACTTATTCTGCATATATTTTATACATATTTGTATATGAGCCCCAAATATATGTGGGACTCCTAAAAAAGAGATATGGTACTTGAGGTTTACAAACTCAGAAAGCTCCTAACAGGGGAATAGCCTATTGAAACTGAGATAAATCTCCTCCCTCCACACTTCCCATTTCCCCACATCTTATTGAGGCAGCTAGATTGTCACAGTGGATAGAGCACTAGACCTACAGTCAAGATCAGAATTCAATTCCAGCCTCCACCATTTACTGACTGTGTGACCCTAGGCAAGTCACTTAACCACTGCCTGCCTCAGTTTCCTCACCTGTGAAATGGGGAATCATATTTGTAAACTTCTTAGCACCGTGCTTTGCGTGTAGTTGTTATTGTTGTTCAGCTGTGGCCAACTGTCTGTGACCCGGTTTGGGTTTTTTTGGTAAAGATACAGGAGTGGTTTGCCATTTCCTCCTCCAGAACATTTTACAGATGAGGAAACTGAAGCAAACAGGGTTAAGTGACCTGCCCAGGGTCACACAGCTAGAAAGTATCTGAGGTTGGATTTGAACTCAGGAAGATGAGTCTTCTTGACTTCAGGCGCTCTATCCACTGCATCACTTAGCTGGCACACAGTAGGAACTTGATAAATGCTTATTCCTTCCAACTCCTCATTCTGGTCTAAAGGTACAAGGAAAGGAGGAAACAGTTCCTAGTTCACTTTTTTTTTTTTTGGCCTAGGCAATAGGGTTAAGTGACTTGCCCAGGGTCACATAGCTAATAAGTGTTGTGTCTGAGGTTAGATTAGAACTCAGGTCCTCCTGATCCAGGGCCAGTACTCTATTTACTGCGCCACCTAGCTGCACCCCCAGTTCACTTTTACAGACCAAGGGGAAAGAATTGTTCTTCTGACTAGCGTGCCTAGCCTCAGTCAGTAAGCATCTCGGAGGTAAGCCCCAGTCACTGTCAACCAGTCAGAGGAGTCTCCTCGTGTGCTGTGTTTACCTGAGGCGGGGGAGGTGCCTTTCAGACCTGCCATCTCATCAAGTTGATTGGTGTGGACTCATAAAGTTGATCAAGTACTCCCTCACCATCTGCCCCACCCCACAATTAATTTAATCAACTCAATTTGTCTAGAACACACATATTCTGAACACGAACAGAGAATTAATTAAATTCTATAAAAGCAATGTGACTGATAATTGATGGCACATTCACCCCTCTCAGGTTCTATTCCTTTACTTACACAGCACATCCCACATAAAGATGTAAACTCCTTCTGGGAAGGGACTGCTTCTCTTTTGGTTCTGCATTTTACCTAGTGTGGCGCCTGGCACATATTAAGTGCTTAATTATATTCAATAATGATACAGAATCTGGTGCATGCCTCGACCATATGAGATGGTGTCATTCATGTAAAAGACACCAGGCGCCTGCTTTTAGGAGAGGGGAAGACTGGATCATTCATGGACATTCTGCATTGGCCTACTGCATGGTTGGGGTCAGAATTTTTCCATTGGTGGTGTAGCTGGAGCCATTGGCTCTTTAAAGTGGCCAAACTCGGTACCTGCTGGAGTTTTGGAAGCACTTGAGTTTGGGGAAGGAAGTGACTCCTTCCCTCATGCTGTGTGGCAGGGTGGCAAGGCCCAAACTTTGGGCCTGTCCCACCCCAACCCCCACCTCCATCCATGCCAAGGGGATTGGCTCTTCATTATTTTTGTTGTAGATAGGAGTGGGTTCTTTAATCTGGGCCAGAAGTTAGGATCTGGAACTTCAGGAATCTGAGCTGGGCGTTGGTTCTAGTTTAGCAGAAATCGGCCATGCCGGCTTTGAACATGAATTTGATGGGCCTGATCAGACCTGAACTGTGAGCCTAATCCCTTCCCAAGGATCAAGTTGGTGTAAAAGGCCTAATCCCCAAGGTCTGGGAGGAAATGCTTGTATATTTGTTCTTGCTGTACCTTTCTTTCAAGTAAATATCCATTTGTTAACAGCAACTAAGTGGTGCAGTGGGTAAACACAGGGCCTGGAGTCCTGAAGACTCATCTTCCCGAGTTCAAATCCAGCCTCAGACACCTAGTAACTATGACCCTGGGCAAATCACTTAACCCCATGAGCCTCAGTTTCCTCATCTGTAAAATGAGCTGGAGAAGGAAATGGCAAACCAACCCAGTATCTTTGACAAGAAAACCCCAAATGAGTTCACAAAAAGTTGGACACAAATGAACAGCAAATCCAGTATTAACAGGTTACAAACAGCATTAAGAGGTTAAACAGAACGGAGATGCCTGTCATTGGTTCCCTAAAAATGGGAGGAACATGAAAATATCTTGGACCAACCACACAGAAATGAGACACCCTGATGCCTTTATGGTACCTGAGTACCTGGAAAGGGAGATGAAATGTCCCTAGTCATGGGGCGGGGAGTTGGGGCAGAGTCAACCATGTTACAGTGATTTTTAAAAATTATCTTTATATAATGTTTTCAGCACCATACTATATATGTATATATATATATATATATATATATATGTATATATACACACATATATATATACACACACACACACACACACATATATATATATATATATATATACATACATATACAGCTTTATAATACAAAGTACTACATAACAATAATTCCACAGATAAGGGAGGGTATTTCATCATTAATGTTCCCATTTTGTAGATTGGAACATGGAGGATCAGAAAAGTTAAATGATTTGCCCAGGATTACATTAGCTAGAAATTGTTGAACTGGAACTCTAGGGCAGATTTTCGGTTCTGAGTCCAAAGTTTGTCCCATTACTCTGTGTTGCTTGGAAAGGGATTCACTTAAGTGCAACATGAGTGACCGGTGTTAGGTCTGTACTTAGAATCACAGCTTTCTAAAAATGGAAGAGAAGTTAGAGATAAATGAGCCCAACCAAGTAATTATATCAAAACCAAAAATAAATATGTAAAAAATATTCTCAGAGCTTTTCATTTTTTTCTCTGGTTACAAACTAAAAGGTCAGGACACTGAGTATGGGGCTTTACGATGAGAGGCCCTCAACAAATATTTGTGGAGTTGAGTTGAATTGAACGTAAAAGGACAAAGATCAATGATTGGAAAGTGTCAGAGATCACCAACCCTCAGGGGCTCAGTGGGTGGGTCCCTATGCATGAGACCGAAGCTGGGTGTGATGAGCAGTAAGAATAATATGGAGAGATATTCAAAAGGCATTTATGGAAAAGAACTTGGACCTAGAACCAGAAGAATTCTTTGACTTAGGAGTGGAACCTTGGGCCAAATTCTGGGACTCACTTTCTTTATCTGTAAAATGGAGATAATAATATCTGGTCTGTATTCCTAGGGTATTGTGAGAAAGGAATTAGATAATGGATGTGAAAGTACTTTGTAAAAAAGTGAGTTATAGGAGCTATACTTTAGAAGAAATTGTTATTATCTGGGCCATGAGGGATGAAAAGAAGAAAATCTGCATTCGTTAAGTGCCTACTTTGTGCAAGGTACTTAGAAATATTTCATTTGATTCTCAAAACAACTCTGGGAGATAGCTACTATTATTATCTCCCTTTTACAGTTAAGTAAACGGAGGCAGCTAGATTAAGTCAATCAGTCAATAAATATTATTAAGCACCTACTATGTGCCAGGCACTGTGCTAAGTGCTAGAGATACAAATATAAAAAAGATAGTCCCTGCCCTCAAGGAGCTTACAATCTAATAGAGGAAGACAGCATGCACCAAAAAGCTGACTTGTGCAGGGTCACACAGCCAGTATGTGTCTGAGGTTGCATTTGAATTCAGGTCTTCCTGACTCCGAGCTCAGTGTTCTATCCACTGAGCCACCTAGCCACCTTGAGATAGATAGGGTCTCTCTCAGTGGTGTGGTTAGTGACAGGAAACTTAGTGGTTCCTGATTTTATTTTATTTTCCGCAGTAGAGTTATAGCTTCTCCCCCTGGAGCTGCCTTAGATTGAGATGGAGTTTGATCTGTGAGTTAAAAAGAGTATGTGAGCCCCTGAGAGGCTGTTGATCTCTTTATAGTTCAAGGTTAACTCTGCCTTGAGTCCTTCAGGCTAGGGTTTCTTTGGCTGTGCCGAGAGAACAGAACAAATCTGTTCTGGTCTTCCTCGGGAGGCCAGAACACGAGCTCCGTATTTGCCCTGTCAGATACTTCTTCCCTAGAGAAATCAGCCTTGACAGTGAACCTGGAGCCCTCTGGGAGAGTGATTTGCTAAAACAGCTTGAATAAGTAAGCTATCACAAAGGGGGGCGGTGCCTAGAGTCCTTCCAAGCAGCCAGGAGAACACCTTTCTGCCCAAGAATCAGCCTGTCAAACGCCCCGGTGTTCTACGACTGTTAAGCGGCACTAGGAGAGTCAGAATAATTATTAGTCAGCAATTATGTGGCGCTTTAAATCTCACAAAGTGCTTTGCCAAGGGGCAGCTAGGCAGAACAATGGACAGAGTTGAACACCTGAGTTCAAACCCTGCCTCGGATGCTTACTAGCTGTGTTACTCTGGCTAAGTCACTTAACCCCATTGCCTCAAACAAACAAAACCCAAAGTACTTTGTAAATATAATCTCATTTGATCCTCACAACAACCTTGGAAAGCACTTGCTGTTATTGCCGTTCCCATTTTATAGATGAGAAAACAGAGGCAAGTCAAGGTCAGATGACTTGCCCAGGGTCATAAGCCACTAAGTAAGTACCTGAGGCCAGATTTGATCTCAGGTCTCACCCATCAGAGGTCCAGCCCTCTATCTACTGCCTCAGAATCAGCAAGGTCTCAGTTGAGGGTGTGAGAAGAGGAGTTAGAAGGAACGTAAGAGTCCTCTAGTTCAGCTTTTACCTGGAGCTGATTCCCATTTGCAACATCCTTGATAAGCTAGAGTCCAGCTGCTGCTGGAACACTTCCAACTCATCAAAGTGGTCTATTCCTTCTGGGGACAGCAAAATGGTTCTTCCCCCTGGTTCCTCAACATCTGCATCCTTGAACTTTCCTGGGTCCTAATTCTCCCAAGGTGGTCAAGCAGAACAGGACTAGTCCTTTTTTCCCACAGGACAATACTTGAGGTATTTGAAGAGTTTAATCATATTTTCTTGAAGTATTCTGTCTGGGACAGCTGGGTGGCACAGTGCTGGGCCTGGAGTCAGGAAGACCTGAGTTCAAATCCAGCCTCAGACACTAGCTATATGACCTTAGGCAAGTCACTTAACCCAGCTTCCTCATCTGTAAAATAAGCTGGAGAAGGAAATGCCAAATCAATCCAGTATCTTTGCCAAGAAAATCCCAAATGGGGTCATGAAGCATAGGACATGACTGAATAACAACAAAATTTTCTCTACGCTGTCCTTTCCAATGTTTTTTCAGTTGATTCTCATATGTTATAGTTTCCAGTCCTCTCACCACTTTTGTCATCTTAATAAACTAATTCTAAAAAGTAGCATGTAGAACAAAACATGATACTCAGTTGTGTTGAACCATAGCCAGAGATGGTAGATGATCATCTCCCTCATTCTGGATACAAAGCTTCTGTTAATGGAGGGGACAAATTGGGAAGGACTGAGAAAGAAGCCTGGAAACAATGTTTAGTGTAGGGTCTGAAATTTGAATTTTCTCTTATAGGTGATAGAGAGGCATTTAAATTTAGGAAAAGGAATGACATAAAAATTGTACTTTAAGAATATTAATCTGCAAAGCATACTTTATTCACTTTATTGTTCTTTTTGGGAGGTCTGTTTTCTTTTGTAACATAGTTAATATGGAAATATGTTTTTCATGACTGTACGTGTATAACCAATGCAAATTGATTGTTTTCTTGAGGAGGGAGGAGGAGAAGGAAGGAGGAAAATAATGTTTAGGAAGTTAAAATTTTAAAAAATAAATGTTAAAATTGTTTTTACATGTAATTAGGAAAAACAAATTAGAAAAAAAAAAGGAAGAAAAGAAAAATATTAATCTGGTATAGGATGAATTGAAATGGGAGATTTTTCCAATGTTCAGCCTAGGACTGAGTTAGTAAGAGCCCGAAGCATGTACATTTACATTAAAATGAATCAGGGGGCTTCCAGGGTTAGGACAGGGGACCAAGGCCTCAAGCCTGAGGCAGCCCATTCCTCTTTGAGAATTCGAGGAGAATGCCTCCTTAGGACTCAATTACAACTCAATTTATTACCACCTAGTGCATAGCATAAATAAAAGGAGAAAAGTAAGATGGCATTATTGGAGGGGAGGGAGATGGTGAATGATTATGGAACAAGAAATGGAATTATATGCAACAAAGGTGAGGTCAAAGTAATAAAATCATAAAATTATAGAATTAAGAGGATTCTTAGAGGTCATCTTGTCTAACCCCTATCTCATTTAGGAATTGCCTTCTCTTAACCTTCCTGAAAGATCTACATCCAGCTTTGGCTTGAACATTTTCTCTTGCTGCCACATAGTAGGTGCCTCATAGATGCTCATTGATTGTTTTACATTACCTTTATTTCCATCTACATCTCTCCTTTTCTCCCTACCCAATGAACTATCCCTTGTAACAAAGATTTAAAAAAAAAGAGGAGAAAAAAAGCAATTTAGTAAAACTAGCCAGGACAATAATGGAGCCTGACAGTGTATACATTTTTACTGATGACTTCCCAAGAAAGCCCCTTCATTTTTGGACAACTTTGAATGGTAAGAAGTTGTTTAATAGACTGAAATATGCCTCCCTGTAATTTTCATCTATTGTTCCACACGATAACCCTTTGAATATATGAATGATTTGGAAGGTTTGATCCTTGGTGTATTATTGTCGCCTCAAATTCAGCTTGTCCAAAACCAATTTTTTTTTCTCCCTCCAAATCTGCCACTCACCCAGCTGGCTCTCCTGCCTAACTTCTGTATTTCTGTCAGCAGTCTGATAATTTTTCTAGACACAGGATCAAATTTTAGAAATGGAAAGGGACCTCTGACCCAGAACGTGCTGAAATGGACAGATCCTACAGAGACAATGTACTTGACCAGAAAACAAACCCAGTGAAGGCTAGTGGGGAGCATAGGATGACATCCACAGAAGACATTAGTTGGTACTGAAATGCTTACGGCATGAATTGCCCCTTCAGGGGAGTGTGGTAGCTACACACATAACATATATATGTGTTGCTTGTCCTTTGTTCTTGAAGGGGATCATGACATTAGGAAGATGATGTCATGACTTGCAAGTGAATTGGATTTAAGTGAGGCAGAGTAGTGCAAAGTCACCAGCCTTACTTTCTCCTCCAGAGCCATCTGGGTCCAGTGGCAAGATATAGATCAGGATGACTGGAGATGGCTCCTATGAATATGTATATGTATATGTATGTGTATGTGTATGTGTATGTGTATGTGTATGTGTATGTGTATGTGTATGTGTATGTGTATGTGTATGTGTATGTGTATGTGTATGTGTATGTGTATGTGTATGTGTATGTATGTATATGTATGTGTATGTGTATGTGTGTATGTATATGTATATGTGTATATGTATGTGTATGTGTATGTGTATGTGTATATGTATATGTATATGCATATGCATATGCATATGTATATGTGCGTGTGTATATATGTATATGTATGTGCATGTGTATATATGTATATGTATGTGTGTGTGTGTATATATATATATATATATATGTGTGTGTATACATACATGTGTCACAGATGATGTTGATGCATGAATTCCCAGAGCTAGCTTAGTGTTTGGGAGGCTCCAAAGGAAAGTATGTGAGAGAAGAGGTATTAGACTACCTACCAAACTGCAGAGCCATTGTGCTGACCTCTTTGTTGTATCCCTGTGAAAACTAGACAGTATACCCATGCCATGCCAGGTAACTTAATCGCTTCCATTTGAATTGCCTTAGGAAGATTCTGAAGATCACCTGGCAGGATAAGGTACCAGACACTGAGGTCCTTTCTCGAGCTGAACTGCCAAGCATTCAAACTCTCCTGCAGAGAGCACAGCTACGATGCACTGGCCATGTTGTTCGAATGCCAAAAGTAAGTTTGTCCAAAAGACTCTTTTACGGAGAACTCACACAAGGCAAGCATTCACACGGAGGTCAGAAGAACTGATGCAAGGACACTCACAAAGTCTCTCTAAAGAGCTTTTAAATTGATTGTGAGACATGGGAGACACTAGCACAGGACTGCTCAGCATGGCGTGCCTGCATCAAAGAACATACTGTGCTCTGGGAGCAAAGCAAAATTGCAGTGGCTCAAAAGAAACGTGAGATGTTCAAATTTAGAGACATTTCCACTCCAAATGTTCATATGGACTATTTGAGCCCAGCCTGTGGTAGAGCCTTCTGAGCTTGAGTTGGACACACTGTACCTTGACCCCAACATAATGATGCCATTTTGGTTCTCTTTGAGAATGAAGGACAACAACCATATTGTATGTGTGTGTGTGTGTGTGGCTATGTCCATATCTCTATGAGTGTGGTCCAGATTTATGGGGGAAATATTGTTATTTTTCTTATAATGCTCTCTGTTTTTCTGTCTCTACCACACACAATACACACACACACACACACACACACATATTCATATATATGTAGGTATACATACTTATCTATACACATATATGTATATATTTATATGTATCACTCTCTCTCTCTCTCTCATTCGGTTGAACTTGTGATTTTACTGATATCAGGAAATCCCAAACAAGGAAACTGCTAATGTCTAAAGCAGGCCAGCACCTTCTCTGTGATTTCCAGTCCAGTCGAGTTGTTTAGGGCGCTGGAAAGAGAAGCAGGCCCACGGTTACCCAGCATATGTCAGCAGTGGGATTCATCCTGTACCTCCCCCCTCTTATTCCTGGCCTTCCACCCCTCCTCACTTCCTTTCAAGAAAACATACCTGCCTTATATACCATTTCCTCTAGGCTCTGCTCTCTAGGGGACAGTAGGGAGCTGGTCTTTAGTCTGATAATCTGTGTTTCAGCCCTCCCAAATCACAGAGCCTTAACCCAGTAAAAACGTCCTAGGTTATAGAAAGTCCTGAAAGGGGGAGTCTGATAAAGGGAATATCAGATATCTGTGGCTGACTCCCAGAGGAGGTATTTGGGGTTATTTGGGGCTTTTGGAGCCTTTCAAGTTACCATTTTACTCTCTCTCTCTCTCTCTCTCTCTCTCTCTCTCTCTCTCTCTCTCTCTCTCACACACACACACACACACACACACACACACACACACGGTTACCCCACACAGGCTTCCTTTGCCCAGTCGTCCCTGAGCAGCTGCCCTGAATTCCTCCTTGTATGAGGATATGGCTGTTCCTTTGGGTGAAATGCCTTGTAACTCGATCCCCAGGCCTTTGAGTCCACAATCCCCACACACTTCTGGCTAAGGCCAGCTCTACTCGGTTCCTGCCAGCAGGAAACTCCCTTTTGCGACATCTGATAGACTGTCCCTGGGGAGAAGTTGTGTGAGCCTCCAAACCTCCCCTCTCTTCACATCACCCAGAGAGTCAATAGCAGAGCAGTGACAGGACTCTGTGTGCAATCTAGCTTCTGTGCCTTGGTACCTCTGGCTTCCTGTCAACTGATTTCAAGAAAGAAGCAGGATATCACTGAGTCTGTGTCTGTTATTGTTGTCACCTCACATTCATGTGGTGCTTGCCTTGTAACAAACCTGCAGTGAAGATTGTGTGTACATAATTTTTATCCCTATTTTATAGATGAGAAAACTGAGGCTCAGAGCAGTTCATTGATTCATAGAATTTAGAACTGGAAAGGAGCTTAGAGGTCATCTAATACAAACCACCTAGTTCTACCAATGAGCAAACAGAGTTCTAGAGCAGTAAAATGACTTGCCCGAAGTCCTGTAGTCCATGAGGAGCAGAGGCAAAATTTGAATTCAGGTCTTGTGACTCCAAATCCAATATTCTTTTTTACTGCACGACGAATGACTTCTTCATGACCACACAGTCAATCAGTCAACTGACCAAGCATTTTTATTAAGCATTTATAATCTTGGATAACTACATTTTTCTCATGTCCGATGACGTAGATTTTAAAAGGTCTCAAATTCATGGTAATTCTGCCCTTGGACATGATCATGAAACATGAACGGTTCATGGGGATGTCGTTACTTTGTGAAAACTCACTGACGATGGACTGGGGGTGGGAGGGTTGGGAAAGGTCACTCTCTTTAGCACGTTTCCCTCACTCTCATACCTGGAACACTGGGAGCCGGTGAAATGGAAGAAAAGGAGAATTAACATTAGATCAGTCATCTAGCAGAAGAAAAGGGCGTTATTAGGACTGGGCGCCTGCTGCATTTGTCAGAAGGCAGGGAGAGGGGTTGTTGTTTCCCTCGGCTTTGTAGCCCACTGGTGAAAGCACCTGCAATTAAAAAAAAAGGTCACATTTTTAACTCTCACTTATCATGCTTTTTCACCTTCCAGTCCTGATGCATCATTAGTTTCCTCTCTTCTTGGAGGGAGGCGGAGGAGGGGTTGAGAAATGCAATTCCCAGAGTCTTTGTAGCCAGCCCAGCCTTTGTTTGGTTGATAATATACTTAATCTGCGCCTGGCAAGGTGGTGGGCACTATGGCTATAAATGAATGTAAAAACATGGTCCCAGGCACAGCTAGGTGGTGCAATGGATAGAGCACTGGCCCTGGAGTCAGGAAGACCTGAGTTCAAATCTGGCCTCAGACACTTGACACTCACTAGCTGTGTGACCCTGGGCAAGTCACTTAACCCCGTTGCCTAGTAAAATACAAGAAAACAAACAAACAAACAAAACAAAACCATGGTGCCTGACCTCAAGGAACTTAACTCTGAGTGGGGGAGACAACATGTAAACAAGTCCATAATACAATATACATGCATATGTATATGTACATGTGTTCATATATGTACACATAAAATGAATGGTAATCTCAGAGGAAAGAAACTAGTAGGGCTGTGGAGGGGGAAGAGGTACCTGGAAAAGCCTTTTTGCAGAAAGTGGGATTTGAACAGTGTCTTTAAGGAATCCAAGAGGAGGAGGTGAAGAATGAGAATGTTTCAGCCAGAGAAAAGGGACAGAGAAGAGACAAAGGAGAATTGTGTTTGAGGAACAACAAGAAGGCCCACGTTCCTGCTATGGTAGATTATCTGGGCAGGGGGAGTAAAATATAACAAACAGGAAGAATAATTGTCAAGACAATAGAGGAATAAGGTGTGCTAGACAAAACAAATATTTATCAAGGACCAGTCGAATGGGCAGTTAGGTGGTGCCATGGTACATAGAGCATGGGGCTAGGAGTCAGGAAGACTCATCTTCCTGAGTTCAAATCCAGCCTCAGACACGTACTAACTATGTGATCTTGGAGAAGTACTTAACCTTTGTCTGCCTCAGTTTCCTTATCTGTAAACATAGAGTGAACTTGAAGATTTACAAGACTCAATTGGCCAAGATGGCAACAGCTGGAGAAGGAAATGGCAAACCACTCAATCTCTTTGCCAAGAAAGCCCCAGATGGGGTCCCAAAGAGCCAGACACAACTGAAATGACTGAATCTGAATGCGAGGCACTGGGTAGTCCTGGCTGTTACTCTAAGCTCGAGTTCAAAATTGCTTAAGATATGAAGATATAGGACAAAGATCACAGCAGACCACTCATGTGTCTCTCATGTGTCAGATATTTACTGAGCCCTCTATGTGGCCAGTAACTTTCTGGGTTCTATGGGAATACATTTAAGAGAGTCCCTGACTTCAGGGAAATTATAGTCTAGCAGGAGAAAGAATTTTTCCTTCCTTCCTTCTTTTCTTCCTTCCTTCCTTCCTTCCTTCCTTCCTTCCTTCCTTCCTTCCTTCCTTCCTTCCTTCCTTCCTTCCTTCCTTCCTTCCTTCCTTCCTTCCTTCCTTCCTTCCTTCCTCCCTCCTCCCTCCCTCCTCCCTCCCTCCTCCTTCCTTCCTTCCTTCCTTCCTTCCTTCCTTCCTTCCTTCCTTCCTTCCTTCCTTCCTTCCTTCCTCCCTCCCTTTCTTCCCTCATCCATCCATCTATCCATCCACAATATTTAATAAGATATGTGTCAGGCATTATGCTTGCTAGGTTCTGGGCATACAAAGAATAGCATTAGACAATCTCTTCTCTCAAGGAGCTGCCTTTCACACACACACACACACACACACACACACACACACACACACACACACACACACACACTGTACCGATACAAGGTAGTTAAAAGTACAGGGGGTGGAGCCTCGGGGAGGGGTGGAGGTGTGTGGAATGCTGGGTATGTTGGACAGCAAAGAGGCCAGTTTAGCTGGGGCGTAGAATGGGTGAGGGAGAATTACATGTGATCAGCCAAAAAAACAAAAACAAAACCAAGACAAATAAACCCCAAATGGGCTGGAACCAGATTGAGACGGTCTTTAAACTCCCTTTGGTGGAGTTTGTGAACAAGGGAGTTAGCTGAAGCCTTTTCCAGCCTTACTGTTTGTACCCTCTTTGTGTGGGAATTATTTTCTCCTAGAGGTAATGGGAAGAACCTGAAGCTTCCTACGTAAAATAAACACCGGTGCTTGAGGAATATCTGAATGAATGAATGGGGGAAAATGAATGCATGAAAAAGAATGCCCTAAGCTCTAAATATATGTCAAGAACAGTGTTAGATGCTGGGAATATAAATATGAAAGTGAGACTGTCCCTGCCCTCAAGGAGCTTATATTCTAATAAGGAAGATGACAGATCTAAACTAGTCATGGCTAGGAAGGGCTGTTTTGGTTTGAAAAGAAGGAAGCTAAGTGAGGAATAGACAAGTAGACATAAACATTGAACAGATGTGTGGAGGTTGAATTGGAGAGGTGGGAGACTGGATGCAGCAACGCTTGACTAATTAGGAGGTTATTGCACTAGTCTAAAAAAGGTGATAGGCTTCCATTTTCTCATCAGTAAAATGGGGATAATACATGTCCTACCTATTTCCATATCTTCTTTTGAAAAGCCTGAGTCTTTCTATCTCATCCAGGCTATAAATGTAGGGGCTATTCACAGGCTGGATCCCATTACTGGTTGACGTAGGAGCTTTGATCCGCTCTGTTTCTGATCTGATTCAGTTTGCTTCTCCTGAGGCAAGTGGATGCTCATTAACCTCCAACCTCTACACTTCTGGGCCTTGACACATTAATGCTGAACTTTAGGCTCCAGATTGGCAGAGACCACTAAGCTCAGACCTCCTTAGTTCAAGAAATCCACCAGCCTAAGCCCAGGCTTACACCATCAGGCCCAGCTTTCCATACCTTCCCATCTTGGGTAATTGATTCTTGTACATTTTCAAATTTATTCTATGTTTACAGATGAGGAAACTGAGGCTGAGAGAATGTTAATGACTTACCCAGGATCACACAGCTACTCAGAGGCAAGAGTAATAAGTAAAGAAAATGTAAACTGAAGAAAACACAGTCAACTGGGTTCAAAAGGGAAGGCTTCTGAAAAGAAGTGGGACAATCAGTGAAGACACATGGATTCAAATTACCCTCATCCTTAACTCTGCATCCAGCTAAATTAGCCTAGCTGCTAAATTTCATCTCTTACCTCTGTATGTTTGCGCAGGCTGTGCCCCATGCCTAGAATGCCTTCTCTCTTCACCTCTGCCTTTTGGAATCCTCAGCTACCTCCAAGTCCCAGCACTTGTCACGTCCTAAATTGGGCTTTTCCAATCCTTCCCTTTCCCATCACCAGTCATCAAGGATTTCACTCCTGCCCAAATTACTTTTTAATTTGTGGATTTACAAGATCATAGAACTACAACTAGAAGGGATCTCAGAGGCTGTCTAGTCCAGCCCCCTTATCTTACAGATGAGTAAACTGAGGCCCAGAAAGGTTAAGTGATTTGACCAAGGTCATAAAGGTAGCAAACATCAAAAGCAGGACTTGAACCCAGGCTGTCTGGCTCCAGAGCCGATGCTTTTCCCCACTGTACCATGCTTTCTCCAACACAGAGGCATTATAAGATGCTGGAGGAAGACCTGTCTTCAGCTCCCAAATCAGATACCTATTCTGCCGATGATTCAATCTCCCTGGGGCTGCTAACACATTTGGACTTGTCCACCCCTTCCAGCTCCAAGTTTATGACCTCAGAAGATATACTAAATTGCACTTACTTAGCTCTGTACATTATGTTTCCCTCCAAATGAATGCAAACTCCCTGAGGGCAAGAGTTCATTTTTGCATTTGTATCCCCAGAGCCGATCCCAGTTCATGGAACGTACTAGGAGATTTATAAAAGCTGAATTAGGAAGGCATTCTAGTGCAACAGCAGAGAATGCTGAATTTCAGGTTAGAGTACCTGGATTCTCATCTGGGCCAAGTCACTTTATCTCTTCCTAATCTGTAAAATGAGTGATTTGGGCTAACTCTTCTAAATGGCTGGAGGGTAGGACCGCCCTAGTGCTAGACCTGTTGTCAGGAAGACCTGAATTCAAATCCTGCCTTATATTAGCTGTGTGATCCTGGGCCAATAATTTAAATTCTCTCAGCCTTAGTTTCCCAAGTGGTGAAGTGGATAGAGCATTGGGTCAGGAATCAGGAAAATCTGAGTTCAAATCCAGCTTCAGACACTTACTAGCTGTGTGACTCTGGGCAAGTCACTTAATCTTGTTTGCCTCAGTTTCCTCAACTGTAAAATGAGCTGGAAAAGGAAATGGCAAACTACTCCAATATCTTTGCCAAGAAAACCCCAAATGGGGTCACAAAGAGTTGGCCACGACTGAACAACAACAACAAAATAAGGATACAATAGCACCTACCTCTTGGGGTTGTCGCGAAGATCAAAGGAGTAAACATGTATGAGGTGCTTCACAAATCTTAAATTAGCTCTATAGAAATATTTTTATTTATAAAGCTTGTCACATATTATATTTATAAAGTTATTATTATAGTTATTATTAAAAATTATGGCACCATGCAGCTCTAAATCTATTATTTTATCAGTGGAATTGAGTGGCATTTGCAGAGTTCATATTTGGCTCTTTTAATCTGAGGATCTTATTGATTTTGTGTAAATGGCATTTTAATAAATTCTCAGCGCATCCATGTGATGTTGTTCACCTGGCAGATAATAGGAAATGAAAATTGGAGCAGGTGAGCCGCTCCTCCAAGGCGTCCCAAGCGCGCCCTGCCTGCCTCAGGTCTCCACCTCCCGCCACTGAAGGGAGCTGTCTGCTTTGTGTCACATCCATTTAGAAGACAGGATGTGATTGATTAGAGAACTGGAGAATTATGAGGCTGTCCTCTCACCTCAGATAGCCTTTGTGCAAAGAGGAAAGTAGTGTTCTCTTTGTGGTCTAAGTCCTAGTGAAATCTTTCTTCCAGGTGTGGCTCCTAGGAGAGCCCTTGGCTTGCTGAGAGAAATATATTGTCATTCTGGACTTAGCTGTTATTTTGTTGGTAAACATCATGGTAAAGGCCAAGGAAAGTACAATACTCCACAAAATGATCCATGGGTACCAACTCTTTCCTTCCTTCCTTCCTTCCTTCCCTCCCTTCTTTCTTTCCTTTTCTCCCTCCTTCCTTGCTTCCCTTCCTCCCTCCTTCCTTCTTTTTTCCTCCTTCCTTCCTCCTTTCCTTTCTTCCTTCCCTTTCTCCTTCCTCCCCTTTCTCCTTCCTCACTCCCTTCTTTACCTTTCCTTTCCTTTCCTTCCTTCCTGCCTTCCTTCCTTCCTTCCTTCCTTCCTTCCTTCCTTCCTTCTTTTCTTTTCTTTTGTAACATCTCTTATATCAGTCTCTTGCCTTAACCTTCCACTGCCATTGATCAAGTCCAGACTCTTATCACCTTATGCTTAAATTGTCTCCACAGTTTCTTAACTCAGCTTCCTACCTTTACTTTCTCCCTGCTCAGCTTCAATCTGGCCTTAGATTTCTGTTTTTGGTGCTGTTTTCCCACCTATCAACCTTTCCATGATGTGGAAAATTTCTCTCCTGTTGTAGGTCAGTTACTTATCTATAACTAAAGTCCTAAGGAGTTGCCTGGGCTTCTCAGAGAGAAGGTGACTTGCCTAAGTCCTCATAGCTAGGAAATGTTAGAGGCAGATCTTAACCACTGATCATTTTGACTTCATGGTCAGACCGTGATGCTACTGCATCAATCAATCAATCATTGGACAACCATTATTAAACATTTACTATGTGCCAGGGGCTGCGCTGTACACTGGGGTTACCAAGACAAAAATGAAGTGTCTCCTTTCAAGGAGTACCACACTGCTATCAATCTTCCTAAAATACCACTTTGTCATTTCTCTGTTCAAAAATTGATAGCGGGCTCATATTGCCTACAGGATTAAACCAAGACTCTTTAACTTGGCATTTAATGCCTGCTACCAGCTACCTTGATAACCTTAGCTCCTACTATTTCCCAACATGAACCCTTAGTTCCAATCAAATTTATTCGTTGTCCCCTGAACCAGGCATATTTCTACTACTGTGCCCTTATTCATACTGATCACTTACTTAGAATAATCTGGACTTCCTCTCTATTATCTAAGTCTGGTCCATTCCCCAAGACTCAGTTTAAATCTCTCCTTCTCTGGGAAGCTTCAGACCAGGCTGGTTCATAGTACTCTCTTTCCTTTAAAGTTCCATAGTAATGTGTTTTGAAATGTGCCTTGAGCAAAGGGCCATGAATCTAATTGTATGGTAATATGTATTGTGATGTTCAAAATGCCTTATGGTACACCAGACATTCATTGGATAGAGATAAAAAGCCATTATACTATTTTTAAAAAATGTTTTGGCTAGGCAATGGGATTAAGTGACTTACCCAGGGTCACACAGCTAGTAAGTGTCTGAGGCCAGATTTGAACTCAGGTCCTCCTGACTCCAGGGCTAGTGCTCTGTCTACTGTGCCACCTAACTGCCCCCATTATACTTTTTTGACAAACTTCTTGTCACTCTGCTGTCTAGCTCCAAACAAACTTTCTAGTCTATTCTCCTAACCAAGTTCTACTCTGTAGTCAAATGCGTGCGCGCGCGCGCGCACACACACACACACACACACACACACACACACACACACCTTATTCTATCCAACATCCATTCCCTGTTCTCCACCTGGTAGCATAACAAGGATGGATAGTAGAGCTGAATTCTAGATGTAGGAAGGCAGCAGCTTTGGGCAATAGACTTGAGGAGTATACCAGCTTCTTTCTAATGCTAGGACTATCTATAGCCAGCATATATAAACAGATAGAAGCAGGCATATCATTTATGGGGTTTAGAGGTTGACTTTAGCTATCTATATATAGTCCATTTGAAGAACAGACAAAGATGGGACTCATTAGGGAGCAGCTTGACTTTGGGGATCAGCTTCCCTGGAGTGTTTCCTTTAGCCTCTGGAGATGCGTTTCCTTTTGTGTCCCAGGCTTTGTTGCTGAACTGCCTGAGATCTTAGGTACAGAGACCATCAAAGGTATTTAGCTGTTATGAATCTATTACAAAGCAAGCCAAGGCTATGTTTTTTACATTACCTTCTGAATCCTTTCCTCTCATTTAAAGTATGCTGGAATACTATTTATAATAGTGAGGCTTTATATAGTTCTTTCAGATTTGCAAAGCTCTTCACAAATATTATCTCCCCTTATGTTCATAACTACCCTGAAAGGTAAGTGCTATTGCTATCTCCAATTTTACAGATGAGGAAACTGAGAAAAATAGAGGTTAAGTAACTTGCCTAAGGTCATGCAGCTGGTAAGCATCTGAAGCTGAATTTAAACTCAGGCTTTCCTGACTTCAGGCCCACTGCACCACTTTCTTTCCTAGTATGATAAAAGCTCCCTAATGCATCTTCTCGGAATGACCTTCCTCTAGTGTGTGGGTGTCAAAAGCACACTCATCTTTTTATGCTCAGCACAAAAGTCCATTTATTTGAGTGGCTTTCCCAGTCAGTCAATAAACATTTATTAAGCACCTCATATGTGCCAGGCACTGTGCTGAAAATGAACGCTTTTCACCCTAAACTATAGCCTTTATTCAGAATCCCCCATAGTATCTTTATCACTTACTGCCCTGTAGTAAAGTACTTGGGGCAGCTAGGTGGCACTATAGTGCATAGAGCACTGGGTTTGGAACCAGGAAGACTCCTCTTCCTGAGTTCAAATCCAGCCTCAGACACTTACTAGCTGTGTGACCCTGGGTGAGTCACTTAATCCTGTTTGCTTCAGTTTCTTCCTCTGTAAAATGAGCTGGAGAAGGAAATGGTGAACCTTTCCAATATCTTTGCCAAGAAAACCCCAAACAGGGTCACAAAGAGTTGGACACAACTGAACAACAGCATTGAAGTATGTGTAAAGACACCATCCTCCTTTACTAAGGACAAAGACTCTACATGTAGTTTTGGCCCCTTGTATGTAACACATACTCAGTTAGTGTTTGTTCAATTCATTTCAACAAACATTAAGCTTCTACTGCATGTACATGCATTGCGGATACAGTGATAACCTTGAAGTGGCCCCTGTGCTCCAAGAGCTCACATTCTACTGGGAGACCCACCATATAAATGGACAAGAAGATGGTACAAGAAAGATGGGAGCTTCAATAGCTGAGGCTGTCAGGAAGAGCTTTGCATAGGAGATGGCCCCAGAGGTAAGCTTTATAGGAGAGGTCCCAAAAGCAGAGGGGAAGAGGGTCTAAATTCCAGGCACCAGAGGCAAGCTCTGAGAAGGCACAGAGATGAGAGATAGCACCACAAGTTCACGGAATAGCTAGCAGGCCATGTGGTTGAGGAGCACTATGAAATATTTGGAGAGATCAACTCGAACGAGATTAGCTTTAAATGCGAGGCTGAGGAATTTGTATTTTATCTTAAAAGCAATAGGGAATCCATAAAGATTTTTGAGTAGGAGAGTGACGTGGTCAGACCTGTCAGACAAAAATAAGATTTGAAGAGTATTATTTTGGCTGCAGTATGGATTGGAAAGAGAAAAGATGAAATTGAAGATTACTTTTCTTCCACAATACAAAAGCACTGGATTTTGGATGGAGGCAGGGGAGGAGAAGTAGGGGGAGAGATTCAGCTGTTGGTCAGGCATTTTCAGTCGTGTCTGACACTTTGTGAACCCCATCTGGGGCATTCTTGGGCTGTTTCCTTCTGCTGATCATTTTACAGATGAGGAAACTTAGGCAAATAGGGTTAAGTGACTTGTCCAGAGTCACACAGCTAGTAAGTGACTGAGGTCAGATTTGGACTCAGGAAGATGAGTCTTCCTGACTTCAGGCCTGGTGCTCTATCCACTGTGCCACCACAACAAGCCTGTGCCAAGCAATCAGTAAATAAATATTTATTCAGGGCCTACTTTTTGCCATGCATTGTGCTAAATATTGGAGGTAGAAAGACAGGTAGAAGACAGCCGTTGTTCTCAAAGAAGCTTACCCTCTAAGTGGGGGGGGGGGACACAATATGGAAACAAATGGAAAAAAAAAGCTATCTATTGGATAAATTGAAAATAATCACCAGAGGGAAGGCAGTAGAATTGAAGGACATGGGGAAAGGCTCTTTGTAGAAGGCGAGATTTTAGTTGAGACTTGAGGGAAACCAGGAGGTAGAGATAAGGAAGAAGAGTATTCCAGGAATGGAGGATAGTCAGGGAAGATGCCTAGAGCTGAGAGATGGAATGTCTCATTTCAGGAAGGAACAGCAAGGAGTCCAGTGTTACTTCATCATAGTCCATAGAATCAATGCACTATAGCAGCAAATCTAGGTGTGTATGTTGCATCTCTCCACGTACATGTAGGTGGGGTGTATGCGATCATCATGGAGGACTAGCCCCTCTGGTAGGAGGGCTTGCTGAGCCCTTTTCAGGATCGTTTATCCTCCTTTGGTGTTCACCTGCCATCTGACTCTCACTGGTTCCAGGAAGCTGTAGCACTCACAGCAGCCACACCCAGGTAAAACCATCCTGGTTGAACCAGGTTGAAGGTAACTAACTGGCCTCAAACTCATCAGTGAGTTAGGGGGATGTCTACCCCAAGCATGTGAAGCCATTCCCAAATGGTGGATGAGGACAATGTATTCCAACAGCCATGAAGGGGCTAAAGCAGGCACTGTGAAGCTCTAAGAGCTTGGAGATGCCAAAGTCATCCATTGCATACTGGTCCATCCCCAGCCATCTTGACTTTTGTCTTGCCACTAGACTTCAATGGCTCTGAAAGAGATTATGAGGCTGATGGCTCTGTGCAACTCTGCCTCACCTAAATCCAGTTCATGCATGAGTCAAGATATCACCCCATGATGTCATTGGTCCTCTTCAAAAATGAAGTGTGAAAAACATGTAGGTGCTTATATGATACTATATGTACACAGAGATGAATCTGTTCATAGCACGTTATTGGCAGCCACCTAAAGCAAGTAATATTAGTATGGCTCCTAATAACTGATATGTTTAGAGTGCTTTAAGGTTTACAAGGTATCAAGTGCTCATTTGCATGTATCGTTATTCAAAGAGATTTTCATGGAGTCCCTTTCCCCTAGAAGCATACAATTTAAGGCAGAAAACCATGAGAAGAAAAAATAAATATATGCATTTGATTAAATATAAATAATGAACTGACATGCCTTGAAGGTGAAATGTTGAAACCAAATGCATGTCAGCAGTAAATGGGATTTAAAGAGAAGAACCAATAATAAATACCTGAGGGGAAGGGAGGGAAGAGAACATGTCAGGATGAGAAAATGATGGGAATTTAAAATCTAGGCCATAAGACAAGCTATTGATTTTTCCTCTCTAGAATTCATACCATCACAGGATTTCAGAAAAATAATAATAGCTAGCATTTCATTTAATTTAATAGCTAGAGATTTAAGGTTTACAAATCCCTATAGACATATTATCTCATTTGATCCTCACAATGACCCTGGGAGGTATGTGCTATTATTATCCTCATTTTACAAATGAAGATATTGAAGCTAATAAAGGTTAAGTGATTTATCCAAGGTGACACAGCTATTAAGTGAAAAGTGAGATTTGGCAGAGTTGGAAGGGACTTCAAAGGTCATTTAATCCAAACTATGCCTAGATCGGAGTGTCTTCTATGTCACCCTTACAAGTGGTCATCTGCTCTTAGCTAGAAGACCTTCATTGACAAGGGAACTTAAGGAGGGTTCCAAGACCATGACATCATTTCAACTCCTACAGGCAATTATGAGTCATTCTGGTTGTATAGGAGGCCAGCTCAGTACAAAGTACAGTGGGATCATTACCTCTCTTGTTTTGGACATTTTCTTTTTCCATTAATGCAATCCTTTTTTTTTTTGCCAGCCATGTCATACTATTGACTCATATTTGATTTTATAATCCGCTAAAACTCTAGGATCATACCTAGAATTACACTTGAACTGCTATTAATGAAGACCTTCCCTCTCCTAGACTTGAAATTGTTCTTTTGAACCTAAATTCAGGAATTGACATTCATTCTCATTAAATATCATTATATTTTTGCCTTGCCATCTCAACCCATTGAAATAATTTTGAATCTTGAGCCTCACATTGTCTTTATTTACCTAGATATCTCAGCTCTGTGTCACCAGCAAATTTATTAAGCACGATGTCTGTGTCCAGCTCCACGAGGGCAGGCAATTTTTCATTTTTGTCTTTGCATCCTCAACATGGTGCAAAATGCCTGGTGTGTAGTAGGCCTTACAAAAGTCTTGGATAATTGATGTCTCCAAATGAGTGACAAAGATGGTAACAGGTCAGGACTACGGACAGAGCCTTGCAGCATGTTGCTAGAGAAGAGAATGGGAAAAGACGAGAAAGGATTTGGGTAGTGACCTGGACATTGTGAGATGAAAGACAGAAGTGAGTTGAGTAGAGTGTTAATCCACAGAAGTCTGGCAAGATGTGGCAACATAGGGTCACTGTTCGCCATCAAGGGAATGGCAGGAGTTCTATCTGAATATATGTTCACCAGACTGTGTACAAATATGCCCCGATCAATCAACAAACATTTATTAAGAGCCAGGGTGGGCAGCTAGGTGGTGCAGTGGATACAGCACAGGCCTTAGAGTCAGGAAGATCTTAGTTCAAATGTGACCTCAGACACATGACACTTACTAGCTGTGTGACCCTGGGCAAGTCACTTAACCCCGACTGCCTCAGTTAAAAAAACAAAAAAAGAGCCAGGCACTGGTGGGAGGTACTGGGGATGAAAAGACAAAATGAAAAATTTCCTGCCCTTGGGGAGCTTACATTTTATCAAGGAAAACAACATGTACACAAACAAGGTACTTTCAAGTGTACATGTGGGAGGGAGGGGGTGGTTTACCAGCAGCAAGAGGGATTTGGAATAACCTCATGTAGATGGTAGAATTCGAGCTGAGTTTTGAGGGAATCTATGGATTCTAAAAATCCCTAGAAGTGAGGAGGGACTGTATTCCAGCCACGGTGGGATAGGCTATATAAACTCACGGAGATGGGGAATAGAATGTCATGGGAGAGGTATAGCACAAAGGCCAGTTTGGCTGGACCATGGAGTATATGAAAGGGGTGTGTGTGTGTGTGTGTGTGTGTGTGTGTGTGATGTTTATAAGCCTTACCTGGAAAGGTAAGCAGAAGGCAGGTTGTGAAGGGCTTTAAATGTCCAATGTCAATATTGAATTTGATTCTGGACAAGATAAGGAACCCCCGGAGCTTATTGAATAAGGAAACAACATGGTCAGACCTCTGCTTTAGGAAAAACACTTTGGAAGTGATGTGAGGATGGGTTGGAGTGATAAGAGACTTGAGGCAGGGGCTTCTATTAGACAGCTATTGTAATTATATGGGTAAGCCAGAATGAGGGCCTGGCTAGGAAGATAGTCTTGTAAATAGAAAGAAGAGGTTGAAGAAGTTTTAAGATAGAAATTGATTATGCCTCATGTGTATCTGTTATTTTTGCTGCTATGTGTATATGAATACCTCTGAGTATATCATTTTCTCCTTGTCTTTCCTTTGTACAGATACAATCATATGTGCCATCAGAGGTCTGAGGGGCTGAATCCTGCTGCTGGTATTACCTGTGTAATGTCAGTTTTTTCATCTAAGTGAAAGACTGGTACTGGATCAGGGGTTCTTAACCTGGTATGAACTAATTAATCAATTAACTTATTAAATTTATTTTAGATAATCTAATACAGTTGGTCTACTTTGTAGAGCAATGTGCTTTATTTTATGTATTTAAAAACTCTTCTGGGGTGGGCTCCACAGGCTTCACTAGCCTGCCAAAGGGAATCATGGCAGAAAAGAGGTGAGAACTTTGGTAAGATGGTCCCTAAGATCCCTTCCAGCTGGAAATCTATGACCTAATGGGGGAAGGCGGAGGGATGGGTGTTCCTGTATGTATGGTTGAGCATCTGAATGGACATGTGTGCCTGCAGAATGGGCATGTAAAACCTGTGTTTTAAAAATGCATCCACAGTCAAAAGAGATGTGATCATAGATAACTGCTGTGATAAGGCCTTCTGCCTGGCATCAGTGATGTGCCATGTGGCATGACAAATGACTGCTTGAATGAAGATTCATGCATGACTCTTATAGGGGCAGAGCAAGGAAATGGTGGAATGAATGAATGAATGAATGAAAAAAATTACTTACTAAGTGCTTATTTTGTGCCAGGTGTTATGCTGAGGATAGAAATAAAAAAAGCAAGACAATTCCCACTCTAGAGAGGCTAACATTATAATATTATACAATAAGTATAGGGGAATGGGGGAGGGGAGAGGAGAGAAAGGAATTCTGGTTTGGGAAGTTACTGGGATGATAAGCAGGGCTGTAAAATAATTGAACGATGTGTCCTATCCAAGAATGGTATTGTTGCTTTGATTACTGTCTCTAGAGCTAGAGATGGAAAGGGAAAAGTATTCAGGGAGCAGAATGGAATAAAGGTGACTGGAGAATGGAGTGGAGGGTTTGGGTCTAGCTGAATATGGAGCTAGGTGGGTAGCTATGGCAGCAATGGAGAGAGTGCCAGACCTGAAGTCAGGAAGATTCATCTTCCCAAGTTCAAATCCAGCCTTAGGCACTTAGTAGCTGTGTGACCCTGGGCAAGTCACTCAGTGCTGTTTGCCTCAGTTTCCTCATCTGTCAAAAGAGCTGGAGAAGGGAATAGTAAACCATTCCAGTATCTTTATCAAGAAAACCCCAAATAGGGTCCTGAAGAGTCTGATGTGGCTGAAACCACTGAACAATGACAACAGGTATGGAGAACTGTCACTAGTCAGGAGCCTACATCCCCAGTGCCTGAGATGGAGTACCAGGCCAGAGGCTGAAGGTTAGAGTTGGAGCAGGGTAGCAGAGAATGAAGATCTTTCTTCTTTCTTTGGAACTGACCTAACATTAGTGACATGCCATCTAATCACACAAACAGAAATAAGGGTAATAAAAGAAGTAGTAAATGGTGTTTGACAATCCCAAATACCCAGGAGTATTATTAGGACATGTCCAATGTTACTAATATGAACAGATCTCTCCTCCACCACACTCCTAGCCATGATTCCTCATGGACTCATATACTTATAGGATCAGGTCTGGGCATCTCTAAACTTGACTGTGTCATGAAGATATTTCCCCCTCCACAGAGATGTACAGAAGGAATACAGCTGCTTCTACCCAATGACCCCATTTCTGCCTTCAAGTGGATTCATTTCAGAGGTCAATCTTTTCCTTAGCTGCATTCTTCTTTCATTAGGACTTCTCCTTTGGAGGCTAGGAAGTCCTTCCTTCTCCCCTAAATTCTGCCACCCAGTACTCACCCTAAGTGAATCTCTCTGTGCCTAGTTGCATTTTGCTTTCTTCTGGCAAATTCCCCTGAAAAGGCTACTTATGTCATCCTTTTGGCCTGATAACCAGAGAGAGGGTTATAATAAGCATCATCTCGAAACCTTAAATACAATCTTTGGCTCAGCAAATACCATAATGACAGACTTGCATTCTCAGTACCAGGAAATTCTATGGGCATTAGAGTTCAGAAATATCTCAGGAGTCTAAGTAAACCTTTCTTATTTAATGTCTTCTACCCAAATTGAAAATGTAGAGGGTCTGAGAGCCAATTCAAGTAGGCGTCTTATGGGGGAAGAAAGAGCAGGCAAAGGGTGAGCTGGGGGTAGAGCAGGGGGCAGGGGCAGGAACAGTACCTCCCCTCTGCTTTCTGAGATTAGATTTCTGTGAAAGGAGGATGAGAAGAAGCCTTCTTCATGAACCTTTTGTGAGTCTTGTGGATTACAGGGGCTATTTCAGCTCAGTACCCAAGCACTGATTTAGTGGCTACATGGTTATTAGAGAAGAAGCAGAGACAAGGCCTGGACAGAATTGAACCAGGCTCTCCTCACATATAGGCTTGTGGTCAGGAAAGAAAGTGCTCATGATTGCTGCTGTAATTAGAGCTATAATGGGCTCAAATGACTCTCTGAGGTTCCTGAGGGGTCAAAAGCAACTGGGATCACTGAACAATGAAAGTTAAGCTATGCTGCTCCCCTCCCTCCTCTCCTGGCTCCCAGGCTCTGGCCTCTGAGGCCTGGGACATTTCTGAGGCTGTGACAGGCCTGGATGCCATGGGCTACCTTGACCTCCACCCTTCAGCAACTCACTCAAATACAGTGCCTTATACTACATAAGAGCACACATGAAGAAGGGCAGTTGGGTGGTGCATAGATAGAGTGCCAGGCCTGGAGTCTGGAAGACCTGAGTTCAAATTAGGCCTCAGACACTTACTAGCTGTGTGACCCTGGGGAAGTCCCTTAACCCTGTTTGCCTCAGTTTCCTCATCTGTAAAATGAGCTGGAGAAGGAAACGGCAAACCACTCCAGTATCTTTTCCAAGAAAACTCCAAATGGAAGTAATGAAGAGTTAGATATAACTGAAACAAACAGCAAAAAATTCCTAAAGAGTTGTACCAAAACCTAATTTTTGTGAATCTAGTCATATTATGATGCCCTAGGGTAGGGAGGAAGAAAACACACTGATTATAGGAATGCTGAAATCAATCCTCTTATAGAGAAAACAATCATCCCTCATTTTGTGGATTTTTCCTGTCTTGGGTTTACTTTTAGCTAATGTACTTTATGTGCAGCATTTGAAACATCTAAGTGCTTTATGCTTAATTTTTGGTGGAAGGAACAGGGAATATTTACCTTGAAAAGAAGACGTGAGGGGAACAGGGTAGGCCTTTTCAAGTATTTAAAGGCCTATTTGCTAAACTTAGTCCTTTCTGTGGGAGAGGGATTAGAATGTTCTGTTTGGCCCAAGAAAGGCAGAACCAGGAATAGCCGGGTAGAAATTGCAAAGAAGCAAATTTAGGCTGGACGTCAGGAAAGGTTTTCTCTCAATGCCAATTGTCCCCAAGTGAGATGGGTGGCCTTGAGAGGTGCTGGGTTCCTCCTTTGTGGAGATCTTTACCTGGGGACTGGACAATCGCTTGTTAGGGTTGTCACTGTGGAAATTCCTTCCACACAGAACGGTTGGCCTGCATGACTTCTGATGGCCCTTCCCACTCTCAGATTCCATGATTCCTTGGTTTCATGTATAATGCTTTCATCTTTAGTTAATAATAATAATAATAATGATAGCATTTATAGGGCATCTTAAAATTTGCAAAGAATTTCACAAATATTATTTTATTTGATCTGCACAACAGCTCCTTAAGGTAGTGATTAGTATTATCTCCATTTTGTTGTTGTTCAATCATTTCAGCCATGTCCGACTCTTCATGACTCCATTTCGGGTTTTCTTGGCAAAGACACTGCAGGGGTTTGCTATTTCCTTCTCCAGCTCATTTTACAGATGAGGAAACTGAGGCAAACAGGGTTAAGTGACTTGCTCAGGATCACACAGCTACTAAGTGTCTGAGGCTGGATTTGAACTTCCTGATGCCAGGCCTGAAACTCTATCCACTGTATCACCTGGCTATCCCCATTCCTATTTTATAGATAAAGAAGCTAAAGCTGAGGGGTTGATTTTCCCAGGGCCACATAGCTAATGAATATATCAGAGCAGAATTTGAACTCAAATTTCTTTGATTCCAAGTCCAGTGCACTAACCATTATGCCAACTTGCTGCCCCCTAATAATAGTATCTGGTTTAAAAGGCATTTTTTTATTTTTTAATTTTATTCTTATAAAGGACCTGTTAGATAGGTATGGCCATCATTACTCCTCCCATTTTACAGATGAAAGCTCAGAGATGTTAAGTGATTTGAACACCTAGTAAGTATCAGGGAGAAGAGTTGAACAGATCTTTCTTGATTTCAATCCCCAAATTCTTTCCACTATATTTACGTATGGTCTCTCTTTTCAGCACAGCATAATATAAACACCCAAGGATCCCGGACCCTAGGAAAGGTTCTGGGCTTCTCCAGGACTGCCCCTAAGCTGTGGTTCTGAACTAGAGAACTCTCTGAGACCCAGAGTCATTAATACTACCCCATGCTTTCTGGGTGAGGGGAGGAAGTTGAGAAAAAGATAGGTGATTCAGTCTGGACTCCTGAAGTAGTTTAGAACTCCCAGCAAGGTCCTTGGAAAGAGGTGGGTTCAAATTCTACCTCAGACCACTTACTAGCCCCATGACGCTGGGCAAGTCATTGAACCCCTCTAGGGTTCAGTTCCTCATCTATAAAAATGAAGGGGTTGGATTAGATGGCCTTTAAGGTGGTAGTGTGTTGGAGAAAGTTCATAGGCTCTAGAGAGCTGATTGTTAAATTTTCAGTTTCCACATTTACATTTCAGAAATCGCTGCATGCTACAAATCAGGGCTTGAGTTATCGTCTTGTTGATTGTCTATACTTAAGAAATCGATGGAGAAAATATTAATAATGCAGATTGGACTTCAGAGTCTGTTCTGCATACATTTCTCTTTCTGCCTTCCTTCTTTCCTTCATTCATTCATTCCTCCCTCTCTCCCTCTCTCCCTCTCTCCCTCTCTCCCTCTCTCCCTCTCTCCCTCTCTCCCTCTCTCCCTCCCTCCCTCTCTCCCTCCCTCTCTTCCTCTTTCTCTCTTTCTTTCTCTCTTTCTTTCTTTCTTTCTTTCTTTCTTTCTTTCTTTCTTTCTTTCTTTCTTTCTCTCTCTCTCTCTCTCTCTCTCTCTCTCTCTCTCTCTCTCTCTCTCTCTCTCTCTTTCTTTCTTTCTATATTTATCAGCACATCCCTGCTTTAAGATTCCTTATAGCTCTATGTCTTTAAAGCTAATGACCCTATGATACTGGAGCCATTCCCCAGGCCCCCCCAGAACTTGAAGACCATTGTGCTTTGGGATGGATACATCCTAATCATCTGAAATCCTCCTTTAGAGAAGTCTCCAGAAACCTTAGAAACCAGAGCCAAAAGTACTATTTTTTTTTTCACCTGGGAAAGTGTAGAGGCTCAAAAAACCATCCAGAAAACCATTCATGTGCTGGGACATGAAGCAGTAGGACCTTTGTCCACTTAAGAATTTGGGCAGAGCAGGCTTTACAAGAAGAGTTCCACGTCACCTTGAGGTTACCCTATCATATACTTCAGCATAGATCAGTGGAGGAACATGAGATACAGGGAAGGCATTTACAATGGGGGAAGGCTTCTCCCGGAGAAGGAAGTATGCAAGCCCCTAATCCTTCCCAAAAAAGAAAGTATTTTTTCCACATTTGTCCCCTGAGGCAAAGTCCCATTTTTGTTGTCTTAGTTATAGCTCTGCTAGAAGCTCCCTACCCATGCTTCAGTGGCTTGACAACTCACATTACATTATGGACCCCTAGAGGCTTTAAATATTTCACTGCTCCTCCATTCCCCAAGTTAGCATAGGTTAGGACCTTGAAATGTTGGAATAGCCCTGGAAGGAAATTGTGTGTGTGTGTGTGTGTGTGTGTGTGTGTTTATGGAGAAGGGTATATAGGGGTCCTCTGGGAGCCTGTTACACTACAGTGAGATAGAAGAAAGTATGATGAAACTGAATGGGATGTCCCAGTGAAGACTTCTCAGTGTAATTAAGGTAATGAGTTCAGAAGGTAGTGTGAGAAATGAACTCTTAGAAGTGAAGGCTCCTCAAAAGGTCAAATAATTCTTGATTACTACTTTCAAAATCCTTCACCACTCAGACGCTGTTTTTAAGCACTTAACAGAAAGAATAAGCCCTGCCCCACCCCCAACCTGAGCCGTTTGTCCTTGGCTTTGAATTCTGGCCTGGAATGTAAGCCCCACCTCCAGGTTAAGGGGATAGGAAGAAACTTTCAAGCTTAGAATGTAAGCCCACCCCCAGTTAAGGGGGTAAGCGATAGTGGTGGGTGGAGACTTGTTTTCATGGTGGGCGGAGATTTGCTTTTATAAGGTGGCCCCTGTTAGGGGTCTCTCTCTCTCTCTCTCTCTCTCTCTCTCTCTCTCTCTCTCTCTCACTCACTCTCACCACGCCTATCGGAGGAGCAGACAGCCATCTCACCAGATTGTAATAAAGGTAACCTTTGCTTTCCACCTTGAGAAGTCTCTGAGTTTAATTTGGGTTGGGGTCACTGTCCCACACAAAACCAATGGTAAGATCAGGATATTCACTCATTCATTCAACAGATATTCATCAAGTGCCTGCTACATACAAAGCCAAAGACAGTGGTCACTTATAGAGGACAAAGAACTAACCTCAGATCCCGGGAGACTAGAGCTGGAGTCTGGCATCTGACACAAACTGGCTGCACAACCCCGGGCAGAACACTTACACTGTTAGGATTCTCAGCCCTCTCTAAGACTCTAAGTGACTGAGAGGATGCCAATCTGCATTGGTAAAGGGAATTTCTTCATCCAGAAATTCCCTATACTAATGAAATCACAGGCAGCTAGGTGTAGCAGTGGATAGAGCACTGGATCTGGAACCAGGAACACTCATCTTCCGGGAGTTCAAATCTGGCCTCAGACACTTATTAGCTGTGTGACCCTGGGCAATTCACTTAACCCTGTTTGCCTCAGTTTCCTCACCTGCCAAATGAGTTGGAGAAAGAAATGGCAAACCACACCAGCATCTTTGCCTAGAAAACTCCAAATGGGGAAATGACTCAAAAACAAAAATGAAATCATACAATACAGTACACATTTATTAAGTGACTGCTATGTATCAAGCACTGTGCTGTGTGCAGAGGCTACAAATAAGAAAAGGAAAGACAGTCCCTGCCCTCAAGGAGTTTACAATCTAATTGGGAAAGCTAAAAAGGTAATGGTGGGTGTGGAGAAGTTCCCCAGGGCAGAGGCACGATGATGGTAGGGTGGAATCCCAAGAGTGAAGCTGATGGGAAAGAGAATACTAGTCTAGGCCCGTCTCTATCCCTGTATAAAATACAGTTTAAGGCACTGATAGAGATACAAAGGTTTATAAGGCCCAGGCCTTACTTTTCAGAAGCTTATAATGTTTTTCTCCTCTCCTCTCCTCTCCTCTCCTCTCCTCTCCTCTCCTCTCCTCTCCTTTCCTCTCCTCTCCTCTCCTCTCCTCTCCTCTCCTCTCCTCTCCTCTCCTCTCCTCTCCTCTCCTCTCCTCTCCTCTCCTCTCCTCTCCTCTCCTCTCCTATGGAGCACTGATTTTACCAAGTGAAGCCATAATAATAATAACTAGCACTAATATAGTGCTTTAAGGTTTGCAAAGCACTTTACAAATATTATCTCATTTTATCCTCACAACAACCCTGATTAGGTAGGTGTTATTTTTATCCCCATTTTACAGAGGGGAAATCGAGGCAGACTGCACAGGGGTCACAAAGCTAACAAGTGTCCGAGGTCTTCTTTAACTCCAGGTCCAACTCTCCAGCCACTGTGCCACCTAGTTCCCTGTAGTTTCTGGGCCAGATTCCTCATGCACTACAATAGCTACTTATTTTCAGGAACTGGGGAACTCCTGGATACTTGTCACATAATTAAGAGGTTGTTATAAAGCACTGGGTTCTTGGCTAATGCCTGTAGTATTTGCCATATGTGATGAATCTGAGAAATAAAAATGCAGCAGAATAAACATTAGCATTTACCTGGTGTCCCAGAGAGCTCAAATTATGACCCCAGAAAATAGCCTGACCAATTTTCTCACCATGTGCATTATTTTTCTCTTTGCCATTTCAAAGTCCTGGCCCTGCCCAAATCATTTCAGGCTAAGACTGTTGTTTCTATTGGTTCCTGGAGACTCCCTGAGTCTTTCTTTGGCCTCCCTTTTTGGCTCTCCTGAAGAGGCAGCCAGGGAAATGAATGGCAACACCCTGGGAAGACTCTGGGGACATTCCTTCCATTGTCAGAAATGACCAACCTCATTACTGAGCTGCCCTGCACTAACGATTTTATTTTTCTGGTGGTGAGTCACTGTTGTCATCCAGCTCATAAGCTTCCTGATTACAGACAAGAGGGAAGAGAAGATGAGCAGGGAGAGTCAGGGGCTCAGGACCAGCTCATCTATCACCCCAAAGCCTATCCTTTCTACTCTCTCACTAGAGAAGGGTCGCCTGAGCTCTGCTTTTGGTCCTTAAAGGGCTGTAGGGAGATAAGGGCATAGATTTAGAGCTAGAAGAAATCTGAGAGATCATCTAGCCCAACCCCTTTTTATTACAGATGGAGAAACTGAGACCCAGTTATATTAAGTGACCCCAAAGTCACCTAGAAAGTGTGTGGCAAAGCCAAGATGATCAATAATTGATAATCCATATTCCTGTTATCATTGTTGCTATTGAGTTGTTTTTTCAGTTGTGTTGGACTTTGTGACCCCATTTGGGGTTTTCTCAGAAGATATACTGGAGTGGTTTGCCATTTTCTTCTCTAGCTAATTTGACAGATGAGGAAACTGAGGCCAACAGGGTGATGTGATTTGCCCAGGGTCACACAGCTAGTAAGGGTCAGAAACCAGATTTGAACTCAGGTAGATGAGTTTTCCTGATCCAGACCTGGCATTCTATCCACTAGGCTAGCTAGCTGCCCAAATCGTGTTTATGATATGCAAAATAAGCAAGCTGGAGAACGGTTTGCAAAATAACAGGAAAAGAAAAACCTCGAGAGACTTCAGAATTGACTTAATCAGAAACCAATCATAGCTTCAACACACTGATGATGAAAGCTGCCTTCCACCTTCAGGCATGAAGGTGATGGATGATGGGCACAGAATCTAACCTACATCCTCACGTGTGACCAGTGGTGTGACTTGAAGAGCTTTTCCTAGGAGTGAGTGGGAAGTGAGTGAATAGAAAGTAGTGATTGGCATGGGAAAAAAAAGAATAGCATAAAATATTTTTAAGAAGGAAAAGAAGTGAAAAAGGAAATGTAAAAGGAAACACCAATGGAGCAGCTACTTTGTGACACTCAATATGTATTTACATGAAGTATCCCAAAAGTCTTAATGCATTTTTAAGCTACTAAAGGTTAAAACTGCACTAAGACTTTTGGGATACCATATATATATATATAAAATAGTCTTTTTTTTAAAGATATAACAGAAGTTCACAGCTTCCTATACAATTCTCTTCCACGTTCTTTATATCTTAGAATAGTTATCCATAATTAAATTCACAACAAAAAAAGAAAACGAAATGAAATAAAATAAGGATGTGTGTGTGTGTGTGTGTGTGTGTGTGTGTAGGTAGTTTTGCTCTGGCTATTTCTTTCCCCACCCCACCCCCATCCAAGCCTGGAAAAATCTCCCTCCTTACTTCTGTTTCTAAGAATCCCTAGTTCCATTCCAGGCTTCATTAAATGCCACCTCCTACAAACAGCTTTTCTTGATGCCCAGGAATTAGAATTTAGCCATTCTTCTCCCCTCCAATTATGTTGTCTTTGCTTTGAATGGATTTGCATTTATTTATCTGTATATGCCTTATATTTGTGCTCCTTACTGAGTAGAATGCAAACTCCTTGAAAACAAAAAGACTATTTCTTTTTTTTTTTGAGGGAGTGTTTTTGTATGTCCCAGTGCCTAGTACATTGTAGGCACCTAATAAATGCTTGTCAAAATGAATTGTTACAACTTATTCATTTTATAGTTGGAGAAACTGAGAACCAGGATGGTGACTTACCCAAGGTAGCAGAGCTCTGAGATGTGAAGCTAAGTCTCTGTACTCCTAATCATGAATGTAGCACAGTTCTCTACACATACTAGAGACTTAGAAAATTTTGAGGAAATTAGAACTCAAAGCTTAAAGATGATTAGGAAAAAGGAATAGACCAATGTCTGATAAAAAGATTAGATCAGCAAAAGAAAGGGTGCATAGGCAAGGCAGCTATAAGAGAATGCCAGTGTTTTTGTACTTGTGCCAATGTTTGAACATCATCTTTGAATTTTCAGTTCTCCCTGGAGAATTTTTTTTTTTGAGCACACCTGGGAAGTGATTTGTGCAGTAGTGTTACTGGTCCTCTAGCAGCTTTCCATGCTGAGGATGACAGCACCAGGGGACCAGTCCAATCAATGGAGGAAAAGCATATTATATTATTCTAGCTCTATTTCTTGTGTCACAAGTAGATTATGGGGAAAAAAAAAAGAAAACAATTTGTTCACTCCCATCTTCCCTCTCCTTGTCTTCTTCCCTGCTTGTGTTCCCTGGAAAATGATGCTTCCCAATCCTCCCCTTCCCCCACATGCTACACAAAGGACTTTTTTTTTTTTTGATCTCCCAAATATTGTAGGAGATGCTTGGGTAGTGATTGCTCTAATATCACTGAATAAAAATACTTTGCATTTAGGGTTTTCTTATTTTAAAAAAATACTGATTTTTTTTTGTTTTTACTTAGTAATAACTGAGATAAAGCACTTTAAGATTTGCAACATACTTTATGTATGTTACTACATTTGATACTCCCAATAAGCCTGTGAGGTAAGGGCTTTAACTGGCACATTTTGTGAGGAAACTGAGGCTGAAAGTAGTTCCCAGGGTCACAACGAACTAGTAAGTATGGAGGCAGGATTCTAAGTCAGGTCTTCAGCTGCCTCTCTGCCTTCAGTTCCCTATATTGTACAGTGTTTCCAGCCCTCGTCCTCCACAGCTCCCCCTTGTAATAAGGATAAAGACTGTATCTGTTATTTCATTGGTAAAGAGAATTCCAAGGTAAAGAAATTTCATCTGCTAATACAGGTGTGCAACTAACCCCAAATTTAGGAAATTACCTAGGGTACTGAGAGATTAATGGCTTACTCAGGGTCACCTAGGCAGTCTGTCAGAGGTGGGCTTGGCTTCTAGATTAACTTTCTCTCCTTGACACCACATTGCCTTCCTTGTAGTAAAGAATCAAAAAAGAAACAAACACAAAATTTAAAAAAGAAAAAAAAACTCAGCAAAACCAGCCAACACCATAACTAAGTCAGACAAGACTTATGATATTCCAGACCCATAGTACCCCACCTCTGCAAAGAAGGGAGGGAAATCTATTTTTTTGTTCTTTGTAGCTATGATTTTCAAAGAGTATTCACTTACTGTGATGTTATTTAGGTATATTGCCTTCTTATGTACACTTTGCATCTCTCCAGCACCACAGAAACAAATATTTGTAGAATCAAATTGTTGAGGTCAGGACAGACATAATTCCAGTTTTACAGATGAAGCAAACTGGGGCCCAGAGCCTGCTTGTCCAAGGTCAGATGGGAAAAGAGTTGGGGCTGAGACTAGAACACAGAACTATTGGCTCCCAATTAAATATCCCATAAGATCCTAGGCATTGCTTTTCTAAATGGGGTGGGAAAAACTCCAAGGAACTATATCAATTGCAAAGAAACCCCCCAAAAAGAAAGATGTATAAATTAAACTAGAACAATTACAAAGTTAAAAGGTCTATGTCGTTTCTGAGTTGCAGGCATAATATCAAAATATACATACCTCCAAAAGACAACTCAGAGACATCTCAACAAGGGAAAAAACTCGAGTACAGACCCAAGGAAATGAACAATTAGAAGCATCCTCACAAAGGGAAAGGCAGAAGATAATTGAGGTAATTTAAAATATTCAGGGTATCTCAGATCAAGGGCAGAAACAAAAGCCAGAGAAGAATGAATGCAGGGCCATTGTGTAACAGGGCTATCCAGCTCTCCTCTGTGCAGGGCCCTTGGAAATGATTCCTGAGATAAATGTGGTTGTTAAGATAATGATCTGTGTATTTATGTAACCATAAACCAGGGAACCAGAGTGTTTCAGAGGCACTGTGCATTAAGTTAAGAAGCAATTGGATGAGAAGAGCAAAATGCCCTGTACTGGACAAGTCTTCTCTATGCCTCTCCCCATGGAGCTAAAGTGAGTTCAAAGAAGACTCAAGTAGCCAATACAGAAAAAATAGGCCATCTCTGTCAAGAGGGATTCTTAACCTGGTGTCTATGACCTTGGTTTGGTTTTGCTTTTTAATGTTTTGATAATTATATTTCAATACAATTGGCTTTGTTTGTGATCCTATGTATTTGATTTAATTCATTTAAATATAGTCTTCTGAGAAGGGCTTCCAAAGCCTGCCAAAGGGCTCCAGGAGATGAAAAAGGTTAAGAATCTCTGATTTAGAAAAACTGTTTGAATATGTAGTAGAAAGAGTACTACATATTGAATTAAATGGCAAAGAATTCGAACCCAGATCCCCTGATTCTAAATGTAGTGCTCTTTCCATTACATATTCAAACACACAAGGAAACTGAGGCCAGAGTGGTAAAGGTAATGGACAAATCACTCTTTCAGTTTTTTTTTTTTTTGTAGAATGAGAAGGTTGAACTCTTAAATAATTGATCCTAGGAGTACCCAAAGAAGGCAAGTAGGTTAGGCTTTCTAAGTCTGGTTGTCCCCATCCCCAACACACATCTGTCATCTAAAATCCTGTCTAGTCACTACCATTAGCTATGGACATGTGACGAAACTGGAAGGTCTGGGGTCATGAGACCCAGTCCCAAACCTATTCAACCTTCTGCCATTGACTAATTCAATTCAACATTTACTAAATACCTACTGTATTATTAAGTAGTGTCTGGATTATAGTTTGGAAAATAGTTGCAACTCTGCATTGGTAGAGGGAGTTTCATCACCAAGAGTTCCTTACATAAAAAAAAATCACAGGCTTGTATTTCCCCAAACATCTTATTATTATGCACTTAATACATACAAGTGGAGAAACTGAGGAACAGAGTAGACTGAGGGTTAGCTTTGAAGGAAGGAAGATCTGGGTTCAAATGCTGCCTTGGACATAGTCAAATGACCATGTAAAGTCATTTAATTTCTCTATGCCGGAGATAGATCTTTAATACTATTGACAATCAGTGGAGGGAGTTTCTGCTCTGGGAGTACCCTACTTCAATGAAATAAATAATAGGGCCAAACACTTTTACAGAACTCTCTGTCCTTCCCCCAAAAGTGTGTAAAGTCATCTTGACTGGTATTGGGAAAACAAATACACCACTACCATCCTTGCTCTCAAGTAGCCTAAATTCTATAAGTAGGCTTATGGAGGAGCTATAATAATGATAATGATAATAATAATAATAATAATAACAACTAGCATTTACAAATACCTACTACGTGCCAGGCACTGTATTACGCACTTTATAAACATCATTTCATTTAATCCTCTCAACACCTCTGGGAGATAGGTACTATTATTATCTCCATTTTACAGTGAAGAAACTGAGCAAACAGGGTAACTGACTTGTCCAAGGTTCCAGAACTAGTAAGTGTCTGAGACTGGGTTTGAATGCAGGTCTTCCTGATTTCAGATCTGGATTCTATCCACAGCGCCACCTAGCTACCTGGGGATACTATAGTAGACACTACCAGAAATGACTGCAAGGTTGGTAAGGGGACTTCAATTTGTGTAGAGTGACAAAGGGAAATTGGAGAAGAGGTTGAAACTCTCATTTGGAAAAATAAGTAAAGAGAGTATGGAGATTTATTTAATGGAAAGGAGAGAGAAAGTTTGATTAGGGAGTGTGGGGTGGCACAGAAGTCTTAAATGGATGCATTTCTCAAAAGAAGACTGCCTTTTAAGGTGAGTCCATGGAAAGAACAATTTGCACTGAGGACAGAAGAGCCACGATCAGGTCACTAGGGAGGAAGTAGAGAGAGCTTCAGAGGCCTGAGAAGTCACTGAGGTCCACACATACCCAAATAGCAAATACCTTTATAACTTCTCCAAGTTATCTTCCGATCTTCACCTGAGACCTCTACAGAGGGAAAACCCACTATTCTCCAAAGCAGCCAATTCCACTTTGAGCTAGCTCTTAATGGAAGTGTTTCCTTAATCAAACCTAAACCTGCTTCTTTATAACTTCTGCCTACTTTTAACCCTGCCTTCTGGGGACACACAAAACAAGTCAAATCTCTCTTCCATATGACAGCTATCAAGTTCCCGTAAGTCTTCTCTTGTCCAGATTCAATTGTCCTGGTTCTTTCAACTGGTCTTCAAAAGACCTGGTCTTCATAAGCTTACAGTGAAAATAAGGTAAACTGAGGCACAATGTTTTGAACATGATCAATTAATTATGAAAGCACGAATTTGCTAATAAATAGGATCTCAGCAGCTAGGTGGTACAGTGCATAGAATGCCAGCCCAGGGCTCAGGAAGACCTGAGTTACAGGACAGTGAAGCCTCCAGGCTTCAGGTCTACTTGCCTCTTCTCCTCCAGGTACTCTATTTTTCCCATGTTGAGTCAGAACTGAGCCAACCAGTTATATCCACTTTTCAGGCTTTCACCATCATAGTCCCTGAAGCTAGAATTGTATCATGGGAATTGGTATTAGGACCCAATGTGTCTCAAGTTTACAGGATAGGGGCACCTGACTCTTTGATACTCTTATGTTCTATATACAGGATTATCTGCAAACCAAACCTTATGGAGATTTACAATGAAAGGTTTTAAATGTTCTATCAAATTGCTCAGAAACCCACACTCAAAACATAGCCTCACTTACATGCACTATCTTATACCTCACTGACACACACAGCTTCACAGTCTGCTATTTGAGCATAATCAGATGAACCAAGTAATCACTCATCTGACTTCCAGATTCTCTATCCTCCACACACTATGTGCCCTGCACATTCAAAAACTCTTTTCCCAGTAACTGTTCCCACCAACAACTCCCAGGCAAAGGTAGACTTCCAACAACACCTATACCATCAGTTACTAGCTTCAGGGGATTACAACCCTTTATAGCTTGGGGGTTGGAGGTGGTGGTAAGGACCAATTACTTACACTGTTGTTTCAATGCATTATTGTATTCATGGCATCATGCTTGAATTGGATTTAAGTGAGGCAGAATTGGGCAAAGTTGCAGGAAGAGAGAGTGAGGCTCACCACCTACATTAGTAATAGCTTCATTAGCGACTTTTTATTTTTATTTTGTTAATTAATTAATTTATTTTTAGTTTTCAACATTCACTTCCACAAGATTTTGAGTTCCAAATTTTCTCCCCATCTCATCCCTCCCCCTACCCCAAGATGGCATGCATTCTGAATACCTCTTCCCCTAATGTGCCCTCCCTTTTATCTACCCCCTCCCTTCTTTATCCCCTTCCCCTTCAATTTTCCTGTAGGGTGGGATAGATTTTCTACATTCCATTTCCTGTATATCTTATTTCCCAGTTGCATGTGAAAACAATTTTTTTTAACATTTGTTTTCAAAACTTTGGATTCCAAATTTTCTCCCTTCCTCCCTCCCCAACCACCCTCATTGAGAAGGCAAACAACTTGATACAGGTTATACATCTTTAGTGACTTTTTTGTCTTCCCTGAATAATAATTTGCCTTTTGAGTCAAGTAGCCCCAATCCATCCATTCCAACAATCATTCATTAGACTCACTCAGAGTCGGAGGAGAGGAGAGATGGGACATTTCTGGGAAATGGGCAAACATTTGGAAGTAAAAAAGCCCTTTCAGGAAGGAGCTAGCACACTATGTCTATGATGAAAAGGATACTTAGCTCTTTAAAATATGGAAGGCTACTTAGAGGCCTTTCCACATGAACTGCCCTTTTTCAAACAGGAAAAACAAGTAAATTCACTTTGAAAATAAGTGTTGTTATGTTGTTTGGATTTATTAGCTACAAATTAGGTCATCCCTTGAGACAGCATGGCATCAGGAAATTACGATTTATTGTTAATTCTCCCCCACCCACAGCAACACAATGAAAATTAAACTCTAAGCCCTTAAAGGAAAACTTCCTTTTACCCTTTTTTAATGGTCCCAGGGATTTGATGTCATGCACATAAAACATCCAAAAGATTGCCTACATTCTTCACTTTTTTTATCCGGATATTTTGATATCATGTAGACAAAACATTTAGATGATACAATTTTTCACTTTTACCTGAATAGTTTGGTATTGTCTAGACAGAGCCTGTCTTTCTCCTGTTCTGACTGTTGTCTATATCCTTCTCTTTTGACCTGCAGGATGTTGCTTTCTTCTCTTCTCTTTTCTTTTTTCACTGCTCGTCTTCTCCTCTCTACCCCCTCCCTAAAATGCTGTCCCTGGGTTATTGGGATCTATGTTATGTGATCAGCTTCGAGATTAGACTGCTTCATCATCATGAGTTCCTTCTGATATTTCAGTAACTGTAAACCCTAGCATGGAGTCCAACATGGACCAGCCTGTGAGGCAGTGAAAACTGGTTTGACTGTTAGAGTCCCAGAATGCATATATACTAAAGCTTACTGAAATAGGGGTGAGTGAGGGGTTGAGGAGCGTGGTAGCAGTGGGCTGCAAGCCCATTATGGATCAGCAGTATAATACGACTATCAAAAAACTAGTGCCTTCTTGGGCTATGTTAAGAGGGCATAGCTTCCAGTTCCTGAAAAATTAGGTACCTTAGTCATCCATCATCTGGAGCTAGGAAACTAGGTGAACCTTTGTTACATAGTGAATGTTAAATTTAACATGATTGTAACAAATTGCTTTATTTGTGTCTCCAAATCTTTTTATTTTCTCTTGTGTGACTCTGAGCAAGTCACTTAACTGATGCCTGCCTCAGTTTCCTCACATGTAAAATGGCAACAATAATAGCACATACCTCCCAGGGTTGTTTGTGAGGATTAAAACAACGTAAAATTTGAAAAGTGCTTTGCGAACCTTAAAGTGATGTACAAACAAATGTTAGCTATTGTTATTATTGTGTTGGGCTCTGGGTACCAGTTTTAGAAAGCCGTTGTTAGAAAGCTGGAGAATGTTCAAAGGAGACATTCAACCAGGTGAAGGACCTTGAATCCATATCATATGAGGATCTGTTGAAGGAATTGGATGCTTTTCACCTGGAGATAGGAAGACTCAGGGTGTCATGGAAGCTGTCTTCAAGTGTTTGAAGGTTTGTCATATACAGGAAGGATTAGACTAGTTTTATTTGGACCCGGAACAGTAGGCAAAAATTGCAAAGAGGCAGATTTAGGCTTGATGTCAGGAAAAACTTCCCAACAGAGATGCCTAATGTGTAATGTTCTTCCTTGAGAGATGTGGTTTCTACCTTGGAGATCTTCAAGCAGAGCATGGACATCCACTTACTGGGTATGTTATAGTGTGGATTCCTCTGTGTCTGAGCCAGACTTGACAGCTGGGGTCTCTCAAATTCTGGGATCTTACGATGTGTTTGAAGACTGGACATGTGAATGAGGTATTCGACTTATTCTGCTTGCTTCTAGAGGATAGAATAGGAAGGAATGGGTAGCAGTCACAAGGAGAAAAATTTAGGCTTAATGTCAGGAAAATTTTCCTAACAATTAGAGTGGAACAATGGTGCATTCCCTACCATTTTTCAAACAAAGGCTGGATGTTGCGTGTCATGACTGAAGAAAAGGCAGCATGACCATACATTGAGTATTTGATAGAGGGGCCTTCATTTATTTACTCATCCATTTGTTTGTTCCTTCATTCTTTTGTTAGTTTATTTATGTATATATTCATTCATTGATTTAGCTATCCATTCATTTATTCATCCATCTATCTATCTATCTATCTATCTATCTATCTATCTATCTATCTATCTATCTATCTATCTATTCCTTTTAGATATAGGTTGATCTACGTGACCTTTGAGTTCCCTTCCATCTCCAAGATTCTTCATGTGTTTGCTAGAATGCTATTCACTATGGGTGGGATTTGGTATAAGGTAGTACAGGTAAAGAGGGGCGAGAGTTGTCCCCAGAGTGACGTTGCCACACAGAGATGGCAGCTATGAGAGAACAGATACCAGCAGAGATAGCAGCCCAGGTGGGCACCTCACGCTATCCCCAGCTCCATGGGCAGGCTTGGGTGTATGAGTGGGATGAGCATACTAGTGCAAGGCCCACAAGTCACTCAAGGATTAAACTTAGATAAACAAATTGCAGACAGTATTTCCCATGATGCTCTGAATGCTTCTTTACTCATTTTAGAAGTTCAGTAAAGGCTTGGTGAATGGTGGCATTTTATATAACTTGGGACCAGACTAGGCCCCAGTATTTTCTCTTTGTGCCTCAAGTATATACTAGATGATAGGAATGTTTAAAGAAATGGATATGGGGAAGAAAAAATATTTCATGGACTAAGGATATGAAGTTGTATGTTATAGAGAAAGAAGAGAAGAAGAGATAATAAGTGAGAAAAGAAAGATGGGAAAAGAAAGAAGAGTGATAGGTCAAGGTAAATAGATAGTGTTTATTTTGGGGTTACTCTGTGCCAAGCTCTGTGCTAAGTTCTGGGGATACACATACCAACAAGCAAGATAGTCCCTGCCCTCAAAGAGCTTACCTTTTAATGGGGCTAGGGTGTGTGTGTGGGAGAAAGACAATATATATATAGGAGTAGTGCAAAGTAGGTTGGGGTGTAGTGTGTGTGGTAGCATAGTGTGGTGATGGCCAGGAAGTGGTGTGAAAAAAACAAGACAAAATCTCACCCATCAAAATCAAGGAACCCAGAGATGGAGTCCTCTGTCCTGCCTGCAGGAAGGAGACACAGATGATGCCTGAAGAGCAGACAGCATGATGACTAAGCCATTATGTTGTGGCTATTCCAGAAGAGACAGATGTTTAAAAAAAATTCTGTGTGGAATTTTTTTTCTTGACTAAATTTATTTGTTACAAAGGAAAGCTTTTATGCCAGAAAGGGGGGATGGGGAGGCTCTGAGATAGTTGGTCAGAAGTGACAGACATGCTAGAAGGAATGATAACTACCAATAAAGCATTTGAAAAGTACATATGAAAAAAATTTTTTTGGTCATTTTGGGGCAATTTTGGTCTTTTGGGGGCCCAAATAGGGCAATTTGCTACTACCATGTTAAATTTCTTATATACTTAAAAATAAACTGTGAAACTAAAGTTCATAGTTTCAGATACAATTTTCCTTTTTCCTTTTTATATATTGAAAGCTTGTGTTTAAAAATGATTATTGAGGTCCTAATAAGAAAAGAAAATGTAAAGAAATGAACCCCTCTGTGTCTGCTATGCTGAAAAGAGATGATCCAGGGCTCTCTAGTTTACTTTTTATTGAGTCAGGAAAACTGGCACTTTCACAACCAGCCTGCCTCACATTCATCAAAAAGTCCCCAGTTTCTAGATACCATCGTGATGACCAAATACACTGCTCTTTCTATGCTCTTTATAGATGGGCTTCTACCCTGTGTATTCTAGACATTTCCTGCAAACCAATGACTTTTGCTCCAAGGGTTCCCACAGCAGTATAGAGGGGATTAAGGGCCAAACTCAATTTTCTTACCAAAGAGAAAAGAAAGTGATGCTCATTTATTGAGACATTCCATTTCCTGTCCCAATGTCTAGCTCATTATTCCTGACAGCTCCTTGGAACGTCCCATATAACACAGATTTTCCTGGTGTAGCTGCCATGTCTGGGAGCTACAGCATTCATTCCTTCTGGCCAATGAAGGTCACATAGGAAGGAGGACTCTAAAATGATAACTTTCTGAGAGGTCACATACTCATTGAAGCAGTAACCGACAGTTCTCCCTTACCCCCACTCCCAATGGATCTGAAAAGATTCATGCAGAATCCAAGGGCCCTAACAATTCCTAGGTACTGGGTCATCCACTGGGAAAATCCTCTAGGTGATCCCAGGATGATGTATCTGCTAGCCAGAATTGGGCTTTGAAAATTTTGGGAACTCCATTCTCTCTACAACTACACTCATTTATGGTGCCTCCTATGCCAGTGTCGCCTCTATTTCTCTCCTCATTGAAAACAAAAGAAACTTGCTCTCAGGGAAGGATCTCGTATAATTTTATACCAACAAAACTGGCCTGTTTATTGTTCCCTGAACTCCCTATGGCATTTCCCATCTCTGTGCTTTTGTCCTTCATGTTTTGACACTCCCTACTAAACTCTGCTTTTTGGAAGCTCTGGATTCCTTTGAGGCTCAGCTCATGTGCCATCTTCTCTCTCTCTCTCTCCACACACACACACACACACACACACACACACACACACGTATATATAATGAAGCATTATATCTCACCAATTATTAGTATTTTCTCTATTCTACAACAACAAAAACAACATTTCTCCATTCAATAATTCTACTCCCCACCCCGCCCCACCCCCATGGAATGTAAGCTCCTTGAGGGTGAGAACTTACTTTTATTTTGTTTTTGTGTTAACACCCAGGTCAGTGCCTAGAACATAGCAGGTGCTTAATAAATGCTTGTTGGATTGGACTGGATTGGATTGGACATATGGTGACTATGGTGGACATGGAGTCGGAGGACCTGGAATCCTGTCTTGGCTCTGATTTATATCTTACTGTGAATTTGTCACTGTGTTCTCAGTAGTATTTTTATTCTAGGCCTTCTGCTCATTGTGGGATAAAAAAACTCTGTGCTTAAAAGACATTTCATGCCTTAGGGATGGAGGTGGAGGGGAAGCAGAGGCTCTCACCTGACATCACTCTTACTTTCTATTTCGTCTTTGTATCAGGGTTTACCTTGTAGCAGAGAATAGGTGTCAGCATTTCCATTACATCTAGCCAATGGCCACAATATTGGCTAACTGAATCAGATAGAGCCATGGGAAGAGCCTTAAAGTGGAAATCAGTCAACCTTGGATAAGTCATTGTCTTTGGGTCTCTCTCAGTCTTCTCATCTCTGAAATAGTGGCATTAGATAAGAATTATAAGACCTCTTCTTCTTTTTTTTTTTGTCTAAGCAGCGGGGTTGTGACTTGCCCAGGGTCACACAGATACTAAGTGCTCTGTGTCTGAGATTTGAGCTCAGGTCCTCCTGAGTCCAGGGCCAGTGCTCTATCCATTGCACCACCTAGCTGCCCCTAAGACATCTTCTTGCCTGATGATTATGATTCCAGTTGACACATGGGTAGTCAGAGATCTGCCCTTTATCCCATAATCCAGTTGGTTCTTAGCCATTTTTTGTATGTGTCATATGGACCCTTTGGTGCTCTGGCAGAGCCTATGGAATCCTCCTCAGAATTGTTTTTAAATGCATAAAATAAAATGTGTAAGATTACAATGGAAACCAATAATATAGTTTTTTTTTAAGTATTTCCCTCATCCAAGTTCACACATACCCTAAAAGATATCCTTAAACCAGTATAGTTCATGTATCTCAGTTTAAGATTCCCCTCCCATACCCCTTCCAGATCTAACAGCTGTTAGAAGGTAAGCTACTTGAAGGCAGGGACTGTTTGCCTTTTTGTTTTTTTATACATAGGGCTTAGCATAGTGCCTGACACATAGTAGGCACTTTATGATGACTCTTAATTGATCAATACTTTAAGAGGTCCCTATGACTCCTCTTGGATGCAAGGTGTGACCAGGCTGGGACCTCAGGATTTGTCCTGTGATTGACCTGATCCTGGAGCTCTAGAAAACCCTCAGTAGATCTAGAGTCAGTTCAGGGTCCACCTGGAGGCCCCAATGAGGATTATTGGAGGTAGGGAACAAAATTCACCCTCTTCCCCACACCCTAGGCTGGGATATAGCTTGATTCTGAAGCAGACATCCTGAAAGGCCTCACCTCAGAGATTCTGGGGTGATATCAGAGTGAAAGTTTGAAGAATTTTCACAGTTTGGGGACATTTAGGCACATGCTAAAAAGACCAGGTGAGCTCAATTTCATTCCACTTCATAATCCAGAAAATATTCAATATATGGAAGTAAGGGAAATGGACAAGAAGGGTTAGGAGCCTTCGCATTAGGGAATACTCTTTCTTTATCCCCTAGGTTTTTTAACCATCTCCAACCACTCTTTAATTCATGGGATCTCATCCTCGTATGTGTGTGTGTGTGTGTGTGTGTGTGTGTGTGTGTGTGTGTGTGTGTGTGTATGGTGGACTCCTTCAGTAATCTGGGGAAGGCTTTGCACCCTTTCTTTGGATGCTTTTAAATGTATAAAATAAAATACATAGACTTACAAAGGAAACCAATTTTACTGAAATACAGTCATCAAAAAATATATATTTTAAGCCCAACTTCATGGACCCAACTAAGAACTTTTGTTTTAAATCTTTTCTCTTATTCCTTAACTGGTCTTCATATCCTGGAGAAACTGGAGGGGCTGGGGGATGGAAGGTCTTTGTCAAATTTGATCTAGTCTAGCTAACTCTGATTCATTCACCTGAGTCATGGCATCAAGTACTCTAGGGATAGGAAGGGACCTAAGATGTCATTTAATCCAAGCTATCCTAGACCTCCAGTTTTCTCTACCACCTCTTTGACAAGAAGTCACTCAGTATCTTCTTGAAAATCTCTTGGGCCCACTCGGTTTCATATAATTCTCTTCAGTTAGTAATTAAGTATTTGTGTTTGTATTGTTGGCAATGATGAGGAAAGAGGTGGATCCCCTTTCCACGTGATGACTAATAATTGATTAAATTGTTGAGTCGGTTCATTCCAACCAGTAGAGTGACCAGAATGAGATGAGATAGATTATACTTTCAGCTAACTCACATCTCTCTATCTTTTCCATAGGAATGGAATGAGATAGATGAGATACTTTACTGCGTGCTAGAGTAAAATAACTCTTAGCTCTTGTCTTATCATTCAAAGAGATTATAATCTATAGCATTCTCTGATCTACCAATTTAATAATTCTGTCAAAAAAAAAAGAAACAAGGTTAGTCTAACATGGCCTTTTCTTGATGAAGGTCTATTGGTTTTTGGTGGTCACTGCTTCCTTTTTCTAGATATCCACTAAGCATCCATTTAATACTCCATTCTAGAATTGGAATTGAGTTCACAATTTGTAGCATACAAATTCCATTCCCCATTTCTTGAAAATTGTAACATTTCCCTTTTTCCAGTTATCTGCCATTCTCCCCAACTTTAGCATCATTAGCAATGGTCAATGCATTCACAGCTGCTGGTTCTTTCATTGCTGGAATGCGTAGTTCATCTGGGCCAGGTGACTTGAATAGATGAAGAGCAACTAGATAATCTCATACTTTCACTTGATTTTTTCCTGGTTGTTGTGTCATTTTTTTCCTGGTCATGTCCCACTCATCATGACCCCATTTGGGGTTTTCTTAGCAAAGATACTGGAATGGTTTGCCATTTCCTTCTCTAGCTTATTTTTGCAAATGAGGAAACTGAGGCAAACAGGGTAAAGTGACTTGCCCAGGATCACATGGCTAGTAAGGGTCTGAGGCCAGGTTTGAACTAAGGAAGATGAGTCTTCCTGCTTCCAGGCCAGGCATTCTGTCCACTATGGCGCCACCTAGCTCATATCAATTTCCTATTAGCTGTTTCGGTTTTGTCCTTTCCTCTCCAAAGGTCATTGTTCTTGGCAGAGAAAATGTAATTAAATTATTATGAGTAGGTCTGCCTCTCCTCTGTTGTCAATTATCATTATTTTATCTACCCTGAGAAGAGATCCTGGTACTTCTTTGATTTCCCTTTTTCTCCAATATAGTTAAAAACAAAACAGAACAACCCCCTTTCCCCAAACCCGGAGCAAATAAGCAAATCCAGCTCAGCCTTGTTTTGCTACTGTTCTCTCTCTCTCTCTCTCTCTTTTTTTTTTTTTATCAGTGTCAGTTCATTTGGAGAAGCCCTGACCTGATTAAAATCACTACATCCTTACCAAGTGGCCACCAGGTCTTCACTTTAAGACTCTGCCTCCTGGAGCAGCCCCCTCACCTCATAGGGTTTCCCCTCTCTTTGTTTACTACCATCTAAACTACATACTGAGGGAGAGGTGAGAGTCCTAAAGAGTCAGTGTCTTTACAAAGGATATTAGAATAGACCTTCCAGTGTTTCTTATGAGAAATGAAAGGAAAACACAGCTTCAAACTGTTTAAAATATGTTTGGGAAATGTATAGTAATGGGGCAGCTAGGTGGCATGGTGGTGGATAGCGCACAGGCCCTGGAGTCAGGAGGACTTGAGTTCAAATCCAGCCTCTAACACTAATTTCGTGACCCTGGGCAAGTCACTTAACCCTAATTGCCTCCCCCCCCCCAAAAAAAAAAGAAGAAAAGAAAGAAGGAAATGTATAGCTTAAAGAAGTAGGAATCATGTACTATTTTGAATTTAAAAGCTGGTAGGGAAACAGTCTTGTTGTAGTGGATAGAGAACTGGGCTAGGGATCAGGAGAACTGAGCTCTAATTCTGGCTCTAGCATAACTGACTGAGTGACCTTGGATTTATAACTTCCTTTCTTTAGGTTTTAGTTCCTCATCTGTAAAACAAGATGGCAACATGGTGCAGAGAAATAAGTATTGCATTTTGAATCAGAATTCCATGGTTTGAATTATGGCTTTACTACTTACTGTCTATGTCACCTTGGGCAGTTAACTAATTAACTTGTCCAAGCCTCAGTTTCCTCATCTGTAAAATGGGCAGGTTGGACTAGAAGTTTCCTAAGGTTCTTTCCAGCTCTACATCCTATGGCTAGATGATTTTCAAGGTATCTTCTAGATCCAATAATACTGGAACGTGGCCATCTGAGATAGTTACCAAATGCCATGATTTAAATCATTTATCTTCTGTGAAAAGTATTGTCCAGGGTGAATAGATTAAGCAACAGTGTTCGTTTATGTGGTTGGGTTGTGCAATATGAACACAAGTCAGCACAAGTGTGGCATAGATAAATATTGACCTGAGATCTGACCGCCGGTCTGCTGGAGCCAGTATTGACTCATGAAAGCTGATTGTTAAATTTTCAGTGTGAGCATCTGCACCTTGGAAATAGGCAAATGTTACAAATCAGGGCTTGATTTATCGTTTTGTTGATTGTCTTGGTATAAGAAAGTGATGAAGAAAATGTTAATAACACAGATTAAACTTCAAATTGTGTTGTTCACCTCCCACTCTCCACCAAAGTTGTTTGTTAAACATTTACCAGCATGCCGCTGGATTAAGCCAACCCTCTCCAAGGGAAATTACCATTTCTGCCTACTCAGCACCCTCAGTTGCCTTTGCCCGCTAATTGTAGTGCTAGCAGGTAGATCAACAAACTCTTCACAAAGCCTTCCTTTAGGGAGGGCTAAGAACTTTCAAGGTAACTCCTCATTTTCCATCAGCTGCTCAGCTTGTTTTGACTCCACGAATGTTATGGAACATTATGCCCCGAAGCCTGGTACACTGACAGCTTCCCCCCCTTTTCAGCTTTCTTTTCTGTGTTGTCTTCCTCCATTAGACTATAACCTCCTTGAGGGTAAGCCTCCTTTCTTTTTCTTATTTGTGTCTCCCAGCACTGAGCATAGTGCCTGGCAGATGCTTAATAAATGTTTATTCACTATTGACCTTGTAGAAAGTAGGAGAAGGGCTGTATCTCCGTATTTGCTCCTTCCCTCACCTCTCTGTAAGAGAAGTATTGTACTACAATTATATCTATCCACCATTCCACAAATATTGATAGTCCAGAAGAATAATATTTTTGGGGCTCAGATTCAATGCTACTTTCCCTGATCACTCTCAAGGGAAAAGTAATACTACGCATATTATTGCCAGCTTAGCTCCTATCCAATTAATACTGGTTACATAAAAGTCCAACATGAATAGTTCTTATACCTCTTTATCAGAGTAAGCAGTAAACAAATCTAGGAAGCTATAAAGATTCAAACAGACCAAAGAATTCACAAGAACAAATGAGCTCTTTATCTGGGAGCAAGATAGGATTTCTCCTCAAACAAGGAAAGAGAAACAAGGAAAGAGAATCGTTTCACCGAGGGAGGGTCCACTCTTAGTCTCTTGAGTTGTAAGCATTGAGAATCAAAAGCCATGTTAGGTGCCAGTTTCCCACATGTCTGTGGCTCTGAGAGCTCTGGTAGGCATTCAAAAGTTCCCCCTTGCCTCTCTTGAGATGCTCCAATCATATGAAGAAATTCCTTCTCCCCTCTTGCAGATACGTAGGCTCAGCATTCTCTCAGCCAGTCAGGAGTCACAGCACAAGTAGTGATGAGGGCAGTCCCTCAGTCGAGTTACATGGGATCCTGGATAACAAGCAGGAAGGGAATTTTGAAGTCACCTAGTCTAATCCTCTTATTTTATAGAAGAGTAAACTGAAGTCCTGAGGTAAGGTTTTTTCCCCATGTTTACACAGATAGTAAATAGCTTATCTGTGATTGTGTTGAAATTTAGTGCCCCTCCCAGTACATCAGGTGTGTGTCTAAGGAGGTAGAGTATACACTTCTCCCTTTCCTCTTTCGCAAGAGCAGTTCCTAAAGTCAGTAAATCAATGGAACATCCCAAGTATGAATAAAGATGCTGTGGAACTTGTCTGAATTACAGGAAACTCTGCCTGACAACAGCAGTTTATGCTTATATGGCGCCTGAAGGCAACGGTTTCAAACTCCAATGAAATGGGGCTATCAAACTGTCTATAGGGAGGCCTGCTAGCCTTAGAAAACCATATAGCATTGCTGTCGTTGTTCAGTCACTTTTCAGGCATGTCTGACTCTTCGTGATCCCATTTGGCAAAGATACTAAAGTGGTTTGCCATTCCCTTTCTCTAGCTCATTTAACAGATGAGGAAACTGAGGCAGACAGGGTTAAATGACTTATCCAGGGGTCACACAGCTAGTAAGTGTCAGAGGCCAGATTTGAACTCAGGAAGATGAGTCTTCCTGAGTCCAGGCCTAGTCTACCAGTCCATAATAACGTTATGCATACTCCAGTCTGTTTTTATTTATCTTTTGAATGTTTCCCAATTGCATTCAATCTGGTTGGGCTGCACAAGAGAGCGCCGGGCTGCCCACTGACTCTGAGTTTGGCTGGATTAGAGAGTGCTTTCTTCATTCAATGGAAATGGCAACATTCTGATTCCTACTTTACAGATGAAGAAACTGAGTCTTAGAGAGGGTAAGTGATGTGCCTACAAGCATGCATCCGGTAAGTACCTGAAATGGAATTTGAACCTGATTCTCTTTGATTCCTGAGCTTATGTACTGTGTTCTGTCCCCTGTATGTACTGGCTGTGCTGATGAGAAAAATAGAAATACTCTGGTGTAGGGGCCAGAGAGGGCCTCTAGTTTCTCGTCATGTCTAGGGAAGTATTAGCCATGCATGTTGGAGGACACAGAGATAAGAAAATCTTCCTTTCTATTTCTCCCCACCCCCACCTAATGGATTTTCGGATGTAGCTAGAAAAGGAACTGATGTCTGCCTTCCATTGCTAAACTGGGGGGCCCAGAATGGTGAGTATTGGTAGTTAGGACAATATTGAAGATCAAGAGAGAGGAAAATCCCTAGTCTTGGAATAAGATGTGAGTTCAGTTTCTGATTATGTCAGTAACTTCCTGCATGTCCTTGGGCAAATCACTTTACCCCTCTCTAGGCCTCAGTTTCCTTCCCTTTAAATATAGATAAATAATGCTTGTATCACTATCTGACAGGCTTATCAAGCACTTGGATAAACAGTAATATATATATATATATATATATATATATATACATACATACATATATATGTGTGTGTGTGTGTGTATGTGTGTAAATTACGAATAACAATCATAATAATATTTTATATATAAATTATGCCCAAGCAACTGGTCATATCAGTTAACTTAATGGCAAAAAAAATCTGCCAAGCTGTATTTAAAGCTCAGCTCTCCTACTTATTAACTGTGCAACCTTGGCCAAGTCACTTAACTTTTCTGATCCTGTTTCCTCACTGGGTGAAATGAAGGCACTGGACTAAAAAATCTTTAAGGTTCCCACTAGCTCTAAATTTTATGGTCCTATAAATATTTGGTATTAGGTAGGTAAAAATGCTTAGTGGAGTATTCCTCTCTCTGAAGGGTTTTCTAGTGCTTTATGGACACTACCTAGTGAATGTAGCGAACATTTCCCGGCAAACGGTCATCTGAGCACATCCTATGATTGTTCGCTGAGCCACATTTCACTGGGGAATTATGTGCTGGGGGGTAGTTCTATGGGCAGGCAGAACTCTTGCCAAAGCAGACCCCATAAGCTTTGGGGACACATAGAGGGTGACCATGGAAACAGGCATCTACACATGTTGTCATGGCATCAAGGTACCAGGGAGCTGGGGGTGAGCTCCAGAGCCACCATGCAGCTTACTACGCCATCCCCAGAGGATTCCCAGCCTGCTTTAATGCTTAGCTTGTTTGCAAGTTCCCCTATGAGCAGACGTCCCCCTAAGCCAGGTCAGGTTCATCAAAGCATCTTCCTCTTTCCCTTCTCCTTCCCCTTCACTCTTCCCAATTCCTGCTGCCATCTATCATTTGGCAGCGGCTCACAATTTCCAGTTCCACATGGATGTTGGGTTCATATGCAGAGCTGTGGCAGACACTTCACAGGAGAGGTGGGGTGAGCATTTACAACTGATAGGAATGGGTAGGGGAAGAGGGAGAGGTAAATAACATTTGTTTGCAGAGACCCACTCCTCTCGACTGTATTCCCCACCTCTCTCCTCCCAAGGGGAGAATTAAATTCAGTGATTATGCAGCTGAGCCCAGAGTGGGGGTAACTCTGCTCTAATGATGTCACCTCCAACAGTGCCAGGAGATATAAATTTTGTTTCCCAGAAGATGCAGGAGATAGTAGCTTCTGGGCAAACAGTGACTCGAGCAATAAATATTGGCAGAGCAGAGAGACCTTTAATGAAAAGGCTCTGGGAACCTGCAGAAGCCAGGGCTTTAAATCCTAAACCAGGGAGGGATTTAGTACTTCAAATCAGAAGACAGATTACATCAGAAGCAAAATAAATAATTACAAAGCCTAGTTGAAGGAATCAAAGTATTGAATAAAACCTCTTCCAGCAACTGTGGTCAGAAACCAAGAAAATGAATCATAGAAAGGACAAGTGCAGACTAAAGATGTAGGAGAAGAAAATGATCATTCTAGATGGAAGTGGGGGAAAGCTGTCTAGGAGAAGGCACTGTTCTTCCCCCAAAGACCCAAGGGTTAGGGTAGATACCAGGTGGATCATGCAAAAGCAATGTTGCACATTGGAATTTAAGAGGTAAGTGACTGCTTTTACAAAGCAGTGTAGAAAGTTAGGTAATGAGCTGGAAAGGACCTTAGAGATTACCAAATCCCACTCTCATTTTTATAGAGGGAATTGGGGTCCAAGGAATGGAAGGGATTTTTCCAGAGCCCCATGGGTAAGCAGGAGTAGAGTTGCAAGCATGCTGGACTTTGAGGCAGTACACCTGGGTTTGAATCCTGGATCTGATATTTACTAGCTAATGTGACTCATGGCAAGATTATTAAGGAGATAATAACATTTAAGGCTTCTAACTCACAGGATTGTTGTGAACAGAAGAGAAGACACGGAAAATAGCAACAAAAGACAGGGGAGGATATATTTAAATTGATTGTCAAAAAATGCTAGGAATGGTAAAAAAATAATAAAAATCCCACTTGTCAACAAAATGTATTGTGATATGACTTCCACAAAATTTAAAATGACAGTATGGAATTTCTTGAGTCTGTTCCTAAGGAAAAATTGAGATAAGACGAGGTCTGTTTCAAGGGTTAATCAGTCAAAGTACATGATGAGAAAAGGAGAAAGTGGATAGGTATTCCACCTGACATCTAATAACCCAGCCCTTAGAGTATTCCATATGGTTCCAAAGGTTCACATCAAAGGTAATGTTCTGGGTTGAATAGCTCGGTCAACTTTACCTTACTACCCAAGTCTGAAGACGATTGCACTATTGGTTTGGTTTCAAGGGTACAGATTAGGCCCAGATTCTCCTCCATTCAGATAGCTCCTTGGAAAGACATTTTAGTTATTAGGCCAATGGGCCAATTCAGCTCTGCTCAGAAGGGGCTTAATAAATCCTTGGATGTTCCAGACTGGCCCCAAATCCATGAGTTCACTGAAGAAAAGGCCTTGAGCCCAGAATTAAAGGCAACCTCCTAATGGTGCCTGACCTAATATTGAATTGAAAATCCAAGCATTCCTTGGTCCTGAATCAGAGATCAGAATTGTGGGGGAAAGGAGTGGGGAGAGGTCTTTGCTAAGGGTATTGTTGTCATTCAATTGAGTCTGACTCTTCATGACCCCATTTGGGATTTCCTTGGCAAAGATACTTTCATGGTTTGCCATTTCCTTCTCCAGGTCATTTGACAGATGAAGAAACTGAGGCAATCAGGGTGAAGTGACTTGCCCAGGGTCACACAACTAGTAAGTATCTGAGGCAAGATTTGAATTCCTGACTCCAGGTCCAATGGAGCACCTAGCTCCATTGGCATTAGTCCCACCCCAATGTGATTGGTTACTTTTTCAGTTACTAATCTAATTCTAGGCACCACAAATGAAGAGAACAACTTGGAAGTTGTTCAGGGGAGATATAGAAGGGTGATGATGATGATGATGATAGCTAGTATTTATATTGCACTTTAAGGCTTGTAAGGTGCCTTACAAATACTATCTCATTTTCTCTTCACTGCTACTCGGAGAGGAAAGTGCCATTATTATCCCCATTTTACAGATGAGAAAACTGAGGCAGTAGGAGGTTAAGTGACTTGCCCAAGGTAATACAGCTGGTAAGTGTCTGAGGCTTAGTCTGGACTCAAGACTTCCTGTTTCTAGGTCCAGAGCTCTATCCATTTTGCCATGCAAAAGGTTGATAAATAATACCTGGGAGAAAAGATTCAACTTGAACTAACTGGGATTAGTCAGCATGGAGTACAGAAAGTTGATGGGCAGTTTAATAATAGCCCTGAGAGCCCTTATACCAAGAGAGTGAGCAGCAATACTTCAGCCTCAACAGACAAACAAAAGGAAATGAGCTTAAATTCAGGCCAAAGAATTTAGATGATGTTCTGGCATCTTCAGGTCCTTCTCATAACCATTCATTCATTCACCTTTCCTCCCTGTCACTCATCTTTTTTTTTTCACTTGCCAATTCACTTTCTCCGTCTTCTTAGCTATTCACTCATTCTCTTACTTAGCCAGCCTCCCTCCCTTCTCTCTTGTGACTGTGTTGCTATAGCAACCAGGCACCTGCCTCCAGGGGACCAATGACCCAACATCTCTGATCATAGAACAAGGATCGTATGGCAAGTAAAATAAATATAAAGCCCAGTTGAAGGAACCAGCTATTAAAATCATAGCATTACATAAAACCAGATCCAGCTGTGGCCAGAGACCAATAAAATAAAACAGCCAGGACAAGTAGTACAAGTACAGGAAGATGAATCATATACAAGGACAGTAAGTGACAGTCAGCCCAAGGTCAGATAGCTAACCAGTTAATATTGAAGATAACAGTAGCATAGTTTTATGAAATACCCTGGAAAACTTTATTTTTTAAATTTCCTTAAAATTACGCTGAATACAGCCGAAAATTCCGGTGCTCTGAATGTGGAGTCAGAAGACCTGAGTTCATGTCTTTATATCCTTGGAGAAGTCAATTTATCTCTCTGGACCTCAGTTTCCTTATCTGTAAAGTGAGGGGATTGGACCAGATGTTTCTTTTTTTTTTTTTTTTTGGTTGGCTAAGCAAGGGGGTTAAGTGACTTGCCCAGGGTCACATAGCTAGTAAGTGTCATGTGTCTGAGGTCAGATTTGAGTTCAGGTCCTCCTGAATCCAGGACTGGTGCTCTATCCACTGCACCACCTAGCTGCCTTGACCAGATGCTTTCTAAAATCTCATCTAGTTCTAAATCATATTACCTTAAATAAAACCAAAACCCCAATCACTTATGAACACAAGGACTGATTTTGCAAACTTTGAAAGTGACAGAAAAAGTTCTTGTTTTGTCTTTTAACAGATTTAAGTATGTAGTAGGCATGTAGATGAGATTGTTATAAAAGGAACAATATTGTCTATTTTGACAAGGGCTGCACAAGGAACTAAGTTAAGACATTGTAGCAGAGCTTGCCTTGGGAGACAGCTGATTCCCTGTCTGAAAGTATCCAATCAGAGGCTGGGTGATGACCTGGCAGGGATGTGGTAGATAAAATTCCTATTACTGGGCAAGACTGAAGACTAGATGACCCCTGTTGCACTTGGTAAAAAAAAAGGGCTAGATTTGGAGCCAGAACATTGGTGTTTTAATGCCAACTCTGCCTCTTAAAATCTGTGTGAGCTTAGCTGAAGTCATTTCACCTCAATGGGGCTCAATTTCCTCATCCATAAAATGGGAGGAGGGGTTATGCTTAATGGTCTCTCAAGTGTCTTTCTGAACCAATATTCTGTGATCTCTGGCACATATGTCACTGCTCAGTTGAAAATCTGTCCTATCTTTCTTCGAACAGCTTGAGATGGAAATTGAAATTTCACGTCTCAGCAAGTTGGATTGCTATGATCTGAAAGTCATCTGACAACAACCATAACAAAACCTAACATTTGTTAAGCACCTACTGTGTGTCTCCTGTGTGTTTATTAAGTACCTACTATGTGCTGGGTGGAGCTATAAAGAAAGGCAAAAAATAGTTTAATGGGAGCAATGACATGGAAACAATTGTATATGAATGTGATTTAAATAGTATAAAATGGAGAAAATCTCTGAGAGAAGGCACTAATATTTAAAAAGATTGAGAAGGGTCTCTTGCAGAAGGTGAGACTTCAGCGGAAATTTGAAGGAAGCCAGGGAAACCAGGAGATCACGATGAGTAGACATAGCATTGCAGGCATGGGGGGAGGGGAAAGGCAGTGAAAATGCAAGGATTTGGGAGATGGGAGTATTTTTTGTGGGAAAGAGTAAGAAGGTCAGTGTCACTAGATTTTGGGGCAAGTGGAGGGGAGAAGGAAAAAGAAGACTGGAAGGATAGGAAGGGGCCAGGTTATGAAAGGCTTTAAAAGTTAAATGGGCTTTTATATTTGATCCTGGATCCCCATTACTGGAGTTTACTAAATGGGTGGGTGGGGAAGACATGGTCAGATCTCCCTTTTAGGAAGATCACTTTGACAGCTAAATGGAGGACGAACTGGAGAAGGAGGGCGTTTTTTTTTTTTTTGCTTTTTGGGGAAGCAATCAGGGTTAAGTGACTTGTGCAGGGTCACACAGCTAATAAGCATGGAGGGTCTGAGGTCAGATTTGAACTCAGGTCCTCCTGACTGCAAGGCCAGAGCTCTATCTACTGAGCCACCTAGCTGCCCCAAATGGGGAGGGTGTTTTGAAGCCAGGAAATCATCCAGCAGATTTTTGCAATAGTTTAGAAGTGAGGTGATAAGACCTGCACCAGGCTGGTTCCAGTGTTAAAGGAGGTAGGGTTGCATATGATAGATGTTATGGAGATAGAAACAGCACTTAGAAATTGATAAAATATTAGGGAGAGAGAGGGAGGAGTTGAGGGTGACACCTGGATTGGGAGCTTGGGTGAATGGGAGGATGGTGGTATCTTCCACACTAATAAGGATGTAAGGAAGAAAAAAAGGTTTTAGGGACAATATGGGTTCAATTTTGGACATGTTGAATTTAGTGTCTATAGGACATAGAGTTTCAGTTATCTAGTAGGCAACCAGAGAGTTTAGGAACAAAAACATCTATATTGAGACAATAATTGAATGCATTGGAGGTGATAAAACAAAATGGTATTGAGGGAGAAGGGAAGAGGGCCTAGGACAGAGCCTTGGGTTAGTCCACAGTTAGTCAGTGGGCCCTGGATAAGGATCCAGCAAAGAAGAAATGATGATACAGGTCAGGAGAATCAGGATAAAGTATTTTAACAAAAACCTAGAAAGAAAAGAGTATAAAAAACAGCAGGACGCTTGACAGTGTCAAAGGCTACAGAGAGGTCAAGGAGGATGAAGATTGGGAAGGCTATTAGGAGATCATGGGTAATTTTGGCAAGAGCAGTTTCAGTAGAATGATGATGTTGGAAGCCAGATTATAGAGAGTTAAGAAGAGGGAAAGAAGAAAGGAAATGGAGGCACCAATTGTAAATGGCCATCTCAAGGAGGTTAGCCAAGAAAGGGGGAGATATAAAATAGTAGCTAGCAGAGATGAATGGATCAAGGGAGGGACTTTTAAAATGGGGGAGACCTGGATGGATTTGTAGGCAGTCAATAGCAAGAAGAGATAGAATATAAGTGAGAGAGTGGGGAAGATAGAGAGAGGGAAATCTTAGGGAGAAAACAGGATAGAAAGACACTTGGACAATAAAGAGGTTGGCTTAGCCAGGAGAAGGGCCATCTCACCTTGTGAAGACAGGGTGAAAGAGGGAAAGGCATTTCTCTGAGTGATGTGAAATAAGGAAAAGGAATTGGTGAATACAGGAAGCTTTTGGTGAATGGTCTCAATTTTTTTTTTTTAGTGGCAAATGAGGCAATGTTCTCAGCTGAGACAGTGGACGGAGACGAACCTGTAGGAGCTTTGAGGAAGGATGAAAAGGTTTGGAAAAACCACCATATTGAGTGGGATAGTGAATCCATGTAGCTAGATCTCCAACCGGTCATTGATAGTTGAGGTCACTTCCAATACTCAAGCTCTATGTGTCTGAATCTATAAAACACAAGTTGTCCTGGTCCTTGGGATTTTAACCACATCCTGTATTCTTTTCCTTGGATCATTTTATGGTTTTACATCTACCCTTTTATTGCTTGTACTGAATGTTGCCCAATTCCACTCCCTCACCTCCACCCCTGCTCTATGTATATATCCTGGCTCCACATTGTACTCTTGATTGTACGTCTCAGCCTCTTCTCTTGTCCCCGTGTATCTTTCTGCCTTCCGCCATTGGTGAGAGAATCCTCAGAAGGTAAGCTAGACAGATCCAGCCACATTCCACATCAACTATAAAGCAGTAATAGCCAAATTGTAAAAGATATTTTTAAGAGAACCCAGGTGCCTAAGTCCAGCTACACAATCTCTTTGGGATCTGGCTAAATGCAGCTGATCTTCTCTGAACCCAGGACTTACAAAAACCAAAGGATAGTTTTGTTGTCATTCAGTTGTGTCCAGCTCCCTGTGATTACATTTCTTGGCAAAGATACTGGAGTAGTTTGCAAATTTCCTCCTCCAGATCATTTTACAGATGAGGTAACTTAAGCAAACAAGGTTAAGTGACTTGCCCAAGGTCACACAGCTAGTAAGTGTTGGGAGCCAAGTTTGAACTCATGCAGATGAGTCTTTGGGCTTCCAAGCCTAGCGCTCTAGGGTCTGTGCCACTTAGTTGCCCCTCCAAAGGATGGTACCTGGCTGAAAAACTCTAGGCAGTCTCCACAGGCAGGTCTGAGAACTACTAACAGGGCACAGAGATGTCTCTTTTTATATAATATATTCCTGAAAAGTTGTGTGTTTCCAAATTTGCAAAAATTGGGTTAAAATCCAAATGTTCTAAGAGAACTTATGGTTCAAAGAAAGCCTGGAATGAATCATCTTGTAATTAAAAAAAAAACCTCCTTAATTTATTAGTTTCATTCCAGCAGATTGAAAGCTCAATACGAAGCAATCGCGTGATTTAGCAGTAGCTATCACAGGTAATACAACCATAAGCTGCTTTAAGAGAAGCATAGATTCAAAAATAGGGAAGTGGTAGTGTTTTCATATTCTGCCCTGGTCAGACCACATCTGGAGTGTCCTGTTCCCTTCTGGGCCCACTAGTTTAGGAAGGACATTAATAAGCTGGGGAGCACTTAGAGTACAATTGGGTTGGTAAAGGCCTGGGTTTATCATGCATACCCATAATGATTCACTGAAGGAACTGGGAATGGTTAGATAGAACAAGAGAAGACAATGGAGAAGAGGAGATGAGAACTATTCTCAAGTACCTTATTTCACCTCATAACTGTCGCCACTGCATAATTGTCCCCACGGCAATCCTCGTACCCTGTTTGTTCAGTCAAAAAATTGGTTTATAATCTTTCATCACGGGTTGTGGCATGGTTTAATTCTGTATATCACTCTGCTTAAAAGGTAAACAAAGTAGTGATGTATTCACCAGTGGCATATGGATATGCATTTATTAATCTGTTATGCATTGCAAGCCTGGAGCCTAGAATTCTCAGTGCTCTGGAATGGTCAATATTCAATTTTTATGTATATTCTCCATCCTACTCTTGCACCAAAGATAGTTTAGCAGTAAACGATTTTTAAATAATACTGGCACAATGTTTAAAAGCTTCACATAATGGTCGCACCCCACTTTGGGTGAAAATTTAGCATAAAATCTGTGACAATTATGTGGTAAAATATGGTATCTGAAGGACTGTGATAATGAAGAATGATCAGGCTTGTTATGTGTGACCCCAAAGGGCAGAAGGAGGTGATGTGTGTGTGGGAATTGTGAAGATACAAAGTCAGGCTTCAGGTCAGGAAATGCTTCCTATCAATTTAGAACTATCTAAAAGTGGAATTGGCCTGCCCAAGAAGGATTCCCCTCAATGAAAGTCTGAGCAGAGGCTAGATTACTAGGAAGGAAGGAAATAAGGATTTGTTAAGTGCTTACCATATGCCAGACACTTGCTAAAAACTTTAATTCTCACAACCCTAAAAGGTAGGTGTTATTGCTATATCAGGCCCCCTTTTACAGTTAAGGACACAGAAACAGATGGAGGATAAGTGACTTGTCCAGGCTTACACAGCAAGTAAGTATCGGAGGGTAGATTTGAACTCAGGTCTTCCTGATTCCAGGCCCAGCACTCTATTTATTGTACCACTTAGCTACCTATTTTGACATATTATAATACTAGGATTCTTCTCATTGGAACTGCAGAATTTTGGTGTTAGAAGGGACCTCAGTAACTATCAGCCTAACTCATATTCAAAAGAAGAACCTTTGGAATTTGGAGGTATGGATTAGACAAGATGGCCCCTTAGGTGCTTTCCAACGTTCGTATATCGCTGCTCTTAAAGCAAGACCCACACTTAAATATACAATTCTCTTTTCCTCTACATGATCAATCATAAAAATGGTTAAAATTACCTGAACAAGTGTATCGTGTCCAGTTTCACATACTTTTAAGGTTCACTGTCATTTAATTCAAATAACATTTATTAAATATCTACAATATGCAAGAAACTGTGAAAGATGTGGAGATGGTTCCTACCCTGCCCTCAGAGAGTTTATGTTCCAATAAGGGAGATAATAAATAAAAACACATAAATATAGTAAGAAGTAGAATGGGATATCAGTCATTGCATGTAAGAAAATTCAAGATGCTATAGAAATTCAACAGAGGAGGAGGTCACTTTCTAGATGATGGGCGTCAGGATATCTTTATTGGAGGAAAGGGCATGTCAGCTAGGCCTTGAAGGATGAATAGATTCCAAGAAGAGGGCAATAGCACTGTCTGAGGAATAATGAAAACATTAGCACTTTTTAAGGAAGGGAACAGTGTAAGTGAGGCGTATCTATGGAAAAGTTTATGGTAAGGTCAGGGATTAGCAACTAGGCCAACTTGATTGGAACAGAAGGCCCACGAAAGGGAATAGAGGGAGATAAGGATGGAAAGGTAGGTTAGGAGCAGATAATGGAGAAGCCAGCCAAGAAGTTTGAATTTTGTTCTGCAGGTAGTGGGTCTCTATTAATATTTTCCTAGTAGGTAGTTGATATGATTAGATTGTGCTTTGTGAAAATCGATTTGACAATATTACATAGGATTGGATAGAGGAGAGTCTGCATGCAGAAAGAGTAGTTCAGAGGCCATTGTGATAGTCTAGGCAAGAGATAATGAGTGCTTGAAGTGGTTTTGTTCATCGTGGTAGGAATGCAAAAGTAAGAACCAACATGAGAAGCAGGAACTGCACAGGAAGAGCTGACAGGACTTTATGGCCTATATGGGGAACAAAGGAAAAGAAAGAGTGAAAAATTACTCTGAGGCTTTGAGTCTAGCTGATAGTCGAATGGTTCCATGAACGGAAGCAAGGTCAGAAGGATGAATCAGATGGGAAGAAGGGGATGAGATGCTGATCACCTTGGCAAAAAAAAAAAAAAGGTTTATTTGACCATAATGGTCCCTTGTCCCTTTCTCAGTGTAGGGGAATAAGCTCTTTGAGGAAAGGGGATGTTTTCGGTTTTGTCTGCATCTTTAGATCCTAGGATAGGGCTTTATGCATTTGTTGTTCTTCTTTGGTCATATCTGACTCTTCGTGACCTGATCTGGGGCTTTCTCAGCAAAGATACTGAAATGGTTTGCCATTTCCTTTCCCAGCTCATTTTATAGATGAGGAAACTGAGGCAAACAGTGGTCACACAGTAAGTGTCTGAAGGTGGGCTTGAACTCAGGTCTTCTTGAGTCCAGGTCCAGGGCTCTCTCCACTGCGCCACCTAGCTGCCTTTTTATACACTTAATAGATACTAATCTGATTTAGATCAGATGGGACTGGCATTCTTCTATGAAGGGAGACAATGGTGAAGATAATTCTTGCTTCCACAGGTGTCTCTGATCCATAGACAATTGCATTCTCATTTTGGATACAAGAAGGAAAGGGCAGGCATTTCCAAGGGGAACCATATTCTTGGAATCTTATCAGCATGGCACACAAAACCCTTCTGCAGGCCTCAGAGACCTGAAACAAAGCCCATGTGGTTGTTTTCCTCCTTTGAAAAGCAGCACTTTAGGCCAGAGAACCACCTTATGGAAGCATAACATAGCAGTAGCAAAAGAGGGCAGAGAGCCCAGTTAGAAAATGAAATCTGGTGGCAGATCGGCCTATATCACCTTGGTAAAAGGGCCATAGTGCTGTCCTAGAAACAATAACATTATCCCAGTCCATTGGACACAGTAGGGGCAATGAATTTCTGTGGAATGAGTGAATCACTGAACAAATGGAATAATGTAATGTTTTATAGTTACAAAACACCCTAAAAGTAGGGAAGCTGTTGGAGATTAGGCATTGCAGCAGGTGATTAGGTAATAGTAATAGCTTACATTTGTAATAACACTTTGTGGTTTATAACACACTCAGGTAGTACAAGTATTATTATTTTATCTATTTTAGGACTGAGGAAACTGGGACTCTGAGACACTAAGTGACTGTGCCCACAGTCACAAAACTGCCAGTTTAGAGCTGGGACTATATATACCCCAGGTCATCTAACTTGAAGTGCAGCATTCTTTTCCTGAAACCAAGCTGAAAAGGTCAGAAGGGGCAAAGGACATTGAGGTTGGAGGAGAGGCTGAAGGGTAGGAGGAATCAGAAAGAGACATGTCATTGAACTGCATTTTATCCCACCTGACAGTTTGACTGTGAATCATAGATAGAGCTGGAGCCAGGTGGAAGGAACCACAGAGGCTCCCCAAATCAGCCCCATCATTTTACAGACAAGTGAATGAGAGGGAAGGGACCAGGGAGGTTGAGTGAGTTGCCTGAAGTCATATAAAAGGCAAGACATCAGTGGGTGGAAAGAATCACTCTGTGTGTGTGTGTGTGTGTGTGTGTGTGTGTGTGTGTGTGTGTGTGTAGTATAGTACAAACCTCCATTTCTTAACACAAGGCAAGTATAGCTTCCACTTATGTGGGTATGAAACCTGAATTGAGTGAGTTACTGGCTCATCACACTGTGAAAAGGAAGGCTTAGGCCAGGAAAGGCTAAGAGCCATTTAGAAATTTTATCATAGCAGAGCAATGAAGTAATCAAAACCTGAATTTTTAAAAAAAGCTGAGTGTGAATTAGATCAGGACCAGAAGCCGTTCTGAGATAGCCTATAAATTGTAGGATGTCACAAAGAAAAAGTGGAACTTAGAATACTTCGAGATAGATGTGAAGATATTATATTAATACATAATATACCATATTGATATTATAAAATATAATATACTATATAAGTATTAAATAATGTATGATACAAATACTGTATTCTATATCAATATATTAGTACTATACCTTAATATAACTATATGTACATATATCTCATATTATATCTATATCATATATGTATGTGTGTGTATGTATATATATGTATATAATTTGTACTCAGGAATTTTTTTTCTTTTAACCCTTGTTGTACCTAAAGTAGTTCATAATTTGTAAGGAGGAAGTGGAAATCATCCATTTTTTGTTGTTCACTTCTTTCAGATATGCTCAACTCTTTGTGATGCCATCTGAGGTTCTCTTGGCAAAGATATGGGAGTAGCTTGCCATTTCCTTTTCCAGCTCATTTTACAGATGAGGAAAGGGAGGTAAACAGGGTTCACTGACTTGCCCAGGGTCACACAGCTAGTTAGTGTCTGAGACTGGATTTGAACTCAGGGAGATGAGTCTTCTTAACTGCAGGACTGGCGCTCTCCATTTAGGTTCTGCTGTTTAAGTAAACAGGAGTGTGTTGAATAGTGTCCACCTTCTCCTTTCAGTTCTGCATTTGTCTTTTCCTTTGTAAACTCTGATTCAGAACCATAAGCTCTGGGTCTAGACACAGCAAGTTCCCTCTTAGGGGACTACCCCTCAAAATCAAACCTCTTTGCCTTGTCCCTCCCTGCTGGGGCACTAAGAGACAAAGTCTCTACAATTTGGCCCTAGCCTACCTTTCTGGACCCATTTCACACACTCTTTGTTCCAGGCAAAGAGAACTGCTAACTGTACAACAGTCTTATCCCATTGATGTGCATTTGTGGAGACCATCCTTCATATGTAGAACCCACTCCTTCTACTTTGTTAGCATCTAATAATAGCTACCATTATATAGTCTTTAAGGTTTTCGAAGTCTTTTTCATATAATTAGGTTATTTGATCCTCACTTCAACCCTGGGAGGTAGACACTATTATTTTCTTCATTTTATAAAGGAGGAAACTTAGGCAGGTGGAGGTAAGGTGACTTGCCTATGGTCACATCTTGAAGCAGAATTTGAACTCAGGTCTCTCTGACTCCAAGGTCAGCACTCTGTTATATCTATCACACTACCTAGCTGCCTCATATATTGAGATCTTCCAACTATGCTTTAATTAAATGCATCACCAGCTTCAGTAGCTTCTCCCACAAGGACCATAAAAAATGTAACTATATTGGAAACTTCCTGGAAATGTCTTATAACCCATTGTTTAAATTTCACCACATTTTGCTTTGTATCATACTTTTTTGTGTGCATAATGTATCCCTTCTGTTAGATTATAAGCTCCTTGAAGGCAGAGCCATGTCATTTTTGATCTTCGTATCCCCAGGGCCTAGCACAGTGCCTTATTCGTAGCACTCAATTTATTTTATTGAATGAAATATTATTATCATATGTGTAAGATATTTTCTGCTATTGTAGTCACGTGGTAATAGAATTCTTGAAAAGCTGCTCAACTCTCTTCGAAGGGGAAAGTCATCTGAATGAAGAGAGCTCAAAGAAAACTTGAAACAGTGGGTAGGGCTGAGTGTGGTAAAAATATAACTATTCAGAGGGTTCAGGCCCTACCCCTCATCTCGTCATTTCTGAAAATCCACTGAGTGCCAAAATATCCCTAAGTCCAGAAAAAAAATAAAATAGTAAAATCAACAGGAAGTCAGACTATATGTCTCCATATGTGTGTGTGTGTGTGTGTGTGTGTGTGTGTGTGTGTGTAAGATATGGCAGTGGCTGCCATCAGGTTAATGCTCTAGAAGCATGTTCCCCAGCCCTGTTCTAGAGTAATAGTTGACCTCTAGGAGAACTAGGTTAGATACTCTGCCAGAGCAGGGACAGAATGAGGCTTAACAATTGGCAATGGAATTTCTTTTGAGCAAATTAACTGGGGCAGAGATAAACAGGTCAAGGATAAGATAACATTTCAAGAGTTTTTGAGACCTCCAGCACCCTAGGGGAGATATCTTTGGAGTCCAAATAGGGAAGGACTTTTTTTGTTCATGGAGGTTGATGCCATTAGTTTAGGCTAAGATCCTCCAAAAAGGCCTGGATTCATTGAGACATTCAGGGAAGAACCTTGAAAAGTTTCCTGAGATTTACAAGATGAACCTTTCTCCCCATCTTTCCTAGTTCTCTTTAATCTTAATGCCTTCTTCCAAGACTGCCCCAGTTTATCCTGTACATATCTGTCTCCCTCATTAGGCCATGAGCTCCTTGAGAACTGGGACTATCTTTTGCCTTTCTCTGTATCCACAGTGCCTGGCACATAATAGCTGCTTAATAAATGGCAGTTACCTGACTGAAACCTGAAGAGAAGCTTAGGAAGTAAATTCTACAAGGGCTGAGAATCTCAACAGCCTTGCCAAGTTGATTGTATACTGTACCAAGAGCCTCAGGGCTTGGTCTGGCCTTTGACAACAGTAGCAGCACACATTATTAAGTGCCCATTAGCATAGGAAACTTTATTAGTCATTAGAAGACATTTGTCAAGTTCAAATAGGACAGACAAAACCTGCTCTCAAGAAGAGGAATAAGAACCTTCTTGGAGAATGTTTACATTACAGGCTCAGGACGTGGTTGAGAAGCCAAGAAAGAAGGGACAGAAAAAAAAAATGATATCCAAGGAAGGCAGTGTGAGGAATGATCATAATAATTCACATTTTCACAACACTTTAAGCTCTTTTTATTAAAAATTTTATTTTGTTATTATTATTTGTTAAAGACCAAGTTCCCACATTTCACCCAGGCTGGATGTTCAGGGGCTACTCAAAGGCGTGATTCCATGACTAATTGACTGAGGGGTGTTGATCCTCTCGGTTTCCAGCCTAACTATTTCACCGCTCCTTCGGCAACCTGGTTGACCCTGGCTTCTGGGTGTTTGCCATACTGATGCCAAATTTATTGTGTTCTACCCAATCAGCATAGTCCACTCACTGTAACTCAGAATTTCTGAGCTCACAAAATCATGAAGAAAAAGATTCTTGAGACTTCAGTTGCTAATCTGAGAGCTGAACGGTGGGAATGTATTTCAGAAGTGAGAAGTTAAGAGCAGTAATGATGGTTACAGTGATTCTGATTGTGATTTTTCTCAAAGTTGAAACATTGTAAATAATTATTTCTCTTTTTTTGTTATTTGTTACACTGGTAACAAATTGTCTAGCCTGTGACTTTGATATTTATTTAATTCTAGGAGATGAAATGTTTTGTTATATGCAGAAAAATGAGCAACTGCTTATGGGAAAAGATGCTTTTACCCCTGTGTATTTTATTTTATTTTATTTTATTTTAATTTTAATTTTAATTTTTTTTGGTGAGGCAACTGGGGTTAAGTGATTTGCCCAGGGTCACACAGTTAGTAAGTGTTAAGTGTCTGAGGCTGGATTTGAAACTCAGGTCCTCCTGACTCCAAGGCCAGAACTCTATTCACTGTACCACCTAGCTGCCTCATACCCCTGTGTACTAAAAAAAAAAAAAAGAATAGTCATTAAAATGGAGTGAAGGTTCAGAGTTGATTGTAACTTTAGTAATTAATAAGGAAAAATCTAAAGATTTTCCCGTAATTACCTTGAGACTTGAGATGATGTGAATAAATCTGGGAACAAGTCAAGTATGCAACTGGAAGGTGATCTTAAAACTTTGTTCTATAAGAAATTGAGATGGTGAGGCCTAAGAGATGGCCATGTCAGGCAGGTGGATGAAAAGGAAAAGGAAGTTGTTAAAGTAGAAGGTCAAGTTGCTACTGAGGGTGTCAATGTGAGTCTTGATGTCTCTTAGAATTGTGATAGGGAGTGAAGTGGGAGAGGAAGGTCATGAGTATTATTGAAATAGTTGGAATAATGATCTGGAAATTAACAGGTGACAGCAACAAAGATGGAGAGACGGTGGCAATAATCAGGTTGTATGGACTTGGAAAGAGCAAAAGTGGAATGAGGATGAGGATAATAAAGAGGCATCATGGTATATGGATAGAATTCCAGACAGAGGGCTACGTGTATGTGTGTAGGAATGATGATAGAGTCTACATACTGGTTATAAGGCTCAGATGAGATAGTGTCTACAAACCACTAGACAAATCTTAAAGGGTTAAAAACTTCGAAGTTTTTTGAGGGTTGTTTGTGTTTGTTTTTAGACTATTAATGTTTAAGACTGCCCCAAGACTTTTGGAACACCTTGAATCTGTTAGGTAGTAGTAATAACAATAGAAGAATGGCCTTGAAACAACAGTGGGGGACACATAGCTTGTCCACCCTTTCTCCTAGCTCTGTGAGTGAGAGCAAGTGAGCAAGGAATGACCAAGAATGGAAGGCTTTTCAGGGGTCTGTCATGAGCCTGCTGACAGCTACATCAAGGAGGTAGGAGGAATGCTGATTGCAATATTAGGGGATGTTAGAGGAGCTTGTTGCCATAGAGCAGGGATTCCAAAGGGCTTGGTAGAGTGTGGGAGGGGAGGGGTGACCCATACCAGAGCCTGACTAGGGAGGAGTGAAGGTGATCAGAACAGGGCTGAAGTTTCAGGAGCAGGTCCTGTGGGCATGCTTTTTGCACCTAAGGAATGAAATTGAATTATTGGGATTGGGGAGCTGGTATCATGGGAGATATTGACATAACAAGATTTCTTGATAAAACTTAATCAATACAGGATTTGCACAGTCAATTTGGCCTAGAGCTGAGACAAAATGTGGAACCTTTGTGTTTTATAGTGGGCTTGCAGGAGGTGCATTATTTAGAGGTGTCCCAGCTCTTTAATGGAAGGAGCCAGGCCTTGGTACTCAGGAAAGTTTGCTTTCTGGATGAGAGAAGGAAGAGGGACTGACAAACAAAAAGTGAGCCTCAGTGAGATATATCCTCTAGACATTGCCTTGGCTCTTTCAAGGCAGACTAGATGGAGGGTCTGGAGGAAATAATTTAAAATGGAGGAAAATCATTAAAAGGAAAAGGGAGAAGTAAGTGATTGGGTGGTGGTAACGGTGCTAGATGGAGCTAAGAAGGGTCCCTTTCGAACACATTTGGCCTTGGGTCCTGATGGCCTACGTTATCAGACACATGGGGCAGTGTAGTGCAGTAGTAAGAGCACTGGGGCTGGCGTGAGGAGGTGATGGTTGAATCCTGGCTACATTAGGTACTGGCTCTCTAACCCTAGACTAATCTCTTTTCTTCAGTAAACTTCCTCATCTGTAAAATAATACTTGTGCTACTGACCTCCCAAAGTTGTTTGTAAGCACAGTATTTTGAAATCCTTAAAGCATACATTAATATGAGTTCTTATTATTCTTTGGAACTTTGAATGGGTTTCCTGCCTCTGGCCTTTGCTCCCTGGTGATAATGGAGCCATTGGCATCCTGGACTTGCTTCAGGCCTCTCCCCTCTGGAACAGCTATCATGCCCTGATCAAACCAGACTGCGTGTCAGATTATGGCTGTTTGCCTGGAAGGTCTCAGGAGCAGCCCCTGACTGGTCTTATCCTGGCCTTTCCTGGCTCAGAGAAACTATTCCGACAATACAGAATTCTCCCTCTTCAGAGCTCTCATAGTAAGTATGCTTATGTACTTCGTACACTATTCATTTTCTTAATAACTATTTGGGGAAATTATCTTATCTACATCACCCTGCCTTTGTTTGTTTGTTGATTCATTTCAGTCATGTCTGACTCTCCCTGACCCTATTTGGGGTTTTCTTGGCAAAGATGCCAGAGTGGTTTGCCATTTTCTTCTCCAGCTCATTTGACAGGTGAGGAAACTGAGGCAAACAGGGTTAAGCGACTTGCCCGGGGTCATATGGCCAGTAAGCGCCTGAGGCCAGGCTTGAACTCGAAGATGAGTCTTCCTGACTCCAGGCCCTGCACACTATCTACTGCGCCACCTAGCTGCCGCGTTATCTACCCTACTAAAATACAAGCTTTTGGAAGTCAGGAATCCTGACTTCTAACTGTTCCAGAGGTGAGAGTCCAGAAGCAAGTCAAGTAAGTGAATGGATCTGTTATCACCGGGTAGCAAGGGCCAGAGGATTATATTCATCTTTATATCCCTCCCTCAGACTGAGCAGTACTTTGCCCAGAATAACTGTCTAAATTACCAACTAAATGGAGCAGCTAGGTGGCACGGTGGATAGAGTGCTGTGCCTAGGGTCAAGAAGACTCATCTTCCTGAGTTCAAACTCAGACACTTACTAGCAGAATGATCCTGGGCAAGTCACTTCTCCCTGTTTGCCTCAGTTTCCTCATTAGTAAAATGAGCTGCAGAAGGAAAAGGCAAACCACTCCAGTATCTCTGACAAGAAAACCTCAAATGGGGTCACAAAGGAAAAATGACTGAACAACAAATTGAGTAAGTGGATATTGAATGAGTAAATTAATGAAAGGATGATTGCCGAGTAAAGCAGGCAGAACAGGAAAACACAATAACAACATTACAAAGATAAATAACTGCAAAAGACTCCAGAACCAATCAATTCTGTAAACAACCATGATTCTGAAAAACTGGTGATGGAGCGTGTTGCCCACCTCCTGACAGAGAGCTGATGGACTGAAAAAGCAGAATGAGATATATATTTTTGAACATGACCAGTGCAAGAATTTGTTTTGCTTGACTATGCAAAATCAGTCAAAGGTTTTATTTTCTTTTTCTTTTTTTAATTAGGGAGTGAGAGGGAGAGAAAATAAACATACATGTGAATTTTTTTAAATAGAGAAAAAAGAATAAATAAAAGTGGTAAACCTAACTACTATGCCTTTGACAACCCTATTTACCTGGTGGTGTTCTTCACAGGTAAAGACACGTTGAGAAGGGTGGCAGGTGTGGATTTAGATGCTTCTGCAAGCGTCCTCCTTGACCCATTTTCAGAGGTAAACAATAGGGAGGCATGTACAAGTCTCAGGAATTGCTGCTGGGCCCATAGGGACAGACACTGACTTCTAACCCCTCTCCCCAAGGGACCACTTTCAACTCTGTTCCCAGTCATACAATTAAGACCAGAATTACTCCTGGTAAAACCAGGCCTATAATACAAAGAGTTAAGGTCCCTTTTCTTGTACTTTACTGTTCATTAAACCCTTTCCCTGTTAACCCAGAGATGATGCTATTGGTAGGTTCATTTTTAGCTCACATCTAAGGTTTCCCCAAAAAGGGGAGCAGAAAGATATTCTGTCTATAATATGATTCCAGAATGGAACAGGTAGTTTCTTCCTACACACAAAAGAAATGCTAAACACTGGCCACTCAACAGCACACATGTGACAAACACACACATGCACACACACACACAACATAGTTAAAATAGGGTTCAGTAACCTAACTTACAGTTACTCTTACAATCTGCTGGGAAGCAGATACTTAAACCTCATCAAAACCTAAAGTAGTTTGTAGGACTGCTAATTAGGCATTTTCCATTTCACCTTGACTTAATACTATACAAACAGCCACTGGTATATATCTGATAGCAAAATAACCAGGTTGGGGCCGCTTCCCTTGTCAGTGGTTGTCCTTTCCAAAAACTCCAGAGCAGCTGCTGGGGGAATCCTCCCCTCTTACAATATTCTGGGCTTCTCACCCAGAAACTCCAGATTTTCAAGTTCACAAGGTGGTCTGTAAGCCTGAACACATCTGTCTCAGTCACCATAAGTATTCAATTGCCCAAGATGAGAAAGAACAAGTACAAAAGCGGCAGCCCAAATCTAGGCTCAGGCTTGCCCAAAGAACACATTTTGTAGATGCCATGTGCTCCCAGGCACTTAGAGGCCAAGATGGGGACATTGGACCATCAGACCCTCCCCCAGTCCACGCTTAGAAAGCAGATTGAAACAGTCCTGCCACGATTTGCAGTAGGAAAGGAAAAGAGAACAGAGAGGGACTTAACCCTTAACCCATGGCATGCCACACACCTTAAAAAAGTGTTATAGGTATGTCATCAGGACTTAATTTCTCATAATGACTGGGAATGAGAATAGTCTTACTCATTGATTGGGATTCTCTGCACAGAATTTCCCACAGGGCTACACTTTGATGGATGGAGAACATTCTACAGAAAGAGCTTTTGGGGTTGGGGTCAGCAGACACATTGTGTTGATCAGAGTTCCTAAGTCTTTCAGTTTGTTTGTCTTTGTCATATTGTTTTCACTGAATAAATTGTTCTCCTAGTTCTGCTCCTTTACTTTGTATCAGTTGATAAAAGTCTTCACAGATTTCTCTGAAACCTTTTCTTTCTTTTTTTCTTTTTGGTGAGGCAATCGAGATTAAGCGACTTGCCCAGGGTCACACAACTAGTAAGTGTCAAGTGTCTGAGGTTGGATTTGAACTCAGGTCCTCTTGACTCCAAAACCAGTGCTCTATCCACTGCGCCACCCACCTGTCCCTGAAACTTCCTTTTTAATCATTTCTTATAGTACAATTATATTCATTTGCATGCATATACCCTAACTTGTTCAGTTATTCCCCAGTTGATGGATACCCCCTCAGTTTCCAATTTTTTGCCACCACAAATTGGGGGGGTGGGGTGAGGTTTAGACTCAATGGTAGTATCTCTGGGTCAAAGGATTTCATAGATCCATATAACAATACAATAAAACTATAACAAAATAGTTTCATAGCTTTTTTGGGCATCATTCCAAATTGTTTTCTAAAATGACTGGATCAGGTCAAGGCTCCACTAACAGTTCATTAATGCACCTGCTTTCCCACAGATTCTCCAGCGTTTGTCATTTTTGTCAATTTTGCTAATCTGATGAAATCCTTTCATTTTTACAGACAAGGAACTGATGTCCGAAAGAGATCACTTATCATCAAAGCCATAACCAGTGTGTGGAAGCTAGAGCTTTGTCCCAAGGTGTCAACAGGAAGGACACATTTCCTCCCCTACTCACATCCCACCCCAGACTGTGACTGCTTTGCCTTATAGTCTTTTGCTGGTTTTTCATGTGGCGCAATTTCACTTATTTGCCTAGACCAAGGCAACCAATCACGGGATCTCATCACTGTTATCTGTCCCTCCAACCCTCTCAGCTGCACAGACTAGACTCTCTCATTCAGCCAATGGTCAGATTATCCTCAGCCTTACTGTCCACTCCCATCCCCCTCCCCTCTCCCACCCATGGCAGTACCACTCTCTCCTGGCTCAATTGTTTTTGCAGCAGGTCAATAAATCAACTAATCAATATTTTCCAAGCATTTACTATGTAGTAGGCATCAAGATTGTAAAAAACAAAAAAGGAATGTCTTTTCACTGAAGGAGCTATCAGGGAGAAAACACGTACTCACACAAATACATAAAAAAAATAGAAGCTAATTTGAGCTTAAGGAATTCCTAGTTATGACTCTTTTTATCTTTCCTAGGAGCAGAGTGCACTTTACATAATAGGCAATTTAATAATTGTTAGAATGAGTGATTGAATAGACGAATGAATAAATGAATGAATGAATCAACCAAGGTGAGTCAGTAGAATACAAGGCACAACACAATTTCTCAGAGCCTCTATTTCCTCATCTCTAAAGTGGAGTTAATAATATATCACAGCCATCGATTTAGAGATGAAAGGGACTTTCAAGGTCATCTAGTTCACCTCCTCCTTCCTTTTAACACTTGAGGAAATTGAGACCCAGAAGAAAAGTGACTTGTTGAAGGTCATACAGGTAGCAAGCAACAGAGGCTGCTTCTCTGTTTCCATCCCAGCACTGTTTCTACTACACCATGCACCTGTCTCACAGGGTTGTTGTGGGAGTCCAATGAGGTTACATATGGAAAATGCTTTGCAAACTTTAACATGTGATACAAATAGTTATTACAATCATTTTCAAAAATCTTGTTCCTGAGGTTTTCAGATAGAAATCATGTTGGAACAAGTTGTTATCCTGCTGTTATGTCTTTGATGTTAAATGCTCCTCAGAGTATGATTATTACTTATATTTGGTCATTTAATACGCATATCTCTTAACCAGACTGTCCCAAAAATCTTAGTGCAATTTAAAGCTTAATAGCTCAAAAGTGCTTTATATTTTATACTATTAAAGCATTAATAGTTTAAATCTGCACAAAGATTTTTGGAACAACTCAAATAGGGATAGGATTTGGGATTGGACCTTGGATTTCACTAGTATAGAGAAGTCCTGGATGAAGAAATTTCATCTGCCAACACAGGTTGGCACCTTGTCTATCTGTAACTTATAGTCTCAGAGATCTCTAGAACACTGGGAGGTTGGTTCAGCAACTTGTCCACAGTCACACAATATGAGTTAAAGGTTGAACACTTGAACCCAGGTCTTCCTGGCTTTAGAGCTGTCTCTCCATCTATTACATAAGAGAGAAAATGTTTGCTCAGCACACAGTAGGTACTTCTTCATTGTTTTGGGTGTGACATGTGACCCAATGCTGGTGTGTGCTTGCAATAGCAAATGACACCCCCTAAGCTTCCTTAATTTCCTTGAAGATTCACTTATAATCTTCCCTTCAGCAAGAGACCTTTCCTGGTTCCCCCTGGCTGCCAGTGTCTTCCCCTCTAAGATCACCTTCCATTTACCTAGTACATGTCTTGTACGTATCAAGATATTACGTGTTGTTTATTTCCCATTAGAATGTACTCTCCTTGAAGGTAGGAACTGTATTTTTATTTTGCTTTGTTTTGGTTTTTGCCCCTATTTGTCAATCTGTTTATTGTTTGTTTATGCATTCATTCATTTATCTATCTATTCATCCATTCATTCATGTATTCTTAGGGCTTAGCACAATGCCTGGCACATAATAAGAGCTTAATAAATGCTTGTCGATTGATTAACTGACTGGAACTCCTTCTGCTTTCCCAACTTCCAATCAATTTTCTTCCGGTCCATTTCTAGAGCCAAATGCACAATCCCCGAAAACAATGGCCTCCTTGAGAATTGTCCTCAGGAACACAGAACTCTGATGTAGCACAAACTGCAGTGTTAGGACATGTCAAGCAATTATCAGAGGAGCCTGGGAATTGTAATGAAGCCATGAGAAGGTAAGAACACGAAGTACAATGAGAGCATTGTCTGGAGTCGAACTCAGTGTGGCCTTTTCCTTGGGTGGAATTCTCAGAGTATGGGAAGGATTTGCATTTTGTAAAAGAGGATTTTTTATTTTCTTCACTCCCCAACTAATTGAAACCTCCCCCAATCCCCAGGGAATGTTGCAGTCCTCTATAATAATAAGGACACTCTCAGAGTTGCCGCTCCTTTTTCCAAATGTGTTTCTTATGTAAATGCTGCATCAGAGAAATTTCCCTCTGCCTTACACTTTTATTCCTCTTTTAAAACTTGCAAAATAGAAACACAGAGAAAGATACCTTGAAAATACTTTTTTGCATAATCTGGTTTCCATTTTTAACTCAGTGCTCAGTATTTTTTTTAAATTTTGTTCTCCAAATTGGGCATATTTGTATTTCATCCTCTGGAGAACTGAGGTTGGGAGAGGAGGAAAGAAGAAAAATGATAATTCCTTTACATTTATGCTGCACAAATGTAGAAGGGAATACAAGGCACTTTACAATGATCTCATAATGCAGCAGTGGAGTCTCGAAGCTGAGTAGGAGCCTGAAGGGACATTTAAGAAAGGACAAGCTTAGAAGCATACTGCAATGAACAGGCCATCCTTCAATTACTACAATAATTAACAGAGACAAACCCCTCTTTTTCCCCAGTAAAAGCCAGGGCTTATCTTGCCCAGGTTGTGTACCCCAATTGCTAGACCTTTCCTCTCTGTAGTTACTTTCAATCTACTTGGTATAGATCTTGCAAGTTCCTCTTTACTTTCATTTTGTCTTTACCTTTAGAGTGTAAGCTCCTTGTGGGCAGGGAATATGTTTGCCAGTCTAGTGTTTAGTTATTTATTCATTTATTTGTTGATTGAGTCCCTTATCTGTCTATTCGGTTTTTTTTCGGTTTAGTTATTCTTAATGCTTAGCCTGGAGCCTGGCACAAAGCAAGCTCTTAGTGAATGCTTGTTGGTTGGTCGGTGATGACCTGCCATCTTAGGAAGACACCTCCCTGACCCTTTTTCTGTTTCTGACTGATACCTAACACTCAACGCTTAGAACTTCCTTTCTCTAGCTCAAGACAGTGTGGTCTGCACAAAATTTGTATTTAGGAGACCTGATCTCCATTCTTAATTTATCACATATGGGACTTTGAGGAAATTCTTTCACTTCTCCAAGTTCTGGCTTTCTCATTGGCAAAATGGAGATATTTGTCCTACCCACTTCTTAGGGTTATTGTGAAGCTTGAATAAGATACTGTATAGTGGTTTCAGTCCGTTAATCAGTCATTAGTTTCTCCTATGTGCTAGGCATTGTGGTAATCGCTGGAGATTAAAAAAAAAAAGGCAAAAATGGTCCCTGCTCTCAAGTAACTCAGTCTAAATGTGTTGGGGGTGGGGGTTGGGGTGGGGGGGAGTGCTGTTGAACAATATGTAAATAACTGCATAAAGACAAGATATAGACAGAATAAATTGGAGGTAATCTCAGAGGGAAGAAGACACTAAGATTAAAGAGGATTGGAGAAAGCTTGTTGCAGAAGGTGGACTATTTTGGCTGAGATTTGAAGGAAGCCAGGAGGTGGAGAAGAGGAGGAAGACCCTTCCAGGTGTGGGGGGAACAACCAGTGAAAATGCTCGGATTTGGGAAATGGCGTGTCTTGTGAAAAGAATAATGTCTAGTGTCATTGGATTGCAGAGAACATGGAGGGGAGGATGGTGTGAGAAGACTAGAAAGGTAGGAAGGGGTCAGTTTATGAAGGTCAAACAGAGGATTTTATATTTGATTCTTTAGGTAAGAGGAGACCGCTGGAGTTGATTGTACTGGGGAAGGAGGAGAATGGGTGGGATATGGTCAGACTTGCTCTTGAGGAAGATCAATTTGACAGCTGATTGGAGGAGGTACTTTAGTGGGGAGAGACTTCAGGCAAGGAGATCAATCAGTAGGCTATTTAAATAGTGCAGGAGTCAGGGGATGAGGGCCTACATCAGGGTGGTGGCAGTTTCAGAGAAAAGGTGGTGCAGTGGATAGAGTACGTGGCTTGGAATCTGGAAGACTCATCTTCTTGAGTTCAAATCTGGCCTCAGACATTTAGTAGCTGGGTGACCCTGGAAAGTCACATAACCCTGTTTGCCTCAGTTTCCTCATCTGTAAAATGAGCTGGAGAAGGAAATGGCAAACCATTCTAGTATCTTTGCCAAGAAAACACCAAAAGAGGTCAGTCATGAAGAGTCAGACATGACTGAAAAATGACTGAACAACAAATAAAGAGTGAACAGCACTTGGCACCAGATTGGATATGGGGGGTAGTGAGAGAGAGTAAAGAGTTGAAGATGACACCTGGGTTGTGAGGCTGGGTGACTGGGAAGGTGTTGATACCTTCCACAGAAATATGGAAGTTAGGGAGAGGGCAGGGTTTGTGGTTGAAGCTCATCCCTGACTGCACTATCTCAAGCTAGAGAAAAGAAACTCTGAGTGTTAAGTATCAATCAGAAATAAGAGGAGGAGAGGGGAGATATTTTCCTAAGATGGCCCCTCATCCATCCATCAGCCAATCCTCAAGCAAGAGCTTAGTACGTGCCAGGCACTCTGCTAAGCACTAGACATACACACACAGACAGGCAAACAAATGCAAAAATACCAAGTTCAGTTTGGGCCACGTTGAGTTTAAGACAACTACAAGCCATCCGTTTTGAAATGTCTAATAGGCAACTGGAGATGAAAGCCTGGAGGTCAGGAGAGAGGTCAGGGCTTGATCTATTGATCTAAGAATCATCAGTGTAGAGATGATCGTTGAATCCGTGGATGATATCCCCAAGTGATGGAGATGAGAAAAGGGCCCAAGACAGGGCCCTGGGGGACACCTGCACTTAGCGGGCATGGCCTGGATCTTTCACTGCAGAGATACTCTATTAAAAAGCTGTAATTACAGATGCTGTGGACTGACCATTAGATTTGAAGTCAAAGGAACTTAGTTTGGAATTTGGTCCTGGTACTTACTACCTGAGTGACCTTGGGTAAGTCACTTTACTCCCACTGGTCCTCAGTTTCCTCCTCTGCAAAATGAGGGGATTGGACCTTTGAAGTCTCTTCCGTAATCATTCTAAATCAATGGGAGACACTGGTAACCAAGAGTTCCCAGTACCATCTTAGTGATGTCTTCAGCAAGGAGCAAGAAAGCACATTGAGCCCCATGGAAAGTGCTCTAGTCAGCAAATCAGGCTCTTCTGCCTTTGGCTTTCTATGAAACTTTTTTTTTCCCCTTACAAAACCTTTCTCTTTGGCTTTACCAGGAAACTACAAACCTTGTTAAAATGCAAATAGTTCTGGATCTGCTCCATAATGATAATAATAGATAACATTTATATAAGCACCTTACAGTGATCACATTTGATCTTCACAACAACCCTGGCAGGTCAGTGCTATTATTATACATTTCATGGTGACATAGCTAGGTGGTGAAGTAGATAGAGCATCAGGCCTAAAGTCAGAAAGACCTGAGTTCAAATTTGACCTCAGACACTGGCTGTGTGATCTTTGGTAAATCACTTAACCTTGTTTGCCTCAGTTTCCTCATCTGTAAAATGACCTGGAGCAGGAAATGACAAATCGCTCTATTATCTTTGTCAAGAAAACTCCAAATAGGGTCATGAAGAGTAGGACATGACTGAACAACAAAAACTGAGTTACATGGCTAGCAAGTGTCTGAGGTCAGATTTGAACAGCTCTTCCCAACTCTAGGCCTGACACTCTATTTACTCTGTCATCTACTTGCTGTACAAGCTAATCTCTTTTTTTTTTTTTGGATTGGACAATGGGGTTAAGTGACTTGGGGTCACACAGCTAGTAACTGTTATGTGTCTGAGACCGGATTTGAACTCAGGTCCTCCTGAATCCAGAGCCGGCTCTCTATCCACTGCGCCACATAGCTGCCTCTTGTACAAGCTCAGAGGCCATCTAATTCAACCCTCTCATGTGATGAGGAAACTGAGGCCAACTGAAGTGACTTGCTAACGATGGTAAGCCTTGTGGGTAGGATTTTCCTAATGACAAATCCTGGTGACATGAATATAAGACCCAAACACACTTGGTCCCGTAGGAGTAAAATCAGTGGATAATCAATGCTTTTTTCTGCCATAATTGAATATGACCACATGCACCTGGAAAAGAATTATGGAAGCCAATCAATGGTCATTTACAAACCACATACCTGTAAGTAATGTATCCATTGTTAGGTTTAATTACTTTGCTTCATCAGCCTACAATTTACTATCATTTGTGGCTGTTAATGTAGGACAGGTATCAGCTTTACTGTAATGCTTACCAACTTGATTTATTCATGTCTATTTTCTAAAATATTGGCATTTCCAGGACATTCTGATGGTTTGTGGTGACATGGACCTGAATATCTAAACACATTAGTGGCTTGGAAAATATAAAACATTTGATTTGTTGTCTTATTTTCTTTCATTCATTAATAAATATTTATTAAATACCTACAGAATGATGGTAATACAGTGGATAGAGCACCAGGCCTGGAGTCAGGAAGATTCATCTTCCAGAGTTCAAATCTAGCCTCAGACACTTACTAGCTGGGTGACTCTGGGCAAGTCACTTAACCCTATTTGCCTCAGTTTCCTCATCTGTAAAATGAGCTGGACAAGGAAAATGCAAACCACTTGAGTATTTCTGCCAAGAAAATCCCAAATGGGGTCACAAGGAGTCAGACATGACTAAAATGACTGAACAAAACTGAACACGATGCTGAGTACCATAGAAAGGTCTGGGGGAGATAGAAAGTTCAGATAAGACAGGATCTGGACCCCCAATACATTTAAAGAGAGGTAACACCAACACAGATAATTATAATTATCACATTATGCGATAGTTGCATTAGAAAGGAACCAAACAAAGTATTCTCAGAGGCTGAAAGTTGAAGAGTGCCACAGACTCAGCCTGGGGAGATCTACCTTGGGGTTGGAGGGATGGGCTATAGGGAGTGGCCAAGGGAAGAGGGTGGAGACTGCCAAGGTTGACTTCTTTGTTTTCACTTGCTTTTTTGTTGGGGGTAGCTCCCAGCTATTATCCTGACCTTGGCCAAATTAAGAGAGCTGTTACAGTTTAGTGGTATTATGAAGATCAGATCATAGATTTCTATTTGGAAACAACTTCTGTCTTTGTCTAATCCAAAACCTTCACTTTTTGCAAATGGCCAGAAGGTACAAGCAAGCTGCCTGAGGTCACTCAGATATAAGTGGTAGTGCTGAGATCTGAACCTGGACCTTTGCTTCCAAATCCAGGGTGCTTTCTACTGCACCACACAACTTTGCATATTCCAGTGTTTCTTTCACCTTTTTTTTTCCTTCTTTTTGGCTTCAAATCCCAAAACTGAGGCAGAGGAGATGACTTAACTTTTTATCCTGGCAGGGACATGCCTGTCCTACCACAGCTCCAGAAGAAAATGATGAAAAATACTCAGTTCAATTGAAACCTAAGGCAAAATGGAGGCTGGAAAGGCAATTACTTAGGCTGGACTTGGGCCAGGACCCTAGGGTTAATGTGGAAAATATCTGGAAGAGATGAATGAGTATAAGTGGTTGGGACCTGGGGTTTTTGTGTCCATCACAAAATGGCACCTCGGCTGAGGCAAGGTGGCTGTCTCCCCTCGGTGGGGACGGTTGTCCTGTACTGAGGCAGTGACAAGAGTGCCACCTGCTGTGTGTGGCTTGGGCACCTCTTTCCAGTTAGTGGCTGGGCAGAAGGCCGCTTTCTTGGTCTGGCTAACTGAACAGAATATGGCTGGAGGACACAGACAGAGGAGCAGCAGCTCTGCGCTCCCTCATTTACTCAGGTGGCTTCATTAAAAATCAGGCCTGGCCTTCGGCCAAGAGCTCTCTCTGGGCACTTTCCCAGTTCCCAGGGCATGGTTCTGCTGCCTGTTCCTTTGTTTTTCTCCTGCTGCTGACACACTGCGGACAACCCCACCCACTGCTCCCTTTCCCATGATGGTGCTCTGCCAGGAAGCTTTTCAAAGGGGCTTTCTCAACTGTCTCAGGCCAGCCTTTGGTGGCACAGTCAGACGACCATTGTTCTGCAGCTCCGTGGGGAATTTCAACTGTTCCCACAACATAATAAATATAATTATTAAACCACCTTCCTTTCTCATCTTTCTCTCCCCCCTTCCCTGCACTTACCCCAACCCCCCCCCCCCCCCCCCCCCCCGCAACTCCTTTCCTTTATATTTTCCCCCTCTCCCTCTCCCTCTCCAGAGGTCTGGAAGCTGGTGCTATTGATAGAAATCCCAGCACCCCTCTGACCTTTTCTCACATGGAGGTGTAAGGGAGAAAAGCTAAAAATGCGCTCCATCACGTGCCCACTGGCTGGCATTTCAGACCCAGAATGCTTGTGTTTCTAACACCCCTGATAATTGCTTGTGGAGGCCTTGGCCATTTTACTCTTTCTCACTTCTCTCTCCTTCTTCTCCCCCCCCCACCTCCCCCCATAATACAGAGCACATTCCAGGGACAGAGTTTGCAAACAATAGGTTTAGTTTGCATGGATAAAGGGAAAGCAGATCCAGATATTCATCTGAAGCCAGAGCAGAAGCCCTGAAAGGTGGTGGCATGTTAAAGGGGGGAAGGATGGTATAAGACATTTTTTAAAAATAAAGAAAAATTCTTCTCTCTGTGACTTCATTTCATGCTAGAGCAGAAATGCCCAGGACCTGTGAGTGATACAAGTAAGTAGACCCCTGAGGATTAGGGTTAGGAGGTTAGCTAAGGTCACAGAAGGGCAGGATGTTTGGGGGACCTTGGCTACCAAATACCAAATCGCTTTGGCAGCTTCTGGTAAGCTGGGGGTCATTACTGTGCCTCTTCCAGACCGGCTTCCTCTTTGGGTTCCTCTGACATTCCCTCCTCTGGGAAGGATACCCTTGGCTTCTAAGTCACATTGTTCTGAGAATGGGGAAAAAAATCACGAAGCAAATCCTTTCGGAAAGTGTTTATTTAAAATCTTATTAAGGTTTATTTTTAGCATCAGTGTCTGCAGGCCCAATCTCTGGAAACAGAAGCTGAGAGTGAGGGTCCATTTACTCCAACTACCCTTAAGGAAAGAATTCAGAGGAAGAGTGGAGAACATCTATGTACTATAAATTTTCTTGCTTTCCATCTACTTGGGGTTGGAAGATTTCCACAAAATAGGCCAGGCCAACCCTGATAACACCCAGTGCCTACAATACCAGGGTAGTAGGAAGAGTTTTCACGGGTGGGTGTTTCCATGGCTCATATTTATGTAGGCTAGAGGCATGGATGGAGACAATGATGGTCCTGGGGACAGGTGCCTTGGCTCCAAATCCCTGACTCTGGCTCTCATTTGCTGTTTGATCCTGGATATGTGTCTCCTGAAACTCCTGTAGGAAGAAAGGAAGAAAGTGTGCATTTATTAAGCACCTACTATTTACTAGGTACATTGTGGTAAGTGCTAATGATTATCTCGTTTGATTCTCATAACAAACCTGTGCTATTATTATCCTTCTTTTACAGATGAGGAAATTGAGCCTGAGACTTTAGGTGACTGGCCTGGGGTTCACAGCTGGTAAGGGTCTGAGACCAGATTTGAACTCAGGTCTTCCAGATTCTGGGCCCATCATTGGTCTATCCACTGTGCCACCTAGCTGTGATCCTCAAAGAATCACATCTGTGTAGCTTAAGGCACACATAGTCCAACACCCTCCTTTTGCAAATGAGGAGACGCAGCCACAGCCTGGAAAATACAAAATGTATGGTTTGCTGCCTTATTTTCTTTCATTCATTATTTCACTCATTAATAAATATATATTAACTACCTACAGAATGCTGGTGGCAGCCAGGTGGTGAAGTGGATAGTGTTGGGCCTAGAGTCCAGAAAACTCATCTTCTTGAGTTCAAATCAATTATTAGCTGGGTGACCCTGGGCAAGTCACTTAATCGTATTTGCCTCAGTTTCCTCATATGTAAAAATAAGTTGGAGAAGGCAAAGGCAAAACACTACAGTATCTTTGCCAAGAAAACCTCAAATGGGGTCATGGAGAGTCAGACACAAGACAGCACTGTGCCTGGCACACAGAAAGCTTCACATAAATGTTAGCTATTATTATCTAAGGCAGGATTCAAACCCAGGTTGTCCTGGCTCCAGGTCCAGAGCTCTATCCCCTTCCTCTTTTCCCCTATCCCCAGTCTTACTGACTTTGCCCCAGCAACGTATAAAGAGAGGATTCCTCTCCCCTCTAAAAATAACTGATTGCCCTCTGGGGGCTTTCCTGGGGCTTTTTCTACCCCACCGAAAGACACTGTAGGCTGGCATCCCTTTGTCTAAATTCTGCCTGTCTGAGAGGACCTCAATTGAACTGAACCTTGAAGACTGGGGGCATGGAGATTTTAGAAAAGGGAGGCAGGGGAAGGGCCAGGAAGAGTGAGGAGGGCCTGGCAGTGAGGAGAGAAGTGCTGCAGGGGGCGTGGCTTGCTTCAGACCCTATGCCAGGAGCTGGCTTCCAGCTGCCAGGACTGCAGCATCCCCTTCACCTGAAGCTTTACCCAGACTGCTCCCCTCTGTAAAACTGATCCCTCTGCTTTCTCCCCTCCCCCAAGAAATTAAAATGATTTCTGCTTTGCTTTAATACCCTGCACCAGCATACCCTGCCCTCTATGGTCTGTGGGCTCAGGGGGTGGGCTGGGAAAGTGACAGTGACCGCAAGTCTAAAGAGGAGAAATGATGTCTGAGGTGATGATTCTCCCTTCCAGCCCACTCCTCCTCTGTCAATGTTCCTTGGATGGTGACTTCTTCTCCTTTATCTTTTTGTAGAATCTCAGGACTGGAAGAGCCCTTTGCAAATCATGGAGTCCAGGGGTGGGGAATCTGAGGCCTCGAGGCCACACGTGGCCTTCCAGGTCCTCGGGTGTGGCCCTTTGATAGAGTCCAAACTTCATAGAACAAATCCCCTTAATAAAAGGATTTATTCTGTCAAAGTTACAGACAGAGCATGGAGGTCATCTATTTGCGTCACAACTCCATGCGGGGTTGCCACTTACAGTTTAAGAGGTGCTGGAAGGGTCACCTCATGAGTAGAAAAAGTTTAAAAGGCCCTCATCTATTCCAGCCTCCTTCTTTGGTAAATAAGGAAACTAAGGCAGAAAAAGACACACCCATGTGCCCACAGAGAGTAAAGTCAATTGTCCAAGGTAACTGTTTTTACTACTCTGGCATTCCTCCCAATCCCAGTAGAAATCTCTCCTAGCTTCAACTTCCTCAAAGTATGGCTTAGGTGCCACTGCCTCCAAGAAGCCTTTCTTGATCACCTCATGCTAATACTCCTCTGTCCTGAAAAGACTACTTTATGTTTCTTCTGTAAAAATCTTGCATATGCATATCTACGCACTGTATTTGTGAGAAGCAGGGTGTTGTAATGAATGTTGAGCCAGTCTTGAAGCTAGGAGGACTTGTGTTCCAATCCCACCTCTGACACGCTGATATGTGTGACCCTGGGCAATGCTCTAGGATAGTGATGTCAAACTCAAACAGAAATAGGGACCACTATACATACGGATCCCTGCAGGTGGCCATCTCTAGTTTTCCTGATCTATATTTGGCCACTGGACCCAGATAGCTCTGGAGGCCAAAGTGAGGCTGGTGACTTTGCACAGCGCTCCCTTATTTAAATATGATTCACTTGCAAGTTATGGCATCATCTTCCTGATGTTATGATCCCCTTTGAGAACAACAGACAAACCATATAACCACATATATCCCTGCAGGCACACATTGACTTAAAGAATCACATATTGATATTATCTATGTTTTATTGTATTTTTATTTATGTTGTTAAATATTTCCCAATTACATTTTCATTGGGTTAGGAAGCACTCAGGAGTGTTGCTGGCCACCTGTGGGGATGCCAATGGATATGTTTGACCCCTCTTGTGGATTAAAAGTTTCAGAGAAAATGCTAACCTGCAGTGGAAGAGGGAGTTTCCTCACTGGGGAATTCCCTATGCAGTGCCAATGAAACTGTGCATCCAATACCTGTCCCTAGCCTATTGAAGAAAACAAAACAAAACAAAACAATAGAACAAAAGATACTTGAGGGCAGGCACTAATTTATTTTTTGTCTTTGAATATCCTCAGAACCTAGTATAGTGCCTGGCACAGAGGAGGTAATCAATAAAAGCTTGTCCAATTGCATTGAATTCAAGATTCTATAAGTCAAAAACAAGTCTATAAGTAATTCGAGGGAGGGCTGGAATTTTGGAAGGATACGGAATGTGCCATGCTGGGCAGGGTAGGGCCATGGAGGGCAGGTCTGTTCTAGCCAGGACCATATAATGCAGGGGTAAAATTACTAAAGTGTGAACCAATGGAGTGGAATGAGTACTGACTCTGGAGTCAGAGGTTTGGGGTTAGAATCCTGCCTTTGATAATTACTCTCTGGGTGATCTTGGGCAAGCCTGAGCCCTGGGTCTGTTTCTTCTTCCATAAAATGAGGGGTTAGACAAGATGGCCTCTGTGGTCCCTTCCAGTTTAGCTCACTGAGTTTTGGTGTAGGCTTCTGTAGGGAATTGTCTGATGTTAATCCCAGGAAAGAATTGGTGGAGTGAGTGGTAGGAGGCCCAGGGAGTTTAAGAACATAGTCCTGCAAAGGCCTAAGGTATTTATAGTCCCACTCATTTCACTGGCTCAAAAATTGCTTCAGATCCAATGATTGTTGCCTCTTTTTGGATGTTGCTAGGGAGAAGCAAGCAGGGCCCAAGCCTAGCAAAAAGAGAAGATTGCAGCTACCAGTGGAGAAGGGGGGAGGGGGAGGGAGAAGGGTGGGGAAGGGGAGGGAGGAGGGCTGGGGAGCTATTCCCAGGAAAATAAAACAACAAACAACAACAGAAAAAGATAAAAAAGGAGCAAGTCTACACCCCCACCCCCACCCCTCCCCGGCAAGGCCAGTTTTACTTGGGAGCAGATAACAGCTCTGTGAGGGAAGGGAAGAAGGATGAAGACAGACCATATATCCATACTTAAGAGGCTTTAACGCAGACACAGTGGCACACTGGATAGAGGGCTGGACCTAGAGTCAGGAAGACTTAACTTCTTGAGTTTTGAGATTTGAAATCTGGCCTCAGACACTTACTAGCTGAGTGATCCTGGACAAGTCACTCAACCCTGTTTGCCTCAGTTTCCTCATCTGTCAAATGAGTTGGAGAAGGAAATGGAAAACCACTCCAGCATCTTTGCCAAGAAAACCCCAAATGGGCTCATGGAGAGCAGGACATGACTTGAAATGACTTAACATGAACACACATATCTTTTTTTCTCATCTCTCTCACACATGAATTCATGAATCATCTTGTAAGAGATGCATAAATACAGATACACAAACACACACCCAAATAGGTACAATCATATTAAAATGATCAGAGATAGAGAGGTAATTTAATATATGCTTAGACACATTAAGTGCTAGACCTGGAGTATGAAAGATGAGCTCAAATCCTGCCAGAGACATTCAATAGCTGTGTGACTTAACCTCTTGGTTCCCTTATCTCTAAAATGGGGCTACTAATAGCACCTTGCTCTCAGGATTTGCTTTGCATACCTTAAAGCATTATATGCATGTGAGTTACTACTATTAGTTTATATTTTATTATTGTTGGTGGTTTTTTCAGTCATCTGACTCTTCATGACTCCATTTGGGGTTTTCTTGGCAAAAATACTGGAGTGGTTTGCCATTTCCTTCTTCAGCTCATTTTACTGATGAGGAAACTGAGGCAAACAGGGTTAAGTGATTTGCCCAGGATCACACAGTTAGTAAGTACCTGAGGTCAAATTTGAACTCAGGAAGATGAGTCTTCCTAACTCCAGGCCCAGAGCTCTATGCTCTATGGAACCAAATAGCTGCCAATTTATATTCACAAATATACATTGAAGGAGTCTCAACCAGGCAACCCCAAGGGGCTGCTCTTTGGTCTATTGCTTTCTTTTTGGTAGAGTGGAGGCCAGAGATTTCCTGGTTGCCTTGTGATTGTTGGCTATCCATCACCCAGATGGGCTCTGGGAAACTTGAGGAAACTTTGTGGCCTCAGTTCTAGGCCACAGAGATCTGGAGAAAACCAGACCTGCTGACCTCTGTGATAGCAACGCAGCCATCCATTGACCTGAATGCTAGAATGCTGGACACAGCCCAACAGGCATCACTTGACTTAGTGGTGAGAGAGTCTAAGACCCACGTGCTCACCCACATACACACAGAGCATTGTGTAAGGAAGAGAGCGTAGGACTTGTAGACAGGAAGGTCCTTGCTGTTTCTCATACGGAATATTCCATCTCTGTGCCTTTGAATAGCCTGTCTCCCATTCAGTTCTTCCTGACCGTTGTCATTTCTTAGAATCTTTATCATCCTTTAAGGCTCAGCTCAAGTATTACCTGGTACATAAGATGTATCCAGACACCTCTCTTTCTCCCCCAGCCCCCTCCCCCCAAGTTATTATTGCCTTCCTGGTAGCCTGGGCAATTTTCTAAGATTATAAATTGTAGACAAGGTACTAAGCTAGGCCTACGTTACTAAAAGGAACTTCCTTCCCATATGATCCTTACATTGATGAAATCAGAGATCTGGTTTGAAAAAAATGCCTTTGTACATTTATCTCCTCTTCTCCCTTCCCCCCCAAAGAGAATGTAACCTCCTTGGGGTCAGGAGCTTATACTTTTATCTTTATATTCCTGGAGCAATGCTTGGCACATAGTAGGCACTTAAATATTCATTTAAATCTTGCCCCAAATGTAGTAGAGAGACAGTCCCTGTCCCCAAGGAGCTTACAATCTACTGTGGGAGACAACATGCAAACAAATATATAAAAAGTGAGCTATATACAGGATAACTAGGAAATAATTAAAAGAGAGAAAGAACTGGAATCAAGAGGGACTAGGGAAGGCTTCCTATAGGAGGTGGGATTAGAGTCAGGAAGACTGGGTTCAAATCGCCTCAGATACTTAATCGCTTTTTGACACTGGGTTAGTCACTTGACAGCTCTGTGCCTCAGTTTCCTCATCTGTAAAGTGAAGGGTTTGGCCTCCATGCCTCTGAGGTCCCTTCCAGTTTTATAGCTCTGATCCTATAATCCTAGAACCTCTGGGCTGTGTGACCGTGACTAAGTTTTTACATTCTCTTGAGCCCAAGAATCCTCGTCTCTAAAATAGAACTAATCATACCTTCAGTACCTACCTTGCAGGATCTCTGGGAAGAGCACACAAGATAATATTTGTAAAGAGCTTTGGATACTTTAAATCACTATGTAAATATCAATTATTATTATTAGTGACTTAATATATGAAAAATATTTGGTAAAAGTTAAGGGTTCTATAAATGTCAGCCAATATTATCAAAGATGTGTGGATACCTAGAGATGCATTTCTCATCCCTAGCTAATAGGCAAGAAAGAGCCAGTGGGTTGATAGGTGGGAGAGTTTGTGGGCTTGGTGCCCCCTGAAGAAGAGCCTCTCAGGATGGGCATAAATATTGCCTACGTGATCTTTACCTTGCTTGGCTCCCCCACCACAAGTGAGACCCCTGTCTTCTGTAAGAAGTCTGCCTGTTTGCTATGAACAAAAATGACAGGTGGGTGGGGAAGATGGGGACTGGGTGGGAAGTGGAAAGGGAGAGCAGTAAGCGTCCTGCCTGGAGGATGCTCTTGGTTTTTTGCATTGTCAGTTTTGATACCATGTAGAAATGAAAAATAAGAGCAGACCCACTTTAACAATATTTCCTCCCAGTGCACTGTGTACCCAGTCAGGAGGCCTCTGAATGCAGAAATATGTTCTCATTATTATATAATAATATAAAAAGATAATGCCCTTCTTCCCAGAGGAGCCCAAAGCACTTTAGTGACTGCCTATTCAGCTCAAGCGAAATGCAGCCCTGGCTGGGAGGGGTGAGTGGAGGATGCCAGCTGGCCCTGGCTGACGGGTGCAGCAGTGTTAGCAGCAGCAGCAAGAGCAACAACAGAAACCAGAGAGCTGCAGCTGGTAGAGCTTTGGGAAGATAGGGATCCTAGGAAATGAGCTGCCTGGCACCTGAGCTGCACCCTCGGAAGAGCAGCCTGTCAGCATCGGGATAAAGGTTGTCCACGAAACCTTTCCCTTGCTAGGCTCCTCGCGTTACAACAGAGGCCCCATCTTCTACAAGAAGTCCATATGTTTTGCTGCGAACAAATGTGAGAGGTCCCTCATTGAAACATTCCATGAGGTCCTGTAGTGCATAGAATAGGACCATAAAACCTTAGCATTGGAGCTGCAAGAGCTGTTGACAGCTACCTAGTCTAACCCACGAATTTTAAAAATGAAGCAAGTGATTTACCCAAGGTCATGGCCCCTGGTGATATGATAGATAGAGCACTAGACCTTGAGTCAATCAATCAATCAGCATTTATTTAAAATCTATTTATTTTAAAGTGCTTATTATATGCTAAGCCAGGCACTGTGCTAAGCGCTGTGGATACAAAAAGGCAAAAGACAGGCCCTGTCCCCAAGGAGCTTACAATCAACTGGGAGAGACACCATGCAAACACGTATATAAAAAGTGAACTTTATACAGAATAAATAGGAAATAATTAATAGAAGGAAAGAACTAGAATCAAGAAGGACTAGGGAAGGCTTCCTATAAGAGGTGGGATTTTAGTTGGGATTTAAAGGAAGCCAGAGATGTCAGTAGTTGGAGCAGAAGACAGAGAACATTCTAGGCATGGGGGACAGCCAGAGAAAATATGTGGAACTGAGAGAGGGAGAAGAGGTCAGTGTTACCGGATCAAAGAGTATGTGTACCTGAGTTCAAGTCTGGCCTCTGCCACTTGACACTTACTAGCTGTGTGACCTTGAGCAAGTAAATTAACCCTGATTGCCTCACACAAAAAAATTAATAATAATCAGTGTGTGTTGGGGACTAAGGTATAAGAAGAATGGAAAGGTAGGAGGGAGCTAGGTTAAGAAGGGCTTTGAGCACTAATAGGATTTTATGTTTGATTCTGGATGTAACATAGGGAGCCACTGAAATTTTTGAGTGTGGGGGCAACATGATAAGCACCTGAGCTTTAGGAACATTGCTTTTGCGACTGAATGGAGGATAGATTGGAATGGGGACAGACTTGAGGCAAGCAGAGCTATTAGCAGGCTATTTCACTAATCCAGGCATGAGGTGATGAGGACCTGCACCAGAGCAGTAGATGTGTTGGAAGAGAGAAAGAGGCATATTTGAGAGATTTGCAAAGATGAAGCTGGCAGGCCTTGGCAACAGCTTTCATATGGGGGAGGGGTGCAGGTGAGAGATAGCGAGGAATCTAAGGTGACTCCTAGGTTGTGAGCCTGAGGGACGAGAGGATGGTGTTGCCCTCTGGGAAAATGGTGTTGCCCTATAACATGGATGGTGGTGGTGGTGAGGAGTTTAGGGGAAGGATTATGTCCATTTTGGACATATTGAATTTAAGATGTCTACTAGACATCCAGTCTGAGATATCTGAAAGGTAGTTGGAGATGGGAGTTAGGAGGTCAGAAGAGAGATTGGGGTAGGATTTGAGAATCATAAGCAAAGAGGTGGTAATTAAATCTGTGGGAGCTGATGAGATCACCAAGTGAAGGAGTACAGAGGGAGAAGAGAAGGGGACCCAGGATAGAAGCTGAGGGACATCTACAGTTAGCAGGTGTGATCTGGAGGAGGATGCAGCAAAGGAGGTAGAGAGGGCGTGGTCAGATAGATAGGAGTTGGGAAGACTTGAGTTCAAGAAACTCAGTGTCTTGAACTTACTGCCTCAGACACTTGCTGGCTGTGCACGGCAGGTCATTTCAACGCTCTTTGCCTCACTTTCCTTATCAATAAAATGGGGATAATAGTAACAACACCTATCTCTCAAGGTTGTTGTGAGTATAAAATGAGTTAATATTTCTAAAGCACTTTATAAACCTTAAAATGATAACAAATGGTAGCTATTGGGCAGTTAGGTGGCACAGTAGATAAAGTGTTGGGGCCTGGAGTCAGGAAGACTCATCTTCCTGAGTTCAAATCTGCCTTCGGATACTAACTATGTGATCCTGGGCAAGTGCCTTAACTCTATTTGCCTCAGTTTCCTCATCTGTCAAATGAGCTGGAGAAGGAAATGCCAAACCACTCCAGCATCTTTGCGAAGAAAACACCAAACAGGGGTTTGAAGAGTTGGATGTGACTGAACAATTTTTTTTTTAATTACAGAGGCAGCAACTGACAGTCAAGGTCCTCTGACTTCAAATCCAATGCCCACATGGATTCTCCAATGCTTCTTATATGATAAGGAAAAGTCCCAAACACAGGTGCATGGGGGCTAGGTTCTGCTCTGTGGCTGTGGCCTGCAGGGGTGGCTTGTGCTCCACTGCAGAGCAGTCTTTCTCAGGTCATGGCAGGCGAAGGAGAAGACATTTCCCACCTCTGCATATGCTACCTAAGGCCTATAGAAAGCAGGTTGACAAAGAATCATGGGAAAAACAGGGAGCTTATTATTGATTAATTCAATTCAGTTGAGCCTGCTCTATGACAGGTACCAAGCTATGGGCTGGGGATGCAAAGGGAAAAATTAATCAGTTCCTGATCTCAAGAACTTACATTCAACTGATGGAAAGCAACATAGTGAATACTAATACGTCCAAAGAAATCTGGGGAGATCAGGAGACGCATCTCAGCTGTCCCTTAAAGGAAGCTAGGGATTCTAGGAGGTACTGGTCAGGCAGGAGAACATTCCAGGCCTTGGGGACAGCCTGAGCAACTGAGGCAAAAGAAGGCTGTCACAGAGGCATACTGTGAGTCTGTGGGAAATTGTCAAGAAAATGCAAACATTCTAATATTCGGATGGATGAACAACTTAAAAAGGGAAGGGATCATCACAATTTTTTTAAAAGGATGAAGTGAATGAAAGAGAAATCCTGCCACTATCAGGACCACAAAGAGCTGCCTCAGTATCCCTGAGATGTGAATCAGCAACCACCATGACCTTTTGTTTCTTCCTCTGAGCCTTCCTGGCTCTGACAGCTTCTGTGTTTCTACTATAACATCTCTTGGAGGACAAGCTGCTTTTCTTTCCCCAGAGAAGCTGCTCTGGTCACCTCAGGAAGTAATCCAAGTAGGTTTTTCATTGTTTTTTTTTGTAAGAGGATAGTTTTTTCCCTCTTTCCTTTTCACCTTGGTGTGACATTTTCCCACTGTCCAACTTCCTTGCAAGGGTCTAGTCTCTTCTTCTTTCAGATTTTGTAGTTGTTTTTGCATTAGTCAGTTTGCAGAAGAAACATGTATGATGCCACAGTATGGGGGAGGTCAGTGTGGTCTGGGAGAGGACTGCCCTTAGAATGATGTTGGATACAACTGTCTCTATGATGAACTGTTTCTACAGGTCCAGTTATATCAAATAGGGGTTGAGGTGAATGAGTCCTTCTCATCACGAAATAAGTCCTTTGTCTGTGAGGTCCACTACAAAGCTTTTCATGATTCTTCAGCAAGTTGGTAAGTCACAGTCAAGGTGGAAAATCTGGGAATAAAGAGATATCAGTGTCCTATGAAGCTGATGGATCATCAAAGGTCATGCATAGAGATGGGAAGTTTTCTACTGTAAAAAAGCTTAATTGCCTCCCATAAGGACACCTTTCCAGCCTGTTATGTCACTCAAGAACTCTCTCTCCATCTTCATAGTGGCCATTTTTTCCAATCTGGCAGATAGTTCATGCTGGCATAGCCATGAGAGAACGGCTTGGACCAATTTATTATGTGAGGCAGGGTTTTTGCCTCTCTGAGCCTCAGTTTCCTCATATAAAAATGAAGGATTTGGATAAGATGGTCTCTGAGGTTACTTCTGGCTCGATTTCTATGATCCTATAAACTTGTGAATGGAGGAAAGTATCCTTGTTCTAAACCACTGCCTCTTTGGTCTTGAAACAGCAAGTTCATGAATCTTCAAAAGATTGCTGGGGCAGTGCCTAACCAAAATGGCACCATCCAGGATGGTTACAGGACTTACTGATCTGATAGATCATCTTCCATTCATCATCCCCTTTGTATTTCTACCCAGTTTTTGTCTTTCCACTCCCAACCCAGAGGTTCAAGGACAACATTGGCCAATTTGGTAAATTGGACATCTATGAACTATTCCGTCAGGTTGGACAGAAGGTAGGGATGACAATCTGTGTTCTTTGGTCACAGGAAGGTGGAGGGCAAAAGGATAATGAAACCTTTTTCTTTCAGCTCTTTTCCAAGAATATAGCCAAGGTCTGTGTTCCTAGTCTGGTCAAATGAATAGGTCTAGCTACTTGGAATTGAGGTTTAAGAAATTGGGTTAATTGTATAACCAAATGGCTTACACAGTGGCAATGTCACTGAATGACAAACTCTCAGAGTTAGACAGGGCCTTAGAAACCATCTAGCCCAACCTCTAACTTCACAGAAATACCCTCTAGAAGTTTCCCAACATGTAGATGTCTGGTCTCTGCTTGAAGACTTCTTGCTAGGGGAAATATATCTTTTCTCAAGACTACCTGTTCCACTTTTGGACTAAGTGCTAAGAAATTTTAACTTACTATTACTTACTTTGAGCCATTTCCTCTCTACTCCCAGTTCTGCCCTCTGGGGCCAATAAGAACCAGTCTGCTCAATCTTCTGCATGACAACTTTTTAAATGGTTGAAGATAGCTATTATGTCCCTCCTAAGTGATCTCTTATTTGGGCTAAATATCTCCATTTTCTTCAAGAAATCCTCAAGTGACATGGTCTTCAATGTCTCACCATCCTGGTACCCCACTTCTGGTCATTTTCCAGTTTGTCAATGGCCTTTCTAAAGGACATTCATACCTAGAACTGCATATTGTACTCAATATATGGTTCTAGACAGTATGCCTCTTCTAATTTGACCAGGATTGCATTCAGTGCCACCTCCGTGCTCCCTCCCACCCATTGGTGTATCCCACCAATACAACCTAAGTTGTATTGACTCTTATTGAGCTTGTGACTTACTGAAATACCCAGATCTTTTTCAGACAAAGTACTCTCTGACCAAGACTCTCCCATCTTGTATTTGTGAAGTGAATTTCTTAAAAATTCAAGCGTAGCATCTCCTTACTCAGAGCTATCCATAAAGTCCTTTCCCCATGCTTAGAACCACAGAAACTGGTCAGAAATAGAATTCCAGGGTCCTCCAATATAAAGTTTGCACGGGGAGCAATTTTGCTGGAGGCCTGACTCTGATTCTGGGAGCCTGCAGTGCAGAGCAGACTGCAGTAAAACTCTTAGCTGCAGTGTTCACCTTCACAAAACTGGGCATTTGGGTTTCCTGAGAGGAGACAAGGTTTTCAGGCCACTTTTGGCATCTTCCTTGAAGGTCATTTTCTTTTCACTAGTGCCCAATTTCTCCACCATGAAGGAAAAAAAATTCTACAAGACCCCAAATGCACCAAGAATAAACAAATGTGCTTTTAGGCAGACGTGTTTTGATATCACATTCCTGTTCCATATTTCCAATCCACTGCAACTTCATTAAAACATTTATTAGGAGACCAAAGGGCAGAAAAAACCAGAACGTGGGAAAACATACTAACAAGGGTCAGGGCTAATGAGGTGGTCAGGAGGGGTGGAGGGAGATTGTGATATGCCCCAAAGTGAGCTAATGAGGAATGTATTAATGAAGGTAGCTCTGCAGTGGTATACTTTCCACCCTATTTTCAATTCAATGAATGTTTCTCAGATGCCCAGAGGGCACCTAGCTCTGTGGTAGAAAGTGGCTGTATGTTTGCTCCTGATCTTTGTTAGAGAAGTAGATTTAGCCTTTCCACAGTTATTTGGGCTTGACTTACATTTTTTTTTTATTGTTTTTTTTTTAAGGCAATGGGGTTAAGTGACTTGCACAGGGTCACACAGGACTTACATTTTTTAACTGAACAACTAATTCATCTAAAGATCTTGGGAAACCTGGCCCAAACTTTTGGGATCTGGCAGGAAAGCTGAGGCAAGTGAGGGATCATCAGTATATTACTCGCCTGGTGGAAGTGACATCTTGCTGAAGTGATGCTGTGTCTGGGCAGGCTTGAGTGGGATTGGAAGATCCTCCCCATGGGACCACCCAAGCTTTTCTTACTGGAATTCTTCCCACCTCTTGAATTTTTTAGGGACAAGAAGAATCTATCACAAATGGAACAAACCTCTGCTGGGCAACATGAGAGTTTTCAGGAAGTCCTGGAAAGATGTGATGAGAAATGAAGGAGACCTGTCACTTGTGGGTACAGAGCAAACCAATCAAACCAGAAATCACTCTCTGTTATTCACCCATGGAGAAAGATCTGGAGGATAGTTGCATAAGGGTACAAGATAGAAACACAAGTGTAGGAGATAGAGATAGACAGTGTGTGTCTATGTCCAAACTGCTTCCCATAACAAATGGCTCTGAAACTCTGACTAGAGTTTCCAGCTCCAAGCTGAATTTGAGGCATCTGTCTAATGCATAAGTCTGTATTCTTCTCCTGTTCAAATAAATTCAGTAACTCTCTGTTGTTTATGGGAGAAAACATAGTTCCTTGGAAAGTGCACTGGGTTTGGAATCAGATGACCTGGGTTCAAATCCTAACTACCACTTACAGTCCAGGGGAAAAGAATTGGAGACTTAGTACTTAGATCAGATGTTCCCAAACTTATTTATCCTACCACCTCCTTTAAAAAAAATACTCAGTGGCCCCCTGGAAATCTTTAAACCTTTAATAGTTCTTTCGAGACTTGAGTCATTTAAAAATATAATATAATATAATATAATATAATATAATATAATATAATATAATATAATATAATATAATATAATATAATATAATATAATATAATATAATATAATATAATATAATGTAATATAAATTAAATGATGCATCTTAAATTTAATAATTTATTGTAAATTTGTGGTTTTTTTCCTGTATTGCAATTTTGATGATGCAGTTTTGAGTCATGTAACCATTTAGTGTTATATTGTAAACAAGTCATTACATGAACATATTCCTGCTAATACATGCTAGACTTCCTGACAATTCGCTACATGCTCACCTGACAACACTTGCTTGTTAAGACCTGTTGGCAGACTTGACCACTGATTGGTTATAAATTGAATTTTATGTTTTATTTGGAAAATAATGTAATTACTATGACTTTAACTCTGTTACACAACAGATGAAACATGTACAAATGGCTTTTCAAAATTTTCTTCTCTTCTCTTCTTTCTTTATGCTTCTATAGCTCTCTTATTTTTATTCCAAGTGGGCCCCCCCCAATTGCACCCTAGCCTACTACTGCCCCCTTGGATCATTCCAGCACTGTCCGGGGGTCAGTTCTCCCATTTGGGAACATATGACTCCTAGATTCACAGCCCACTTTTGCCGTTTACAACCTATATCTGTGTACACGTAGGTAACTGCAATGCAAGGCAGACTTTGTAAGAAAATCATGACACATATACTCTGCGAGCTCTGAAAGGAAATTTCAGATGTGGAATTGAGAAGACTTGGTAATTAATTAAATGTGGGCCATAGGGATAGCATCAAAAATAAGCTGTATTATTCTTGAGTGAATTCTTTAACCCATTTAGATATCTATTTCCTTATTTTAAGATAAAGATATTTAAGATATTTCCTTATTTTAAAGATACAGATCCAATCTTTGGGGATTGAGTCATCTCCAAGGTCTATTTGTGCTCTCTCTTATAATCCCAAGTTTCAAGCCTGGATGACTTAGAAAATGGTGGTGCTGTTAATAGAAAATAGAAAACTCAGGGAAGGAGGTAGTTTGTGGTAGAATGCAAGCTACATGCGGGTAGAGGCAGGTTTGTTTTTATTTAGATCATTATATCCCTAGTACCTAACACAGCTATTTAATAAAGACTTTTTCATCCAGTCATTCATTCTTTCACTCCCTGCCAAGTCTGAGGTTTCTCCCTAGGTCTTTCCCATCTACCCAACCCACATCAAGTTGTGCTTGTTCTAAATGCCAGCTTTAAATATTTGCTATTATTCTTATTTTTACTTTGGATTATGTTTTTCCCCTACTCAATAAACTCCTGTGGCTCCCTATTGCCTCCAGGATCAAATACAAAATGCTCTGTTGGGCATTCAAAGCCCTTCATAACCTAGCTGCCTCCTACCTTTCCAGCCTTCTTTTTTTTTTATTTTTAGGCAATTGTGGTTAAGTGACTTGCCCAGGGTCACACTACTAGTAAGTGTCAAATGTTTGGTCAGAGGCCAGATTTGAACTCAGGTCCTCCTGACTTCAGGGTCAGTGCTCTATCCACTGTGCCACCTCGCTGCTCCTCCAGTCTTCTTACACCTTACTCCCCAATACATATTTTTTAATCTTGTGACACTGGCCTCCTTGCTGCTCTGCAGGTAAGATACTCCATCTCTTAGCTCTGGACATTTTCTGTGGCTGTCCCCCATGTCTGAATGTTCTCCCTTATCCATTCTTCCTAGCCACTTCTCGGGCTTTCTTCAAGTCCCAACTAAAATTGTATCTTGTAATGAAAGCCTTCCCTAATCCATCTTCCTAAGTAGTACCTTACTTCTACTAATTATTTCCTATTTATCCTGTATATAGCTTGACTTGTATATATTTGCTTATTGTATCCTCCATTAGATTGTAAGCTTTTTGAGGGAAAGAACTGTCTTTTGCTTTTTTTTGTATCCCCAGCATTTAGCACAGTGCCTGGAACATAGTAGGCATTGAATAAATATTTATTAATTGATTGATTACCAGAGATGTAAATATAAAAGTCAGCCAGTCCCTGCTGTATAGATGGTTACATTCTAATAGAGTGATAACACATTGGGAAGAAGTGTCCAGGGAAGGGAGTTTTCATCTGGGAAGTCACAGGGGTGGTGAGTGGAGTCATAGGGTACTTAATTGTCAAACCCTTTGAGGTGGGGGGTGGAGAGATGGGCATGCACAGAAAGTGACAGGCAAATGGCAAGATGTCCACCATGGATGGATGTAAAGCATTATGTAGGTCTTAGATGCTATAGTCTTAGACAAAATTGCAAGAGATGAGGAAAAAAGTAGGATGAAGGCCTTGTTGGGGGATAATATGTCATAGCAGGATGGAGTGAGTAGATAGAAACCTTGGGACATCAGGCCCAGTGAACAAAGAGTATGAGTTCATTGCCTGGGCAGAGAGCAGGGAAGGGGCAGACTGGGGAGGAACTCAGCTAGGGTGAATCTGAGGGGCAAAGGAAGGAAACCATCTGGTAGTTTCCTACTTTAATTAGTTATTGAAGCTAACCCTTATACCTGAAATGCATTTGCTTCTTACCATCTCCTTTGAATCCCTGGCTTCCTTAGAGGAAGGGTCACTGGCAATACTTCCATCATCACTTCCTTCCTTCAAAGCTCATCTGAGAAGCCACCTCCTATAGAAAGGCTTTCCTGATTGTCCTAATTGATAATACTTTCATCAAACGGATGGTTGATTCTTATGTATTTACGTATTGTAGCTTTCTCCCTCCCTCCCCTCCCCCAATCCCAGTGGAATGGAGTCAGGGACTGTTTCTCATATTGTCTTTTTATCCTCAACCCTAGTGTAGTGGCTTGTGTACAGTAGGGATTTAATAAATGCTCATTAGATCTATTGGATTGCTAACTGGGTGCTAAGCTCAGTGATTTCTTTTTATTGCATGAGTACAAATGCTACTAGTGCTCACTAAATTTCAGTATCTTTTTTTTTGCGTTCTGATGGGGCAATCAGGGTTAAGTGACTTGCTCAGGGTCACACAGTTAGTAAGTATCAAGTGTCAGGCTGAATTTGAACTCAGGTCCTCCTGGCTCCAAGGCTGGAGCTCTATCCACTGTGCCACCTAGCTGCCCCTAAATTTCAGCATCCCAATATAAAATCCTGGTCACCCTTTGTAGGGATGGCTCTGACCCAGGCTGAAATATGACACAGGCCGTTAGAAATTTGGAATTAGAGATGAAAAGGGCTCATGACAAGCAAGCCCAAGGTCCTGAACAAAGCACAAGGGCCAGGCAGGGAGGTGGAGTTCCCTCTGTGTTGCGTAGGGAATCTGAAGGAGAGTTTAGGGGACTGAGAACTTGGGCAAAGTTATGTTAGACCCCAAATTCTCTTCCTTAATTTACTTTGGTGACCAAAATCCTTCTGATAATTTCAGAACTTTTAGGAGATACAAACAAAAAAATCATAGCAAAGTTCATTTGGCCTGGTGAGAGAAAGTCAATGATTAACTCTTATGGAAGGGTTTTTAGGATTTTACCAGTGGTCAAAGGTACAACTAGAATATTTTCTCTTGGGGCATGTTTTAAGAAGTGTTCCCTCCCCCTTCATTCCATGTTTTTCTCCCTCCTCCTCCCTTAACTCAGGAAAGGCTGTGGGTGGGCATGAGAGTAGCTTCCAAGGAAAGGAGATTTGTGGTGATTTGTTTATTTCTTTCTTTTTCTCTTTCTTCCTTTTTCTCTCTTCCTTCCTTCTTTCCCTCCTCCCTCCCTCCCTTCTTTCCTTCTTTTCTTTTTTCTTTCTATCTCTTTCTTTCTTTCTTTCTTTCTTTCTTTCTTTCTTTCTTTCTTTCTTTCTTTCTTTCTTTCTTTCTTTCTTTCTTTCTCTTTCTTTCTTTCTTTCTTTCTTTCTTTCTTTCTTTCTTTCTCTCTCTTTCTTTCTTCCCTTTCTTCCTTCCTTCCCTCCCTTCCTTCCCTCCCTCCCTCTCTCCTTTCTTTCTTTCCTTCTTTCTTTCCTTCTTTCTTTCTTTCTTTCTTTCTTTCTTTCTTTCTTTCTTTCTTTCTTTCTTTCTTTCTTTCTTTCTTTCTTTCTTTCTTTCTTTCCCTTCTGCCTCCCTCCCCTCCCTCCTATTGGGCTACTTCAAATCTATACACTTGGAATTAAAGGACCTGGGTTCAAATCCTTGCTCTGCACCTTGCTCTTATCACTTATGTGATCTTCAGCCAGTCACCTCTGCTTTGATGCTTTCAGTTTCCTCATCTGCAAAACGAAGGGTTGGGCTAGATGCCCTCTAAATCTATCATCTTCTCCTTTCATTCCAAACTCTGAACAGGGGTGTCCCGGGGGGGGTGGTAGTGGTGGTGGGGGGGAAGCAGAGGAAACCAATAGACCCATTGCCTACAGGAACTATCTAAGAAATCAAGAGTCAGCTACACTTTCTTCATCTTGTGCAGATTTTAGCATCTTTTTGGCAGCTACTTCTATCTCATTGTCCTTAAATGCCCTCATCACTGTACTAAAGTATAGCACCAAGGTATGTGTGTGTTTGTGTGTGTGTGTGTGTGTGTGTGTGTGTGTATTCCACCACTTTTAATAAAGGTCTAGTGGAAAGGACATCGGACTCCCAGCATTGCCATTTATGAGCAATACCTTGGGTAAGTTCCTTAACCTTCCATTGCCTCACTTTCCTCATCTATAAAATGGGAATGCTGATACACCTACCCTATGGGGGTAGTTGTGAGAATCAAATGAGATGGTTCATGAAAAGCCTTTTGTAAACCTCAAAGCAGTAAGTAACTGCTAGTGATCCTTATTATGGCCCATATCTATTTTCTGCTCTGGAGATGGCTGAGCTTCATTTCCATGGCTTGTTTCTTGTTTTCTCCAATGATGGAAGCCCCAGGGATGGTGCTCAAGTCAAACTGGAGAACAACGTTTTAGGGCTGGGGCTGAGCCACACCCCGTTCTCACCCCACATTTGTGAAATGACTGACACCAAGCCCAACCCCGAGGGCCACTGTGGGAAGCAGCCAAGGTTTCCTTATGGTTTTCCAAGAGTTCTGGGCTGACTGAAGGATGACAGCCAGCCACCCCCATTTTAGAAGCCTAGCAAAGCCCAGGGAGCACAGGCATGGTCCCTTCTCCGCAAACAAGGCTGTCACTGTCTGACATGTCTGCAGGTTTGAAACAGCTCTTTGATAAAGCGCGTTTTCTTTATAGAAATGGGAATTTTCCTGAAGGAGCTCTGAGCTCTCTCTCTGTGGTGCAGTCTGTGCACGAGGGAGCTGAGGTTGCCCCCTGCTGAGTCCCAACAGCATGGCAGCTGGCTTGAGAAATTGTCCTTGCTGCTGGCCACTCATTGCAATTCCTCTCCTGCCCTGCAGCCTGCGTCAGTTTATCAGGAACAGCCCTCAGCAAAATGATATCATTGGGATAGCATGTCTCCAGGGTCCTCCACAATCCTTTTCAGGGATCCTTCCTTTTCTGCTTCAGGGAACCCAGTGCCCATGGCATTCTCTGGTCCCTAGCAGAAGGAAAACATGGGAAATAGATTTCAGGGGCTGCTGTCAGAGAGATGTTTAGGAGCAGGAGAACCTCTCTGATACTCTTTGGATCACACCAGTCACAGCACAAAGGGCAGAAGGAGTGCAAAGCTGGAATATTTGGGTACCATTGTGTTTGGTGATAGAAGATTGGCAGACTCTGGGGACTCCTCTGTAGGGTTAGACACACGGGAATACTGAACGATGAATGTGCTAACTCTTGCTGAGTCACTGTCTGCCAGATCTTATAGGACCTCACAAGACTTAAATCTGGAAGAGATCTTAGGGAATGGCTGCTATAATCCAGAATCACAGACTCTCAGAGGTGAGAAGGAGACCATCTAGATTAGGAATCCCTTCGGTAACATATCTGGCAAGTGGTCATTCAGCCTTTAGTTGAAGACCTAAACTGACAGGGAATCCACTACCTCCTGAGACAGCTGTCAGAGTTTGGGGCTGACACCCAAAGCACGATTCCTTTAATCTTTGATAAAGCATGTTTTCCTTCTGTTTCTTCACCTCTCCCACTCCCCAGGCATTGGGGTTCATTCATTTGCATCCTTTCTAATCAACGATGTGTCTGTTTAGAAAATATAATCTATGAACAAACCTCAAGCCCTGATGCCTCCTGCTGAAGGGAAAAGTATGCTTTATATCCTTTTATATCCAGGCAATTCAGCGGATGATCAGCAGGTGGCAGCAGTGGAGACCCATCGGAAAGCAGGTCAGCAGAGATAAGACTGGCAGAGAACCCCTACAGCTGACTCGTAGACCAATGACATTCCTAGACCGAAGATGGTGTCAGGAGCTCTTCAGAGAGGCAGAGGGTTGTTTCCTGGGGAATGTAGCCCCCGAGGAGCACGAATTTCCCTGGCTATGTTTTCCCAACTACACATTTTCTCTGAACACATGTCCTTTCTATGTGGAGTCCTCATATACAAGCCCTTTGTGTGAATGTCCCCTAGTCACATGAATTTTCTGCATTTCCATTTCCCTTAATAACTTAGAGAGTGGAAATAATAAAATGGATAAAACATTTATTAAGCACCCACTACATACCAAGGAGCTGGGAGTACAAATATAAGCAAGACAGGTCTGCCCTCAGGGAACTTACATTTGAATGAAGGAAGACAACATAAAAAGGAAGAGGCATCCTTTGAACCCCTTTATCTTCTTTAGAAGGAGGCTGCTTTAAGCATAGAAACAGTTTCTGGGTTGGGAGGAAAATAAACATCATTGACTATACACAGATCATGCAAAATTCAGCAAAATTCTTCCTGCTCTCCATACTTTCTAAAAGCTAGGGCTTCATCTCTTTGTAGTTCTTACTAATGGCTTGTGTGGCCAACTCTCTGGGAGAGAACTCTTCAGCTCGCCTCTCACCTCATTAGTGCCTTCCTAGCCACACACAACTTCCTTTCTCTTGTCCTACCAACTTCTTTTTCCAAGGCTTTGAGTCCTTTCTCTTTCTCCATTTTAAAATTCTTTTTTCATCTTAAGTCCTTCTCTTTCTCCTTCTCTGTATGTCCTTCTCTGAAATCCTCTGTCCTCAACTTTAAAAAAAATTTTTTTTCACAATTTCTTCCATGTATCCTTAAACTTGAGTCTTTCTTTTTCACCAAAGTTGGAGGTGAGGAAGTTTGGTTCAGGAGGAGACCTCATTTGCAAGGTAGGCTGTGGCAGATCAAACCTAGGTGCTATGACTCCACACTTAGTTTGCTTTCCACTCTAGGTATGTGGTGATCAGTAGTTCCTAAACAGTCCCCAAAATGTTGGGTGCGGTGCAGAGAGCAAACCAAATATGGAGCCCTGCCCAGGAGGAGATTTTATTTTCATTAGAGTGTGCTGGGTAATCACATATCTTTCACCTTATTCTCCTGTTCCTTCTCTTTGAGAGAGGAGTTCAGAATTGACTGGACATTGTTATGTGAAAAAGCCTAGGAAAAAAATTTAAAACTAGCTAACAAAAGAGTATAAAAAAGTCAAAAATAAAGCCAGTTGAATGAGGGGAAATGCAGGAGCTTAGTTGTGAGTGATATACAAAGGGACTGGATAGATTGGTTTATTATCCTTCATACTATACAGGAAGGAAGGCTGACAAGTCTGAAGGGCTTTCTGACCTGCTCTGCTCACAAATCACGCTTTGGGCAGGGGGAGGTGGAGAGAGGGCGTTCTTTCCTCAGTAACATTCAGTTTTCAGTAAATAGTCAGAGGATAAAGGAAGCAGCTCGGTGCAGTAGGAAATGCAGCTGAATCTGGAGACAGAGAGCATGGGTTTAAACCCAGTCTGTGCTTGACTGTGTGCCCCAGGGCAAGGGTCTTCCCCTCTTGGAGTCTCAGTTTCCTCATTTGTGATTATGGACTAGCTGCTGCCTTTCAGCTCCAGGTCTGTGGTTTTATGACAATGCCAACTCTCTTTGGGTAACCCTGTGAGTGTGTGTCTTTGTGCAAACCTCAAAATGGCTGTGTTGATAGCCCTTCTCCTGAGCTGTGTCCACAATGAGCCCATCACTGCAGGTATAAAATCAAGCAATCTGCAGTCGTCCCTCTTCAGAGCAAGTGGCGGAGTCTAAAGCTGGCTGAGGAGCAGATGCCAACTCTGCAGCATGAGTGTGCATTCTGAGAGAATCTCCCTCCAGTCTGTGTACAGCTCCTCAAGCAAAGGCAGGCTCACTTGGGAAGGAGACAGATGCTCTTTGCAAAACTGACTTTCTCAGCCTGAGAAAATTTTGTTTTCTTTTAGAATGAAGGACATTCTGAGCCCATGTGGAAATGGGGACTTGTCTTCAAAGCGGAGCCATAACTAGGGTAGGGTGACTAGGGTTTTGACACAGGGCTCTGAAATTTAGAGGGTGTTGAAAATACCATCCTTGGGCATATGGTCCCAGCCATGCCCACTCTACCCTTCCACCTCTGCCCCACCCAGCAGCAGCCAATCCAAGCACAGAAACCTCATGGTATCCTGGGCTGTAGTGGAGCTCCAGGTGAGATCCCCAGCCAGGCACAAAACTTCCTAATTAGAGCTGTGCTTTAAGGACTGAAAAAGAGGACTAGGTTCAGTTGAGAGACTTAGTTTGGGAGGCATTGGCCCTGATTCCAGCATGCTGCCTTTGTATTGAAGATATCAGCTGCTGCTCAAGTACCTCCTTAGTCTGCTCCCCCTTCCCCCTTCTACCGCTGTGCTTCCTAGAGCATATCCTTTTAAGCAGTGAGGTAGCACAGTGGACAGAGTGCTGGATGTGGAGATAGGAAGTCCATGTAGTAGAAGGAAGGGATGGGAAGGGAACAAAGGAGGGAGCTTGGAGAAGGCATACAGGATATGACATGGCCTAAACATGGAGCTTTTAAGGAAGAAAAAAAGGGAGGAGAAATGGAAATCGGCAATATTGGCCGGCTTCGGATGCCTCTGTGTTTTTCCCCTCCAGACATTTCTATAGGACTGAGATATTTGGGCTAGTCCTGCCCTTTGGAGATTCCTTTCCTTGACAGGGTAAAGATGACCCACACCCCCTTATGCAGGCCAGGGAGAAAGAGATGGGATCATCTAGAAGAGGAAGCAGCCTCTGATCAGGCAGCTGGGATTGAGGCAAAGACAAATCAAGAAAGCAGAGACAGCAAACAGAGCTGGCCTTGCAGCCAGCTTGGGCAGCCGGAGCTGGCCAGGATCAGCAGTGCCCAGCCAGGCAGGAGGAGCCCAGGAATGGCTGATCCTTTTCCTCCTGCTTCCCTGAAGCGGTGGGTGTGGATGTTTGAGTCTGAGCCCCTGGATTGTTCTTTCTTTGATCTCTCAGGTTTGGCTTGCTTTCAGGCAAAAAAATTTGAGTTGTTTGATCTAGGAGAAGCCACAGGCTGCCCCAACTTATGCAGTTATAATGCAGTGGCTGCTTTATGTATTTGGTTCAGTTATGCCAACTTTGGGTGGTGATTGTACCCCATTGAGAGGCAGCAAGGACAGAAAAAGGAGCAGGGGCTGAGGCAGAGTCGGATTGGACAAGTGCACATATCTAAAACCTTAGACCAACACATCTACCACTGCTACCCACAAAGGGCATGCGAGGGAAGGGAGAGAGGCCAGAGCTCCCAGTCATGGACAGTTTGATGCTACCTAAGAGCGCCCTCTGGTGTATGGCAGAGCGCATAACTGCTGGGGAAGTATGAGATTGGTAACGCTGTTTCTGTCACTGGATTGAGCCTGGTCAGAAGCATCCCCTAGTAGTTAAAATAGCAAAGGACCCCAACGGAGTAATAGAGACTATTTTCTTTCTCTCTTACAAAAAAGAAAGCAATAAGAGCACTGGTCCTTGAGATACACACATATACACACACAAGCACACACATATACAAACACACATGAGCACAAACATCCATAAAAACATACAAGCACAAACACACATAAACACACACAAACACAAACACTCACACACCTCTCAGCAGACTCTATTGATCCTTATGTTATAGTGATTATGAATAAGGAAAGAACTGATTAAATAAAACAATCAACTCACCCTACTCCACTTAAATAAGTCACAAGATGCCTTGATACCTCCAACAGGTGAGAACATTCTCAATCAATCAGTCTCAATAATAGGCTTTAGGCTAAACCTCCTTAGAACTGGAATGGCTTGTACCAGAATCATGCTCTGATTCACTGAGGAACTGTGTTCATGCCCTGGGATCATCTATAAAGTTTCAAGCTAGTTGAGAACCAAGGATTATGCCAGAGATTGGAGTATCTGGGGAACTCCAGTAAAATCCCATTTTGTAGGGGGAGGCAGGGCCCAAGGAGAAGCCTCAGCATTGGCCTTGGCCTAGGTGTCTCTTCCTCTATCCTTGGCTTACAATTATTCTCCCCTCCCCAATCCCTGCCTTCATACTAGGGAATTTCGATGTCCAACTTGATTCTCTCTCAAATACTCAGTTCCTCAACCTCACTCACCTCCAATGAGCTATTCCTCCACCCTACATCAACCCTACACACACAAAGATGGTCATGCCCTTGATCATGCCATCACCCTCAAGTGTATTACCTCCATTTCAAGAATTCTGAAATCCCCTTATCTGACCATAATCTATCAACTTTTCCACTTCTCTCTCTGCTTTTTCTTACATAACCCTACTCTTTATCCACGTTGTGACCTCTAATCCCTTGACCCCTCAATTCTTTCCGAGGCCATCTCCCCTGCACTAGCCACTCTCTCCTCTTTTCCCCATCTTGACTCCTTGGTGAACCAATTCAACTCTACATTGTTCTCTTGAATCCTGAGTCCTGCTCCTATTATTGATTATGCCCAGTCAAGCCTCAGCCTTGGATCACTTCTATATTTGTCACTTTCATGCCTACACATGTGTTCTAGAACAAAGATAGAGAAAATCATGCAACCATTCTGACTGGGTCCACTACAAATTTATGTTACCCAACTTCAACTGGGCCCTCACTGCTGCTAGGCAATCTTACTATTCCTCCCTCATCAACTCACTATCCCATTCTCCATAATACCTCTTCCACACCTTTTCATTCCTCCTTGAACTTCTCATAGCTCCCCTTTCACCCACTCTCTCAGCTGAGGACTTCACCTCATATCTTACAGAAAAAATTGGGGTCATTTTTCATGAACTCCTTTTTTTCCATTCTTCATCTCCCATCTTTCAGGTGCCTTCTGCCCCTCCCTCCTCCTTCACCACTGTCTAACGTGATGAAATGGCCTTACTCTTTACCAAGGCTGCTTGTTCCATATGTTCAAATGATCCCATTCCACCCTGTCTCTTCCAATAGATTGCTACCTTTTTCACCCCCACCATCTCACTTATTTTCAATCTCTCCCTGTCTACAGGCTCATATCTTACAGTCTACAAATCTGCTCATGTCTCCCTTATCCTGAAAAAAAAAACCCTCCCTTGATGCTTGCCTACCTGTTAACTATCATCCTATTTCTTTTTTTTTCCTTTGTAGCTAAAATCCTCAAAAATGTAGTCTATAATAGATGTCTCTACTTTCTCTCCTCTCATTTTGTTCTTAACCCCTTATAATCTAGCTCCTTTTCTTATAGGTCCATTGAAACTTCTCTCCAAAGTTACTAGTGATCTCTTAGTTGCCAAATCCAATGGCCTTCTCTCTTTCCTCATTCTCCTTGACCTCTTTGTAGCCTTTGACACTGTTGATCATTCTCCCCTCCTTGATATTCTCTTTCCTCTGGGTTTTTGGGACTCCATTGTCCTGGTTTTCCTCCTACCTATGCTTTTCTGGATCTTCCTCCAGACCATGCCATACATAAGTGTCCCTAAGGGTTCTGTCCAAGCCCCCCCTTCTCTTCTCCCTCTACTATTTCACTTGGTGATGTCATCAGCTCCCATGGATTTAATTACTCTCTCTATTTAATGATTGTCAAATCAACTTTCTTGCCCCAATTTCTCTGCTGACTCCCCATCTTGCATCTCCAACTGCCTTTCAGCTTTATTAAATTGGATGTCCAGCAGATGTCTTAAACTCAACATATCTAAAACAGAACTCATCATCTTCCCCTCTAAACCTGACCCCTCCCTTTCCTATTACTGTAGAGGGTATCGACATCCTCCCAGAGGATAATATGATCCTCCCTGTCCCTTAGACTCCCAAGGTAGGAGTCATCCTGGATTCATCACTCTCTCTCCCCCCAATATCCAAGCTGTTGCCAAGACCTGCTGATTTCACCTTTGCAACATCTTTCAAATTCGCCCTCTTCTCTCTTCTAACACTCCCACCATATTGGTGCAAGTCCTCATCACCTCATGCATCGACTATTGCAATAGCTGCTGGGGGGGCGGTCTGCCTGCCTCAAGTCTCTCCCCACTCTAATCTATCCTCCATTCAGCTACTGAAGTGATTTTCCTAAAGCCCAGATATTATCACGTCACACCTCTACTCAATAAGCTCCAATGGCTCCCTATTGGCTCCAAGAGCAAATACAAAACCTGTACAAAAGCTCTTTATAACCTAGTTCCCTCCTATCTTTCCAATCCTTTTACACCTTACTCCCTCACAGGTACTCTTCATTCCAGTGGCCTCCTGGCTGTTCTACAAATAAACTCTGTCTCTCAGTTCTAGGCATTTTTTCTGGCTGTCCCCCAAGACTGAAACTCTCTCTTTCCTCATCTCTACCTACTAGCTTCTCTTGTTTCCTTTAAATCCCAACCTCTACAGAAAACCTTTCTTAACCTCTCTTATTTCTAGTGCCTTTCCTCTTTTAATCATTTGCTATTTATTCTGTATAGATTTCGCTTTGTATGTATTAGTCTGTCAGCTCCAGGAGGGCAGGGACTGTCTTTGGTCTTTTTTTGTATCCCCAGTGCTTAGCACATTGCCTAGTACATAGTAGGTGCTTTTATTGGTTGTTTGACCTCTAAGGTCTATAATGAAACTCTCATGAAGTTTACATTCTAATAGAGGAGACAATATGTATATGCACATATTTATAATATTTACAGAATTAATATGGAGGTAGTTTGGGAAGGAAAGTGCTAGCAGGTGCCCAAATCAAGATTCCTCACACAAGACACTCCCTCTCCCAACTCCATACATTTTCATTGGCTGTCTCCTTATGCCTGGAATGCTCTCCTTTCTTATCTCTATTGTCTGGTTTCCTTCAAGTCTCAGCCAAAATCTGACCTTCTGCAAGAAACCTTTCCAAAATCTCTAAATGCTAGTGCCTTCCCACTATTGAGGGAATTTAGCCATATCTTGTTGGTACATGGTTGTTTGCATGCTATCTCCCCTGTTAGACAGTCAGCTCTTTGAGGGCAAAGACCATATTCTTGCCTTTCTTTATATTCCAGTAGTTAGCACAGTGCCTGGCACATAGTAGGTGCTTACTAATTGCATGTTGACTTGACTCAAGGAACAGCAAGTATAGCTAGATCATGGAGTGCAAGGAAGTAAGTAAAATGTAAGAAGACTGGCTGCTTCTGTGGTAAATGCCAGAGGAGTTTATAGTTGATCCTGGAGGTAATAAAGAACAACTGGAGCTTTTTGATTAGGGGAGTGACATGATCAGACTTTGGCTTTGGAAAAAATCACTTTGGCAGCTGAGTGGAGGTTGGATTATAGAGGAAGGAGAGTTCAGGCAGGGGGATCAATTAAGAGGCAATTGTAATAGTCCAGGAAAGAAGTCATGAGGGCTTGAATCATGGTGGTATCTTTGAGAAAGAATGGAGAAAAGGAAATGCATAAAAGCAATGTTGTGAAGGTAAAAAAGATGAGCAAGGTTTGGCAGTTGTGAGTAGGATAATAAAGAGCTAAGGATAATGCAAAGATATGAACCTGGGAGACCAGAAGGACAGATTACAGTTAGATAGATAGATAGATAAATAGACGGATGGATAGATAGATAGATGATAAATAGATAGATGGATAGATATAGATTGATGGATGGATAGATGATAGAGAGATAAATAAAGCAAGTATCTATTAACTGCTTCCTATGTGCCAGGCACAGTGCTAGTGCCAGGGATATAAATATAAACAAACAAGACAGTCATTATTCTAAAGAAACTTATATGGGGGAGAAGACAACACAAAAGATAAAGTGAAAGTAGTCGAAAAGAGTATGTATGCCTGATTATGTGGTGTGGAAACGGCCAAGGAATGATATGGAAGTCTGATTTCTGCAAAGATATCAGGCAAATACCAAGATATCAGAACCTATTATCCCAGGGGAAGTGTCCAAGCTTCCATTGGATGCTGGCTAGAATTAAGGAGGCTTTGTGTGGATTATGATACCCCCCAAACGGGGGAAGTTCCAAAGAGGAGTAGGTTTTAGGGGAAAGATAATGAAATCTTTTTGCCATATGGTTTGTTTGGGATTGGGAATTCCAATTGGAATTTCAGTTTGAGTTGTCCAAAAGATAGTTGGTGAAAACTAACTGTTGCTCAAGAGAAAAAGTAAGACTGGATATATAGATCTGGGAATCATTTTCATGGACATGATTATGTCATCTATGGGAGTTGAACAGACCACCAAGTGAGATGGAGGAAAAAAGAGAAGAGGACACTGTGGGTGTCTTCCCGCCTTGGAGGATACCCACAGTGAGTGAAAATGATATGGATGAAGAACCCCAATTAAGTGCGCTTTCTGCCAAATTATGCTATGTTTCCAAGAAACATGTAGAATTTTTCAATCTAGCTATCTCTGAACCTTGCCATCCACCCTACCACCACCATCTTAGGATTTACAAGTCTTTCTATCTTCCCTGTAGCTTCTTTTTAGTATTTTCTCCCTTGATTTCTCCCTTGAGTTTCTCCCTTGACTTTTTTTCGTTCATTCATTCTTTGTTCATTCGTATTCCTTGATATTAATTCAGTTCTTTTCTAGCCACAGATCTGGCCAGCCAACTGCTCTATCTCAGGCTTTTAGAAGCTGTCCTTCAGTTCTAAAGTATGGAATAAGAGGCTGGCATTTATCCCTTAGAATCTCTCTCTGCACTGAAAATCAGGCCCTTCCACACAGTTCTCAGGCTTCAGAAATGTCTTGCCTTGTATCTTTAAAACTGCCCAGACTGGGATAATCTTTTTTTTTTTCTGGCTTATGCTCTTTCCTGCTAGATCCGGAGGGTAGAGATCACAGTTCACCTGCCAGAACTCCAGATTTCTTTCCTTTCCTCCTCTCACCAACTCTGCTCAGACCCTTACCCCTTATGTAGGTATGGGACATTGACCTCCACCAATGAGAAGAGAATCCCATACTAATGGGCTTTGGGGCTTGGGTTACAGATAATTAAAGAAATTTGCTAGAAGAAGTGATGGGGAAAAAAAGTGAATGGGATCTTAGGCTGCATTAAAAACACTGTATCCGGAGGGAGACAGGTTAATGTCCCACTGTTTTCTGCCTTTGTCAGATTACAACTAGGCTATTACAGCCAGTTCTGGGTGGAATATTTTAGGGAAGACAATAATAAACTGGAAAGAGAGCAGTAGAGGATGATTAGGATGATGATGATGATGATGGCAGTCATGCCATCTAATAACTCATACTTGCATAGCACACGAAAGTTTTCAAAGCATTTTCTTCATAACTCTCCTGTGGTATAGGTAATGAAAGCTCCATTATCCCTATTTTTCAGAGGAAAAATTGGAGCTCCTACAGACCAATGTTCTCCTCAAACATTGGTGATCACTCACCTAATGGTTGTCAGAAGTAGGAGATGAATCCCGATCTGTCCTGGCTAGAACAGTCTTTGCACTAAAGGAAATGGAGGTATTTAGTTTGAAGAAAAGAAGTCTTAGGAGGAATCTGACAGCCATTTTCCAAGTATTTGAAAGGTTCTCTCAAGGGAAAAAGATAAGACTTATTTATATTGGCCCTGGAGGGCAGAACTAGAAGAAATGGAATAAAATGGAAGCCACAAAGAGCTAGATTTAGCTTGATATGATGGGGATGATAATAATTATAACTGACATTTGTATAGCACTTATGATGGGCAAGGCACAGAAGTTACAAATATTACCTCCTTTGATCCTCACAACAGCCCTGGGAAGTAGGTACTGTGATTATCACCATTTTGCGGATGAGGAGACTGAGAAACAGAGATTAAGCAATTTGCTTAGGGTAACATCCCTAGTAATTGGCTGAGAATCTTGATTCTGTACTCATGTCTTCCTGGCTCCAGGCTCTGTGCTCTGTCACTGCAGGCTACCTCAAGAGGTACTGGGCTTCGCTTCACTGGAAGTCTTCAAGCAAAGGTTCAATGGCCATTTGTCACATATGTTGGAGTAGGGATTTTGTTAGTTATTCATAGTATTAGACCTCCATCCAGGTCTCCTCCACCCAGAAATTCTTTGGCTCTGTGAAATGTGGGCAGGAAGAATGAGGCAATAAAAAGAGCCTATAAAACAAGAGAAATATTTAAATACGAAAAACCAAAAGGTATAGCTTTTTTCCCTTTTCCTCTTCCCATTAGGTTCTCTTCCCATTACAAACTAAACTAAAAGTAAACTAAATGAACTTCGAGTCTTTGGCCTTGGATTGATGGTTGGACACAATGACATTCGTATGCAATATCCCACTGCCCTCTGCTGTTCAGATATGATATAGCCATAATGTCATTCCCAAGCCTGTTTTTCAGAGCAAGAAAGAAATAGTCTGACCAAACGACATATGTTCAGTTCAATCAATCAACATTCATCAAGTGCCTATACATGCCAGGCACTGTGCTAAGTGCGGGGGACCCAAAACGAGGTAAAAGACTGTCCTTGCCCTCAAGGAGCTTACAATCTAACTGGGGAGACAACATGCAAACAAACGTAAACAAAGCAAGCTATATACACCATGTCACAAAAATTCATTAAGTACATTCTATATATAAGACACTATACTTACTGCCAGGACCAGAAACCTTGTTTGAGTGACTTAACTCTTTTAGCGTCAGAATTCCCACCCTAGGGCCCACTGGTCTGATCATTGAGATTTCAGGCAGCCCCCAGACATGTTTTGCCTGCTCTTTGGCTCTCTTCTCATGAGCTTGACATGCCATTCAAAATATCCTCCTTGCCCCTCTTTTTGGCTCAAAAATCATAATCAAATCTAATCTGCCATTATTCTTGCAAAGCGTGCATCAATCTTCTTGAGTGATTCCACTTGAGAACTCTATAGCTTTACAAATCAAAATATCCCTCCTTGACCAACCTCCCATACCTACAGGAGCGTGCTGGAGCCAGCTGCGACCAGCTTGGACCAGCTCTCAAGAGCCCAAGTTTTCACTTTGAGCACTTACACTTCAGAATCCAGCACTACAAATCAGGACTTGATAGATTGCTTTTGATTGTCTAATCTTAAGAAAGTGATGGAGGAAAGTATGAATAATACAGATTAAACTAAAAAGTGTGTCCTATGACATTGACATTTGCCAACATCCCTCTGCACCAATGCATTGTCTCTCTTTGTTGGAATATCAGCTTCATGGGGTGGAGATTTCTTAATTGTATTCCAGTGTTTAGTAGAGAGCTTGGCACATAATAAAAGCTTCATGAATACTTATTCATTCGTTCTTTGACATGTCCAAATTCTACTTAAAAATCTAATAGAGAGCAGATGATATGTATGCAAGTGAGATAAAAAGTAGAATGTGTGATAAGTGTAAAAGAGATATCCAGATAAGACGTATGGGAAATTTGAGGAGAAAGATCACTTTCAGTCAGAGCCATGGCTAGGATGGGGTGATGGGTAGCTTGTCCAGGGTACCAACATTTAGTGGGGATATACTTCCTTCTCAGGGAAGTGCCCCCAAATCCTCTAAAAGCCCTGTGCCACCTGGTAAGACTGCTCTCTCCTCTTTGTTGCCACTTTTTTTTTTAGGCAATTGGGGTTAAGTGACTTGCCCAAGGTCACACAGCTAGTAGGTGTCAAGTGTTTGGTCTGAGGCCAAATTTGAACTCAGGTCCTCCTGACTTTAGGGCTGGTGCTGTATCCACTGTGCCACCTAGCTGCCCCATGTTGCTACCTTTTGAGAGTTATTATCTCTCTGTTCCTCTGATAGCTCCTTCCCTCACTGATCCACTATGGAACTTCATTTCTCCAGGATAAACTCCAGAATCAACATGAGGATGTTGTACCCCAGAAGTGAAGGAAGGAAGGAAGCATTTATTAAGTGCCTAACTATGCCAAGCATTTATGAAGTGCCAACACATGCCAGTATTATCTCATTTGATCCTCACAAAAACCCTAGGAGAGAGGCACTCTCTTATCCCCATTTTTACAGTTAAGGAAACTGAGGCAGACAGAAGTTAGGTGATTTGCCCAAGGTCACACAACTAGCAAGTGTCTGAGGCTGGAGTTGAACTCAAGTCTTTCTGACTCCAAGTCCAGACCTCTATCCACTATGCTACCTGGCTGCTTAGGTGCCTTAGCCATGCAGATTCCTAGGGGCAGTGGCATGAGCAGTAATAATGGTAACACACCATTTCTCCTCCTTTCACCCACTAGCAGAGGTTTTTGAAGACTCTGACCCTTTCTCTTCCCTTTAAACTGTCCCATGTTCCAGACTTCCTTGCTCTACTTTTGGTCTTTAAAAGCAGGCCCAGGAACTAAGGGAGTGTTATGAGGATAGAGGCACTCCCCCAGAGGAGGGAGAAATAATATAACTAGCAAAGGCCCTTGGTATGAGGGAGGGAGATGGAGTATTTCATGGAATCACAGAATGCTGGAGCAGAAGGGATCTTGGAGATCATTTGGTTCAACTTCTGAGTTTGACAGATCTGGGAGACTGAGATTTGATCCTAGTCTGGGGAGCTGAGGGGTAAAAAAACAAAAAAAACCTTTCCCATGGTCCCACTGTGAACTGGTAGCAGAGCTAGGGCTTAGAATTCTGATCTCCTTATTTCTAGTACACTAACTTCAGCCTACTTTGTCTCAATGCCATGGCTGCCCATCAAGTTGTTACTAAGCTGCCATCAGAGCTAGGAAGGTAACCGGTTCCTCCCCTGAGGGCCTGAAGGTCTCCCAGGGAGAACCTGTAGGAGGTAAGTTCTCAGAGAAGACAGATTTATTGCTTCATGTGGCTTATTCTCAGTCCTGCTTGACCTGTTTACAAAATAAGGGAGTTCACCTTTCCTGGGAGCAGGGAAAGGATAGGAGACTCTCTTCTTTCCTGATGCCATGCCTACTGGGATAAAATACACATGAAGCACATCTCCCTTTGAATACACAGATGCTATTACTGACTCCGGCAAACCGGAGGGTGTTTTTCTTATTCAATTTACCAAGCATCTATTAAATGCCTGCTATTTACATTAGTGTTATGTAAGGGATGATATTGATGTGTGGGAAATGTACATGGCATAAGGAAATTCTTTAATCCAATCAAGAATGAATAGTAACATATTTTAGATGGGATCTCATTCCACTGACGTGGGTAATTCCCAGTAAGGAAACACCTTTCAACCTTGAAGAAGTCATGGGTCATCAGCCTTTCAGAACCAGGAGGAAATAATGGGGATTAATTAGGGAAGAGGAAACATTACTGTTGGAGTTGCACACCCAGATTTCATGGAATGAAATGCGTCATCTCTTCTCTTGTCCATCATGATCTCTTTCATTCTCCTCCTCCACATACCAAAAAACTACTCTTTGTTCTGACTCTGTCTATCCTGTCCCTCTATCTGGTTTCAGAGGGTGAAGTGACCATCTTCCTTGTCAAAGCTGAACCCTTTAGCAGGGGTTTGTAACTTTTTGTTGTCATGAACCCCTTGGCCAGTCTGGTGAAGCCTAGGGACCCCCTCCTGCAGTGTTTTTTAAGTACATAAAATAAAGTCCATAATATCACAAGGGCAACCAATTTAGACTGAAATAGAGTCATTATTTTTTTTTAAGTTCATGGATCTGAGGTTAAGAAGCCTTGGCTTTCTCAATTCCATCCTGTCTCATCTTCTAAGTTTCTCTCTTTGAGTTTTTTTTTTTGAAGAGAGAAAAAAGTTTTATTTTATTTTTTCTTTCTTTTAAAAAAATTTATTTTATTCTGAACTTAAGAAATAAAGCAAGCATTTCTATAACAGTATAATAAAAAAGATGATGGCACATGAAACTTCAAATCTATTATGTACAACTTACTATTCCTATTAAACATATAATAAAATTACCATGTACATTTCCCCCCATTTTTCTTCCCTTCCCTCCTTGCCCTAGAGATGGCTACCATTAAACACAAATACGTATATGTGTATGTGTGTATACATACACATGTATGTAAAACCATTCCATACATACTTCCATTTAGGAGTTCTTTCTCTGGATGCAAATTTATAGTGGTCAAAATGACTTAGTGACTCAAAATTGTTCTTAAAACAATATTGCTGTTACTAGACACATAATTATTTCATGCAAGTCTGTACATATTTTTCTATGATCATTGAGTTCATCACTTCTTATAGTATAGCAGTATCCCATCACAATCATATACCATTGTTTTTTGCAGACCCAACCACATACTCTTTTTCCTAGCCCCTCTTTCTTTTCTTTTCTTTTTTAACCAATGGCAGCATTTGCAACAAGACAGGACAGATGCCTGGAGTTCCAATTCCGTGGTCTCAGAACAAGGAAAAGCTCATTTTTTGCTGTTGGGATCAAACGTGTGAATCTGGCCTTGTCGGCACAATCCTCCAATGAGAGTCACAAGAGCTGGAAGGGTCCTCAGAGGCTCAGAGGATCCCAGATCTGGATCCATCCATCATGTCCAATCACTTCATTTTACCAGTGAGGAGATGAGGCTGTGCCAGGGTAGAAGTGACTTGCCTAGGTTCATACATCTAGGAAATGAACAAGGTAGAATCCAAATTCATGTTGTCCTGATTCCAAGCCCTCTGTGCCACCTACCTCATCTGGTCCACCCCATACCTGAATGAGACACTGCCCTTTCTTTGAGGGCATCCAGTGAGGGGAGCCTGGATTTTCTTCTTTGCAATATCTATCCATCATGGCTTGTTCTGCCTTCTAGTGCCAAGCAGAGTATGTCTATCCAACTAGGCCAATTAGAGGGTAAGCTCCTGAAGAGAAAAGAGCTCAATGACTTGACTCTGAGCTGAACACCGTGCTTTACACGCACAGGGTAATTGTAATTGATAGTCATATCAGACAATGAAATGCTACCAGTGTCTTAATAGTAATAAGATATTGCATGAACATAGCTTTTTATGCTTAGAAGTCTTAGAGCTGAAAGGGATGTTGCAAATAGTAACAATTAGCATTTATATAGCACTTTACAAAGCACTTTAAAATATTATCTCATTTTATCTCCACAATAACCCTAGGAAGTAGGGGCTATTATTATTTCCATTTTACAGATGAGAAACCTGAGGCTGAAAGAGATTAAGTGACTTGCTTAGAGTCACATAGCTAGAAAATGTCTGAGACCAGATTTGAACTAAGGTCTTCCTGACTCCACACCTAGCACTTTATCCACTGTGCTGTCTAACTGCCTCAGCTATCTTCAGCACCTTCAGTTGATCTTTAGAATTTCATGGTTTCCAATCTTCTGCAAATACCTTTTCTCACACCAACTCTTGTCCGTCCATGACTATTCAATTTGTTCAGACCTGGTGTCTTTTGTTCATTTAGCCTTGCTAAGTGTTTCTTCAATATTTCTTCCTGTTGCCTGGAAAGGGGAAACAGGGGTAGCAAAGTAGTGCAGTGGATAGAGCATCGGACCTGGAATTAGGAGGACCTGAATTTAAATTTGACCCCAGATAATTACTACCTGTGAGACCCTAGGCAAGTCACTTAACCCTGATTGCTTTTAAAAAAGAGGGGAGAGAAGGGAAATGACTTACTTAAGGTTATACAAGTCTATCAGCACCAGGAGAAGAACCTGAGTTCCTCAACCACTCTTCCTTAGGACACCTTTGTGGTCACCTCTTCATTCCCGAGTGGCTCACGCCACTTTGTCTGGACCTCTTTTATATGCTTAACCCTTGGATTCATAGAATTTAGAGCTGAGAGAGACCTTTGAGATCCAGTCCAATTCCTCCATTTTTCAGATGAAGAAACACATCCACAAAAGGGAACTGACTTGAGCAAGGTTTGCACAGGTGAGAAAGGATTTCGGCTAAGGTCCTTTGACCCCAAACCCAGGGTTTTTCCCTCTACATCTCAAGTCCGTCTCAAGTACAGTGACAGTTGACTGGGGTGAACTTTCTCCTCAATTTCTATCCTGTGAAGATGAAAATTGGACCTGTGATTTCATTGATATAGGAACTCCCAGTGAGGAAGTTTCTCTCTCTCTCTCTCTCTCTCTCTCTCTCTCTCTCTCTCTCTCTCTCTCTCTCTCTCTCTCTCTTTCTTTTTCTTTCTTTCTTTCTTTTTCTTTCTCTCTCTTTCTTTTTCTTTCTCTCTCTCTTTCTTTCTTCCTTTCTTCTTTCTTTCTTTCTTTCTTTCTTTCTTTCTTTCTTTCTTTCTTTCTTTCTTTCTTTCTTTCTCTTTCCCTTGTTCCTTCCTTCCTTCCCATCTCCCTTCTCTTTCCCTCCATCTCCCCTTCTCTCTCTTCTTTAGAGGCAATTGGGGTTAAGTGACTTGCCCACGGTCACACAGGTAGTGTCTGAGGTCAGATTTGAACTCAGGTTCTTCTGACTTGCTATTGTGTCACATAGTTGCCCCCAGGAACTTTCTTCACCAGTGTAGTACGGTACCTGCTCTGCAACTTTTGTTGTTGTTCAGTCACATCCTATTCTTCATGACCTTTTGGACCAAACTGTCCATGGGGTTTTCTTGGTAAAGATACTGGAGTGGTTTGCTATTTCATCTTTCAGTTGTGCCTAAGGTCACACAGCTAGTCAGTATCTGAGGTCAGACTTGGACTCTGATCTTTCTGGCCTTTATGACTCCAGGTCCAGTGCTCTATCCACTGTGCTACTTGGCTGCCCATCTCTTAGAGCCTTAGAAATTTGCCTAGTACATTGAGATTTATCTAAGGGCAGATATCCAACATGTGTTAAAGACAGGATTTGAACCCAGGTCTTCATGGTTTCAAGACCTGCTCTCTATCCACTATGCCAAGATAAATAGTCAAATCTACTTTCCATTTTTTCTGCTCAGGTGCCCAAGTATGCTTTTCTATTGGTTCACAATTCCTGCCAATCTACAAGCCACCGCCAGCTGTGGAATCTTGGTGTGACTATACTGGTTGCTTATTCTATGCTTATTTAGGTTTTTCTCTGACTCACATCTTTGTGATGTAAACATAGGTGTAAACACAGCTGTCCAGGGAGACCCCCTTAGTGGTACAAAGTGAAGGGACCTTGTGGAAAGGGCACTGAAGGAAACTTGGGTTCAAATCCTACTTATCTCATTACTTGCTTCTATGATCCAAACAAATCATTTCGTTCTTCTGGGTTTTAGTTTTCTTATTTATATAAATTATATAATGATTTAAATAGTATATAATTTATGTAATATATAATATAATTATAATGTATAAGTTATATAATGAGATGACCTTTAAGATCCCTTGCTGATCCTATGATCCTATGCTGAAGTCATTGTATAATGTCTTATGGACCACCATCACCAAAAAAAAAGCCTCTTTTCCCCTCCACCTACTTCTCCCTCCCTCGTGATAAGGTGACCCATTTATTCCAGGATCTGTTCCTCTTTAATCTAACTCTTCATATTATTTTTTGACCATATTTCACTTTCAAAAAGAAAAAAAAAGTTTTTCAATGAAAGTGATCATTGTATGATTAATTCTGGAGCCTGTACCCATCCCAGCAATGGACCTTGGCTCTGAACCGCTCTAAAGACAACCAGAGCTTGGTACTCTGGCCAAGTCATAGGGCAATGAATGCCCCCCCTACTGCATAGGTAGGATAGCAGAAATAGGTGCTTTACCCTATTCAAATGCCCCGACAGAGGCTGCTGTCCAAAACAGTGAGTGCTGATTTAATTTGTAGATACTTTGTTCCCTCCTGTCAGGTTTTTAAGGCTGAACATGTATAAACTTTTAAGTGCTAATACAAATGGACAGTTCCATAATAGAAACACCATTATGGCCCTGGGCTAACTAGCACTTACTACCCCCCTACATGAATTCTCTAGCCTAGTCACTGCTCCCCAGTACCTCCAAGGGCCCCAAATGCCTACAGGACAAAGCCCAAGTTCATTGACTTGTTCATAGTTTGGCCCCAACTTATACCTTCAATTTTATCATCTATTACTCTCTTAGATGAACCCTCTACTCTAGACAAATTATACAATACACTATATCCTGAATACATCTTTCATTTTACTATCTCTAAGTCTTTGCTCATGCTTTCCCCTTTCTCAGAATGCCCTCCCTTTCCTCCATGACACAATCCTAGTTATCTTTCTTTCTTTCTTTTTTTTTTTTTTAGGCAATTGGGGTTAAGCGACTTGCCCCAGGTCACACAGCCAGTAAGCGTCAAGTGTTTGGTCTGAGTCCGGATTTGAACTCAGGTACTCCTGACTTCAGGGCCGGTGCCCTATCCACTGCACCACTTAGCTGCCCCACAATCCTAGTTATCTTTCCAAACTCAGCCAAATTCCTCCTCTTCTAAGAAGGCTTCTCTGACTTCTACACTGTGACTGATGTCATCTTTCTCTGATCCCTGTTTACCATATATTGCCTTAAATTTTCAGCTACATTTTCATGTGTATATATTTTATTTTCAGACCTGGATTATAAATTCCTTTCCATCAAAGTCCATTTTATATTTCTTTGTATCCCCTTGAATGCTTACCATCGTATCATGTACAAAATAGGCACTCATCGAATATTTCATTGGTTGTGGTGATGAGGTGAACACAGGTTTAGTCCAGAATAGAGAAGCCTGGGTGGGGGAGGGGAGCAGGGCATGATGATATTTTTCAAACGTTTAAGATTTATAAATTTTCACATATTTTAAATATATTAGGATTTCCATGTGGGAAAAGGATTAGGCTTATTGTGATGGGCTAAAGATGAAATAACTAAGGAACGATTATTTGAGCTTCTGAGCATTAATGATTTATTAAGCAATGTATGACAATTACACAGCTTAGCACTGGACCTTGAATAAAGGGGGAGACAGATTTTTATGCATTAAAAGAAAACAATTAACAGAATATAAATCAGGATACAAGATTAGGTGATCTGATTTCTAATTGGAAGAAAGACTATGGACTTTCCAAGTTGGGAGGGGGAGAGTGAATAGGTACAATTCCCTGAAATCAGAAAAAGAGATGTCCCACTTCCCCAAGTGTCTGTATTCAATCAAAGGAACATAGAAACAATAACTGATTGACCAGTACGGAGACAGTTTCCAGATAAGACATATGGGTTGCTTGAGATGTATAATTGTGGGGAGGAAAACTCCTTGCATCAATCTTTAGATCTGACTGGGTTTCTGGTCAGCACAATCCAGGTTCTTGGTTAAGGTTCTCTCAGCAACAGGTAGAGGTGGTCCAGCTTCCCAGTCACTCAGGGCTAGGTTCAAACAATGTAGTGAAGTTTTCTCACAATTCCCATAATTGAATAAAGTTTTCTCATAAGACAGAAATTGGACTAGACCCATAATTAAATAGGAAGGGAACTGAGCTGGAACCAAAATTGAGTCTCAAGATAGAGTCAGTGTGGTTCACTCAATTCCCAATAATTATCTCATTATTTTACTTGCTCCCAGTGGGCAGAACTGGAAGCATTGGGTGAATATTTCAAGGAGATAGATTTCAACTTAATGTAGGGGAAAAGCTTCCTTATAGTTAGTGATGCTCAAAATTGGAATGGGTTGCCTTAGAAGTAGTAAATTCCTTTGAATCTAGAGGAGGCTGAATGACTCATTGAGGATATTGGAGATGGGATTCCTGATCGGGGAAGGGGTTGGATGTCATTGCTTTTGGTTGAAAATTTGGGAATTTCTTCTAAATCATTGTAGTCTTAGGACGCTTGGTTTCCTGCTGATTCTAATGAAATTTAAAATCAGAGCTGGTTTTTGGCCCTCAGCCAAGTTTTCAATCAACCAACAAACATTTACAACTGAATGGTAAGTACATAGGATTGTAGAATCATAGGTCTAGACCGGGAAGACATTGAGAAGCATCTGCTCTAAACTCCCCAGTTTATGGATGTAGACCCTGAAGTTGATGGAGGTTAAATGAGTTTCCCAAAGTTACACATGTGATAAGTGACTTTCCCAAGGTCCCACGTGTGATTTGAACCCCAACCTTTCAAATCAAGTCAGTGATCTTTGCCTTATACCAAGCCCTTCAAGTCAGCTCTGAACAGTGATGGTCTCGATAGCAGTCGATGGTGTCTGTGTGCACAGTTCATGAATAAGAAGTTATGTCATCCATGTATCACATCAGAGGCAATGGCCTTGAGTAATAGTAACCAGTGCTCAGACCCAGCCATCCCACTGATGTTCTATTGACTTACCCTCAGGCCATCAGCTAGCCAAACCAACCAGGCAAAAGGGACCCATGTGAAACAGAGTAATTAGGAGAGTAATGAGAACAGCCAGTGAAATACTAACACAGTTAGCTCTTAAACCTATTCTTTTAATCAGTGATATAAGTTAGCTCTCCATCCTAGATGCAGATGTCACTCCTAATAACACTTTGTGTTGATCAAGTGCCTTTCTCCTGAAAGGGCATCACAGTAGCCTCACAATATCTTGGTCAAGCAGGCATTGATACTCCCATTTTACAAATGGAAAAAAAAATCAGTATATCTCTGGTCAGTTATGTGGGAGTACATCAGATCATTGTGACCATTTCCAGTACTAGGAGCTCCAGTCTCCTCTCTCCTCTCTAATAAGACAGTAAGGAGTCTGATCAGAGGCAAATAAACATGAAACTATCAACAGTTCACAATCTGTGGCTCAGACAGGCTCAGCTCCCAAGTGAGGTAGTTCGGAAGGGAAATAATTAACCCCAACCACATAGGGTATGGGTGGGGCATTGTAGGACATAGTTTGAAATGCTCTTGGTTCATGTCTCCTTTGTCTTGTCAGAACCATGGCAGGTGGTCAGAGTCCCAAATTCCACTAGCATGGTGGTCATCAAAGGAGAAGTCAGGCAAGACCCAGGGGGATGCCCCTGGAAGCCTTGGAGACCATTTCCAGCTCTCAGTCTTGGTGGAGCATTGGGTTCTTTAGGAAAAGGACAAGCTTTTGGGCCACGGCATCCAGCTCAGTTTTGCTGGAATACTGAAACATGTTGGTCTCTTTGATGAAAAAATGTTTCAGGAAGTGCTGGTTCACACACTTGTATAGTTTACGGACCAGACGCAAGAAGGCTTTTCGGAAGACACACCAGTCTTTGGAACGTGGGTACTTTTCACAAGTCCAAAACAGTATAGTCTGCAGAAAGGAGAAGGGATCAAACACACTTAGTAACTGTCGAACTGAAGATGCGTATTTGCAAGTTCTGAAGACACAAGGTACAGAGGCCATAGCTGTCATAGTCATGAATTCATTCGGCAAGTATTTTAAAGCACCTACTATGAGCAAGGCGCTGGAGTTACAAAGATGAAATGAAACTGTTCCTGCCCTCGAGGACATTCCATTGCACTGGAGATGCATCATGTTCACAAATGAACACAAAGTAAATACACTGCAGTAAGGGAATGTGATTTCAAGAGAGAGACAATGCTAATTACTAGGAAAGATCCTCAGTGACCTGGTGTAGGGTAGGAGGTAGGTAGGAGGTGGGTTTTGAAGGAAGTTTGAAGTAAGGATTCTAGATATGGGGAAACACTCCTTGCAATGGGAGATGGAATGTTATGTGTAGGCAACAAATCTCAGGTCGTTCTGACTGGAACAGAGAATAGAGAGCAATATGAAATGAAACTGAAAAGGAAAGTGGCAGCCCTGGAGTCAGAAGGACCTAAGTTCAAATCCGGTCTCAGACCAGACACTTGACACTTACTAGCTGTGTGATCCTGGGCAAGTCACTTAACTCCAACTGCCTTCGCCAGAAAAAAAAAAAGGAATGTGGGAATCGGACTGTTTAAGATTATCTTAATTGACAGGGTGGATTTTTTAAAAATTCAAATTCTGAGAGACTTAAGATTGAAAAAGCTAGATTAATAGAAAGGCAACAGAGAGTGAGAGAGTAAAGACCTAACCTGAACCCATAAAACCATTTCAGGTTATCTTTTGAAGGACCAAGTCTGTGAGCTAGGAAAATAGGTTGAGTATTCATGGGGGACCCTGTTATGATAGCTATCATTATATAGAGAAGGGAGCCTGGAATGCACAAAAGTGATTCTTGCTCAAGGAAACAAGGAAAACATGACAGAGGAGAGGAAGTCTACTGAAAGGGTGCTATGGTTGTAGACATAATATATGCCCTAAAAGTTTCTGAGCTTCCACCCACTGTTCTACCATCTTGGGGGAGGGGTTGGGGAAGGGGTGAATTAATTGAATTTGTATCTCAGAGAGTTGCCTTCGGGGGGGGGGGGAAATGAAAGGGCAAAGTAACTTGCTCTAGCTCATTCAGCCAATGTGTGCCCCAGATGGGATTTGAACCTGGGTCTTCCTGGCGCTCTGTCGTAAATAGCTGAAGAGAGCTAGCACGTCTTCCTTAGTTCTTTCCTTTTCTAGGCCCCAAATCCCTACTATGGTTGTCCCGTGGAGGCCATGATGCCCCGCTTTTTGAATTCATTACCCTACCATAGGTCTTCTGTGTAATTTTTAGAGCCATTTTTACAGGTATTTGGAGGGGCTTGGGGAAGAGCTCAAGCAAGTCTCTGCTTTTACTCTGCCTTCTTGGCTCTGCCTTCATAAACTTTCAATTTTAAAGCCCAGTAGTGTCCACACTAAGTCCAGCACCATAAAGTGAGCTTTGGGGAGGATGGGGTACAGGGGAGTGGGAATCTGTAATTTTTACGGTATCATAGATTTAGAGCTGTTCTGAAAGGGCTCTGAAAGGCCTACCAGTCCTACCACCTTCATTTTGCAGATGAAAAAATTGAGGCTTAGAAGTTTACACAGCTAGGAAGTACCTGAGCTAGGCTTTGAACCTATGATTCCTTATTCCAAGTTTAGCATTTTATCTACTATACCAAGCTGTTAATTCTTGAATGGTGATGGGTCTTCACAGGGAACAAATTAGAAAATTCCTGAGGAGAGTGATCATTGAATCTTAGTTAAACAAGCCACCTAGTCTGATAGATAAAAGAGTGCCCCCTCCCACTCTCTCTGATTTCTCCAAAACCCTTGTCTGGCACATATACCTGAAGATGCTGGGTTGTGATGACAGGTTTGTTTCCGGGACACCAAACATCCTCTTTCATCTGTCTCAGGACCTGATAACATATCTTTCGGCAACCACCATCATCATCTATCCCCTCCATGAGCATATACTCAGCTCGGTCGAAGCCCAGTTTCCAGTGGTAACTAGAACGAGCCATCAGGTTAAACCCGAATGACTGCAGGGTGAGAGAAAGGAAAAACACAAATCAGCTGAATGAGAAACCCATCTCTAGGATGGTAAGGAAGTCTCAGGATGGGAAAGGAGAACTAAGAGGGAATTTCCCAGCTTGTCTAAGACATCAAAGTGTAAGGAATGTGAATGTCAGGGCATGTTACTATATATACTGAAGGGCTAGGAATAGAGATTGTGATTTCATTGGTATAGGAAACTCTCAGATAAAGAAACTCCCTTTAGCAATGCATGTAGGAGCAACTTCTTTATAATTTATAATCTCAGACAGTTGCCTGGGGCACTGAGAGGCTAAGTGATTTGCCTAACATCACACAGCAAATCTGTGTCAGAGGACATACCTGTACCTGTATCCTGGCTCCAAGGCCAGTTTTCTAATCATTATGTCACTCTGACTCTCCTATATTAAAGCAACCCTCAGAATTGTCCCTTCCTGGAAGGGATGATAATAGGAGGGAGCTGAGGTTCACAGGATATTCATCATTTTCCTCTGAATCATATGCATTCAGTCCTATGGTATTCCTTCTTCACAAGTGAATCAGAACTCAGTCCTTCAGGTAATCAGTTGACTTTTTAATAGTAACCCATTCTCTAGTGAACTCTATAGAGGCCCTTCCCACCCTAGCCCTTGGTACTCTTTAATTTTGGTAGTTATTTTATTTTTTTACTTTCAGTTCCAAATTCTCTTCCTCCCTCCATTACCTTCTTCACCCATTGAGAAGACAAGAGCTATGATACCCATTATTCATATGAAGTCATGCAAAATATTTCCCAACATTATCTATGCTGTGGGGGGGAGAAAGCAAGAAAAATAAAGTGAAAAAGAAACATGCTTCAATCTGCACCATACGTCCCTGGTTACCTTAACACAGTGTATTTTCTCCCGAGAAGGCCAGCGTGAGAAACATCGAGGCCACTGAGCTTTGTCGCACCAACGGTTGAGGACCTCTATTACTGGAATCAGCTCTATCTCCACCTGAAATTCTGATGTCTCCACAATCAGTCGAATAATAGAGCCAAAATTTTCTAATATGCTGACTTCATCTGTTAAGAAATTCCAGAGTAATTTGTTAAAAAGGGAAAACCTTGCTCAAGGCCAGTTACCACAGAGAGACGGAACTGAAGCCAGTATTCCTGACAATGGGTGGAGCAGTTTTTACAGCGTAAGCAACAGTGAAGGGCACTTACAGGTGAGACTCAAATGACAAGAGAAATTTAGAAGCCAGATAAATATTGCCTAAGCATTACCCAAAGAGCTTTGCTTTTTGCAAGCCTGTAGAGCAGTGATTCTTAACCTGGGAGCCATGGACTTGTTTCGTCATTTTAAAAAACACATTTTGATAATTGTATTTCAATATAATCGATCCCTTTGCAATCCTATGTATTCTAATTTATGCATTTAAAAACATGATTCTGTGCACAACAGAAAACAAAAGAAAACCAACAAGGAAGCAAAGAAAAGCTGTGCAGTTTTGAAGATAATGTGTGGTATTTACTATATACTAAACATCGAATGGAAATTTATTGTTTTATATTGAATCCTCTCTTATGTTCTGCTGTGTACATGACATTTAAAAATTCATTTTGTATTTGTTTAAAATTTTAAAAAAATTTACAAAAAACTCCATTATTCTGAGAAGGGGGATTTACAGGTTTCACCACACAGCCAAAGGGCTCCATGACATAAAAAAAAAAAAGGTTAAGAATCTTTGCTTGAGAGGTACTTTGTAGTAATTGTAAGTGTCTTACTTCAAGGAAGTGAAGTCAAAAGATCTGTGTTCAAGATCTGGCTCTGATGCTTAATTTTGTTACTTGTGGCAAATTACTTCATCTTCTCAGAGCCTCAGTTTCCTCCTCTCAAAATGATAACATTAACATTTGTATTACCTACACCCCAGGGTTGTTGTGAAGAAAGTGCTTTGTAAACCCATAGCAGTGTAAGTTATCATCATAATAAATTGTGGTTCATTCCATACGCCTCTCCTTCCTATGCTATGTTTAGTAGTTAGACCACCCTTTTTCTAATGTTCAAAGCCCTTCATAACCTTTCCCCAGTCCCCTATCTTTTCTGTCTCCTTACACCTCCCTTCCTACCACATACTCTTTGCTCAGTGACATGACCTCCTGACTGTTCTATGAACAGTACCCTCCATCTCTTGGATCTGAGCATTTTCTCTGATTGTCCCCCATCCCTCCTCATCTCTGCCTCCTGTTCTTTGCTTTATGTTGAAATGTTTAAGTTTATTTTTTAAAAAGGAAGAAAAATAAAAAAGAGAGAACTGGAAGTAATCTAGAAGGTTCAACCTGTATCCTAACAGAAATTCCCCTTACAGCATACCCTACCAATGGTCATCCTGCTTTTGCCTAAAGATATCAAATGAGGGGAAACCGATTGCCTCACCCCTCACCTCTAGACAGCCCATTCCACTTTTGGATGACTCTCGTGATTAAGAATTTTCCCTTACATTGAGCTTGAAATCTGTCTCCCTATAAATTTCACTCATTCCTTGCTCTTGTCTTTGTGGCTAAACATATTCTAGATGGTGCAATGTATAGAATACTGGACTTAGAGTCTGGAATACTCAGGTTTGAATCTCACCTCAGACATTTATGAGTTGTTTGACCCTGGACAAATCATTTAATCCCACTGTACCTCAGTTTCCTCATCTGTAAAATGGGGATAATAGCATCTACCTCCAAGGGTTGTAGTGAGGATTAAATGAAATAACTTACGTAAAGTATTCTGCAAACTTTAAACCTTAAATAAGTTATATATTTTGCAAATCGTAAAGAATTAAAAAGCATGCTAGCTAGAGATTAAGTAACAACTTGAGAGTCTACCACTGCCAGCCTCATTGATACCATGCTTCCTCATGGCCACCCAAGGCCCTGAGGCCAGTGGAGACAGCAGTAACAAGGTGAGATAGAACAGTGCTTTCTTGCCTTAGCAATAGAAATTTCTCCTTCTTTGGAGAAGGGGATGGTTCAGAAAGGAGGATGGAGGACTCATAGCATCCTTCCCCTCCTTCTCAGAGAGGTCATAAGGCATTGGGAGGACCAAATGCCATTCAGAGTGGAGCTAATTCTCTAGTCCTTTCCCCTTCCTGACTGCTAGGATTTAGTCCCCGTATCTCAGGCCATACTAGGATTTTATAAAATAATTTTTACAACATCCAGTATCTATGTAGTATCTCTATCACATTGACAGCCACTTCCTTATTTATCCTGATTATAGCAATGTGAAATATATAAGGGGCATGGTGGAAGGAAAGAAAGAACGACTAGAGATGTTACTGCCTCATTTTCCAGGTAAGGAAAGAGGCAGAACAGTCATGATTAAATTGAGATGGAGAAGTGACTCAAAAGACATATAGTTCAATCCCGTAATTTTATGTAAGAGCAGACTAAGAACGGAGCTTGTCCAAGGTCACATTAAATGATAGAGCTGATTTCCAAATCAAAGTCATCTGCCTCCAAATCTTTCCAGCCCCTCCAACTCTCCATCTGCCATCTTTGCACAGGCTATTTCTGGAATATTCCTTCCTCACTTCTGCCTTTCGGAATCTCTAGTTTCCTTCAAGGCTCAACTCAGGCATCACCTCACACATGAAGCCTTTCTTTTCGTTTCAGTAAAAGATATTGATTTGGTAGAAAAAAATTTGACAATATGAATCAAGGAAGTTTATAGAATTAGCTCATTTCTTCTTAAATCACAGCACTGTTAGAAAGCAATTAAAAAATAAAATGATTCTTACAATTACCTTTTTTTTAAAGAGAGCATATTAAAGTTCTTTTCCTTCAGGTATTACTTCTTCCATGATAATAATAATATTCATATAGTTCATTGTATAACATTTAATATGTGCTAAGCAATGTGCTAATTGCTTGACAATTATTACTTCATTTAATCCTCATATCAACCCTGCAAGGTAGGTGCTATTATTGTCACCATTTTACAGGTGAGGAAATTGAGGCAGACAGAGGTTAAGTGACTTGCTTAGGATCACATAGCCAGTAGGTGTCGGAGGCCAGATTTGAGCTCAGGTGTTTCTGAGTCCAACCCCTACCTATATACAAACAAGCAATAGAGAAGATAAATTGGAGATAATTAACAGAGGGAAGGAACTCGTGTTAAAGGGGATCAGGAAAGTCTTCTTGAAGATGTTGAGATTTTTAACTGAAACTTGAAGGAAGCCAGTGAAGCCAGGACGAGTAGACGAGGAGTGAGAGCATTCCAGGCAGAGGGGACAGCCAGTAACAATTCATGGAGGCAGGAGATCCACTGTCTCGTGAGAGAAACAAGGAAGCCAGTGTCACTGGATTGTAGGGCTCAGGGCAGGGGGAAGAGTAAGACATGAGAAGCAAGGTAGAAAGGGGTCAGGTTGTGAAGGACTAAAGAAACCAACGAGGATTTAACATTTGATCTTGGAGGTAATAGGGATTCTCTGGAGTTGAATGAATGGGATTGAGGTGGGGTGGAGAGGCTGTCTGACTTTTGCTTTAGGAAAAGCAATTTGACTGCTGAATGGAATGACGAGTGCTTAATAAATGTTTGTGGGTTAATGGATTTTCACTGTAACACAATAAATGATTCTGATAAGTAAGCTGACCCCAAACTCCTAAATCCTCCTTTGTTCTCTTCTGTTTTTAAAGATACATGCACACTTTTTTCTTCACATAAAGATGACATTTTCTTGAATCAGTGTCTATCACTGCAAAAATGACAAATCTGACAAATATTAACATAACATTCATATAATATGATCATACTTGAGTATATGAGAAAGGCTGGCTGACTGGCTCCATCAGTAATTGAGGCAATTCTCTGGGAAGCCCTGGATGAACCTCATCTTGTCCTTAAGACAGGAGGATCACTCTTTTTTGCCACGTGGTCTTTATTGCAGTGTGACTTGGGATCACTCAGCTGGACATACCAGCATTTGGCCATTTAACAAAGAGTTGGGGATTGCTATGAATTTTTAAGGGGTGGAGGTTGGGGGAAGTAGTTCTGATTTTGGAACCTTATAACCTTGATCATCTCTCTTTCAAATCAAAGGTCTCAAATTGACTTTCATTTAATCACGATCTTCTGGCTTTGTTTCATCTCCCTGCCAAGCCTCAAACCAGTTCAATTCAAAAGCAAACACTGATTAAATGCTTTCTAGATGCAGGCGTTGTTGACACTGGATATACAAAGTCAAAAGGCACCAGTTCTAGAACTCAAGGAGCTTACCTTTCTGCTGGGACAGGGGAGTGTGCACTCTGTAAACAGCTGAAGTATAATGCGAAGTAATTTGAGGAAGTGAGCGCTAGCACCCAGTGGGATCAGGGAAGGCTCCACAAAGGAGTTGGCCCCTTGTTAAAAGGTGTCAACTGAGAATGAACTTTAGAACGAAAAGAAAAATTTTGAAAGGAAGAAGTAAGGAGGGAACATAGGACCATAGTTCTAAAGCTAGAATAGACATCAAAGACTACCTGATTTTACACACACACACACCTGGTAATTTGGAAGGTTATAGCTATGAATTTGTAACTTCAATTTATTTTGCTCATTGGCTTCATTGTACAGATGGGGAAGCTGAGGCCCAGGAAGGTTATGTGGCTTACTCAAAGTTACAGAACTAGGAAGTATCAGAGGTAGGATTTGAACCCAGAGTTCTCTGAATCCCAAACTAGTGCTTTTCCCATTGCACCAGGGAGCTCCTTACAGAAGGAGGGAACCACCTGTGTAAATACAAGGGGGGTGGAAGACGGGTCATTAAAATGGGGAAAGAGCTAATAGCCCAGTTTGGCTGTAGCAGAGAGAGTTGATGAATGGTAGTAGTATGAAGTAAAGCTGAGAAGCTGGGTAGGAACCAGATTGGAGTAGGTCTCAAACAATATGTTGAAGAGTTTGTATTATATCTTAGAAGTAATGGTAAGTGAAGTTTCTTGAGCAAGGCACTGACATGAAAGACTTACGCTTTGGGAAGATACTTTGGCAACTTTATGGAGAATGGATTGGAAAGGAGAGAAACTGGAAGAGGGCAGACCATTGAGGAGATTATTATAGTTTAGATAACTATTATGGTGGAATGTGAGTGGAGAAAAGGGGACAGCCCCAAGAGATGTTATGGAAGTAGAATACACATGACATGATTGGGTAATTCATTGGATATTGTAAGGGAGAGGAAAGAGTCAAGGATGACTCCTACATTACAAACCTGGGTAACTAAAAGAACTGTGGTGTTCTTAATAGAAAAGCCAGGTCGTCTCTTCTCCGGACCAAACGTCCTTAGCTCCTTCAACAGTTCCTCATAGTACACGGTTGTGGATTTAGGGGGTTGGGTAGGGAATATGATGAGTTCTTTTGGACATACTGAGTTTGAGATGTTTATCGGGAAGTTCATAGTTCAAGATTGTAGGTCAATAGAGAGAGCTAGACATAGAAACTTGGGAGGCATCTGCACTGAGGATTATTAAATCCAGTAACATTAAAGAAAGGAATGGAGAGAGGGAAGAGGATAGGCTCCAGGATAGAGCACTCAGGGATATTCACACTAAGGGGAAGGAGACTTAGCTATCCTGAACACTTGACCCACCAAGCATTTTTTTTTACATGCTATTATCTGTAGAATGTTTTCTAAGAAGTGTTCAAAACAATAATAGCTAATCTCACTTCTCACATTTTAAAATTCTACTACAAATCCTGTGCCCTTTTTGCCAAGCTAATTAATCAATTCCCCTTTAAAGGCTTAGTCTATGAATTCTATGATCGCAGAACTCAAGACAAGTTCTTCTCCACTTGTTGAGTTCCATCTAAACAGCTTTAAGTCAAGCTCTAGTACAGATAATAAGACTTTTGTTCTTTGCTAAACAGTGGTAAACTCCTGGGTTGGAAGGATGACTTGGAGGAAGTGTGAAAATAGAATATTCATGAGGCCTCCATTTGAAGGTCTGAGATTTCTGTGGGAGGTCATCTAGGCAGCATAGTGAATAGAGTGATGGGTTTGAAGTCTGGCCTCAGACCCTTACTAGCCATGTGTCCCCGGACAAGTCACTTAACTCTGCCTCAGTTTCCTCATCTGTAAAATGATCTGGAGAAGGAAATGGCAAACCACTCTAGTATCTTTGCAAAAAGGGAAAAAAATGGTGTTACAAAGAGATGGACACAACTGAAAAGCAACATTTCTGTTGGAATCTCTGAACGTTTGAGGTTCTCTGAGTTTAATTCAGTTTTCTATAATGAAGCAAATAATTGTTGAGGATTGAGTTTTCATAAATGAAAAAGTCAAAGTACTAGTGACTTGCCTCTTCATGTTAGAATCCTGGTCATAGCACCTTAGATTTGGAAGGGAACTCGGAGATCCACCTCTACTTTAATACTTCTGGTGATGGGTGACTTACTATATTATGAAGGCATTTCATTACAGTTTTTAATAGCTCTAATTATTAGGGAGTCCTTCCTTATAACAAACCTAAATCTACCTCCTCATAACTTCTACCCATTGGTCCTAGTTCTGTATTCTGAAGTCCTGAAAAACATACCTAATCTGTCTTACCCATTAAAGTGCTTCAGATATTTGAAAACTGTTGTCCCATTTCTCTTTCATTACCCCCAAGCCCAGGTCATCAATTCTCCAGACTAAACATCCTTAGCTCCTTCACTAGTTCCTCACAGGACATGGTTTTGAGTCTCCTAAACCATTCCAACTTGCTACAGCTCTTTTCAAAATGTGGCTCCCTAGTCCAATCTATTCACTTACCAATCTCTGAAAGATTTAATAGATTAGTCCTTATCTTTCTATAAGTAAGATAAGAGATCAAGACCTCGAAAAGACAATGGAAACATCTATGGCGTAATAGGGATCGTGTAAAGAGGAAACATTCTTGTATCAATCCAGGCGGTAAAAAAGATATTCTTTATCCTTATTGCCCAATTCACTTCATGTGAAGTACTAGATACCACCTAAAAGTTTTGATTCCTTTTAAAAGCCTAGGCAGAGATTTGCTATTTTATTATATACACATCACAAATACACACACACTATAAATAAATAGATAGATATAGGTACGGATTAAGCTTCTGAGTTTCTTATCATCCATGACACAAAAAGTGCAAAGTAATGGAAGGGCATCAGATTTAGAGTCAGGAGAGTGTGTGATTCTATTGAAAACTGCAATTTATCTGGGCCTTTGTTTCCTCATCTTCAAAATAAGTTTAATGCACTAACTCATCCATTCATCTGTGGAATCTCTGAAACTCCTACCCTGCGTTTCAGTGACTAAATGGGGAAAAAATCCCATTTAGCTCTTTATATCTAGTTGGACCAAACCCACATTTCATCTTCATATCTCAACCAGCTATGTCTACCTAGACCAGGGGTCGGGAACCTGCGGCCTTGAAGCCACATGTGACCCTCTAGGTCCTCAAGTGTGGCCCACCGTGAAGCATCAAGGCTGCAGGTTCCCGGCCCCTGACCTAGACCATCCTGCCATATGCCTCCACTCTCGAATACCCCATGTCTACTCACTTCCTATCTCTTGCTTTGGGCACTACAATCATTTCAGAGGACCATTGATTCCAAGAGAGGACTGGTCAACTGATTACCCTTTGGATCAACTCTCCATCTCTGTGTCTCCCCAGATTAAAATTCCCTTCTCTAGATACTATTTCTCTACCTGATTAAAATGCAAGTTCCCTAAGTGTGGGGACTGTCTTTTTTTTATTTGTATTTTTAACACAATCAGCACAGTGATTGGCACAAAGGAAATGCTTAATATTTATTAAGCATTTATTTATACATTTCACATATTTATTTTTCATTCCTTCCTTCATTCCTTCCTTCCTTCCTTCATTCTTTTTTAACTCTAACATACCATGTTTCTAAACAGTGCTGCATAGACTACATCCTGTTTAGGGGGAAAGTTGAACAATTTCACAGATGATTACATTTAAGGAATGAAACACTATGGCTTTCTGTAACTAATAAAGTGAACCTTTTATAAGCGAGAGATCTTAGTAAAAAGAGCACTAGAACAAGAGGCAGAGAGGAGCTAGATTCCAGTCATGGCTCTGTTACTGCTTGTTTGAACTTGGACCCTAACTAATAGATAACTTTTTTTTGCACATTTTTGTTTACAAAGCACTTCACATTTATTATCTTATTTGAACTTCACAACAACCCTGTGAGATTCTTGCTATTATTTTTCCCATTCTATAGATAGGGAAACTGGGACTGAGAGGAGTTAAGTGACTTACCCAGGGTCATAAGTGTCTAAGGAGAGATCTAAACCTGGTCTTCCTGATTCACAGTCTGGCTGTCTGCCCACTATACTCCATTGATTCCCCTTTTGCTAATTAAACCTCTCTTAGCCTCAGTTTTCTCATCAATAAAAAAGGATGGATTACACTAGATGACCTCTAAGGTTATCTGAAGCTCAAAAATCTCTAATTCTAAGATCAAATTAAATGAATTTCTTCTGTAAGCTTCTAGACTCACTAGAGAGGTTGCAGGCCTTAACTGAGTCTTCCACCAGCTTCAGAAACACTTCAATGACCTTAGCTGGCATGATGTCTCCATCCACTGTCACATCCTTTTCATGCCACTGCCGCAGAGTCTTCAAAAACTGATTTATCTCCAGCCACTGGTACATTTCTTCAGGATCCCGAATAGGAGAGAAGAGCTTAGAGCCACTCATGGAATAATACCTCCATCTTCGGGTCTGGCTCTTTCTATAGCCAAGTAGTCCTTTTATTGGGACTGTGATGACAAACTGGGTGGGTGCCAAAACCTAGACAAAGCCGGAGAGAAAAAGAGGAGACACAACAAGAAAAAGGGAATTTAATTATAAACTTGGTGTTTTTGTAATATTAATAGCTAGCATTTACATAGTGCTTTCAGGTTTGCAAACTGCTTTACAAATATGATCTTATTGTATCCTCCTAAGCCCTGTGGGAGGGGGGGAAGTATATTATCATCCCCACTTTACAGATGTAGAAACCAAATTAGATGGATTGACTTGCCAAGGGTTACATTGTCAGGAAGTGTCTGAGGCAGTATATGAATGTAAGTGTTTCTGACTCCACTGTCCACTGTGCCACTTAGCTGCTTGATGTACTTTGTCAGGTATAGTGTATGTGCTATCCCCATAATAGATTGTAAGCTCCTTGAAGGTAGGGACAGTTTCATTATTGTTTGTAACTCTAGTGCCTACCAGAACGCTGAGCAAAGAGCAGATGCTTAATAAACATTTGTTGAATTTAGTTGAACTAAATTCACTGGCCTGGGATGGAAAAGAACTGTCCTAGTAAACAAACAGCAAGGAGGCAAATAATATCTTGGTTAAACCAGTGAAGTTTAGAAGAAAATTGGTTCTGTGCCTTCCAATGCCAATTCATGATTTCTCTCTCTGGTCTCCCATAGCAGTGTGTTTGTACTTCTCCAATGCATTTCATGCATTATTTTGAATTACGGTTGCTTAGACTATAAGGGTCTTGAAGGCAGGGTTGGGTCATTTGTCTTTGCACTGTTCTCAGGACCTAGCCCAATGCTCTGCTTAATAAATGTTGATTTGAGTTGGTATGTATTAGGAAGAATGGCCTGAGAGTTTTGAGAAAAGAGTGGCTAACGATGAGAATGGATGATGTCTTCCTCTCTCATCCCTTACTTTTCTCCCGTGGTTTCATGATTGTCTTGGAACACAGTTTGACTGAATTAAAGGTTTTTACCATGATAGCCATAGGGTACACATTTTCACTAAATGTTTTAAAAGAAATATAACATTGAACCTCAATACAAACAATATAACCCAATTAGTTTAACATTAATTAATTCCAATGCATAATATTTCCTAAAAGAGGAAATATGATATAGTAGATAGACAGATTAGGAGTCAGAAAGACCTGGGTTCAAGGTCTTATGTGCATTTATACATTCTGGCTGTTTGACTAAAGGAAAGTCATTTAAATTTTTAGTGCCCCAAGCATTTCTATAAGTCTTTTTTTTTTCCTGTGGTAACTGGGGTCAAGTGACCTGCCCAGGGTCACATAGCTAGTAAGTGCCAAGTGTCTGAGGCCAGATTTGAACTCAGGTCCTACTGACTCCAGAGCCAGTGCTCTATCCTTTGTGCCACCTAGCTGCCCTTTATTTCTATAAGTTTTAAAGAGGAAATTTTAAAAAGGTAGTGATATAGGACACTAGACTTGGGAGTCAGGAAGACCTCAGTTTAAATACCACCTCAAATACTTAGTAGCTATCTAATTTGGGCACACCACTGTGCTTCAGTTTTTTAATCTGTAAAAAGAAGGGATTGGCCTAAGGAAGCCATTGATAAGAAGAAAGTTTCCATAGACCAAAATATTTATTGTAGAATTTTTTGTGGTAATAAAGAATTTGAAACAAAGTAGATGCCCATCAATTGGGGAATGGATAAACTAATTGTGGTACATGAATGGAATATTACTGTGTGGAAAGGAATGATGTATGTGATTAATATGGAGAAGTACAGAAGGATCTATATGAACTGATGTAGAGTGAAGTAAGCAGAACCAAGAAAACAATAGACACAGTAACTACAATGATGTCAATGGAAAGAATGACACATCAAAAAAAAATCAAAAGTGAGCAGAATAAAGTTATCAAGATCAAGCAGGACTTGAATGAACAGATATGAGGAAACACCCTCATCCATTCCAATCTCCTGCTTTGTGGAGGTGGGAGGTCCACAGGTATTACAAATTGCACACATTTTTGGACTTCTTCACTGTATTGATCAGTGGTGCTGACTTTTTTTCCCCCTCTAAAAACTACAGTTTGTTAAATGGGATGGTTCTCTAGGAAGAGAAGGGGGAGGGATACTTGGGATGGCCTTGGTAATGTAAAAAACACAAGATATCAATAAAAACTTACTTTAAAAAGGCGATTGGACTCCATGACTTCTAAGACCCCTTCTAGGTTTTAAACCTGTGTTCCTATTATTCTTCAATTGGTACAATAGTTGCCTCTCCACATTGAGAGGGAAGTGTCCCCATGAGGAGCTCCATCCAGAAAAAACAGTATCTTAACTCTTCTTTAGTCTCTCCCTCTAAATCTGAATGGATTCTATGCTCATTCATTCTCCTTCATTTTTCCTCATGTGATTGAAATTAGTATATTCTCCTCTTCTGTTTCTACCTTTCCCCCCCATTATTTCATAAATTTCTTTGCATATTTCTCTGCATTGATCATAGTTGTCCACAATGTTATAGAAAACAATCAAAAAGCTACCTGCTCAAAGTTTTTCATATCAACATTGCATATAATTGACAAAAAAGGAAGCTACTTAAATATTCAGCAAAAAAAAAAATGCCCTTTTTCTTTGCTTATATCCTGGGCCATTGGGCGATGGGGTCCAGACAGGTAAAATCCAGAAAGCAGTGTGAGAATTTAAGGGAGCCCATCATACCAAGTCCTACTACTCGCACTTTGGCCATCCTCCTCATCCTTCTCTCACCTAAGCTTGGACTCTGCCCTTGGGACCCCCCTCCCATGATGGGAAGTCCGGTATGAGAGAAAATGAGATGTCACAACCAAGGTGTGTGCCTCCAAGAAAAGAGCCCAACGTATGCTCCAAAAGGAATCCCCATTATAATACACCCAACAAGTCAACATTGAGTGCCTGATTGAAGACCTCCAGTGAGGAAGAATCCATTATCTTCTCCCAAGGCAGCTCTTTATGGTTCTGGTAAGTGACAGAGTGAACCAGAATAGGACCTTCCATTACCATATAAGTAATAAATCTTTTGTTGTGAGAACAGAAAGAAACTATACTTAGATGTGAATACACAGTCTAAACATATGTAGGATGTAGTGTTTGAAAAAGAGTAGGGATGGAATAATCACAGAAAAAAGTTATCAGAATTTCAATCTTCTTTTTATCTACAGTGATAATCAGATCAGCTCTCTTTTTTTCTTTTTCTTTTCTTTTTTCTTTTTTCTGTTTTCTGTTTTGAGGTAATCAGGGTTAAACGACTTGCTGAGGGTCATGTAGCTAGTAAGTGTTTGAGGCCACATTTGAACTCAGGTCCTCTTGTCTCCAGAGCAGTCACTCTATCCACTGTGCCACCTAGCTGCCCCCTAGCTCTTTTTCCTAAGCTAGCATTGATCCCAGGATCCATACAGGTGCTTGACCCTTAGAGGAACAGAGGGGAAATGGAAAGCTAGTCCTTGAGATAATGTGTTTTGTATTTGTGAGATTATTCTGAATTTAATGAGAAAAAAAAATCTACCAACCAGAAGTATTCATAATCTCCCATGAAAAGCATTTTGAGCAGCCAAAATGGTAGACTGATAGTCTAAGTAAAAGTATAAGTTGATGGACAGAATAAGGCATGACCAAAGGGAACATGAACTTGGATCACATCACCCTGAAGCCCTCAGCACAATTCAGCCTGTGCTGTTGTCATCCAATTGGGCCCTGAAGGATCTACCCTTGGTGTGAAGAGCAAATCCCTGTGTGTAGGATTTGGTTACTCTTTCCTCCAGTACTAAACTCTCCACCCTTTTTCTTCAAATGAGGTGCTTGTTTAGAAAATGACTAATTTCATAGCAGCAGACCAGACCTCTCTTAAAGAACAATGAGCTAATGTTAGGATAGAGTGAAGCCAAATGCAAATGTGTACTCCAGAGCAAGATGACCCAATTGTTAAAAAACTAAAACAGGGAAGTCACAATCACAATATTATCTCATTTAGCTTTGAATGGGAAATCAAGAGCGCCTGTCTCTCTACATATTGCAATGCTAGACAGAGCACAGATATTCGAGAGATACTTGAACTGATGGAAATCTCAGATGAAATAAGATAATTTTGTATAGCCTATTACCATTAATTTCAAAATCATTTTTTGCAGCAGGGGGCTAGGAAAGGGTCTAAGCCAGTTATTATACTCATATGAGGAATTCTTAGGTAAGGAAACTCTCTCTACCAGTGTAGGTCAGTGCTTTCTCTGCAATTTATGGTCTTGGAGTTTCCTAGGGTACTCTGAGAGGTTAAGCAACTTGTCCACGGCTGAACCTAGGTCTGCCTGGCTCTGATGCTTGCTCTCTGTCTACCATGTCACAGTGCCTCTCATATTTGTGGTATAACCTACCTAAATGCAAAAAAAGCCCTTTTTTTGGAATTGTGGATGCTAATGAAGAGTTAATTCCAAATGGGAAAGTCTCACAAAAGGAAATTTTGTGGATCACTGATCTAGACAAATGTCTAGCCCCTGCCATGATGGGAAGTTCAACAAGGGAGAAAATGAGACATCACGGGCAAGGTGTATGCCTCCAAGAAGATAGTGTTGTATCCTTGAGATGGGGGCAGGCCCACGAAAAAATACAACTGTATTGAGATTCAGAGAAGGGAAGTTGAGTTTACAAGTCTGCTGTACCCCCAGGTCCTTAACCCAAGTACACTGATTTTCAAGAAGGTCTTTGAAGGACTTTTCTTCTTCCAGCAGAAATTTTTATAGATTTTTCCCCAAGTATATGCTTCTAAAGATGGGCCCCTCTTCGTGACAAGTATGGCCCTTATCATCACGAAATCATTTTTCATGATCTGGCCAAGCCAGAGAGCTGAAAACAGTGAAACGTGATACCAGAGTGACTACAAACTCAGTGGGTAGACCATTAGAGTACACCCACTTCCCTCTCTGTGTTTGAGTTTTTGCCTTTTGCCTTGGGCTTAACTACCTTCAGAAGATTTAGAGATTTGCATATTAATTTGGAAGAGTTGATAATTTCTCATTTCATACTATACTCTTCAAGCGTCTTGTGTTCTTTTCTTAATGATCAAACTCTGAAACTGCTGCTATTCCCAGCCCTAGGAAACATCACCCCGTAGAGGCCCAGTCCCTGACCACACACACACACACATGGTTTTGATGAAGTAGCCTCTCCGCCTGCAGAGCTCCATCCCTGATGAGGGCCCAGGCCTGACCTCATGCAAAGGGCTCTGCAGAGGTGAGACTCTCTACTGAATTCCACTTGGCAAAACCACACAGAACAGAACAGAACAGAAGAAGACTCCCCTCGAGGGTTATCTGGCAGAAATGAAAACAGAAATAAACGGAATCAGGAAAAAAGGTGCTTGCTCACACTCTACCCTTAGGACTCCTGGGTTTTTCCATCCACTCTGCTGCTACACTTTCTAATATGAGTTCTTTCCTCCAAATAACATGAGAGTGCCTAGCTTGCTTGCTTTCTAAACTTGTATCCACAGTACTCTGGCAAGAGTGAGTGCTTCCTAAATGCTTTTTCATCTGTCCATTTGTTCATGGCCTAACCCTCCAAAAATTGTGATCCTTGAGGACAGGGTTCTTTTCTGGATTTTGGACTAAATGGTCTCTAACATCTTTTTTTTCAACTTTCAGTCCTATGATTTCTTTCAGCTTTTTTTTCTTTAAATTCTGTTCTTATAAAATATTCCAATGTATAGTATAGAAAGAACACTGGACTTGAGATTAGAAGAGCTGGTTTCAAATTCTACCATTGCCACTTACTTGTAAGTCCTTTTTCCTCACTGGGACAATTTCCTCATCTGCAAAATGGGGGGAATTAGATGACTTCTCAGGATGCTTTCAATTCTAAACCTATGATCCTCTGGTATTCCATCTAGGTGAGGCAGATGGCTTAGAACAATAAGACCATTTTAATAAGACTCAATAAAATTTTACCCACTGTCTTACACTGCAGTGACAGAATAATACATACATCCTATTCCTTGACCCTTGGTTTGCATAAATTTCTCAAGGCTGGAAGTTGGGTTTTCAGTTAAATCCAGTGGTTCTGCACATTACTACCTGTGTGACTTAAGTCATTTCCTTTCTCTAGACTTCAGCTCCCTGATCTATAAATTGGTATAATAATACTCAATAGAACCTGCTTCAGGGTTGGTGGAGTAAGTGAGATAATGCAAATAAAATGGCTTGCAATTGCATTTCCCCATAAAAAGTAAATTATTATTATTATATTATATATAATATAATTAGATGGTATATAATAATTATATATTATATTTATAATGGATTTATGTTTATATATTACATTATAATATTATTATATTTTTTTTATTATTGTCCAACTAGCACAGACAAGCCTCCTTTCTGATTGTCCAAATCCTGACTATCTCTTAAGGGCCAGGTCAAGCTCTATGTTCCATATAGAGTCTTTGCTGACTGCCCTAACTTCCAGTATTTTTATTTTCTCTGGATTCACACAACATATGGTGGTGCTTATTCAGATACCATTTTGTTTTGCTATTTGGCTTTCATTCACATGCATATGTCTTACTTCTTCAACTAGACTATAAGCTCCAAGAGGTCAGGAAAGGTCTGTGTCTTACAAGTATATCTCCCACAAGCGCATAGTGGGTACTCAATACTTGACTTTAATAAAGCCAGGATAGAGAAGTTAAGGAAGACAGGTTTAGTGGCCCATTACAACCCAAACTGCTAAAATAGTCAAAATCAATTAATCAGTAGTCATTATGTTCCTACCTATGTGGCAGGCACTGGGAATACAAAACCCAAAACCAAACCATCATTGCCAGTGGGGAGCTTACACCCCAGCTGGAGAGATGACATGTACACATATAGGTACATATAAAGCAGATACAAAGAAATTTGAGGGAAGAGGATTTCACTAGTGAGGGGAATCAAAGCAAGCCCCATTTTAGAAGATGCTACTTGAGCTGAGCCTTGAAGAACACTAGAGATTCTAAACAGATAATGAGGAGGGAGTGCATTCCAGACATGGGGGATAGACAATGATGAAATATCTCGTGCAATTAGTAGCAAAGAGGATGGTATTACTGGATTCCAGAGTATGTGAAGGGGCAATAATGTGTAATAAGGCTAGAAAGGGAGGTTGGGACCAGATTGTAAAGGGGCTTACATGCCAAATAGAGGAGTTTACATTTAATTCTAGAGGCAATAGGAAGTCGCTGAATTCAATAAATACAAGCATATTGAAATCTGCCTATCGAAACCCTTACCTTCCTTCAAGGCCACACAGAGGTCCCACTTTTTTTTATGAATACCTAAATCTCAAAGGCCAGTGAGTGCAACCAATACCTCTCCTTTATCCCCAGTGAGTAGTTATTCAACTTTCCCATGAAGACCTCTATGAAGGGGGAATCCATTACTTCTTGATATTATTCATTCCCTTACTGGAAAGTTCTGATTGTTAGATTTTTCCTTACAGAAAGCCAAAATTTGACTCTTAGTCAACTTGTACTCATTGTTCCAAGTTCTCCCCTTGAGAGTCAAGTACATTAAGTCTGGCTTCAGATAGACTAGAAATAATCATGAGAAAGATAGAAAATGCTGGAATTGAGAAGGATTGGAAAAGGCTTCCTGTCAAAGATGGGATTTTAGCTGGGACTTATTGGAAGCCAGGGAAGCTAGGTGACAGAGGTCAATAGAGAGGGCATTCCAAGCATGAGGAATAGTCAAGTGGAAATATCTGTAGTTGAGAGTTGGAGTCTCATGTTCAGAGGATAGCAGGAAGGCCAGAGCCACTGGATCAAAGAGTATATGACTGGCACAAGGTATAAGAAGACTAGAAAGGTGGGGGATGGGGATCAGGTTAGGAAGGGCTTTGATCACCAAACAGAGGACTTTATATTTGATCCTGGGGAGTGGAGTAGAAAGCCACTAGATTTGAAAGGAATCTCCAAGATCCTCTAGTCCAGTTGTGTCTAACTCAAATAGAAATAGATCCTTGTAGGCCATATACTGATTGAGATAACCACAAATTAACATAATCTATGTTGCTTTGTATTTTTATTTATTTTACTAACTATTTCCCAATTACAGCAGCACCTTCTCTTATTAGACAGCTGTGATTCTTAGAATGTTTTTTTTTTCCCTTATGTTGAGCTGAAGTCTATTTCACTGAAATTTTTGCCTGTTTGTGCTTGTTCTCCTCTCTGGGGCCAAGCAAAACTATTTAAATTATAGAGTTTCTGGAATAGATATTAAATCTAAAAAGAGCCACCATTTCTTACCTTTATGTTTTCGTTGTGATAGCATGATTTAGAAACGGGTTGGAATCTAATGTCTCTGTAGCTGATTTCTTTGGTCAACCTATAGATGATCTCCTGAACCTCTTCCACAATCTTGGAGAGTAGACGTTGTCTCGGACCCACCTGCATTGGAGAAACAGGCAAAAACTGTCTTTGACTGCTTCAGATCAAAACTCCCACCTTTCCAAAATTTTTAATCTGAATCTTCCCACAGGGGAAAAATATTGTTCATAAACTCCAGCCCTAGAGAGGCTCTCAGGAGAAAAAAATCATTGACTCTGGCTCACAATTGTGACCCTATTATAAATAATGAAGGTAATAGTATATTATAATGAATTATATTATATTGTATTATACACTAATATTATAATAGTAATAGATAGTTAACTCATTTGATTCTCACAACAACCCTGTGTGACAAATGCTATTATTATCCCCATTTTCAGGCGAGAAAACTGAGGTATGGATAGAGTGGCTAAGTGATTTGTTCAGGGTCACTCAGTGTCCAAGGTAAGATTTGAGTTTAGGTCTTCCTGACCCCAAGTCCTATACTCTATCCATGACATCAACTAGATGCTTAAAGAGCTCCCAAATGTCTCAGTTTCTACATCTATGAAGTGAGGTCCCAATATTATAGATGAAAGTCTGTGAATTGTTGAAAGCAAACATACAGCCAACTCAAAATTATTTATGTTCATGAAGATAAAGGAATCCCAAAGATCAAAGTTCATGGATAGCTATAGGCCATGAACAAAAATTAAATCAATAAGGGATCCTAAAACCTATTTTTCCACACCCCCCTCATTTCCCACCAACCCTGGGTTCCTGAATCTTGGAGCAAGGCTTACTTTCAGGTAAAAACTTTCTCTCTTAGGGTAAATCTTTACCCTGTTAAACAAAATTTGGTCATGGAACAATCTGTAAGCCAACATTTCATTGGCCTAGAAGCTCCTTCTGAAATAAAGATTACCATTCTGCCTTTGGACGTTGCTGAGGAGAAGTCGGTCATAGGAAAATAGGAATACAGGCAGGGATGCTGTCATCTTAACACTTTCCAGGCAGATACTCATGATATCAACTGAACATTGAGCTCCAGTGGTAAAAAAAAAAAATTCATAACAATGAATAGGAACATTTTCAAGAGATCACCTGCTAGCAAATTAACTCACTATGGCATCATCTTCATGAATTTTCTCTACCAAGTATAGTCTCATTCCTAGTATCCAAGGCCTTCCAAAACTTTGCACCATCCTGTATTTTCTCAGACTACTTGTTGCTATTCAGTCTATACTTCAGCCAACTTGGATTACTTCTGTGTGGTTGTTTTCTCCTGCTACTAGACTATAAGTGCCTTGAAGTCAGGGACTTATTAGTTCTAGACATATATCTCCCCCAGTACCTGGCATAATGTTCTATATCCTGGTGATGATAAATGAATGAATATTATGGAGCCATTCCTAGATCTAGGAAGCAAACTATTATGAGTTTCAGACTACCAATCCAATGAATATTTATTAAACACCTACTATGCGCTAGGCACTGTGGTAAGCATGAGGGATACAATTAATAAAAAGAAAAACCAATAGAGAATCAAACACCTAGACAATCACAAACATGAAAGAGGATATAAGAGGATGGTGGCAGACAGGTCAAGGGAAAGGAAGCCTAATAAACGTTTTAGTAAACTGCAGTCAAAATAGAAAGATAAGTGTTAACATGGTACAGAAGTCAACCTCCCACAAGTATTGCCAAATTTAATGAAATGAATCTAGAAGCTTAGGAGTGACATACACATCCAATCCATTTCAACATAAGTTCCTAAGCCTCAACAAATGGCTTATTTTTAAATACCCAGAAGGCCAGTCTGGCCAAACCAAAAAAAGTATGAAGGGTAAGAGTAAGTAAGTAAGAGTAGGTTGGAGACAGGTGGCTCTAAATGACAAACAGAAGTGGTGGTATTTGATGCTAGTGATATAGGGAGTTTACTGAATGTTATAGAGACATGAGCAGACCTGTGCTTTAGGACTAACACTTTACCAGTTATGATGGAATTGAAAGAGAGTGGAAGCTACTGAAACAGTCCAGCTGAGAGGTGATGAGGACCTACGGTGGTACCACCTGAGTTGTGAGAAGGGAACAGCCAGAGAGAGATTCTGGAGGTAAAATTGAGAAGACTTAGCAAGGTATTGAAACATATACAGATTGGGGAAGGCTGAGAAGATTTGAGAATAATTATGAAAGTAGAAGGATGGTGATATCCTCAACAGAAATAGGGAAGTTTAAATAATATTTTATTTTCTCCCAGTTACGTGTGAAAACAATTTTTTAACATTCTTTTTTTTTTTGAGTTTTGAGTTCCAAATTCAAGAAAGGAAGGAAGGAAAGGAAGGGAAAGAAGAAAGGAAGGACGGAAGGAAGAGAAAAATAATAAGCTTCAATCTGTATTCGGACAAAATTCGTTCTTTTTCCGGGGGCTAATAGCATTTTTTCATCATGAGTCCTTTGGGATTGTCTTGCATCATTGTATTGCTGAGAATAGCTAAGTCATTCATAGTTCTTCATTGTACAATATTGCTGTTACTGTTTACAATGTTCTGGCTCTGCTCATTTCATTTTGCATCACTTCATGTAAATCATTCCAGATTTTTCTGAAATCATTTCAGCAGATACCTTCTTTTTTTGTCCATTTATTTATTTATTTTTAGTTTTCAACATTCACTTACACAAGATTTTGAGTTCCAAATTTTCTTCCCATCTTGTCCCTCCCCCAACCCCGATAGCAGGCATTCTGAATACCCTTTCTGCTAATCTGCCCTCCCTTCTCTCTCCCCCCCCCTTCTCTTATCCCCTTACTCTTCTATTTTTCTGTAGGGCAGGATAGATTTCTATGCCCCATTTCCCATACTACTTATTTTCTCCCTTCCTCCTCCCTACCCACCCTCTTTGAGAAGGCAAGCATCTCGATACAGGTTATACTTGTATAGTCATGCAAAACACCTCCATGGTAGTCATGCTGTGGAAAACTAACTATATTTCCCTTCATCCCATCCTGCTCCCCTATTTATTCTATTCTCTCTTTTGACCTTGTCTCTCCTCAGAAGTGTTTGCTTCTGATTACCCCCTCCCTCAGTCTGCCCTCCCTTCTATCATCCCACCAGTGTCTTATCCCTTTTCCCCCTATTTTCCTATAGGGTAAGATAGCTTTCCATACCCAGTTGAGTGTGTATGTTATTCCCTCCTTAAGCTAAATTTGATGAGAATAAGATTCACTCATTCCCTCTCACCTTCCCCCACTTCCTTTCCACTGTAAAAGCCTTTTCAAGTCTGTTTTATGTGAGATGATTTACCCCATTCTATCTCTCCCTTTCTCCTTCTCCCAGTATAATCCTCTCTCACCCCTTAATTTTATTCTCCAGATATCACCCCTTCACCTTTAATTCACCCTGTGCCCTTTATCTATCAATCTATCTATACATATAATTTTTTTCCCTCCAACTACCCTAATACTGACAAAGGTCTCATGAGTTACAAATATCATCTTTCCATATAGGAATGTAAACAGTTCAACCATAATAAGTCCCTTATGATTCCCTCTTTCTTGTTTAACTCTTTATGCTTCTCTTGAGTCTTATATCTGAAAGCTGAATTTTCTATTCAGCTCTGGTCTTTTCATCAAGAGTGTTTGAAAGTCTTCTTTTTCACTGAATATCCATTTTTTACCCTGAAGGATTATACTCAGTTTTGCTGGGTAGGTGATTTTTGGCTGTAATACTATCTCCTTTGCCCTCTGGAATATCATATTCCAAGCCCTGTGGTCCCTCAATGCAGAAGCTGCTAAATCCTGTGTTATCCTGATTGTGTTTCCACAATACTTGAATTGTTTCTTTCTGGCTGCTTGTAATATTTTCTCCTTGACCTGGGAACTCTGGAATTTGGCTACAATATTCCTAAGAGTTTTCCTTTGGGAATCTCTTTCGGGGGGGGTGATTGGTGGATCCTTTCCATTTCTATTTTGCCCTCTGGTTCTACAACATGAGGGCAGTGTTCCTTGATAATTTCTTGAAAGATGATGTCTAGGCTCTTTTTTTTGATCATGGCTTTCCAATAATTTTTGAATTATCTCTCCTGGATCTATTTTCCAGGTCAGTTGTTTTTCCAATGAGATATCTCACATTGTCTTCTCTTTTTCATTCTTTTGGTTTTGTTTTACAATGTCTTGATTTCTCATGAAGTCACTAACTTCCAATGGGCTCCATTCTAATTTTTAAGGAAGTATTTTCTTCAGTGAGCTTTTGGACTTCCTTTTCAGTTTGACCAATGTTGCTTTCTAAGAGATTCTTCTCCTCATTGGCTTTTTGGACCTCTTTTACCATTTGGGTTAAGCTATTTTTTAAGGTGTTATTTTCTTCAGTATTTTTTTAGGTCTCGTTTAGCAAGCTATTGGCTAGATTTTCATGATTTTCTGGCGTCACTCTCATTTCTCTTCCCAGTTTTTTATCTGTTTCTCTTTTTTCTCAAAATCCTTTTTGAGCTCTTCCATGACCTGGGACTGATTCATATTTTTCTTGGAGGCTTTGGAAGTAGGAGCTTTGACTTTGTCTTCTTCTGGTGTATGTTTTGATCTTCTTTGTCACCAAAGAAAGATTCTATGGTCTGACTTTTTTTTTGTGTGCGGTTTGCTCATGTTTTCATCCAATTACTTGAGTTTTAAACTCTTTGTTAAGGTAAAGGTCTGCTTCTACTGTGGATAATGTACTGTCCCAAGCTTCAGGGGTTTTGTGCAGCTGTTTTCAGAGATACTTCTAAATTTTCAGTTCTTCCAAGGTGGTATGATAAGAGGTGAGGTGTTTATTCCTTTCCTGGCCTGTGCTGTGCTCTATGAGTGACCACAAGCACTCTTTTCTGCCCTGGAACTGTGAGGAGGATTTATTCTCCACCACCAATACAAGCTTCATCACACCAGTACTCCTTCTTGCCCCAGGACTGCCACCCAGAACTGTGACCCAGATCCAAGCAAGAGAATCCTGCACCAGCAAAGAGATCACTGTAATCTCCCTCTGATCAGCCACTAGATTCCCCTTCATTCTGTGGGCCAAGAGCTCTGGAAGCAGTCACTGCCTCAGGGCTGTGCTGGCACAGGGGCTGGGACCCAGCTGCTCTCTCACTGTGGTCACAGACTTTTCCTACTGACCTTCTAAGTAGTCTTTGGCGTTTGTGAATTGAGAAGTCTGGAAACCTCCATAGGTGCCCTTTATTCAGTCCCCTGAGGCCCAGGTTTGTTGAGGCCTGTTTTGCCTGCATGACAGCACTGAACTGCCTTTGTCTCCCAGCCTGGCATGATAGACCTTTCTAATAAATCATCCAGGTTGTCTTGGGCTGGAAATCTGTTTCACTCTTTTTGTGGGTTCTGCTGCTCTAGAATCTGTTTAGAGCCATTTTTTACGGGTATTTGGAGAGGTTTGGGGGAGAGCTCGAGCAAGTTACAGCTTTTACTCCACCATCTTGGCTCTGCCCCTAGAAATAGGGAAGTTTAGAAGAAGAATTGGCTTGAGGGAGAAATATAATTAGTTTTGTTTTGGAAATCTTGAGTTTGAGATGTCCATGGGCATTCAGTTTGAAATATGTGGATGGTAACGAACATGGGCAGCTAGGTGGTGCCATAAGTTCGTTGAGCGCTGGACCTTAAGTCAGGAACGTTCATCTTCCTGAATTCAAATCCAGCCTTGGATACTTAGTAGCTGCATGACCCTGGGCAAGTCACTTAACCCTGCTTGTTTCAGTTTTCTCATCTGTAAAATGAGCTGGAGAAGGAAATGGCAGCCCACTCCAATATCTTTGCCAAGAAAACCCCAAATGTGGTCACGAAGAGCTGGACAAGACTGAAATGACTGAACACAACAGAAATCAGGGGGGAGAGAGGGAGAGAGATAGATAGAGAGAGAGAGAGAGAGAGAAGCAGGACCAGGCACATAGATGTGGGAGTCATTTGCATAGAGATGATAATTGAAGCCAGGAGAACTGATGAAATCATCAAGTCAGAGAATGTAGAAAAGTACCCAGTACTGAGCCTTGGAGTAAACCCCCTTGGGGAGTGAGATATGAATGATATTCCAAAAAAGGGGCCTATGAAGGAGTGGTCAGCCAGGTAGGAGGAGAACCAAGAGTGATGTCACAAAATCCCAGAAATTAGACATTATCCAGGAATAGATAACAGGGTCAAATGCTAGAGAGAAGTCAAGAAGGAATAGAATTGAGATAATTGGAATAGTCTGAGGAACTGGAGAAACGAGAGGGGAGGAAAGGGAAATCAGAGCAACAGCCATTGGGGGTGGGGGGAGGTGGTGAGGATTGAAGGGCCACAGTGAGAACAAAGAATGTGATTAGGAGGAATTGAGGGCTAGGGAATGATAAAGGAAACTGATTGAGTAAAAATAACAGATTACAAGCATTTAAAAGCATAAAGTAAGAGATAAGATTGAAAAGAGATGTAGATAGGTACCCTTCTGAATTTTGCCTTGTCTTCCAGTATGAATACTACCTGAAACCACCAAGTAAGAACTTTGGCTATTTCCCATAGGCCAGTGGTCCCAAAGTTCCTGTGCCTCCTCTGGTAAAGGTTTTCTTTCTGTCCTAGTGTGAAGGAGGGTGACAGAACGCCATCTACTCTAACCCTTTGAAGAAAAAACAGAGACTCAGAGAGGCAAAATGACTTCTGAATATCATATAGAAAGACTCATGGAGCAGGATTAGAACTCATTTCTATTGACTTCCAGGCTCTTTCTACTAAGCAGAATCACTGAATCTTAAGGGTTAGAAGAGAACTTGGAGGCAAAGTCTCAATGGGACATTTTTGTTCAATGGGCATAGAAGGCTTGCTCCTTGGGACAGCAGTGGGGTAGGGAAGAGATACCACCACAATGGGAATGCAGAAACCTGAGGATACTGGCCCCCATAGTGAAAGACCAGAGGCTGATTGTCTAATCCTCTTTAGCTTTTAAAGCCCTCCATTACCCAGCCTCTTCCTCCTTTTCTAGTATGATTATACCGCAGTTAATGTCTTCCCTCAGAGATTACATCCAATTTCTCTTGTACAGAAGTTCGAGTGGTCATTCAGCCTTTTCTTTATGACCTTTAATGAAGGGGAAATCACTCCTTTTGGAAGCAACTTTCTAAGCCATTTTCTTAGTTTGGAGCTGCCACCCAAGGTATGATTCCCTACATCTTTTCTCTTCCAACCTCCTCTCCTTCCCCTCTCTCCCCAGGCATTTGAGCTCATTCATTTATGTCTTTTCTTTTCAGTGATATTCCCAGCCAGCAGATCTAGGACCACAAGCCCTTTCACAAAACCTTGGTCATTTCAGTAATTTTCTATTTTATGTCTTTGAGGTTCTTAATAGTTTGTTGGCCACAGAATTTCTAGCATGTCTTAAAAAAACAAAACCAAACCTGATTGCTTCATTAGCAATTCTGTGTCACTAACTGTCATGATGTAGGTTTGCTTTCCCTATGTGACAGATAAAACAAATGGGTGATTTATGGAACTGACAACCACAAATTCCAGATTCAGGGCTGGTTTGTGTTTTGCAGTGAAAGAAATACATATACATATACATATACATATACATATACATATACATATACATATACATATACATATACATATACATATACATATACACATGGACAGGTAGATAAATACTATGTATGTATACATATATAGTATATATGTATACATACATATGTGTGAATGTATTATGTATGTTATTGTTGTTCGGTTTTTTCAGTCGTGTCTGACTCTTCATGACCCCATTTGGGTTTTCTTGGCAAAGATACTGAAGTGGTTTTCCATTTCCTTCTCCAGAGCATTTTACAGATGAAGAAGCTGAGGCAAGCAGGCTTGCCCAGAGTCACACAGCTAGTAAGTGTCTAAGCCCAGATTTGAACTCATGAAGATGAGTCTTCCTGATTCCAGGCCTGGCACTCTATCTGCTGCACCACCTAGCTGCCCCATTATGTATGTATGTATATATGTATGTATGTATGTATATATGTATGTATGTGTGTGTATGTATATGAAATTTCCCTTCCAGGTCTAAATGTAGGCTCCTTTGAGCTCTCTTGGATCTCAGTTCCCAACCAACTCCAAATCTATGATTCTATATTTGCTATATTTCTTCACCTGTATTTTACAGGTCTAGTCTTGCATTTCACCCACTAGTCCAGCCCTCCTCATTTTGAGGGGGTTTAGACTAGAGGTGGTGGTCCCTTGAAGCACACATATTGTGTGAGTCTATACTCCTGTTTAGGTCAAATTAGGGGTATGTTAAAGTGATCTCGACTTCAGGGTTGAAGGAGACAGACAGAAGTTAAGCCAGGTGTGGGGAGAGATCAGGGTAACCTACTACTTCATAGTTACTCATGGGGGAAGATTTGTTCTGAGGGAGTCTGATCATGTAGAGCTTTGTCCAAACAAGGAGAAACTTCCACAAGTAGAAACCTGCCACCAAGCTGGCCCCCACAACCTCAGCCTTGCCTTGCAAAACACAGAAAGAAATCATATGGTCTCTTCCCTCAAGCCACATCAGCAGATCTATCCTGTAATAAGGTATTTAAAAAAAACAACCCAACTCTGTCTGACCAGATAAGAAACCTACAATGAAATCATTTCAAATCCCATTTTGACTTTGGGGCCCTGTCCAAACCAGAAGACCTCTGGGAGATGATTTCTCCCATTCTGTATTCACTAAGTTAATTAATAAAGGAAGACTTGCTTGTTTTTAACAAGCTGCATGGATTCTGCAGAGAGTACCCAAAAAAAATTAACTAAAAATTCTTCTTTAGAGAGGCAGTGGGCATTATAGAAAGAGGTAGGAGAAAGGTCCAAATATTTTGTAGCTACAGGGAGCACAACTATAAAGGATTATGAAGAAACTATTCAACATTTCAATACTTTATATGCAAATATTTACATAATAAATATTTACATAATAAAACCATAACAAAGACAAGCTTTTAAAGATTTTATATGACAACTTACATTATATTTTATATTGTAACTATACAATTGCAAGATTTTAAAAGATTTTTAATTTAAAAAGATATATAATTCAATTAAATTTAAAATTCAATTTAAAATTTAAATTTAAAATCAAATTTAAATTTTAGGTTCAAAATCAAATTTAAAATTAAAATTTAATTTAAAAGATTTTTAATTACAAGATTTAAGAAATATCATATTATTAGATCCACTTATAAAAATACATTAACCAAAGGATCTATGAAGGAGACAGACAGAAGTTAAGCCAGGTGTGGGGAGAGATCAGGGTAACCTACTAGGTTACCCTGGACTAAGCCTATATAAGGATCTTAATCTGTCCCCAGCCGGAAGAGACCTGGGTTCAAATCCTACCTCTGATATTTGCTAGCTATGTGATCATAGATCTTTCACAACCTCTCTGGGGCCTCAGTTTTTTTCATCTTAAAATGGGGATGATATTAAATATTACCTGTAGTACCTACTTCATAGGATTGTAGTGAGGATCAAATGAGGTGTGTGAAATATTTTCAAAACTTTAACTTTCAAATCTTTTATTTTATTTTATTTTTTTTGCTTTTTGGTGAGGCAATTGGGGTTGACTTGCCCAGGGTCACACAGCTCGTAAATGTCAAGTATCTGAGTTCAGATTTGAACTCAGGTCCTCCTGACTCCAAGGCCAGAACTCTAGTCACTGCACCACCTAGCTGCCCCTGTGAATTTCAAATCTTAAAGCATTAAGCTCAACTCTACACTCTTCCTCTCCCTCATTATCATCATCATATTCTTGAAGTATCTATAATTTTATTAGTAGGGCATTCTTTTCAATGATACAGATTTCAACTATTCTGAGTGTTGCCAAGATTGCAAACTCAGTTTGTTTGTTCCTTAGACAAATGTCACATGAGCTATAATCACTAAACCTAACTCGAAACTTTTCCAGGTTGATAGGAACTTCCAGGCTTTGGGATTTACTGACATAGAACACCACACCTTCACAACATACCAAAAAATATATGGTTTTAAAAGAACTGCAATTGTATAGTTACAATATAAAATATAATGTAAGTTGTCATATAAGATCTTTAAAAGCTTGTCTTTGTTATGGTTTTATTATGTAACAGACAGTAAAAGAACTGTGTGGAGAGTCTACACATATGGACTAATGATAGACCTAAGAGAATCACAAATGTGTAATAACACATTCATGTAGAGCATTTTTACCAAAACAAAAACAATAATGATGAGGATGATGATATTTAAATAGCACTTCATGGTTTGCAGAAACACCATATATAAATGATCTCATTTGACCCTCATAACAGTAGGTGCTATTATTATCCCCATTTAGCAGATGAGGGAATGTGACCCTGAGGGTTAAGTGAACTGCCCATGGTTACATGTCTGTTAAGTGTCTGAAGTGGGATTCAAACCCAGGTTTTTCTGACTCCAAATTCAGTGCCCTATAAACTTCACTTTGCTGTCTCTCAGTTATCACAGAACGTGTTAATGCTAAATTGGGCCTAGAGGTTATCTAGTTCAATTCCTTCTCTTTTTTTTTCCAGATGAGGAATCTGAGACCCAAAGAAGTCATTATTCTAGGTGAGTATTTTGGTTGAAATTTATCAGAGATCACATCAAAATAATAAAGGCAACTTTAAAGAAAGAATTGCCTGGGGCCCCAAATTTTTGTGGGCTCCACCTCTCTCCAATGAGACATGGTATTGTACTGTGATATTACCCAGATCTCCATCTTTACCTGTCCTCTTCTCCATCTCCTCTTTATCTCGAAAGATAAATATTAAATTAGTATGTGCTGAATATTATTTTCCCTTGCTGACATCATCCTAAGTCCTGCAGAGAGCTAAAAATAATATGTTAGATGTAACTCTTGTTCTCCAAGAATACTATACTCTAAAGGAGAAGACAAGATAGTTTGATAACTAGGGACAGATAAAGATTAGATTGTAAATTCCTAGAAGATGGGAACCATGTCTTTTTAAATAAGCATTCCCCAAAGGCCTGATAAGGAGCTGTAAACCCCAATATTTATTAAATAACAGTTTCTAGATGGACATGAATAAAGCAGAGATGGGCACATTCATAGAGGATTATGGAAAACCTGCACAAGTAAGGCATAGAAGTATTTAGAGTAGCCGATGGCCAATCATTCTAACCTTGGAAGTCTTCATGGAGCAAATGAATCTTAAGCATAGTTCTGAAGGAGTGTAGGAATATGGCTTAGGGAAATATAATAGGGGGATGTTCGAAGTAGGAGGTAGGAGACAAAAGACAAAATAAGAGGAAGGACAGAGACTCACTAATTATTAACCACATTCATACATGTACATGAATGAATGAATGAATGAATGACAGCAGGCAAATGTGTCCAGTTGAAGTAGTTCTTCTGGTTATAAAATCAATGTTCCTTTCAAGAGATTGGGAAGGTCAAATGACTCCATACAATGGAGAGCCTTCAATGGAGTTTGGATTTTACTCTGTAGATAATGCAGATCTTTCCAACGATTAATGCTTCTAAATTCATTACAGACGCTCCCTGCTGAGCTACTTAAAACAATGATAGGAAGAATAATAGAAAGAATTTTGCTTACCTAGAACTTTAACAATAATTCAAGTTTGAACATTGAACAAAGAAAACTCAGGTATATGGATTCCCCTCTAAACTGTAAGTGTAAAAGGACTGGTTACTTGATAGATTCAATTTTTATAACAGGAGGTAAAGGTACAAAGTTTTAAAAACATCTACAAAGTACCTACAGTGAGCTCTGCACCTCTAAAGACAAATCTTCAGTGAATATTAACTGAGTATTATTACCCTTAATAGCATGGCCTTTAGTCCCGAAGAGAGTTAAAAAGGTACAGTTCTCATTATACCTATAGTGAGCAGCTGCCTACCTCATTTTTCCTTTTACTCTGCCTAAGAACTCTCAGGTGGCAAAATATAAAAATAATACTTATTAATTAATTAATTAATGAGAATGACTTTTTCCCCAGAAGGTTTAATGAAAGTCCTTGAAAAGTCCTGAAACTATTCAAGGTGCTTATTGTTTTTATCAGACCTTGCTCCCTTTTCTTCTGAACTTCTCTCTAGGACTCAGTTTCATTATCTGTTGAATGAGGGATTTGTATTACCTTAGTAGAACTCTAACTAGGTGATGACAGTTAGCTCTTTGCCTGAGGGTACTGAATTTACCAGCAGGCACTGACTTACCTTTCCTGGCCAGCTAGAAACAAAAGAGCTCATTACCCAGTTAACAGAGATAATTAGTTAAATACAAAAGCAAGCTACCAGATGCCTGGACCAGGTGTGAACACCTTCTTTCTTTATAAAAGTGGGCAGTTCCATTCTGTCTGAGTTCCCCTACTGGAAGGTGATAGTGTCCTCCTGTCTTCCCTCCCTCCCACATGCTCCCCCCCCCCAACTGAGGGAAATTGGCCACTTGCCCTGGGTTCATTTCTGATACTAGCTGGGAGCACCACAACTCTTAGTCACTGCTGAGTGACGCTGGGCTCTGGGCTCCTTCTAATGGGCATTTAGTAAACATGGCCAAATGAAGCCATCCTTGTACAGGACACACTGTATTAGGCACTCTGTAAGATACACAAAGAACAAAGGAAGTTGTCTCAGCCTCCGGGGGAGCTCACCAGTCCAGTCAGGGAGACAAAATTGACTTGAGAAATGTCAGAACGATTACAAAGCAGCTTTTGAATGACTCCAAGGGGATGTGGTGAAATAGGAAAACATGAAAGAGACGGAATCATCAGCAAAGAAATCCTAAGAAAGAAACTAAAAAGCGTTAAAGGAACCCTAAGAAGGAAGAAGTAATGGGACGGCTCTAGGTTATTTCCATTTGCAATGCATACAATATACATACACATATACATACATATATGTGCCTATGTGTATCTGTGTGTATAATATCTTTGTACACTTTTTTTTTTTTGCATATTTCCTTCCGTGATAGAATGTGAGTTTCATGAGGGCAGGGACCATATTTTTTTTTCCCTTTCTTTGTATCCTCAGTATTTAGCACAGTGCCTGGCACATTGTAAATGCTTGTTGATTACCTTTAAGCCTAAAGGGGCTCCATAAGAATTTTCTCCTCAAAACCCACAGTATCTACACAGATGAGTGAATGGCAAGAGAACAGAGGGATAGGGGGACAGAAACATTCATCCTTACCTTATTCATAAGATAATACTTCACAGCTTCTTCTGTTAATGATTCCATGGTTTCTCTCTCTCTTTTTTTTTTTTTTGTTCCAGATTGTGCCCTAGGTTCTTGGGCTGACTCTAACTGCACAGAAAAATGCTGGTGTGCTGTTTGTCTTGAGGCTGTTATCCACTATCCACATGTTGCCCCTCCCAGTTTTCTCTGGGAGTTAAACAAAAGGGCCATCCCAACAACACGTGGATCTGTCCTCCTCAGCTCTTGACTCAAATCCTCTTTTGCAAGTCGCAAGAACACATCTGTCATTTAAAAAAAATGCTTTGGGGGCGGGGAGGAAAGAGAGAAATGATTTGTCATTCATGTAAGTCTAGTACAATTTTCTAGACTATCCCTGAAGAGTTTTTAATCTTCTAAAACATATTTCCCACTCAGATATTTGAAATTTTTTTTTAGAAGACAGAAATGCGGTCTAGCCAGCCATCCTTCCAAAACCTCTCCTGAGTTAATCTCTTCCCAACCTCCTTTGTGTTCAGTTTTACTGAGACCAGGAGCACCCCCTTGCCTTTCTGGGCTCATATCTCCTCTGTTCCCTCTCATGTTGATAGTAAATACCCCTGCCTGACGATCTAGAGCACAGTTTGATTTACTTTCTTTACAATAAACATATAAGAAACTGAGAGATAATCAGTCTGTCTGGCAACAAGCTTCAGGGAGGTAATGTGTGCGCTGCTTTTTGCTTTTATAACAAGATGCCCATATGTTTGCTTGCTCTCTCCCTCTCTCTCTCTCTCTCTCTCCCTCTCTCTCTCTCTCTCTCTCTCTCTCTCTCTCTCTCTCTCTCTCCCTCCCTCTCTCTCTCTCCTTCCCCTCTCTCTCTCCCCCTTCTCTCTTTCCCCTCTCCCTCCTTTCTCTCTGTTACATTCTCTCTTCTCTCTCCTTCTCTTACATTCGATCTTTCCTTTCTGCTTCATTCTCTTTTCTCTTTCTCTTTTTTCTCTCTTACATTCTCTCTCACACATTCTCTCTCCTTTCTCTCTCTGTTATATTCTCTCTCTTCTCTCTCTCTTGCATTCTCTCTCTCTAACATCCTATCTTTTCTCTTTTGCATTCTCTCTCCTCTTTCTCACACACACATTCTCTCTCACTCTCTGTCCCTTGGATGGCTCACACACAGGGAATGACAAGACAGAAATCTTTTGCTTGCTCACCTGTTTTCCTTAAAACATAACTTCCCTCTTCCCATTTGAAGGCCCTGTATGGCTGGCAATAAAAACAAAGTCACTATAAACAGGCCTGTAATAAGTGGAGAAAATGCTCCCATCTGGTTTCATCAGCAAGAGTCATGTTTGAGAAGAGCATGGCAGCAGATACCCAGCCAGTCTGGCTCAGGCTGGTTTTACTGCAGGGGAAAAAAATTTCACAATGGCCCAGTCTCTTGGAAACACGAAAACATTGCCTAGTAGTACCCAGACAATTTGTCAAATTGCAATACATATGCAATCTCAGCATGCTTCTGTCAAGTATGCCAAAGGTGGGGAGTGTGTTTCACGAAAAGCTTTAAGCCTAATGCTCTCCATTTTAATTTGTACCTATTAAATTCAGTAACCTTGACATCATCCTTGATCTCAGAAATCTAGGTTGGGTACCTTCTACATACACCTCTGCCTATCTCTGCTACCCTAGTGAGGTATGACACAAACTTGACTCCAACTATTCCCAAAACCATCTTCAAAGCCTCTGTGTCTCCTGCCATCTTGTGTTCAGGCTATTCCTTGCTTTCTGGACAGCATTATAAAAAAATCAGCGGTCACCAAAAAGAAAAACAAAACCCAAAAAACCAAACACCCTTATCCCCTCTTTCCCTTAAAATAATATTTTATTTATTTCTGAAACCCTATAATCTTCTTAATTCTTGTTTGATATGGTGTGATTTGTCATAGAAGGGCTGGTGAGCTGGAAGAATAAATGAAGAAAAGAATGGTCCCATTTCTCTGGGTATAGATGAGGACTGCTAGAGATAAGCATTTCAAATACTGAGAGTAATTATGTCAAAAGAGCAGTGAGGGGGAGGGAGGAGTTTACTCACAGTGATTGGGTTGTGAGTAGTCCAAAGCTTCAACCAGGAACACGGTTCCTGGTTTGGGGAAATAGTTCTTTAAGGAAAAGGGCTTTGAAATACATTTCCACATCTACAAGTCATCTCACAGCCTGAGAAAGATATAGCCTCAATCCTTGACTACGGTATGTATGTATGTAGGTATTTGGTTTGGAGCTGTGATTTCATTGGTATGAGGAACTCATGATGAGGAAATCCCTCTACCAATATACAGTGGTAGAGGCCAAGTCCAAATTCTATTTTACTAGTAAGGAAACTGAGGTACAAAACTGTGTTGATTGGGACCACTACAAGTTTGTGCTACAAAGTCTCAACTGGGCCCTTCCTAAGGCAAGGCAATCCTTTTACATCTCTCTGATCCATTCACTATCCCATTTCCCACAGCACCTCCCACAGCTGTCCTCTCACTTGCCTTCTTAGCTGACAACCTTGCCTCATACTTCACTGAAATTATTGGGGCCATTTGCAGAGACTGCCTTCTTTCTTTGTCATCACTCAGATGCTTTCTGCCAGCATCCCTTTCTTTACTCCTGTCTCACACAAAAAAGTAGCTTACTGGTGTGTGAGTAAGTGTTTAACAAACAGCTTTCTGGAAAGAAAATGTATACATGACATACTTTTAAGTTTAATCTGTGTTATTAACATTTTTCTTCATCACTTTCTCCAGTCTAGACAATCAATGGAACAACTGAGCAAGCTCTGATTTGTAGTCGTTGCTAGTTTCCAAGATATAAATGCTCACGTCGAAAGTTTAACAATAGCTGGTCTGAGATGACTCCCTGGAAGTGGTCTTTTTCTTCTTCAGGGCAAACCTTTCCATATGCTCAAGGGACCCCAGTACATTCTATCTTCTGCAGACTGGTACCTCTCTTACCTCTACTGTCTCACTAATCTTCAATTGCTCCCTCTCTACTGGCTGTTTTCCTGTTATCTACAAACATAACCATGTGTACCCCATGTTAAAAAATCCCTCACCTGATCTATCCATCCCTACTAGCTATCTACCTATATCTCTCCTTTTTTGCAGTTAAACTCCTTGAAAAAGCTCACTACAACTGATGCCTCCATTTACTTTCCTCTCACTCATTTAACTATCTGCAGTTTGGCTTCTCACCTCATCATTCAACCAAAAGTGCATTCTCCAAATTTACTAATTATCTTGTACTTGCCAAAACAAATGGCATTTTCTGTATCTTCAGCCTTCTTGACTTCTCTACAGCCTTTGACACTACTGCTCATCCCCTTCTCCTTGGTGGGCAGCTGGGTGACACAATGAAATAATACAAAGGGAGAAGAGAAGGGGACTCAGAGAAGAGTGCTGTGGGATACCTAAGGTTAATGGACATATCCAGGAAAGTGGACTGAGAAGGAGCAGTGTGACAGGTAGAAGAAGAACCAGGAGAGAGTGATGTCCCTAAAACCTAGGAAGAACAGAGTATCAAGGAGAGGTTATTTAGTTACTTTTTTCAGTCGAGTCTGACCCTTCCTGACTCCATTTGGGGTTTTCTTGGCAAAGATGCTAGAATGGCTTGCCTTTTTCTTCTCCAGCTCATCTGACAGATGAGGAACCTGAGGCAGACAGGGTCCGTGACTTGTTCAGGGTCACACAGCTAGTTTTTGAGGCCAGATTTGAACTCACAAACTCCACACCTAGCACTCTATCCACTCTATACCTCATCCCCCTCCACCTCCTCTCTGATCTGATGACCCAGACCTCTGTGATCCATTTCTAGACCCTGGGCATTTTCACTGACTCTTCCACATACCTTTCCCTTCTCATCTCTGCCTCCAGGCTTCCCTGGCTTCCTTCAGATCTCAGCTAAAATCCCACTATCTGCAAGAAGCCTTTCTCGGTCATTCCTCCTCAACCTTAGCCACTTTCTTCTGAGACTATTCCAATTCATCCTATCGATATCTTGTTTGCACATACTTGTTTGCACATTGCCTCCCCCATTAGACTGTGAGCTCCTTGAGAACAGGGACTGGTTTTGTTTTTCTTTCTATCCCCAGTGTCCCTGACACTGCTTACTAAATGGTAGTGACATAAGGGTTAAATGACTTGCCCAAAGTCACACAGCCACCAAGTGTCAGAGGCAGGACTTGAAGGGAGGTCTTCTTGACTCCTAGGCTGGTTCTCTGTTAGTTTCCCCAATGGGGCTCACTGTTTTGTAACATTCTAATGCTACTCACCTACTTTTGCAAGGAGATGCCTAAGAAATGCTTGTTCAATTGGACTGGATAGGCATCATAGGAAGAAATACAAGTTAAGGTCCCTTGACCTCAAGAATATAGAAATTAGCCAGGCATGTAGGTGAGTGCCTGAAATCTTAGCAGCTGAAGAGGCTGAGGCTGTTGTATTTCATTAACTCCAAAGTTCTGAGCTGTGGCCGCCAGGAGCTGGAGGCAACCAGGTTGTCTAAGAGGGGGAAGAACTCACCCAGATCAGAAACAAAACAGTTTGAAGTTCCTATGTCAATCAGTAGTGGGACCAAGCCCAAGAATAATCCCTGCAAGTCCAGACCAGGCTAGATGAGGAAACCCAGTCTTTAAAAAAATCTCTATCTATATCTCTATCTATATCCATATCCATGTCTATATCTATATCTATATCTATATCTATATCTATATCTATATCTATATCTATATCTATATCTATATCTATATCTATATCTATATCTATATCTATATCTACATCTACATCTACATCTACATCTACATCTACATCTACATCTATATCTATATCTATATCTATATCTATATCTATATCTATATCTATATCTATATCTATATCTATATCTATATCTAGATCTAGATCTATATCTATATCTAGATCTGTATCCGTATCTAGATCTGTATCCGTATCTGTATCCGTATCCGTATCTGTATCCGTATCCGTATCTGTATCCGTATCCGTATCTGTATCCGTATCCGTATCTGTATCCGTATCCGTATCTGTATCCGTATCCACATCCGTATCCACATCCGTATCCGCATCCGTATCCGTATCCATATCTACATCTATATCCATATCTACATCTATATCCATATCTATATCTATATCTATATCTATATCTATATCTATATCTATATCTATATCTATATCTATATCTATATCTATATCTATATCTATATCTATATCTATATCTGTATCTATATCTATATCTATATCTATATCTATATCTATATCTATATCTGTGTGTGTCTACACATACATATATACATATAGATATATGTGTATATATGTTAGTATGTCCATGTATATGAACATATGGGGGAGCTAGGTGGCACAGTGGATAGAGTGGATAGAGGGCCTGGAGTCAAGAAGACTCCTCTTCCTGGGTTCAAATCCAGCCTCAGGCACTTACTACTGTGTTAAGTCCCTTAACCCTATTTGCCTCTGTTTCCTCATCTATAAAATGGGCTGGAGAAGGAAATGGCAAACTACTCCAGTATCTTTACCTAGAAAACCCTAAATGGGATCACAAAGAGTTGGACACAATCGAAAAACGACTCAACAACAAAATGAAGAGATTTCCCAGGTGATCTCTAAGGACCACCCCAACTCAGAATCTGTGTTGCTATGATACTGCTCAAGGAATCCTTTATCTATAGCTCAATTTTTGGTATGTAAGGTTAAAAAATAAAGTTTATAGTAGGAACCATAGAGATCATCTGGAAGAGATCTAAAGGTTATCTAGCTTAGAAGCTATCCGACTCAACCCCTCATTTTACAGATGGGGAAACTAAGGTCCAGAGGGGTTGGGTGAATTGCCCAAGTTTACATGGATAGTGAGTGATAGGAAGATTCCAAGCCAGATCTTTTGATTTCAGAGTCAATACTCTTTCCCCTGTATCATGCTACACCTAATCAATTCCCTGTGCTTTCTGAGATCTCTACTTTCTTATCACTGAAATCATCTGTGTCCTTGAGCTTTTCAACTAATATTCTTTTCACTTCTTGTCTCTCCTTTGAGGAAATCATCTTCCTTGTAAACCTCTCTGCTTGGGGTCAATCCTTCTACTATCCCAACTCTCTGGACCAGGGTTAGAGATGGGTATATACTCCTTGTTCCTCATCACCAATTCTATTTTTCTAACCCCCCCCCCAACACTCCCACCTCAGTGACCTTTGAACAACCTTTCGTTTTGGGTGGCCAATGTAACCCATGTCTGGCACTCACCCTCACTCCTACCCTTAGTGCCCTCCTCTACTCATTTCCAGGTTGCTCTTCCAACTTTAACTAACTCTTTGGCCTTGGGTCTTCTTCTCCTCTCTACCCCTTTCTAGGAACTTCAGTCTCATGTCCACTATCATACCTCTTGAACCATCTTACCTCTCTCGGGCCCTCTAGTTCTTGTACTGACATGAACATCTCCAGCTTGGATCTTCCATTGTCCCCTCCAAACTCAAACATCCAAAATTGAGCTCTTCCTTCCAACTTCTCTATCTCCGTATGTGACACCACATTCCCGTTCCCTTTCTCCTAGCTTTAGGGTTATCTTTGATCCTTCTTATTCCCCCATTTCTCATATCCAAGCAGTTATCAAGCCATAACAACAACAACTAGCATTTGTATAGTATTTTAAGGCTTGCAAAACTTTACTTTACAAATGTTATCTCATTTTATCCTCACAACAACCCTAGGAGGTAAGAACTATTATTATCCTCATTTTACAGATGAGGCAACTGAGGAAGCCAAAGTAATCAGGGTCATGTAGCTAGTGTCTGAAGTGGGATTGAAACTCAGATTCTAGGCCCAGGATTTCTTCTGTTCACTGAATCTCTCAGACTGTCCCTTTAGTATCCAAAACATCTTTCATATCCACCTGCTTTGCCCTATTCCCATAGCCACCCTCTCAGTTTAGTCTTCTGACCATCACCCACCTACAGTAATGTAAATAGTATCCAAAAAGTCCTCTCCTTTGGGTAATCTAGTCTTTCTTGACACTGTGCAAGTGTGATTTAAGTCACTCCTTTCTTCCTGCTTGGCACTTCTTCCTTTTATGAAATCATTTGGTCTCAGAACCTTCTAAGATAGAAAGTTCCATGCCTCATGCAATCTGGATAGTTGGTGCCTCCATACCTGTGACACCAGAAGCAGAAAGCCAATCAGATTGCTTGAGTAAACCTTGTCCCTCCCTATGAAATTCTGGGGACTCCTGCTGCCCTGGTTGTCATGGTGCCCAAGGTTGTGGGGCAATATTGGAACATCTTTGGCCTAGATGACAGAGGTGTTGGCTCCCAGCCCCTGTAGGACAGGTATAAGAGACACTGTACTGCCCCAGTCTTGACAGTGTCCAGTCTTGACAGTGTCAGCTGCTGCCCTAGTTGAAAGTTGATAATTGTAGCCCTAGTTTGAACAGTTAGCTCCTTACCTGGTGGAAGAAATGGGAGACAAGTTGTCTTTCCCACTGATTATGAGAAAAGACCATCTAGGATGACTAGAACTCCCTTTTTTTTTCTTCTACTATGGTCTAAAGACTCTGGTACCCAAGGATTAGGAGCATTGTGATTGTATCTTTACCTTACTGTCCTTGACTGTACTCCTCAAACCTTCTGTTTGTGTGAGTTAAAACACACTCATTTAAGACATGCCATCATTTTTGTATCATTGGCTGATCCATCTCTTTGGGGAAGGAGGGAAGGAAGGAAGGAAGGAAGGAAGGAAGGAAGGAAGGAAGGAAGGAAGGAAGGAAGGAAGGAAGGAAGGAAGGAAGGAAGGAAGGAAGGAAGGAAAATGAAAAGAAAGAATGAAAGAAGGAAAGAATGAAAAAAGGAAGGAAGGAAAGAAGAAAGGAAGGAAAGAAGGAATAAGAAAGAAAGGAAAGAAGGAAGGAAGAGGCACTTATTAAGGGCTTACCATGTGCTAGACACTGTACTAAGAGCTAAAGATACAAATATAAGCAAAAATCAAAGCCTGCCCTCAAGGAATTTATATTCTCATGGGGAAGACAACACTTGGGGAATGCCTATAAGTCACTCACACTGACTGTGCAGTCTTCTGATATGTCTTCCCCTCTCTCCTCTTGCTGCTTTCTAACCTGTTCTTCTCTTGCTTCTAGAATATTCTTCCTTGCACAAATATTTGATCGGATCAATCACTCCTGTACTCAAGGATCCAAAGCACTCTGTTGCCACCTTTTAAAATTTTGGGTTCCAAATTTTCTCCCTTCTTCCCTCCCCACCTACCCTCACTGAAAAGGCAAGCAATTCCACACAGGTTATACATGCATAGTCATACAAAACACTTCCATAGTAGTCATGTTGTGAAAAACTAAGTATATTTCCCTTTGTCCTATCCTGCCCCCCATTTATTCTCTTCTCTCTTTTGTCCCTATCCCTCCTCAGAAGTCCCTCTCCCAATCTTCCCTCCCCTCTATCATCCTCCTGCTCTCTTGTCCCCCCCCCATTTTCCTGTAGGGTAAGAGAGATTTCCATACCCAACTGAGTGTGTATGTTACTCCCTCCTTAAGCCAAATCCAATGAGAATAAGATTCACTCATTCCCTCTCTCCTTCCCCCACTTCTCCACTGTAAAAGCCTTTTCTTGTCTATTTTATGTGAGATAATTTACCCCATTCTATCTCTCCCTTTCTCCTTCTCCCAGTACAATCCTCTCTCACCCCTTAATTTTATTCTCCAGATATCACCCCTAAATCTTCAACTCACCCTGTGAGATTTCTCTCTCTCTCTCTCTCTCTCTCTCTCTCTCTCTCTCTCTCTCTCTCTCTCTCTCTCTCTCTCTCCATATATATACATGTATAAACATATATAATATATATGTGTGTGTATATATATATATATATATATATATATATATATACATATATACATACATATAATTTTTTCCCTCCAACTACTCTAATACTGACAAAGGTCTGATGAGTTATAAATATCATCTTTCCATGTAGGAATGCAAACAGTTCAACCTTAATAAGTCTCTTATGATTTCTCTTTCCTGTTCACCGCTTCATATTTCACTTGACTCTTATATTTGAAAGTAAAATTTTCTATTCAGCTCTGGTCTTTTCATCAAGAATACTTGAAAGTCCCCTATTTCACTGAATGACTATTGTTTCCCCTGAAGGATTATACTCAGTTTTGCTGAGTAGGTGATTCTTGGTTGTAATCCTATCTCCTTTGCCCTCTGGAATATTATATTCCATGCCCTCCTGTCCCTTAATGTAGAAGCTGCTAAATCTTGTGTTATCCTGATTGTGTTTCTATAATACTTGAATTGTTTCTGGCTGCTTACAATATTTTCTCCTTGATCTGGGAACTCCGGAATTTGGCTACAATATTCCTAGGAGTTTTCTTTTGGGGATCTCTTTCAGAGGTAGATTGGTGGATTCTTTCAATTTCTATTTTGCCCTCTGGTTCTAAAATATCGATGCAGTTTTCCTTGATAATTTCTTGAAAGATGATGTCTAGGCTTTCTTTTTTTTTTTTTTTTGATCATGGCTTTCAGGTAGTTCAATAATTTTTAAATTATCTTTCCTGTATCTATTTTCCAGGTCAGTTGTTTTTCCAATGAGATATTTCACATTGCTTTTATATTTTTTCATTCTTTTGGATTTGTTTTACAGTGTTTTGATTTTTCATAAAGTCACTAGCTTCCAATTGCTCCATTCTAATTTTTTTAAAAAGGCAATTGGGGTTAAATGACTTGCTTACAGTCATACAGCTAGTACATGTCAAGTGTTTGGTCTGAGGCCAGATTTGAACTCAGGTCCTCCTGACTTCAGGGTCAGTGCTCTATCCACTGCACCATCTAGCTGCCTAATTTTTAAGGAAGTATTTTCTTCAGTAAGCTTTTGGACTTCTTTTTCCATTTGGCCAATTTTGCTTTTTAGGGCATTCTCCTCATTGTCTTTTTGGACATCTTTTGCCATTTGGGTTAGGCTATTTTTTAAGGTGCTATTTTCTTCAGTATTTTTTGGGTCTCCTTTAGCAAGCTGTTGACTTGTTTTTCATGATTTTCTTACATCACTCTGATTTCTTTTCCCAGTCTTTCCTCTAATTCCCTTACTTGCTTCTCAAAATCCTTTTGGAGCTCTTCTATGGCCTGGGAGTGATCCATATTTTTCTTAGAGGCTTTGGATGTAGGAACTTTGACTTTGTTGTCTTCTGGTCATATGTTTTGATCTTCTTTGTCATCAAAGAAAGATTCTATGGTCTGACTTTTTTTGTGCAGTCTGCTCATGATCCTAGCCAATTACTTGAGTTTTAAACTCTTTGTTAAGGTAGGAGTCTGCTTCCAGGGTAGAGAATGTACTGTCCCAAGCTTTGGGGGTTTTGTGCAGCTGTTTTCAGAGATACTTGTAGGGACCTGTAAATTTTCACTTCTTCCGAGGTGGCACAATCAGAGGTTGGGTGTTTACTCCTTTCTTGGCCTGTGCTCTAGTCTATGAGTGGCCACAAGCACTCTTTTCTGCCTTGGAACTGTGAGGAGGATTTTCTCTTTATCGCCACTACAAGCTTCATCATGCCAGCACTCTTCCTTGCCCCAGGACCACCACCCAGAACTGTGACCCAGATCCAAGCACAGGCAAAGCAAGAGAATCCTGCACCAGCAGAGAGATCCCTGCAATCCCCCATCTGATCAGCCACTCAATTTCCCCTCAGTCTGTGGGCCAGAAGCTCCAGAAGTAGCTGCTGCCCTGGGGCCAAGCTCCAGGACTGGGGCTGGGACTTTGCTTCTCTCTTGCACCCTCTCACCTTAGTCACAGACTTTTCCCACTGACCTTCTAAGTTGTCTTTGGCAACTGTGGGTTGAGAAGTCTGGAAACTGCCACAGCTTCTCTTGATTCAGTCCCCTGAGGCCTGCTCCAGGTTCGCTGAGGCCTGTTTTGCCTGTGCGCCAATACGAACTGTGCTCTTCTACTGGCCCAGCACAATATATCTTTCCCAATCAACCATCTAGGCTGTCTTGGGCTATAAATTTGTTTCACTCTGTATTTTTGTGGGTTCTGCTGCTTTAGAATTTTTTTAGAGCCATTTTTTACAGGTATTTGGAGGGTTTTAGGGGAGTGCTCAAGCAAGTCACTGTTTTTATTCCACTATCTTCGCTCAGCCCCCCTCCTACTTCTTAAACCATTCTCCTTTTAAACCCAATCTTCCCCAGTGCCTACCAACTACAATGTCCTCTGTCAGTCAGTCAATGAGTATCTATTAAGCACCTACATGCTATGCACTGTGCTAAGCACTGTGTGTACAAGGAGAGGCAAAAAGCTATCCCTGAGCAAAGAAATACATATGAACCAGCTATATACAGTATAAAGAGGGGAAAAAAATGTACAGAAGGAAGGCACTAGAATTAAGAAGGATTGGGAAAGACTTCCTGTAGAAAGTGAGATTTTAGCTGGTACTTAAAAGAAGTCAGGAAAGCCAGTAGGCAGAGATGAGGAGGGAAAGTATTCCAGGCCTGGGAGACAGAGAAAACACCAGGAGTGGAAAGACGGAGTATATTGCTCATGGGACAGCAGGGAGGCCAAGGTCAAAAAGCATGCGAGGAGTGTGTGTGTGTGTGTGTGTGTGTGTGTGTGTGTAGGGACTGGGGTGTATAAGATTTAAGAAAACTGGAAAGGTATGTGCAGGGCTAGGTGATGAAGGGCTTAGAATGCAAAACAAGATTTTATACTTGATCCTGGAGGTACCTTGGGAGTTGATTGGAGAGAGTATTTATATAGCATCTACTGTGTGCCAGCCAGTGTGCTAACAATATCTTCTCATAACCCCGAAAGGTGCTATTATTATCCCCATTTTGCAGATGAGGAAACAGAGGATAATGGACCTGCTGAGGGTCACACAGCTAGTAATCATCTGAGGCCAGATTTGAACTCAGGTCTTCCTGACTCCAGGTCCAGTGTTTGTTCTATCGATTGCACCACCTACCTGCCTTCTAACATGAGGGACACGGTCAGAGCTGAGCCTTAGGAAAATGATTTTGGTAGCTGATTGGGAGGACGGATTAGATCGGGGAGTGACTTTAGCTAGGCAAACCCGTTAGAGGGCTATTGTCACAAGCCTAGGAGTGAGGAGATGAAGGTCTGTACCAGTGTCAGAGGAGAGAAGGGGCCGTGTTGGAGAAATGCTGTAAAGGTAAAATCGGCAGGTTCTGGCCACAGATTGGGTGTGGGGAGGCAAGGATAGTAGGGAGTTAGAGGTCACAGCTGGGTGAGCATGGGAAACTGAGAGGATAGTGGTACCTCATTTTACAGGTGAAAAAATCGAGGAAGGGATTTGACAGTCATCATATAGCGACCTAGAATAAAGATACAGAGAGTATTGGTTTCTTGACTCCCTGTCCAGGTTTCTTTCCAGTGAACCTCACTGACAAATATTTTTGGAATAAATGATTCCCCCATCTGTTAGGGTCTTATTTTCTATGAGTAGGCCCTAGTTAAGCCCCAGACCACCTACTATCCTGTGGAGGTAGCCCCTTTGTGTTTCCATTTCTCATGTCACCTGGATACATCAAACCATGGGCTGGATGTGAATTAGGCCCATGTGTCCCCCCTGCCCTAGTCCTGTCTTCAAGGGCTTCAGCCTCACATTAGCATGGAGCTTGGTGACATGTGTCCAACTGTAACTGTTCTGTGGGCTAGTTAAGTTTTCCATGCAGGTGGATCGATTTGGAAAGAGCTAAGTAATAAGCAAGATCCTGATTTTTATTTGTGTATGGGAACCACTCTTTATTTTCAGTACAAGGGTCATGTATGTGGGTTTGCTTGGGACTTGACATGTAATACCCAGAATGCACAACAAGCATTCCATCACCATATGGTAAGAATTTTCTTTCCTCTCCTCTCCCCTCTCCTCCCCTCCCCTTCCCTCCCTTCCCCTCCCCTCCCCTCCCCTTCCCTCCCCTCCCCTCCCCTCCTCTCCCCTCCCTTCCCCTCCTCTCCTTTCCTTCCTTCTTCTGTTCCTTCCTTCCTTCCTTCTTTTCTTAGCAATGACAATTATCTGAGTACCCTGAAAGGAGGAGTCATCTTTCAGCATGAGTCATCAGTGGGAGAAGTAAACAGATTGTCCCTTCACACAGAGCTCAGGGTCTGCACCGAATCATGAGTGCTCAGGATAGTGAGTGAGCAAAAGCCCTGCCTGGGTCCCAGGTTTGTGAGGGTTTTGAGTAGAGCTAGTTGCTCTAATAGGGCCTGATTTTCTTTGTATCCAGTTCCTGAGTGGAAACATTTCCCACAGAACTCTTCAGCATTCTCTGAAAATCAATAGAAACCCTTGCTGCAAGAAATCAATTAGGTCAAGAAAAACAACCTAATGGCAGACCATTGAATAGTATCATGTTTCCAAGGCTTACTGTGAGGTTTTCTTCATTGACAAAAAAAGTGGGCATGCATGTATATTCACATATATGTATATAATAAAATTGTGTACATACATACATATATGTAGAAATAAGTATACATATGAACATATACACATACTTACACACACATTTCACAGAGGAAGATAAGATACACATTGCATGATGAGGTGAGAAGCAAAGGGAGAGAAATAACTAGAAGGCATGTGAATATCTTGTAGCTACATAATTTCAAAGACACACTTTTTAACATACTTAAAAGACACCCTTAATAGGGTTCAGATTCCTTAGGTAACAAAAATCAAAACAGTATTATAAAACAGCTCATATTAAAATATTTTATATAAATATAACTGATATAATGCATTTATATATACATATCTTTAAAGCAGGCAGCTAAGTATCTCAGTGGATAGAGCACTGGGTCTGGAGTCAGGAAGAGTGGAGTTCAAATCCAGCCTCATACACTTACTAGTTGTGTGATCCTGGGCAAGCCACTTAACCCTGTTTACTTCAGTTCCTCATCGGTAAAATGAGCTAGAGAAGGAAATGGCAAACCACTCTAGCATCTTTGCCAAGAAAACCCCAAACGGAATCATGAAGAGTCAGACGTGACTAAACATCTTTAAAGCAGTTTATGAAGTGCTTTCTTTACAACAACTCTGGATTGTAGGTTGTACAAGCAAATATTAGTGCCAATTTTTCCAATGAAGAAACTGAATCTCAGAGATGCCCAAGGTCCTAAACTAGTAAGTAGAAAAGCTAGGGTTTGAACCCAGGTCTGGGACTAGGGAGATTTCTTCAATTTAGTAAGGACAAGATTATTTCTAGGTATCCTATTCTGCTATATTATTTCTGATTTTATATATGCTCTTTTCCAATCCAATTCATTGAATAAGTATCTGCTAGATGTAAGTCACTTTGCAAGGTGCTAGAGATAAGAAGATAAAATGGAGGGAAAAGTGTCTGCCCTCAATACGCTTCCATTCTTCTGGGGGATACAACAGGTTTAACCACTTAGTCCATCATATCCATCATGAGAGGTAGAGTACAAGGGGCAGGAAGACCCCTGGAACTGAGGGCGCCTTCTTTCCTGACCCCTTCCCCTAGCAGGGGCTGCCCAGGACCCAGCCTGCTGCTTCATGGGCAATGCAGCTCGGATAAGATGGTAGTCACCAACTCTATTCCTTCTGATGAAATGTAGACCCTTTGTCTTACTGCTGGACTTTGCTGGCTCTGGAGGAGAGAGTCAGGCTGAAGGCTTCACACAGCTCTGCCTTGCTCAAATCCAATGCACACGCGAGTCAAGATGTCAGTCATCTTGATAACAAAGGACAAACAACAACCACCACGAGGTCTCACCACCCGCCCTGCCTCTGCACTGCACATTTGGGCATTGTCATCTCACCTACTGACTTAAGGATCTCTGGGCTTTGCCATCTGCTTCACACGTTTACCAGCTGGGTGGCCTTGGACAAGTAATTTGCCCTCTCAAACTCACTTTCCCCAGCTCTAAAATGGGAATAATAATGACATCTATCTCATAGGTTTATTGCAAAGATCAAATGAGATAATATATGTCTATAGTGCTTTATAGACCTTAAAGCACTAAGAGTAAATATTAACAATTATAGTAAATACTTAATATTTGTCGAATTGAATTGAATTTATTGAATTGAAGCATGGGACTAGAGAGCTTGTCTAGCACATTTGTGTTTAGGCACATTTATTAAGTGCCCATTGTGTGTGGCTAGTACAGAGCTAAGTAGTTTACAAATATTATCTCATTTGATCCTCACAACAACCCTGGGAGGTAGGTGCTATTATTATGGGGAAACGGAGGCAAATAGAACTTAAGTGACTCGCCCAGGGTCTCACAACTAGTATGTGTTTGAGGCAGGATTTGAACTCAGGTCTTCCTGATTCCCGACCCATCATTCTATCCACTGCACCACCCAGCTGAGCAAACTGATGCCCAGAGAAGGGAAATAGCTCTTAACGTTATGCAGAACTTTCTGTTCAAAAGTATAAAAGCCATGATTCAATCCCAGACAGAGCCATCCCATCGCTTTGCTCCCAGTTCTGTGCTCCTTCCACTACTCTATTCTACCTCCCCTGAATATACTAGTCTTACCTCCCTCCTAATGAGGAAATCCCTGCTGCATCAACCTTAGCAAATGATCCATCCAATTTCTGTTTGTCTGCAAATTCCAAGAGAGGGAGAACTCACTACTTACAAAGAAGTCCATTCAATTGTGGGAATAACAGAATTACCCAAGGTCAGATTAGAAGGGACTTTGAGACCATCTGATTCAACCCCTGAGTAAAAATCCCTTCCACAATGATCTAATGATCAGTTTTGCTTCCCCTCTGTGAAGGAAAACCCTGGGGTTTACCTTGAAACTCCTTTCATTTCCCCTTGGAATAGCAGTTGTGGTAAGGAAGTTCTTTCTTCAGCTAAATCTGCCCCAGGCAACCTCCACTCATCCCCTTTGTTTAGCCTTCCAGAGCCAAAAGAATAAATCTATTCCATCTTCCACTTGATGATCCTGAAAATACCTGAAGCCGACTCTACTTACAGCAGTTGGAGCAGCTCTCCTGTCCCAGACCCATTTTACAGATGAGTCCCCTGTAAGCTCTCCCAAGCCTAAGATATGTTGTAGTCTGCATTGTGCAGGTTTCTTGGTGATTTTACAAAAAAAAAAAAGAAAGAAAGAAAAAAAAGAACAAATTAAATGCAAAGCAAAATACTTAGGTAATACAGTGAAATGAACGACCAAAAAGATTCCTCTTCCCCGTAATATACAAGAGGTGTATATGCTCTCACATCTCATAATATACCTATGAGAGAGAGGGTACACACAAGGAACATGTAGCCTGAGAACCCACATGATGCAGTGGATAGAGAGACATGGAGTCAGAAAGTCCTGAGTTCAAATCTGCCTCAGACACTTACTAGCTGTGCGCCCTGGGCAAGTCACTTAACTTCTCTCTGCCTCAGTTTCCTCATCTATAAAACGGGGATGATAGTGGCACCTATCTGCTAGGGTTGTTGTGAGGATCAAATGTAAAGCTCTTTGCAAACTTTGAAGTGCTATAGAAATGCTAGCCATTACCCTTAGCTCTCACTTTTCATTCTACTGCTTATTCCCCAGAAAATCCTCCCAAGTCTTTTGGTAAGGTCCTGAGGCCAGCTGCTTTTTTGGTTGAGTTGATAGCTTCTCTCCACCAGTTCTCTCCACCATGCTGCTCTCTGCTGGTGTCTTCAGGCAGCTGCCCTCTCCTGGGCCTCTTCCTGGTCGCTGCTACTCTTCTGACATGGCTGGGTTCTGAATGCTATAAAGCTTCTTGGCTTACAGGAAGAAGTATCTGTCCACTCTGTCTCAACTGTTCCATGAGTTATATAACCCAGCCAGACATATTCAGTGAGCTAGCCAAGGAGAGAAACTGTTGGGTATTTAAAGATGTCTTTTGAACTGATTCTGTCTTACCTACTGTTCCCTAACCTAATCTCATATGAGGTTAGAAAATTCTTTTCATCTCCTTTGTATTCCCATCATGCTATCTGTGGTCCGTGCAAATTTTACCAGGTAAGCAAGACCGTGAAGGATATGGTAGAGCCAGCATTTCATCTTATTATCCTGCCAGTAACAAAGCTACTGCTTTCCCAATACTATCCCCCTAAATTAAAAAAAAAATGTTCTGCTAGTGCATCACACCCAACATGTAGGTACATTCATAGGTGCTTACCATAAAAGTTATCAATCCACAAAGACACAGACCAGGTAATCATCCCAAATACTCAGTATGTATGTAAGATTATAGTACATAACACATTAAATTTGTCTGCAGAAACAGATATATAGGATAGGTATTGTGCCGAAAAATATATAGCACAGATCACAAAAGCACATGAAAGATCAAACAGGTGATAACCAAATACATAGGTAGTGCAATGGATAGAGCGCTGGGCCTAGAATCAGGAAGACTACAGGTTAAATCCAGGGCAGCTAGGTGGTGCACTGGGTAGAGTACTGCCCAGAGAGTTAGGAGTACCTGAGTTCAAATCCAGCTGCACACACTTGACACTCCCTAGCTGTGTGACCCTGGGCAAGTCACTTAACCCCAACTGCCTACACACACACACACACAAACACACACACACACACACACATACACACCCCAACAACAACAAAGGTTAAATCCAGTTTACTAGCAGTGTGATCTTGGGCAAGTCACTTAACCTCTCTCTGCCTCAGTTTCCTCATCTGTAAAATGGGGACATTTTAATGGTGACATCATTGCTTCAGTAGACCAAAGACAGATCACATACAGCCATATTAGGCAGGTAGATGGATCGGTGGAGTCAGAAAGACCTGAATTCAAGTCAGGTGCTTATTCCTTCCTTACTAGCTGTGATGTGACCCTGAACATATCACTCAGCCTCTGTCTGCTTCAGTCCCCTCATCTGTAAGATGAGGATAATAAGAGCACCTACTTTACTGGGTTATTATAAAGATTAAATGAGGTATTTGTAAAGTGCTTAGCACAGTGCCTGGCACATAGTAGGGGCTATATAAATGTTTATTCCGTTCTCTTTCCCATACAACAAGTATAATTCCATGTTATGATTACACACAAAATACGCATTGCATGCCCAGGATCTGACTACATGTATAACACCCTCCTTCATTTAGGGGAAGCACCGTAAGTCTGCCTGCCCACTGGTTTTAGTCCTACTGTGCATCCAGTGGCCTTCTGTCAGCTTTGCACTTCTCATATTGTCAGACCCACTGGCTTGCTGTTGCCATCCTGAACTTTTGGGTGGCTCAGGCTGACCCTCAGCATCCTCAGGTCAGCTGGCCTGAAATCCGTATCTTGAACTGGTCCAGTTTGGGTATTGTCGTTTCTAGTCAATCAAGTTGTACATGTGACCTCCATGTCCTTGGACCCCCCCCACCCCGTAGCTGTAGAATTAGGCTAAAAAACAGTTGTCCAGATTTAGCCTCACCCCTCCTCTCATCTATCTGGCCTGAGACCCTCTTCCAGTGGGCGCTATATCACTTGACTTCCATGACGCTCTAGAAAAGATGAACCAACTTTCTTCACCCTCTAAATTGTTACCTGGATCTTCTTCAAGTGAACTATTACCTGGTTCTTAACAGTCCATTCCCATTGTCTTGGATCCTGCTCATTCAACTTCCCTTCATTTTTATCCTTTTAATGATCAAGATGTTCTATGGGCAACAGTTGGTTATGATGTATTTATTGACCTTGAAGCAATCTTGGTTTGCGGTAGTACTCTGTTATTTGACTATCTTGTGTTTTCCCTGGGCACCTAGATTTCCTGACTTCCTGGGCACCTTTATTCCCTTGCTGAAGTTCTTGGCAGTGAACCAGGGCATCATATGATTATATTTCAAACCACTCCTCTCTGAGCTGAGGCCACAAAGAAGCACCTTTAGAAAGTACAATCACACCTGGATTGCCAGTTGGTTGGGTTTGCCTGCCTCAAGCCCACCTTTAGAAAGGCTTACCTCTCAGCCAAGAGATGTTTTGAACACATCTTTTACTCCAAAGCACAAATTAATCAGTGCTGGGAACACACAAAAACAAAAGCATTCCTGCAAGAGCTTACATTCTATTAGGGGAGAGACTACACACACACACAAACACACACACACAGAGCAAGTATATACAAAATGAAACTACAAGGTAATCTCAAGGGGAAGTACTAGCAGCTGGAGGGATCACAGAAGTCTTCACTCGGGAAGGAGTGTTTGAGCCGAGCTTGGAAGGAACCTAGGGATTTCAAGAGACAGAAGTGAGAAGAAATTGCATTAAGGAAAAGGTTAGAAACCAGTATAGAGATGGAATGTTCTATGTGAAGAATGTCAAAATGTCCAGTTGGGCTTGACCAAAGAGTATGTAAAAAGGTCTTCTAATCTTGCATCTCTGAACTATCTTTCAGACATCTAGAACTGGATGTCCAGTAGACATCTTAAACTCAACATGTCCAAAACAGAAGTCATTATCTTTCCCCCTAAATCTTACCCTCTCCTACCTTCCCTGTTAAGGGAAGGCAACACCATTTTGTGAGGGGGCTCATAGCCTAGAAGTTATCCTGGGCTCCTCACTATCTCTCATCCCTCATACCCAAGCCATTGCCAAGGCCTGTCACTTTCACCTTTGCAGCATCTCTGGAGCACGCCTCCTTCCCTCATCTGACTCTGCTCCTACTCTGGTGCATCATCATCATCATCATCATCACCTCCCATTAAATTACAAGCTCTTTGATGACAGGGACTAGCTTTTGCCTCTTTTTCGATCCTCAGCACTCATCACAGTGCCTGGGACATAGGTGGTACTTAATAAATGTTTGTTGGTGGATTGATTGACTATATAATAAAACTCAAGTACAGTTGTGGAGGGCTTTAAATCTCAAACACAGAAATTTGTTTTGCCCCCGAGATGTAACAGGGAGCCGATGAACTTTATTGATCAGAGGAGTGATATGGTTTGACTTTAGGAATATCAGTTTGGCAGCTCTGTGAAGGATGTGTTAAGTAGGGAGAGACTTGAAATCGGCCAGTTAGGGTGCTATTTCAGGCAGATGTGAGAAGCAACATTTTTTTTTTAGGTATAAGAAACAGACACTTGTGCAAATCATGAAGATGGAAAATGGCATGTTGTAGGAAACAAACACTGTGTTTACTATTGCTGCCTGGCGTCTACAAAAATGCTCAAGTCTCCATCCCTAAAACATGCCCACTCAACACAACTCTCTTCTCAAGCTATCATCCTCTATCTCTCCTCCTTTTCATAGCCAACCTCCTAGATAAAGTAGCCTACACTCTCTACCTCCACTTTTTTTCCTTCTCTTTTACTCACTTTTCAATCCCTTACAATCTCACTTCTCACTTCGTTGCTCAACCATAACTGCTCTCTCCAAAAATGTCACTTACTTGCCCAATCCAATTGGCCCTTTCTCAATCCACATCCTTCTTTATCACTCTGTAGTATCTGACACTGTTGACCACCCTTTTCTCATGGCTGCTCTCTCCTCGCTGGATTTTTATACTACCCCTCTCTTGGTTCTCCTCCCACCAGCCTGCTGGCCCATTCTTTCTCATTCTCCTTTGTTGGATCAACAGTCATATCCAATGTTTTGTGGGTGCTGGCTCATTCTGGATCTCTCAAGAGCTAATTGTTAAATTTTTCAGTGTGAGTATTTGTGCCTAGGAAATTAGCAAACGCTACAAATCAGGGCTAGGCTTATCATCTTGTCGATTATCTAGATTTAAGTGATGGGGAAAGTATTAGTCATGAATATTAAACTTAGAAGTGGGCCATGTGTACATTTTTTCCTTCGGGGAGACAAGTGTTAAATCTTTTCTCTTATCCCACCCCTTAACTGTGAGTATACCCCAAGGCTCTTTCTAGGACTCTCTTCTCTATCTCCCTCTACTCTCTCTTGGTGACCTCATCAGATTGTGTAAGTTCAATTATCTCTATATAGATGACTCTCAGATGAATATATCCAGCCTTAGTATCTGTCCTGAGTTCCAGTCCCACATCAACAACTGCCTACTAAGTTTTTCAAACTCAGTTTGTCCAAAAGAAAACTCATTATGTGTCTGCCACAACCCCCTACTTAACTGAGTTCTGAACTTCCATATTTCTGTTGAAGGCACCACCATTGTAGTCATGCAAGTTGGAATCCTTGACTCCCCATTTTCCCTCATCCCATAGAAAATCTTGTTGATTCCACTTCTTCCATATGTAGTCTTCCTTTACTTCAGGTCTTAATCACCTCTCAGCTAGACTACTGTAAATTCAGTTCAAATGCCTCTGGCCTTTCCCTTATCTCCCTCTTAGTGAGTACCTTTCCCTCAATGACTTTGTGCATAACACACATATACACTATTTCCCCTAAATACAAGGTAAGCTTCTCAATGATGGAGAGTTTTGCTTCTCATCTTTGCACTCCCAGGGCCCAAGTCCAGTGAGGCTCATCATTAGGATGACTGCAGAGTGATGAATTTTTTGGCCATAGCAACTCACAAAGTCTGGTATAGGCTCAAGCATAGAAGGGTTCTGATCTGTGTCAATGGAGATACAGAGAGGAAACAGCATTGATAAAACCAGGGACTTCTAAAATACTGAAATAAGGCACTACCAAAAAACAAATGAGATAGCTTTTGCCCAGAGACAATTTTTACGATCCTGGTGATATCAGAGCTATAGCAACTCTTCCTAAGAACCAACAGGCACTATTTGGTAGACAGAGAAAGACGCATCTGTTTTTTACATTTGCCAATGCTTGATCCAGAAGCCATCCCTACCACAACCTGCACTCCCATTTTTAAAAATATACATGATGTTTAGAATGATTTCAACTTTTCCCATCTGCTTAAGCTTTTCCATAGAACCTTCCCACAGGCTCTCAACCATTTTCTTCTCTTTCGGTTTGGTCCTGGGCATATAATAAATGTTAATAGGGATGGGCAGTGGAAGGGAAAAACATTCATTAAGTGCCTACTATCTTCCAGATACAGTGCTAAATATTTTACAAATAGTGTCTCATTTAATCAGATGAAGTAGGTGCTATTATTATACCCACTTTACAGTAGAGAAACTGAGGCAGAGGTTAAATCACTTGCCCAGGTTTACACAGCTAGTAAGCGTGTAAGGCTAGATTTGAAAATAGGACTTTCTGACTTGAGGTCTGGTGCTCTAACCGAGTGCTCTTTGTAAAGTCATGATGTCATGAAAAAAGCATCGGATTCTGGGGGTAAGAAACCCTGAGTTCTAGTCCCAACCATACCAACAGAGTAGTTACCCAATCTTTCTAGTCCTGTGGGGTTTTTTTTAACCTAATTTGGGGTTAAAACACCAGGATTTGAAACCCCACTGGGCTCCTTAGCACCATATCAGTGTGAGCTTTTGTTACTATGAAAGAATACTGACAATTATTTTTTTTTTGAAGATTTTTATTTTTTCCTGGGAGTGGTAGAGACAAAACTTTCGGTACTACCTTTTCATGCTCCATACCCCAACCCTGGCCAAGCTCTGCCAATACCCACATCCCAAAAGGCACCAGTACACCATCCTGATATACTGTATAAGGACAAAACAGTTCTGTATTTTGTGATCTTTTATTGAAGGATCAAGAGATAACACCACTTAATCTATGTTAAAGCTTCCTCAGTCCTCCATACTCTTCCAGTTGGAAATCTGATGATTACATGTGGAGGGATGAGAAGTTAGAATAATATTGAAAATGATCTTGACACAGAAACAAAAATTATCATTTAATACTGAGGAAAGCCTGATTTGCTTAGGAGTGACCCAACGAGGCTCCCATCTGAAAGCCGTCTCTCTCTCTCTCTTCAAATTCTTGATGACTCCTTTGCCCCTCCCATTGTATCTAGGTGTATACACAAGTCATCATTTTTCATGTTTGTGTCTCCGTCATCTGGCACAGTGGTTAACACATAGTTGCTGCTCAATGAATATTTGCTGCATTGAATGGAACAGAAATGCCCTAACATGTTGGAGATTGCATGGGCAGAGACTGTTCCATGGACAAACCACTATCTTCCCAAATGGGAAGTCTCCCTTCAATGGACCTTTGCTACCTGAAGGTTCTAGGCAACCTGTTCATAAGCCTTTTACACAAAGAACACTGAGACACCTGGAATGTTTTTATGGCTGCTTTTCAGGAGAAATGATAACTTATTTTAGACAAACAGCCAGAAAAAAAAATGTTTCATACAAATGATTGCAAGTAGGCATGGCATGGACTGAACGAAAGTTTAACTTACCCTGAAATTAGCCAAACGTATTTGTGGGCACTTGTGCATACAGAATCTCACACCAGAGTTTCCTTGTAATCAATATTCCTCAAAGGTCAGTTACCATTAACAGAATGGATACTCATATGAAGGCTTTTGAGAAGGAGATGAATGAAAGAAATAGCAGCACCCCTTTGGGGTAAAGGACTTTTTACTCCTCAGCATCTCCCTGGTAAGTGAGTGATACAAACACTGTGATTATGCCACGGCCACTGAAGTTCATGGGGAAATGCTATCCCTTATGGACGGTGGAGACTCAGGTATTGGATCAACAGGACCTCCCATAAAATCCTCCCCATTGATGTCAGGCCATGCTACCACACTCCAGAGGAGGGCAGGCTCATTCTGGGAGGCTCTTCTCCTCGAAATGGCAGAAGGACCTTGATGAGATTCCCCCAAACCCCAAGGAAATCCCTTGGGATTCCGTAATTCAGGGATCTGAGCCAGGATCATCTAAGGGACCTGCAGGAGCAGGGCTAAGAAAATGAAAATGCCTCTGAGGATCACCATGGCTTCTTCTTTCGGGAACTGGAGACAGACGTGGGAAGAAACCCTCAGCCTGTCAATGTTCTTTGCTTCACAGCCACTACAGCCATAGCAGGTTCAGGCACAGTGAGAAGAGCTGAAAATATAATTGGCAGGTTTAAAGGGGTTTAAGAAAAATACAGAAAGATTGTAACTTAATTTCGTGCTGACTAAGCACAACCATGTTGACGGACCAAGGCAAGGGGTGGGCAGTGTGGGCTGAAGTCCAGAGGGCCTGGGTTCGGGGGATGGGGTTTTTTTAAGCCTTTTCTGTGTCATGGACCCCTTTGGTAAAGCCTATAGATCCATTCTCAGAATCACGTTTTTAAATGCATAAAATAAAATAAAATCCATAGCAGAAGACATCAAATATACTGAAATAAAGATGGAATTGATTTACTTCTTATTTAAGTTCATTGACCCCTTGAAATCTTCCCGAGTTAATAACTTCTATTCTAGAATTTCCCCAGGGCTCAAGGGGACACGGTGAATGGCAGGCACGGTTGTAGGGGATTCCTGTCTTCATTCCTATGAAATGTCCCAGCAATGCCATGGTTTTCATAGAAAACAGTGACATTTTCTCCTTCAGGAAAGCCATCTAACTCAACACTGTACACACAGACTTTAAAATAGAAAGAGTCAACACAGTGTCTCTCGAGGTGTGCTACAGAAAGCGATCTTTGCAGGTCAACATTGATATTTTCAAAGGGAACGCATTCAGGGAACTCAGCACCATTCAGGTTGGCTCCTAGGACAGTGGCAGTCCCTATGTCCTTCTATGAACTTTGATTTCCTATGACCTTCTAATGGCACCTGGCAAAATAGCCAGGAGTGATGGAAGGCAGAAGTCAGGGAGGTAAGGTCTGAGCCCACCAATTAGCAACACAGAATAAGGTGCAGACAAGCTGACGACAAAGTGCCGGACAGAGATCCCACGCCGTCTGCACCCACGTGCCAGCAGCATCTATCCCTTTTAGCAGCTCATCCTAAGGAAAGCTGGGTGCTCTCCTTAATGGGGGCTATCAGGGTCTACTCCCTAGCTCCCTTTATGCACCCTTTTTGGGACTCTACAGTCCAAAGAAGATTCTCTGGCTGCTTCTGATACCACAGACTCAGAACAGAAACATCATTCCATAGAATGAGAAAGACTTTGGGAGGATGAAAAAACACATTGGAGGTACTCCTTCAGAGCAGACATGTGAAACATATGGCGCAGGGGCTACATGTGGTCCACAACCTTCCTGAGGGTAAAAAATATTGGGAAATATTGAACAAAATAAATTAAAATACAATAGAACATTTGTTATTCAGTCATATCTTGATGCTTTGTGACCCCATTTGGGGGTTTCTTGGCAAAGATACTGGAGTAGTTTAGCATTTGCTTCTCCAGCTCATTTTACAGATGTGGAAACTGAGGCAAACAGAGTTAAGTGACTTGCCCAGGGTCACACAGCTAGTAAGTATCTGAGGCCTAATTTAAACTCAGGAGGATGTCTTCCTGATTAGAGACCCAGTGTGCCACTTACCTGTATTACATAAGTAATGTTAATATGTGGTTTTCTAAGTCAATATGTGGCCCCCACAGACCCTTTTGTATGATTTAGTGGTCCTCCTTCCAATTTGAGTTTGACACCACTGCTCTACAGGTCCAACCTCCTCATTTGACAAATCAGAAAACTCAGGCTCAGAAATGTCAAATGACTTATCTAAGGTAATATAGCAAAAATGTGAAAAAAGGTGCACAATTCCATCATCAGTGGAACCAAACCTCTAAACCTTCAGAAAGCTTCTTCTGGTGGGTTAATTTTTATTAAACTCACATCTTTCGGATTAAAGGCACATGTAGCTAAGGTAAATCCTATACTTAACCTTTTTATTTTGGGTCATGGACCTCTTTGGCTGTCTGGTGAAGCCAATGGACCCTTTCTCAGAGTCATGTTTTCTTGTCTACATTCATAATGGAAGAAAATGCTAAATTTCATTTAGAGATTAGTGAAAATAAAGATTCAATTTGTTTTCCATCCAGGTTCATAGATCCCCTAGAATCTATCCAAGGACACCTTCGGGGTACATGGACCCCCAAGTTAAGAACCCCTGATCTATAGTTTTGGAACTCAGCTGGAAGCTCAAAATTTGAGCTTTTCTGCTAAAAAATTAAGAGTCTTCAGGCAAATCATTTACTCTCCTGGCACTTTGTCTCTGATATCCACTGGAAATGGAAACACTTACCTGCCTCACAAGGAAGGAATGGAGTAAGAATAAACATTAAATACTGTTGATTATTAAATCACAATAAGGGTATACCCATTAGCCCATCAAAATGGTGAGAGAAATTCCTACTTCTGCCAGTAGGTCACATTCAGGCTCCAAACAAAATCTACTTCAAGGCACCCCTAGACTCAACTTCCAGAAATGTCTTCTGTCATTTGGGAATATACATTGAATCTCTTTGACTGGGGTTGGGGGAGGGAGGTAGGGTGGTGGTCACAGTTCTGAGCTAATCTCAAGTGCGAGAAAAGTTTGGGATGTTCCTCCAGTGAGAATACCAGAATCTTCTTTGCTGTGGGAATGTATTATCTTCCTGCCCCAGAGAAGATTTCAGAGTCAAGAGGAGCAGTGTCTACCTTCATCCCATTGCAACTGACTGCCAACTTCTAGGTTCACGGGAGAATCTGGATGAAGCCAGAGGCCTGAAAGATGATTGGACAACTATGGAGAGAACTTTAGGTCTTATTTGATCATCTGGGTCTCTTCATCAGCATCATAAAACTCATCTTCATTACTTTCACTTTCAAATGGGCTCTCCTTGTCTTCAGACTAAAATAGGAAAAAAAAAGAGGAGAGTAGCAAAGTAATGAGATGGAGTTTCAAAAATGAAAATTAATATCCAAGCCATCCAACAAATAATATGTTTAATGGTATCCTCACTCACTAGGTCAGGAATTGGCCTTGAGAAAAGCTTAACAAATCATCAGTCATCTTTATTTCCCTGAAAATCTGTAGCTCTGAGGGACCAAATAATATTTCTAGATAATCTATCTCAGTTATAAGTAATAGGGTTACAGAATCCTTCTGTTTCAAAGTCTACAATTGCATTTAAGAGGCGGACTGAAATTATTAAGAAAAATATTAATATACCTGTTCATGATCCAGTACTTGCAAAGATAATGCTTCATCCCCCAGCCTCCGATATGAATACATCTGGAGATCAGACAGTGTTTCCAGTAAAGGTCTGTTTAGGGTTTCTGGCAACAATAAACTGAGAAGCCCAGAAGACAAGCCAGCCACACCAAATACAATGAAAGGTAAAGACCATTGCACATATTTCTGTAACAGGGAAGAAGAATCCCAGTGTGAATTTCCTTTCTAAGCTATTATTGAGTACTAACAGTAACTAACCACTCATTTTATTGCTCCCCACCATGACCAAGGTTGTGGGACCCCTTTGGCCCTTATGGAAAGCATCCATCGTGAGCAAATTACATGAGTCTTCTTCAGGCATCCGGAGGTATGATTTAATCAGGAAGATCATGTGAGTGCAACCAGCCAGAAGTAGGAAGTTGTTCAGTGCAGTTCTGACCCACCTGAGCGCAGTTTGGGGGACTCTGAGTCTGTAGTACAGATGGATGTCTAAGTCTCCTCCTGACACTTTGGTTACCATTGCAGGAATTTAGTCCTGATCTCAATAGTAGGAAGCACTGACAAGAGCTTTCTACTGACTAGTATTGGCTAGAAGGTAGGTACTTGAGTAATTATTAACTTCTGGCTGCTGGGATAAGACAACTGCTCCACCTAAGGATACACCTTAACCACATCCTGCCACAGCCCCACTCTCAACATTCAGCCCTTGACAGGACCACACCGGCTGGGCCAAGTGTCATCTCAGCACTGAGCTGAGGCAGGACTCAGTAAAAAGTGATATTAGGAAATGGATGAGGCCAGTAATAAGGGAAGTGGAAACAACCTGAATTAGATAGGGGCTACAAGTGGGCATTTCAGGTCTTAAACCATTTTCTGGGGGGAAAAAATCCCTCCTCCCAAACAAAAAAAAATGGTTCAAAGGTCAAAAAGCATTAGCAGCTAAATCTCTGATGGGCATTTCTGGTAAACAGGCTAAACTTCCCTTACACAGTGCTTTAAGACTTTGTTGGTTCCGTCTTCCTGTGTTACATCTAAGCCTCCCCATAGATCTCACCATTATTAACCTCAGGTCATCCATTCTGATGACTTTTCCTGATGTTTTTTCAATTTGAAGGATTACTCCCTCCAAAAAAACCCCCCCAAACCTCCCTCCATCCCCACCCCCCACACACACCTCCATAAACATACTCTAAGTGCCTGGTGCCACAAGACTGATATGAATCTTATTTGGCCAGATCAAGAGAAAGATGTTACAAGTATTTTCTTTCTCCTAAAATCAAAAGGAATAAATAGAAATACATGGGTAGATATTAAAATATTCTAGGATATCCATCCAAAGAGAAAGACATCATTAATCAATAGGTAGCTAGTGTCTGGTCCAGCTTGATGAACAAGACATGGTATTTTATGTTAATTTTGAATATATTTATTTGTGTACAGGAGGTGTTTCCCCCACCCCAATAAGGCACATAAAAAATGCCTTTCTGAAATGAATTGAATTCGATATGATTCCTTTATAGGGAGGGACAAAACATGGGAAAATCCATAATGGACAAGAATATAATGAATGAGATGGGTTCTTGTTTTAAGTTGTTTTGTATTTGGTAATGCCCCTTTTGAGTCATTGTTTTTCAGGCATTTTTTTTTCTGGCAGAAGAAATAAACAGCTGCCTATCTTTCAGGTCCATGTTATACACTGAATATATTTTGTAAAAGGGACTCTGTGAATCCCTGTAGGGGAGATCCTAGACATGAAACATAGCAAAGTTCTATTATATAGATTTTTCACTGGAACTTTACTTTGGGTTAGGAAGAGAGAAGAGAGGAGAGGAGAGGCGAGGAGAGGGGAGGGGAAGATAGAATAGGGGAGGAACCACTTATTGTTCGTTCTTTTTGGAGTCAGGCATGACCTATCTTCAGGGTGAACAGAGACTCTTTATGTTTGAGGGTTCCCTGGGCTTTGGATTACATCTTGGAGGGGCAGCATGGTGCTTGGAGTCCGGAAGACCTGGGCTCAAATTGTGCCTCAAATACTTACTCGTTGTGTGAGTCACTTAACATTTTTGGGACTCAGTTTCCTCATTTGTAAAACGAAGTTTAGACTCATTGCCCTTTAAGATTCTTTCCAGCTTTAAATCATTGATCATATGTACTCAGGGAAAGATGACATAATAAAACTATAAAACCAAAAGGTGCTGGACCATTTTATTGACATGACCAAACAAGGGAGTGGTTCAAAGAGGTTGTTTTAGAATTAATTGGATTCATAAGATTCAAATAATCAAACAGAGCTCAGTTAGTACCTACTAGTCAAAACACTGAGGCAAAATGACCAGACTTCTGGTCATAAATCCCTTGGTTAGAAAAAAATCACAGGTGGGGATGAAGAGAACAGACTGTGACATGAAATCACTTTTTAGTGTTGAAAGGGATCTGAAAGTCCTAGTCTAACGTCCTCATTATGACTTAGAAATTCGGAGACGTAACGGCAATGCTGTGAACTCACTTCTACTTGTCCTAGCTGAACTGGTAGGTCCACAAGAACAGGAAAAGCTTTTTGGGTCTATTTCAGCCAAGTCCCCAAGCCTGTTTCCCTATCAAATTCAGGCTGTAAATAGATAGAATTTGGAACTGGAAAAGAACGTTCTTCCTCCAATCTCCATTTTTTACAAATGAAACCCAGAGACTTGCTCAATGTCATGCAGCTAGTGAGTGATGGAAAGTGGGCCAGGATCTGGGTTTCCAGACTCTCAATTTAGATCTCTTTCCTCTATAACAGGAGGCTCCTCATCCTTACAGAGATAATCGATAATGAGATAAGGAGGCTAGGGTGAGTAAAAGACAGGAAGAGTTCACCATCTTTAAAGCAATCCTGGTCACATAGGATAAAGCTACTCAATTTCTAAAATATTTATCAATTTAGAAGAAAAATCAAGTTTATCCAGTGAGCCGAAGATATTTGCTAACAATTTCTTGCTAAACAAACAATAGTGTCAAACAGGTAATGTTGGGGTCACAGGAGGAAGTGATTGACCTGAAATAGATGTGGTCTCAATGGTAAATCCAGAAGTATATATAAAATGGCAGCCTAAGGGAAGAATACCTATGATTTAATGAAAATACTACCAAGCCATCATTGACATGACACATATGTTTGAATTATTTTTTCTTCATTGATTCCCTAATATTCTCTTTGGATCATGGGCTATAAAGTTGGGGAGGGCCTTGGAGATCACTTAGTCCAACCCCCTCTTTTTTGAGGTCTAGAAAAGAGAAGTGAATTTTTCAAGGTCATAAGGTAATAAATAAGAGTCAAGATTTGAATCCAGGGCCTTTGACTATAAATCCAGTGTGTTGCTCCTCCTCCTCTCTGAAGAGGAAAGGCTGGCAGGAATCAGGGGTCCTTTTGGGTACCATGCAACAGAATGAAGATGGAACCCTTGAGGAGAGGGGGTTGGCTAGTGGCTGCCATAGCACAGAGCTCACTAGTCCCAGTCACAAAAGTAGAACTAAGATTTAAAACAAGTACATAATTAATGCCCCAAAAGAAAAAAAAAAGGTCTGGGGTGGGGGGACATATGATAGCTCATTTATGTAGATTTATTAAGAGTATCTCTTTAATGACTTCTTCAGTCTCATGGCACAGAGAAAATTATTTCTAAAGTAAAAAAAAAAAATCAAGGAAGAGAAAACCAAAAGGTACAAACCAACCAGTGAGGGAATGAAGGGAGCGATAATTCCACCAACTCGGGAAAACATCGAACACATACCTAGTCCAACATTCCTGAAATGAAAGACAAAGGATCAATGACACTTCCAAGGGAAGATTTATAGAGGTTTTTTTTAAGCAATACAATAAGCACAGAGAAGCATCCCAAACAAAGACAAAATCCTTTAGAAATTACATTAACTAGGGTGTTCACAAATACTGCAAACTTTATAGCTACTGTCATCTATAATGTTTGGAAAATATTTATCATAGTCAAGAAGTAGATAAGACAATAAGAAAAATTGGTACATAAAAGTCCTGAACAGAAATTTTTTAAAAAAATGAACTGGAAGATGACATGACTTTCAATGATTTAAGACACGAAGAAAAATCACCAAGACAAAGTAAACCAACTGGAAAATGGTAATCTTTGCATAATTTCTCTTGGTCTAGACAAATAAACCACATTACAAGTGTATTCTTAGCATCTTAGTGTTCTCTAAATGTTGCCCTAGTACCTCCCTACCAGGGATCAGGCCTAGAACTTATTTTCATTATATTAATACTAATACTATGCTTACTTGCTACGTTCTTTCATCACAAACTGAAGGATCCTCTCCATCAGCAACTTTCTCTCAGAAATCCTAAAAACTAGAGCTGTCTTACAGTGGAATGGGCTACCTTGGAAGGAAGAGCTAACTTTGAAAATCTCTAAGAAAAGAGCATTAGAGCTACAGTTCAAAGAATTTCGTTTGAATCCCTACTCTGCCACTACCTCTGTGATGTTGCTAAGTCATTCAAATAAATCCTCTGGGCCTCATTTTCATCTGTACAATGGTATGAAAAAACAAAGTTACACAAGGTTATCCCTATGCCATGATCCTTTCTTTTTTAAAAAAAATGTTATTTTTCTAAATTACATGTAAAAACAATTTTAACATTTGTTTTTTTTAAATTTTGAGTTCCAAATTCTTTCCCTTCTTCCCCTCCTTGAGAAAGTGAACAATTTGCTATAGATTATACATGTGCAGTCATGCAAAACATATTTTTATATTAGCCATGTGCAAAAGAAAACACAGAACAAAACAAATCAAAACACAAAAACCAAGAAAAATAAATAAAGTAAAAAAGTCTGCTTTGATCTGCATTCAGACTCCATCAGTTCTTTCTCTGGAGGTGGAGAGCATCATAAGTACTTCTGAATTGTCTTGTATCATTATATTGCTAAGAACAGCTAAGTCACGCATAGCTGATCATTATACAAAATCGCTGTTACTGTCTGCGGTGATCTTGGTTCTGTTCACTTCACTTTGCGTCCATTCATGTAAGTCTCCCAGGTTTTTCTGAAAGCATCCTACTTATCATTTCTTATAGCACAATAGTATTCCATCATAATCCTATACCACAACTTATTTAGCCATTCTCCAATTGATGGGCATTGTCTTAATTTCAAAAAGAAAAAAGAAAAAATTCACAAAAAAGCTGCTATAAATATTTTTGTACAGATATGTCCTTTCCCTTTTTTATTTAATTTTTTTGGGATATAGACCTAGCAGTGATTTTGCTAGGTGAAAGGGTATGCACCATTTTATAGTCCTTTGGGCATAGTTCCAAATTGCTCTCCAGAATAGTCGGATCAGTTCACAACTCTACCAACAATGCACTAGTGTCCCAATTTTCCCACATCCCCTCAAACATTTGTCATTATCTTTTTCTGTCATGTTAGCCAATCTGATAGGTGTGAGGTAGTACCTCAGAGTTGTTTTAATTTGCATTCCTCTAATCAACAGTGATTTAGAGCATTTTTTCCTATGATCTTTTCAAACTCAAAAAAAAAAAAATCCAAGAACCATTTATGAGCTAATAAGGTCCTTGGACACTGACACAGGGTCACTGGGCTTGCACCCAAGATTTTCCAAAATGATGATAATAGCCAGGCTATATGGTTGTTAAAGCAATTTATATACTCTTACTCATTTGACCCCCACAAAAGTTCTGTGAGATAGGTAATTTGAATATTATTATCCTTATTTTAAAAATGGGAAAATTGAGGCAAGGAAAAGATAATTTGCCTATAGTCACACAGCAAGCAAAGGTTAAAAGTAGGGTTTGAGCTCAGGGATCTCCTAACTTCTGGTCCAGTTCTATGTCCCCTCCATCATGCTGTTTCTCTTATTATTACTTCAGGGGCAATGTCACTGCAGCAGGGGCTTTTGTGGAAGGCAGAAGTATGTGGTATTCTTTATCAGAGCACAAGAAGGGACCGAAGACATGCCTGAAGACTGAGAGAGGTAAGGTAACGTATTGGTCATATTTGGAAAGACAACGTAATTTTAAAAGGCTGACCCTGAACAGTACAGACTGGTCTGTTTGCCTTCACTGACTTGAATAAGAGACAATTTAAAAAAATCCAGAATTCAGTGGTAGCTTAGTGGTATTGCTCAATTGTTTTCAGTTGCACCCAACTCTCCATGGCCTCATTTGGGGTGTTCTTGGCCAACGTACTGGAGTTCGCCATTTCCTTCTCCAGCTCATTTCACAGATGAGGAAACTGAGGCAAACAGCGGTCACACAGCTAGTAAGTGTCTGAGGCTGGATTTGAATTCAGAAAGAGAAGTCTTTCTGATTCCAGGCCTGGCACTCTGTCCACCACACTACCTAGCTGCCCAGTGGCAGCTTACATATGAGCCATAATGTGTTGAAAAGAACTGTGGGTCATCATGGACTACAAAGTGAGCACGTAACAGTAATTTTTTAAAAAAGCAAATACCATATTTGGGTTTATTAAAATTAGTAGCTACTGAAAAGATTAATAACAGCAAACATTTATCTAGCACCTACTACATGCTGGGCACTGGGCTAAACGCTTTTTACAAATATCACCTCATTTTATCTTCTCAACAGTCCTGGGAGGCAGGTGCTGTTACTATCCTCATTTTACAGATGAGAAAATTTAAGTAAACAGAGGTTAAGTGACTTGCCCAGGGTCACACAGCCGGTTAAGTACTGAGGCTAGATTTGAACTCAGATCTTCTTGACTCCAGACCTGGGTGCTCTATCCAGTGAACCACCTAGATGCCCTCTCTTCTTCCTTTGCTGCTGGTTAGGACCTCATTTTACTACTGAGTCTAGATTAGAGCTCTGGACTTTAAGAGGGACATAAAGAAGGCAGAAGAAGACCCAGCAGTCACCACGGCCTCTTCCAATCTCTGGTTTTCCTCAAGGCTCAGCTCAAACATGACTTCCTACATGAAGCCTTTTCTGAATCCTTCATTTGCTGGTGCTATGCCCACCAACAAGCTCACGTTACTTTCGACATATTTTGCATATACTTATGTGTATACAATTTTTTTTGCCCTGCTAAGACATAAGATCCTTGAAGCTAGGGAATATTAGCTTTTTATCACTGTATTACTAGCACCTAACACTGTGTATTTTGCATACAGTAGGTACTTAATAAAGCTTGTTGAATTGAATCTAATAGGTAAGGCCAGATAGTACAAAGCAACAAAACAAAAAATGAAAACAGACAACCATTCCCTTTTCCTCATTTATATCAGTACACTTAGTCCATAACATGCCCACAGGATCCAAGCAAAAACTGTTTTCCCCACTCCAGTGACAACCTTTTCAATCCAATTTTACACGTTTAAAAATGCTGGAGTGTCAGCTGTAAGACAGGGAGGTATTTGCCTAAAGCCTAAGGATCCTGAAAGAAGACTTTGGAACAAACACAGATTGCCTAGATAAGGGTTCTTTGACGGTGACGTACCTGATGACTGTTGGATAAAGTTCTGACGTATAGATGTAAACAATGTTAAAAGCAGCACTGATGGTCAGTTTCCCCAATAAAGACAAAGAACGGCTATTCACCACTGCAAACACTCCTGTGTCTGGAAAAGAAAAGACAATGTAATGGAGGAGATCATTAGCAGAAATGAAAATCCTTTTTAAGTTACAGAGTTATTTAGGAAAAGAATAGGAGACTTTAAAGGCAATCCCAAGGGGTAGGATGGCTGTAGTCTCTAATTTAGGGAGAAGATTCAGAATCAAGAGATGGACATTTGCCTGTCTTCCAGTTACAGGCATTATAGCTTCCCCAGAGCACGAGAGTTACTAAATGAGCCCAGCCTGTAGTTCTTCTGATCACCTGGAGCAGCCACCTGCAACCTGCATGTATGTATGTATATATATATATGTGTGTATGTGTGTGTGTGTGTATATATGTATGTATATATGTATGTATATATGTACATATATGTATATATATGTATATATATACACACACACACTCACATATACATACATACATATATATATATATATATATATATATATATATATATATATATATATATATATATATGGTCTATCAAGCTAGTGAAGGCCAAAAGTATTTGACTTAAGGAACTAACCTGTACCACCTTTATATCTTATTGTGTGTATACTTAAGAATGTTAAGAAAATTGCAGTCTCACAGTTGGAAGGGAAGAGAAAGAAAGGGGGGATGGAGTAAGCATGTACACAGCCCATACATAGCACTATACAGTGCCTTGTTCAGTTGTTTCAGTCATGTCCTACTCTTCATGACCCCATGTGGGGTTTTCTTGGCAAAGATACTGGAGTGGGTTTGCCAATTCCTTCTCCAGCTCATTTTACAGAGGAGGAAACTGAGACAAACAGGTGACTTGTCCAGTATCTGAGGCCAAATTTGAACTCAGGTCTTCCTGACTCCAGGCCCATAGAGTGCCTGTAAAGCTTCAGGAGGAGGTGTTAATAATCATAATCAGAGCTACCATTTACATAGCTCTTACTACATGCCAAGCCCTGTGCTAAGAGCTTTTAACAAATATTTATTCATTTGATCTTCACGACAATCTTGGGAGTTTGGTACTATTATGACCTCCATTTTACAACTGAGGAAACTGAGGCAGACAGAGATTAAGTGACTTGCCCAGGGTCACGAAGATGGTAAGTGTCCAAGGCAGGATTTGAACATAGTTTTTCTTGACTCTAGGCCCAGTGCCCTATCCACTGCACCACTAGTTGCCTCAGGGCCTGACTAGTACCACCTCTACCTCCCCAAGAAAAACCTCCCCTGCAACATCCCCATCCAGTGATCACGTAACTTTTGCTTCATACCAAGACCTCCAATTGGGGGAGAGGTTTGGGGGACTTCCTACTCCCCAAGAGGGCCTATTTTATTGCATTCAGTGGCTACCACTCCTGAAGACTCTGAAAAGGAAGTTTTCAGTGCCAAAGTCCTTGGCCAGTATCAGATGATTCAATGTCAGAAACAGAGTTTTCTCAGTGGAAATGTCACTTAAGAAGATGCATTACCATCCGCCTTGCTTCTGTACCTCAAGGACCAATGAACCTTTCCATTTTCCCTGCAGCTGAGGCTTCCTCTATAAATTGTCTTCCCATAGTCAAATGGGAACCTCTTGAGAGTAGAGACTAACTTATTTTTTCTATCTTGTACCCCATCACTCAGCACAGTGCCTAGCACACCATGGATGTTATGTAAATGTTGTTCAGTCGTAACCAATTCTTTGGGGTTTTCTTGGCAAAGACACTGGAGCGGTTTGCCATTTGCTTCTCCAGCTCATTTTACAAATGAGAAAACTGAGGCAAACAGGGTTAAGTGATTTGTCCAGGGTCACACAGCTAATAAGTGTCTGAAACCAAATTTGAACTCATGAAAACAAGTCTTCCTGATTCCAGCCCCAGCACTAGGGTGCCACCAGGCTGTTCTAGTTATTATTAATGCTTCCTCCTAAAGCCTTAACTCATTCTGCTCGCTGTGATAACTTCTATACACTTACGATACCATAAGCTTGTATATAACAATTTTCCCTACAGCAAGTTGTCCCTTTTGATATTCTGCTTTGTAATTGCTTACATGAGGTTTTAATTTGGTTCTTAGACTCCATGCTTCGAGGGGTGGGACTATGTCTTTTGTTTTTTAAGGCTTTCTCAAGATCACACACAGGAGGTGCTCCGCAACTATTTATTAATTATCTGAGGACAGAATGACAAAAATAGTCCCTAATCTCAAGGAACTTACATCCTACGAGATGCAGTAATGACAGGACCTGATCCCTTATCTGTATCCTCCACAGTGCTTGGTCTGCAGGACATGCTCACCATCAACATTCATCGAATGAACGGCAAGATGGATACCTGGTGAGGGTTATCTCAGTGGAAGAAACCACCGTTCCACTGATTCCTGATTTCTTAGCTAGAAGGGAAAACAAGACCTCCAAAGAAAGGCCTGCTCCAGGAATCACAGATTCATCCCGACCTCTCATCAGGTACCACCTTCCCTGCTTAGTTCTGAAATCAATCCTCATTTACTTTCGAGCTCGGATATGCCACACGCTGCCGTCTGGGGCCACATCTTCCCCTCTTGGCGGGTTACCTGGAAAAGAATCCCAGCCCTTGATTTACGTGCCTTGGGAAAAAAACAAACCAGCAACAACCCACAAAACCCATTATAGGGAATCCACTGAACAAGCAATGACTCATGTCTTTTAGCCTTTGCTCTCCAGAGTATTTGGTTGGGCTTTAGTGATTCTTTTTTTCTGAGCTAAAAAGAGAACAGACCAACTTTAATCATTATTCCCCCCAAAAAACTAGTGAGTCAGTGTAATGAGTTGGGGCAGAAGGGTAGCCCGGAGAGGTGTATTCACCTGCTAGGTTCTGGAAATGACCTTTGGAAATAATGTCCAATGAAGTCTTCCAGACAGCACCAGAGTGCAGGCACTGTACATTTTTGGCAGCATGTTAAGGGCTCACCGCCCCATAGTTTGGATTCTTAAGCAAAATCCTTATTGAAAACATAGCATCCAAACATTCCCAATAGGACCCACATAATGATAGCTAAGTCTGGAAATGATCTGTTACACATGACATTTGGGACCATTAAGCTGAAGCTAGTAACAGACCCTTAGAATCATGATCCCAGAGATTTACAGCAGGGAAGGACCACAGAAGCCATAATGTCCACTGCCCTCATTTTACAGAAGAAGCAATCTCCAGCATTCTTGAATGAATGTTCTCTAATGTGGTTCTCCCCCTGCCATCTATGCCCACAATCCGGGCTTGGCAGTAACACGATGTATGGTCTAGGAGTGCTTTGCATGTCACCCACAGGTTTGCTTCTTTTAATTCCTCTGCTTCATTTCTCACCTGCAAATGAAGTCCTTGCTGTCAGCAGCTCTTACTGGGTGTGTAACTTATGGCTATGAAATAGTGACCTAGGACTTGTCTTTCCCAGAAACCATTGCACTCTTCTATGTTGTCACTCTGGGAGGCTTTGCACTTTCAGATTTCCTCTTTGGAAATTGTCAGCAGAGTCCATTTACAAGCCAAGAACTAAAATAAAGTTCACTGTTTCCTACTTTCAGTTTTCACCATAACTGCCTCACCAAGCTGATTCCTTACCTTACTCCCTAGACTTGCCACTAAATAGCTACTGACTGTTCATGCCCACACATCAAATCCACCCTCAAAGGCATCTTGATTTGCTACCAGTGAGAAAGGCTCTGAAGGCAATTCTAAAAATGGGTCATGATTACCAGATTAAGTGTTTAAGCTCTTAGAGGAGCGACTTTGAAGGGAGCAATGCATGAGTGAGCAAGAAAGCACTAGAATGTTAAAAATTCAGCCTCATTCTCTTACTCTCACCTGCTGGTGTGAGGTCCGACTTGACTGGCAGAGGTTAGGACCCAGTACAGCAGGTGGGTAAGAAAAGGTCTGGGATGATGACAAAGCTGGTGTTTTGTTGTTTTGTTTTTGTTTTTTAGCGGAGGAACCAGCTTTTTAAAGTGGTAGCTACAGGAGGCGAAATTTGGAATAGCGAGTTCTTGATGGTAAGACAAGACATAGGTCTGGTGAAACTCGTTTCAAAGACAAGATTCATGTACTTTTAAACCAGGGAAGGCAAAAGTGAATGTTTTACAGTGGCTCAAATCTTCTGTGGCTGAAGATGGGGTAGTTAAGAGGGAGAGATGGAGGAAAAAGATAGAAAACCCTTAGGAGTGGGAATGTTGGAACCAGACTGGTCCACGAAAGGGTAATGGACAGTGCTAAATGAATTACCTTGTTAGATCTGTCACCATTATGAGGCAGCCAGGGAGGGTCTAGGCTTCAAAAAAAAGGTTGACTAGAGATTTGATAGAACAGAATACAGCCTTAAAGGCACTCTCTAAAAAGATGTCTCCTGTGCACGTATTAAGATCAGATATTATTCCTTAAAAGGTGAGGCAATAAAGAACTTTGACAATCCTGATTGTTAATATGAAGCAAGTTGTAAAACAGAGAGATGTGCGCTTGTCGAAGGTAACTACTATTGTCAGGTAAATCTAGTTCTGAGTGCACATGGAAGAAACATGGTTAGAGTTTTCTGTTTCAAATAATAACCTGCTGATAAAACCAAGCCTGAAGACACTGTACAGTTTCTAAATAGAATTCACAATCACTCCAAAGAATTTTGCTTAAGAATTTACACAAGAAAAAAACAAGTGGATAAAGAATGTATATCGTCCATGTCTATGTTGTTCAGTTACATGTACAACCCTTTAAGCTGGTCCATCAGTACATACATCTTTTAGTATTAATAGTGCTGAAACTTGGAAATAATCTCTCAGGAACTCATATGATTCTTTGTTTCCATGGAAATCCTCAATATTAGCCAGATGTCCCCTTCTCTGGAACTGATCTGGTGCCATCCTATTCACTGAGGCACACCAGTGTGGTGTGTAAAGATCTATTAGACAGAATCATCAAACATAGTTGGATGGGATAAGGTAGAACAATGTGATCATACTAAGTGAATGGTATCTCTTTCATTCGGAATTTCCCTCCAGCAAAGCAGATCACAAGCTACCCGTTCTTGTCCATACTGTATGAATCCATCTGATGTCTGCCACAGGGTATCTTTTCAATGTGCCAGAGTCTTTCCTTCCTTTCTCCTCACTTCATGGTAGTTATCAGTAGAATGTTCTTGTTCTCCAGATGTCCTACTTCACTCCTGCCATATGACCAGTTCATCTTCTCTTCCTTTCATATGTTTCTCTGATGATACCTTTTACTCCTGTTCTTCTTTGAACTTAGATGTTACAGGCTGTAACCTTCACCTTTCCATTGACTTTCATGCGATACTCATTTTTAAATTTTTCAGAGACGGCCATGTGTCATGTCTTCCAAACATGCTTCAACATTGGTAGAATGTTGGTATTAAAAAATATGGACCTTTGTTCCCATAAGAATATTGGAGTCATTAAAGAGCTTTGTAATTTCTTCAAGGCAATCCAGTTTACACTCTTTGTCCTTGTCAATTATGACTCCAATTCATTGTACATTTGTATTATCTATACCAGATAGAGATCTAGTTAGCTCTCCTGATGGGTAAGGTGTCCATTCAGATATATGTCATAATCTGGGCAACAGACATTCTTCATCCACTTGGTTTTTCCTGTGGTCAGGTTAAACTCTATGAGAGGTTACAGTTTTTCGTTTTGTTTTTGAGGAGGTTCTGTGATATTCCAGGGCTTTATGTAGCCTGCACCATGTTATCTACATCTGTGTATTTTCCATTTTCGTTCTTAACACTCTGGGTATGACACTGCTTAGTTGTATTTCTTTTCAACATTTTAAAAAATTGTTTTTACTCTCCACTGCTACTCTCTGTTGTATGAGACAACACTGTTCATAATAGCCTATTATCCTTCATAAGATTTTACAAATGAGTTTATTTCCTAAAGATTTTGCTTTTGGTCAGCACCTTTCTCCATCTGGTAAAGAAAAAAAAATCAATCACCTGCTGAATAAAGAACATTCTGAGTTCTTTAGTTCTTATTGTGGCAGCAGTTTTCATAAAATTATTATGATCAGTGTTGATGTAATTTCTTTTATTTCCCATTTTTCACGTGACAAGAAGATAGGGGGATCAGGACAACTTCCTGAAATAAACACAAAATGACAAAGGAGATGACTGTAGGTCTAGAGTTGGGGGCAGGAATTGCATTCTTGGTCTTGCCTTTTTTTTAATTTTTATTTTCTTTTAGGCAATTGGGGTTAAGTGACTTGCCCAGGGTCACACAGCTAGTAAATGTCAAGTGTTTGGTCTGAGGTCGGATTTGGACTCAGGTCCTCTTGACTTCAGGGCCAGTTCTCTCTCCACTGTGCAACCTAGCTCCCCCTTGGTCTTGCTTTTTGAGGCATCACATGGATAAGTTCAGAAAGGGCCATTGTGTAAAGGCTCAGGTGGTTTGAATCAATCCAACTGTATACCTTAGGAGAAAAGATATACTAGTGTGGCAAAGAATTTTCCAACCCAAAGATTTAATAAGGTAAATACTAGCTAATAAGAGAGTAAGGGAACATAAATGAACAAGGGAAGAGAAGGGACAAAGAGGCTTAAAATTGTAGGGTCTGGACAGGAAGGTCCTGAGAAGTTCAGGAGAATTTAAGCAGCCAGGTGATCTGCTTAATAAATACTTGCAGTCTTGACTTGACATAGGGTCAGGTTGGGAGGGTTATGTGAACATTTTCATTATGTATTTGATTTAATGAAACAAATATATAAGTGCCTATTGTATGCTTGGTGCTGGGGCACTGGGGTGAAATCTGGCCAAGGCATTCTGGTTTATTCTGCATTTGTCCAGAGAAGTATCCTATTAATACAAATTAATCTAAATTTCCAACAGTGAGGGGCAGTGTAAACGAGGAGGGTAGTAGGACCATCTTCTGATATTTTACTCTCTTTTTTTCTAACAGTTCCTGGGCACTGGGAATACAAACAAAAGCTCAAGGAGGTGAGCAATGTCTCTTTTATACCGTCATTTTAAAATTGTAAAATCTGCCAAAGAATTGGAAGCACGAAAAGCACCTGACCAGATGGATTCTAGGTACCGTTCTGGTTTTTAAAAATTAAAATTAAATTTAAAAGAATAAAGCATTTAATAACAACCAAAACTATTATAAATCCCATCCAATGCGTAAGCTGTTCTGTAGACATAAGTCAGAAAGCCACTATCATTTTGGTGGGCATCCGATGAATGCATAGTCTCATGTTAGATGCTGTGAGAAGCTGCAAAGGAAGAAGGACACGTGGTCTGTGATCTCAAGTAATTTACCGTTTGGACCCAGAGATCCCACTGAACCTGAGGCAGTAGTAATTTTCCCAAAAGGTATCTGGTGAAATGTTTTCACCTTTCAGTTTTTTGTTTTGCTGCTAGGTGGTACCATAGTGCACAGAACACTGGGCTTGGGGTCAGAAAGACCACAGTTCAAATACAGCCTCAGACACTAGCTGTGTGATCCTGGGCGAGTCATTTAACCTCTATTTGCCTTAGTTTCCTCATTTGTAAAGTGGGGATAATAATATCACCTACTTCCCAAAGTTGTTGTGAGGATAAAACGAGATAATATTTGGCATATAGTACACACCATATAAATGTTAGTTATTATTGTTATTTCACCTATGAAGAAAGCACCAGCATTAGGACTGACATTTAAGTTGTTCTTCCATAGTGGCTACAGCTTTGTTCTAAATCAGATGCCTAGCACCTAACAGTGTCTGGCACATCGAATAGTATCAGAGGATTGGAGAGGTCAGTAAGTCCAACCTCTTAATTTTTAAAGATAAGGAAACTGAGCCCCAGAGAGATTAAGTGACTCTCCCAGGCTCATGCAGCTAATGTTTAAGGTGGGCTCTGAACCCATCTTCTTGTCTCCGGGTCCAACACTCTCTCCGCTGTGTCACAAATGTTTCTTGATTGGTAGATATTGCCTAGGCCTCCTCATAGCCAATACTATACCCTCAGAGTTGGCTGCTTCAGATTAGGGGTACGATCCTATGGCTACAAAACAGAGACTTTCTCTGTGGGAAGCTAACAGGTCCTTATTGTGATCCAGTTAGTAAACCTGGCCTCACTAGTATGATATTCTAGCCACCCAGATGGTAGCTTAATAGCCTGAAAGAATTAATAATGCACTGCTCAAAGTTCTTCATTCACTCAGAGAACAGCTGACTCACCAGGAAGGATCTGGTCCATTATGTCCTACACAATTACTAAAGAATACCCTGTCATAGAAATGAAGCGTGGCATATGGTAGACTCTTCCAGGCTAAGATCCACCATTATCAAAGCGCTAACAAAAAACCTGGCAAGAAAAATAAAAACAATGCACCTTTTTTTTCAGGAAGAAACATGACAATAAGACAGGCCAGTCCTCCAAGGCACAGAAAAACTGCTAAGGTCCGCTTGCGACCAAACCTAAAGGAATCAAAACAGATGAGACATTCTTATTAATTATCTCCTAAATCCATCTGTTCCTGCCTACCTGGCCTTTTCTTTGGTTTCCTCTGATTTTGCTGCACATGTACATATACACACACATATATCATCCAGACACACACATATACATGTACACAGATGTCTGTGTCTTTCTTACTCAATACAACGATAACTGAAGGTGACAGGGACTCAACATAAATAGAATAAAATCAAGGAACATTTACTAGATGACAGGTGCAAATGATGTCAAGATATTAACGAGCCAGCAGAAGATGTTGCTGGAGCACACACTGTCTTAACTGCTATTGATTTTGGCAATAGGCATCACACTGCCAATACTGCTAAGATGGCCAATTGCCAGTTTCCCATGGGTGTGCCATTAAACTGGACAGGAACCAGGCTTTCAGAATGAGCCCTTAAACATGTCGGGAAAGAGCTATTACATGAGTAGTCTACTTAACCGGTGGTATAATCAGCCAATTCTGCCCAAATGAAGGATAGTTGGCTGTCTGGTAAACTTTGTGAGAGAGTGGGCTTATTGCCAGTGTAGTGACGCTAAGCCAAGCGTTCTTAAACTGGGGTCTATGGACCCTGCAGGGGCTCCATAGATAATTTCAGGAAGTCAGGGAACTTGGATGGGATAAATATATACAGGTATGTTTATATGTATATATGTGTGCATAGATATACATATATATATTTCACTAACCTCTAACTTAAAGTTAGCATTTTAAAAATCACTTAAATAGTATGATCTGAGGTCTCCATAGGTTCCATAATCTGTCAAAGGGTTCCATGAGACAAAAAAAATGTAATGAACCTTTGCATTAATCAGAAATATTCTAAGGATATAACATGGTAAATCTGATAAAGAAGCTAAAAACATGAGGGGACTTTCAATGGACCTCATAAGACATCCCTAATATGGAGGCAATAATCTCAGGAATGGCTACCTCATGGGGTTGTTATTGTGAGGTTCAAATGAGATAATGCATGTCAAGAAGTTTGCAAAACTATAAAACCCAGTTATTATTCTTATCACAGTTATTATGCAAAACATTTATCCTAGAAACAAGTTCTTCATATACAAGTGGAACATTCCCAAGTTAGGGGTTCTTTTGACACTGAAGCAAACTCAGAGAAGATTCTACTCCCCTCTTCATGTAGCTACGTTCCTTTAACAAAAAATTAACACAATCTCTATAATTTAGGTCTAAATGCTATAACAATTTACTTATCTTTAATTTCAACTTTCCCATACATACAGGACTCAGAAGAAAAAAAAGATCTTGCGGAGTAAACATGTCTGTAATCACGCTCACGCAGACATCTGTGGAGTAAACATGTCTGTAGTAATGCTCATGCAGACACGTTATTTGTAAAAACCCTCATTTAGAGACTATTGATGCTTCATTTTTCCCACAATTGTAATGATCTGTTTTCCAAGACCATAGTAAATATGAGTCAGCAAAAAAAAAAAGCCTAAACAAAAAACAGAAGCAGGGGCTATTTAAACCAGACACAATGGAAGCAGGCAAGATGCGACTTTTGACAGCAAAGAGAGATAGCAACAACAGAGTACCCCAGCCCCCAATATCTGAGCAGTCCTGGGGTCATTTAGTACAGGGGGAAGCAGGTGTGTACATCTCACCAGTTCCTGAGGGCATCAGCCCAATACAACCGATGCTCCTAAAGCCATGCTTGAGCCAGCCTCAAATAAGAAGGCAGGAAGTGTGTGCTATGTTTTAGTGGAGATGGGTTTGCAATCTCATAAAAACGACCAAAACAAAACAAGTGCTGCCTCTTAAAGGGCAAAGCTTTGGCCGTTAGGAACATCCACCTTTACTGGAAGAGCTCGGTTTCTCAAAGATGCCAGATAAGTAAGGTGTCAGTGTGAGTTCTTAAAAGCAGATTCACTGGGGAAATAAAAGCATATCACTGCTAAGCATCACCACTGGCACTGGTTTTATGGTGCACAGTGACTACCAGTCTCTACTAAAGGCCTAATCTGATGCCTCCTTTTGTGGGAAGGGGAGCCTGGAAGGCTGTGCTGGGGGTTAGGGGGAAACATCAAATCCTGCCAGGCTGGAAAGACATCCTGCACGTGCCCAGGGATCGCCTGAAGATCTGTCATCCAAGGACTACTGTTGACAAGGTCGGGGCAGCTCATTAACAGGGAGTTGGTCACTGAACAACAATATTTTTTGGGGGAAATTTTTTTTTGGGGGGGGTAACAGCAACTCAATAAACCAGACACTAAGGCAGAGCAGGGTTGGTAAAGAAAGTGTCCACGTGGATGAAATCACCCATGCACAAAAAATTGGAAAAGTGCCATCTAAAGCACTGAGAGAAGAGCCACATTTTCTTTTTAAAAGACATATTTACTGATATCTTTTATTTTTATATCACCTAAATTTCCCCTTCCCTACCTCTCCCTCCCAGAGAACCATCCCAAATAACAGCTTCTTATTTTCTAGAGGTCACTTCCATTCATATCGGCCTTCTACCCTCCTTACTCACACCCACCATAATTCACCTACCAATTCTCATGTCTTTATTTTTCTTGTTTGCCTATCCATTCACCCTGCCTCTTTTCCACCACTCAAGCCATGGACACTTTCACTGACCTAGCTGCCTAAACTTCTGAAAGTATGAAACTCTATGTGCACATTCTTGAGATAAAATCTCAGAACTTCAAGTTAGAAAATGTAGTTTTCTACCCCAGCTCTTTATAAACTACCTGTATGGCCTTGAGAAAACTAATGAGTTTCTCTGATCTCATTCCTGACATTTATGAGATGAAGGGGTTGAACCAGGATCTCTTTCAGCCTTAAATTCTATGATCCAAATTTGAGGCTTGGTACCTAGGAGGTAATAACAGTATTTCCCATTGATAGCTAGCTTTAAGGTTTATGAAATAGTATGAGTATTATTATTATTATCTCCATTTTACAGATAAGGCAAATGAGGCTCAAAGGACTGGGAGACTTGCTTTTCATGCTTTATTCCCTTTGATACACTTCATGATCCAGCTATGTAAGCTTATTTGCAGTTTCTCAACTACAACCTTCCATCTCCCATCTCTGGACCTTTGCACCGGCTCTCCTTCACACCTGAAATGCTCTGTCCCCTTACCATGACTTATTGACTCCCTTCAAGATTTGGTTCACATCTCACCTCACGCCAGAAACCTTTCCCAGTTCCTCGTAACTACACATACCTCCCTTTTCAGATGACCTGCTCTCTATTCTGAACACATCTGTTATATACTGAATTACTGACATGTTGTCTCCCTTATTAGAAGGAACATTCCTTGAGGGTTGGGGCTGTTTTTTGCTTTTCTGTGTAATCCCAACACTTAACATAGCTCTTGGTGTGTAGTAAGCACTTTAATAAATGCTTATTAACTAGCTGACTTGCCTCAGGACAAGTAATTAGTAAATTCTGGAAATGATTTTCCAAATCTTCAAGCCTAGTGTCTCGGGAACAAATGCATCTAAACATCAGATATGGAATGACTAAAGGTGACTGAGGGCTTACAACCTTAAAAACTGGCTCAAAGCCCATTGATAAAGACAACAGATAGCCAGCCCATCCTCAGGACCATCTAATATATGGACTTCAAGCTTCATGAGGTCCCAACCTGTGTCTTATCTATGCTTGGTACCTTCTAGGTAAATATTCTGTCCATAGTAAGTGCTTAATGAACATTTGTGAAATTGAATTAAATTTCAGGATTCAATAGCCAGGGGATTTAAAAGCCTCATGGAAGCTCATGCCTCACTGGGTAATGATCCAATGTAACTCTACTCTTCTCAGTAATTCAAGTGAGGATTTTGTTAGTTTGAGGAGACTGTGGGAAGCAAGTATAGGAGGTGGGCTAAGTGATTTGTGGGGCTGTTTTACTGTGTTGGGTATCTGGCCAACTGCCATTCCCCATCTCATTAAAGAACACATCCCTGCTTTAAAACAGACATCTGGCAGCGAGAGAATGAACAAATAATCCCACAACCACGGCCAGCCCTGCTGAGACCTCATTCTGCTCCTCCTCTAATTCCTCTGTGTTTTCTGGACCTGGCTCAGCACTTTGGGGGACCAATTTTTGTCTCTTCTCCCTGGTGCTCTTGAAGCATGACTCTCTTCTCTGCTACTACTTCAGACTACACTCTTTTGGCAAAACTGGGGCTCAGAGGCCAACCAGGCCCAGGTGTTCTGCCCTGGACATTGCTGCGACTGCTCAAGCTTGGCCAAGTCCCTGGCTTTGAAGTGGTTTCTGGCCCGAAAGAACCATGGCTGCACAGTATGCTTGCTGGTTCAGAATCCATTCTATAGAAATGGCGAGGCACAGTGGGAAAAAGCACTGGCTCCCCGAGTCAGAAGACTGCAGAAAACTGACATCTTAGCTCCCCCAGGAGCTAATGTTTCTGAACCTCAGTTCCTTTATCTATAAAATGAAGATTAGAAGATTGCCTATCTCAGACCAGAAGGACCTCAGAAATCATCTTGTCTAACACTTTCATTTTACACAAGCGGGATCAGATAAAACCTACACTGTCTACCTTATGCGGTGGGTAAGAGATGAAATGACTGAGGAAACAAAGGTTCGCTGTTCCGAGCATATCAATTGATTAAGCAATGCATGCCAATTGCTAGGATTCATATGAGGAAAGTGCTTTATAAGTCATAAAATGCCAGATGGATGCCAACAATCATTATTATTATTATTATTAACCAGAACACTTAAGAAATAAGAAGTTCTACTTAATTTGATTTTTCTGATTAACCAATTTGGAAGTGCAAGTCAAATCCCTCCATAAAATTTACATTTTGGGGCTGCTCCTGATAAAGAATTTAATGGCAGAAGATATGCGTCCCTTTATGGCATTCTTGGGTAGGGGGTTGGGGGGAGCAGGGAGGAGAAAAGAAGCACGATGTGTAGCCAAATATTGGGCTCTAAATTATTAGATTTGAGTTTGAGTATAGGCTCTGCAACTTACTGACTTGGTAACCATAGGCAAATTCACTTGAACTCTGTTACTCTTAGTTTTCTCTTATATAAAATGGAAATAATAATATCTACACTTTCTATCTCATAGGACTGTGGTGAGAAAAACCCTTTGTAACCTCAAAGTGCTACCCAAATGTGAGTTATTATTAAGGGTGTTAGAGAAATTCAAATGATATTGTGATCAGCCTATACCATATCCATTGGGCATAGGCAATAGCAACAATCTTTTTGAGATGAAAAAAATGTCCTTTTCTTCTTTGTGCAGGAGGTAGACCATGGATGTGGAACATTTCATATATTGACACAGCTGATGTTTTGGTTAGATGTGGCTAATTGGTCCCCACCTTTCTTACTCTTTTTTTTTAATAAGGGATGGCTCAATGGGTAGGGAAGAGAAGAGGGATAGATTTAGAAATGAAGGTGATAGAAAAACAAAGAGCTATCAGTGACAATTAAATGAGAAATTAGTCCTCTCAAGACCTTTTTGGGGGTTAGGAAAGGTCTCTGATTCCTTTAATCTTGTGCCTTTTTGTAAGAACTTTAAAATGCTATTAATTCGGAATGGCAGCTATTGCCATTAGGAATGGTAGCTGTATCTATTGGGATGGAATACCAGGCCCATCTAACAGAACTCTTCAACCTATTGCATCGTGTTTACTAAAAAATCATCAGACTGTCACTGATTGGACTGGAAATATGCAACTAAAACCTTCAAACATGTCAACAAAGAAAAAAAAACCCATTAAGAAATGAATTCAGATTTACCATAAAAGAGATTAAGGCTATTCTGTCAACAAGCACAAATTGGCAAATACTGTATAAATGTGATGACTACAACACATACACACACAAATACACAACCAGGTGGACCCATCTTTTATACTCACCATTTGTGGTTAATTAAATAGATGCAGACAGGATATGAGGGAATCTCTACCAGACCGGACAGGGCCAGGTTGGCATAAATATTTCCACCCAGATCTCCCGCACTAAGTGTTAGGCCATAATAAACCAAGCTGCACACAAACCTATAAAGGGGAACATATGAAAGGGTGAGGAAAGAAGGGATGACTGTAAAAAAACATGTAAGTAGGCATTTTGTGACGTCACATAAGATCATCAATAGAATATATTCACAACTCAATCATTAACTTGACCCTTGACATTAATTCTCCTCCCCAAACAATACCTTAGACTCTAAGGCTATTGTATGGGGAGGAGAGTTTAGGCTTAGACTCTGGGATAGGCTTAGGTTTAGACCATAAATAATCGCTGTGGGAAATCATGTCTGTTTAGAGTACAGTGTTGAAGCAAATTAGAGATGGAGAAAATGTACATTTTGGAATAGAGGCGAATCAGACACCACAGGGTGGACATTGCAGAGAAGACGATTTGGGCTCCATACAAGCAGAGGAAACAAGTGGAACAGGCCATCTCAGGAAGCAGCATATGCTCCCTTCTTGGAGGTTCTCAGGCTGAGACTAGATGACTGACCATTCAAGAAGTAAATGCTATGGGGGAGGGAGAGGGCATCTCTAGTCATCCTGGTCTATACCCCACCACTGGACCCAGATGGCTGGTAACTCTGCACAGCTCTTCCTCACTGAAATCCAATTCACTTGCATGCCATGGTCCTCTTCAAGAACGAAGGACAAAGAACAACAACAGCTATAGAGGGAATCCTTGTTTCGAAGATTTGGACCAATGGGTTATTTAGGTCTTTTCCTACTATCAGCCTCCTACATTTTTTGGGGGGGGGGTGGCTAGGTAATGGGGTTAAGTGACTTGCCCAGGGTCACACAGATAGTAAGTATCAAGTGTGAGGCCAGATTTGAACTCAGGTCCTCCTGACTCCAGAGCCAGTGCTCTATCTACTGTACTACCTAGCTGCCCCTGTTTCTACTCTCAGAATGTGAGATGTCTTCAATAGGCAAACAGGGAGAAAAGTCTTGCAGATACTATCTGTGTGACACACCATTGCCAGTGGAACCCTTCATGTCTCCAGAGTTCTCAGCACAGAAACATATTCATTTGTTTCTACCTCTTGTGCAATTCCATCTTTTGGCTCAATTCTGCTTCCTATGTGCCACAGACTAATAAATGTGGAAACCATGCATTGTAAGGACATGTGCATGGGAAAATAATACTGATTCCAGCCCCACGAACCACACAGGTCCAGTGAGTTGGGTCAAGATTACATAGATTAATTTCAAAATAGCATGGGAGCCAAGTTGGAAGTTCAATGGATACAGTTGGGGAAAATGGTAGAAATAGATACGGCAAAGAAGATGAGGCAACAAAAACCCCAACTTACCACGGAGCAAGTTTTCTTGAAGGTGGTTGGGAGCCACAAATCTACATATAAAAATCAATTTAATTCTCATTGAGTTCTAGATATGACTAGGGATCTTTATGTAACCTTTAGCAGTATTTTCTCAGGCTACCACAGACCCTAAAAACCCACTCTATCTGGCACTTGTTAGATTTGCGATAATGGGAAAGTCACTTAACCTCTGGGACACAGTTTCTTATCTGTAAAATGAGGTGCTGAGTTTAGATGGCCTCTGAGGTGTCTTCTAGGTTTAAAGGTATGATTTCATGAGATTTTATATGAGCAGATATTAAAAATTCAGGTCTAATTTTACATCCCACTGTCACATTTCAATGGCACCTAGCCCCCCCCGAAGAATACCTCAATAAGCTAAAATTCAAATAGGATTTTCAATCATTTTTTTAAAAAAAAGCATACATGGAATAATATCTTCCCTACTATTATAAAAGTAAAAGGACACCTTTAGGAGATCAAATCTCTTATTTATTTAAATTGATATTATTTATTTAAATTTGTATTATATATTATATAGATTCATATCTATATTATATATATTATATCTATATGTAAGAGATATAATCTCTTATTTATTTAAATCTGTATTATATATATTAATATCTATATTATATATTATATCCATATATAAGAAAACAAACTCTTATTTATTTAAATCTATATTATATATAATATGTAGGTTCATATCCATATTATGTATATGTTATATCTATATGTAAGATACAGTCTCTCATTTACTTAAATTTACATTATTTCTTTAAATCTGTATTATATATAATATATTGATTCATATCTATATCATGCATAAAAACTCTTATTTAAATTTATATTATTTAAATCTGTATTATACATATTCATATCTATATTATATATATTATATCCATACATAAGAGATCAAATCTCTTTCTTTAAATTTATTATTTAAAAAGTTCTACCTCAGAGAAAAAATTTTAAGGCAGGGCTCATAGTTAAAGAATATTGGAGTCAGAGGACTGTATTTTGAATCTCACCTCTGACATTTATTACACGTATGACCGTGGGCAATTAATTCCCTTAACCTCCCTGGGCCTCACTTTCCCCATCTGTAAAATGAGGAGGCTAGATTGTTTCTGACATCCCTCCCAGTTTTTAATCCATGAGTCATGTATGATTCTTATGTGCTACATTCTAGGTGCTCCTGCTGAAATAGCACTGGATTTAGGATTATTACCTTGCTTAGAATTTTGGCTCTCCTGCTTAACATTTGTTTTCTATGGGACCTTTCCAGACCTCAGTTTCTCATCTGTAAAATTAGATGATGGACTTTCAGGGGTGGGGAACCTGTGGCCTCCAGGCCCTCAAGGGTGGCCCTCTGACTGAATCCAAACTTCACTGGATAGATCCCCTTAATAAAAGGATTTGTTCTGTAAAACTTGGACTCAGCCAAAAGGTTGCACCCGAGGACCTAGAGGACCACATGCAGCCTGGAGGCTGCAGGTTCCCCCCCCCCCCGGAGATGGGCTGCAAGGTCCATTCTAGTTCTAAAGCTACGACTCTGAACAGATGCTTGTCTCCTCCTTCCTTCCTGTCCTCAGTGTTGATGACACAGGGATCATTGGGACAACATACAGTGGTGTAAAATGAGAGGAAAAGGAAGCCGGTGTCACCCTACTCTAGGGCAGAGCCCTGGATTGGGGGTCGGAGGACGGCACTTGCTTCTCTACTGGCTATATTTGAATAGATATTTAATCCAATAATAGTGCTTTGTTAAAGACTTATCATAATGTGCAAAGCGCCGCTTGGTGATCTTGACGTGTATTATCTACTCTTCTATTTAGGATCACCCATAAGATGATGTCCACATCACCCTCCTCATCCCAACATCGAACATGGAGGCCCCATGGAGCCATCTGCAGCAGCCACAATGGAGCCACAGACAGTCCAATGTGACACAATTAGCACAGTTAGTGCATGTTCACGTACTGCACCACATCTATCGCAGTTCAATAGAATGAAAGGAAGGGCTGTGCAAACCTTCATTTCACTGTGTGCCCTGAGCTACCAGCGGCAAAGGTGTATACCCAGCATGCATCACACAAGCTGACCACCTCCCACTAATTTGAACCCAACCTGGTACAAGCTGGAACCTTCCCAAGCTACTTTCAGAAATGCCATGGTCCCCACCAGGGACAATGCGGCTCATGCTCTAAGGGAGAGTCTGGAAAATTAGGGGGCTGAGAGTTCTGATTCTTGCTTACACTCCTAACTTGCCTTGGGCGTGCATGTGCTTCAAACTCTTGGGATCTTAATTTGTAAAGTACATACAATTTAACCCATGATATGTGGGAAGGAGAAGATAGATGGAATTTCTTATGAAATACTAGGCAATTCTGAAGTTCTCTGAAATTCCTTGAGACTATAGGCTTCCAGGGCAGCGAGGTGGCACAGTGGATGGAGCACTAGCCCTTGAGTCAAATCTGGCTTCAGACCCTTACTAACTCTGTAACCTTGGGCAAGCCACTTAACTCTGATTGTCTCAAACGAAAAAAAAATACAACCAAGGGGGGGGGGGTTGAGAATGAGAAAGAGAGAGAGACACAGACACAGAGAGAGACAGAGAGATAGAGACCCAGAGCCAGACACAGAGACAGAGACAGAAAGAGACACTGACTATAGGCTTTCTCCCCCCTTAAGTCCTATTTAAAGGCCTCAGATAACGGTATTCATTCCTCTTCACTTATAATTGTTAAGAAGATTCACATAGAAATACCTTATTAAGAAAAATTTGTCTCTCCTACTATTGTTTACCCAGTCAAGGTCAGAAATCCTCTGCATCTAACATCAGTTGTGGAGAGAAGGCGATGTCAAAAGCAGAGGACAGAGCAACAGAAACTAAGGGACAAGGCTTGTTCCTCACGCAAACATTCTCATGATGATGAATGAGGTAAACATTTTCAGAAACAATGCAGACGAGACAGCTTTTCAACAGGTTTCTAGCAACTGGAATTGCTGGGCATCAACAGCTTTTTAAAGGCAATACCCCAGATGTGTAAGTACCAGATGAACATCGTGATCAGAGTGTGCCCCAAGAGGATCCGGTAGCGGAAGAGGTCCAGGAAACTGCCAGTCTCTTTGGAGATCCCCTCTGCTGCGGGCATCAGTGAAAAGGTGCGCTTGAGCTTCCGGTTTCTCTTGGCAATGAGGCAGAGGGCATCTTCTGCTTCCTGTAGTCGGCCCTGGGAGTATAACCATCGTGGGGACTCAGGAATGAATCTGAAACAGATTTAAGAGATACAGGTATGCATGTGTATAGGACAATACAAAATAATAGAATTAAATAATAAATAAACAACACAATTTTATATATAGATATACATATATGTATGTATGTATGTGTGTGTGTGTGTATATATATATATATATATATATATATATATATATAATATGTTCCATGTTCCATGTTCTTTTAATTTTCTTTTAATATCAAGGTCATGCATCCATTTTGACCTTATCTTGGTAAATGGTGTAAGACACTGGTCTATGCCCAGTTTCTAGTTTTCCCAACAACTTTTTTCCAAATAATGAATTCTTATCCCAAAATCTTAAGTCTTTATACTTGTCAAACACAAGTGACCTTGTATCTACTTGGTATATGGTTTTTGTATACATATATACATATACATACATGCACACATATATATGCATGTTATTTCCCCCATTAGTGTGTAAACTCTCTAAAGACAGGGACAGTTTTGCTTTTGTTGCTGGATTTCTGGCAATAACATAGTGTCTGGCATTGAATAAATGCTTAGTGATTGACTATCCCTCAGAGCTTACTAGCTTTGTGTTCCCAGACATATCACTTCACACATCTGGTCCTCAGTTTTCTCACTGGTAAAAATAAAGGGGTTAGAATCTATGATCTCACAGGTACCTTTCAGTTATAAATCTATTATATTATATTCTGATTCTATGTCAGAGCTCCACATAAGACATATAAAAATGAAAAAAAAATCAGAGTCCTTTCTGTAGATAAGTATTATGTAGTGGATGAACCCCCAAATCATGTGAATTTATAAAAAGAAATTAGAACTATGTTTCTTAAAAGGGAAAGAAGTTTTTTTAAAAATTAAAAATCAATTTGATAAGGATTTTAAAATAAATCTAAAGGTTTTAATGTTTGAAATATGAATTTTGGGTTAAGATTGGAAACCTCAAAAACACCCTACTAGTTCCTATTTCAATTTATCATAAAAGAAAGAGTCAGACACAAGGCATTAAAGCAATGGTATAAAATGGTATAAAAGTAGTATAGACTGTGTATGTGTCAGATAAATAGGGTATTTAAATTCCCAGAGGCCAACATTAAGGGGTAAATATCTTGACAAACTACATATGTTCCTGTGGAAGGAAGGAAGGAGGAAAGGAAGGAGGGAGGGAGAGAGGGAGGAAAGGAGGAAGGAAAGAAGGAAGGATATTCATTAAGCAAGATTATCCCTACACTATACAAACCAATGGAATCCTTAAATTTATTGTATCTTGGCCACTGTTGGCCATTTTTTCTTTCTCATTTTAAATGTGTACTTTTAGAAAAACATCTTAATAACTGGGAACACTGAGTAGAAGTTTTAAAGAAGCAGATTTAGCAGATTTAGGCTTCATACAAAGAAACATTTTCTAATAATTAGAGTCCTGCAAAACCAGAATGGGCTGGAAGTGATGGGTTCCCCCCATCTGGAGGTCATTCAGCAAAGACTAGATGACCATATGTCAAGTTTATTTTAGTGGGAAGGCTTTTTCAGGTATGAGTAAGAGTTGGTGGTCCCTTTCTACTCTGAAATGATATGATTCTGTGATTCTATTAAAATGAATACTTTTTAAATATACTTGTTAAGGATAGAATATAATATTCTCCCCAATATCTTGCACAATCATGGGAAAGTCACTCAACCTATTAGTGCCCTCAGGCAATTCTCTAGGACTAAGATTACAGTCAGTGGTCATCTGCATTGGTAGATGGAGTTTCCACACCAGGATTTCCCTATGCCAATGAAGTTCTGGACACCATGCTCCTTACTACCACTCCCATCATGATGTCTTAAACACTTCAAATGGTACATCTTTTAGTCTCAACCCAAGAGTACACTTGATGAGACCGTTCAAAGATAAGTTGGGGAAGGAACACAGAAGTATCATTGTTAACTAATCACAATAAGAAAGTATATCTGGGTTCCATTTGAAGCTCTAAAGATGATATGTCACATTGGTGTCACATATGTGTCCAAAGGCATTTGCATAAAATGAAATTCGGATGGATAGAATTTATCAGAAATTCATCATATCTTTTTTAGAAATCTCTGTAGCTTTTAGGAAGGATACCAGAAGAAGAACACTACCACTTAATTTGTTGTTGTTTGTCCTTCATTCTCGAAGAGGACCATGACATCGGGGAGGTGATACCATGACATGAAAGTAAATTGGATTTAAGTGAGGGAAGGCTCTGCAAAGTCACCAGCCTCACTCTCTCCTTCTGAGCCATCTGGGTTCAGTGGCAAGATACAGATCAGGGCAACTAGAGGTGGTTCCACAACTGAATTTGGAAACTTAATGGACAGCCACTTAGTCAATAATCACATACAAAATATCCACTTTCTATAAAGGTGTGAAAGATACTGTGAGGGAAGACAGTGGAAATAAAAGGCCTAATCCATGCCCTTGAAAAATTTTGCTACTTAGCTCAGAATATTAATTAAAAGAGCGTAACAACAATAACAAAAAAAAAAAACTGGAAATGAAGGGAGAAGGGCAAAAAAGAAGGCTCATAAGATCATAGGATCATTTATCTAGAGTTAGAAATTACCTCGGAAGCCATCAAGTCCAACCCATTTATTTTACAGATGAAGAAACTGAGGCCCAGGGGAGTTAAGTGATTTGCCTAAGATCAAAGAGGAGGTAAGTAGCAAAGATGACAATTTGAAACCAGGGCCTGTGATTCTAAAATGATACACTGCCTTCCAATGGTAGATCTAGGAGCATTGTACTGTCTCATTAATTGTTCCATGAGTACTGTTTATTATAAAATTGCTGCTCAAGGCAAACCTCCCAAAAATAAGCATGCCAAAAAGACCCCTATGAATAAATTGACTTGTTTGTAGATGGATCTACCTGTCTTTAATTGGGCCAAGCATCCCTGCCCCAAATGTGCAAAGCACACGAAAGGTTATTTAAGACTAACCAAAATGTCTAGTCCTCCATGAGGTAAAGTTACCTGTCCTTCCTATAAAGCAATAAGTAAAACAATGAAACATGGAGAACATTTATGAGGAAATGCAAGTGAGAATATCACTTTGTTGAGATGGTAGAACCATTTTTCACCTGTTTCCCTGATCTCAGGGGCAGCAGTTCTAATGGCCTGGAGGAAATAAATGATTGTTTTCTATATTAGTGTATGAACTATCTCTAAATAATTGCCATATGGTAGAAGTGTGACCTAGAGGCAAGTCATCAGACCTCTCTAGGTCTTATTTCCTTATTTGTAAAATGGACAGATTGGACTAGATTTCCCCTAAGGTCACTCTGAGCCATGACTAAGTAATTTTGTTATTATAAGAAGAAATTACAGGATTCTAGAAAACCATTAGCTTGGGAAGCAAAGCCCTGATCAGAGTAGTGAGTCATCTAAGAGAGTCTGTGGGAAGAAAAGTGGGGAGGATTGGTAGCTGAACCCAGAAAAACATCAACATTCATTGAACTACCCAGAGAAGTCATCTTGAAATGCTAATGGAGCTACAAAGGATACTGAGAACAGAAGCAGAGAATGACCATGGAGAAAGGAGGTTAAGAAAAGGGGGGAAAATGGCAGCAGATTTTCTTGAGGTATGTAGACTCGATGGAGGGGGTGGGGAAACTGTAGCCTCCAGGCTGAGAAAATTAAGCCCAAATACTGCTTGATATTACTGATGCTGCATAGTGTGTTAGAAAAGAACCATGAATTTGGAGTGTGATGACCTAGGCCTGAACAGCAGACTTTATCTCCCCAACCTCACTAAATTACTTCACAAGGCAAATTACTTAGCCTTATTAAGTCTCAGCTTCATCACTGCCTACACTTGGGCATTCTGTGAGACAAGTAAAATACTTGGATTACCTATCTTGCAGAATCGTTCTGGGGAATCAAATGAGCCAATGTATATAAAGTGCTTTATAACCTTAAAGCTCAATATAAATGTCAACCATGGTCAGGTTGGGACAAGAGATGAAGAAGCCAAATGGGCAGAACAAGCCTATCAACAGTGTGATAAATCTGCCAAAGGCAAATTGAGCAAGATCTGGAACTGGGTCAAGGGCAAGTGATGAAATTTGAAGAAGTCCATGAAAATATTCCATCCAAACCTCCAGAGAAGTAAAGATCAATGGGAGAAGTTCTGAAATCTAGGGTCATAGATCTGGAGTTGGAAAAAATGTTATAGGCTGTCCAACCCCATCATTTTTACAGACGAGAAAATTGAGGCTCAAGGCTAAGTGACTGGCCTTTGATAAGAAGGGCAGTAAGCATCACAGGTGAGTTCTGAACCCAGACCTCTTAGTCCAGAGCCAAGCTCTTTCCATTATATCAAAGCTGGTGGCCAGATAATACAGGATGAAGATAGAACTTCCAAGGGGATTTGGAGCCATCAGGTGCAAAGGGACTGGCTGCCTGTAAGGTCCTTACAGGATAAGCTAAAATGCAAGGAAAGAAGTTTTAGATGCTCCATAAAAAAGCAGATGAGTTCCAGAAGACCTGAGAAATCTAGCAGCTTTGCCAAATTAAATTGATTTAAGCACTGAGAGAGAGCCTGGGTTAACATCCAGACCCAGTGGGTTAGGGCCAGCTGACTCAGAGGAAAAGAGGGGACCTAGTCAATGGACTGGAGGTTGAGGTGGAGGGGATGAACAGCAAATAAGACACACCCAGATCTAGTTTTGGTCCACCTGCATGCACTTAGCACAAGAGAAGACAGCTTTTAAGACTTTTGCAACTTTATCACTTTTCCTCCATAGTTATGAGAGGGTTTTAAAAAAGCCACAACTCTTTAAATAAACCTTTGTGAAAGCAGGATAGAGGAAAGGTGAGGAATAATTTATAATAATTAAAATAACTAACATTTATATAGTGCTTGCTATGTGCCAGTCAAGACCCATCAAATCAGAAAGATCAATAAAAGGAAACTTCTATTACTCATAGTAATTGTAAGGGGGAAACAGAAGGAAACAAGCATTTATTAAGCACCTATGATGTTCGAGCACTTTACAAATATTAGCTCATTTGATCCTCACAACAAACCTGGGAGGTTGGTGCTATTATTATCCCCCATTTCATAACTGAGGAAACTGAGACAGAAGTACTTGAATCCTTAGCCTTTAGTATAGGGCTTTACATATGGTAGGTATTTAAAAAATGTTTGATGACTTGAAATGAATCACATAGCCCTCAATATTTTTCCACATCTGAGCAAAGCTCAACTCTCTTACCTGCAAGTGGGCTGGTTTTAAATCCACCCTAGCCATAGAACCTTAGTTCCTAACTGGCCTAGCTGCTTCTGCCTTCTCTCTCCTCCAATCTATCCTTCATATCCATTGCTAGGATAACCTTTCTGCTTAGATCTAGTCATGCTACTCTGCTGAAAAATCTGCAGGGGCTCCTCAGTACCCATTGACTGAAATGAAAATGCCTTATCCTGGAATTAAAGGCTTTTGTAACCTGGGGCTTTTCTACTTTTCCAGTCCATTCTCACATCATCCAGAACCAATATATAATATACTCTAGTCAAACTAAACTATTATTTGTCTTTGAACACACTCTGAACTTGTGGTATTCATATTTGCCACAAATAACCTTCCTGTTTGCATCTTTGACTTTAAAGTCCAGATCAAATCAACTTCCTCTTTGAGGTCTTAAATAATTCCTCCCTGTTGGTAATGACCTTCCACCTGGCATCTTATAAAACTTCTTTTTAGAAATGTCCAAATGCATTTATCATTCAATGCTGCACTGTCATTCCTACTTCCATGAAAGCCTTTTTTTAATGTCTCATACTGGCCTGGAAGTGACCTTGGGGCCTCCAAGGCTGTGCCAGTAGACAATAAGCTACAATAGGTCCTTCTAAGCAGGCAAGGTTGCAAGTACAGACCCAGAAATCAAATGTATGTCTCTTCAAGGACTGGCCTAGCTACATTTGGACAGGGTTTGTTCCCAGGTAAAGTGGACGAAAAGCAACTCTGTAAGATTATCTTCTGAGGCTACAGGACTGCTGATCTATATTGTTAGCTTCCATTTACTCTGTCTTTACCTTGTATGGACTGATTTATGTATATGTTATATCTTCCCCATTCAGATGGGCATTAAGGAGAAAGATTGTACTTAATAATAAATACTTAATAAATGTTTGTTGATTGAGTGGAGAAAGGAATACCCATGCTCATGAAATTGAAGATTCTTAAAGTAGGGGGCATTATAGTTGCCTGTGTATATGTCTTTGCCCTCTATGAATATATGTGGTCCTTGTCAGTGCACATCTGGGTTTCTAAGGTCTCTGCCTGCTCCACTAAGATAGATTATGTCTTCTCTAGACTTCATCTTGGGCAGTACCTAGGACAGCACTCAGTGCCAAGCAAGGGCTTAGTAAGTGTTTGTTGAATGGGCTGTAACATTTGCCTGTGTGTATGTGGGTGTACATACACACACTGATACACATGCACACACATATACATATATACACATATATGAATTATATATAGACACACATGTATACATATGTGCTTATGTGTGTATATACACACACACATATTTATGTATATATGAGGTGTGACTAGAATGTAATTGGATAATTTTTAAAGTAAACAAGCCAGAACACATGTATATTTTCCCTTTCAAAGCACATGTCAGTAGCTGTCATGGTGACACATCCCATAATCCCTGTTACCAGGGAGGCTGAGGCTAGTGGATTTCTTGAGCTCTGGAGTTCTATGCTGCATTAGGCTAATAAGCCAATTAGGTGTCTAGACCCATAGAGATGCCAGGAGCAAAGGGCTGCCAGGCTGCCCAAGTGAACAGGCGCAGGTCAGAGATAGAGTGGGTCACAGCTGATCTACAGTGGGATTGGTTCCATGAGTCTCTGTTGCACTACCAGCCTGGGCAAAATGGGGAGACCCAGTTTCTAAAATAAAATAACAACAACAACAACAATAACAAATTAAGTTCAATTGCAGTGATTTGGGGAGGAGATGCACTTATTCTAAAAACACTGCCCGTGATCACAGTATTTTTTTAGAGCTCTTACTTTGGAATTGCTTTTACACTTTGCTTATAAGACAGTCTTATTAATTTACTCAGCCTTCATTTTGGACCCTAAATAGTAACATGTACCTTATTCACCAGCACTGGTTCTGAATAACCTTTGGCTCTTTAAGAAAAAAAAAAAGAGTCTAGTCTGAGCCAAAAGTTACTCAGAGCTTCAGTCTGCTAAATAAGGTTGGGGGTCAGCTGAGCCACCTCAGAGCTTGGCAAAACCTAAGGGCTGACTATAAAGCTGGGAAACTACTGGGCTCATAAATTGTCTCTTCAGGCAATTTCAAAAAGAGGAGTTTCAAAAAATACTTAGGCAATCAGCTGCATTCATTAAATAAGTATATTATCTTCCTCAAGAGACTATTTTAATGGCCAGGATTTCAGTTTAAGTGTTCTGGTAACTTTGTTAAAAACTGATGAAAATATGATTAAATTTCACTAGGAAAGTTAAATATAACCTAGTCTAAAAAATCTTTGGTTTAAGGTATTTAATATTTTATTTATCTTTTTTGTTTTGGTGTGGTGGTGGTAGGGCAGAGAAGTGTTCAGACCTGTAGGAAACTCCCAGTGTGAGGACTCCCTCCACAGATGCAGATGTATATATCTCTATATCTTTACTGATGTCCATCACTGAACTGCACCTGACAGCTTTTGACTGTTGTTATGAGGATTGTATGAAATACATATGCAAAATGCTTTGTAACTCTTAAGCATTACACAAATGCTAGTTGTTGATCTTATAAGCAGGGCAGCTAATAATTTCTTGACTTGCTTTGATGATTATTTCATGCTTAGAAAGTTGAAGGAACCAACATGAAGAACTAGTTACTGGGGTGAAAACAATCAAAACTTTGGTAGGCAGTAATCACCCCACCAGAGACTTTGTGGTAGAAAAGGAAAGGAAAAGGGGCAGCTAGGTGGCACAGTGGACAGAGCACCAGCCCTGGAGACAGGAGGACCTGAGCTCAAATCTGGCCTCAGATCAGACACTTGACACTTACTAGCTGTGTGACCCGGGGCAAGTCACTTAACCCCAATTGCCTTTAAAAAAAAAAAAAGGAAAGGAAAGCCAGGTAAAGTCTGACATATACCCTAGATCTTAGACGAACAGATTTCAAAGTATTCATAGAAAGGAAAAATAGGATCCCATTGCCTAAAACTCTACAGGAAAGGTCACACCAGGAAGGACAGAAAATGCTGAAGAAGGAAATTCTGGAAACAATTTTGAGGAAGAAGAAAAGAGAGAGTTGTTTAGAACCTAATGCAGATGCACAAAGATTTCATTAACCAATTCAGATCAATGAAAAAACAATTAACATAATCAATGTGTCATTACAGCCATCCTTGACTCCTCACTCACTATCACCTCCTATATCCACTCTGTTGCCAAGTTCTATCATTCTACCTTCATAGTATCTCTTGTATACACCCTCTTTTTCCTCTGACCCTGCCACCATCCTACTGCAAGTCCTTGTCACCTCACACATAGGCCTGCTGATTGGTCTCCCTGCCTCAAGTCTCTCCCCACTCCAGTCCATTTTCCACTTAGCTGTCAAAGTGATCTCCTGAACTCTATTCAATACATTTCAGTAGTTCCCTATTGCTTTGAGGATAAAATAGAAAAGCCTCTCTTGGCATTCAATGCCTGTCATAACCTGGCCCCTCTTAATTTTCAAATTTTCCTTCACTTTATTCTTACCACATATTTTAGAACCCAGTGACACCAGCCTCCTTGTCGTTTCTGGCACAAGATACTCCACTTCACATCTGCAGGCAATTTTACTGATTGTCCACCATGCACGGAATTCTCCCACTCTTCACCTCACTCTCCTTGCTTTCCTTGAAGTCCCAGACAAAATCCTATCTTCTGTAAGAAGTCTTTCTTTATTGTTCAGTAGTTTCAGTCATGTCTGACTCTTCATTAACCCCATTTGGGGTTTTCTTGGCAAAGACACTGAAATGGCTTGTCATTTCCTTCTCCAGCTCATTTTACAGATGAGGAAACTGAAGCAAACAGGGTTCAGTGACTTGCCCAGGGTCACACAGCTAGTAAATGTCTGAGACCAGATTTGAACTCATGAGAATGAGTCTTGCAGACTTCAGGCCAGGTGCTCTATGTACTATGGTACCACCTAGCTACCCCAGAAGCCTTTCCAGATCACCCTTAATGTTAGTGACTTTTCTCTGAAGATTATCGTCAATTTATCCCATATATAGCTTATTTGAACATAGCTCTTTGTAAATTATCTCTCCTATTAGACCGTAAGTTCCTTGAGAGCAGAGACTACTTTTTTTTCTTTCTTTGTATCCCCAGAGCTTGGCACAATGCCTGGCACATAGTAGATGTTTAATAAATTCTTATTGAGTTGACTTTACCTAGATTTTAAGAATGCATTTAGCAAAGTTTCATATTATGGGTTAGAATTCAGCGCTTCTTAAATCCCATATGGGGTTGAGTCATGACCCACAGTTTAAGAAGCATTGGAGATGATGGTGGGTTTAGAATTGGTTGAATGGCTAGAACCAAAGACTAGTGGTATAATGATTGTATGGAAACGTAAAAGTCCTGCAGTCAAGTACTCCATAGATCTGCCCTTGCTTTACACCACTTAACATTTTTATCAACGTTGTGGACGATGACAGGACAGTTAACATGATGCAACCCGAACTGCAGCTCAAAAAGATTTCAACAGGTTAGAATATTGGACCAATTGGACCAGGAAATGACAGAGATGGAGAACCTGGACTAGAGATCTCTGAGATCAACTAATCTAACTCTGTGCCATATCTTAGGAAAGACAATAATAATCTAGAGAACAGCCAGCAGATGGTAACAAAATGGCAAAGGGTAAATTTCTTTTTCTGTGATGTTTTTTGCTCAATATGTCCTGTTCCTTCTGATTGCCTTCTGGAAGAAATTATTCACAATCTCAAGGCATGAAGCCTCTTGCTAGTCTCCAAGGCTCTGACCTTTTTTTTCATTTCTCCAATCTGAGCCATATTTTCCAATATATTTTCACTTCCCTATCCTGTGCTGACCTTTGCACAGATGTCTTAGAATATCAAAGTACACGACAACTTGGTTTAGGACCAGGGTTCTTAACCTTTTTTGTGTCAAGGACCCCTTTGGAAATCTGGGGAAGCCTATGGACCCCTTCTCATAGTACTTTCAAAAATGCATACTATAAAATACATGGGATTAAAAGGGAAACCAATTTTGAGAAACAATTTTTTTTTGGCTAGGCAATGGGGTTAAGTGACTTGCCCAGGGTCACACAGTTAATTAATGTTATGTGCCTGAGGCCGGTTGAACTCAGGTCCTCCTGGCTCCAGGGCTGCCATCTAGCTGCCCCCAAGAAACAATTTTTTAAAAGTTCATAACCCCAGGTTAAGAATAGAATGTTGGCAAGTTCTTCATAGAGGTTCTTTCATTTCTCATTCTTTGCAAGAGATCAGCAGCAGATTCTTTGAAAAGAATCAAATTAGAGTGGCATAAGTGACCAGAAAAGGCACCAGACCTGGAATCAAGAAGAACTGGGCTTGAATTCCACTTGTGACAATTACTAGCTGTGTGATCATCATCAAATTACTTAAACTCTCCTGGCCTCAGTTTCTATACTTGCAAAATGGGGATGATAATAATAATAACAGTTCCTGTCTCACAGGTTGTGAGGACCAAATGAAATACTGCACTTAAAGTATTATATAACCATTAACCATTATTTTTATTTCTGCTCCTCATGAACACTGCAAGATGAGATATCCAAGTATTTCATGAAATTATGTTTCATATTGCATAGGTGGGCGGGTGATAAAACCCAACTCCATAAGTTCCTTTGTTTGCCTTTTCAAAAAGCATCCAAGAGCCAGCCTTCCATTTATCTGCAACTTCCTTTTGTCTTTTGATGATGTCTATCATGGAACTATTGACAGTGATAAGATTCAGTTACTCAAAAATATGTCCATTTTTTTTGTCAATGGACAAAGGTTTCAGATGAATTGGTTACAGTTAAATTAATCATTATGTAAATTATGTGTGATTCTTAGCACTTCTTCTACAACCTGAAAGCCCAGGGCCAGGGCCATTTAAATTTTTATTTTCTTTGTTTCATGAATTGCAATGGCCAAAGAATTCATCCATTTAGTGGCCAACCTAACAGAGGTAAGCCCTTTTGTGCTAGATGGCCCTTAGAGATACTGTGGTCAAGACAATAAAATACAGTTTCCTAAGAACTCTTAAAAAGATCAAAGGTGATCACAATTGGGTTAAGACAAAAATACACAAAAAACTTGGAAATTTATAATAACTAAGGTGTTTTATTTATATTTTCTTTTTAAAAAACATCACCTACAAATAAAAAATAGATATTATATCAAGAAATTTATTGAGGTTATTTTTTTTAGGCAATTGGGGTTAAATTACTTGCCCAGGGTCACACAGATAGTAAGTGTCAAGTGTTTGGTTTGAGGCTGGATTTGAACTCAGATCTTCCTGACTTCAGGGCCAGTACTCTATCCACTGCACCACCTAGCTACCCCTATTGAGGTTATTAAAAAAAAACAAACCCACAACCCATTACATGGTATAGAGAAGCTATTACAGTCCAGAGTATATAGAGAGTTAGCCTTGGAACCAGGAAGACCTGCTATCAGTTGTGTTTCTGACACACAGTGGCAGTGTAATCCCAGGCAAGTTACTTAATCCCTTATGCTCTAGGCAGTTCTCTGATTCTGGTCATTGCAAAGAAGGTATAGACCCACATTGGTAGAAAGAGTTTCATCATCTGGGAATTTCCTACACCATTGAAATCACTAGCCCAGTCTCTATCCCCTGTCCCTACATGTAACACACAAAACTTACACTGAAGTTAATCTCATGTTTTCCTAACTTATCCTCTGTGTTCTAAGTTTTTAAAAATAATGGATTAAAAGAAATCCTTTATTATAAGATCACATTATCATAGATTTAGAATTAAGTGCTGGGGATGAAGGAGACATAAAATGCAAGGTTAGTCTCAGTTAGTGAAAGTCTCTTATAGAGAAGCACTGGGTAGAGTCAACTAAATTCAGCAAGCCTGACTGACTGTGTAAAGAACTGTGATGAATGATGGGGATGCAAAGAGAAATATCATACAGATCCTGTTTCAAGTAGTTTACAGTCTCAGGACAAGCACACAAATAGAAACAAAGCGTGGAATAGCTACAGGGAAGAAAAGGCAAAGAAGGGGCTTTGAGAAATTGCAGTAGGGAAAAGATCACTTGCACCTAGGTGAGATGGAAGGGGAAGTGAATAAAGGGAAGGGGTGTCAGGGAAGGCAGTATTATTAGGAGATGGTACCCAAATTAGGTCTTGAAGGAAGGAAAGGACTCTAATAGACTGAGGTCCATTCTGGTCATGGGAAAATGATATGAACAAAGCCCAGAGCAAGGGGTGAACAGACCCAGAAATAGAAATGGATATTTTGGCTGAAACTTATGAGTATGTGAAACAGAACATTTTGAGTTAAGACTGGGAAAGTAGATTTGAGCCAGATCGCATAGGATTTTCCATGCTAAAAGCAGGAGTTTCTGCATTATTTATAAGGCAAAGGGTAGCCACTGAAGGTTTCTGGGTGGATAAATGATGTGATCAAAGCATGTATTGGGAAAAGTGACTAGGAAACAGTGTGAAGGAATGGATTGGAGAAAAGAGACTGGAATAAGGAAAATCAGCTTAGGAGGCCATCCCAAGTGAGTTAGGTTATTGACTATCCCAAGTGAGTTATGTTATTATAACACCAGGCAAGGAGGTCAGGGCAGCTACAGTGTGAGCAGACAGGTGGGGGCAAGGGAAGAAGAAAGAGATTGCTAAGGCAGAGTCTACAGGATTTGGGATGTGAGGGAGGGAGAAAAAGTCAAAGATAGCATATAGGTTAAATAAAAGATGGTGGTGCTAGAATCAGAAACGGAGAAGAGCGGGACTTGTTTGTTTGTTTGTTTTGGTGGGAGGATACAGAGTAGAGAAAAAGATTAATTCAACTTTAGATGTATTATTTGAGGGGCTAGGAGTAAAGTTTTAGTGAAAAGTCACGTGCAGGTAAAGATTTGGAAATCTCAAGCAAAGAGCCAATGAAAGGGATGGAGTTCTTAAAAGAAAAAGGAGAGAGGAGGGAGGAAGGAGAAAAGAAGAAGGAGGAGAGAACAGGGAGGAGGGGAAGAAGGAGGAAGGAGGAGGAGAGATGGCAGCTGAGCAAAGAAGCTTCAAACACACCTTTCCAATACACAATGCAAATTTACAATCCACAAAATATTGCCAGGCTTAAGTAAATAAGGATCCTCATTGTATTCAAAGGAATGTTTCTCAAATGTTTGAAAAGTTCTGTCTCCTAGGTTAAATGTTTCACTTTCATTCTTATTTATCTATTATTTAGGGACTCACATACCTCTTCCTCCTCCCTCCACAGATTACAGAATGCTAAACTTTAGTCCAGCTCAATCGAAACAGGTAGAGATTCTGAATTAGTAGAATCTGAATTAATGAAGTTTTAATGAACCTCTAGAGAAATATCAGTCATTTTGTCAAATGAGTTAATGTATGTAAAGTGTTACTCAAGCCTTAAGGCATTTTATATACATAGATCATTACTACATGTGAAACACTTTCCAGCAAAGTTGGCCACCAAAATAAAAAAAGAAAGAAAGAAAGAAAAATTCTATTTTTTGATGTTGACTTTCATTATAAAAAATTCAAGCTCACAGAGCAGCAAAACACTTTTGATGCAGATGGGTTTAAGATGGTCAGGTTTGTAACATGGTATATCTTTTGAGCTATGCCTCTGGGAGCACTACAATACTGTACTTTGCTGACTATCATCTTCCTTCTACTGCTGCTCTCTCTTTATTGTTCAGTCATTTCAGTTGTGTCTGACTCTTCGTGACCCCATCGGGGGTTTTCTTGGCAAAGACACTGGAGTGGTTTGCCATTTCCTTCTCCAGCTCATTTTACAGATGAGGAAACTGAGGCAAACAGGGTTAAATGACTTGCCCAGGATCACACAGCTAGTAAGTTATCTGAGACCAGATTTGAACTCAGGAAGAGGAGTCTTCCTGACTTCAGGCTGGGCACTCCATCTGCTGCACCCCTTAGCTGCTCATTGCTGCTCTCCCTCCCTCCAACCACATGCATTCCTCCCATGCTTGCAGATCCTAGGGCTTATACATCCCCAAATTTAATTACTACGATTGTTTTTGGCCTGAATAATACATCTAAAACTCACATTTCATAAATAGGTGCTACCAGGTGATGCAATATAATCTAATCTAAAAAATCATTGGTTTCAGGTACCTATTTTTTATTTATCTTTTTGGGGGGTTGGGGGGTGTTCAGATTTGAAAGGAACTTCCACTTTGCAGACTCCCTCCACAGATGCAGATTAGCAACTCCTGTGGCTTATAGGAATGGAGAATTGCCTAAGACATCAAGAGGTTAAATGACTTGTCTAGTGCATGCCCAAGGCAGTACTTGAACCCAGGTTTTCCTGACTCCAGACCTATGCCCCTACCCCCTACAGCATGCTGCCTCTCTTGGTTTCAAGTTATATAAAACAAATTAGTACCCTACTTTCATAATCCTGTAATATAAACTTTATATCAAGAGCTTTATATCTATCCTTCTATGTATTTATCTATGTATATCTGTATGTTTGTATGTATGTATCTATGCATTTATGCATCCTTCTACCTACATATCTATGCCTCTAACCTATCTATCTATCCTTTTATCTATGCATCTCTCTCTCTAGCCTTCTTCTATCTATGCATCTATTTCTTTATCCTTCTCTCTCTCTCTCTCTCTCTCTCTCTCTCTCTCTCTCTCTCTCTCTCTCTCTCTCTCCCTCTCTCTCTCTCTCTCTCTGTATATATATATGTATATTTACATCAAGAGCTCATTTTAAACAACAAATATCTGTACAACGCATACATTAATCATCTTTCCAAAAGTTGCAAAGTATTAGAGAACTGATGAAGAATTCCTTCTTCATCAAGCATACCAAGCTCCCACCAGGCAATAATGTTCCTCTTCTTAAGATACTCCTGTAATATATTAAATGAAAATTAAAGAAAAAGAAAATAAACTTACAATGACAAGAGAAAGACCACTGTTCCCTGCAGGTTAACCACAACTGCAAGTGTCCTCCAGGAGCGAATGAAGTATCCTAGCAAGGCATACTGGGCAATTCCCACTGCAAAAAACAGCCCGCCGATGGACCCTAGTTCGTGGAGAAGACAATTGTTACTAGAGAAAGAACATTCCGCAAGATCATTTCTGATCACACACTGTGGGAAATCCTTTCCTATTGTAAAGTTGTCAATGAAATTGACAACTAAAGGACAATATAAAAATAGAATGACGTGCAAATATCAAGCAATGAGAGCTATAACCTAAGGACAGGGAAGTGGACAAATCAGTGGCACAAAAGAAGTGAATATATGAACCATAAGAGTACAGGTACTGTCACAACGGCTTTTAAGAAAGCACCCAAATTATTTTGTTACACTAGAATTTTGTTGTATTGAATAATGATTAAAATAAGTAGGTCAAAGTCTAGAGCTTAGAAATCAGTTAAGGGGCAGCTAGGACGTGTTTCTTGAGATGCCTGAACAAAGGGTGAAGAAAAAGTACTGATATAATTTATCTCCTGAGAGACTGAATTTAACTCTTATCTTGAGAAATATGAAGAAAATTCTTGAGAGACTAATTAGCATCTGTAGTAGACTGAATGGCATTCAAAGCTCTGTATAACCTGGTTCCTTCCTACTTTCCAGTCTTCTTAGACATTACTCTTCTCTATACACGCTATGTTCTAGCCACACAGGTCTACTTGCTATTTCTAGTACAGGACACTATTTCTCCTGACTGAATTTTCACTGTCTGTCCTCCATGTGAGAAATGATCTGCCCCCTCTCCTTCCACTCCTACCTTCCCTGGCTTCCTTCAGGACTCAGCTTACTTCCAAACAAATGCAAAAGACCTTTTCTAGTCCCTCCCCACCCTCATCTTTCCCCCCTCAACAGCTGCTGATGCCTTTCTTTTTGCAATTACCTTCCAGCTGTATTCCACATATCTTATATGTAACTTGTTATTTGTATGTTGTTTCCACTTGGAGGATGTGCTTTCCTTGAGGACAAGGCTCGTTTTCACTTTTTTTGAATCCCCAGAATTTAACATAGTGTCTAGAACATAGTAAGTGCTTAATACATGCTTTGCTTTACTAATTGAAAAGGAAGAGTGTTCATTAAGACTGGAAAGGTAGCATATAGAAAAACGACAATGGCCTTGAATGCCAGGAAAAAGCATTAATATTTTAGAAGCAATGGCAATTCACTGAGAAACTGAGAGAGAATGAAATAATCATATGCATCAGAAAGATGACTTTGGCAACTACAGGAAGGGTACACATGGAAAGGGTACAGAATGAATGTGGAGGACTCAGGAAGAGGTGATTAAATTAAACCAGATTAATTATGACCTAATTTAGGGTGGTGGTAGTAGAAGCAGGAGGGAGAAAAAAGATATAAGATAAATGACAGGCATAGGATAGAAAATATTTGAAACAAAGTAGATCCTGGGGGTAAAAGACAGGAAAGTTGATGCCAGGGTTTTGAGCCTGGTTATGTAATCACTGAAATTTGCTCCCTCAGCAGCACCAAATGGGTTCTTTTAAAAAAAAAAATTTATTCTGAACTTAAACACTAAGAGTAATAGCAGTAGATACATAAAGCAGGAAACCCATATTTCATACCACCTGCTTTTTAAAAAAGCACAAGATAAATTCTATATAATCTTCACAAATGTCCTGTTTACATGTCCATCTGAACTTCCTCCTGTCTTCTGTACACTTTTAAAATGTTACAATGGTTCTGTTTTATCACTATTGCTAACCTTGTACACTTCTCCACTTCTCTTTCCCCAATTTAAAACAGAGAGGAAAAAGAGAAAAAAAACTTGTAACAACTAAACACAGTTCAACAAAATGAATTTACATGGTGATGAAGTCCAAAAATACACGCCTCTCCCTTTACTTTGTATCCATCACCACTCTGTCAACAGGAAGGTAACATGCTTTATGAGACATGGTCAAATAAAGTACTTAAGTCTTTGAAAGATGAATTTCTTTTCAATGCTACTGTCCTGTTCAATGCAGTCTCCCAGTTTTGCCAACTTCATTGTACATCAATCCTTACTACCCAGAATCCTTTAAAATTATCTTTTAGCATTTCTTACAGTACAATAGTATCCCATTACATCTGTACACCTCAATTTGTTCATTGATTCTCCAGTTATCTAAGAGGTGATCTAAGCCCTACACCTACAAGTCCATTTTCTCCCCTTTCCTCCTTTGTCTTCTCCTTCCCTTCTATTTCCTTTCTTTTCCCCCTTTTAATTCCTTTTCAGAATCAGAAAGTTTATTTTGCTTGTGACTCTTCCCTCTCTCGCATTATCCTCCTTTTTAACCATCTCATTCATTTGCCTGTTGCATTTTATATATTCCTATATCAAACTATAATGTATGTGGTCCATATTCCTCTGTCTTTTTCAGATAAGGGTGAAATTCGTCTCATGCCTATTCTCCCCACACATATGTGTTTATATATCTTTCCCACATTCTCCAACTGTAAAAAATAGCAAGTTCTACTCCCTTCTTCCTCATTTCTACACTAGTGTATTGTTTTTACCCTCCCTTCTTTTCCCTCTCTTTAAATCCTCAAAGAAGAACCAATTTTCTCTGCACTTCTACCCCAGAACCTCTCATTTTTCATTTCACTTCCTTGATACACTTTGAAGATATTAATGTTCTGAAGGAACACTTGTTTCTTCTCTCCCTTTTAGAGTGTTAGCAGTGTTTCAGTATATAGCTCTTTCCAACTGGGTCAAGTAAATATACCTTTCTAGGTTTCTCTGGACTTTTGTGTTTGTATTCCCAAGTTCCAAATTCATACTACTGGTCAGCCAGAAATCCACTTTTTTCTTTTTTTTTTCTTTTAAAGCTATACTTTTAAAAGATACCCAGTGAGAGATTGCATGTCTGTATTCTGACCACCAGCCTCGCTATGTTCTGAGATGCCCACAATCCCCAAAAGGATGGATGCCAGAGAGAGATTTTTTTATTTTACAGCAACTTATGCAAAGAAGTGTTATGATCTGTATCAGCAAACAGAATACTGAAGAAACTAAATACCTTGAAGCACCGAAGAAGAAAAAACAAAAGCTAAAATGAGGACAAAGTGCATACCTTGAAGTACCAAAGAAGAGACACAAAAAACTCTAAAACAGGAGGTTTATGTAATTTTCATGAGCCAACAGAAGGACATTCTGGGTTAACAGAAAAGAATTCTTATTTTTATTTAAATAGTGAAAGATAGCATGATTTTGTGGAAAGAATGCTGACTCTAGAATCAAACCAGAGGCCCTGAGTTCAAATCCCTCATGTGATGTTCACCACCTATGTAACACTGGACAAATCACTCGCTTAGCCTCCTTGGTTTCCAATGACCTCATCTGTACAATGATAGAGGTTGGACTAGATGGCTTGAGGTCCTTTCCAATTCTATACTTATGACCTATGAACTTTGGAGTCAGGAGGATACATGTTCAACTCTTGCCTCTGAATAAAACTAGTTGTGTGTTCATGGAATAATTACCTAACCTCTCAGTGTCCCAGTCACTTCTCTAAGACAAGTTGTCAATTTGTATATGTGGAGGGGGTTTCCAGACCAGGAATTCCCCATACTAATGAATCAGAGGTCCAAAGCAAAAAATAAAATAATATTTATCTATACCTACCTAAATCCATATCTATCTATAGCTATATCCATATCAATCTACCTATTTACATCTATATCTATCTATCCATATCCATATCTATATATCTATATCCATATCTATCTATATCTATATTCCTATGTATCCATCTATATCTATATCTATCCATCTCTCCTTCTATCTTTCTATCTATCCTTCTATTTATCTATGCATCTATCTATCCTTCAATCTATCTATTTCTAGATGCATATATATCTATCTACCCATTTATAACAATTAACTGATGACAGAATGATTATCCGTGGCATTCCCTAAGACATATGGAATTACATACACATACACACAAAGGAAGAGCCTCTTCAGGCCGCTTCCTCCTAGTACCTTTCCAGCCTCTGACAATCACTAACTAGTCAATTCTAGGATTATGGCTCTAGAACTAGAAGGCTATCTAGTCTACCCCACTCATTTAAAAGATGAGGAAAATTAGGCTCAGGGAAGGTGAGTGTCTTGGCCATGGTCACACAGTTAGTGTCAGAGTCAGTATTTGGGACCAGGTCCTTTGACTTTAGAGGCAGTGATCTTTCTTCTAGACCATACATCCCACAGCAGAATCACCACAGTTTTTTCAGCCCTCCCTGAAAAGTATCCTACCACCTATCTCTGTTTTCACCTCCTGCTTTAGCAGCCTTGCTGGTCCCACAACTACCAAACTTGTAACCATATGATATGAACAGATTCAAAGATGATGGGGGGGGGGAAGCAGAGGAGAGGGAGGGATTCTAGTGCTTAAATACAGATATGCCTTTTTTATTCCTGATGACCAAGAAGAAGAAGTCAGGAGGCCTTGTTTACTGAACAATTCATGTAAATTTGATAGGAACAGGCCACCACAAATTGAATGGAAATTAGTCATTTCTCACTAACCTTTTGCAAAAGATTAAGTAAACAAAACCAAATTAAGTCCATTCATAAATCAATATGGAAAACTGGATTTTTTATAGGAATGTGACAAGCTCATGAAAAATATGGAAGATTCTTAATTGGATTTCTGATAGTAAAGATTTTAGTGGTGATTTAAAACTCACCTAGAAGGTCTTCTCTAGTTAAACTTAATCGGGGAAACAAGACTGTTGCTAATTTCTTTGTAAACCATAGCTAGACTATGCTACTGCACCTGGAGTATGCATTTTGAAATGTTCACTATACTGTCTTTCTTTTTAAATCACTGATATCTTTTTTTTATATAGTCTTAATTTCCTAAGATATCCATCTTCTCTCCTCTACCATGAGATCCACCCTTGGAACAAAGAATAATAAGAGAGAGAAAAAAAGCAATTCAACAAAATTAACCAACATTTCTGTATAGAAATATTTAATATTTCACACCCACAGTCCTCCATCTCTGAAAAGAAAGGAAAGGGGGTGCATTACCAGTGCTCAGCATAGTACAGGCACAATTTAGGCATCTGACAAATGTTTGATTGATTGATTGCTTTTGGAAAAAAATGGTTTTTTTTCCTGTTTCAAAGTGAAAGGTTAAGCTACATCTCTATTGCCAGTTCTAACTCATGAGTTGGAATGGGTAAAGCAACCCAAGCCAGCATAGTTTGGAAGGTCCCACAATCCTTTTAGCTCATCCAAAATTCATTTCTTTATGAAGGCAGCAAAGACCAGGAGGCATGGCCAGGGAAGTCAGAGGTGATTTCTAGTTTGCTCAACAGCCCATCTCTAATGACTATACATATTGATCTCAATTTATTTCTCCCCTAGGCCCTGGAAGCTGATTTAGCTGGACCACAGGAGGGACAAGGATCAGTTTCTCTCAAATCCCTTCCTTTCCTACTCAACTCCTTAGGGTGGAATAGTAGACAAAGTGCTGGGCATGGAATCGAGAAGACCTGGGTTCACATCCAACTTCTGATACTTCTTAACTATGTTACTATAGGTAAGTCACTTAACCTCTCTCTGGGCCTCAATTTCCTCATCAGTAAAATGGGGAAAAACTGAGCATCAGTTCCTCAGCTGTGAGACTGGGATAATAAATATCTATGCCATTTATTTCATTGGGTTGTTATGGGGCTCAAAAGAGATAAGCACTACAGTACATACAGGAGTAAATCAGTATGTCACATAGTCGTTCATCCTTTACATAGTTTTGTGTTCACTGGAACTCATATTCAGTGGGTGGATTACAAGTTCCTTGGGCCAAATTCTACAATAGAAAAATCCTCTTTTTTTGCAATCCTAGAAGCAAAGGGGCCTAAATGGATACTGAAAGCTTTGTAAAGGCCCTCTCCTGGGACAATGTCTTATGCCAATAAAGTAAAGAATAAAGATGTTGGATGTCCCATAACTTCCCTGAGCCCCTGTAAATGAGAGGGTAAGACTAGACAATCTCTGAGGTCCTTTCTATCTTTACTATGGGGTCTGGGAGTCTAAGCGCTAGCAAAGAAGAGAAAGTTAAGAGTACCTAGATTCTAACTTTCATTACATCACTAATTTCATTGTGTAACTGGGGTCAGCAGACAGTAAGTTTAAAGAAATACCTTATGCCATATATCACAATATTCTCAAAATAGGTATGTAATTTAAATATAAAATGCCATACACCATAAAAAATTACAAGGGATCAAGGTAAAGTACCTATTACAATTATGCTTGGGGGTGTGTGTGGGGGAATTCTTAACAAGAAAGGGAAATCATAAAAGACAATTATGATTGCATAAAATTCTACAACTTTTGTGCAAATAAAATCAATGAGGTAGGATAAGGATAGAAATGGTAAAGTAGGAAAAATATTTGCAACCAATATCAATTATAAAAATCTGATAGCTAAAATGTAAAGGGAATTGACACAAATATATAAGACCAGGAGCCATTCCCCAATAGGTCAGAGAATATGTCAGCAAAATTCAAAAGAAGCATTGAAAACTCTAAGTGATCGTATGTTCCAAATCAGTAACAGCAAAGTAAAACAACTCTGAGATTTCACCTCCCACCATGCATACTGGGAAAGGTGACAACATCTCAGAACAATCAGCACTGGAGGGGAACTAACATGGGAGGTGGACCAATGCATTGTTAATGGAGATGTAGAGCTCCAAGCATTCTGGAAAACAATTTGGCCTTATGGGGAAAAATTATTAAATTGTCCATATCCTTTTACCCAGAAATTCTGCCACTGAGTACATGCCCCAAGGAAGTCAAGGACAGAAATAAAGGTCCACTATATAGTATAATTAATAGAAGCACTATTTGGGAGTGGAGAAGAAATAGAAACAAAGGGGACACCCGTTAATTGAGGAAAGGTTGAAAAACTGTATGGATGTGAGGAAATATTATTGAGCACTAAAAATAATGAATACGAGGGATTCAGAGAAACACAGGAAGGTTTGTATTAACTGATACAAAGTGAATCCATAGAACTAGAAAAATATAATAATATATAATAATAATTATAACAATAACAGCATTTATATGGTACCTATTATGTGCCAGGTATTACGCTTTACAAATATTATCTCATTTGATCCTCACAACAACCATTAGAGATAGATGCTGTTTTTACATGTTACTGGGGAAAAATAAAAAAAAAAATTTTAAAGAGATATACAGTAAAAAAAAAAAGAGAGAAAGAGATGGATGCTATTATCATCCTCATTTCACAGATGAGGAAACTGAGGCAAATAGAGGCTAATTGACTTTCCTCAGGTCATAGAGTTAGTAAGTATATGAGCCCAGTTTTAAACTCAAGTCCTCCTGACTCCAAGTCCCTTGGCCACCTATAGCCAATGCATGCAATGGCTTCTATGATTGAAGTCAAAGCACCACTAGAAGCAGCTGAACTCTTAGTAGCTGAAAAGTCAATGAAGATCCAGAGGACAATTGACAAAATGTCCCCCTTCTCCTGTGGTAGACAGGTGGAGGGCTATGAGAAAAGAATATTGTCTATACTGTCAGAAGCCTTCACTGTTTCATCTATTTTGTACGATTTTTCCCTCTTTGACAGAACTTGCTCCTCGGAAGCAAGGACTGGTTTATTTCTGTCTTCTTGTCCCTAGAGGCTAGCATAACACCTGGCACAGAACCAACGCTTAATACTTGCTGACTGATTTGTCCTGAGGAAAAGGTTCGAACCGGAGGGACCCGTTTTTGAAACAGACCGCAAAGAGAAGAGGCCTCAATAAAGTTTCTTGAAAAATAACGATAAATCCAGGGGCTGGATTCAGTGACTTCTAAGGTCCTTTCCACACCTAGTCTTCTGTGATTCTAGGACATGTTAATAAGTTACCTGTCCAAGGTCACATAGAAAAAAAATGGAACTAAATTCAGCAGAGGGAAGCTGTTAGATGACACTCAGACTCCCAGACCACTAGAGATGTAAGGGTCCTCTGAGATCATCCAATCCAACCCCCTCATCTTAAAGATGAGCAAACTGAGTCTTAAAGAAGTGAACTGACCTGTCCTTTAACATAAATGAGAGAGAGGCATTCCATTGTCTAGGTCAGTGTTGTTTCCATTCTACTGTGCTCAACTCCTTGTAACTGAACTTGTCTTTCAAAGACTTTGGAGTTAAGCCAGTTCTCATGCTGTCCTTAATCGCATCTACCTAGCTCTATCTTGTTTATAAATGAATCTAAAGGTTTACCTGCTAGTGCCCAGTAGGCAGTGCCCAGGCATTCATTCAACAAAACAAAAGATACCAGCGACATCCCTCCATTCATCACTCCCACTAGGAATCGAGATATGGCAAAGAACTCATATGAGGGGGAGAATCCATTTGCAATGGCAAACAGGATGTCAAGGGCAAAACCTAAAAAAAGCAAGGAATAACATTCAGTCACTAAAAGGCAAAATAAAAGGATATTTGATGATAATCATTTATTTTATCTGCCACTTCATGAAGAGAGCCCTTGAAAACATGAATGTTCTTAAGCTACAGCCTTTTAAGTTATATCCCTTTCATACAGTTACTAAGAAAATGCTCCCGGGAAGAACAAAAACTGAAATTTTAACTATTAGGTAGCAGAGACTAGTAGCCGTGAATTCTGAATTGTCTATACCAGACTAACATTAGTCTGATATTATGGAGACAGAGCCACATTTGGAAACTGGGGACCTGGGTTTGAAACCTAACTTTTATTTATTACTTGCATATCTCAGCAGAGTCACTTTACTCCTTTGGGGGTCTCAGTTTTCTTCTCTATAAAATGAGATATTTGGAGTAGGTGATCTCTAAGATACTTTCTGGTTTTAAATTCTATGATCTTAGAACTCTGGTGAGTATAATTTTTTTTTAATTTTTAGGCAGTTGGGGTTCAGCGACTTGCCCAGGGTCACACAGCTAGTAAGTGTCAAGTATTTAGTCTGAGGCCCGATTTGAACTCAGGTCCTCCTGACTTCAGGGCCGGTGCTCTATCCACTGCGCCACCTAGCTGTCCCTACTGAGTATAATATAAAACTAAACCATTTATTCCACTAGTTCCTAGGCACAGTCCCCTTCCCCATAGCAAAAGAACTTGGCAGGGTTCTTTGTAGTCTGTTTGGAAAGAGGCAACCTACAAGGAGGAAAATCCTGATGAAGGATGAATGCAGAATATCTCATTATGCCACTGGCCCCGTGAGAAACTAATTTGGGAAAGTCATTTCACCTTCCTTGAACCTCAGTTTCTTCATCTGCAAAATAAGAAGTACGATGCAACTCTGAGATCATATGAGATCCTTAGACTAGAATTTAGAGGCGGGCAAAGATAATGTTGAACATTAAGATATTTGGTCTTGGCAAGTCAAGCTATAAATACCCAGCAAAAATCAGGTCTAGTTGTAGTTTGCTTGTCAGATACAACTGATACAAAATTTGACACTTTCTAAACAGTTATTCTTGAAGAACTTTAAGCAGTATGGTGAAAAAAGCAACATAGGACTTTCCATGAAACTTGGGCTTTATCAGGATAGCAATAACTTACCTGTTAGATAGACCTTTTTCCTCCCCAAACGATCCGAAAGTTGACCAAATGATATCACTCCCACAAACACACCACTGAAGAAAAATGAGCTGGCTACACTCACTTTGTATGACTTGTTCGCAATTAAGAACCACTAAAAGAAGGGGAAAAAAAACAGGCCTTTAGGCCAAGGAAAAGATGGTTGCATTGAGTCAGTCATTAAAAGGCTGCATGTACAATGATAGCTTGTACACTAGTTTTCTCCCACACATGGCCTACTATTATCCAGACTGCAGTGTAATGAGTCCATCTCAGATTCTATTCAAGGTTTAGTCAACAAAATACTGAAAAGTTCTTCTTATAATACTATCATTAGAATTTCATAGTCATTCAGTCCCATATAATGTGGTTGGCCCAATTCTCCAGTAAGCTAATGGCTTTTACAGCTCTCCTCCACTTTTGGACTATAAAAAATAAAAAGGAAGAAAGAAATCTCTATTTTCAAAGAGCCATCATTCTCTAGAACTACTTCCTAAAGAACTGGGAAAGCACAGAGCTGTATTCCCCCCATCACCCTTCCTGAAGGAAGCCAAATTGGTTGAGAAAGTTGACCCTTTCCTTTTGAAAGCTTCTAGTTTCCCAGTTGAGTTCTCTCCATCTGGCTCCAGCTCACCAAGCATTCTCTCCCTGTGTCTTCTGTGGCTTGTAGTATGGAACTTAGCCCACAGTAGGCACTTAATAAGTGTTTATTTCCTTACTTCCTTCTAGAGAGATGGACAATTAGTTTGCCATGATCATCTGTGTGGCCCTGGCTTTTCTCTAAACTTTGTGCTACCATAGTTAAGAAAGGAGGTCAACAAGATTATAAATTATGTGACACTTTACCAGAGATCAGACTTTTGGAATTTAGACTTCTGGCAATCTCCAACCAGAAAAGGCCTGCATTCTTGAAATAGCTGCCACAGATTCCCTTCATTAAAACCACACACTTTATTGCTCAATGAAAAAGAAAACTGCAGGGGTGGAGACCTACCATTTCTTCCACATAGGCCTTCCATTGGATGGATCCAATGAGGCAAATTTTGGGGAGAATATGGACCAGAATCACTCAGAATGGGTTGGCTTGGATGGAATGTGATTTGCATTGTTGGAGGACCATCCCAAATCACTGAGACCAGATTGTCTAATCCCACCTGCAGAACGAATCCTTTTCTATGACTCCCCTCACAAGGAACCATCCAGTCTCTTCTTGAAAACCATCAGGAAAGGGAAGCTGCCACCTCACAGAGGCCGGCTAATCCATCGCTGGATGGCACTCATCGTTATAGATCATAAGAGTCATCCAGAATCTTTCGATAATTTGGAGACAGAGAAGGCAAGTAAAAAGTGGGCATAAAAACAATAAGACTTTACACATGGAGCAATTCCCAGTTATGAAGCACTTTAGGGACATGTCAAGCACTCTTCTGGGGGAGTCTGTCATAGGGGCACCATCAGCCAAGTCTTTAAAATATACAGCCTAACTTCTAGAAATGAAATATGCATTAACATTATGTAAGTCAAAGATGCGCTTAAAAATACGATTCAACTGAATCCCCCCAAACTGATATTCTAAGTCGGGAATTTCAAAAAATCATTTAAAACAATCTGATATAAACCCAATGTACCTAAGTATATTCATTAAAGGTGGAACTGCAGCCCTTCCTTCTTGGAATGTCAGCTCCCTGGGTCCCCAAATTTTTATTTTTTGCCTCTGTGCCCAGGAACATGCTCAGTACATATTCTTGTAGACGTTCAGTAAATAAGGGAAGCTAGTGCACAGAGTGCCAGGCCTAGAGTCAGGAAGACTCATCTCCCTGAGTTCAAATCTGGCCTCATGCATTTACTAGTTGGGTGACCCTGGGAAAGTCACTTAACCCTGCTTGCCCGAGTTTCCACATCTGTAAAATGAAGTAGAGAAGGAAATGGCAAACCACTTCAGTATCTCTGCCAAGAAAACCCCAAATGGGGTCATGAAGAGTTGGACAGGACTGCAATGATTCAACAACAACAAAATTTAATCAGTGTTTGTTGAATTGAAGTACATCAAAACATGAGAGAAAGTTAGAAAGGAGAAAAGGTAAAGACTCATAGAAGATTGGAACTGGAAGAGACCAGGAACAACCTTCTTCATCCCTCTCAATGTGAAAGGGGGAAACAGGCCTAGAGGATGAAAGAGCTTCCCCCACCCCAAGATTCTCGGCTAGTAAGCAGTAGAGCTCGGATTCTAAACAGTCTTCTAAGTTCAGGGACAATTCTTGGTACCTGATATGGCCCTTTGAGATTTTGTCAAGTGCTTTACATAAATACTCGTATTTGATCTTCACAACAACCTTGTGAATTATTATCCCATTGTATAGGGGAGCAAACTAAGACTGAGAGGTTAAGTGACTCGCCTAGGGTCACATAGCTAGTAAGTGTCTAAGGCAAGATTTGAACTCAAGGCTTCCTGACTCCAAATCTAGCCCTCTATCCACTGTGCCAACTGGCTACCTGATATCACATGACAGTGAAGTGAAGACATCTCCAAAGAAGCACGATTTGGATGCATCATCTGGTACGGAGATGACTGGGGAGCATTTCTAGAAGGCCCTGCCAAGATCGAATGGCATAAAATGCAGTCTGGTGATGCATGGCAGGTATGTGGACAAAGGATTACCCTTGTAACGTTGGAGAGGTTTGGTTCCAAGGTAATGAACAGGAACGGGCTTTGGGTTTTGGGCTCACTGAACCAAACTCACTGAACCACCTACTAGATTATGGACGGGCTGACATCAGGAATCCCCAAAATATTCGAAGAATTTGTGGAAGAATGGCAGCGAAATTTTAGGTTCACCAGAATGCAGGCAAATAAACTCTTCATTTACATAGCTTGGACAATCCCGACTTCATTGATATTTAGTTTCTCAACAAACACTAAATTGTTTAGTGTTTTTATTTTAATTTTATTATCATTATGTTGCAAGGCAATTGGGGTTAAGTGACTTGCCCAGGGTCACACAGCTAGTAAATGTCTAATGTCTGAGACTGGATTTGAACTCAGGTCCTCCTGACTCTAGGGCCGGTGTTCTGTCCATTGCGTCATCTAGCTGTCCCTAATTGTTTAGTTTTTTAAAGCAAACTAACCTTCCTGGTTCTTTGGCTTGGCCTAACATTTGAAATGAGCAGAAATCTAGAAAAACAGTCTATAAGCTTGCTGGATTTCAGGCAGAATCTCTTCTGGGCTAAGGAAATTTGTAATAGGTAATCCACAAACTGTTGCTTCCTTTGAAAAGCCTAGCTAACTGAAAATAGAGGCTAGGCCACCCATATGACCACTGTCTTTTCTGAAAGAACAGTGTTGGAGACCCCCCGTGGGAGCCGCTTACTTAGTACAACTTGGCCATCTTAAAGGCAGAAAGATGGCAGAATTCCTTACCGGGGGCTACAGGTGTACAGCATGATTGTCAAGACTAGGAAAGACGCACAGCTGTTGTCCTTACCCATTCAGCCTTTCAGCCTCCTGCCTTATCAAACGAGAAGGCAATGGCCTTGAAAGTATTGCTTCTGAAATAACTGATGAAATCCAAATGGGTACCACATTCAACAACACAACCTACTCAGTCTCAGAGCTAGCTTGATTCTTCAGGATGCTAGGCTGGAATGACTAATAGCTTCTCACAAACACGACCCTGGGCTATTTTCTACTGACTCTTTCTCACTAGTGTACTGGATACCAGCTCTGCTGCAAAGAGAGAGAAAAATTCTGAAAATCTTGGCTGAATTGTGGCCCCTTCACCCTATACTGTACTTCCTGCAAAGACACCAGAAACTCACACAGTACCAGAGTATCTTGCTCAAGGAGAAAATTGGGCAATTGGGGCCTTCTGCGATGAGGGAGTCGTTGGACAGGGTATTTCAGGAACAGTTTCATGGTGATTAACTAACTTGTTCCAGCTCTGTGTAGTTGTCATTCTGAATTACCACTTAATGGGTGAAGTGTGCAGGCTATTACAATCAGTAACACAGGCATAAGGAAGCAAGGCATTAAAAAAAAATGAGCTTCCAAAGCAATTATTGCAGTGGATTTTTCAAATAGTTCTTATATTCTCTCTTTTGACCCTGGGGTATGGCTTAGGGAAAAGATATTAATCTCAAGATAATAATCAGTCCGTTTCAGTTCCACATTATCTACAATGATATTAAAGAATCCAACCTTACTCTTTTTTGGTTGCAAACATTAATTAAGCATGATAATTGTGTGTCTCAGCGATGCTTGGTACTTTCTGAATGAGTCATAGCTCAGGGAATAATTTGAATACAGCAGACAGCAATTTGCTACATAAATTCACCCCAATGGCTATTAGAAGCTCATTTCAGAATAGTCAAGCCTGCCAGTTTATAGTCTTTCCAGCATACAGTATCAAGTTAATCACATCTGCATCCTTTTTTCCTTTGCCCCTTCCTAAAACACTCCTTAAGAAAAAAGTGTTCAAGGTCTGACATAGACACAATGTGAGGAAGGGTGGTTTTGATTTCCTGACTGCTGCTTTTCACTACTTCCATGAGTTTTTGTTCAATCGTATCTGACTCTTCATGACTCCATTTGGGGTTTTCTTGGCAAAGATATTGGAGTGGTTTACCATTTCCTTCTATAGGTTATTTTACAGATGAGGAAACTGAGGCAAACAGGGTTAAGTGACTTGCCCAGGTCAACAGCTAGTAAGTGTCTGAGGCCAGCTATGAACTCATGAAGATAAGTCTTCCTGTCTCCAGGCCCCGTACTGTATGCACTATGGTACCATCTAGCTGCAACTTTCTTGAGTAGGACCCATTTAAGTCCAGAAACCTTCTAAAGGGTCTACACTGACACCCGTTCCTTGGGCTTCATGGTAGCTTAGCCACTGGTCCTCTATACTTTCCCATGCTTTTCACTCCCAGGCAGACAACAGAGTCATTTCTAATTCCACAAACACTGCCTATGTGGCAAATGTTTCACATCCCCAATGTACTTGTTAAATCTTCTTCCCCAGTTACACACCACATTGGAAGGCTCATATTCCTCACTGCAATGTACATGGCAGGGGATTAAGCTGAGCAGGTCCGTGGGACCACAGAGACAGTTGATAGGGAATGAAGGCTAAAAAACTCGAGCTCAGTTTCTCATTTGAGACACAGGTTAAAATGAAAAACAAAGAAAAAAGACAGGTGTTGGAAGAGGTGGAACATGACAGCTGTGTTTCAAGTAGAGAGGGAGCAGGGATGTTCTGTTTGGCCCCAGAGGGTAAAGCAGGAGAAGTGCACTCAGGGCTCAAAGGGAAAAACTTCCTAAGGTGAAACTGCTCAAGAGGAACTTGGGTGACCAGTGGGGATGATGTGGAGAGGATCACTTTAACTCCTCCCCATTTGGTGACAGTAGTTTCTTAGGTTCGTACTGAGTTCTTCTCCCTCCCCTTCTGTTATTCTCCTATCAGATTATACACTCTCAGGACAGAAGAGACTTCTTGGTAGCCCTCCACAATATCAAATGTAGACACTCGATAAATGTTTGCTGAACAAATGACTCCCACTCTCTTCCCTGCCTCAGTCTTTCTGGCTCCTCTGTCAACAACAGCTAAAGGGGATAATTAGGGATTTGGTTAGGGATTGCTAAGTGGCACAGTGGATAGAGGACCAGACCTGAAGTTGAGAAGACCTAAATTCAAATCTGACCTTAGACACTGACTAGCTGTATGACCCTGGGCAAGTCACTTAACCCTGTTTGCTTCAATTTCCTCATCTGTAAAATGAGCTGGAGAAGGAAATGGCAAACCACTCCAGGATCTTTGCCAAGAAAACCCCACATGGGTCAGGGAGAGTTGGACATGACTGAAATGACTCAACAACAAAGGGATTTGGATAAAGTGATCCCTTAAATGCAAACTACTTTCCTCCTTTGCTTTTCCACTATCAGTTCCCCCATTGAACAGTGCTTGCTCTCAGCTAGCACAGAGGATTACAGACCATGACTTGAGTATTTCCCTCCTCCAACAAAAGTGCCTTGGAAGGGAGACTTCCAGCCCCCACCCTGTAGCACCTGGTATATTCTACTTACTGCCTAAGCTTAGGTCCAGTCTATCTCATGAACTCCATGTGCCATGCACTTAAATATTAATATAATCTAATAGGGGCAGCTAGGAGAGCTGTGAATAGAGTGCTGGACCTGGAGTTGGAAAGACCTGAGTTCAAATCAAGCCTCAGACACTTACTAACTGCCTGACCTTAACCTCGCTCAGGCTCAGTTTTCTCAGCTGTAAAATGAGGATGATAATAGCACCTGCCTCTCTGGGTTCTTGTGAGGATCAAATGAGATAATATTTATAAACCAACATGAAAATCTTAAAGTGGCATATAAATGCTAGCTACTATGACGAAAAATATATTCAAGAAATAAAATTGTCATAGTAACGTGTGGGGGAAATTGTTACATCTGAAAAGCATATTGAAGAGACAAAAACAAATTAAAAAAAAGAATGTATCAGGCTGCGTAGCAACATCTGTGTTCTCTCATGTTAACTTCTTCTATAGGATTTCTGCCCCTCTCTTTCTAGGGAGAAGAGAAAAGAACAAGTTTTTCAACAGCATTTTTTCCATTCCTGCACTGAAGTGGAAAAGTTTGAAGAAGGCCATGTTGCTATGGGTATTCCTCAGCTGGTCTTGAAGCCTAGTGAACTATCTGAGACAGGGCAAATCACTGAACTGCTCAGTGCTCCAGGCAACTCCTGCCTGAGAAGAGGCTGACTTATACTGGCAGAAATTCCAACCACAGGAACATCATACGTCCACTCTCAGTGCCTATCCCCACTCTCCAGAGAATAGCAGCACAGCTTCATTATTATGACTATTATTGATCACGGTTAGGAGGGTCCTTTGAGATGTACCTAAAACTCAGACAGGTTAACTTCAAAGAGTAGGTGACTATGGACAAAGAAGTCAATTTTTTAAATGACCAAATGTAATCAAAGCTCAAAACAACAAAATTAGGTTGCATGCACGTTTATTTCTCTCAAAGCAGTTGACATACAACCTAATTTTGTTTGTCCTTCTTAGAATGAACTCTTTCAGATTGACACCCAAAACTGTTTCTTCTTCACTTCCTAATCATTTACCTCGGAGGCGATGGAGGTGAAGCTGCCGCTGAAATGGACGTGCTTGTGCATCTCACTTCCATTGGCTGTCAGGAACCATTCCCCAAAGGCTTGGTCTTCGGTCCTTGACTGGTTGCTATGGCTTTGATTAGGCAAAAACTCTGCCAGGTCCCAGTGGTAGGAAGGCGTTGCCCCGACCAGTGCAATGAGGATTGCCTCCGTGGCAACATAAAGCTAGCAATACAAATGCATAAAATTAGAACATCCCACAGAAATTTATCATTCACCTTAACAATCTCTCTCATGAATTTACAATTCTCTTTTGGATGAATTTTCCTGGCCAGAGCAATTATTGATGTTGTACAATTCTGGCCCTGTTGCTAGCATCACTTTTCTGTATCTCTCTTCTCATCAGTAAAACTGGGATAATATTTACTGTGCAGAAATCCAATTATAATTCTTTATAAAGCAAGGATACTTAACCTGGGTCTGCTAGATAGATTGCAGGGGGTCTGTGAAAATATTGTCTTATTTGAGCTTCATGGAAGGCCGTGAAGGTGAACAGGATGAGTGTGATACTGGGAATCACTTCAGAAGTCTGACCTTGCAAGGGTGTCCCTTCCAAGGCTTTTATTTCTTTTTAGATACTAGGCCCAAAAGTAAGATGCCCCAGATTCAGATACAATGCCACTAGGTGGCCACTCTTAGCTGGGCTACAGTCTCAAGGTTCAAACGTTATGTTTCTCAGATGAATGGCTAACTTAAGTTCCAGAGAACAGAACACTTTCCTGTTCATTTAAAAAAATTTAAAAAAAACACCTATAAGTTTGTTAGATACAGGTAAGCATAATATTTACTGGTTTTATTCATTATTATATTTAAATATACTGTACAATATTTAGAATAAGATTTAAAGAAATTAAAATACCTAAGTAAATCTAGGTTCTTAGATCATTAACTTTTAACTGTTTGTTATCAATTACTGCTTAATCTATTCCTTGTTTCCCTCTCGGCTTAGGAAGATTTAATTTACCTTAGATCTTTTCTTTTCTTTTCTTCTTTTACCTTAGATCTTTCCTGAATTCTTCAGAGCTGCTAGAGCTAATCCTCAGTTCCAACATCCCTATGTCTTCTTTGCCAAATTCCACCCCTACTTTTTTTCTGCTGCCAATTCCCTCTTCATTATAGCAGGAGGAACCGATTTGCTCTTTATTAGGGAAGAAAGTCTTGTATGACCTTCTAATTTTCAGCTCTCCATCTGCTCTTAGCAACCTGGCCCCAATTTACCTTCCTAGCCTTTTTACACATCATTCCCTATCACAAACTCCGTGGTCCAACTGCATGGACCTTCTAACTATCACTTAACATTGCTCTGCATCTCTCAGCTTCACAGTTTTGCTTCATATGCCCCTCATGCCTGGCCTGCGCTTTGACCTCATCGCCATCTCTTTAAATCTCTAGTTACCTTCAAAACAAGCAGGACGGCATAATCAACAGAGGGCTGGCTTCTGAGGCAGGAAAAAGTGGGTTCAAATACCACCTCTCTGACCTGTACTGACCCTGGTTAAGTCACTACATCAATTTCTTCATGTCTTAGACAACTTTCTAAGACCAGAAGTGGCAGTGAAGGTGCCGATCTGAATCAGTGGAAAGAGTTTCCTATTCCAAGAGTTTATTATACCAATGAACTTAAAGGTATACTCTCTTCCCCTATTCTTCTCATCCAATGAAGCAGTGAAGTGGTGCAATGGACAGTTAGAAAGATCTGAGTGTAAATCCAGCCTCAGGCACTTATTAGCCATCTGACTCTGGGCAAGTTGATTAATCTGTTTGCCTCAGTTTTCTCAACTGTAAAATGGGGATAATAACAGCACCTACTTATGCAGAGTTGTTGTGAGGATCAAATGAGATAATAATTGTAAAGCATTTAGCATAGTACCTGGCACACAGTAGGCATTCCATAATCACCTGTTCCCTTTCCTTTCCCCCCCTTTTTTTTGGCAAGGTAATTGGGCTTAAGTGACTTGCCCAAGGTCACACAGCTAATAAGTATCAAGTGTCTGGTCTGAGACCAGATTTGAACTCAGGTCCTCCTGACTCCAGGGCCAGTGCTCTATCTACTGTGCCACCTAGATGTCCCCCTTTCCCTTCCTTTAAGACTCAACTGCAATGCCACCTTCTACATGAAGACTTTGTTCATCCTCCCACCTGTTAGTACAGCCCCCTCCAAAAATTGTCTTGTATCTATTATGCATACACCTACATACATATATTAATCTCCCTGTTTACCAGGAAGTTCCCTGAAGAAAGGGACTGATTTGGTCTTGTCTTTGTATCCCTGATGCTTAATAATAATAATACTAACCATAACCATAATATCTGTCATTCATAGAGTGCTGACCATATGCCAGGCACTGTGCTAAGTGCTTTACAATTATCCCATTTGATCCTCACAATGACACTGAGAGGTAGGTGCTATTATTATTCCCATTACTAAGATAGACATAGGTTAAGTGACTTACCCAGGGTCACACAGCTGGTGCCTTAGACTAGATTCAAACTCAAGTCTTCCTGACTCCAGGCCCAGCACTCTGTCTTCTGTGCCACCTAGCTTCCCTAACACAGTACCTTGCACACCATAGGCACTTAATAAATGCTTGTTGATGGATTCTCTTTGCTGTGGGCTGCACAGAAGGAAAACACAGGGCAGCAATTTACAAGCCTTTGTGAATACCCAGTGTTCACTTACTCCAGTCACAAAAAGGTGTTTTGCTGCTGCCTCGCTAAGACATTCTTTTAAATCACTTCTCTGGATGTGTACATCCAATTATTCCTGCCATCAGCGGTTTTATCAATGGGCTCCTCAGCACACATAGGCTTAGACTGCACATAGCCTTCCTTATTTGGATGGAGCCATGTCTCTGCTTGCAGAACTCATCCTTTTCAAACATTTTTCAACAGCATAATTGGATATTGTGAGGCACAGCAGAACCAACAAATGAATAGGCATTTATAAAGCACTTATTATACAAGCCAGGCTTGTACAATACAGATATAAGCAGAAAGAAAGTCCTCGCCCCCGAGGAGTTTACATTCTACTGGTGGAAGACAAAACATAAAAGGATGAGGAAAATCTATAAGAGAATGGTAGAGAAAGTTAGGGGAGCCAGAGGTGAAACCTGGAGAGTACTGAAGATATGGCTGGACTAGGCAGCCTCCTTAACATGGAGAAGAATTAGTCAATCAGAGAATGCGAAAGAGGGAAAGAACAGGCATTTATTAAGTGCCTGCTATGTGATGGGCACTTGCTAAGTGCTTTACAAGTATCATCTTATTTGAGGAAGAGGCTTCAGGAGGGGAGGGCATTTCCAGTGTGAGAATTCTAGAGGTGGAGGGAACTTTCAGGGTCAAGAGGTTTCTGGGGCACGGTAGGGAAAAGAAGGAGAGTTAGGAAAATTCATTTGGAGTCAAAGAATATGATATCTCTGCTACCTACTGCAATGTGTGACCATAACCAAAACTCTGCCTCCTCTCTGCTCCTCCATTGCCTTGTGTTTAAAACAAGGGAGCTAGACTATGTGATCTTTTAAGGTCTTCTCCAGCTCTGGATTCTGTGATCCTATGAAAGTTTTAAACCAGTGGTTGGTTCTTAACTTGTTATTGCATCATGGACCAATTTGGATATCTATAAAACACTCCAACTCTCAGTTCTGGCCATTTTCTCTGGCTTTCACTACTGCCTTTCTTTGCTCTGACTACCAATCTCTATAGCTTTCTCTGAGTCATAACTAAAATCCCACTTTCTACAGGAAGCCTTTTCCAAACCCTCTTAATTCTAGCACCTTCTTGCCTTTAATATATCCTATTTACCCTGGATATAGTTCATTTTGCATATATTTGTTTGCATATTGCCTCCCCCTCCCCAGTTGATTGTAAACTTCTGGAGGACAGGGTTATCTTTTGCTACTTTTTGTATGCCTGACATACAAAAGTGCTTAATAAATGTTTATTTATTGATTGATGAAACCTATGGACACCTTTTCATATTATTTTTTTAATAATTGAAGGAATTGTTTTTAGTGAAAATAAAGATGGGATTTTTTTTCCCATCCAAGGTCATAGACCCCCTGAAATCTATCTAGCAGACCCAGGTTAAGAATCCTTGCTTTATAAAGAATTATAATTGGATTTCTGCACAGTAAATATTATCCCAGTTTTACTGATGAGAAGAGAGATACAGAAAAGTGATGCTAGCAGCAGGGCCAGAATTTAAAAATGGGGTGTCTGGACACCTGCTCTAAAAACTGTCCACAAAACCGGTTTTGCAAGTTATTTTTAGCCTCTTTTTTTTCAAAGCTTAGCTAGCACACATGAACTATTAAGCTAGCAATGCCAAACTCTGGACAATGTTTAAGTTCTCTTGGCTCTAAGAAAAGACATTCTTTTTCATGAAGCTAATGAAATGGAAGTTCATGTAGCTTGTACAATATGACTTTCTGATCAGATGGTCCACTTGATAAAATCTGGTTGCATCTGAAACTTACCATGTGTTCTGCTATCTAAAGGATAAAAAGTCTATTTTATATGGCAATGATCCAACTGTTAAGTGGAGAAGATTTTTTTAAAGGCAAAAGAAGAGTTGTTTGTCATATTGAGAGAATGAAACTGCCCTGGAGGAAAAAGAAAAAAAAAGTCATGATATGAAAAGTAGAATAACGTAAGGTTAATGCATATCATGGTAAGAATAATTTTCATATTTAGCAGTAAATCTAGAGGAATGAAAAGTGGATGTAGGTCACACTCTATGGTGGCAATTTATTATGAAGGAAAAAGAAAAATGGCTTTCCTTCATCCTGATGCAGGAAACTATAAGAATCTACAATGTAGAAAGGAGCCATTTCACTGAAATGTACAAAATCAGAAATTACAAGTACAGTAAGATCACATATAATCAGTCACTAAACAAATATTTATTAAATGGCTACTATGTGTCAGGCACTGACGATGAAAAGACAAAAACTAAACAATGCCTTCCCTCAAAGAGCTTATATTCTATCATTGGAAATGTGTACACATAGAGCTAGACACAAAACCAGCATATACAAAATAAACCCAATGCAATTTTTGGCAGGAGAATATTACTAGCTGGAGGGATCAGGAAAGACCTCATGGAGGAGGTGGCATGAGATGAGCTTTCAAGAAAATGATGAATTTTAGAAAGACAAGATGGGACGGTAACGCATTCTAAGAAAGGGGAAAAATATGTTGTTGCAAATACAAGGAGACATTGTATCGTATTGTATATTGTAACAAAAAGCAAGGCTAGTTTGGCTGAGCCCAAAAGTATATGAAGGGGAAGGAACAATACCGTATTTCACTGCATAATCATTGCAGATTTTATGCCAAATTATTTGCATAAAAGTGGGATGCAACCATTATGTGAAGCTTTAAAAACTGTGCCAGTATTACTTAAAAATAATTTATTACCAAACCGTCTTTGGTGCAAGATTAGGATGCACGGAATATTCATGAATATACATTAAAACTGAATACTGACAATGTCTGTGGTCTGAGAATTCTAGACTCACGGCTCCCAATGCTGGAGAGACAAATGAGTATCCATACACCACTGGTGAATATATTGCTGCTTGGTTTACTTTGTAAGAAGCAGCATGATGAATTATACCACGTGACAATTATATGATGCAGGGTTATAAACCAATTTTTGGACTGGAAAAAAAAGACTGTGATGATTATGTGGTAAAATACGGTATCAATAAGGCTGGAAATCTAGGTTTGAGCTCAATGTAAAAGGCTTTAGATAGTAAACTTCCTGAGGCAGGGACTGTCTTTCTTTTTATTAATTGTATTCCCAGTACTTAGCAAAGTACCTGGAACATAGTAGGTGGTTAATAAATGTTGATTGGATTGGATTGGAACCATCCAACAGTGAAATTTATATTTGATCTTATTGGTAAGGGGAAGCTACTGGAATTTATTGAATGGGAGAATGCTATAGTTATACCTGTGCCTTAGGATATCACTCTGGCAGTTGTGTGTAGGTTAGAGAGGGGATGTGAGGCAGTGACACCAATTCAAAGGTGATTGCAATAGCCCAGGCAAATGTGTTAAAAGACTGCCCTTAGCAGGCTAGCAGTCCTGTGAATGGAGAAAAAGAAGGAGGTCTGAGAAAATATCCTACGTATAGAAACAGAACTGACAGGACTTAGTGATTGACTGGGAATGAGGGGAGGGTGAGGGAGAATGAAGAGATGAAGATGACTCTGAAGTCATGAACCTAGGTGACTGAAAGGAGAATGGTACTTTTGACAGAAACAGCAAAGTTCAGAATCGGGGACTGTAAGAGAAAAGATAATGAGCTCTGTTTGGGAAGTTTTGAATTTGAGATGTCCAAAGGCATCTGATGATGTGGGGGTGGGGACGTGGGGGAGAAAAGAAGAGGGAGAGCATAGGAGAGCAGAAGAGAGGAGAGAGAGACACCCAGAGAGAGGGAGAGAAACACAGGGACAGAGATCCATCAATCCAGGGCAGAGTTGTGGGCAAGAGGAAGAGGGAGATGCCCACAGCTAGAGGGAGATGGATCCAGCAAAGGAGACTGTGGTGAAGTCCAACAATTACGAGAAAAACCGGGAGAGAGCAAGGGGTTCCAGTAGTGTCACATGCTGCAGAGCCCTCTGGAAAGACGAGGTGTGAGAAAAGGCCAGGGGGTTTGATAATTAGGAGGTCACTGGTAATTTGGGGGAGAGCTGCAATTACAAAGCAGTTTCTACATGTTTAGCATATTCAGGTCTTAACTACAATCTCACACATCTAAACATTTGCTAACTTTAATGTAATCCGCTGAAAGGCAACCGAAGGCAGTGGAGGGGAGGAAGGGAAAGTAGAAGGAAGGGGCTCAAGGACAAGTGGGTTCTGGTGAGGGGGGTGCTGGGGAAAGGGTTTTTCCCAGGGGGTGTAATAAGGAAAAGCAGCACTGGCATCCTTCATCTCAGTCAAGTGGATGATTGACTCAAGTCAATTAACCAGCAGTGTCTTTATCTGTTAATCAAATGGGTTAGACTCTATGGCCTCTGAGACTTTTACAGAGAACTCACACAGGGCAAACACTCACATGGTGGTCAAAAGAAGTGATACAAGGACACTCTCAAGGTCTCTCTTAAGAACTTCAGAATTGATTGTGAGGCATGGGAGACACTGGCATAGAACCACCCAGCATGGCATGCCCATATCAAAGAAGACGCCATTCTCTAGGAGTAAAGGAGAATTGCAGCAGCTCAAAAGAAATGTGAGATGTGCAAATTTAGAGACATCTCCAGCCCAAATATTCACATGGACTATTTGTACCCGACCTGTGGGAGAGCCTTCAGAGCTTGTATTTGTCCTATCACCACAGAGACTATACCTTGACTCCAACATAGTGATATCATTTTGATCATCTTTGAGAACGAAAGACAACAACCTAACTAAAGAATTGGACTATAAGGCTTCTGAGGTTCTTTTGAACTGTAAATCCATGATCTTATGTTCTTTTGAAAGTAGACAGGAAGGTTTGGTGCCCGAAAAGAGTATTTTATTAAGAAGTTCCCTCTCTTTCTCCCACATTCTGTGGAGGTTCAATTTCAGTCAATTTATTAAGAGCCTACTATGTGCCAGGTACTATGCTACAAACATTAGATACCCAAGAAAGAGAAAAGTCAGTCTCTGCTCTCAAGGAACTTACAGTCTAACTTCATGTCCCCAGGAAATGAATGACTGAATTACCCTTTTTCTCTATAGTGTCAGCGATATAGGAAAAAGGCTATTTGTCCTTTTGACACAGTAAAAGGCTGTCCTGAAGTCCAATACACACACTTTTTGTTGTTGTTGTTGTTGTTGTTAGGATAGGCAATGGGGTTAAGTGACTTGCCCAGGGTCACACAGCTAGTAAGTGTTACGTGTCTGAGGCTGGATTTGAACTCAGGTCCTCCTGAATCCAGGGCTGGTGCTCTATCCACTGCCCCACCTAGCTGCTCCTATGCACACCTATTTTTAACTGGCTGTTCTCTACCTCAATTTATATTCCTAAATCTTAGCGAAGTTAGGAGTCTCCAGATCTTTCCAAGCCACAGTGGTAGAGGGAGGTCTGAGGAGGGTGAGAGGTAGGAAGAGAGAGGAAGAAAAGAGCCAAATCTGGGCCTATTATGGGGACCCAGCAAGACTTTGATGATCTGCCCAAGCATTCTAGATGTAAAGTGAATGAGGGACTTTAGGGGTCATCTAGTCCAATTTCCTTATTTACAGATGATGAAACTAGAGCCCAAAGAATAAGCCCAAAAGACTTGCTAGAGATCATTCAGGTAATAAGTAGCAGAGCCATGATGATTCTAGAGCTATGACATCTGCAGTGAAGTAAGGAGCATCTTGCCCTAAAATCAAACCCATTACAATGGCGGGTATTAGTACAGGTCAGGGAGCCCACTGGCACAAGAATTTTGGACACATGTGACTCTTCTGATTCTTGTCCATTAGACAGCCAACCATAGGAAAAGGTAAATAAAGAAAGACTAGATAATAAATAGAGCTAAGTTTCCCATCCCCCCCAATTTAAAATGCCATTTCATAGTCCACTCTAACATTATAAAAAGTAAGGGAGAAAAGAAAAGAAATAGAACAATAAAAAAAAAATCAAGTAATTTGACCAATCCTGGCTTTGAAATGCACTGTATTGTGTTCTTTGCAATAGCGTCTCCTAATCATGTATAAAGATAATATGAAACATGTTAGACTCTCCCCAGTGTTGGCAAAATAGCAGCCTGGACAAAGCATACTGAAAAGGTAAGAGAGGGGAGATGGGGAGATTGCCTGGTATTAAAAACTTGCTGTGGAGAACGGAGAGTTGCTAGAGGAGGCAGCCTGATGTTATAAAGAAAACACTAGACCGGAAGTTAGGAGGCTTGGTTCTTGGTTCCTGCCTCAGTAGCTATGGGACCCTCATCAATTCACTTTGTCTCTTTGGGCTTCTGTTTAATTACCTGGAAAATGAAGGAGCCAGACATGATGATCTCTCCTGACTTCTGAACTAAAACAAATTATCTAAGTGTATGTGAATCATCCTAAAACAAATTCAAACACAAGAAAGGAAAAAGAGCACCATCCATATATTATATGCTAACAGGTATTTCTGCCCATGAGGTTTCTGAAATGATACATCATTTTAAACCCAAAGGAAATTTACTACTTCAATTAAAAAAACACTTTAAGAAATTAAAAGTGACATTGGGAAGTGGTTAGAGAACAGAATTCAGAGTCAGGAATTACTCTCTTTGGGTCTTGCCTATGACCTTGCTGGCTAGGTGACCTTGGACAAATCCCTTCATGTTTCAGTACCCCAGGCAACACTCTAAGAGCATATTTCTATTGGTGCAGAACAAGTGCTGATCCAAATTTCCAAAGGGAATTTCTTCCCCATGCCTATATAATTACAAATCTGGTTGGTTCAGGAAAGAGGAAGTATATTGCTACTATCAGGACACTATGTTAGCTTTACAGATATATTAAAAATAGTATGTGGGAAAACTTTCATGTCAAATTTCTCAGATAGATATCAGTTAGATATTTAAGATACATAGAGAGCTAACAAATATATAATACAAAAGCTAGTGTCCACAGTGGGCAAAGGATATGAATAAACAGTTCTCAGAAGAAGAATTGCAAACTATTGACAAGTATATGAAAGGATCCTCCAAATTATTAATTATAGGAGAAATGCAAATCAAAACAACCTTGAGGTTTCCCCTAACACCCAGCAAATTGGTAAAGATAACAAAAGATGGGAATAATCAAAATGGAAAGGTTATTGAAAGACAGGCATACTACTGCATTGTTGGTGGAGCTGTGAATTAGTATATGCTGGAAAGCAGTTTGTAATTATATAAATAAAATGACTAAAATTTCCATGCCTTTTGACACAAAGATGCCTAGGCATCTACCCAAGGAGTTCATTGATAAAAACTATGGTTCTATATATACCAAGATATTTATAGCAGCCCTTTTTTGTGGTAGCATTGATTGGAGAATGACTAAATAAATTGTGGTATGTGAGTGTAATAAAATTGTACCATGCTGTAAGAAACAGAGAATATGTTGAATTCAGAGAAGCATGGAAAAATTTACTGATGAACTGACATAAAATGAAGAAAACAGAATCAAGAAAACATATGACTATAACAATGTAAAGGGAAAGAATAACCACCAAAAACAATGGAAAGCATATGCACTTAATACTTGCTTAATAAATGCTTTTTGGCTTGAAAATTAATGTTTCAAAATTACAAAAAAAAGAAGAAAAACAATACACTTTCCCTAATTCCTTTTCAGAAGGGGTGTGTGTGTGTGTGTGTGTGTGTGTGTGTGTGTGTGTGTGTGTATGTGTGTGTGTGTGTGTGTGTATGTAGGGTCCTATGGATGTGGAATGTTGCATACATTGTCACATTTTCTTCATGGATCAATCATTTGTTGAATTCTTTGAGATATAAAAGGGAAAGGGATATAAAGAAAAATTCTAGCAATATAAAAACAAAAGACAAAAAAAATTTTAAAGCATATTCACTTTTTACATGTTCTTACTACCGCTTACACCTAGTTAAAGGAATGCCCATTACTACCGATCATATCCCCAGTCTTCAGACACAACTAAAGATTTCATGCAAAGCAACACAAATCATCATGAAAATTAAATAAAAAGTAATAGGATGCAAGAGGCAAAGATAAAACAATATTAATGTATATGACTATTCTCTTTTTTCCAAACTTGGTGAAGTATATTATCCATCATTTTTTACTTTCTTTACCAGTACAGTTAATGACATTTTTAAAATTACTCAGGAAGGGTGCCAAGTACAGCATGACCCAAAATTAGTCAGCAGGACCAAGGTTTTAATGAATCTTGGCTAAATGACGGCATAACTAGGATATGGGGGGTTCACTGCATGAGTACTCAACCACAGTCTCCATCTTTAATTTGGCCCACATTTATAGAGATCTTTAGGAAAAGTTATATGGGTTAAGAGACGGTTAGGTCACCTCCCCATCTCTGGGGATGAGAAGTAGAACTGTGGGTAAAGATAGAAGGCCACCTCCAACATACTCAGTAGCTATATGATTAAATTTCAATCAGTTAACAAGCATTTTACCCCTCTGGAGATTGCTTTCTTTACCACAAAATAGTGAAAATAACATTTATCTTACCTACCTCACAGGTTTGTTAGGAGGAAAGCATTTTGTAAACTTCTGAGCATTACAGAAATATAATTTGACTGCCTTACCACCTGAGTGTGCATGGCAGTTTTCTCAGCTGTAAAATTAGGAGATTGGGGAAGATCATGTCTGAGGTTCCTTTGAATTCTGAATTGTATGGATGGCTATTAACACAAGGTTACCATGGCTCTACTCCCAATCTGGAGGGGTAGTGGAGCCTCGCTCCTGACTTTGGATATGAAAACTTCACAAAATCCCAACCCAAGACTTCCTCTCTTTTGTTCCCACCAGCTCCCCATATACAAATAGATATCTTGAAGGGATCTTTAGACAATGGTCCGCTCTTCCTTAAAAACCCATCAACGGAAAGAAAAAAGTTGCCACTGATGATTGGGCCTTCTCTTCCTAGACTGTAGTCACGAGAAAACAAGCAGGATTAATAAAAACTCAGATATCATTGAAGGATGATACAGCAGAAACAATGTTTCCTTGAATCAGAGTAGCAGGGTTTAAATCCACCCCTGATACTTACCACCTGTGAGACTTTAGATACTAAGAAATACATTGGCTAATGCCACATAAATAGCTAACCACATACTTCCTTGTGTTGTTCCTTGAGTTCATCTTTTTTTTTTTAAGGCAATTGGGGTTAAGTGACTTGCCCAGGGTCACACTGCTAGTAAATGTCACGTGTTTGATCTGAGGCTGGATTTGCACTCAGATCCTCCGGACTTCAGTGCCGGTGTTCTATCCACTTCACCACCTAGCTTCCCCCACCCCTTGAGTTCAATTTGACAAGTATGTTAGTGCCCCAAAGGGGTAAAAAGCAATAAAGCTTGGGGAATGAGGCCCACATGAGTCATTGGACCTCCTATGGATTCAGTAGTCTCTCTTGGTTCTAAATCTACTATCTTATGACCTGGCTGGTATCTGTCTCCTCAATTCTGGAGGCTTTGCAGAGACCAACATATGATAAGTGGCTTGCTGAGTCTGTGGCTTTGCCAGAGGGACCCAGAGATGGAAAATGTTTGCAAAGCACACACACACACACCCTTGGCCAATGCTCTCTTCTCCATATGAAATGACAATGACTCAATGCTGTTTGTTGATGTAACTTATCCTTGACTACATGACTAGTTTCTGGCATCAGTTCAGATAAGTCTTTTCATGTACCTGTATTCTTTACAGTCAATCATTTCTTAGGGCACAGTAATATTCCATTACCTAATGGAACTTAAAACAAAGGAGTAGGTCCTGCCTTCCATTTTCCTTCACATTCACACATACAGAAGTTGCACAGAAGTCCAGCTAGACTGCTGAATAGTTTCCTGCCTCTGTGTGTGGCACGCGTGTGCGTGTGTGTGTGTGTGTGTGTGTGTGTGTGTGTGTGTGTGAACAGTGCCTGGCACACAGTTGATAATTAAATGTTAATTAACTGACTAGCATCTCAACTCACAATCCCTACCAGGAAATAGAGGCAAAAAATGAAAAAAGTGAACAAAATGACTCACGTGTTAAACATTATAATCAACTCTTATCCAGTTTGGTAATTATAAGATGGTTGCTTGTTAAAAAAAAAAAAGACATCCACAGAAGTACCCTATGCCTGTGTTTGGCATCATCTCCAAAGATGGCCTTACTTCACTGCTTCCTGCCACACTAGACTGCTCTCTGGTCCTCAAACATGCCCTGTGATTTGCCACTTGCCTGCCTTTCCTCCTGCTGTTTCCTGTGCCTGCAAGTCTCTCCCTCCACCCCTTTGCCTATTGAATTCCTACCCTCAAAGCCCAATTTAAATGTCACCTTTTCTAAGAAGGCTTTCTTGATTCCTCACTGGTGTCAAATTCAAATAGAAACAGATCCCAGTGATCCCCATATTGCCTTAGAAAACCACAAATGAACATTATCTGTGTTGTGTTACATTTTTGCTTACTTTGTTCATTGTTTCCCAATTATATTTTAATCTGGATCAGGCCACACTCAGAAGTTCTGCACCTTTGCTCCATCCAGCCAAGGAATTTGACACCTCTGCTCAAGTTAATAATTTTCCCCCACACAGCACTTTGTCTGTATACACTGACTCCATCCTATTGTTTTACTGCTATCTCTTGCATATCAGTCATATTCTCTAATAAGATCCATGGGGGAAGGGACTCTGTCATCTAAATTAGCATTAAGCTCTGCATTAAAAAAGGGCTCTTGGGGCAGCTAGATGGTGAAGTGGATAGAGCACCCACCCTGAAGTCAGGAGGACCTGAGTTCAAACCCAGCCTCAGACTAAACATTTGACACTTATTAGCTGTGTGACCCTGATCAAGTCACTTGACCCCAATTGTCTAAAAGTAAAATAAATAAATAAAACTGTCTGTTAAAAAAGGCCCATAATAAATCCTGAATTGAATTGAATCTTAGCTTTGGCTATAAATAAGACTGAGCTAATTTCATTTTAGGTGCATGGCTTGTTTTTGTTTAAAATATAGATATTGAGTATAGAGAGAAAGGGGACCACTTGCATGTGAATAGGATCATAGATTGAGAGCTAGAAAAGGTCAGAGAATCATATATGTGGAGATAGAAGGGATGGACCTCAGATGTCCAACCAATTTTACAGATGAGAAAACTGAGGCTAGAGAAGTTAGTTCTTGCCATATCAAGGCAAATCCTCTTGCTCAGTCAAATTCACCACTACCAGCCCCAACACACATGGAGTTCCACAGGAACCAGATTAAAATATAATTGGGGAATATTAAACTAACTAAATAAAATACAACAGGATATAAATAATATTAACATATGGTTTTTTGTTCCCCTCCCCTGCAGAGATCCTTAAGTATACTTTACTGATCCTTGTTTCTATTTGGGTTTGACATCCCAGTTCTAGGTAGTTCCCCAAGTAGCAATTTGTACATAAAAATTCGGTGCCGTCCAAAATGGTAGCTTCTTTTGAACACTCTTTAAAAGTATATGATGCTATTAGCAGTGTCAGATTTTACATTCTCGGGCTCAAAGATCACCACAGACAATGACTGTAGCAATGAAATTAAAAGATGCTTACTCCTTGGAAGGAAAGCTGTGGCAAATCTGCACAGAATGCTAAAAAGCAGAGAAATCACCTTGTTGACTAAGGTCCACATAGTCAAAGCTATGGTTTTTCCAGTGGCAATGTATGGCTGTGAGAATCGGACTTATATAGAAGGCCTGGCTCAGCAGAATCAACACTTTCAAACTGTGTTGCTGGAGAAGACTTTTGAGAGTCCCTTGGACATCAAGGAGATCAAATCATCAAATCAGATCAAATCGAATTACGAATTAAAGAGATTAATTCAGGCTACTCTCTGGAAAGCCAAATACTGAAACTGAAGCTTAAATACTTGGGCCACAGAATGAGAAGACAGGACTTAGTGGAAAAGACCCCGATGTTGGGAAAGATGGAAGGTAAAAGGAGAAGGGGATGGCAGAGAATGAGATGGATGGATAGTGCCATGGAAACAATGGACATGAACTTGAACAGACTTTGAGAGATAGTGGAGGGTAGAAGGACCTGTGTGCTATGGTCACGAGGTCACTAAAAGACATGACTGAACAACAAAACTCTTAACAGTGCAGCTGCACCCACTACAATGCATGTGTGTGGGGGGGGGGTGTAGAGAAGGCAGGGCTACCTAAATGAATGGAGGGTCACACCTGAAGTCACAAAAAGCTGAGCTTGATTACTCCATTAGACTGGGAGTTCCTTGAGGGTAGACACTCTCTTTTATCTTTCTTGGATCCACCAGTAGTTAGCACAGCGCCTAGTACATAGTAGGGGCTTAATAAATGCTGTCTCAGGGCCTTATTACTATGTGACCCTTGTCAAGTCATTTAACCAATCTGAGCCTGTTTTCTTTAATAGGAACAATAACAGTACCTATGTCCCAGGGTGGTTGTTTGAATCAAATCAAACAATCTATTTAAAGTGCTTTGCAAACCTTATTGGTTTATATAAATGCCAAGAACTATTATTATTTGTGCACAAGATGGTGACAGTGATGCTAAAATATGGAGAACAGTCATTTGATCAATAAGAAATTGGAAAGTATGCCAACTCTGGCTGATTCATACTAGGTAGTTATGATAACAAAGGTAGTTGGCAGTGGCATGTGTTTTGTGGCACTTTGATGTCCTGGAAATTAACGTATTAGGCAAAATGGTGAAGTCACAATAGGATGCTGGAAATAAAATACCAGTTTACCAACAGGGAAACTGAGTCTCAGTGAAGAAGTGACTTGCGCAGGGTCACACAAGTGGCTGGATCTGAACCAATGTCCTCTTTCTCCAGCCTCAGCATACTTTGCTAGACAACACACTCTCCTCTTGTAGTAGCATAAGCTTTCATAGATTGGTTTTTTTTGCTTTTTTTTTTAAAGGGGCACCTGTATATACACTAGTTTTTGTAGATTATCTAAAGATATTTTCTGAATGCATTATAGGCTCCTACAGGGCAACCTTCTCCAAAACCTTTTTGTCATCCTTTCTCCCCTCCTCTGCAAGAACAGTGCCTTGGGGCACAGTGCTTTTCCATACAGTAATGAATGTCTGCTTAATGAGCAAGATGTGTGCACCAAGTATCCAAACAAATAACTTACAGGATAACTTTAGGAACACAGTTCATTAGTATATTGGGAATTTCCTGTATGGGAAAAGAAAATGGAATTTGCCAAATTTCCTTTCTACTGATGGGCAGTCTATACTTCAAACAATACATGAAAAGTAAGGAGAATCATTAATATTAGCTCCTACTTTTTCAAACTTTCCTGCTGCTTCATCCTCTTATGCAAGCCTAACAATCTTGTGGTTATACCACAATGCCTAAACCCGTTGGGTAGCACTTTAGAAAGCTGAAGAATGCCCATCAGCCTACACCACATTACTTAATCTCTTCTTTGATCAGCCTTGCAATGCTTGCTAATAATTTCCAAATCTGAATTCATGAGAATGGCTATGTTTTTCCATTGTATCACATAATTTTTAAAGTTGGAAGGGATTCCCTACTTCCTTCCACCTAGTAAAGTGAATCAGTGTTAGCCTTTAGAACAAAACTTGAAACTCATGTTTCTCAGGCTCCAGTTTCCAAATTCATTCATTGCCCAGAATTCTCTGAGCTCTAAAAGATATCCATGAAAAGAAAACTAATAACCACATTTTAATATCATAGCAGTGTGTGGTCACAAAAAATGGACTTTTAAGGCTAATTTTTCATAGATTTTAAAGGCCATGGTAGGAAAAATCAGAATATTAAAGACCCTTCTCAGGGCAGGATAATTCAGAAAGCCAGTGGAAAGAATACCTAAGTCAGCAGGACCCAGATTCTAGTTCCAACTCGGTAGCTAACAAGTTGCCAACTTCTGACAAGTCACAGCCTCTCTCTGGGCCTTGGTTTCCCTTCATATGGGCATGATGAAAGAATACTAGATCTGGAAGATGAATATCTGGGTCTGAATTCCAGTTCTCCCACTTACTACCTGCATAATCTCAGGGATAGTTACTTAATCTCTCTGGGCTCATCTGTAAAATGAGCTCCCCAATATATCTTCATCTCTACTAGTCTATCTCTTGCTTCTAACTGGAGATTTAAAAAAGAGTCTAGACATAAGTTATTTTATAAAATGCACTGAAATATGAAAAAAAAACCCACCCTTAAATTCTCCCAAAGGATGATCTGATGCATGGAGGGCCAGACTAGATCAGACAGGCCATAGACCACTTATTTCCTATGCCACCCTGGGTTCAGGCCGGGATGGATGGGCTAAATATTATCTGTAGGGCATCTAGAAAACATGTCCTTCGTACTCAGAAACCAGTGACAGGCACATCTTGCCCTTCGGATGAATGAAAACGGGTGTGAGCAGCGGATAGAAAGCAAGGGCAGACGATGAGACCAATGTATGGATGTGGTGCTGCAAGGCCCTGGGCTACCCAGAACCCTAGCTTTCTTCAGGCCCGAGCCTAAGCCCCAGAAGAAGAGGACGGGACGAGCCACCTCCTGGGTTCCAGGTACCCCAGCCTCCCTCCTCCTGGACTCGCGTGGGACTGGGGCTCCGGCTCCCTCGCCCCTAACCAGTTGCATCCCCGCAGAGGAGGGCCATGGGATGCGGCTGGCACTCACCTGCAGCAGCACGGCCAGCAGGAAGCACAGGTACATCTGGTAGATGCCCATCTCCCCCACCACCTGGAATGCTTCCTCCACCTCCATGGTCCGGCTCCCCGCGCACTCAGCCCGGCCCCGAGCAGGGGCCGGGAGGCACAGACCCAGGCCGCACCCCAGCCTTCAAGGACGCACAACTTTGCCCGCGCTGCCCCCCGGGCCGCAGCGCCAGTGCCCCCGGGCCCGCCACCCCCAGCGCGGCTCTCGGCTCATTCAGAGGCCGCCGCGGGAGAGGCGGGAGGCGGTCCAGGGGGGCTGGGGAGTACCGCGTCTGCGTGATGCGGAGCGGAGAGCCTGGGACCGAGGGATAGCGTAGACTCGGGCCCGGCTGCAGACGGCGTTCCGTCTGCTGACCATCATTGGACGAAAGCAGAGCAAGGAGTGTGCGCAGGGGCGGGGCCAGAGCCAGGAGGAGGACGGGGAGGGAGCCGGGCCGAGAGGCCGGGAGAGGGCTGGGTGCCAGGGGAGTGGGCTGGGTGCGAGGGGTGTGGGCGGGCGAGTGCCTGGGGCGGGGGCGTTTCCTGCAGCACTTAGAGGGAGAGCGAGGAGAGGACCGGGATACTCCCTTTTGGCTCCCGAAAAAAGTAGGATGTTATGTGATTTGGGAAGGCTTATCCTGGGCTTAATAGTTTCAACGCTCTTGGGAGAAGTGGAATGACTTCCTGCTTTCCTCCATCCAGCACTAACAGCAACTCCTCCTTGCTCTGGGTATCCGGCCAAGCTTCGGAGGGTCAAATCAGAAGGCAAGTAAGGCAGCAGGGCAGATGAGCAGTGACAATCTGGACTTTGAAGTCCGACAACAGTCCGTAAGCGCTTACTAAGTGCCAGGCACTGAGCTCAGCGCAGGAGATAAGAAAGACAAAAAACACAGTCCCTGACTTCAAGGGTCTCACATCCTAATGGGAGAGACAACATAAAAATACCTACATACAAAATATATACAGTGCAAATGGAAGGAAGGCAATCTGAGAGGGAAGGCACTAGCATCGAGGGAGACTTTCCAGCAAACATTACTTATTGTACTCGGGACATATATATGCAGAACACCGCCCTAGTGCTAGGGAAACAAAGAAGGCAAAGAACTTAATCTCTCAGGGCCTCAGTTTCCCCCTCTGTAAAAAGGGGGTTGGACTCAATCATCTCTAAAATACCTTCGTGCTATAAATCCATATGAATCCAACCCTTACTCTTATGAGACTGGACAGTTACCTAGTCTTGACAGCCTCCTACACAAATAAATGTGCTACAAGGTAGGGTGTGATGGGGGTAAAGGAGAGATCCAGAAAAATTGCTCCAGGCCAATTTGAGAAGGGAGAGAGATGTGCTTTCAGCCTGAATATAAGAAAGGCTTCATGAAAGAGTGTCACCTAATCTGGGCTTTAAAGGAAGGAAAGAATTTCACCAAGGAAAAGATGAAGATGAGATGTATTCCAAGCATACTGCCTTCAGTAATGCATGAAAATGAGAAAGGCAGAAAGAAATCAGGCAAAAGCTATTTGGCACAAATAGAGATCTCTTCAGGCAGCTGGGTAGCACAGTAATTAGAGCACAGGCCTGAGTCAGGAGGACCCGAGTTCAAATTGGAGCTGCAGACACGTCCTACCTGTGTGACTCTGGAAAGTCACTTAACCCTGTTTGCTTCATTTTCCTCATCTGTAAAATGAGTTGGAGAAGGAAATAGCAAACTATTCCAGTATGTTTGCCAAGAAAACCCCAAATGGAGTCATGGAGGGTCAGACATGATTGAAAAGGCAACATGAAAGAGATCTCTCCAGCTTACTTTGTGACCACTCTCCAATTTTAAGAAGATAATTGCTACCACTACTGAGAGTAATAAAAAATACTAATTTACAGAAATATTTTCTAAAGAGACAGATCACCACTGGACCTATCAAATATTAATGATAGCAGTTTACCACTGGATGGAGCCTATGAAACAGCTAAGAAGGAAGAAAAGGAAGTAGAAGATGTTCCACAGGAACTCAATTAACAATATGTCAACCAAAGAAACCTCAAATAAATGTCTGAATTCAGTGGATTCTGAAATTGGGGTGGGATGGGGTTCAGGATAGTGATAGTGGAGCAAGTCATTACCCCTAAAAACTACAGAAAGTTCATTGTTAAGAAACTTGGACTTATTGATCCTTGCAAATTCTGCAAAGAAATGTTTAAAACTGTGCAACATATGGCTGAAAGTTGTTAAATTTTAATCCCTACAAAACACCTAGAAAAATGTGATTCAGTAAGCTAGAATTATTCACTAGAAAGTCACTCTTCTTCAGGTAGTCCACAAGTATTTATTAAGTTGGAAACTGTGCAAAGAACTGAACTGGGAACAAAAATAGAAAAGCAAGGAATCCCTGCTTTTAAGGGGCTTATATTCTAAAAGGGGAGATGGCAAATATAGCAATTTAGGAATTTTCAGCTGCGAGCCAGATGGAAAGTCCCAGTGGTCCTTTGGGTACAGCAGCAAAGCAGACAATACTAATGTATCTTCTTTAGTGTCATGTCCATTGATAAAACCACATCCATTTTTGAGATTAAACTATTTGATAGTACCAAAGACTTTGGCTGTCAAAAATATTCTTTTCTGTGTTTTTAGTAACTGTGGCTGCTAATATGGCAGTACCTGTAGGCTCAGTTGCCAGGTCATATTCCCACAAGCTTCATCCCATCATTCCCTTGGACCATGTCATTAGCAGTGTTGGAAGCAGGGTAGTGGTCTGGGAGGTGCTGCTATTTCTGAGATTCTAAAGCAGAAGGTCCTAGGTTTTCTCCACCAAGGTCTGAGGGCAGGTGGTGCTGCTGCTCTGACCCACCTGACACCTACTGCCTCCTGTCTGTCCTTCAGGGTGCCTAGCTGTTTCAATAAGGTTGATTTGCTTACCTTATCAACAGTAGTTGACTGGCAGTGGTGTTGTGAGTGGTGACCGGGATGAAAGGACTCTTATCCAATCCTGAGAGTTGGCCTTAATTATGAGAGAGTTGGAAGCAGTTGGTGGTCTAGGGTTGGGGCGGTGGTGATGCTGCTGTTTCTGGGGCTTTTGAGCACAGGATCCTGGGTGTCTTCCAGAAGCAAGGTAGCATGGTATAGTGTATAGGGGACTTGGAGTCAGGAAGACCTGGGTTAGGATTCTTCCTCAGACAATATGTGACCATGGGCAAGTAACTGAACCTCTCTGTGCTTTAGTCTCATCTGTAAAATGAGAGGGTTGAATTCCATGGTCGCTATGGACCTTTCCACTTCTATACCTATGGTTCTATAATCCTTCCCATTTCTGAGCACCACGTGTTAGGAAGGATGTTCATAAACTGGAAGGCATCCAGAAGAAGATGACTAGAAAGGTGAGGAATCCAAAACCACATCATACCAAGACAATAAATAATTATTAAGTACATATTAAGTGTGCACAACGGGATTGGTTAAAATAACTAGGGATGGTTATACTGGAGAAGAGGAAACAGTTTTCTCCCTAAGAGAAATGCCTATTTCAAAAGCTAAAAGTGGAAGAGGGATTATGCTTGTTCTGCTTGATCCCAAAGAGAAGAATTGGGAGCAATGGCAGAAGTTACAGAGACATATTTTAACTTGATGTTAAGAAAAAAAAAACGAGAAACAAAAACTTCCTAATAGTTGTTTGAAAGTAGAATGGGCTACTTCCAGAGATAGTAAGTCCACTGTCTTTGAACATCTTCAAGTGGAAGAGGGTGGCCGAATATTTGCTGGAGGTCTTTTTTTCCTTATTAGGATTTTCTCCCAATTACATGTAAGAATAATTTTCAACATTCATTTTTGTAAAATTTTGAGTTTCAAGTTTTTCTCTCTCCCTCCCTCTCTTTCCCCCTCCCCAAGACAGCAAGCAATCTGATATAGATTATACATGTATAATCATGTTAAGCATATTTCCACATTAGTTATGTTGTAAAAGAAAATCACAACAAAAGGGAAAGACCATGAGAAAGAATATAAAAACAAAAAACAAGTGAAAATAGTATGCTTTGATCTGCATTCAGACTCCATAGTTCTTTCTATGGATGTGGCTAGCATTTTCCATCACAAGTCTTTCAGAATTGTTTTGGATAATTTTATTGCTGAGAAGAGCTAAGTCTATCATAGTTGATCATTGCACAATGTTGCCGTTACTGTGTATGATGTTATCCTGGTTCTGCTCACTTCACTCAGCATCAGTTCATATAAGTCTTTCCAGGTTTTTCTGAAATCCACCTACTCATCATTTCTTATCACACAATAGTATTTCATTACATACATATACTACAACTTGTTCAGCCATTCCCTAACTGATGGGTGTGCCCTCAATTTCCAATTCTTTGCCACCACAAAAGAGCTGCTATAAATATTTTTGTAAATGTGGGTCCTTTTCCCATTAAGAGACCTTGGAAATGGGTTCTTGCTCAGGCACAGGTTGGGCCAATCAACCTCTGGGGTCCCTTCTACTTCCAAGACTCTATAATCTATGACCTTCTAATCATTAGTTAAATGGTAATTTTCTTCTATCTTCCTGTTTCTGGACTTTTCTTTAAAATGTGTTACTCTTTATCACCTCCTCCTTCTAGGTCAGAGGTTCTTGCCTTTTTTGTGTGTCATGAATTCCTTTGGGAGTCTGGTGAAGGCTATGGACTCCTCAGAATCATATTTGTTGCCTGGATTCACAATAGAAGGAAATGCTAAATTTTGAGCTCATTGAAAATAAAGATGTGTTTTTTCATATCCAAGTTCACAGAGCCTCTGAAATCTATCCACAGACACTTTGGGGGTTCATGGACCAAACGCTAGGAACCCTTGTTCTAAATACTGCCCCCTTGAAAGACTCATAGTTTTTCATTGTTCTCCTCCTACTCATTTTTAACTTCTGTCTCTTTTGCTGGAAGACATTGTCCTCCTTTTGTCCTTTGGATGTGGGTGTTCTTTAAGGTTCTCTCTGGGATTCTTTTCTATTCCACACTCTACATCCTCTTACTTGATTATCTCAATGTATTCCCATGACATCAACTGTCATCTCTATGTAGGCAACTTCCAGACTTCTAAATCTCTACCAATTAGCCTTGATTTCTCTCCCTAGCTCTCAACTTGCTTCTCCAACTTTTTAGGCAATCACTCTGCCTACAGGAAATAATCAACCCAGGATGGTGTTAATAGCATCTCAAACTACACACATCTAACTAAACCTTTTCTTCCCACTCAACCCCAACTTATTTCACTCCTAAATTTTAGTAGTAAGTATACCACTGCTCTCCCATCAAAATGGCCAGGTGACAAGAAGAGAGAGCATTGGACCTCGAATCGAGAAGAAAGATCTGAGTCCAAATCTAGACTCAGACACTTAACTAGCTATGTAACCCTGGGCAAGTCATTTAACCATTGTCTGCCTCAGTTTCCTTATCTGTAAAATGAGGATAATGATAGCACCTACCTCCCAAAGTTGTTTTAAGGATCAAAAGAAATATTTATAAAACATTTTGCAAAACTCAAAGCACTATATAAATGCTATTATTATTATTAATATTTACTTGTTGAAAATCTTGATATTCTCTTTAGCACTTTCATATCCTTCACCTTGCTTATATATCCATTTAGTTATTGGTTGATACTGCCTCCACAATATATAAGCTCTTCCATCTGTTCCCTCCTTTCACTTCCTGCTGTAATCACCTTGTCTATTACCATCTGCCTGGACTATTTTGATAGTCTCCTAAAAGGTCGTCTAGACTCCATTCTCTGATTCCTTTCAAGCCATCCTTCATCTCACTTTCTCACTAATATTCATTATACACAGACCTAGTCATGTTCTTCTATTTTAATTCAATAAACATTTATTAAGATCTACTATTTATTTGCTGGGCATTGTGTTGGGGATACAAAAATGAGAGTTTCTGCCCTCAAGGAGCTTAAATTCTATTGGGACGGAATGATATGTGTGTAGATAAGTTTATTACTCCAGACTGCACTGTCTTTTAGTATACCCTGCATATACATACAGGACAGGTTCCATGGCTAATATTCCAATCCCCTACTCAAAACTGTAAAGTTGGATCTCCAGAGGGAAGGTGCTATACTTTCCCTCAAAGTTTGAAAGGTAGCGCAGAGGGATTTAGGGTATGTTTTTATAACTCACGAGTCCCCGTTGGTGTTTTCCCTAATGATTATTAGTTGATATCTTTAAAAACAATTGTATTCTATAAATCACCCACACACACACACACCCCCCAAGAAATACAGAGTCTGGAGAGAGTGAGTTCAAGTTTAGAAAGTATATGTGACAAAGGAGTAACACACAGATTTGTGAAGTCTTTTTTCTAGAATCCTCAAGATATTTCCCTTAAGAATGTTGTAGCTTTTCAAATGAGTTGTTATAGAGTCATGAAGCTGCCTCTCCTCAGTGTGTCTAATATATCCTCAGCTCCTGATGAAGAAACTACATCAGCCTATTCCCAGTGGATACTGATCGAATGGGAAATACAAATTCCCCCAACCCTCTGAAGTCCTTCTTTGGTCAAGGAATAGGAAAGAGAGCAAGACCTGAAGCCTAAGCTGAAGCTCTTTTCTTCCCTTCCAAGTGGTTCTTTTTGCAGGGGCTTGGCTTGAGGCCACCAAGGTGTCATATTCTCAAATCCCAATTCCAAACCAGTTATATATGTTTGATTTTTTTTTACAAGCTTCATAGAGCATGACCAAGTCCCATAACCAACTGGACCAGACTTCCAGTTCTGCTAGCTTAAAATCTAGTTAAAATGTCATTACCTGATTCAATGGGAGATGTCCAAGTCTCATTCACACCTTGTTACTAATTTATTCACACCTTAGATTCATTCATTTTACTGTATTCTTCCCTGCTAAGGATCTCAGTATTAAGTGGATTGGGTGGAATTGATTAATTGACTCGAGCCCCATCCCATCCAAAATGAACACAGAGTAATTTTGAAGGACAACAACTGGGGAAATCAGGAAACACCTCCTGAACAGAGCCTTAAAGGGGATCTAGGAGTTCCAAGAGGCAGAGGTCAATTGTCGTCTTACTCTTTCCACATGGGCTACATTCCTGTCAAAGTGGATTACTGGCTTTCTTAAGATTCTTCATGTTCTTTCCTCTCTTCCTTTTCTCACACTGTTTCGTATGCCTAAAATGTCCTCTTTTTCCACCTCTCCCCTGTGAAATCATCCTGTAAATTCAAATCAAAGGTCACCTTTTCTAGGAAGCCTTCATCTCTCAGTTGGTGATAACCTTTCTTCCTCTTATACATTACTGTGTTTTGCATTTATTAGGTATGATTTTTACCACATTTATTTTTGTGTATGTATGCTATTGCCTTCTAGACAGTGAATGGATTAGAATCTTATCTAAACTTCCTATCTCTCCTGGAGCCTAGCATATGTACACCAGTAGTCACTTAATAAATTATTTTTGTTTCCTTATAATAATAGCTAACATTTATATGGCACTTACTATGTGTGAGAAAGTGTACTAAGCACTTTATAATCATTATCCCATTTGGTCCTCACAACAACCCTGGGAAGTAGGTGTCATTGTCATCCCTATTTTACAGATGAGGAAACTGAGGCAGAAAGTGGTCAGGGGACCTGCTCAGGGTCACAGAGCTAGTAAGTTCCAGAGGCTGGATTTGAACTCAAGTCTTCCTGACTTCAGGCCCAGCACTCTTATCCACTGTGCCACCTAACTGCCTTATCCTCTTAGAGTACAAATTCCAGGAAGTAAGGTGGTGAACTGGAGAGAGCTTTGGGCTTGGAGTCTGGAGAATCTTAATTTAAACCTGTTCTCAGTCACTTACTAGCTGTGCGAACCTGAGCAAGTTATAAAACTTGTTATTTTAAGTTATTTATGTCTGCCTCAGTTTTCTCATCTAAAAATGGGGATAATAAGAGCACCTACCTCCCAGGGATGTTGTGAGGATCAAATGAGACAATATTTTAAAGCATTTTATAAACTTTGTTGTTGTTGTTGTTATTGTTTGTCCTTCCTTCTAGAAGAGGACCCTGACATCAGGTAGGTGATACCATAACTTGCAAGTGAATTGGATTTAAGTGAGGGAGGGCTGTGCAAAGTCACCATCTCACTTTTTCCTCCAGAGTCATCTGAGTCCAATGGCAAGATATCGATCAGGGCAACTGGGTTATTCTTATGTGGACAGAACTTTGTCTTATCAATGAATTAATCAACAAAGTTAAAGTACTTTCTATATGCCAGGCCACTGACTCAGTTGGATAAGAAGTCAGAAGATACAAAGCTAAACTTTGTATTTTTCTCACTCACCTGGTAGAGTACCAGGAAATGTTAAATAAATGTGTCGAATTGAAGTGAACAGAAGGTGATTTTTTGGTAATAATGGCCGCAGCTGTGTTTTGCTTCTGGCAACACATCTTGAAGACCTTTTGCCTTCCATCTCAACCTGTCCTGTCCCTGAGTTAGCTTTGTCTCTCAATTTATAGCCTGCCAAGAGAACCTTGGAGTGCCTGCTGCACTCACTGTGGTACTGCTATGTTCAAGGTATCACACCTGTAGCTCTTCTTAGAAAAGTTTCATTTAAAGACAGTGTTCTTTCCATCTGACCCCTTTTCTCATTTTCTCCCTCTTTACTCTTGCACAATAGTTATTTGGATACTTACCTTCCTCTTATTGTATAGAATGAATGGTATCCTTCCTCTCAAAGGCAGTCAGTCAAAAGTGTAAAGTGCATGTTCAGAGTAGAATTTTTGTAGAGCATGAACTTGGTGATTGGGTTGACAAAAGAAGGGCCATCTGCTTTGTAAATGACTTAAGGGTTGGATGGTGAACCCTTTAGTTTGTTCCAGTTTCAGAGTAATAGTGCAATAACTCACATTTGTAGAATTTTTTTTTATAAAACAAGCTACATTTATCATGATAAGTGTCCACATACCATAAGAAGGAAACATATAAAGGATGACAATAGAGCTTAGTTCAAGAAGGGCTTAGAAAAATGATGGATGAGAGGGGGCAGAGCCAAGATGGCAGAGTGAAAGCAATGACTTGCTCGAGCTCTCCCCCAAACCCCTCCAAATACCTGTAAAAAAAATGGCTCTAAACAAATTCTAAAGCAGCAGAATCCACAAAAAGACAGAGTGAAGCCAATTTCCAGCCCAAGACAACCTAGATGGTTGTTCAGAAAGGTATATCATGCCAGGCAGAAAGAGGAGCACAGTTTGACAGAGAACTGAATCGCAGCCAGCTGTGGTAGTTTCCAGACTTCTCAACCCATGAATGCCAAAGACAACTTAGAAGGTCAGTGGGAAAAGTCTATTTCTGCAGGGCTAAGAGAGAAGCAGGTGGCTTTAGCTCCATTCCCCGAGCACAGCCTGGAGAGGGGTCTGCCTCCTGAGCTTCTGGCCCACAGACTGAAGGGGGAATTGAGGGGAAGGAGAGATTGCAGGGATCTCTTTGCCAGTGCTGAGGCAGGAATCTCTTGCTTTGCTCATGCTTGGATCTGGGTCACAGTTCTGGGTGGTGGTCCTGGGGTGAGGAGGAGCGCTGCTGTGGTGAAGCTTGTAGTGGCTGTGGAGATGAAACCCCCTTCATAGTTCCAGAACAGAAAGGAGTGCTTGTGGTCACTAATAGACCACAGCACAGGCCAGGAAAGGAGTAAACACCTCACCCCTTATCATACCACCTTGGAAGAACTGAAAATTTACAGTTGTCTACAAGTATCTCTGAAAACAGCTGTACAAACCCCTGAAGTTTGGGACAGTACATTCTCCACATTGGAAGCAGACTCTTACCTTAACAAAGAGTTTAACACTCAAGTAATTGGCTGGGATCATGAGCAAGCAGAGCAAAAAGAGTCAGACTATATTATCTTACTTTGGTGAAAAGAAGATCAAAACATACAACCAGAAGAAGACAACAAAGTCAAAGCTCCTACATCCAAAGCCTCCAAGAAAAATATGAATCAGTCCCAGGCCTTGGAAGAGCTCAAAAGGGATTTTGAGAAGCAAGTAAGAGAAGTAGAGGAAAAACTGGGAAGAGAAATGAGAGTGATGCAAGAAAATCATGAAAAACAAGTCAACAGCTTGCTAAAGGAGACCCAAAAAATACTGAAGAAAATAACCTTAAAAAATAGCCTAACCCAAATGGCAAAAGAGGTCCAAAAAGCCAATGAGGAGAAGAATGCCCTAAAAAGAAAAATTGGCCAAATGGAAAAGGAAGTCCAAAAGATTACTGAAGAAAATACTTCCTTAAAAATTAGAATAGAGCAATTGAAGCTAGTGACTTTATGAGAAATCAAGACACTGTAAAACAAATCCAAAAGAATGAAAAATAGAAGAAATGTGAAATATCTTATTGGAAAAACAACTGACCTGGAAAATAGATCCAGGAGAGAGAATTTAAAAATTATTGGACTATCTGAAAGCCATGATCAAAAAAAGAGCCTAGACATCATCTTTCAAGAAATTATCAAGGAAAACTGCCCTGATATTTTAGAACCAGAGGGCAAAATAGAAATTGAAAGAATCCACAGATCTCTTCCTGAAAGAGATCCCCAAAGGAAAACTCTTAGGAATGTTGTAGCCAAATTCCAGAGTTCCCAGGTCAAGGAGAAAATATTTCAAGAAACAATTCAAGTATTGTGGAAGCAAAATCAGGATAACACAGGATTTAGCAGCTTCTGCATTAAGGGACCACAGGGCTTAGAATATGATATTCCAGAGGGCAAAGGAGATAGGATTACAACCAAGAATCACCTACCCAGCAAAACTGAGTATAATCCTTCAGGGTAAAAATTGTCATTCAGTGAAATAGAGGACTTTCAAGCATTCTTGATGAAAAGACCAGAGCTGAATAGAAAAATTGACTTTCAAATACAAGACTCAACTGGAACATGAAGAGATAAACAGGAAAGAAAAATCATAAGAGACTTATTAAGATTGAACTGTTTACATTCCTGCATGGAAAGATGATATTTATAACTCATGAGACCTTTGTCAGTATTAGGGTAGTTGGAGGGAAAAAATTATATGTATGTATATATATACATACATACATACATACATACATATAGATAGATAGATAGATAGATAGATAGATAGATAGATAGATAGATAGATAGATAGATAGATAGATAGATGGCACAGGGTGAGTTGAAGATGGAGGGGTGATATCAGGAGAATAAAATTAAGGGATAAGAGAGGATTATACTCGGAGAAGAAGAAAGGGAGAGGTAGAATGGGGTAAATTATCTCACAAAGGAAAAACAGAAAATAAAAGTCTCTTACAGTGGAGGGGAAACGGGGCAAGGTAAGAGGGAATGAGTGAATCTTATTCTCATAAGATTTGGCTTAAGGAGGGAATAACATACACATTCAATTGGGTATGGAAATCTGTTTTACCCTACAGGAAAATAGGGGGAGGGGACAAGACAGCAGGGGGATGATAGAGAGGAGGGCAGACTGGGAAAGGGGGTAATCAGAAGTAAATACTTCTGCGGAGGGACAGGGTCAAAAGAAAGAATAGAATAAATTGGAGGGCAGGATAGGATTAAGGGAAATAGAGTTAGTTTTTCACAACATGTCTACTATGGAAGTGTTTTGCATAACTGTACATGTATAACCTATATTGAGTTGCTTACCTTTTCAATGAGGGTGGGTGGGGAGGGAGGAAGGGAGAAAATTTGAAAGCTAAAGTTTTAAAAATATATATTTAAAAAAAGTTTTCACATGCAACTGGGAAATAAGAAATACAGGAAATGGGGTACAGAAGTCTATCCTGCCCTACAGGAAAATAGAAGGGAAGGGGATAAAGAGAAGGGGGGGAGAGACAGAAGAGAGGTCAGACTAGGGGAAGGGGTATTCAGAATTCATGCCATCTTGGGTTGGGGGGAGGGGCAAGATGAGGTGAAAATTTGGAAATCAAAATCTTGTGGAAGTAAATGTTGAAAACTAAAAATAAATAAATTTATATTAAAAAATAATGGATGAGAGCTCCCTAACAAGTTGTTAAGGAAATACAGAATACAGTCATGTACTGTCATTAAGTTGACATTCAGGATCATATTTAAGTGGGAAATTTACCAATTAGAAAAATACAGGAATGGGATTGATTGCTTTGGTAAGTAGCATGTTTCTTGTCACTGAATATATTCAAACAAAAGGATATGGGGAGAATTCCTTCATGATGTAAGAAATTACACTAGAATAATCAATCAGAAACTATTTATGAAATGGTTATTGTGCAACTGGCACCAGGTTAAGCAATGTGGTTATAAACAAACAAGCAAAAATAGTTCCTTCTTTCAGGTAGTTTAAATTCTATTGAGTGGGTAGGTGGATGGTAGGCAGATATATAAATATAGAATCTATACATAATAAATACAAGGTGATGGGAGAATGGGTATTAATAATTGGGGGAATTAGCAAAGGTTTTTTGAAAGAAAGAACCTTGAGTAGAGCTAGGTGTTCCAAGAGGCAAGAATGAAGAGCGAGGGTGTTCTGGGCATGGATGACAACTTGTACAAAGGAATGGATATAAGAGAGGGAATATTATGTGTAGGGAGCAGCAAATAGGCCAGTTTGCCTGAAGCATAGAATGTGTCAGAGGAATGATGTGTAATCATCCTGGAAAGATGGGCAGCAGCCAAATTGGAAGCGGCACTAAGTGCCAATCAAAGGAATTTGTATTTATTCTAAAGGCAAAGGGGAGCGAGCCTCTGAGGCCTATTGAGTAGGAAAGCAACATTCTCGGGGATGCTTTGGGAATAACAAATTGGCTGCTGGGTGGAGGATGGATTGGAGAGAGAAGAGGCTGAGTACAGGGATACCCAGTTAGAAAGCTATTATAGCAGTCTGGTATAAAGGTAATAAAAGCCCAAATTAGGGTGGTAGTGGTATAAGTAAAGAAAAGGGAACAAAAATGAGAGTTGTGAAGGTAGAATCAATCATATTTGGTGACTAAGTGGGTAGATGGGGGTGGACAGTGTGGGGAATGAGAATGAAATATCCTGGATGACTCTTAGATTAAAAAACTCGGTAATTGGAAGAATGGAGATTCACTCCCTGGCAAGTTAGGAGGAGGGGTGAGTTTAGGGGGAAAGGTAATAGACTCTGTTTTAGACAGATTGATAATGATCTCTAAGGTACTTATCAACTTTAAGAGGTTTTATTTCAATGATTTATTTATCTGTAACACATATGTATAGTGGGAATAAGAGACAATTTGGGGAGGGTGTATGTGTGTTAGATATATAATGCACTGAGATGACAGGAAGGAAAGCACATATATTTAGCAGGGAGGTCGTTGGATAGGGGTTGGGATTGGGATGGGGACTGGGCCTATAATTTCATTGGTATAAGGAACTCCAAGTGAAGAATTACTTTTATCAATGCATGTTAGAACTTTCTCTTCTGCTAGTGGTCTTAGACAGTTGCCTAAGACCCTTAGAGGTTAAGTGACTCTCTTAGGGTCACACACCCAGATCATTCTCCTTCCTTTCTCAAGTAGTTCAGCACCTAGCTCACCATTTTCCTGTTATCCCCAACTCCAGCCTTTATATTAGGGGACTTGACTGCTCATGGAGATGCTCCTTCAAACTACAAGGACACTGTCAAGGTCTCTTTCAAGAACTTTGGAATTGATTATGTGACATGGGAGACACTGGCACAGGGCCGCTCCGCATGGCATGCCCACACCAGAGAAGGTGTTGTCCTCTGTGAGCAAAACAGAATTGAAGCAGCTCAAAGGAAACACAGGATGCTCCTATTTAGAGAAACCACCCCAAGTGTTCACAGGGACTATTTGTGCCCGACCTGTGGTAGAGCATTCCAAGCTTGTATTGGTCTGATCAGCCACAGTCGAACACTCTGTAACTTGACTCTAGCATAGTGATGTCATTCAAGTATGAAGGATAACAACCAAGCAAACTACATATAGGGATGGTCACATTTGAGATCTTGCCCGATTAGAAACTCTGACGCATTTACCGTATCTGATCACAACCTTTTATTGTTCCATTTCTTCCTATCCTTCACTCTTCCTATGCTTGTCCTTCATACCTCATTGAGACCTCCATTCCCTCTACCACTAATTCCTTTCTCAGGCTACTATCTCTACTCTGACTTCATTCACCCCCGTCTCTAACCTCTACTCAACAGTTAGCTATTTCAACTCTATACTGCCCTCTGATCTCTGGGATTGCTTTGCTCTCTTGCCCCTCTGCAGCTCTTTTCTTGCCAAACCTCGGCCCTGGATTATTTCCACTGGCTACCTACTCCATGCCTATTTATCAGCCGCTGAATGAAGCTGGAGGAAATCCCACAACTTTTCTGTCTGGATGAATTTATGTCATACAACCTCAACTAGACCCTCACTGCAGCAAGAAAGCCCTTTTATTCCTCCCTAATTGATTTCCTATCCCATTCACCATGCAAGGTATTCCAAACCATCTCTCTTCCTTTCTCAAGTCTCGCCCTCTACCACTTCCTCCTCTCCCTTCCCTCTCAGCTGAAGACTTTGCCTATTACTTTGCTCAAAAATGAGGTGTTTTGATGTGAATTCCCACTGTCAAAACTCCTTAACATCATCTCTCATTCTCTTTTCTTTTCTCCAAGTTCCTGACAAAAAAGTGGTCATTCTTCTTGCCAAGGCCAACCCTCCTCCATGTACACTTGATCATTTCCCTCTTTCTTTTACATCGGATTGCTTCCACAGTGATCACCTCTTTATAACTCTTCAGCCTCTCCCTACCAACTAGTCCCTTCCCTACTGCCTTCAAACATGTCCAAGTCTGCCTTATACTTTAAAAAAATCTTCATTAGGCCCCACCATCCCCTCAAAGTTTGTCCTATATTTATCTTCTATTTCTCAGCCAAATTCCTTGAAAAAGTTGTCTATCCTTATTGCCTCTATTTCTTCTCCTCTCACTCCTTCCTCAATCCTTTATAATCTTGCTTTATTCCTAATCACTCAATTTAAACTGTTCACTCTAAAGTTACCAATTTATTTTTAATGAACACTCATCCTTCTTGTCCAATCTGCTGCATTCGACACTGTTGACCACCCAGGCCTCTTGGATATTCCTTCTTCCCTGGGTTTTTGTGGCATTACTCTCTTCTGCTTTCCTCTTACCTATCTGACTGGTCCTCAGTCTCTTTTGATGGCTCATCATTCATATCATGCCCCCTAACTTTGGGTTTTCCCCAAGATTTTGTCCTTTAACCTCTTCTTTAGTTAAGTGACACAGTGGATAGAGTGCCAAGCTTGGAATCAGGAAGACTTCTCTTTCTGAATTCAAATCCGGTCTCAGACACTTGCTAGCTGTGTGACCCTGGGTAAATCACTTAACCTCATTTGCCTCAGTTTCCTCATCTGTCAAATGAGCTGGAGAAGGAAATGATAAACCATTCTAGGATCTTTGCCAAGAAAACCTCAAATGGGGTCACGAAGAGTCAGACACAATTGAAACAATTGAGCAACACCACCATCTTCTTCTGTCCCCCTATTCTCATAGTAACCTCATTGGTTCATATGAGTTTAATTATTATCTCCATGCAGATGACTCCAGATCTATATATCTGTCTCGTCTTCCCACCCCCCCAGCTTTAGTTTTTTATCACTAATTATCTATTGGGCATGTCAAACGATGTTTAGAGACATTTTAAACTCAATGTAGCTAAAACTAAAACATCTGAAATATCATCTTTCCTTCTAAACTCTCCCCTCTTCTAAACTTCCTTATTTCTGTTGAGGTCATCACCATCTTCCAGTGTCTTGGGTTCATAATCTCGGCGTTGCTGTCAACACTTCACTCAGCCTCACACCATCTATCCAATCCGTTGTCAAATCTTGTCATTCCTACCTTCATAACTTGCCTCATATAAAGTGGTAAACTACTAAATGTTGAACACCTCGCTCTTCGGGGTGGGGGGGAGAGTGTTCCAGTTTAGTCCATGTTATTCCCATTTTCTCCATCATTTTCTTAAGTCTTGGTAATAAATAAAACAACAAATCAAGCTCTTATTTGTAATGTTTGCTGATTTCTAATGTGTAACTGCACGCACTGAAAACGAAACATCAGGCTTTATTGAGGGGAGGTTCAGTCTGGCTCTAGTGTACTACTGCTCGCATCTGACTCCTTTTCTCTACTTACAAGGTTACCACCTTAGTTTAAACTCTCATCACGTTTCTCCTAAATTATTGTAATATCCTCCTAATTTGTCTCTCTGCTTCAAGTCTCTTACCTCCGTTATATACACTTCTGTCAAAGTGATCATCCTTAAGTGCAGATATGATCATTCAAATCTCCTTCTCCACCAACCCTAGTGGCTTCCTGTTACCTCTAAAAAGAAAATATAAACTCCTCTGTTTAGCCTTTAAATCCCTAAATAATAGACCTCAAAGTCCTCCTTCCATACTCACTGGATATTCTTCCCCCACCTGCACCCTATGGTGCAGTCAAACTGGCCTTCTCTCTGTTTGTCATGCAAGGTGCTCTATCTCCTGTCTCTGGGCTCTTGCACTGAAGAACACTCCCTTCTTACCTCCCCTTCGTAGGATCCCTCTCTTCCTTTAAGAAGCAGGTCAGGCCCCATCTTCTGCACAAATCCTTTCCTGATCATTCATCCCCCCAAGTACTAGTGCTCTTCCTCCCAAACTAATTTGTACTTAACCATGTACTTTATATATACAAACACACATTTATGCTGTGTATATTTTAAATGCACTTGTCTCCACCATTAGAATATAAATTTGTCATAATTAGGGATCTTTTTTTGTACTTGTATTCCTAGCACCTAGAACTGCGCTTGAAAAATAATAGGCATTTCAGAAGTACCTGATTGATTAATGTCTCTGAGGCAGGACTCGAATCCAGGTCTTCCTGGATCCCGAGGTCAGCTCTCATCCTAGTGTTGGTATGATAAGAAGGAAGGAAGGAAGGAAGGAAGGAAGGAAGGAAGGAAGGAAGGAAGGAAGGAAGGAAGGAAGGAAGGAAGGAAGGAAGGAAAAAAAGGAAGGAAAGAAACAAGCATTTATCAATCACTGTTCTAAGCACTTTACAAATAATTTCATTTGATCCTCACAACACTGGAAGGTAGGTACTCTTATTATCCCCATTTTACAGTTGAGGAAACTGAGGTTGACAAGAATTAAGTGACTCACTCAAAAATGCAAGCTAGTACGTGTCTGAGGCTGAATTTGAATTCAAATCTTGTTGATTCCTGGTGATCTATCCTCTGTGCCATCTAGTCAACTCTAAGGGGAAGAGCAGGCAGATTTTTCAGGAATGTTATTGATAAGAACAGAAGCTGGAGCAGCACAGAAGATGGCAGTGAGCAGTGAGATGGATGTGTCTTTTTCTACCCGCACCCTCTCCAAAAGGTTGTTTTTGTTAGGCTTCTGGTGAGCAGCTTGCTCTTAAAGGGTTTTAATTTTCACAGGAAGGAATAAGTTATTTCTTTAAACTCCTCCTCATATGCTTAGATCTTGCTCCCTAGACATTTTATTACCTTTTATCTATATCCTCCAAGGTTTTACTTCCATTCATTGCTTTAAGGTGCCCCTCCTCATTAATACTTGTGCAATCTACTCTTAGGAGGGAAGGAGGTCAGTTCAGTCAATACACCAAGTTTGGGAGTTGGTACAGACTAGGACCTGAGTTCACATTGTTCCGAGCTTGGAGTATGCATCAAAATGAGTAAAGTCCATAGTCTGTCTAGTGCACAGGGGAAGATTGAGTTGGGATGAGATTGGGGTGGGGGGTGGTTTAGGATGAGGTACAGATCTGACATATGACAGGATAAGGAGATGACAGAATGAACAGAGTAGCCGTGACAGGGTTTAGATGGGCAAGATTTAGCTGTATTTGCTATGTTTCCATTGCATGCATTGGCCTTGGAATCACAGGGCACTGTTTCAATATGCAAATCATGATCCAATTAATCTAACAAGTATTTACTGAGTGCCTGCTAGTTCCTCAGATGTCTGTTCTTGATTTTATTTTATTTTTTTTGTCTTTTAAAAAAATGGACAGGTGGAGGGAATAAGCATTTATATAGCACCAATCGTGTGTCAGGCACTGAGCTAAGTACTTTTTAAATATTGTCTCATTTGATAGTTCAGCTAATTAGGGAATAACAGTTGTCAAGATGAATGTGGTACATTCAAAAGGTCAATAAATTGACCAGGATGGGAAAGAAATTTCTAGGAAAAATTTCCCCCATCCAATAGCAAATGTCTCCAAGAAAAATCTTTGTCCCCCAAATAAAAATCTCAATACCTTTAATTAAATTGGTCTGTATGACTTTGGTTGTTTTGCTATTATGCAAGGGGAGGTAATGATGTCTGTAATGATAGGATCCAGAACCAAGCTGGGCTTTGCAGATTAAAAGCAATGGTTTGAACTGCTCACAGGGTGAATGGGAAGTCAGAACAGATTGCAAAGAACAAGTGTCATCCAGTTCATTTAGTTTAATTAAATGAATATTCATTAAGGATTTATTATGTGCAAGAAAACATGCTTGGCATCATGTAGGATGCAAATATGAATAAGGCTGATTCTGCCCTCAAGGAGCTTACAGTTCAGTAGGGAAGAGAGGGTTCCTGCCACTCTATATATATCAGCCCCAGAGAAGATAGGACATTAATTTCATACCATCTCAAGAGGCTTAAGTGTTACTGTATACATTCAAGAACAGTGAGGTCCACTTGGAAAAAGTTGTGCATTCAAATTCCTGGCTCTGTCAAAGACTACATACAATTCAATTTGATAAATGTTTATTAAGCACCTACTGTGCTAAGTGCTGGGATACAAAGAAAAACAAAAGCTGGTCTCTGTCCTCAAGGAGCTTACAGTCTAATGGGGGAGACAACATGCAAACAACTAGGTATAAGCAAGCTAAATATAATACATTGGAAATAATCACCATAGGGAAGGCACTAGAATTAAGGACAACTGGGAAAGACTCCCTTTAGAAGTTGGGATGTTAGTTGGGACTTGAAGGAAATCAGGCAAGTCAGGAGGGGAATATGAGGGGGGAAAGCATTCCAGACCTAGGGGGAAAGACTGAGAAAATGTAGACAATAGGGAGATAGAGCGTCTTGTTGGAGAAACAGCAAAAAGAGAGTGTTGCTGGATAACAGAATACATGGCAGTGGGTAGGTGTCAGAAGACTAGAAAAATGGGTCAGGGATGGTTATAAAGGGCTTTGAGTGTCAAATAGAGGATTTATATTTGACCCTGAGGGAGATATGAAGCCATGGGAGTTTACTGAGTGGGGGAGGTGATATGGTCAGATTTTGACTTTAGGAAAATTACTTTGGCCACTGAATGGAGGGTGGATTGGAGTGAGGAGAGATCTGTGGCAGGTAGACCACTGAGCAAGCCATTTCAATAGTTCTGGAGAGGTGATGGGCACCTGCACCTGGGTGGTAGCAGTGTTAGAGGACTGAAGGATAAATTTGACAGATGTTCAAAGGGGACATTTGACAGGTCTTGGCAAGAAATTGGGATGTGGGCAGGTAAGACACAGTAAGGAGTTGAGGACGACACCTAGGTTTTGAGCCTGAGGGACGGGGGGGACTAAAAGGGAAGGTAGCAGGTGAGGAGGGTTGAGGGGAAATGATAAAGAGCTGTTTTGGACATGTTGAGTTTAAGATGGAAATGCAGGCATCATTTGGCTAGCTTGGTTTAGTAACAGGGCTGCATTTTACCATGTCAACATTCACTAAGCTTGTTTTTCCTCCTTTTTGTGTATACCTTATTTGTGTAGGAGAGAGAAGAGCCTCATTCCAGGCACTTTCCATATGTGCCTTTCGAAGAACACCTGTGTCTGGCTAGAGCACAGAAATCACCCAGCTGCTGCCCCCAACCTGAGGAAGCTCTATTAGCTGCCACCCACCTCCACCCCCTCTATCACCAAAGCCTTCTGCTCTGCCATTATCTTCTCGTCTCTGCCTGGACTGGGTTTGGAACAAATCACTTACGAACTGAGATATAATTGTTATTAAGATGCTGGCAATTAGAAGAGGGGGAGGAGGGCAGCTTGTACTGTCTTTGTGCTTTTACTTAGCCTTTCTGGATAGGGGGATATGGGATGACAATGGGATGAAAAAAGAGGCTGCTGACAGCGAATAGCCTTACTTTGCTCTCTAATCATGTAATTGGAGAGTCATAGGCACGATGGGCATCAACTCCAAAGAAACAAATCCAATCATGTGACTTTTTTAAAAATTTCTTGAGTTTTATGTGACATGTACTGTCTTCTCTTTACTGTCCCAACTTATATACAAAGAAATAAACATAAGGGAAGGGAATAACAATTATGTAATGCCTACTACATGCCAGACACTGTGCTAAGCACTTTTAAAAAATTATCTCATTTAGTCCTCACAACAAGTCTGTGAAGTGGGTGCTATTATAATTCTTGTTTCACAGTTGAGAAAATTAAGGCAATCAGAGGTCAAATGACTTGCCCAGGGTTACAAAGCCTGAGGTGGAATTCAAACTCAGGTCTCCCTTAGTCCCAGTCCAATACTCGTTCCACTGCATCTGCTACCTACCTGCCATAATACCAGGTTTATCAGAAGATCTTTTTTTCAGACCTAGATAATTCTCTGACTTACTGCCCTACATTGTTGTTAAGTCATTTTTCAGTCATGGCCTACTCTTTGTGACTTCATTTGGGGTTTTCTTGGCAAAAATACTGGAGGGGTTTGCCATTTCTTTCTCCAGTTCATTGTACAGGTGAGACAGATAGGGTTAAGTGACTTGCCTGGGGTCATACAGCTAGGATGTGTCTGAGGCCAGATTTGAACTCAGAAAGAGTCTTCCTGACTCCAGGCCCAGTATTCTATCTACTCTGCTACCCATCTGCCCCCCTTGCCTGATAGCTCAAGACGAAAGACCATGACAAGCATGATAGTTGGAATTTTCAGCTTCATTTACCCATATCTATACTTCCTGCCCTTGGAGTAGTATAATTGTGACCATGAGGTAATTGCTCAGGTGAGGTGGATGGAGGCCAGTGGTGGATACTAATTTCTTCATGCCTGCACCATACTTCCACCCAAACCTGACCCATGTTGTGGTCATGTTCCAGTAGTCGGAGTCATAGCTAAAAAATGTTGGAGTAGCAGAGGAGATAAAAAATTTGCTGACTGAGCCCATAACAGATTCATGTTACCTAACCTCACCTAGACCCTCACCACGACACAGCAGTCCTTCAATTTATATCTTATTGGCCCCAACTTCAGTGACCACAGCAAACTTTGCTGCTGATGTTACTGACAAGACACAGGTGACTGGACAAGAGCTCCTTCAGATCTCTTGCTACACACCTCCAAGGCTTTCTGTCTTTCCATAATGTTCCCTCCATCTCTTCTGTTTCGGAAGAGGAACTAGCCCTCCCTTTTGCCAAGCTATGCCCTTGATCCCATGCCCTTTCTTTTCTTTTTAGAGCTCTCCTTTTCAATTATCCCCTCTGCAAAGGAATGCATTTATTTCGCCTACCTGGATGTTTACCCTCTGCCTACAAACATGCTCAGTTTGAAAACAATACAATATTTTTCTGTGATTTGCTCTCCCTTCAAGCCATTGTCCTATCCTTCTCCTCTTCATTCCAATTGTTAGAAAACAGTAGTGTGTTCTTGCTTTCTCCACTTCCTCCCCGTCCATACCCTGCTCAAGTCTCTGCTCTCTGGTTTCTCTTCTCACCACTGATTGAAACTTCCTTCCAAAGTTACTAATGACCTACTTGTTGTCAAATCCAATGACCTTTTTTTCAATCCTCATTCTATTTGTCCTCTCTGCAGCATGTGACAATGTTGACTAGTCCCTTCTTGAGACAGACAGATAAGAGTGTTTATTAGCATAGGTAATGTGCCTAGAACTATGCAAAGAGCAGAGAATACAAATGCAAACAGTAAGCAAGCCATTCCCTGCCCTCAAAGAGCTTACATGCTAATGGGGGAAGACAATACATAGCAGGGAATTGGAGGGGTGCCAAGCAAAGCCCAGAATGAGTCCAGGGAGCAATGGGCTGGTTTTTACCAAGTATGGCTGTCATAGATGATTCTTCAAATGGAGGCTTGGGGTCTAATTCACCAATCAGAGGAGGAGATTGGAGGAGGGAAATGAAGGGCTGGGGTGCTAATTAATTAGGATGATGTCAATAATCCAGGAAAGAGGCAATGAGGACCTGAATGAAGTAGAGTGGTTGCTATGTGAATGAAAAAAAAGGGGACAGATGTGAGAATTATTTGTGTAGGTAGAGTTGACAAGATTTGGAAACTGGTGGGATGACAGAGAAGGAGGACTTTGAGATTGTGAATCTGGTAGATAGTGGGGGCCTCATCACAAATAGGAATGCTAGAAAGGGGTGGATTTTGGAGTGAAAATAATGATTTCCATTTTGGATGTACTGAAATTGAATTGCCTATGGACAGCCAGCTACAGATGTCAGTCTGACGATTGGTAATGTTCAATTGGCCTCAGGTGATAGATGAGCACGGAAATAATATTCATAGAGAGATCATAGATAAATTCATGAAAGCTGATGAGATCAACAAGAGAGAGTACAGAGAGAGAGAAGAAAAGAAGACTCAGGAACATTCCTGGTATACATCCAGTGGAGGGGGAAAGACATGAATGGGGATCCAGGAAAGTAGACTGAAGGAATCATTCAGACAGATAGGAGGAAAAACAAGAGGGGGCACTTTGTAAATATTATCTGCCCTGATCCTCACAACACCTTTGTGAGGTAGGTGCTATTATTATTCCCATTTTACAGTTGAGTAAACTGAGGTAAGCAGACATCAAGTGAGTTGCTCAGGGTCACATTGCTAGGAAATATCTCAGGCTAGATTTGAGTTTGACTCCAAATGCACATTACCTAGTTGCCTCTAGTAACTTTCTCCCCCTCAAAATTCCTTGTGTTTGCATTTTATCTATTCATATTTGCATGTGTCATCTTTCCCATGAAAGTGGAACTCTTTGAAAACAGGGGCTCTTTCCTTTTGGCCTTTGTACCTTCAATGCCTTAAACGATGCTCAGGGGAATTTCTTAGTCAATGCTTGGTGATTGATTGATTTTGCCTGTGGAACTTTTGTAGTCTACAGAGATACCCTAAATGGTTACTCTGGGCTGGACTGCCAGCATCCATGGAGTCCCTAGTCCTGGGATCTCCCTCAGCTCCAGGGTTTGTTCTTTCTCATTTGTATCTTTTCTTCTCCTGCCTTCCTAGTGGGCTGATAATTTCTGTCCCTTACTTCCTTTTTGTGGGGGTTCCTTGTGTTTTCTTTTCTTTTCTTTTCTTTTCTTTTCTTTTCTTTTCTTTTCTTTTCTTTTCTTTTCTTTTCTTTTCTTTTCTTTTCTTTTCTTTTCTTTTCCTTTCCTTTCCTTTCCTTTCCTCCTTCCTCTCCTCCTTCCTCTCCTTCTTCCTTTCTTTCTTTCCTTCTTTCCTTCTTTCTTTCCTTCTTCCTTCCTTCCTTCCTTCCTTTCTTTCTTTCTTTCTTTCTTTCTTTCTTTCTTTCTTTCTTTCTTTCTTTCTTTCTTTCTTTCTTTCTTTCTTTCTCTCTCTCTCTCTCTCCTTCCTTCCTTCCTTCCTTCCTTCCTTCCTTCCTTCCTTCCTTCCTTCCTTCGTTCCTTTCTTTCATTCTTTCCTTTTCTTTCTCTCCTTTCTTCTCTCTTCTCTTTCTGAAATCAGTTTCTCAGAAAGCTTCAATTCCTCTTACAGTTTTACATCTCACTCCTAATGCTATCAGTTAGGACTCTCAGTCTCCTGGAAGGAATAACCATACTACTTGGTCTCAGAAGGACCAGCTACAGGTCGTCATCTGGCACTTTTCCCCCCTTCTTAGCATAGAAATAACAGGTTCATAAATTTAGAGCCAGAAGAGACCTTAGAAGCCATCTCATTTTATAGAGGAGCAAACTGAGGCCTAGACTCATCTTCCTGAGTTCAAATATGGCCTCAGATGTATGACCCTGGGCAAGTCATTTAACTCTGCCTCAATTTCTTCATCTGTAAAATGAGCTGGAGAAAGAAATGGCAAACCACTCCAATATCTTTGCTAAGAAAACCCCAAATGGGGACACGATGAGTCAAACATGACTGAAAATGACTAAGCGACAAAAAAATGAGGCTTAGAGAGGTTTAGTGACTTGCATTGGTAGTCACAGAAATGATAGAGTTAGATTTGGACCCAGGATTTTTTACTTCAAATCCGTTCATTCTATGCACTAAGTTTCTTTTTTAACTTTGGTAAATTTTTTATTCTTAAAAATAACTTCATTGGTATCTTTTTAAAATCATCATAGTTCCCCCAGAATTCTTCCTCATTTTTCCCCTTCTAGAGAGCTATCCCATATGACAAATAGTATTTTTAAGACAAAAAAAGGAGAAAAAAAGTCAGCATGACTGACTACTACATTGAAGAAGTCTAAAAATATTTGCAATGTACAACACTTAGCACTTTTTATGTCATGGACACCATTAGCAGTCTGTTGAAGCTATGATTCTTTTCAGAATAGTTTTGAAATGCATAACATGAAATACATGATTGGTGAAATACATGGTGATTATATTGAAATATAATTCTCTCTCTCTCTCTCTCTCTCTCTCTCTCTCTCTCTCTCTCTCTCTCTCTCTCTCTCTCTCTCTCTCTCTCTCTCTCTCTCATAAATCCAAGATCATGCATCCCAAGTGAAGAGTCCCTAAGAACCTTTGCTGCCTGCCAATAATATTTCAACAACTCAATTACGTCTAATTCCTCACTATCCTACAAGATGATATATGTCCTCTGATCTACTTTTTTTTTTTTTGCTTTTTTCCCCTTTTGGTCACATATGGTATCCTGTGCCCCTTAAGATGCCAGGATGTCCAAATCAAGTATATAATTACGTGGGGACGTGATTACCTGTTATTAACTCAAACAGAAGAAAGATCACTTTTCTGTTCTCTTTGAAACCTGATGATGGTGTGTGTGTATATGGCACAGGGCTTCTCTCAGAAGTTATTCCTGCTTGTACCATAATTCTGCTTCTGACCTAAGAAATTGGACCACTGTTCTTACACTGCTGAAGGCTTATTCTTATTGGACTATGCAAGCCTAGCATATGGCTAATTACCATTTACACCTTCTAAGTGCTCTAACAACCCACAAAAGGCTGTTTTGTCTCTCTGGTTTACTGTTTGGTGTACTTTTTGCAGACAAAGCAGTAAACAATTTCTTTGGAGATACTTTTTAATTTTAAATGATGATGGAGGATGATGATTTTCTGACTAGGTTGTTAATGATGTATTCATAGTCTGGCCAGTTAAATGACTCTGCTTCTAATGATGAGTCACTTTCAGCTTGTAATGTGCATATAGCCAACTTGTTTTTTTTTTCTTTTCAGTTTTCCATCTCCTAATAATTTTTCTCCCATTTGTGAAAAGAGTAGCTGTGGTGAGTCTGAAACATTGGTGTCATCCTCAACTCCTTATTATTCTCCCCTTACATTTTTAATTAGTTACCAAGCCTGTTGATTCTACCCTCACATCTCTTGTATCCCTTCACTCCCCTTATCCCTTATCCACCATAGAAAACCCTCATCCCTTCTCCCCCAGCTATTGAAGTGGATGATTCTGGTGGGTTTGATGAGGGTGGTAGAGAAAGAATCATAAAAATCTTTGATTTCAATGGGACCCCAGAGGCCAATTTAATGATTAATTCCTTGGCCATTAAGTTGATAAAACTACAAAATGGCCCCAAGTAGCATGTACCTCTCTTCCACTAATAAGTGATGGTTATGATGACTTTAGAATTATTTGCATTGCTAAAAAGAATCTAGAACAGACACATTTGGTTCTATGGCCCTTTCATTTTATAGGTGAGGAAACTAAGCTCCAGAGAGGATGTGACTTGTCCAAGGTCAAGATGGCAAGTGGCAGAGCTGGGATTTTAATCCATATCTTCTGACTTCAAATCCACCAGTCTTTCTTCTGAGCCACCCTGCTCCTCCCCCCCCCCCCCCCCCCGACAATGAATAGTGGGAAAGGAAGCAGATAATTCTAAGAATCAGGCAGGTTTCAGACCATCTAACATCTGACTGACAGAGTCTAAGAGGACCTGACCCATGTGCATATTGACTTTCTTTCTGTAAACAAAACCAGAGGACATAAATAAGTTCCAGCTAAATGAAAATATAGTCCACAGTTTCTCCTTGGAAAAGCAAATAAGGGAATTGGTAGACTTGCAACCATCATATACCCAAAGTGAACAAGAAACATCATTTCATGGGATATTTGGTTATCTTGCTCAGAAGTGCTCATGGGGAGTATATATAGCAAAAATATATGATAAACACAATTGTTACTAATGTTATAGAGAAATTTTACAAAGGATTGGACATGATCCTCCAAACCAAGTTAAGACATGCCTTAATGAGTGACTTTATGATGAAGGTAGTAATAATGGGGGACTGAGAAATAATTTACCAGAAAAGATGGCCCAAGTTTGAGAAATGAAAGGATCCAAACACTTTTTGAATTTCATAACCCTCAAACCTGCATATTACCGGCATATAATGAAAAATTTCTTCCAGAGAAAGAACCATAAAATGCTGAATATATACATGTAAGAAAAGATATAAAATATGTCTTAGACAGAAAATGATTGGTTGTAAATGTGACAGTCCTTTCATAATCAATCAAATCATCAACTGGTGAGAACAAAGGTTTAAATCAATATGAAATTAGAAAAAAAGAAAAAAATGAGATTACATAGTATTCTCTTATAACAGCTCCATCCTCATACATAAAAGTAAAGGCACTGATTATGATTTGTGAGAAATACATATTTCTCTCTGATATTTAATAAGTAATTATTATATTAGAACCAAGGTTTTTTCCCTTTTCTACTTCTTCATCCAGAAATAAGCCAGTGTAGGAAATCTCTCTTAGAGATCTAATCAGACAGTAAAAGAAATTCTAAGTTTGGGCTAGTGGTTATATTCCTGCTCATTGTATTTGCAGACGCACTCTTTCTGTCTTAACAAGTGATTGCTGTCCCTATTAACCAAGATTTGGGCGACACAGGTCGTGTACCACAAGATCCTCATTTTAATATATAGCCCACCTCCCATCATAATGCTTGCTCTCTTGTTGACCAATCAGAGCTGATTTTCACCCTCAGGTGAAACCCTTTTTCAAAAGACTTTACAAATACCAAAAGTTCAAGGGGTTCACTTTCTTTTTCTACCAAAGAGACAATGAACCTATTTTGTTGACTGCTTTCTAGCTGAAATCAACAAAACTAATTTTAATTTACCCAGAAATTCCGTCTCTTGGAACTTTTCAATCAGCACAGATTACCACCATTTCTGACAGAAATTTAATTGATATAAAATAGTCATCATAATGAGAAAGCCAAAAGAGGCCAGAGACTGCCTTAGCCACAAAAAAACTAAAGGCAAGGTGATCAAGGTCAGTACTTATATGGAGTACAAATTCATTTGGAAAATATTATAGAGGAGAATGACTGGAGATTGTGAACAGTGTCATCTCACAAAATAAGTAAAAAGCAGTGAAGAAGGAGAATACATTTGTAGAAAGGGTAGGCATAGGACCCAACTAAGCCAGGTCATCTTGAAAACATTTATTGATGAAACTGAGAGGAGGAAAAGGAGAGTATTTCCTAGTGATCTCTTCTCTGATGAAACATAGATACCGTGTTCCAACTTAAACACCAAAGTACTCAATGACTCAGTTTCCTCATCTGTAAAATGAAGAGGTTGGATTCAATGACCTCCTTACTCATTTATTTGGTAATAAATCTGTGTTCCTATGATCCCATGATTAATGCCTTATGTGAGGAGAAATGACAGTTAAAAAAATAAAGTCAGTGAAATCAGTAGGTCTTAACTAGGTTTAGACCAATACCTTTACACTTTTGGAAGTAATGTAAAGTGGAGAAAGCAAAGGCAAAGAAAAAAAACAACAACCCCAGTATAAATAATGATTATGAAAATGTAAATAAAGTCAACATTGAGAGGCAATAGAATCTTGGTCAAATACCATCCTATCAAAATTAGAAGACATAGGCTTCTTTATTGTTAACTGGTTAAATTATTATTAACTGTTATTCCTGTTAAACTATTTGAATATATTATTTTTGAAATGGAGGAGTTACTGAAGGCATTCACTTGGGAAATGCCTGTTGTGTCAAAACAATACATTTAAAAGACATGGAGATCACAAGATTTGTTGGTTGTAAAAAGGCATTTTATTCCGTAGAGCAAAATGCAGCCTCGAAATCTTTCTTCCAACAAAATGTCTTGCTTGTAAACATTAAGATCATCCAAGATGTCTTGATAAATGCAAGCACAGATATAATTTTGTTCAATAATCCTCTGATTATCAATATCAAACGAAGCATGAAATAGGAAGACATATGCTCACCAAAGATGTTCACTACTGTCATAGAAGATGTCTTGCGCCAAGTCCAAATGTAAAAGAGATTCTATATTGATGGTAAGGTTCTCCAGATGCTTCTGTTTGCAGATGGCATTATGTTGATTTCATCAAGCCCTGGAACATTATATTGTCTTTTCAAAGAAATTCACAGTCAATCAAAAGAAAGCAATCTAACAATCACATGGTTTTGAAAAGTGGATAAAAAGGTATACTGCCTAGATTATGACAAGCAGTTAGATAGGAAAACCTGTGTTGAAAGTCACATGGGGCAAAAGTAGAGGTGATAAAATTCAAGAGTGTGGCCCCGTCAGTTGTAAATGATACATTTTACATTTTAGAAGAGCTTCTGACACTCTGGGTAGCTCAGTTGCTTACGAAGAGACCAGCAGAGACTATGAATTTGCCCAAGGGCACAAACAACCTTCCTCCTAGCCACTCAGTTGCATAAGACCCAACAATAACATAGGAAATGTGGGGAAATCATCTATCTCTGAAGGAACTATTGAATAGGAAAGACTACACCTTTCCCACCCCTGTTCTGTGGGCAAGGCTTAAAGATGAGGCCCACTGGAGAAGTTCCTACCAGTCTTAGGCTAAAGATCTCTGCCCTTTCTGAAAAAAAAAGTACAATATACTCCTGTTGAAGACAGTGCTATAATACCCAACCTAAAAAAGCACAGTAACACTCAGCTGAGCTTGAAGCTGGAGCTGATGGAAATGGCAAGTAAGCCTAAGAAATTAAGCCAATCATCCAGTTTATATTATTTCAAAAATCTTTTTATTAGTGTTTTTTATATTACCTTTACTTTGAAGCTGCGTCACCCTGGGCAGGTCACTTAACATCTCTAAGCCTCAGTTTCCTCAGTTGTAAAATAAGGAGGTTGGATTTAATGGCCTTGAATGTCTCTTAGTCAACTACTCAGTCGATTAGCATTTATTAAGCAATAGGTGCTGTCCAAAGCTCTATGGATATAAAGAAAACCAAAACCAAATAAAAATCAAATAAATGAGTAAATACAAATACACAAATAAAATGGATAAATAAATAAGCTGATAAATAAATAAATCTGTATTCCCAAGGAGCCCACACTCTACTGCCAGCATCCAATATATGATCCCATGATCCTCTGACCATGTTGTCTTCTCTTTAGTACTTCTAAGTTTCTATAAGGGTGTAAGACAATACCTGATGTTAATGGAACCTTTGGTACTATATGAAGAAGGCATTAGTAATGATTTAGTAGTGGTAATGATGTTGATAATGCTTTTGAAATGCATAAAGTTCACTCTGCCTTGGAAGGTTCCCAAAGTGCTTTATAAAATACATGTTAACATGTTGGGGATCATTTCTCCCCTCTCTGAAATATAACCACTTTGGGATCAAATCTAACAGCTGGCTAACAACCTCAAAGTAACAAGCATTACAGTTTGGGGAAAAGATGAAGAATGTCAGAGTATCTGGTTGAAACTGCAAAGGGTGGGTATAATTATGCAGATTGGAAGTTGGGGGGAAAACTTGTTGTTAACATTCTGGATTAAAACATAGATACCAACAAAACTATAGGATTTTGAGTGATAGGAACCAGCAATATGATTTTATTAGTATAGGAAATTCCTAGATGAGGAAATCACCTCTGCTAATGCAGATCAGCACCTTCTTTCCAACTGATGGGGTTAAAGACTTGCCTGGAAGGTTAGTGACTTGCCCAGGGTCACATGGTCAAAATATGTCAGCTTGAATGGAGGTCTCCCTAGCTTTGAAACCAGCTCCTTATCCACTATGGTACACTGCCTTATACAAATATTTCAAAGAGCAGATCACTACTTTCTACAGTATATGATGCCTACATAAGCAATAATGCTCTGTTTACTATTATTCTAAGAAATGCTGAGGGCCAAAGACAGTCTTTTTTATATTTCTTAGGCTAAGATCTTATTCTCTTTCCTACCTTGAAAGCTTGCTTATCCTGTACCTGGACAGATCTTAAACTTGTCAAGTGGATTCTTTTTGGCAGTTTCCCTCTTCCCTCTCCCCTCTCTCACATTATTATAGTGAGGAAAGTGATTTGTATTATGAAGGGTGATATAAATTACCTTTAATAATATAAATCAATTAAGCCTTTAATAATATAAATTATAAGGGTGATATAAAATTTGCATTCTAAAGAGTGACATAAATCTGGGCTATTATTATCCTATCACCCCCTCTCCAGTGTTTATTTGTATTCAGTCCCTCAGTAAATACTAATAAACTCATCTCCAGTAAGGTATTGGCTAGTACTAATTTAAGGTGTAAACCTCTAGAAGACTAGGAAGCCTTCAGGACTGAAAGTAGATCAATAATGGCAGAATTTCAGGCATTGTACCAAATTGAGCACAACATTCCAGGCCTTCAGAAAGGGAACTTTATGGGTCTCACAACCATAGTTCACAAACAAATGGGTAAAGAGCTGGGGAGGATATATGAGGATGGGGTAGAAAGTACAATCGTGGCATAAGCTTACAAGTGAATTTGTCTCTAAAGCTCAGTTCAATATTCTCTTCTACGTGAAGCCTTTCCCAAACCACCTTCTTAGGTTCTTAACTTGATATATACAGACCAGGGTCTGTGAATAGATTTCAAGGGGTCTATGAACTGGTCTCAGTACTCCATTTTACAGATGAGGAAGCTGAAAGCTCAGAGAGTGTAAATGACTTGCTCATGGTTGCACAGCTGTAAATAGGAGACAGCCTAGCATAGTAGAAAAGGACTGGTCTTGTGATAGAAAGTAGGATGGGAAATCTGCAGGAGGGCTGCCATCTTGTCTCTAATGCTTGCTATATGCCTATGCTGATGTGTAATTCATTTAGTATATGTAGCTCTCAATTTCCTCCTTTGAAAAATGAGGGGTTACATCATTTACTTGATGTAGGTAGGTAGGAGGCAGACTCTGAGGTACCTTTCAGTCTGCCAACAATGATTCTTTGTTAAAGATCAGAGTCAGGCCCACTACCAAGGAAGGATGTTGATTCATTTCAGCTTTACTCCATTTCCCACCTACTCCTCCCTTTTATCCTCTCCTGGCTCTCTATTTCACAAATAAGGATACTAAGGGTGGAAATTAAGTCATGTAATTAGGGTCAGTCAGTCAGTCAATAAATATTTGGTAGGTGCCTACTATGTGCCTAAGTTCTTAGGATACAAAAAAGGCAAAAGATAGCCCCTGCCCTTAAAGAGCTTATGATCTAATGCTTGTTGTTTAACAAATAAACAGATATGGACAAACTAACTATATACAGGATAAACAGGAAGTAATTAACAGAGGGATTAACAGGAACATTTAGGTTGCCCAGTGGATAGAGCATTGGGCTTGGAATTAGGAAGACTCACCTTCATGAGTTCAAATCTTGCCTCGGACACTTACTTGTGTGACCCTGGACAAGTCACTTAACCCTGTTTACCTCAGTTTCCCCATCTGGGGAAATGAGCTGGAGAAGGAAATGGCAAACCACTCCAGTATCTTTGCCAAGAAAACCCCAAATTAGGTCACTAAGAGTTGAATAGAACTGAAAAAGTGACTTAGCTGCAGCAATCAACAGAAGGAAGGCACTGTCCGTCAGGCACTGTGCTAAGTACTAGATTTAAGTACCATGAGATGGAAGAACCACAAGTAGGTCAGTGAAGTAGTGGCTAGACTGGAGAGTAGAAGCTGTAGCATTCGCAGCAGCCCCACCACAGCAAAACCATCTTGGCAAAGGGGCTGAACTAGGCTGAGGGCCTCAGACCCATCAGTGAGTTTGGGGAGCGCCTACCCCCAGCAGATGAAGACTTCCCCTGGCAGAATGGGCAGATGAGAACAATTTGTTCCAACATCCATGAAGGCAGCTGAAGCAGGCGCTGTGGAGAGCTTACAGCTTGGTCAGACATCAAAGATGTTAAAGTCATCCACCGCATCCTGGGACATCACCAGTCATCCTGACTTTTGTCTTGCCATTGGACTTTGATGACTCTGGAAGAGAGAATGAGGCTGACAACTTTGTGCAATGTTGCCTTGCTTGAATCCGATTTGCACAGAGAGTCAAGACATCACCCTAAGATGTCATTGGTCCTCTTCGAAATCAGAACAACAGATTGGAGAGTATGTGGAAGTGACTCAAGTATAAGAAGACCAGAAAGATGGGAAGGGATCAGGTTGTGAAAAGTGTCAAAATGCTAAACAGAGGGTTTATATTTGATCCTGGAAGTAATAGGGTTGCATTGGAGTTTGCTGAATAGCAGGATTTGGGAGCAACATGATCAGACCTGTGTTTTAGGAAAATTCTTCTCCACTGGAGAAAGCCAAGGGAAAATTAGAAGCCAACTCACTGAAAATTAAATGATTGACAATGCCTCATTCACTCCTTCAGTTGTGCCCCTGTTACCATGGGGTATTATCAAAAGGTCAGGGCGGAGGGGAAATGCTACTCTATCTGGGTCACCTGGAACCCATTTCAGAGGGACATGGAGTGAAATTGAAGCATGATTTTATTCGTTTAGACAGCTGACAGAAAAGTAAGTGGCCTACTCTAGGAAGAAAGGCATGGTACAGTGGAGAGATAAATGAATCCAGAGGATCTCACTCTATTGCTCACTGCCTGTGTGACTGTGGGAAATTAACTTTCTCTCTCCGTGTCTCTGTTTTCTCATCTGTAAAATGAGGAATTTAGACTAAAGGGCTTCTGTGGACCTCTCTGGCTCCACATCTGTGCTGTGTCTTTTAGTTTTACTTTCTTATCAATAACCATTTGCTTGACGCCTTATTTGGAGATGAGCATGGCTGGGGTTTGCCCTTTGTTCTTGAAGAGGACCGTGACATCAGGCAGGTGATGCCATGACATGCAAGTGAATTGGATTTAAGCGAGGAAGGGCTGGGCAAAATCACCAGCCTCACTTTCTCCTTCAGAGCCATCTGGGTCCAGTAGCCAGATAGAGAACAAGATTCCTGGGGTGGGCATGCGGGAACATGCTGAAGCCGGCTTTGAACAAGCTCATGAGATATGGTTGTTGAGTTTTCACTGTGAGCATTCACTTTGGAACAGAAAGCACTGTCAATCAGAGCTTGATTTATTGTTTTGCCGATTGTCTAGATGAAGAAAGTGATAAAGAAAATGTTAACAATGCAGATTAAATTTTAAAAAGTGTCCTGTGCCCATATTTTGGAGGTGAGAGAATTGTTTGTTAAACATTTATCAGCACCCTCTCTGCATGTTAGGCATTTTTTCAAACAGCAGAAGCTTATGGAGGGTTATGTTGTATGGCCAACTGAATGTCCGTACAGGAGAAATGAAAGGGATTGTGGAAATCATTTTCCTGGAAGGAGGAAGAGAAAATAATTCCATTTTGCTTTTGCTTGTAGGACCTGTGGAAGAACAGCTTCCTCAGTTCTTCCTTCATCCACAAAGGGGAGCAGGGGACCTGGGAAAGCCTCCGGCTGAGCACAGTGCAGGAGAATCAAACCTGGCTAATTCCCAGTCTGCCTTTTCACTCTGCAGCTCATGCAGTTCTCGTGCCCTCTCCTCCCTGTTACTCTTGTTGCCTGGCTTAAGGCTATTTTATCCTATGTGGAAGGAAGAGGGGAGGATAAAAGGGAGGACACAGGGGGAAGGGAAATAAAATGGAAACGAATCAACATCCTTCCTTTTCAGTTGGGCTCTGATTTTTGGCAAAGGAGCATCAATCTCAGGCTGGAATGAGACATGAGGGGTCATGTAAAGTAACCCTGTGCAAGGTGGGAGCACAAGCCTGCCCACTCCAAGACCAGTCCTCTTTCTGCTGTACTAGGTGGCCTCCTATCTACCAGCTATGTGACTTATGAGCAAATCACTTAAACTCTATGAGCCCCAGTTTCTTCACCAGTAAAAGAGAGATAATAATACCTATAGTACTGATCTTGCATAAGAATGACAGGCACTGACATGTTGAGAGCTTCATTGCTGGAGGAAACTCCTGAATCAATGAAATCACACATCTACTTGAGTATTGGCTAACATTTATGTAACTTCTTAAGGTTTGCAAAACACTTTACAGATATTAATTTGATTCTGAAAACAACTCTGGGAGGCAGATGCTATTATTATCCTTACTTGTAGGTCACCCCTCAGCCTGCCACCTGACTAGTTCTCATATTTAATCTTAGCATTCCAAGTTCTATTGTAATCCAGGATTATGTTTGGCATTCCTTATTAATTAATATAATTAAACATCCCTCTCAAACACATAAGGCTATAGCCCCCAACCCATTCATTAAATATTGTATATTTAATAAACTGGAGGAGCCGCCTTTCCCATGAGTAGTTACTTATTTCTCTATTAAAACCCCTGGTTTCCTAGATGAATTATTAAAGTTACTTATTATGCAATTTTGAAATAATGACATCTACAATAAAAGGACGTAATTAGTTGTTTTAGTTGTGAGAAAGATCATAGACAGAGTTACCTCAAACCATCACTGTAACTATAGATAATTTCTTCTCTTCGCTTCTGGAAACGCAGCTCTATACCGTTTAGGTCACTCATGACACCAGATAAAATCAGTCGGCAAGAATCCTCTCTATCCTATTCCTAAGGAAAAGGTTTTGATGGTTTTATAAATAAAGATCCCTTCAAATCCTTTCTCTTTTCCAACTTATCTCCAACCATGCCAGGAAAATGACCTTGTCAGCTTCTTACAAGACCTAACTTAACAGTCCCTAGAATCACTTCTCATAAAATTCTCTCTATAAGGTTTCTTCATAAAATGACAGTTAAGACAGTTCTCTCAAGACAGAAGTTTTTCCCCATCTTTATTCTCTGTTTTTTCCAAAAATTCTTCAATGGATCCTCATGGATCCAAGTCAAACTTTGGGCTCCACAGGGATGGGAAGCCTATAACTCTTCAAACACCCTTGATTCTTAAAGAGACAGTAATGGTTTCTATAGCCTATGTGAAAGAAACTTTCAAAACAGATCTTACATATTTTGCACGTATCATATGAAATTAATGTGTATTAGATTGGAAGGAATGTAAAAAACTGCATTTGATTAGATAACTGTCATAAGTAGAGGCAGCTAGATCGCACAGTGTTAGGCCTGGTGTCAATAAGAAATGAGTTCAAATATAGCATTATACACTTAGTAGCTCTGTGACCCTGGGCAAATCACTTAATGTGTATCTGCCTTAGTTTCCTTAACTGTAAAATGATCTGGAAAAGGAAATGGCAAACCGTTGCAAAATCTTTGCCAAGAAAACCCCAAATGTGGTCACAAAAAGTTGGACACAACTGAAAAACAATTGAACAACAACAACCCAGTAACCAGTTCTCTCTTTTAAAAAGTTTATTATTTTTGTTTGAACAGTTAACAAGAACTTTCATGCTAGGGTGTGTAGTCAGGCTGTGTTGTTATGCTCACATAGTCTATGTGCATCCACAAAGGTCTATCTAGATGAGACTTGAAGGGAGGCAAGAATAGATGTCTAGAGTCTCCTTCTCTCCCAGTTCTCCAAGACAGACTTTGATTCCTGCCAGGAAGAGAACAGGAGATTGGGGCCAGAGGCAGGTCACTCTGCTCTCCTTAGAAAGTGGATACTGGGCTAAAATTATATCTATCTGTTTCCTTAAATATTGTTAGTCTAGAAAAAAATTAGGTCCAAGGTGCATTCCTGATCTCTATCTCTTACCAGGGAAGGAGTGCCCCAAGCTAGCCATCCAAGGCTTGACTCTGTTTCCATCAGATGCCAGTTCCATAATAAGCACACATAACAAATGGCAAATAAACCCATTTATCCAAGTCAATAGCAAATAGAAATAAGGAAAAGCATACATATGAGAACATATATCAGAAAAAAGAGTGAATGAGCCAATTTTTTCCACTGAGAGTGAGATAATTAAGTTCAACCAACAGATAGAGGCTCAGATCTCACTCAAAGGCAAATACCCTGAGATCTCTGGCATGTTGTTATTATTTGTCCTTCATTCTCCAAGAGGACCATGACATCAAGGAAGGTGATGCCATGACTTGCAAGTGAATTGGATTTAAGTGAGGGAGCGCTGTGCAAAGTCACAAGCCTCACTCTTTCCTCTGGAGCCGTCTGGGTCCGGTGGCAATATATCAATCAGAATGACTGGAGATGGCCCCGGATGCAGTGCGTGACCTTGGCCTTTCTTTCCCTGGTTTAGCATGACTGAGGCCTCACAGAGAGTGAGATAATTAAGCTCAACCAACAGATAGAGGCTCAGATCTCACTCAAAGGCAAATTCCCTGAGGGCCTTGGCAAAGCAAGCTGGGGATAGGGGCCTGATAGAGATTGCTGACTCTTTCTCCACATGGCTTTTTCCAAAAGTCTTCTCTCTTCAGAGACCTGAAGAGAGGTTAGAACTGCATGTATTCTGTCTTGGAACTAGAAGCCAGAGGACCAGAATCTCTCATGTCTCAAGCTCTCACCAACTATTCCCCTCACATTGGCATGGAGTACAGAGCAATCAGTCTCCACCAGTGAGTATAGTCGCATGCAAATGGCCCTTTGAGTGAAGGGTTACATTTAATTAATCTGTCCTTCCCTCAACCCTTCCCCACCACTGAGCAAATAAAAAAATACCAAAAAATGCACCTCTTGTTACATAAATGCATAGTCTGGGAAAACAATTACCCATATTAGGTATGCCTGAAAATATATGCCTCTTTCTGCGTTTACGTTCATCACCTCTCTGTCAAGAAGTGAGTGGCATGTTTCACCTTCATTCTTTTTGGATTAATAGTTTATCAATGTGCCGATAAGCATTCTAAAGTCTTTTAAATTTTTTAAAATAATGTTATTTTTGTTTTCAGTTTAAAGTGGTCTCAGTTTCTTCTGAAATTATCCCTTTCATAATCTATGTACAATAATATTTCATTATATTCACATACCACAATTTGTTTACCCATATCTCCATAGGACATCCCTGTAATTTCTCGTTTTTGGTTACCAGAAAGAGAGCTGCTATAAATATTTTTGTATATATACGTTGGGCCTTTTCCTCTTTTCAAAATTTCTTTGGAATATGGGCTTAGTAACAACATAGTTGCATCAAAGGGAATGTACAATTGGGCAACTTTCTGTGAATATTTCCAAATGGTTTTCCAGAATGGCTGGGCCAATTCACAGCTACACCAAAAGTACATTATTGTACCTTTTCTCCAACCTTTGTCATTTTCTTCATTTGTCTTCTTTGACAATCTGATAGATATGAAGTAGAGACTCAAAGTTGCTTTAATTTTCATTTTCTAATGAGTAGGTTTTTTAGGAGAATTTTTATATGATTTTTTATGGCTTGGATTTCTTTCTTTGAAAACTGCCTTACATATCCTTGGACTATTTATCTGTTAGGAAACAGTTCTTAGTCATACAAATTTGAATTAGTACTTTACATATCTTGGAAATGAGACTTTTATCAAGGAAACCATTCCAAAGGTTTTCTTCCCTAGATTCCTTTTTCCTTTCTAATTTTTACTGTTAGGTTTGTTCATGCAAAAAAACTTTTAAATTTCTCATAATCAGAATTGTCCATTTTATCTTGTGTCATCCTCTTAATTTGTTCATTTACGAACACTTTCCTTATCTGCAGTTTAATTTCCTCATTGTTTCTATAATTTGTTTGTGATGTGTCCTTTAATACCTAGATTATGTATCCATTTGGAATTTACCTTAGTGTATGGTATAAGGTGTTGATTGAAACCTAATTTCTGCCAGATTCTTGTCCCACTTTCCTAGCAGTTTTTGTAAAATAATGAGTTCTCCTAAAACTGTGGTCTTTGGGTTCACCTAACATATTGCTGTCTTTGTTTGCTTTTGTATGTTGTATACCTGAATTGTTTCACTGATCAGCTTTCTCTCTCTCTCTCTCTCTCTCTCTCTCTCTCTCTCTCTCTCTCTCTCTCTGTCGCTCTCTCTCTCTCTCTCTCTCTCTCTCTCTCTCTCTCTCTCTCACTAGTGCCAAATTGTTTTAATGATTAGTTCTTTGTTGCATAATTTGAGATCTGGTACTGATTGACCACTTTTCTTCCTTTTTTTTTCCATGGAGATTCTTGACTTTTTTCTCCATATATAAATGTTGTTATTATTTTTTCTAGATCTATACAAATTTCTTTCTTTCTTTTTCTTTTTTTTAGGCAATTGGGGTTAAGTGACTTGCCCAGGGTCACACAGCTAGTAAGTGTAAGTGTTTGGTCTGAGGGCAAATTTGAACTCAGGTCCTCCTGACTTCAGGACCAGTGCTCTATCTACTGTGCCACCTAGCTGTCCTGTACAATTTTCTTTTGAGAGAATGATTGGCACAGTACCAAAAAAGTAAATTCATTTAGATGATATTGCCATTTTTATGATATTTGCTCAACTTACTCAAGTGAAATTAATGTTTTTCCCATTTTAGGTCTTTATTTTTTTTTTCTGCAGAGTGTTTTATAGATTCATATAGTCCCTGGGTGAATCTTTGTAGATACACTTCCTGATATTGAATAACTTCTGTAATTATTTTGAATGAAATTTTTATTACTTGTTCTCCCTGATGGGCTTATTGGAATAGGAATACTGTTATGTAGGAATTTTGTTAGGAATGCTGATGATTTATGTGAATTTATCTTACATTATACAGCTTCGTGATAGTTGTTATTTCAATTATTTTTTAGCTAATTTTCTAGGATTCCTTAAGTATAGCATTATATCATTTGAAAAAATCAATAATTTTATTTTCTCTTTGTCTATGGTTATTCCCTCAATTTTTCTCCTTCCTTCCTTCCTTCCTTCCTTCCTTCCTTCCTTCCTTCCTTCCTTCCTTCCTTCCTTCCTTCCTTCCTTCCCTTCTTCCTTTTTCTTGCTATTGTTAGCATTTTCATACTATGTCAAATGGTGATGGTAATAATGGGTATTCTTGCTTTACTTCTGATTTTATCAGAAAGGTCCCTAACTTTTCCCTCTGACATATAATGCTTACTCATGAATTTAGATAATTATTATTTACCATATTGAGGGAAGTTCCATTTATTTCCATGATTTCTAAAGGATTTTAAAAATAGAAATGAGTGTTGGATTTTGGCAAAAGCCTCTTCAGTACTTGATAAATCATATAGTTTTTGTTATTTACATTATGCACATCGTTCATTATATTTATAGTCTTTCTTATGTAGAACTAACTCTGCATTCCTGGCATAAATGTAGTCTGGTCATAGTACATAATTGTTGTTGTTGCTGTTGTTGTTGTTTTTTGCTGTTGTCTACCTGCTAATATCTTATTTAAAATGTGTGTATCAATGTTTATTATGGATATTGTTCTGTAGTTTTCTTTTTCTGCTTCATCTCTCCCTAGTTTAGGTATCAAGAGATTGGAAGGGCACCTTCTTTTCTTTTTATTGAAACAATTTATATATTAGAATGAATTGTTCTTTTAATGTTTGATAAAATTCACTTGCAAATCCATATGCAGAAGTTTTCTCAAATGTCTCAGTCACCAATCAATTAAGCAACATTTATTTATTAAGTTCTACATACACATATATAACACACACATATACATATATACTTATTGTATATGTATACACACACACACACACACACGTACATTATATCAGGCACTGAGGATACAATTATAAAGAATGAAACAATTCCTACTGTCTTTACATTTTAATGGATTTTGACTTAGGTCTTCCATGACTTTACTGGTGTCACCCTAGCCTGGTTTGGGGTTTATATTTCCTCCCTTAATTTATATTCACCTCCTCTACCCCAGAAAGGGATCTCCACTCATCAACTTGTCTAATCATTGTAAACTACCTCTCACTTGGGAAAGACACCCAATATTAAATTTCTGTTTGTATGTGCATCTGATAGTATAATAATAATAGTTAGCATTTATGTGACACTTGAAGATTTGCAAAATGCTTTACATATGTCCTCTTATTTGATCCTCTGAACAATCCACCAAGATAAATGCTATCAGTACCCCCTTTTTAAAGGTGAAGAAGTGCAGGCTAAGAGAGATTGAATGATGTTTCCAGTGTCACACAGCTAGTACTTGTCCCTTTTAAAAATGCTCACTGTCACTGAGAATAAAAATGAAACCCAAACCTAATTTGTTAGACCATTCAGTCCAGTATTCTGTCAGTGTTAGTAGAGGTAAGATGTTTTGTTTAAAGGCATAGTTGCTCTTCCTTGTACCAACTTAAAAAAAAACTGCTGAAGTATGACTAAGATACATATATGAAATTCTCCCTAATGAGAAAGCTGGACAGTCTGAGCAGGAAGTAGCTGTTATCCTCCAAGGCATGCTGATATTGATCCCCAGGTGCTGTCAGATGAGATACCCTCTAGTATGGATCAGATTAAGAAGAGACAAGTAGCAGTGTTTAGTGACTCCCCAGATAAGGGGTACCGAAGATGAATATTTGTTGAATTGAAAACAACAATAAAAAGGTTTGATGTCTTGCAGGGGGATGATACAAGATGTGTTGGAGGAACTCCCATGACCTATCAAACCAGATGACTACTCTCTACATCTGGTACTCCATTTAGTCATAAGTGATGCTTCCAGAAGAAATCAAGAAAACATTACTAAAGACCACAGAGTCATGGGGAGGAAAGTGAAGAAATTAGGAGCACAGGTGCTGTTTTTATTATTGCTACCTATTGGAGTAATGGGTTACAGGATAGCAAGGAAGATTGGCGAAGAGAACAGTTGATTAATAAGGTGGTGTTAGATGGATCTTGCACTCTAGAGGGATGATTATGATGAAACACGACTCCTTCCTCTTTTGGAAACCAGGTGTGGAATGAGCTATCATTCCAAACCATCTGACATGGCTAACGTGTGAGTTTGCTTCATTTGACTTTTCTTCATTGTTACAAGAAAAGGTTCTTTTGGGTGGCAATATCATTCAGAAGCAAAAGCAATGTAAAAAGAAATAACTATATATATATATTTTTTTTTAAATGGTCCCTGAGATTGAGATTTAATTCCCTGGCCTCAGCCCTTAAAATATAAGAATGGCAGGACCCTGGTCAGGGATAGAGTGTATTAAACAAGGTCATCTAAGAATGTATTTGCTGGAGTCTTGCAAATCTAATAAAAAAAAAGCTTTAAATGGAAAAGGGAAGGGGAAGAAAGAAAACTGCCTATATCTAGTTATCGAGATAGATAGCATAGAGAGCTAAAGTGTAGGAAAAAATAGCAACAGAAATGCTCTGAAATTTCCAAGAAACAAAATCTAAGAAAGGAGCCAACAATAAAACCCATGGCCTCATATCTCTGTACACAAATGTACAAATATGGTTAACAAGGAAAGTGAACTAGAAATCCCAAAGCAAGGAGGCAAATTTGGCCTCCTGACTCTAGAGGTATACTTTATTCAAAATGAAATGACTGGGTAAAAGGTTGAGGATAGAGTAGCATCATCTATTAAAAAATGATATTCGTATGAAGAAAACCAGGAGCCAGAGTAGGGAAGGATGATGGAATGCATTTGATGAAGTTCAACGGAAGCAGAAAGGGAAAAGATATTATCATTGGAACCTAGTACAGATTTCTTGGATAGAAAGAGGGGTTCAGGAAACAGACTACAAGTCTGGTACTAAAGAATCATATACTAGGATTAGAGAGCTTCAATTCTCTCTTTATTTGCTGGAATTGTCACTCTACCCAAAAGAGAGTAGCTAATAATTTCTTGACTTTCCTTAATGACAATTTAAATTTAAATATTTTTTAAAAAAATTTAAAAAAATTCTTCCAAAAATTAAGGAACCAACAAGAGAGCAATTTGCATTATGGATCTGATTTTCAATGATGAGGAAAAACTCTTTTCTGCAGTGGAAATAACCAGAACCTTTCTGGGGAGGCAAAGGATTCTTCCATTTTAGAATTAGTGAGAGAGGAGAAGAAAGCTAGGTACAGTATGACATGCAACCCTAAATTTTGGGACAACAGATTTCTGTGAGTTCATAGGAAGTAGAAAATTTTGTGTACTAATTTTTAAAATATTCTTTTTTTAAATATTTGTAGCAGCTCTTTTTGTGGTGGCAAAGAACTGGAAATTGAGGGGATGCCCATCAGTTGGGGAATGGCTGAACAAGTTGTGGTACATGAATGTAATGGAAGACTATTGTTCTATAAGAAATGGTGAGCAGACAGATTTCAGAAATACCTGGAAGGACTTGCATGAACTGATGGTGAGTGAAGTGAGCAGAAACAGAACATTGTACACAGTAACAGCAATATTGTGCGATGACTGACTTTGTTGGATTTAGCTCTTCTCACCAATGAGATGATCTAAGACAATTACAAAAGACTCATGATGGAAAATGCTATCCACACCCAAAGAAATAACTATGAAGTCTGAATGCAGCTCGAAGCATGCTATTTTTGCTTTTTTTCTTTCTTGTTTTTCCCTTTTGTTCTGATTCTTCTTTCACAACACAACTAATGTGGAAATATGTTTAATATGATTCTACATGTATAGCTTATATCAGATTCCATGCTGTCTTGGGGAGGGGAGAGGGAAGGAAAGGGGAAAATTTTAGAACTCAAAATTTTATAAAAGTGAATGTTGAAAACTAAAAATAAATAAATTAATTAAAATATTCTTGTTTATTATTCTAAATTTGATAGATAACAAACATAAACTTTTTAATACAAAGAACTGAAAAAAGGATTGTATATGATACCATGAACATGATGTACAGCTTTTTTTTTTTTAAATTTTGAGTCAAATATATTTTAAATCCAACACAGTAGCTTTGGTATGGCTTTGGTTGTCTGTGTCCTCTTCTGAACTTCCTTCTGTCCTCTTTATTTTAAAAAATGTTTCATTGATGATTTTTTTTCTTTTTCACTTTTCTTTTTAGTTTCACTATCGCTAATCACTATTGCTAATCACTGTCACTTAGCATCACTATCACTATCACCATTTCTACCCCAATTCTCTCTCCCCTACAAAAACCACCTCCCCAGGTATAGTCGAAAAAAAACCCCTATACACTGGCCTTCTCTGAAAATGTCTTATTCTATACCCCAGGACCATCACCTCTCTGCCAAGAAATGGGAAGCATGCTTATCATGAGTTCTAAATCCATTATTGGTCACTACATTGATAAGAATTCTTAAGCATGAATTAAAATTGTATACATGAAGCCAAACAAGAAGAGATGAGGCACTCTCATAAATTCGTTTTAAAAACAATATTTATTTTTTCAATTACATGTAAAAACAATTTTAGTATTCATTCTTTAAAATTCTTAGTTTCAAATTCTCTCCTTTCTTCTTTCCCTTACCCCATCCCTGAGAAGGTAAGCAATTTGATATAGACCATATGTATTCAGTCATGTTCTCCTGGTTCTGCTCACTTCACTTTGCATCAGTTCACATCGGTTTTTGCAGGTTTTTCTGAAACCTTCCTGCTTGTCATTTCTTACAGCACAATAGTATTTCATCACAATAACATACCACAACTTGTTCAGCCATTCCCCAATTGATGGGCTTCATCTCAATTTCCAATTCTTTGCCACCACACAAAGCACTACTAGAAATATTTTCATGTATAAAGGTGCTTTTCATTTTTCTTTGATCTCTTTGGGATATAGACCTAGTAGTGGAATTGCTGTATCAAAAGGTATGCACAGTTTTATAGCCCTTTGGGCATAGTTCCAAACTGCTCTGTAGAATGGTTGGATCAATTCACAACTTCATCAATGGTCCATTAGTGTCCTAAATTTTCCACATCCCTTCCAACATTTATCGTTTCCCCTTATCTGTCATATTAGCCAGTCTGAAAGGTGTAAGGTGGTACCTCAGAATTGTTTTAATGTGCATTTCTCTAATCAGTAGATTTCGAGCATGTTTTCATGAATATAGATAGCTTTGATTTCTTCTTCTGAAAACTACCTGTTCATATACTTTGACCATTTGTCAATTAGGGAATGACTCATAAGAATTAAATTCTCTCTCTCTCTCTCTCTCTCTCTCTCTCTCTCTCTCTCTCTCTCTTTTAAGGCAATTGGGGTTAAGTGACTTGCCCAGGGTCACACAGTTAGTATGTGTCAAGTGTTTGGTCTGAGGAAGAATTTGAACTCAGGTCCTTCTGACTTCAGGGCCAGTGCTCTATCCACTATGCTACCTAGCTGCCCCAAGAATAAAATTCTTAATAAAAAAGAGAAACAATTCAGATGAAGAGAAAAAAGGGAATTATCTAAGATCAGTGTAGATGCACAGGAAACATCAACTCACTGACTTTAAAAAGACATGTAGAGGGGCAGCTAGGTGGCACAGTGGCTAAGGCTCCTGTTCTGATTTTATGTTCTCTGCCATGGAAAATTCTATTAGTCTTGAGAAAGACAAAACAAAAATGGCTAATAGAGAATTGATTCCCAGGATATTTTGGGAGATCGTAAGAGAAAGACTAGCAATCCTTGATGAGTACAGCTCTCCATTCCAAAATGAACTATGTCCTCATCAGTCTTGAGTCCTGAAAGAATAGGTCAATGTAACTGAGGAGCCATTGCAAGTGATTTTAGAAAGATAGAGAGCCATTTCTGCTTCCACTGATCCTCACCAAAATAATTTCCACTATGCTTTGCCACTCTGGCTCCTGGTTTTTCCTTTGATGAGATCTTTATAGACAGTGCTACTCTACTTCCATGCTATTTATTTATTCATTTTTTTAATAAAGTAAACTTTTTGAAGTCATTAGATCAAATTTGTCTCCTTGCTTAGGATTCCTACTTCACCTTGTTTATTATCCATACTTTGCAGATTTGTATGCACACAAGACTAGGAAAGGACGAATGTTGTTCTGATTTCTTTTTTTAAAGGAAGAAAACAGAGTCTCAAAACTATAGACAAGTGAGGTTGGATTTTATTTCTGGCTAAATGTTAGAGTGTCTGATAAGAGAATGGTTAGTAAAAGAAAAGGGTAAAAACAGGAAACAATGGGCAAAACTTATTCCTTTTTTTTTACAGCCTTATAAGGCAGGTACAGCAGGGGAGTGCTATTGATGCTGTTACCTGGATTCTACTAAAGTATTTGAGAAAGTCTCTTGTGCTATTCTAGTGAAATAGATGGAAAGATATGGACTAACAATAGTACAGTCCACGACTTAAAAGACTGGACCCAGTGAGTCATCAGTGGTGGTTTGAGGTCAGTGTGACAGGAAGTCTCTGACTGAATGCCTCAGAGATCTGTACAGTCCCTGCAAAATCTACGTTTTTATCAATGAACTGAATAAAGGCACATGTGTGATATTTTTCCAACTGGTGGATGACAAAACCAGGACAGAGAGGTTGTATATCAGACAACAGAATTAAAATCTCAAAGATCTTGACAGACTTATGTTGGGCTGACATTAAGAAGATGAAATTTAATAAGGATAAATGTAAAGCTTTAAATTTTTATTTTTAATAAAAACAAATCAGCTTTACGAAGATAGGAGAAGCTTGGCTAGACAATAGTTCCTACAAAAAGTGTGTTTTTGACTGCACATATATAACCTATATAAAATTGTTTACCATTTTAAGAAGAGGAGATGAGAGAGAGGAAAGGGAAACCATTTGGAACTCAAAATCTTGTTAAAATGAATGTTTAAAATTGTTTTTACATATAATTGGAAAAATAAAATACTGTTAAAAATTTTTTAAAAATTTAAAGTACAGTTGTGAAAAAAAAAGAAAAAGAAAAAAAATTTTCTTTTTTAGGGGCAGGGTGACCTGAAAGGTAATATGTGTCAGTGACATAATATGGAAACCAGGAAGATAAATGTTAGTCAGTCAATAAACATTTATTAAGTGTCTGCTATATACTATGTATTGTGCTAAGCCCTGACTATACAAAGAAAGGCAAAAACCAATCTCGTCCCTCTAGGAGCTCACAATCTAATGGGGGGCACAACATGTAAGCAACTATGTACAAACAATCTTTAGAAAGGATACATTGGAAGTAATAAACAGAGGGAAGGCACTAGAAATAAGGGAGATTGGGAAAAGCTTCCTGCCGATGATGAGATTTGAGCTGAGTTTTAAAGAAAGCAAGGGAAATCAGGAAAGAAAAATGAAAAGAGAGAACACTGCAAGTATGGGGAGGAGGATAGCTAGTGAAAAAGGGCAGAGTTGGAAGATGGAATGTTTTGTATATGCCATAGCAAGGGGTTAGTGTCAGTGACTTGCAGAGTACCTGGGGCGAGGTGTGAAATGTAAGATGTAAGAAGACTAGAAAGGTACAGAGGAGGGCTAGGTTATGTAAGGCTTTGAATGCCAAACAGAATTGGTAGGCTTCATTAAGAGAGACGGTGGTCAGGACTTGAGAAATGATAGTGCTGCCATACTCTGCCCTTGTCAGACCATATTTGGAATATTTCATTGGAAAGCCAAGTGGCTCAATGGATAGAGCTCAGAGCTTGGAGTCAGGAAGACCTGAATTCAAATCCCACCTCGGATAGGTCTTAGTTATGTGACCCTGGAAAAGTCCCTTAACCTTTTCATGCCTCAGTTTCCTCATTTGTTAAGCATGGGGGAAATAATAGCACCTATTTCCTAGAGTTTTGTGTGGATCGAAGGAATTATTATATGTAAAGTACTTTGCAAATCTTAAAGTACAATACAAATATTTGCTATCATCATTATCAACCATCATCATCATTATTATTACAGATACCATATTTTATGAAGGATGTTAAAAAGCTAGAAAATGGAAACCAGGGTAGTGAATAGCCTCAAATTAATGATATATGAGAATTGATTGAAGGAAATGGAGAAAAGCCAGACTGGAGGATGATAGCTGTATTTAAGAATTTGGAGAAATTATAGACGAGTGATGAGAATTGCTCTGCTTGGTCCCAAAGGGTAGAAGCAGGAGCAATGACTAAATGTTGCAAAGAGGAAAATTTAGGTTTAAAGTGAGAAAAATTCCTAATAATCTGAGCTACCCCAAACGGAAATGACCTGCCTTGAGATATAGGGGGTCCGCTCTCTGGTCAGGTGTAGAGGAAATTCTTATTCAGGTCAGACCAGATGGCTTCAAGATTCTGTGATTCATTACCTCTAATAAAGACTGAGACCAGAATACAACTCCTTAGATCATTTGGCCATCCTGATTATATATGTATGTGTTTTGGTATGAGGACTCACTTCCATATAACAATAATAACAATAAGAACTAACATTTACATTGCATTTTAAGGTTTGAAAAATGATTTACAAATATCTCATTTTGTCCTGATAGCCCTGGGAGATAGGTGCTATTATTATCACCATTTTACATATAAGGAAACTGAGGCAGAGGTTAAGTAACTTGCCCAAGGTCACATCTAGTAAGTGTCCATGGCAGTATTTGAACTCATGTGTTCCTGACTCTAGTTCCAGAGCTTTATCTATTACGCCATGTAGCTTCCAAAGCAGATATATGTTTGCATGTATGGATGTGCTATATATTCGTAGTGATTGTATTTTTATACCTATATATATGTGTAATCTCGATGTATATGTTGTTTAGTCATTTTTCAGTTGTGTGCAACTCTTCATGCCCCCATTTGGGGGCAAAGATGTTGGAGTGGTTTGCCATTTCCTTCACCAGATCATTTTACAGATGAGGAAACTGAGGCAAACAGGGTTAAGTGACTTGCTCAGGGTCACACAGCTAGTAAGTATCTGAAGCCAAATTTGAACTCAGAAAGATAAATATTCCTGACTTCAGGCTTAATGCTCTATCCACTGTACCACCTAGGTGCCCCTCTATGTATATGTGTATACAAACACACACATATCTGTAATAATAATAATTCTAATTAATATGACATTTTCCATTTTAATGGAATTACATAATTTTAGAGTTGGACAAGACATTAGTGACTAATCTAACCCATGTATGAAAGGAATATCTGCTGTGACAAACATTTTGACAAATGGTTTTCCAGGGTCTGCTCAGAGGGGGAATCTAACAAACTTGTGGTAGCTCATTCCACTTTGGTAAAACCCTAATAGTTAGGACAGATTTCCTAACATTAAGCGTAAACTGGCTTCTTTAAAACTTTCAGCCGTTTTTCCCGATTCTTCCAACTGGAGCCAAGCAAAGGAAGCCTTATCCTTCTTCCTTGTAAACACCCTCTAAATAGTTGAAAACAACTGTCTTCTTTCTTCTCCAAGATAAAAATGTACCCAATTTCTCCAAATGATCCTCATATGACATGAACTTATGACTTTTCACCATCTTGGTAGATAAATTGGAGAGGATGCAGAGGAGGGCAAAATCCTTTTTCACCTTATGTGGACAGATTTAAATACAATGTTCCAGATTATAAGAGTAGAATAGAGGGGAATTCCACTGTACCACCTAGCTGCCCCCTCTATGTATGTGTGTATACAAACACGCACACATCCATAATAATAATAATTCTAATTAATATGACTTACATTTTATGGAATTACATAATTCCTGGAATCTATTTCCCTCTTTAAAAAGCCAAAGATTGCATTGGTTTTCTTCGCTGCTACTTTACACCACTACCTCACATTAAACTCACAGTCCACTAAAACTCCCGGATTTTTTTTTTCAGAATTGCTGGCTAACTGTAAGTCTTCCATCTTGTATTTATGAAGACAGTCTATACGATAATCCTATGAGGAGGGTAAGACAAGTACTATTTTTAGTTTACAGATGAGGAAATTCAGGCTGAGAGAGCCTAAAATCACACAGCTAGTGAGTATCTGAGCTGGACTCTTGTCCTTTGATTTCAAATTCAAGTTTCTTTCCACTGGACCACACTTTGTGTCTAGATTTATTTCTGAATTTATGTCAGCATTCATGACCCTATAGCTATTTGGTGCCAAGACATGAGGGGGATTGAGATGAATGTAGTACTATTTTAACTATACCTTCTCCAGGCATTGCCAAAAAGATCCAGGCACTAGGGATGGATGCTTGGTGATTTCAGGAAGTAATCTCCCAGTATACACTTCCTCCTCAATTCCCCTGGGGAGTTTTGCTCTGACCTTGGTACTAGTAGAGTGACTGACAGACACTAGCTAGCCTCTCTGATCCTTTAGATTTGTGAGAACAGGAAGCAAGAGAGCTGCAAGAAGTGGGAGCCACAGGGCCACAGTCACCATGGAAGTGGTAAAAGAACCTTCAGCCTTGAGGTTCATCAAACTTTAGATTAAAGGCAGTGTGAGCGAATCATGCATGGGGTATGTTAATGTTACTATGCTGCCGAACCCCATCCAGGCTACAGATTCCACTTCATTTCCCTTCTCCTCTTTCTTTACTTCTCTTATGAGAAAAAATGAGCCCGTTGTATTCCCCATGACTTTGGAGACTACCGTGTATCCTTTCTGAGTTTATTTACTTTTTATTTTAAGGTGGGAAAATTGACAAAAAACATTAACTGCTTGAACTACTTAACTGTATAAATTATGATTTACATGCAGCACAAAGAGGGTGATGGGGCATTGCCTGGGCAGAGAGAAAGATCTGAAATTATGATATTTTGTCAGAGTGATTTCTGGCTGGGGCTCAGAAGCAAAGAAAGAGTTATTGATTCCTTTTTGGAACTGCCCAGGGCAGAGAGAAGATTTTTAATGGGGCTGAGCAATGACTGGCTGGGCTGGCACTGAGGTATGTACCTGCCATTTTCCCAGGCCTGGTTTGAAAGGAATGGCACTTGTCAGAGGCCAATAGCAGTGGGAGTGCCTACAGAAAAATGCACACTGATGGGGAGGAGTTTCTTGGGCCAAAAAAAAGGTAAGGGTGAGTAGGAAAGAAATAAGAATTTGCTAACTACTTGTTCAGTGCCAGGAACTTCACAAATATTACCTCATTTCATCCTCACACCAACACTGAGAGGAAGGTGCTGTTATTATACCCATTTTACAGTTGAAGAAACTGAGGCAGAATGACTTGCATAGGGAGGGTCGTACATCTTGCAAGTATCTAAGGCCAAATTTGAACTCAGGTCTTTCTGACTCAAGACTCTATCCACTCTGCCATTCAGCTGCGCATAATAGGGATTGACATCTGCCTGCTCATTAGCTCAGCATAGCAACCATTACTCCTACACGGGGAAATCAAAACACTTAGTCATCCAGATTTCTTGCCCTTGTCATTTCAACAACTAATTTGATTATGGGCAGAATCAGCTGAGTATCTCTACCTCCATCTGCAATGCTCTTCTCCATCTCCTACCAATTCTAATTTAACTCGGCTAGGAAGCCTTCCTGCTCTTGGATCTCAGATGACTGAACCCTCTTGCAGCCTACATATCTGAGCACTTACATACTCCCTTCACATAGAAATATCTTTGCATGGCATTGTGGAAAGAAGGCTACAGACCTTGATTCAACTCCCAGCTGTGTGACAAAGTGAAAATCACACCTCTGTTTCATTTTCCTCATATGTAAAATGGAAATAATACCCAAACAGGTAAACTCACAGGCTCATTTTTACCATGGATTTAGAAATCTCTTTGAAGTAATCTAGTCCATTCCTCTTTATAGGTGAGGAAATCTAAGTTCTAAGAAACAGTGAATAGTCCAAAGTCACACAGTTATATAGGCAGTAGCAGAACTAGAATTCAAACCTGAATTCTCTGACTCTAAAGCAGTCTTTTCCCCATGCACCATGCTGCTTCTCCGTCAAATAAGTTAAGGAATGGAAAGGGTCTCATGAGAACAGAGATATTATGCATAAACATGAGCTACTATGAATATGTCATTTATTCATTCAACAAACATTACTTGTTTGCCATTCAGTGTGCTAGGCAATAATAAAAGTAAAGACTACTTCAATTTTTTTAAGAGTGCCATTTGCCATACACACCTCAAAATAGAAACTTCTTCATGTCAAGGAATAGTCTACGTTTGTCTTTGTGCTTGGTATATAGAGAGCATTTAATAAATACTTGTGGATTGATCATTTAAACTTTTGGATAATTGTAATTTTGCGTTACATAACAGTGTCTCGTGATTTGGAAACATAACTTCAGCAGGAAAATTGGCATGAAAAACATAACCTGCAGTGGTAGAACGTTTGAGACCACTGAGACTATGATGTAATGGAAAGATCACTGTCAGACAGTCAGACAGACCTAGTTTCAAAATCCTAGCTGTGTGAGTCTGGGCAAGTAAGTCACCCAATCTCTCTAGCTACAGTTTTCTCATATGTAAAGCAGAGATGATAACATTTACACTATTAAGTCACATGATTGTGATAAGGAAGTTGTCTTGTTGTTCAGTTGTTTTTCAGTTGTACCCAACCCTTTGTGACCCCATTTGGGGTTTCCTTGGCAAAGGTACCGGAGTGGTTTGCCATTTCCTTCTCCAGCTCACTTTACAGATGAGGAAACTGAGGCTAGGGTCACATAGCTAGAAAGTGCCTGAGGCTAGATTTGAATTCAGGAAGATGAGTCTTCTTGACTCCAGTCCCAGAACTCTATCCACTGCACCACCTTGTTATAAGAAAAGATTTTTTTTAAAAATCTTAAAGCACCATGGAAATATATGCTACTTACTTCTGGACTCACCTTATTATCCATCTGTCATGTTTGTTGAAGATGCCCATATTGATGGGAGCTAGGTAGCACAGTGGACAGAGTACTGAGCCTGGAGTCAAGGAGGCCTGAATTAAAATCTGGCCTCAGACACTTACTAGCTGTGTGACCTTAGGCAAGTCACTTAATCTCTTTTTTGCCTCAGTTTCCTTACCTATAAAATGAGGATCATAATAGCATCTTCTTTCCAGGATTATTGTGAGGATCAAATGAGCTACTATCTGTAAAGTGCTTAGCACAATGCTGGGTATGAAAGAGGCACTTAATTAATACTTGTTTCTTTGTATTAAGGTGTTTCTTGACCAGCTACATTTCATAATCTGCTCCATATAAAGGCTGAACTCTTTTATTACTCTAGGTTTTGTTGAGGAGAAAAATTTGATATGCTTAGTATGATGTAATCCACTGAAGTCTTATTCCAAAGCTTTATCAGAGCATAGGGGTGATTCATGGTTCTCATAGGTTTACCAAATGGAGAATAAGCTTTGGCAGGTTGTATTAAACCATAAATACCAACCATGTATCATTACCCAATGATTGGCCCAGCTAAGTAAATCAGACTGATCACTAGACAGTGATTTTATGGTTTTGACAACCCATGAAATAGACAAATATAAAAAAGGGCTTTCAGTTGTCTGTGGCCCCCTTCTACTTCCACAGTGATAATAATAGAGTGGGGAGAAGGAAGACAAAGGATGCTAAGGATCACAGTTTGTAGACCTAAAATCTGAATTGAACTTTTGGTCCTTCCAATGTGGAATCTCTTTCCAATTATGAAGAGATTGATGTGGTATTAGATAAATAAATAAAGGAATAAAAACCTTTATTAAGTGCTTGCCAAGTACTGTGCTGACTTCCAGGAATGCAAATATAAAAGTGAGATAGTCCCTGCCCTCAAAAAATTACATTCTAATGGAGGAGATAACACATATAGGCTGAGTGGTGTCAGGGAAGGAAGTTGGTATGGGAAGTCATGTAGACGGTGAGTGGAAAAGTAGGGTATTTCATTGGTACACCCTTTCCAGAGGCAATGGTATTGTTTATTTTATTTCAGTTTTCAGAATAAGAAGTGCAAAAGGCATATGTATGGAAGAGAGTATTGAACAGGGGTTAAGAGAGATTGGCCAGGGTAAAGATTAGGATCCACGGTCCCAAGGACATCAGAATCAAGTGGCTAAAAATGTAAAGAAGTTGTTACCAATAGAGGGGTGCTTGTGTATTCTCCTCACAGAAATGACAATAAAGTTGTTGATAGAGTTGGCTTCATCTAAAAAGCAGCATCCTTTCATGGGATCCTTAATCTCACCTCATAGTGATTGAATGAGTGTAAACAAGTAGATCACCATGGTGATAATTGCACTTTATACAACAACCATTCAGAGGATGAAGAATAGAAAAATTCAATAAGTCAACATATACCTTCGTACTTAGTTATTTCATCTTGAAAGTGAGTCTAGGGAAACAGAGAAAACTATCTTGGAAAACCTAGTTCAGAATCAAGGAATAAAGTAGCCCAAAGGCTTGTAGAATACTCAGAACCTCACACTTGAAGATCCTGGGCACTTTTTTCTTTTTTTTCTTAATATTTTATTTTCCCCCAATTGTAGAGCCAAATTTTTACGTTTCTTTTAAGTTTTGAGTTCCAAATTCTATCACTCTCTCACTTTACTCCCCACCTCCCTGAGATGGTAAACTATCTGATATAGCTTATGCTAGTGAAATCAAGAAAAAAAATTTCCATATTAGTCATTTTGTGCAAGAAGACCAGAACAAAAAAAAGAAAGTGAAAAATAATGTGCTTCAGTTTGTATTCAGATGACATCAGTTCTTTCTCTGGAGGCAGACAGCATTTTTCATCATGACTCATGGACACTTTTTTTGAGAAAATGCTGGGTATGGCAATCTCAGAATAACATCATAAAAATGAATTTGTCTTCATCTTAACATACAGCAAGGGACTGGTTATAAGTGTACTCGTTTCAGAATCATTTACGTTCAGCCAGTCTATAGTCTGGTTAGAACACAAGAATAAGTAAATATGGGATTAGAAGAAAGGATTTAAAGAGAAGGCATGGAGTGCAATTATAGATCTTACCTAATTTTGTCTAAGTAAGTTGTTGATTCCAAAAATTGGGAAATATTTCCAAATGAAGATATTGACACTGACTAATGATAATTTCCTAGAAAGTTTTGTTATTCAATTGTTTCAATCATGTCTGACTCTTTGTGACCCCATTTTCTTGGCAAAGATACTGGAGTGGTTTGCCATTTCCTTCTCTAGCTCATTTTACAGATTAGGAAACTGAGGTAAACAAGGGTTAAGTGACTTGCCCAGGATCATACAGATAGAAAGTGTCTCAGGTCAGACTTGAACTCAGAAAGATGAGTTTTCCTGACTCCGGCTCTGCTGCTCTATCCACTGTGCCACCTAGGTGTCCAAGAGAAGTTTAACCAATACTAGGAGATTTAAAGAAATTCATCTAGAAATTGCTGTAAACAGCAAAAACAAACAAAAGAATGAATGAATACGCAAGTAAACAAACAAGTAAAAAACAAGTAAACAAACAAACAAAATTCCTTGCCAAGTATAAAAATACAAGGGTACCACCTTTTTGAAAAACAAACTGAGTTGGAAAACACTAAGGCAGAAGATGATAAGAAGCAATACCTTTTAAAACAATGAAAAGCAGTTGAGGTAGATCCAAGCTCACAGAGAATTTGGTGTCTGATCAGGGGGAACGATATTATTACAGGAACTTTTGCAGATTGAATGAGGAGTAAGGCAGCAAATGTACATAAAATGGAATGGAACTGCTGATGTGGTTTTTTTTTACAGTGATTTATTTTTTCTAATTAGTAATAATAGTAGATACTATCATTTTCAGATGCATCTCCTATTGTAATAGTATTTAAGATGATAAAACTGGAAAGAACAGCAAGACCTGAAAAAGGACATAGTTAAGAAATCAGTGCTGGATATAATACAGTTTGAAAAGTATTTAGGGAATGAATTTCAAGATACCAAAGAGGAGAAAAACTCTCAAATTATATTTCTACCAAAACACAACAAAAGAGAAAAGAGAAAAAAGGAGACTTCAGCAATTGTAAGGACTCATAGCTTTGTTTTCCCATTTCTATAGGTTCTTTGTGGAAGTGTTCTATGCGTGATTTAAGGAACCCTCAAATTCTATTTCAATAAACAATATGCAAGGCATTGGACAGTTATTAGGGATGCAAAGATGAACACCAAAGCAATTTCTGCCCTCAAGGAGCTTGTATTCTACTGGGGAGAGGTTTAAGGGGTGCTGCAGGTAAGTATAATACAAGTTACTCCAAGGAGGGCATGAACAACAGAGAAGGCTTCATGGAGGAGGTGGCACCTAGATTAACTCTTGAAGGAAAATAAGGATTTTGAGAGGAGGAGATGAAGAATGACTGTGTTCTAGCCAAAGGAGCAAGCTTGTGGGTGTGTTTGGGGGTGGGAAGTGGAGTGTCTGTTAACTTCAGAGACGAGCTTATATTCCAGTGTGGAAACAGTAGAAGGAGAATTATTGGAAAAAAGCTTCGAAAGGGAGATTAGACTCAGATTATATAGGACATTGAAATCTGAGGAGTATTTTATCCTAGAGGCAATAGGGAGCTACTAAAAGTTTTTCAGAATAGGAATGACTTGGGTCCCTAGGAAAATTGGTGGCTAAGTAGAGGATTCCTTGAGTACAAGGATTGTTTCATTCTTGTCTTTGTATCTCAAGAATATAGCGCGGTGCCTGGCACATGGTAGGAGCTTAATAAATGCTTGTTGATTGAAAGAGAAAAGACTGGAAGCAGGGGGAATAATTAGTAGGCTATTACAATAGGCCATATGGATAGTGATGAGGATGTGAACTACCTTGGTGACTGTGTGAGTAAAGAGAAGTAGATAGATAAAAGGGGTGTTGTGATGATAGAATCAACACGACTTGGCATCTAATTGGGTCTGGCTCATGAGGGAGAAGGAAGAAGCCAGAATGAGTCATTCACAATGGAAACATAAAAAGGTAATGAGCAGGCTTTTGCAGGCAATTTTGTGCAGACTACATCTTTATAGTCATAGAATTGACTAAAAGGTACAGAAGATTCTGATCTGTTAATTGTTTATTGATTTCAAGAAAGCTTTTGACTTGCTAGAGCAAAATACAGCCTTGGAGGCTTTCCTCAGACAAGGTGGCTCTCATACATACCTCTAAAATCATAGAAGAATCCCATAAGAAATGTAATTTATGAAGATACCTTTGATCAACAGTCTGATCAACAATCAGGTACAGCATTGAGCTGGAGACTCTGTGTCCCAAGGCTTTATGTCAGCATTACAGAAGAATGTTCCATATCAGGTCAACCAAATTCAAGTCAATTTGATTAACGAGCAAAGCCATTCAGCTTCAGAGGGCACTCCTGCCTTAGGACTACTCTTCTTCACCCTATACGTTTTCCATTGTACATCATTCCCTACCATATGGATACCTTCTTCTACCTCTTCCCTTGAGAACTGTAATCAAATCAACAATTGTATTGCTTTTGAAAAGGGCTTGTTAATTGCCCTGTAGCTCTATTCACTATTCCCTTGAATTCAGAGACCACTCTTAGGCATCACTTCCCTCTATGCTTTGTAATTAGAATGTAAGATCCTGGAGAGAAGGGACTATCTAGATTCTGTATTGTATCCAGCAATTAGCACTGTGTTTGACACCAAGTAAAGCGCTTTATAACGCCTTTGGATTGTTTGATTGGTTCATTCATTTGCTTACTGCCTCCAAAACATCCTCGTTAGAAGCCAAAGATATAAAGATGTAATATCTCAGAGTTCCTGACTTTAGCAACTGTGTCACTTCAAGTAGATTACAATATGGGAGGGGGGAGGGGGGAGTGGACTGATATCTAGTGACCCTGGCCTTCTTACTGCTTCTTGAACATATTACTCCAGCTCTTACCTTTTCACTGGCCATCCATCATACCTGCAAGGTGCACACATGCACACACACATACACACATATACATATGCATATGCATTATATGTATATGTATTATATATGTATATATAATTTCATTTATTTATTTAGCTTGCATGTAGATAAATAGGCAGCTAGGTGGTGCAGTGAATAGTGCTGGCCCTGGAGACAGGAAGACTCATCATTCTGAGTTCAAATTTGGCCTCAGCCACTTACTAGCTGTGTGACCCTAAACAGGTCACTTAACCCTATTTGCCTCAGTTTCCTCATCTGTAAAATGATCTGAGGAAGGAAGTAGCAAACCACTCCAGTGTCTTTGCCAAGAAAACCCCAAATGGGGTCAGGACTGAAAAGACTCAACAACAATGTACATAAATCTTTGCCTGTTCTCTCCCTCATTGCCATAGTCTTTTAATTGGTCTCTCTGCCTCTAAACTCTCCTGAGTCCAGTCCATTCATTGACAAAAATCAAAGTGATTTTCCTAAAGTACAATAATTGTTACCATTTATATAGTGTTTTAAGGTTTGCTAAGCAGTTTACAAATGTCTCATTTTATTCTCACGAAAACCCAGGAAGTGGGTGCTATTATTATCCTTATTTTACAGATGATAGAATTGAATCTCAGAGAAGTTAAATGACTTACTAAGGGTTACATAACTAATATCTGAGGCAGGATTCACACTCAGGTCTTCCTGATTCCAGGTCCAATTTTCTATTCACTGCTCTATTTACAGTGTTCCAGGGATACTTGCAAGCAATCCATATGTTTGAGCCTATCATGTGACATGAAAGCCCCATGCATCCTTTGGGGGATCTCTGACTCTTCTGGTTCATTACCCCATTTTCCTAGAAAAAAAATCTGAGAATCTCACTACACGACAGTCTGCTTCAGGAGATGGATGTGAGACAAATTGTGGAGAAAGAATCAACAAGATTTATCAATTGTTTGGTTACCAGCTGAAGGTGACTAGAAGGATGATGGTTCCCTCAAAAGAAATAATGATGTTAGTTGGGGCTGCAAGGAGTTTTGAGGGAATGATAATGAAGGATGAGCTTTTTTTTTTTAAAGACCTGGGCATCGGTTTATAGGCATCAGTGAATTTGAGATTTAAGATGAGAGAGCAGTGGAAGCAGTCTTTCAGAGAAAACAATAGGACACAGGATAAAAGATATAGGTAGAGGGGTTGACAAGGGTGAAGAAATGGGTCATCTCCTCCTCAGAGACTTGAGTAAAGGAGGAGAGAGTGGGGATGACATCAAGAAGTTGTGATATTAAGAATAGGAGAAGGAGCTTGCTATGCTTGTCTCTGGGCTGTTTGGTATTTTTATTGATGTCTTGGATAGAGGCATCTGTGGAATACTAATGACAATATTCATTCTAGTTCATGATTTTCAAACTGGGTTGAGTTAGTCTGGTTTAGGAATTTAAGGGACAGAAACATAGCCATATACACTTTTAAGCTGACTGTGGAATTAATATACAAATGGAACACTCAGTCACACACAAAAATATAAACAAAATGGCTTTTAAAACTACTTACTTATTTATTCATAGTTTTCAATATTCACTTTTCTAAGATTTTGAGTTCCAAATTTTCCCCTCTCCCTCCCCTACTGCTCCCCATGACAGAATACAATCTGATACAGGCTATACACATACAATCATATTAAACATATTTCCACATTAGGCATATTGTGAAAGACAAATCAGAACAAAAGGGAAAAACCATGAGAAAGAAAAAAAAAGAGAAGAGAAAATGTTATGCTTAAATCTGCATCTAGACTCCACAGTTCTTTTTCTGAATGTAGACAGCATTTTCCATCATGAGTCTTTTGGAATTATCTTAGATTGTTGCATTGCTGAGAAGAGCTGGGTCTATCAAAGTTGTTCATCATGCAGTATGGCTGTTACTGTGTACAATATTCTCCTGGTTCTGCCCACTTCACTCTGCATCAGTTCTTGTAAGTCTTTCCAGGTTTAAGAAAAATGGCTTTTATCTCGTAATCATCATTGGATCCTAGTCTTGGTCAAATTTTGGATAATTTAGTGGCACACGTAGCCATCACCCAGGCAATCAGTTCTCTCCAGGGTATAGGTTACTCTATGTAGGCCAAGGCTATTAGAGGCGCTGAGGTTTTATAGGGAGTTTTATAAATGCTTTTCAAATATTGTGGAATCAAAGGAAAGCTTTTATAAATGTGCCTATGCCACTTTTGAATAAGCCAATCATAAGTAGGTCAAATAGAGATAACCACAGGAGTTGTTAGAATTCATTTGGAGTCAAGGTCTGCATTCATGGATTTGTCAGTCTTTATAGCTCTTTCTATCTCACCCCAGAGGGTCACAGGGCATTTTGCCTTATGGGCTGCCTAGTAATGTTCACCTAAAATACAATTTTTCCTTACTTCTAGAGCTGCCTTAAGTTCTCCGCCCTTGTTTATAGGTGATATTTCCATGTTCAAATAATTTACTCCTATTTGGGGGCAATGTTTTCTCCACACTAACTTCCCAGCTCCCTTTTCACTCCTTTACTCCAAATTTGCTGGTTTATTCTCAGTAACACCTGAAGGAAGCCACAAGCAATGGTACAAAAACCAATGGAATAGCATCCTAGAAATTGTTCAGGAGCCAATGGGAGCACGGGGTGTCACAGATGGGTAAATTAGCAGATTAGAGAAATATGAAAGAAATCAAGACAATCCCCCATTTTGGTTCTATTACTGGCTGATACATAGGCAGTCACAAGAGCAGCAGTCTAAAATTGAGAAAGTCTTCAAACAAGCAGCAGTGTTTTAATTAGTTGAGTATGGAGACTAATTAATATGCAAATGAGGAGTTTACCAATATTAATCATCTGTTTTACTAGGCTGCTTCTACTAAAGAGTTTCTAACGAGTTTGCAAATTAAGTTTCTTTGACATTAAAAATCAGCTAAATGCCTGTCTGAGAATAATCTCTTCTAACACAAGGGCGGGAAGGGGAATTTTTTTTTTTGGATGAAAAACAGCAGTGTTTAGAACCAATTCCATTTTTGGCAAGCAGAATGCAAGAGTTCTGAAGCAATCCTTTCCAGCTCCTAATTGAAAGCATTTCAGCAAGATAGGCCCCAGAAAACCATTGGAACATGAGATGAACATGAGTCAGGAGGTGTAAAGGTATATGATCAAAAAGGATACATTTATACACACACACACACATACATATACATATATATGTTTTCCTAAATTGACAACCTATATCATTAGAACTCAATGAATTTTACAAACTTGGAGTATCCCTTTTACATTTTTTTGGCACACCTACAAGGGTTTGTTTTTCCCGGAAACTTTGAAGATTGAATTGTGACTAGGTATTGTCAGGTATGGGTCGTGTACCTTTCTCCAGGTGCAGGAGTATGGATGGATTAGAGGCTTTTATGTATCCTTTCTAGTATGAAGATTCAATTTCATATGGTTTATGAGACATTATAGGGCTTGGTATTGGAGGATTAGTAGGAATAGAGGTTGGACTTCAGTTCTTACCTGGCTACACTACTCTGGAATGTCTCTGACTTTTCCACTATGTCCCAGAAAGCTCATTATTGAGATAACACCATCATTCTGTAAGATCTCTTTAGCACTGGTATTCCACCTCATCGCTACCCTTTACCTCTCTGATTGGAGGGTGGAACCGTAAATGCCAATTTCCATTTAAAGAGAGTCCAGTTCAGACATTTCCTCATTTCTCTGTACTACTTTGGGACTTCCCTGACTAATTCTCTACCATGCCCCAGAGTGAGGTGCCTTTTCCTGCCCTCCCTCACCATGATTTTAGTTTCCTTTTGTGTTTTTTTCTCCTATTATAAGCTTCTTGAGGACAGGGCATGTCTTTCTTTTTTCGTATTTGTATCTCCAGCACTTAGCTCAGTGTCTGCTGCTTAATAAATGCACATTGACTAATGGGTAAAAACAGAAAAATCAAATTAACCAAAACCAAAGGTTACTAACCCTTCACCTGTGGTTTGAATATGTGGTTGTAGAATCAGCATGACGTAATGGCTAGAATCCAGCTCAGAGATAGTACTGGATATGAGACCCTGAATAAGTCATTTAATCTCTCACAGCTCTGGGAAGTTTTCTAAACGTACACATTGTCGTGACGATCTTGGCCTGCACTGGTAGAGGGATTTTCCTCAAAGTTCATTGAACAAATGAAGTAATCATAACAGTTAACTTTTGGATTCCCAACTACTCATTGTGCTATTTTGTTGTTAAGTTGTTTTTTTTAGTCATGTTCAACTCTTCATGACCCCATTTGGAGTTTTCTTGGCAAAGATACTGGAGTGGTTTGCCACTTTCTTCTCTAGCTCATTTTAATGATATGGAGCTGAGGTAAAGAGGGGTAAGTGGCTTGCCCAGGGTCACATAGCTAGAAAGTGTCTGAGGCTGGATTTGAACTGAGGAAGAAGAGTCTTCCTGACTCCATGCCCAGCATTCTATGCACTTCACCATCTAGATGCCCTCTTCATTTGTGCCGAATCTACCTGTTGAAATGCCATACCTCAACTGGATTATAAGCTCCTTAAGGGTAGAGACTGAGTTTTTATTATATGTTGCATCCCCAAGTGTGCCTTGGATACAACAGGTGCTTAGTAAATGTTTATTGAATGAATACAGGTAAGATATGTAAAAAGGGCCAAATAGATTCACATTTTTCTTCAGAACTTCTCTGCTGCACTAAATGAAATAATATTATTAATTACCTTTTTTTTAAAGAAAAAAAAGAGGAAAGGCTTCCATAGCCCCATTGCACATCTAGGAATGTGCAAAAAGAAAATTTAGAACCATACCCCTCTTGGACCCCCACTTGTGTAAGTATTTATTCTAAAGTTACCAGGTCCCCTATCCCTTTCACCTGCCACTTCTTCCATGTGGTTGATTTTATTCATGGAAAGCACAACACTTCAGTATAAAACTCTGGACATCTTACTTATTTTCTATCTTCTCAACAAATAGTTATTATATACCTTTAATGGTCAAAGGCATTCTACTAGGCAACTGAAAGAGATATAAAGATGGATAAATCACAGTTCTTGCTCTCAGTGTGCTGACCATTTAGTAAGGGAACTTAACATGTGCATGAAAAATGAGGAAGGAAATAAGCATTTCTTTCTTTCTTTCTTTTTTTTTGGCTAGGCAACGGGGTTAAGTGACTTGCCCAGGGTCAGACAGGTAGTTAAGTGTCAAGTCTCTGGTCTGAGGCTGGATTTGAACTCAGGTCCTCCTGACTTCAGGGCAGGTGCTCTATCCACTGGACTACCTAGCTGCCCTGAAATAAGCATTTCTTAAGGAATTGTTTTGTGTTAGGCACTACACCAAGCATTTTTTTCACATTTGATTATCTCATTTGACCCTTACAATAACCCTGGGAGGAAGGCACTATTATAATCCCCATCTTCCAGATGATGAAACTAAGGCAAATGGAGGTTAAATGACTTGCCCAAGGTCACACAGAAAACAAGTGTCTGAAGCTGGATTTGAACTCAAACCTTCCTGATTTCAGTACTGGTGGCACTCTATCCACCATGCCACCTAGCTACTTCTACAATATAAGGCTAGAGATAAGAGTTATAGAAGAGGTACAATTAAAGTCTATTACATAAATTTAATCTTCAAGTGATTTTGAATAATTTCTCTTGTTGAAACCAACCTTTAAAGAGTCAGTGTGGGAAAGGAAAAGGATGCTGGATTTGTCATCAGGAAAACATGAGTTCAAATTCCATTTTTGACAGTACCAGCTGTGTGACTTCACAATAAGTCACTTAACTTCCATGGGCTGGTTTCCTCATTTGTAATCAATAAGGATTGATTAAGCACATGTCAAACATTGTGCTAAGCATTGGAGATAAAAATACAATTAATGATAGTAGCTAACATTTATATAATGCCTATTACGTGCAGACTCTGTGCCACCAAGCTGCCCTACTTAAAAGGATTTTGCATCTTAATGGAGGAAACAAAAGAATACATAGACATACACACATATACATGCATACAGATATATTTTTATGTATGTGTGTATATGTATATACATATATATGTACATGTGTATGTATATACGTGTGTATGTGTGTGTGTATATATATATACATAAGGAGGATGAATGAAAGGTAGTCTGAGAGGGAGGGCAGTAGTATTTGAGGGGATCAGGAAAGATTTGAAGCAGAAAGTTGTGTCCGTATGATATGCATCTTGAAGGAAGAGAGCACTTCTCTGATGCAGAGGTGAGTTGGAAGTCCATTCCAGGGATGAAGAACACAGAGTAGGAAGGGGTGGAGTCAGAGATGAAATATCAGGCATGAGCAACAGAGAGAATGCTGGTTTAGCTGGAATGCAGGAGAAAGTGCAAGAGAAAGAATCATGTCTGATGAAGTGGAAAATAAAGGTTGGGGCAAGGTTGTGAAGAGCTTTAAAAGCAAAACAGAAGAGTTTATACTCAACTTTAGATGCAATAAGTAGTCTCTGGAGTTCATTAATTAGGGGAGTGGCATGAACAGATCTTCATGTAAAAAAAAATGACTTTAGATGCAGTGCGTAGGACATAGTGAGGTGGTAGGAGGGAGACTAGATAGGAGGCTGTTGCCGTAATCTAGGTGAGAGGTGATGAGAATGTGAACTGAGGTCTACTTCTGTGAATACCAAAAAGTAGTCAGATGTGAGAGGTGTTATAGAGGAAGAAGTGAAGAGATTTGGCAGTGGTCTGGCTATGTGGCATGATGGAGAGTTAGGAGTTAAGGGTAATGACAATTTAATGACCCAGAGAGATGGGAAGAATGGTGGTGCGTTTGACAGAAATAAGGAAAATTGGAAGAGGGGTGGGCTTGGAGGGGGGAAAGATAATGGTTTCTCTTTAAACATGTTGAGTTTGAGATATCTCTGGGATATCCATTTTGAAATATCCATCAGGCAGCTGATGATGTAGGCTCAATGCTCAGTGGATAGATTGGAGCTATATACATAGATCTGTGATTCATCAACAGAGAGATGATAATTAAAACCATAAGAATTAAATACAAGGCTACTATATTTATTTGTTGCTATAAATTGTATGTCTACTCTGTTCCATTGATCTACCTTTTTATTTCTTAGCCAGTACCAGGTAATTCCAAAAATTACTTCCTTATAATATAGTTTAACATCTGGTACTTCTAAACTTCTTTCCTTTACATTTTCCCCCATTATTTCCTCTGATATTCGTGGCTTTTTGTTCTTCCAAATGAATTTTGTTATTATTTTTCCTAATTCAGTAAAATAATGTTTTTTGGTAATTTAATTGGGATGGCATTGAATATATAATTTAGTTTGGGTTAAATAGTCATTTTTATCATATTGGCCCTGCCTACCCACGAACAATTAATATTTATCCAATGACTGGGGAGGGAGAAAAGAGAAAAAAAGAAATTTACAAGATAACTTTGTTACATTTTTTAAAGGAATAGCAAGCTATACATAATAGATTTGCAGTTCCATGTGCAATCATCTTTTTAAAATTAGACCATGTTATAGAAACGCTTTTTCTAAGAGTTTGGCTGTGAAAGGGAAGAGTGATATAGGACAATAGCTTAAGAGAATGATAAGTCTAGTGGTGGTGGCTTTTTAAAAAAAATTTAAGAATGGGAGAAACAGGCATATTTAAAGGCAGAAGTGAAGGAATCAGATTTGGCAATAGTTTGGATATGTGGCATGAGGAAGAGTTAGGCCATGGGAGAGGATTCTAGGAAGATGGCGGAGTAGGTCAGAAAACTATCAGCTCTCCAAATTTCCTCCACAAAAAAAAAAAAAAGAAAGAACATCTCCTCAGAGGGAACATAGAGCAGCAGAAATAAACAAAAGTCAGGATAAAGCAACTGTTCCCCTAAGACAACTTGAGAAGACCCTAGGAAAGATCCAACCTCTAGGACTTGAGGCTGAGTAAAGTGCAAACACCTCTAGGCCTAATCTGCAGAATCAATAAACAACAAGCCCTGGGAGGCAGCTGAGGTTAGGAGACAGCCTCAGTCTTAGAAACTTTCATCTCACAGACAATGTGGAGGCCTGGCAGTTGAGTGAGAGAAGATCGAAGGACATTCAGTGTCAAGGGACACCAAGCATAGCTGTGCTGACCAGCGCTGAGCTGTGGCTGCTGAGGATAAGGAGCTAGTACACACCTGGTGAGTACAGTAGCAGAGGGGCAGGGATCCTGCCGGCTGTGGGCACTTGCAGGAGAGCAGAGTCCCTGGTTTCAGCTCCAGGGCAGAGAAAACAGCTGTAGTTTGCAGTCCTTGGATGGACGCAAGGAGCAATTTGAGGGACAATATTTCTGGGGTCCCTAGCCATAGCTTCACAGTGGAGAGGAGAGCCCAGGGTTGGGCCCTGGGACAGACCTCAGAAAATAACAGTAAGAAGGACCTGAGCCTTGGGTCATCAACCTCCATACCTCAGGACTGGAACTTGATTACACTAATAACTAACAGACAAATAAAAATGGCTAAGCAAACGAGGAAGAACCCAACCATAGACAGCTACTATGGGGAAGAGGAAGATCTGGGTTCATATTCAGAGGAAGATAATGGAGCCAAAAAAGCCACTCCTTCTCCACTGAGAAACATCAAATGGTCCCAAGCACAAAAAGAGTTCTTGGAAGAACTTAGAAAGGACTTGAGAAATCAAATAAGAGAGATCAAGGGAAAAAAATAAGATCCATCCAAGAAAATTATGAAGAGAAAGTCAACCAACTGGAAATAGAGAATCAAAAACTTAAAGAAGAAAATAAGCCTTGAAAAGTAGAATTGAGCAAAGGGAAGCTAATGACATTCTAAGGCACCAAGAAATCATGAAACAAAATCAAAATAATGAAAAAATAGAAGAGAATGTAAAACATCTCATCAGAAAAACAACTGATTGGAGAACAGATTGAGGAGAAATAATATAAGAATAGTTGGACAACCTGAGAATTATGATAAAAAAGAATCTTGATACAATATTACAAGAATTTACCAAGGAAAATTGTCCTGAAGTTCTAGAACACGAAGGCAAAGCAGAAATAAAAAAAATTCACCAATCATGACCTGAAAGAGATCCCGGGAGGAAAACTTAACAGGCATATTATAGCCAATTTTGAAAGCTCCCAGGTTGAGGAGAAAATATTGGAAAAGACAAGAATAAATTTTTTAAAAATAGAGCTGCAGTAAGGATTACACAAGACCTAGCAGCTACCACAATGAAGGACCATAGGTTTTAGAATACTATATTTCATAGAGCAAAAAGAGCTGGGATTACAACTTAAGGTAACTTACCCAGCAAAGTTAAGTATAATCCTGAATTTAAAAAAAAAGAACATTTAATGAACAGAAAAACTTTTAGGTATTTGTGATAAAAACAGCAGAACTTAAAGAAAATTCTACATATAACATCCAGGAAAAAAATACTAGGTAAACATTAAAGACCAATTATGAGGGATTCAATAAGGTCAAATTGTTTTATTTCTTAAATGTAAAAATATTATCAGTACTCATGACTGCCATCATTATTTGGGTAGTTTGTAAGAAAGGCTTGGGCTGAGCTGTGTATGATGGGTGATGCTAAAAAAAAAATAAAACTGTGTAGGGAGAGATGAAAAGGAGTAATTATCTCACACAAATGAAGGAAAAATTGAGACAAAACGAGCTCGTGGGGGGAAGGGCAGGTATTGCTGGAACATTACTCATCAGGAATGGGTTAAAGACGGATCAGATATGTATTTATCAGGGTATAAAAGTCTTCTAAATTCAGAAAAAAAAATAAGAGGACAAGGGGATAGGTCAGAGGGAGATGATAAGGGAAGGACTCTTAGAGGGTGGGTAGGTCAAGGAATAGGAGGTCAAGCAGGTAGAAGTAAAGCAAAGGAGTAAGGAAGGACAGGAATAGGATGAGAATGATAGTGAGGAAAAATAGGAAGGAGAAAAATACACAAGTAATTATGGCTTAGAATGTGAATGGGATGAATTTACCCATAAAACAAAAACTGATAGCAGATTAAAAAAATTTGAATTCAACAATATGCTGGTTTCAGGAAATGCTATAAAAATAAGAGATACACACAAAGATAAAATAAAGGGCTAGAGTAGAATTTATTATATAAAAAAACCAGGGGTAGTAATCATGATCTCAAAGTTAAAGCTAAAATAGATTTAATCAAAAGAGAAAAATAGGGAAACTACACTATGTGTCAGTAATATTATTCAATATTGTTTTAGACCATTTAAAATAACTAGACAGTATAAAGTACCTGATAGTATAGATGCCAAAACAAACACAGGAACTATATGAACCTAAACATAAACCACTTTTTATGCAAATAAACTCAGATCTAAATAATTGAAGTAATATTTATTGTTCATGGGTAGGTAAAGCCAATATAATAAAAAATGATAATTTTACCTAACTAATCTATTTATGCAATGCCATCTCAATTAAATTACTAAAAAATTATCTTACTGAGTTAGGAAAAATAATAACAAAGTTAATTTGGAAGAACAAAAGGTCAGGAACTTCAAAGAAACTAGGGGGAATAAATGTAAAGGAAGCAGATTCAGCAGAATCAAACTTTAAACTGTATTATAAGGTGAGAGCATTGTTGAAGTATAAAATGCACAATTTGATTATTTTAAATTAATATTTTCTTGTATAAATAAACCCTACGTAGACAAGAATAGAAGAAATGCAGAAAATTGGGGGGAAAACTTTCATAGACAGTCTCTCAGGTAGGATGTGATTGGGTTGGAATATTGCTGTGGTGTAAGAAGTGAGGAGGTAGTTGTTTAGAAAAACATGGAAAGACTTGGACTTACAAAGGAAGATGCTATCCAACTTCAGAGAAACAGATGACAAGTGAAAATAAACAGTACAGTTTAACATATATGTGTATGTGTATATATGTGTATGTTTATAGATATCTATGTGTATACATACATACATATATACATGCATGCATGCATGCATATCCATGTTTAATTGTAGCTTTCTTTAGCATGGAGATGGAGGAAGGGGAAAAAATAAAGTAAAAAGTTCATAGCAGAGAACAAAAGAAAACCTAGAAGGAAACAAACAAAAAAGGTAGGCAGCTTTGAAAACAATGTGTAGTGTTTAATATATAGGTTTTCTTGAAATATAAATTTCTTGATTTATGTTGAATCCTCTCTTATGTTCTGCTGTGTACGTGACAATGTTTTTTTTTTTCATTTTGTATTTAAGTTTAAAATACTTTTAATAATTTTAAAAAAGAGTTAGTTGTTAAGGATGAGAAGAATGGCATTGTCTTTGATAGCAATAAGGAAATTTGGAAAAGGGGTATGTTTGGGAGGGAAATAACGGGGGTTTTTTTGGACATGTTGAGTTTGAGATATTTCTGGGGAATCCATTTTGAAATGTTCACAGTGGATATAGGGAAATTAAAGATCACAAAGATGATGAAGAATGAATAAATGAAAAGTTAATTTAAATTTTTTTCCATGTGTCAAAAGACTGAAACCAAATATACACTAATACCTGTAACATCTACTTTATAGGATTGTTGTGAATATTAAATGAGATAACGTATGCAAAACATTTTGCAAACATGGTGCAATAGAAAGAGTACTGGATCTGGAGAGATGGGAGCTGAGTTCAAATCACAACTCATTTACTTGCTACATGTATGACCATGAGAAAATCCCCTAGCCTTTCTGGATGTCAGTTTCATAATCTGGCAATTTGTAAAATGAAGGTGTTGGATTAGGTTACCTAGAAGATCCTTCCAGCTCAAAATCTTTAATCTTCTAAATCCTTCTTGCCTAGAAAGCTCTCCTTTAAGATGGAGCCCAAGCATCACCATTTACCAGCCATTTTTCTATTTCCCCAATTGGTAGCGCCATCACTCTTAAATTAGCTTGAATTTAACTATTTGTATTTCTTTGTTTGTAAGTAATATATAATATATTTTTGTATATAATTAAACACATATATGTGTATATTACAACCTCCAATAGAATGTAAGTTCTTTGATACTAGGGATTGGTTCGTTCGATATTTTTGTATTCCCAGAGCCTAACATAGGACTTTTCACATAAGTACTTAATAAATATTTATTGATTGATTGATTACATAATTATGCTTAACTCTGCCTTAGTTACCTTTTTGATGGAATAGAGAAAGTGCCTTTCATAACGACTTATCTCTCAAGCCCTTAATATTTACAAAGTAATTGATATACATTATCTCATTCAATCCTTACAATAAGCCCAGGAGTCAAAAACTATTAAGTAGTTAAGTACTAATTATCCCATTTTACAGAAGGGCAAGCTGAGGCTTAACTAAGTTAAATGACTTACCTATTATCACATAGCTAATCAATGGAGGACTTGAAATTTGAAAACTAAGTCTTCTGACTGTAAGTCTGCTCTTTGCACAAGTCTATAATTATTACTGAACCTATATCAAACTTTGTGAGCTTAAAGTGGCCAAACTGAATGTTCACCCACCTTTCCATGTCTTCTATTTCTTTTAGGTGTGTTTTTTCCTTGAATTCCCCCCTCCCCCATTAATACCAATACCATCTACTACAGAGCTCTGCACACTGTAGACATAAAGCAAATGGACTTTGCTGATCTTCCCAGTTGGTACTGCTTTTTCACTTCAAAACTACTCTATTTTTTTTACATAGTTTGTATTTACTTATCTATGCACATGTTTGTTCCTTCCAATAGAACATAAGCTTCCTGAGGGTAGGAATTTTTTCCTTTTTGTCTTTGATTCCCTAGACCCCTAACATAGGATAGCACTTAGAAGAAGCATCAATGTTCAATATTCAATGTTCAAATGTTCAATGGAGGAATGAAAGAATGAATGAATGAATCAGATGAATGCATCTGATATCAGGGAGGCAGCCTCCCCAGTCCAAAAAATTAGGAACTTGATATTGTAGGTTGTATTTTCAAGTCCTTTTGGCTTATTAAAAAGTCTTACTCATCCCTTTTTAAACAGGTCTAATTTCTTTCATCCATCTTGGGGCTAGTCTAAAGCATTGTTAACTACATTCTCATTGAAATGCATGATAAAAAGGAGGAAAAAAAAGATCCTTAATCAAAAGCACAGGATACGTTTGCAATGAGATAACTGCCAGAAAATTAATCCAAAACACTGTTTGATCCAGGCTCCTGAACAAGCCAGACTTGGCGGCAAGTCTAGACTGGAGGTTCTGGGAGCTGCAGAGCTGGAAAATGGAAATAGCTCACCCGCACCTGCCATCACTCTGGAGAAATGACTTCTTCCCTCCAATGACCATAGACAGGACATATTTCTCACTCTGAGCAAGAGGACCTCATGTTCTTCGCTTTCCTGCTACTCACTCACTCTCCATTCTTCTAGCCTTCTGCAATTGTCCTAGAAATTACCTTCACAGAAGGAACAAAGTCCATGTGTATGTAAGTGACTGCATCCATGTATATGCATTTACATGTGCATACATGTAAGCAGTGTACATTCTTTTTTCTAAAAATAATTGGCTGCTTTTGATATTTTTATGAATGTAAATGAAATTAATAATCAGTTCAACTCAAATATTTATTAAATATCAACTCTCCAAAAAGTACCATCCAAGCCTTTTGGGATATCCTGTATGAGGGTGCTGGGAATATAGACACAATAATGAAACAGTCTCTGCCCTCAAGATTCTTACATTCTATACTCATTCTAAGACCCTATAGTCATAGAATGTGATTTTGGAATATGATCAATGCTATTGATTTTAACTTGAAGGAGATAAGGAATAAATGTGTTGACTGATAAATATGAGTTAAAATGTCTCTTTCCCCAAGATCGCACATAATTCAAAGGCTATATCTCCACAACTTTCAAATGTCTGGCAAATTTTTTCTTAAAAATCATAGGATTTAAGGGCAGCTAGGTGGCACAATGGATAGAGCACCAGGCCTGGAGTCAGGAGGACCAGAGTTCAAATCCAGCCTCAGACACTTGACACTATAGCTGTGTGACTCTAGGCAAGTCACTTAACCCTAACTGCCTCACCCTCCCTCCCCCCAAAAAACATAGGATTTGAAGCAAGAAAAAGTTTTCAGCATCATCTAGTCCAAACAGATAAAGAAAGTTTTAGTGTGGTGAAAGGATTTGTTCAAAGTGACCCAGAGCAAAAACAGCAAAATCAGGATTTGAATATAAGCTCTATGCCTTATAATCTAGATAATAATTAATAACTCATTATTAATTAGGATCTAGTTTATTTCCTTATTTAGAAACCATTCCTTATAGGTCAGTCAGCCAGTCTCTGAAGGGCAAGGCTGATAGATGAGATTGCCCTAATCTTTGGGGTACATGCTCCCTGATCTTGGTTAGGACCCCACTGCAACTAGGAGACTTTACTTCTGTTTGAAATAGAAGCAGAATCTAGTCTAGGTGAATTTCTGCCCCAAAGCTGTAAGTCCACGTCCTTGTATCCTTCCATTGGAATTTAGGGTAACCCTGCTCATTAAGGACCAGCCAGAATGTTCTGGGTGGAGATGGGTTCCTTTGTCCAGATTTCTGAAGGCAGCTGAGTCTCATGATCAACCCACTTTCTCAGCAGGAGGAGTCAGAGATATTTAGCCCACCTCTTCATTAAATGTCTGCCAATTAGGGTTGATATGTCCTGTCGGGGGCATTCCCTTTCAAGAAAAAATGTTTAAGATTTACAGCAGCTCTTTTTGTGGTGACAAAGAATTGGAAATTGAGGGGATGCCCATCAATTTGGGAATGGCTGAACAAGTTGTGGCATAATAATGTAATGGAATACTATTGTTCTGTAAGAGGTGATGAGCCAGAGGACTTCAGAAAAACCTGGAAAGACTTACATGCACTGATGCTGAGTGAAGTAAGCAAAACCAAGAGAACATTGTGCACAGTAACAATCACATGACTGGCTTTTATAGACAGCTCTTCTCAGCAATACAATGATCTAAGGCAATTCCAAAAGACTCATGATGGAAAATGCTGTTCACATCCAGAGAAAGAACAATGTAGTCTGAAAGCAGCTCTAAGTATATTGTTTTCTCTTTTGTTTTCTTTCTCTTGGTTTTTCCCTTTTATTCTGACTCTTCTTTCACAACATGACTAGTGTGGAAAAAATATTTAAGGCATTCAGTATCTCCATTAAATGTCTTTGGTTACCAAGAGGAACCACTGACCATCAATTTATTGAATATTGGCTAGCCTAGTTAATAAATTATTAATTGACCAGAAACTGTCTCTCAGGTTTTTCATTCATCACAAAAGCAAACTCAAATTTTCCCTTATTTTAAATTTTTAGAAATTCTAAATTTTAATCTGAATCACTTGGAAGGGAGCATAATCCATTTTCAAAAATTCATGATAACATGTAGTGAAAATTAAAGAAGTAGAATTTATGAAGAACAACAGAAAACAGATAACAAACCATATAAACCATTCCCATGAGGCTTTGGAGTAGAGTCAATCTAATGAATTCAAGACCACATCTAAAGAGAGGGCAAGCAAATGCAATAGAGCTGAATGCAGTCAAAGAATCTGTAGGTCTGCATCATTGCAGTGCATGAAAATAGCTTTGGGTAGTGGGGGAAAAGTCCCAGACTGGGGGTTAAGGATCTAGTCCTATTGATGCCATTAATTAGCCAAATCACCATGGGTAAGTCACATTACCTTTCTGGGTCTTGGTCCCTTCATCTGTAAAATGAAAGGATTAATTAGATGATCTGTAAGGGTTCCTTCTATCTGTAACCTATTATTCTATGATCACTGTTTTTCAGTGCTTCTGGCACTTGTGAATGCCTCTCACTGACAGATCTTTGTTAACTTGTCCAGACTCATGTAGTCAATATACGAAAGGGAAGATTTGAATCCAGGTCTTCCTGGCTTCAAGGTCAGCTCTCTCACAACTACACCTTGTTGCCTATCAAGTACCAGAATCACTTAAAAACTTTGAGCGAATTTTGCTTAATTTGGAAGAGTTTCTTTTCAATGCATGTGTCTGATTCAGAGTAGACTGAAAAATGTGGTTAGTCTAAGTGGGCTGGCCAAGAGGGCAGAGTAAAAGCAGTGACTTGCTTGAGCTCTCCCCCAAAGCCCTCCAAATAACTGTAAAAATGGCTCTTAACAAATTCTAGAGTAGCAGAGCCCACGAAGAGACAGAGTGAAACAAATTTCCAGTCCAAGACAACCTGGGTGGTTGATTGGAAAGGTCTATTGCGCCAGGTTGGCAGAGGAACAAAGTTCACTGTGGGTGGGCAGGCAAAGACAAGGCCTCGGCAAACCTGGAGCAGGCCTCAAGGGACTGAATCAAGGGGAGCTGTGGCAGTTTCCAGACTTCTCAACCCATGAATGCCAAAGACAACTTAGAAGGTCAATAGGAAAGATCTGTGACTGCAGTGAAAGAGAAGCTTTGTCCTAGCCCCAGCCCCAGCACAGCCATAGAGCAGTGGCTGCTTCTGGAGCTCTAGGCCCACAGACTGAGGGGGAATTGAGTGGCTTATCAGAGGGGGATTGCAGGGATCTCTTTGCTGGTGCTGAGGCAGGATTCTCTTGCTTTGCCCATGCTTGGATCTGGGTTGCAATTCTGGGTGGCAGTCCTGGAGTGAGGAAAAGCACTGGCATGGTGGAGCTTGTAGTGGTGGTGAAGAAGGAATCCTCCTCACAGTTCCAAGGCAGAAAAGAGTGCTTGTGATTGCTCATAGATCAAAGCACAGGCCAGGAAAGGAGTAAACACCTCACCTCTGATTGTGCCACCTCCAGGAAGAAGTGAAAATTTACAGGTCCCTACAAGTATCTCTGAAAACAGCTGCACAAAACCCCCAAAGCTTGGGACAGTACATTCTCTACCCTGGAAGCAGACTCCTACCTTAACAAAGAGTTTAAAACTCAAGTAATTGGCTGGGATCATGAGCAAACTGCACAAAAAAAGTCAGACCATAGAATCTTCTTTGATGACAAAGAAGATCAAAACATATGACCAGAAGACAACAAAGTCAAAGCTCCTGCATCCAAAGCCTCTAAGAAAAATATGAATCACTCCCAGGCTATGGAAGAGCTCCAAAAGGATTTTGAGAAGCAAGTAAGAGAATTAGAGGAAAGACTGGGAAGAGAAATGAGAGTGATGTAAGAAAATCATGAAAAACAAGTCAACAGCTTGCTAAAGGAGACTCAAAAATATACTGAAGAAAATAACACCTTAAAAAATAGCCTAACCAAAATGGCAAGATGTCCAAAAAGCCAATGAGGAGAAGAATGCCTTAAAAAGCAAAATTGGCCAGATGAAAAGAAAGTCCAAAAATTCACTGAAGAAAATACTTCCTTAAAAATTAGAATGGAGCATTTGGAAGCTAGTGACTTTATGAGAAATCAAGACATTTTAAAACAAAACCAAAAGAATGGAAAAAATAGAAGACAGTGTGAAAATATCTCATTGGAAAAACAACTGACCTGGAAAATAGATCCAGGAGAGATAATTTAAAAATTATTGGATTGCTTGAAAGCCATGACCAAAAAAAGAGCCTATACATCATCTTTCAAAAAAAATCAAGGAAAACTGCCCTGATATTCTAAAACCAGGGTATAAAATAGAAATTGAAAGAATCCACCAATCATCTCCTGAAAGAGATCCCCAAAGGAAAACTTCTCGGAATATTGTAACCAAATTTCAGAGTTCCTGGGTCAAGAAGAAAATATTGCAAGCAGCCAGAAAGAAGCAATTCAAGTATTGTGGAAACACAATCAGGATAACACGAGATTTAGCAGCTTCTACATTAAGGGACCAGGGGGTTTGGAATATAGTATTCTGAAGGTCAAAGGAGATAGGATTACAGCCAAGAATCACCTACCCAGCAAAACTGAGTATAATCCTTCAGGAGGAAAAATTGCCATTCAGTGAAATAGATGACTTTTAAGCATTCTTGATGAAAAGACCAGAGCTGAATAGAAAATTTGACTTTCAAACAACCTAAGTTTTTGGTAGGGATTGGAGACAACCAATTTTTCTACTCATGCAGCATAACTATGACTTCTGATGATCAAGAACAACTGAGGTTGTCTGTTGCTGGATTTACCTATTTTATAAAACAATGTGCTTCCTGTACATAAATGTTCTATCCTTCCTTCCTTCCTTCCTTTTTTTCTTCCATCCATCCACCTATGCATTCCTTCATTCCCACCTTCTACCTTTCCATCTATGCATTCACCCCCAAAAAGCATTCCTTAAGCATATACTGTATATAAGTCCTGATTGTAAGTACTGGGGAAGATATGAAATTAAGGTAAGATAAGAGATAAATTCTTACTTTTGTGTGTGTGTGTGTGTGTGTGTGTGTGTGTGTGTGTGTGTGTGTAGCATACAGTATAGTGGGGAACAGTATACAAATAGCTACAATATACAACATTATGTAGGATATTGAAAGGCAACATGGTGTAGTAGATAGAGAGCTGTCCTTGAAGTCAGAAAGACCTGGCTTCAAATCTTTCCTTTGATAGATACTGAATTGGTTGGCTGGGATCTGTTCCTTAAAATGGAGGTTCTGGGAGGAACCATCCAATTGGAGGAAGAGGCTGCAAGGGCAGAGGGTACTTCCAGTGTGAGAAGTAGACTGGAGAGAGGGGGGAAATGAACTTCCAATATGAAGAGGTTTCTAGGACATAATAAAGATCTGAAGAGATGAGTCAGCAGTGTAGATTGGAGAGGAATGAGGACTGAAGGTAACAGCAATAAACCAACCTTCTTGGGATTCCATTCTATGAGTTTGAGTGTAGGAAAGAGAAGTGGCCACCAACAGGATATGTTTATGTATATATTCCCCAAGCCCAGAATACCCTCCTCACACATCTCTGCTGTTGAAATCTCATCTGTCCTTCAATGCCCAGCTCAAATGCCAAATCACTTATGAAGCCATCACTGATCTCATACAAGGAAATGGCCTTTTCTCCTGTCATCTCAAAATATCACTTCATTTGTTCTTCTCTTACTCATTTATCTTGTTCTTTTAAAAAATTACATATTTGCATATCTTTATCTTTCCTATTAGATTACAATCTCCTTTAATGAGTCATTAATTAGAGGCAATTAAGGGACAAAATTGTCTTGAGGAAAGAGAGCATGAATGAAGTTTAAAAGCATAAATAGGATTCTCAAGCCAGAGTTCATGGGATAACTAAATTCAAGGGGCTTAGGCATAGCTTGTATATAAGGAGTTTGTAGCATCATTCCAAAGATGGGAGGGGGATCAATAGATCAGATTTAGCAAAAGATGTGAAAAGAACAGGAGAAGTAACGGAAAGACTTCTTTCCTTACGAAACTTCTTTATAGACAACATTCTTTGTGTGTATTGGAGGGGTCTTATCAGTCAATCAATGTTTATTAAGTTCTTACTATTTGCAGGTACGTAGTACAGTGCATAGAGCACTCATCCTAGAGTCAGGAAGTCTCATCATCATGAGTTCAAATCTGGCCTCGATGTGTTACGCAGGGCAAATAACTTGACTGTATTTCCTTCAGTTTCCTCACCTGTAAAATGATCTGGAGAGGGAAATGGCAAACCACTCCAGTATCTTTGCCAAGAAACGCCAAGTGGGGTCATGAAGAGGCAGACACAAATAAAACAACTGAACAATAACAAATACAATTGGCCAGGTACTTTGCTAAGTACTTGGGATACAAAGAGAGGCAAAACCAGTTCCTGATGTACAAGATATACAGACAATAGTTGGGAGGTAATCTGAGAGAGGAGTGCATTAGCTCTTGAAAGAACAAGAAAAGTCCTCTCACAGAAGGTCAGATTTAAGGTGGGAGTTTTGAAGAAAGCCAGGTAAACAAAGAGACAGCAGTGAGGGGTCAGAGCATTCTAGTTCAAAGGCTTGAAGTAGGAATGGGAAGGAAAGAAAGCACTCATTAAATGCCTATTATGTCCAGACACTGTGATAAGTGCTTTATGAATGTCCCATTTGATCATAGTAGTGTCATGTTCAAGAAACTCCAAATAGGTTAATGCAGCTGGATCATAGAAAGTGTTGAAGGGAATCAAATGCAAGAAGGCTGGAAAGTTAGGAAAGGATCAGCTTATGAAGAGCTATAAATGCCAAACAGAGGACTTTATCCTTGATCTTAGAGGTGATAAGCTAACACTGGCACTCATTGAACAGTCAGGTGACATAGTTTTGTTGTCATTCCGTCATATCTGCCTCTTCGTAACCCCACTTAGGGTTTTCTTGGCAGAGATACTGGAGTGGTTTGCCATTTCCTTCTCCAGCTCATTTTACAAATGAAGAGACTGAGGAATATGGGGTAAGTGACTTTCCCAGGGTCACACAGCTAGGAAATATCTGAGGCTGGATTTGAACTCAGGTGTTCCTGACTCCAGGCCTGGCACTCTATCTACTGCACTGCCTGGTTGCCCAATGTAACCATAGCCAAATTTTATAAAAATCACCTCAGCAGCTGAACGGAGGATGGTTTGAAGTAGGAAAAGACTTGAAGTAGGGAGACTAATTAGCTGACTATTGCAACAATCCAGAAGAAAGATGATAAGGGCCTGGGCTAAGGTTGTGAGTGAGTAAGTGGAGAGAAAGGCAGGCATACATGAGCTGTCGTGAAAATAGAAATAATAAGACTTGGTGACAGATTGGATATGTGGGATGAGTCAAAGAAGAGTCAATAAGGACACTGAAGTTTCAAGCTTGAATGACCTTAAAAGTTATAGGGAAGTTAAAAAGTAGGGAGTCAAGGTAAAGAGGTCTATTTCAGATCGATTGAGTTTGAGATGCCTACAAGATGACGAATTTGACATGTCCAAGAAGCAATTGGTGAAATGTGACTGTGGCTAATGAGAAAGACTAGCTCTGTATATATAAACCTGGGAGTCATCTACATTGAAATAGTAATTGAAACCTTGGGAGCTAATGAGATAACCATGTGGGATAGTAAAGATCAAATACAGAAGAAGCCCCAGGGCAGAGCCTTTGGGAGCACCATAGTTAATGTGCAGGGGTCATCAAGGAGTTCCCTATTATTTTGATGAGGTACAGGGTAGGAAGCTTTTGTTTGGGACTTTTGATTGCATCTTCCAATGGAAAGTGTGGAAATATCCCTTAGTGCCGTTAGGAATATGGGTTTTACTGATGCTGGCTAAACTGGTGGATTCCCGCTCTTGTGGGATGAACTCTTTTGGGAAAGGTCTCCCCTTTGTGATAGACTATAAAAGGGAACTGGCACACTCGTTCAGAACTTTCCGCCCTTTATGTTCCTTGCAAAGGGATCCTGACAGTGTAGAGTTGAGAGTGCAGCTAAGTCCAAGAGGAGGCTTTCTGTCATTAATGTCTGCTTTTGGACAGAGAAATATGGGCCTATCCATGTTACCTAAACGGAGAGCTTCTGAGCAATGTCACATTCATGCCCCCAGCCTTGAAAAGCCAGTGTTTTATATCTCAGCCACGTAGGAACCATGGAGAAGAGAACCACATGGCCAAAATGTTACTTTCCTATTACTGTTTACCACACTCTATCCTTCACTCTCACTTATCTCACATAACCTATCCATGGACAAATGTTGTCATTTCTACTTTCATAACAACATTTCTACTTTCACATCAACTCCTGAGTTTCTGAATCTCCAAAATCCCTAAGTGTAAGAGTTCCAAAATCCATCATTCTAGAGTGAGAAGGGGAATTTCCTGGGCAGTGTGTATTATTAGGAAAATAGAATTATGCACATGAAGGAATACTGATAACCTATATTGATTAAAATATTAAAAGCCGTAATATGGAGAAACAGGGGACCTACACTTTGCACGAGTTATTTGGATCCTGTAGGTCTGATGGGAAAGGAGATTATGAGAAGTTCCTAATATCTTTCTGTTCTTTAAGACTCTAAGCCCTTGGAAAGTTTATAGTGGGGGTGAAAGTGAGACTTGGGAATATTAAGAGTTGCCAGTCTAGCCATCCCTAGTATGTTTGCCTTCTGAGGGGAATCCAAATAATAAGGTTATAACATGTGTATGGAGGATTTTAGGGCCCTGTGAAATGTGCGACCCAAGGGAGGTGCAGGAGAATTGTATTTACAGTTTATAGGCTAATGTGAGGCTTCTATATGCTCTGTGGCATTCTTATGGGCTATTGAGAGTCCTTTTATGTGTTTTTGCATGTTTTGTGAAGGGAATTAAAGGCTGTCTTGCATGCTGTTGTCTTGAGTGCTTGTCTGGGATCAGGTAGACTCTTTCATCTACATCCACTAAGATAAACATGGGCTACATTCAGAAATTTTTTCACTATAAACTTTGGGTTAGGGCAAAATGAACAATGGCAAGGGCTGAAGGTGGTGTGTGTGTGTCCCAATACTGAATCAAGACTGTGTAAAACCACAGCTCAGGACTGACACTAGACACAGAGGGACTGGCATGTTTATCTTTGTATCTCTCCCAGCATCTGGGATAATAGTATATTACAAACAATAGGTTTTTGATAAATGTTTGTTGAATTGAATTGGTGAATATTATTGATACAGGGCAGTAGAGCACCTGCATGTAGTTGTTTTTTGCAGTGGTTGTGACAGATATGCACTGATCCATCAACGTTTTACTGTCCTGTCTTCAGCTCACCAATCACTAGCATTTGGAGAGTGAATGACTAGCGTTAAGGGGTGCAGACTGTAGTGAACCATGGAAGGTTCAAGTCTATTAACCATGCCCTCAATAACTAGGGGCACTAATCAATTACCCTAACCAGCCCCAGTGGGAGGCATAATCCTCATCCTGTTCCATCTCAACCCTACTATTGAACCTGGAACTCTGAAGATGGCAGTGAGGAAAAAGAAGAGGATTTCCTTCCTTCTGGTTAGCTCAGAAATAATCCAAAGGTAATGGCAACATTTAACCCTAGGTTTATCATTTGCCTTCAAAAACTAAAATGACCACCAGAGATAATGAGCATTTTACTCTTTCTAATAAGAGCTGTAGGATTGATTAAGTTCAAACCGTTAACAGATATTCTTACAGTTAATGAGGCAACATTGAAAAATGCTAGGATTTTTTTCCTCCAGAAGCTTAAATCCTATCAAGAAAGTCAAGGAAAGAAAAGACCTGCAGGTGGAATAAACTTTCTGATGCTTAATATCCTAAGGAGAATTAATAGAATTTTTGTTCCTTAAAAAAGTTCTTATTTATTTAGTGGTTTATTTGCAGTGGGTCGACAATAAACTCAGATAATTTTTGTTAAAATGTTCATTGGGGTTTCATGTGTGTGTGTTTGAATCTTGGGGGGAGATGGTGATGGAGAAGGAAGCTTCTGCCATTTTAATTCCTTTGTTAATGTCTTTATGAATGCAATTAACACTTCATTCACGCTTCTTTGTTTCTAGATCCCATTAGGATGTGGTTTATGCCAGTTCTCTCTCCCAGGAGACAGGCAGCCTCACACAACATTTCACTCAGCTGTGTGGCTGAGCACTGACAAACTCAATTTGCGGGAGGCAAGAGTGAGTTGACACCATGCTGTGCCAGTTGCCCTGATGGGAACAAATGACTCATTTCATTCCAAGCAAGAACTCACCTATCTTTGGGAAGTGTGTTTGCACACAAGTGCACTAGAGACACAAAGAAGGAAGGAGAAAGTCTCAATTGGTATTCATAATTGCTTACATTTCTATCTGCTTTATGGTTAACAAAGCATTTTTCTCACAACCCCTCTTTGAGGTAGGTAGGACCAAGGAGAGTACCTAGGGGGTTAGGTTTTTCTTTAAATAAAATAACTCCTTATAATCTGAGTTAATGCTTCCTTTATGTGTTCATAATTAAAGAAATTTCTACAATTCCACTGTTATCTGACTCATAAAAGTTCAAAAGCTACTACAACTCTGCAGTTGTGTCATTGATTTGGTGTGAAGAGCAAATGAAATCATGAATGACAAGCCCTCTTACAGACCTTAAAGAGTTATGTAAATGTCATTGTCATCATCATTATCATTGTCATCATTATTGTCATCATCCTGTCTGGACTTTGGTACAGATTATCACCATGATCATCACCATAATTGTGATCTCTTATCATCATTATCCAACATTTATTGAGCAGTTACTTCAGATGGATCACTGTGATATACTCCATGGATAAAAGGAAGTATAAAATATAGTTCCTAGTTTGAAAGGAGCTACTGTTCTAGGTGGGGACACAGGAAAATGAGTAATCTTTTGAATGAAATGAAAATAATGCAAGTACATAGGCTAAGAGGCATATGTACCCATAAGGATACCAGGAGGTCCTTGTTAGAAAAAAACCAGCTGTTTGTTGCTGGCAGATCAGAATGATAAACGTAGGAAGCCTTGATGGCTTGACCTGATCCTTTTTTTCTTCCACCTAGTTTTATTTACACACCAAACAGAGCATTATGGGATGTGAGAGGAGCCTTATCACTCCTGCTTCCACATACTTTGTGTGAAATTTTGCTGTATGGAGTCTCTAAGATGAGTTTGGGGGGATGCAGGTTGAAAATCATGGGCTTAACAAGAATTAAAAGGAATTTTATAACCCCAAGTAAGAGGATTGATTTGGGACATGAGTCAAGTTGGCACCAGGAGAAAAGCAACCAAAAGAACAGTCTATGATTCTTAGGTATTTTCATAGCTGCTTGACTGGATATGGCAGCTCATAGCCCTTGATTAATATGAACAGTTTTAGCCCTCCTTTGCCAGGGAGAAGTTTACTATACCATACCATAGAAGACATATCAGATAACACTGGAGAAACTGAATACCAGCTGAGGGTAGCTAAGAGAAGCTCAGTGACAATGAGACCAGCAGAGGAGCCCATTGGAGAGCAAAGACATCCAAAAGGTGATGGAGAATGAAGACATGATGCCCAAAGAAAAACAGAGATGTTATGTCCCATGCAACGGCCAGTAGAAAACAGCATAATGACATCACCGGAGGGCATTGGTGGCTCTATAGCATCAGAGATCTGAGATGACCAAACATGAGTTTCCCCAGTTATGGACCAGATATGAGTTTCTCATCTATGAATGTCTTCTGGGTACATTTGTTATTATATATGTGCCCTCCAAAATGTGTTTTGACCATATGGCTTTCTGATTTGTATATTTCCCCTAGTTGCTCATTTTCCACATGTTTGCCTTCCATGAATGTTCCCTAGTCATGTGCTTTCACTGCGTGTGTATTATACTTTATCATTAGTGTAGTAATGTGGGAGAATGTAATGTGTGTGTGTGCATGGGAAAAGGTCTCTTCTTTTTTTTTTTCTTTTTCTTTTTTTATGTTTTTTTTCCATATGCTTCTGAGTTGAAAATTTTTCTCCCTTTTCCTCCCCCCCACCCTCCCCAAGATGGCACACAATCTGATATAGGCTTTACATTTACATACTCATTAAACATATTTTCACATTAGTGAAGTTGTAAGTAAAAATTAAAACCAATAGGAGGAACCATCAGAAAGATGAAACGAAACTCAACAGAGGGTAAAAGTAAGTGATAGCGATTCTATTTCCATAGTTCTTTCTTTGGATGTGGACAGCATTTTCCATCCCGAGGCCTCTGGAGGTGTCTTAGATCCTCGTAATGCTGAGAAGGGTTCAGTTTAACAATGTTAGTCATTGCATAACGTGGCTGTTATTGTGTACAAAGTCTTCTTGGGTCTGCTCACTTCACTCAGCATCAGACCATATAAGTCTTTCCAGGTTTTTCTGAAGTCAGCATGTTCATCATTTCTTATAGCACAATAGTATTCCATTACATTCATATACCACAACTTGCTCAGCCATTCCCCAATTGATGGGCATCCTCTCAATTTCCAATTCTTTGCCACCACAGAAAAGAGCTGCTATGAATATTTTTGTACATGTGGGTCCTTTTCCCATTTGTTTGATCTCTTTGGGATATAGCCCTGGAAGTGCTATTGATGGATCAAAGGGTATGCACATTTTTGTAGCCCTTTGGGCATAGTTCCAAATTGTTCTCCAGAATGGTTGGATCATTTCGCAACTCCACCAACAATGTATTAGTGTTCTACTTTTCCCACATCCTCTCCAACATTTATCGTTTTCCTGTTTTGTCACGTTGGCCAATCTGATAGGTGTGATGTGGTACCTCAGAGTTGTTTTTATTTGCATTTCTCTAATCAACAACGATTTAGAGCATTTTTTCATATGACTATAGATGGCTTTAATTTCTTCATCTGAGAACTGTCTGTTCATATCCAAAAAGGTCTCTTCTTGTTGTTGAATTTATCCTGTTCAATTAAATGTCTTTTGCTTTGGATCAATATGTCCTCTGGTTAGCTGGTAAAATTTAACATATAGGTGGGGCTCACGACATGATTTCTCATGAGTGCTGGTCCATGGAGTGCCTTGAACTTGGGGTAACTTTCTGGGTGCCCACATGTGAAGAAGGTCTTAGATGATTCATGTTTTAGAGACAATAGTGTTTCAGGAATTCACAATTGCTCAGTGGGAGCTGGAACCATGGAGAAACCTTGGAGGAAATGGAATTTAAGCTGGCTTCAAGCTCTCTCTGAAGTTACCAGTGATCTTTTAGTTGCCAAATCCAATGTCCTCATCTCAAACCCTATTCTTTTTTACCTCTCTGTAGCCTTTGACATTGTTGGTCATTCTTTCCTCCTTGATACTCTCTTCTCCAGGTTTTCAGGACCCTCAAGTCTCTCCTGATTTTTCTCCTATCTAATCGCTCCTCAGTCTTCTTGGATTCTCTTCCAGATCCCGCCCTCTGACCGTAAGTGTCTCTCAGGATGCTGTCCTGGCCTTCTTCTCTTCTGTAGCTATACTACTTCACTTTGTGATCTTGTCAGCAGTCATGGATTTAATGCCCATCTCTTCACTGATGATTCTCAAATTGACCTGTCCTGGCTTACCCTCTCTGCTGGCCTCTAATCTCACACTTCCAGCTGCCTTTCAGACACCTCAGGTGCAATGTCCAGCAGATATTTTAAGCTAAACATGTTCAAAATGGAACTCAGTTGTCCCCCTAAAAAAAAAAAAATTCTCTCCTCCTCCTGTCTTTCCCATTACCATATGGAGCAGCATCATCTTGCCAATCACTAAAAGCCATTCTCTACTCCTTACTATCTTTCACTTCCCATATCCAATCTGTTGCCAAGGCCTGTTGATTTTACCCTTGTAAAATCTTTTCCATCTATCCCTTTCTCTCTTTGGACACTGCTTCCACTTTCTTTCCCCCACCCCCCCAAGCAATTGGGGTTAAGTGACTTGGCCAAGGTCACACAGCTAGTTAAGTGTCAAGTATCTGAGGCCAGATTTGAACTCAGATCCTCCTTACTCCAAGGCAGGAGCTCTATCCACTGCACCACCTAGCTGCCCCCGCTGCTACCACTTTAATGCAGGCCATTATCCCCTCACACTGCCTCAAGTGTCTCTCCATGCCAATCCATCCTCTGTTCAGCCACCAAAAGGATTTTCCTAAAATGCAGGTCTGCCCATGTCACTGCCCCACCTCCACTCCTGCTAAAAAAAAATTGCAGGGGCCTCCTATGACCTTCAGGATCAAATAAAAAATATTTTGTTTGGCATTCAAAGCCCTTTTGAACCAATCCTCCTCCTACCTTTCCACACTCTTCTTATACCTTACTCTCCTCCATGGGCTCCTTGATCCAGCCACACTGACCTTCTCGCAACTGTTCCTCAGACAAGAAATTCCATCTCTCAGCTCTGGACATTCTCTCTGTCTATCCCTCATGCCTGGAATGTTCAGCTCTGCCTACTGACTTCTCTGGCTTCCTTTAAGTCCCAACTAAAATTCCATCTTCTGTAGGAGGCCTTTTGCAAACCTTCTTAATTCTAACACCTACTTTCTGTTCATTATTTCTTATTTCTCCTATATTAAGATTTTTTGTAAATATTTGTTTGCTTGTTTTCTCACCCCATTTAGATTGTGAGCTCCTTGAGGGCAGGGACTGTCCTTTATCTCTTTTTGTATCCCCAGCATTTATCACCACTGTACCTGGCACATAATAGGGGCTTAATAAATATTGATTGATTGATTGATTGATTACAAATGGTAAGGAGTGGGAGGATCATGGTGGAGTTTGAGAACAAACATGAGCAAAGGTGCAGAGCTGAGGAGAATAATGAAGGTGTAGTGCAAATGACCAATTGCTTTTTCTTTCTATTAAAGGATCACCCCCACTTGATGGCTTCATTTCTATTTCAAATACCAGTATATTCACCTAACAGGATGGATAAATCTGTCCCTACAAAGATATTGTAGAGAAGGAGATGAAGGTTTTATGAAAGGAGACACAAACAAAGAAAGGATTGGGGACATATTGCCTATTTACTCTTTGTGGGGTGAAGCTTTTCTTTAAATGAAACTAAATGTTGTCAGTTGAGTTAATACTGGCCTTGCATGTATCATAATTTAAACTTTGGCTTTCTGTGATAGAGAAGAAAAAGGTAGCTATTCCTCTAGAATATCATCTCTCTCACACATGCAATCACAGGCAAATAAGGGAAAACAGCCTTATTACCTCAAGACATCTGTGCCTCATATTAATTTTTTTTAATAAGTAGAGGAATATGTTGGGTTTATATTTTTAATACTGTTTAAATGCTGTGATTCCATGGCTACATTTTATGTTTTGCTGTGGGCCTCCAAATATCTATGCCCTCTTTTTCATTAATTATACATCCTCATTATGAAGGTCTTTCTAGTGTCCTTTGCAACTACATCTTGGCTGTCAACTCCATTATATTCCATTATAGTATGGCATGACTGAATGCTCAGTTCAGATTGGTCAGCCACTCCATGTTAATATACTACAGAGTACACAGTCATGCAGCATTACTTTTTTTTTTTGCATTAAGAAGGGTCATCTTGTTTACATTTCTAGCTATGTGGTGGCTTTTTATGAAGAAAGCTACCTTCTATATGGAAAATAGTTTCAGGCCCAAGAACTACAACTAATATTATAGTTTAAATGAATTGGAATATATTACAGATTTTTTTAAAAAGGACTATTTTTCCCCTGAAGCAAATGGTTGCCTCAAATTACTTTCAGAAGTATCTCTGTGATTTTTTCAGGAATAAAAATAGCCATTAAAGTTATTAAGTTAATGCTTAGTCAAACAATGAAAGGATGAAAAGGAGATTCAGCAGTTCCTATAAACACACACACACACACACACACACACTTGCAACATCTTTACCTTTGTCTCTGTGCATTTTGTGTGGAAAAAAAAGTCAATTTGTATTTCCTGGCCCCAAGCTAGTAGGTAACTGTGTCAAACATGCCCGTGGTCCATGTTTTGCTGCAGTTGAGAGAGATGTAAATGTGTAAATATCAGGGAGGAGGTTTTATTTTTTTCTTCTCTCAGGAATGGTCTGACAGCCCCAGGCTAGAGAATGTGTCTCTTCCAACTACTCTGTCACCCTGGTAACCATGGAGACCGTGACGATCGATTAGATGCCATCTGATCTCAACCTCATAAAAAAAAAAACAGGCAGCAGATGGCAACCAGGCCACTAGACCTGTCTCAAGAGAGAATAAGAGGGAGAGCAAGAAACAGGGAAGAAAGGGAGGGAGAGAAGAGAGGACAGAAGGAGGAATGAGAGGAGAGAAGTAGCTCAGGAAAGAAGGGGGGGGAAAGAAAGGAGAGAGTAGAGTGGAAGAGAAAGAAATCACATATCACACACAGAGACACATACACGCACAACCAGAGGTTAGGGAATAGAGAATAAGGACTAAAGACTAAAAGAAAGTCAGTGAAATAAATGTAACTCCAAAGTGATTGTGAAAGAGATTTCCAGAGTGATAATTGTGGGTGGAAAGAAGGAAGCATAGCGCAGCAAAGGAAAGCAAGCTGTTTCTATCTCACTGCCGGTGTTTGTAATGCTCAAACAGTTATGCAGAAGGCCATGGGGCAAGGGCATAAGCCGTCCTGTGTTTTTCTTGAAGGAGTGTGCATGAGGCAGGCTGCATATCTGTTGGCAGCAGTCTGAATCCAGATGCTTTCATGATCATGAGACATCTGGAAAATAGTTTGGAGACCTGGTTCCAAGTGACCTTATGATTCCGATAGGGTTTTTATTTGAGCAGACTGGGAAGTTGGATGAGGCTTTCCTTAGGCATATATCTATCACCACATCTCCAGGAGTATCCTGGTCAGTCCTTTCAAGGTAAGATAATATTGACTAGCTTGGTTAGCTTTCAAGCATGTAAGAAAGGGAATACGATAGCGGAGTGGGGAAGATGGATGAGTGGGGAGGAAAACAATGGTGATGAAGACATTTCCCACTGAGTTTGAAAACAGCCAAAACTGTAGCTAACATAGTTCTGGGAAGAATGTATTATTTTTCAAGGAAATAAAATGGTGAAATATAACCTGCATCAATGGAGGGAGTTTCTATATTGAGAATTCTCGAAACTGATGAAACCACAAATCCCACCTTTCCCTGTAAAGACAACATCGACAACCAAACAACTTTTGCTAATTAGAGTACTTAACTCAGTTGTTACAACATCTGAAGGGGTATAAATGCCAATAATATTGTCTAGATTTTGGTGCCCGGGGGCAAAGCCTTTGTTGTCCCATACTAGTTATATCACTCATAGTGATAAGTGGTAGACTGGGAAGAGAAGGTTAAAAATAGAGATTCAGATAGGACATGAGAGAGATATGAGAATAGTTGACATACATAATCAATTATAAAACAAATTAGAATGTGATAAGTGAATAGGAGTATAAAGTACTTTGAAATGGCATATAAGATTATTATTTTATCATTCCCTTTAGAAATTGTTTAGCTTATAATTCTTCAAATACCTGAGAACCTTTTTTTCCCCTGTTAGGAACACTTAGGACCCTCATATATATACAAACTGATTGGAAGCAGAAACAATTCAGATATGGTAGTGCTCCATCTATGTAAATGCCAGACTTTTTGTATTTCAACCATCTACAACCCACCTATACGCCCAGAAGAAAGTGAAAATGAAGACCTTTGAGAAACAGTTGTTAACATAAAGATGAGAAATCAGAAATAAAGGCAATAGTAAGAAGAAGAAACAGAAGTGTGAAAAACAGAAGAAAGAATAAGGAAAGCACAGTAGTCTGGGGTCATTCAGTGTAAAGGCTGATAGTCCTACATGTTTGAATAAACATTGCATTACACTATGGTTTTAAAAATTTTCTCTAAATATGGTTCTGAATCCTCAAGACAAGTTCAAACTATGCATGATGTAAGCTCAAAAAAGAAGGGATATGTATAATATGGTATAGAAATACCTCCGTTCGAGTTAATTAAAATAAAACATTTGAGGGTTTAAAAGATGTAAATTCAGTTATCTAGAGACCTCTAGGTGGAGCTATTGAGACCGTGAGCCATCTAATGTTCTAACAGCTGTCCTCTTCAATGGAGCTTCTCCCATTAACCACTATCCACTATGCCTAGCAAGTTCCCACCACCTGTTACTCTCCCAATCCTTATAATACTTAATTACTGGATGCCTAAGAGTAAACTATCACTCTCCTCAATGCCCACTTCCCATTCCCTTATCCCTATCTTCCTCAAATTTTCCCATGTTCTGCTCCAATTCTGCCTGCCTTTCTATTGTGCCCTCTGGAATTCCCAGTCCATAGTTTATGAATCTCCCTTTTGTTATTCTTCCATTTATGTTACTCACAGAGATCTGTGTTCCCTCAAATGGTACTGGGATCCCTGGCCATCCTGTCTAGCACTGGTTGTACTTTCTCACCTTCCTTCATAGCATTACTCCTTTTTTTAAAAATTTATTTTGATTTATCAACAATCACTTCCATATGCTTTTGAGTTGAAAATTTTTCTCCCCTTTTCCTCCCCCCCACCCTCCCCAAGATGGCACACAATCTGATATAGGCTTTACATTTACATACCCATTAAACATATTTTCACATTAGTGAAGTTGTAAGTAAAAATTAAAACCAATAGGAGGAACCATTAGAAAGATGAAACGAAACTCAACAGAGGGTAAAAGTAAGTGATAGCGATTCTATTTCCATAGTTCTTTCTTTGGATGTGAACAGCATTTTCCATCCCGAGGCCTCTGGAGGTGTCTTAGATCCTCGTAATGCTGAGAAGGGTTCAGTTTAACAATGTTAGTCATTGCATAACGTGGCTGTTATTGTGTACAAAGTCTTCTTGGGTCTGCTCACTTCACTCAGCATCAGACCATATAAGTCTTTCCAGGTTTTTCTGAAGTCAGCATGTTCATCATTTCTTATAGCACAATAGTATTCCATTACATTCATATACCACAACTTGCTCAGCCATTCCCCAATTGATGGGCATCCTCTCAATTTCCAATTCTTTGCCACCACAAAAAAAGCTGCTATGTATATTTTTGTACATGTGGGTTCTTTTCCCATTTGTTTGATCTCTTTGGGATATAGCCCTAGAAGTGCTATTGCATAGCATTACTCCTAAAGAGGGAGTAGAAATATTCCTTGCCATTTCCAGACTCTCCCTTTGCTGACAGCCCACATCAACCTCTCCACCTTTAAAGTTCTTATCAAACTCTATCAATAAATCTAGATTATGGTAGCTGTTTTCTTTTGGCCTTCTGTATTGGCTCTAAGACATTTTCCGTCCTTTCTTAGGAAATTCAATGCCTGGATAACTGTCTTCCTCTCCCCCTCAACCCTCCAAAATATTCATGTTGATGCTTCCTTTTATACTTTACCTTCCAGTTCCTCAATCTTCACAAATCCCATGACCTTCTTCTATCGTCTGCCTCAGTGCACATGATCATATTCTAGAGCTTGTCATTACTCACAAATGATCATTCCATGACCAAAATTTTACATTTCTCTCTCTGATCATAACTTCACATTATTCTATACCTCCTTATGCCTTATCCCACCTTAATCTATATTTAACTCTCATCATGACTTCCATTCCCTCCATCTCTCAGTACCTTCTCAGGTCATTAACCCTATTTTGACTTCATTTTACTCTTTTCCTTGACCGTATAGCTAAACTACGCAAGTCTACACTGTTTGCCGCTCTTAAGCCCCTTGACTCCTTGTTATGTTGCTGTTCCACTGTTGCTAAACTACAGCCCTGGATTACTCACACCATATGTTTCCTTCACTATGTCTCACTTGCTACTGAACAGAGCTGTAGAAAGTTTGAGCTGATTTGACCCAATACAGATGTAAGTTATCTAACCTTGACTGGGCTTTCATTGAAGCAAGGCAAAAATAAATCTCTATGCTGATCCCCATCGAGAATGTTTCAAATATTCTCTTTTCTCCTCAAATCTTTCACTCCTCCTAGTCTCCCCCCTACACCTTCTCGTGTGAGACTCTTACTTCATATGATATTGAGAATATGGAAGCCATTCCCAGTAAGCTATTTTCCTTTTCCCTTATCTCAAAACTCTTTGATATTTTACTCCACTCTTTTATTCCTTGCCTACATTCTCTAATAAGGAGATGGCTTCTCCCACACTTTCTCTTTTTCTCTATTATACTGACTCCTCAATCATTCTCTCTCTCTCTCTCTCTCTCTCTCTCTCTCTCTCTCTCTCTCTCTCTCTCTCTCTGTGTCTCTCTCTTCTCTCTCTCTCTCTCTCTCTCTCTCTCTCTCTCTCTATATATATATATATATATACATATATATGTATATATGTACTATGTATGTATATGTGTGTGTATATATATATACATATGTATATGTATATGTATATGTATATGTATATGTATATGTATATGTATATGTATATGTATATATGTATATGTATATGTATATGTATATGCATATGTATATGTATATGTATATGTATATGTATACTGGCTCATTTATTGCTTCTTATACACAAACACACCCAAATCTACCCCATCACTGAAAATCCTTCACAAGATCTGATCATCTTCTCAAGATGGTCTCCTGTTCATCTCAGCCAAACTCCTAGAAAAGTTGTCTATAATTATTACCTCCACTTTTATGCTTTCATCTCTGTGCAGTCTGGCTTCTGATAAAGTCAGTCAACTGAAACTGCTCTCTTCAAAGTTACCAATGATTTCAATTGCCAAATTTAATATGTCTATTCCAAGCCTTCATCCTTCTTGACTTTTCTGGAGATTTTGACACTACTGATCACTTTTTTCTCTTGGTTGCTCTTTCTTCTCTCTTGTTTTTCCTCCTACCTCTCTTAGTACTGCCTCTCAATCTTCTTCATTGACTTATTATCTGCAACATGCCCCCAACCAAGGCTTGGTCAAGAGATATCTTTTCTTGATATATTCTCTCATTTTGCAACCTCATTAGAGCTCATGGGTTTAATTATTATCTTTATGCAGATGACTCACAAATCTATATATCCACCCTGTGTGAACCACTTATTAGATATTACAAAGTGATCATCCCATAGAAACCTCAAACTCAGCATGTCCAAAACATAATTCCTTTTCTCTCCCTAAAACATCAGTTCTCTCATGAATTTTCCCATCTTTTGTCAAGGCACCACCACTTTTCCAGCCTCTCAGTTTCAAGTTCTTAGCATTATCACCAATTCCTCACTGGTTCCCACATATCCAACCAGTTGCCAAATCTCTCCAATTCTACTTCCACAACATGTTTCCCATCTATCCCATTCTAGCTACTCACACAGTCACCACCTTCCTTCAGATCCTCATCACTTCCTGCCTGGACTATTGAAATATCCTAAGAATTACAGTAACCTCTCTGCCTCAAGTTCAATACTTCTCCCACATAACTTCTATATTGATTTTTCTTAAGTTCAAATCTGACTGTGTCTGACTCAATAAATTCCAGTGATTCCCTGTTGCCTCTAGAATAAAATATCCAGTCTTCTGTTTTATTTATTTATTTTTGGCTAGGCAATGGGGTTGAGTGACTTGCCCAGGGTCACACAGCTAGTGTTATATGTCTGAGGTTGGATGTGAACTCAGGTCCTCCTGAATCCAGGGCCGATGCTCTATCCACTGCGCCTCCTAGCTGCCCCTATTCTGTTTTACTTTTAAAGCCCTTCCAACATAGCCCAAACTTGCTTTTTTTTTATCCTCATTACACATTCCTTTCCCTTTCTGTATACTTTAGCCAAACTGACCTTTTTCTTGTTCCTCATGTATGATGCTCCATCTCTCATCTCCATTTTCACAGTGGCCATTTCCAGTATCTTGAATACACTCCCTCCTTACCATAGAACTTTTTACTTTCATCAAGACTCATCTCAACCACCACCTTCTCCACAAAGTCTTTTCTGATTCTTCTCCCCTAACTGCTACTACTTTCCTCCCCTGAACTACCTTGTATTCATTTTGTATTTATTATATATATAGATACAGATGTATATACATATACTTGTAGATCTTGTCTCACTCAATAAAGAGTAAGCTCCTTGAGAGCAAGGACTCCTTTTTTGTCATTCTACCCCCCCAATACCTGGTGCAGTGCCTGGCACATAGTAGGTTCATGGCAGGTGTTTGTGATTGATTGAACTACTTGCTATATATAAAATTAGTTCTACTTAGTCCTAAAAATTTCCTCCAGTTAAGCCAGACAGCTCCTTTAGGACAAAAGCTACTGTGTTAGTTTAGAAACAGTGTCCAACTTCACCCACAGTCCTTAGTACTGGTGTGGCACCATGACCTTGCACACAGCAGGTGTTTAACAAATGCTTATTGATTGATTGATGTGTAGACAGTTCTACCCATGTTTTTTGATAAGATCTAAATTTCAGAATCGTTGAGAGGCACTAAAGCATTTATTTGGGTGAGTGATGATTGTTTTGCTTTGTTCTACCTTGACATGAGTCAGTTTTAAAAACCTTTCCTTTTTAAAGTCAAGCCTCAGGTGGTCCCTAGCAATCAGCTTTGCTGTCCTTGTTTCTTCAGTATCTTCATACACCAAGAGAACGTTTAGAACAGAGTCCTTAATTCTATGCAAATGACTCGCTTCTACCTTTCTCCCTAGGGCACAGTGAAAGTCTAGTGTTCTAAAAAACATTTTTGCAAAGCCCTCCCTAGAGATAAAGAAAAATAGTGCTGTTAACACATAAGAGATTCCATTGAAATATCTGGTTGGGGGGGGGGAGACAGAAGAATCATGGAAGCACTCAGTTTTACACATTTTTTCCTATAAATTTTGAGGTCCATATGTGAGAAACATGGAAAAATATTGAAACTTTTGTCCCTTCAAGACAATGACCATCAGCAGTCAATAGATTAGGACTATGTCTGTATTTATTTATTCTGTTGCTTCAGGCTTAATTAAGGGAGTTAGCTCTTAAAAATGAACTCGGAAAAGGTTTAAATTCTAGCTGCTCTCCATTATACCAGGATCAGAGAGATCAAGTGTGTTTATCTTTACACATTTTTTGTTAATTTTTTAAACAAACTTTCTGCAAAATAACTTCTAAAGCAAATTCACAAGAAGGTCAGGAGTGAAGTGTCAAGAATGGCATAATGTGTAACCTATCCATCCCCAATTCCTGGTGCTTAGGTGCTTTATAAACGCTTGATGATTGTTGTTATTCAGTCATTTCAGTCATGTCCTACTCTTCCTGACCCCACTGGAGGTTTTCTTGGCAGAAATGCTAGAGTGGTTTGCCATTTCCTTCTCCAGCTCATTTTACAGATAAGGAAACTGAGGCAGAGTTAAGTGACTTGCCTAGGGTCACACAGCTAGCAAGTGTCTGAGGCTGGATTGCACTCAGGTCTTCCTACTCCAGGCCCAGAGCTCTATCTACTGTGCCACCCAGTTGCCCCTGGGGAGCCAGTAAGCAAACAAATACACACAAAAAAATTAGAAGAGAGAAAACACCAGAATTAAGAGAGACTGGGAAAGTCTCTTCATCTGTAAGAGATGAAATTTTAGTTGAGACTCAAAAGAAGCCAGAAAGCCAGTAGGCACTGAGGGGATGCCTATCAATTGGGGAATGGGTGAACAAGTTGTGGTATATGAATATAACGGAATACTATTGTGCTGGAAGAAATGATGAGCAAGAGGACTTCAGAAAAACCTGGAAAGATTTGTATGGATTGATGCTGAGTGAAGTGAGTAGAAGCAGGAGAATGTTGTACACAGTAACAGCTACACTATGCCATGACTAACTGTGATAAACTTAGCTCTTCTCAGCAATACAAGGATCTAAGACATCTCCAAAGGTCTCATGATGGAAAATATTATTTACATCCAGAGAAAGAACTACGGAGTTTGAATGCAGATCAAAGCATACTAATTGCTCTTTTTTTCCTTCTGTTTTGTTTTTTTTTGTTTCTTCTTTCTTGGGGTTCCTCCTATTGGTTAGGAATATATATGTAGAGCCTGTATCAGATTGCACACCTTCTTGGGGATGGAGTTGGGGAGAAAATTTAAAACTCAAAAGCTTAGAGAAGTGAATGTTGAAAACTAAAATAAATTTTAAAAAATAAAAAAAAAACAGAAGGAAAAAAAAGTCAGTGGGCAGAGATGAGGAGGAAGAGTATTCCAGGCATGAGGAACAGAGAAAATGCTATTTTGCTGGTACCTTTGTATCCTTGGTCCCTAGCTCAGCAACCCTATACATAGTAGAGGCTGAATGCATATTTGTGGGATGGAATTAAATTTGAAGGGGTATCAGAAGTCACCTAGTTCAAATCATGCCTGTAAAAGAACCCACTCCACATTTGGACAGCTCCAAGTTTTCTCTGATGCAGCTAGGTCCCAATTAGTGCAATAATGAATCCTGTTAAATGGTCACATTATTTGAATTTACACTGGATATTTCCATTGGGCTTCAATCAATTAATATCTTTTACATAATTATGACTTCAAATACTAGGGATTTGAATACACATGCCACAGAATTCGTTATTTACAGGATTCATTATTTGTACTAATTGGAACCTAGCTGTGTTACATTGAGTGTTTTGGTCTTCTTTTCCTAATTATACCCCTGTGTATTCTCCAGGAAATGTAGGGAGTCTCAGTTTATTCTGCCTCAGGTGAGAATATATAGGCTAAGCCTCATCACAGACTTCCACCTTTCAGTGGCTCCACCAACACAAGGCCACCTGTTGAAGGCCCTGAGATCATGACAACAGACAGTATTGAGACCATAACATGACTCTTTCTGTTCTCCAGTAAACACAGAGGATAAGCCAACCCTATTCTGTCTAAGTAAATAAAGCTTCTGACCCTGGGCCAGGCACAATGGCCTCATGTGGAAGAAAGAGAAGATGCAGTTCTCTGGGTCTGGTGTTCCTAAAGACAATTAATTGCACAGCAGTCCCTGTCTAGGCTCAATTTTGTATGCCCACACTAACTGAAGGGACCAGATAAATCATGAAGAGTTGGATATGAGTGAACAACAACAACATTGCCTACTCCAATAAATTGTGATCTTCTTGAGGGCAGGGACTGTCTTCTGCCTTTTTGTATACCCAGTACTTAGCAATGTGCCTGGCACATAGTAGGAGCTTAATAAAGGTGTATTGATGGATTGACTAGACCAAGCCATATCGGAACTCTACAACGGATGCTCAAATTGTCACTTAGCCTTTGTTTGACACTTGAAATGAGGGGGAAGCTATTGCTTCCTGAGGCAGTCCAGTCTATTTTGGAGATGCTTATTTTACTTTATTTTATTTTAGGAAGTTCTTAATCCCTTCTACAAATCTTCAGCAATATTGACTTTATTTAAATTCACCCAGTGACAAGGAATTTACTACTGCATGAGGCAGTCCATTCCATTACTAACCAGCTCTAATTATTAGGAAGTTCTTCTCAAAATCTGCTTCTATTTGCTTTGTGGAGCCTCACAGATTAAGTAAATCTAATCCTCTTTCCACATGGCTGCCCTTCAAATATTTGAGGACACAATAACATGCTCCTCCCCAACTCTTCTCTTCTCTAGGCTAATCAAGCCCAATTCTTTTTCCTTATTTTTTTAAAAAATTCTGAATTTAACAAATACCAAATAAAAGGAGAGTTTCCATATACATAGTAAGACAGAAAAAGAGGATTGTCTATGAAATTGCACAGTAAGAAGTCAAGTCAACAAGCATTTATTAAGCGCCTATGCTAAGCACTGGAGATACAGAGAAAGGTAAAAAAACATTCCTTGCTTTTAAGGAGCTCACAGTCTAACGGGAGAGACAATATACAAATGACTGCTTTTGTCTTGTATATACAGGGTGAATTGGAGACAATCAGAAGAAGAAAGGCATTAACATTAAAGAAGGTTGGGAAATGTTTCTTGTAGAAGGTGATAATTAGGCTTTGTTATGGACAAGTAAGGTGTATACCACTCATATAAGATGTATATAGCCACATAGATGACCAAACAGAGAAGGTAATTTGAAGAGAAAAATGGATAGTTATCTCTGTAGTATTTCCCATCCCTCTCTAAGGGAGACTTTGATTCCTACCTTGAGGGGAGCAGGTGAAAAGAGCCACAAGGCTGGCAACTCTGTGCCACCAGATTAGAATTATGTTTATCTAGGGATGTTATGAGATGAAAGGTGATAATAGATGTAAAGCATTTTTCATACCTTAAAACACTATAAAAGTGCCAGTTATTATTATTGTTGTTGTTGTTATTCTATAGTCTTGTGCTTCCAGTCTGGTGAGAAATTAATTGCCTGAGCTTTTTCCTGCATTCCTGCTTAGTTCAAGCAATATTTATAGAGCAATACAAGGATGTGCTGATAAGTGTTTAATAACCAGGCCGGGGAAGGATGGGGGGGTGTATGCATACATTTTTAAGTTTAATCTGCATTATTAATACTTTCTTAATTCTAGAAATCTACAAAACAATAAATCCCATTTATAGTGGATTTCTGATACATAAATGTTCCAACCGAAATTTTTTTTTTAATTTAAAAATTTATTTCATTTTATATTTTGGGATAAAACAAGCATTTTCATAACATAGTATAGCTAAAAAAAGGATTGCACACAAAATTGTTATTATATACAGTTTGCTATTTCTTTTAAAATATGTAATAAATAATGTAAATTTCTTTTTTTCCCTCCCCCCTCCCCCCAGAGATGCCTACCATTAAACATAAATAGATGTATATGTGTGTATACATATGTATGTATGTAAAATCATTCTATATATACTTCTATTTATGAGTTCATTCTCTGGATGCAGATAGCATCTTTCTTCATACATCCTTTATAGATAATTTGGGTATTTATAATTGTTGACATGACTTATTCGCTCAAAATTTTTCTCAAAACAACATTGCTGTTATTGTATACAATGTTTTCTTGGTTCTGCTCATTTTGCCCTTCATTATTTAAAATCTGCTCTTACAAATTAATTAGAGCTGGCTCCAGCACACCCCGCCATTTATCTGTCCCTCTAAATATTTTTGGCCTAGGGACATAATTGGTTCAGAACAAAAAGCTGCTTTATTAGCCATTGTATCTTGGATGGGTGGGGGAAGATACCTCAAGCTTCTACCCATTGGCTTGGCATTTTCCTACCAAATGCTGGTTACACAAAAGAACATCACAAATTACAAATAGCAACTTAATTTATCTATATAAGCCAATAGCAAATGAGAAATGGAAAAGTTATGAAGATTAGAATATACTAAAAAAAAATGCACAGAATGAATGAACTGTCCCTCTAGGAGGGACAAAACACAGCTCAGTTAAGAGAGAAGCCTCAATATCCCCAAAATTCCAAGAAGTTGGGGATGTATTGAGGAACTGCATTGGGACATATTGAGATGTTCAGGCTTCCCCTACATGTTTTTAAGAGATTTTCTTTTTCTCTTCCTGGAGTTAGTCTTGAAGAGAGTCTGGAACCATATGTGTCTCTATTGAGGAAGAATAAAAAATATCTCCTTTCCAAAGCTGTTGAGCCAACTCGGAACTTCGTGTAGGTAATTACATTGGCATTCTTTCAATTCATGAAATATGCTCTGGCTAGAAATTTGAGTTACATACAATTTGCTTTTGTTTTTAAGTATATAATAAATTCAACAGATAACTTTTAAAGTTGTCTCTTTTTTTGTCTGTAATTTCTTCTGACCCCCCTTATGTTTTCTTCAATATATATTTTCTAAAAAGCTTCAATAACCCCTTTATCTTCCTTCTTTCTTTCTTTCCTTTACTTTCTTTCTTTCCTTCCTTCCTTCCTTCCTTCCTTCCTTCCTTCCTTCCTTCCTTCCTTCCTTCCTTCCTTCCTTCTTTCCTTCCTCTCTCTCTCTTTCCCTTCCTTTCTTCCTTCCCTCCTTTCTCTTTCCCTTCCTTTCTTGTTCTAATCAGGACCTACCTATATCACATTGAGCGTTTTGGTCTTCTTTTCCTAATTATACTCCTGTGTATTCTCCAGTACAGGTAGGGGGTCTCAGTTTATTCTGAAAGAAAAAAAGAAGGAAGGAAAGAAAGAAAGAAAGAAGGAAGGAAAGAAAGAAAGAAAGAAAGAAAGAAAGAAAGAAAGAAAGAAAGAAAGAAAGAAAGAAGGAAAGAAAGAAGAAAGAAAGAAAGCTCCTCTCCCCACCCCCACATATACACGCATGCACACACACGCATGCACATGCATTGGAAAAAAGAAAAGCAAAATTCCTGTAACAAATATGTATAATCCAGCAAAGTAAATTTCCACAATGGCTGAGTCTGAAAATGTATGTTTTATTTAGCAACTTGAGTCCATCACCTCTCTTCCAGGAGATGGGTAGCATACTTCATCATTGGTCCTCTAGAATTTAATTTAGTCATTGAATAAATCAGAATTCTTAAATCCTTCAAAGTTTTTTTTTTCTCTTATCTTTCTAGTATCATTACTGTGTCTATCTAGTATCATAAATTGTTTTCCTGGTTCGACTCACTTCACTCTACTTCAGTTCATACAAGTCTTCCCAGGTTTCTCTGAAACCTCCTCCTACATCATTTTTTATGGGTTAGTAATATTCCATTACACTCCTATATCTTCATTTGTTTGGTCATTCCTCAATTGGTAGGAGCTGCCTTAATTTCCAGTTCTTTGCTATTGCAGGAAGAGCTACTATATTTTTGTACTTTGGGGTCCTTTTCCTATAGCAGGCCTGATTCTAGCAATTGTTCCTCACAAGATTTAAATTTGATGCCATTTACCATTATAATTCTCCTCCCTTCATTTTGCTCCAGTTTTCCAATATCATTTTCAAAATGTAATATTTCTAGGGAGATGGTACCTAAAGAATAATAACGAATATTTTGAAGTTTGAAAAGTGATTTATGTGCATTATCTTATTTGAGACTTACAAACTTACATGGTCAGTAATAAAGGCATTATTATCCACATTTTGCAGATGAGAAAACTGAGGTTAGTGGTTCAGATGCATTAAATCACTTCACTGAAGTTATGTTGCCAGTAAACATTAGAGGCAGAATGTCCAGACTCCAAGACTACCTCCTCTGCCATCCTGGCTCCAATATGAGACAATAGATCTATGATGAGCTACAGCCATACGTCACTTACATCAAGTGCACTGTGGCGTGAGACATAACTTTTGGCCAAGATTGCTCTCTGAATGGAGATAGGTAGACCTGCTCTCAAATACTGAACCTAGCAAAAATCCCAAAAGAGCACCAGATCAAATAATGGTCAAGAAATTCAGTGAGAAACTTGATTCAGAGTTATTCTCTTCTTCTAGGTTGGATTTTTTTTTTGATATCTCAGAATTCCAAATGATTCTTATCATGCTCCATGTCTTATTCTGTTTACACATATCCTTAGCCTTAGTTCCTAAACTGGGGGGTTTGTGTCAGAACCTGATTTTGCCCCCTGTTGTAATGTTAGATAAAACAGTCAGCCATGCTTTGTCTCTATCTGAGTCAACTGTGTCTTGAATTGACCTTAACCTCCCAGTATGTGTCTATACTAAGAGTTCTTGTAGGTTTTAGGGTCCCAGGAGTCATTGAAGTTCAAAGCTTTAGGGCCCTCTCAGAGCAGAGTGTTTGGAACCTCAGAGTTCCTGGTTTGGAGACAGCTCTGTTTTAGTTGTCTGTTCCCAGTTATTCTAAAGTCCACATTGTGAATGTTTCACTTACCCCAGTGCTTTCTTGTAGAAGCCCTCAGTCCTAGTGCCTAGAGGTAACCTACAGGAAACACTGCTGTCTGTCTATTGCTTAACAATTACATAAGACAGCAAGAAATACAAGAATAAAATCAAAAGATTTTTTTGAATTGAAAAAAATGTAAGGCATATGCTATCAAAACAACAGACTTGGAAAATACATCAAGGAGAAATGTTTTAAGAGTCATCAAGCTCCCTGAAAATAATGTTTAAAATTTTTTGGATAATATATATTTTTTTAAATCTTGAATGCTTTTTTTTAAGACAGCAGGATCAAGTGACTTGCCCAGGGTCACACAGTAAGTATCAAGTGTTTGGTCTGAGGCCAGATTTGAACTCAGGTCTTCCTGACTTCAGGGTCGGTGCTCTATCCACTGCACCACCTATCTAGCTGCCCTTTGAATGAAAAATTTAGATCATTTAAAAGCAGAGGGCAAATTACAAATTGACAGCCTCTGTTGATCACCTCTTGAAAGAAATCCTAAATAAAAAAGTCACAGGAATGTTAGAGTCCAAATCCAGAGCTTCTAGATCAGAGAAAACACATTGCAAACAGCTAGAAAGAGAAACAGTCAGAATCACACAAGCCCTGTTACTTTCTAATATAAACAAGAGGAGATCTTGTAATGCAATGCTCCAAAATGCAAAATATATTGGGCTGCTGACAAGAATAACTTACTCTGCAAAACTTAGTATAATCATACCAGGGGAAAATAGATTTTTTAATGGAAAAGAGAACTTTAAAGCATTCCTGATGAGAAAAGCAGTGCTGAATAGGAACTTTGAATGAAAACAAAGAAGGCAAGAGAAATGTAGAAAAGTAACTTTGTATGAGCAATTGTGAGGACCTATATAATATCAAAGCACTAATATTTTAATAGGGAGAGACAAAACAGTGTCTAAAGTGTTCTTTTAGAACCTTAACATCTTTTTAATAAATTTTATAATTTGTTTTGATTTATCACTTCCATATGCTTTTGAGTTTAAAATTTTTCTCCCCCTTCCTCCCCACCACTCTCCCCAAAATGGCGCACAAGCTGATATAGGCTATACATTTACATTCTTATTAAACATACCTTCACATTAGTGGTGTTATAAGTAAGAATTAAAACCAATAGGAGGAACCATCAGAAAGAGGAGACAAAACTCAACAGAACAGAAAAAAAATAGCAATTCAACTTCCATAGTTCTTTCATTGGATGTGGATAGCATTTTCCATCACGAGGCCTCTGGAGATGTCTTAGATCCTTGTATGGTTGGGAAGGGCTAAGTTTATCAATATTAGTCATCACACAACATGGCTGTTATTGTGTACAACATTCTCTTGGTTCTGCTAATTTCACTCAGCATCAGACCATACAAGTCTTTCCAGGGTTTTCTAAAGTCAGCCTGTTCATCATTTCTTATAGCACAGTAGTATTCCATTACATTCATATACCACAACTTGCTCAGTCATTTCCCAGCTGATGGGCATCCTCTCAATTTCCAATTCTTTGCCACCACAAAAAGAATTGCTATGAATATTTTTGTACATGTGGGTCCTTTTCCCATTTGTATGGTCTCTTTGGGATATAGCTTTAGAAGTGCTATTGCTGGGTATGCACATTTTTATAGCCCTTTGGACATAGTTCCAAATTGTTCTCCAAAATGGTTGGATCATTTCACAACTCCACCAACAATGCATTAGTGCTCCAATTTTCCCACATCTTCTCCAACATTTATCATTTTCCTGTTTTGTCATGTTGGCCAATCTGATAGGTGTGATGTGGTACCTCAGGGTTGTTATGATTTGCATTTCTCTAACCAATAATAATTTAGAGCATTTTTTCATATGACTATAGATGGCTTTAATTTCTTCATCTGAGAACTGTCTGTTCATATCCTTTAACCATTTATCAATTGGGGAATGGCTTGTATTCTTATAAATTTGACTTAATTCTCTATATATTTTAGAAACGAGGCCCTTATCAGAAAGACTGGTTGTAAAAATTCTTTCCCAATTTTCTACCTTCCTTTAATTTTAGTTGCATTGGTTTTGTTTGTGCAAAAACTTTTCAATTTAATGTAATCAAAATTATCAATTTTGATTTTCATAATGTTCTCTATCTCTTGTTTGGTCATGAATTCATCTGTTCTCCATAGATCTGATAGGTAAACTATTCCTTGCTCTCCCAGTTTGCTTATAGTATCAGCTTTTATATCTAAATCATGAACCCATTTTGACATTATTTTGATATATGGTGTGAGATTTTGAACCTTAACATCTTTAAAGGGTATTAAGAGAGTTAAACAGAGGACATGACAGTGGGTTGATTCTGTTGTGTGGATTTTAAGAGGAGAAAGAGAAGAGAGAGTAAAAGGTACACATTAGTGATAGAATGGAGGAAAGAGGAGTTAGAACTTACTATTCTCCATAATTGAGATTTGTGGAGGAGAGCATAAAAACATGGAAAGAAGGAAGCAGGTTTCATATAGACTTCACTTAACTGAATTGGACAAAGGATAGTTGAGCATACACATATACAAAGAGCTTAATATAGAAATACATCAAATTTAATAAGGAAGGGTGGGGTTAAAATGGAGGATAATGTGTCATGTAGGAAATAGTTGCAAGCAAAACAAACTTCCTGATCCTAAGGGGGAAGGAAAAGAGAAAAAAAAAGGAACTGGAAACCATGGGGGTGCCTCTCAATTGGGGAATGACTTAAGAAATTGTGACATCTGAATAATATTACTGTTATATTTATTGTATTTCTTCTGTAAGAAAATGACAAAAGAAATAATTTGAGAGAGTCTTGAGAAGCCTTGCATGAATTGATGCAGAATGAAGTGAGAACCAGGAGAACAATTTCTATAATTGACAATATTGTAAAGAAAAAAAAACTTTGAATAACTCAGAACTCTGCTTCAAAGAACTGATTAGAAGGAAGCATGTTACCCACCTCCTAACAGAGAGATGATAGACTCAAGGTGTGGAAACAGACATATATTTTCAGACTTGGACACCATGGATTTGTTTTGCTTGACTATACTTATTTCTAGTAGGATTTTCCCTCTGTTTTTGATTTGAGAGTATTTGGGGGAGAGAGGGAGATTCACAATAGTGATGCCAAAATAAAAAAAGATAAAAAGAAAGAAGTCCATTGAAAGTTTTAAATGTACAAAAGAGACTAGAAGGGAGTTCAGAAGGAAGCATAGATAAACAAGGACAGGTCTGAAAGTATTATGTTCAATTTATTACATATTTTTGTATATAAAGTAGTATATACTAAAGATGAATAATTTCATATGTAATCATTTTTATATTTTAATTTTATATGGGAATGATAATGATCATGGCAGGGCTTACAAAGTTCAGAATAAATAAAAATGAATTTTTTTTAAAAAAAGAATTCTGATCAGAAAAATTCAGGTGAACTCCAAGCTCTCTATTCGATCACCATGAAAAGAATGATTTGTGCTCACAACATGGACTTGCAAACACGTGCACATTCACACACAGTGAAACCATTGTTCTTCCATGAATATTTTTTCTTGTCATACATCCCATCTTTGCATCCTTCTCTGTGTATTTGGGCATAATTATTATTGCTTTGCTAGCTAGACTCTGCAGCTCTCTGGAGTGGAGCAGATGTCAGCAGCTCTGAAAGATCCCATTCCATTACATGGCAGAACAAATGAGGATGTCAAAAAAGACTCTTCAACCTAACAAGGAAACAGAGTAAAGAGACAAAAAGAATAAAGCCTTTGGAGACCAGCAGACTCACTCTGATTAGATCTTATGCTAACATGATGCCCACTCTGCGTGCTAACAGTGATTTAATATGTTTAAACGGTACAGGGGAAATAAGTCATGGAGAAGACAGGAAAAAAAAGAAAGGAATTTCTTCCTTAGCAGGAGTGATTAAGAAGATCTGGGCTCTTTTTGAAAATGTGACTGCTGCATCAGATTATGGATGTCGTCCCAAACATATTTCCCTACTTTGCCTTCTATGATACCACCTACCTCACAGAATGTTTATCAGAAAATCGCTTTGCAAGCTACAAAGTGCTTTATAAATGGGAGCTGTTACATTAGCTAGTGACTGCATCCTTGACAGTTCCATGACTGATAGGGCCTGTACAAATGGATTAGCTGAAGAGGAGAAAGTGATACTACCATTATAATGGAATGTCAGCTTCCCCATGGGGGGGGTGTGGTAGTGGGTAGGGTGAGGATAGACTGTCAATATTTCCTTGTTTTGGTTAAGGAAGGAGACTATAATATAGAAGTACTTTTTTTATCCAGGGGTCACTGAGCTGGCAACTTCAATTATCTGGAACACAGACAAATATAGGGGTCATTGATCTGGCAACTTCAATTATCTGGAACAAAACTCCAAAACTAGGACTAAGGGATGGGGGGAAGGCCTCTGAATATTCAAAATAATATTCTGAAGTCCATGCACTAAAACTCATGAACTTTACTCTTCGAAGAGCCCAAAGTCTCTTACTGTATCCTATTTGTTCTTATTCCAAATACAATTTAAACAATGTTGGTAATTTTTTCCAACCCACAGCACGTTAGAAATAGATAATTGGAAAGGAACAGGCAGGGAGGCTGCTAGAGGTTGGTGACTTTGGGGAGGGAAAATCTTGCAGGATTTGAGAAATTAAAGGAGAAAAGGCAAAAGATAACAACTAAATCATTATTGATTACAGAGATGCAAATTAAAACAACCTTGAGATATTTTACACCTATCAGATTGGCTAAAATGATTAAAGGGGAATGTGACAAATGTTGGAGGGGATGTAGAAAAATTGAGACACTGATTCACCTCTGGTAGAGTTGTGAACTGATCCAACCATGTTGGAGAGCAATCAGTAATTATGTTCAAAGAGTTATTAAACTGTTTAGACTCTTTGACTCAGCAATACCACTACTAGGTCTATTTTCAAAGATGGTTAGGGAAAAAGGAAAAGAACCTATATGCTCTAAAATATTTATAGCAGCTCTCTTCGTGGTTACTTAAGAAATGGAAATTGTGGAGATGCCTATCAATCGGCTGAACAAGTTGTGGTATAAGATTGTGATGGAATGCCACTTTATTATAAGAAATTATGAGCTTATTGATTGTAGAAAAACATAGATAGACTTGCATGAAATAATGAAGAGCAAAATGAGCAGGACCAAGGGAACATTGCAAACCCATGTCTTTTGCTTTTTTAAATGTTAAATTTCAAGATCTTTGCTCCTTTATATTGGTACCTGTTAAATTGTGTGTGATACTTACTGTGGCCCCTCACCAAATGACTTTTTTTTTGGTTGCTTGCATGTTTTTTCTTTGACCTGGATGCTCTGGATTTTGGCTCTGATGTTTTTGAAATTTTCATTTAACAGTTTCTTTCTGGATTTGACTGGTGGATTCTTTCTATTCACTTTGCCCTCTTGTTCTAAAATGTCAACAGTTTTCTTTTATGATATTTTGAACTATGATGCCCAGGATCTTTGGAGGTGGTGGGGATGGATTGCAGATGATACAATAATTCTTATATCGTCTCCTTAATTTCTTTTCCAGGTCTTTTTTTCAAATATCAGATACCTTAAATTTTATTTTATTTTTAAAATCTTTTGACTTGGTTTTAATTTCTTATTTTCTCATGGAGTTTTTAACTTCTTTTTGGCCTATTCTAATTTTCAAGGAATCTGTTACTTGGGTAGGTTTTTGTATCAATTATGCTAAGCTGTTAATTCTCTTTCCACATTTTGTTCCACTACTCTCATTTCTTTTCCAATTCTTTCTTATAGAACTCTCATTTCATTTATGATATTATTATGTTCTCACTTCATTTCTTCTGGAAATTGATCTTGTGGCCAGGCTGCAAATTTTTTTTTTGAGGTTTTGCTTGTAGGTATTTTGGAGACATTTTCCTTTACCTCCCCCTCCTTCCTAGATTGGGACTTGGTGTTAGAGCCAGAGCTCTATATGCTTCTGTTGGGACAATTGTTTTGTATGTATGGTCCCAATATGTCTAAACTGGATTCTTTGTGTGTGTGTGTGTGTGTGTGTGTGTGTGTGTGTGTGCTTTTTGGTGAGGCAATTGGGGTTAAGTGACTTGCCCAGGGTCACACAGCTAGTAAGTGTTAAGTGTCTGAGACTGGATTTGAACTCAGGTCCTACTGACTCCAAGACAAGAGCTCTATAAATTGGATTCTTGCCACTATATTCTCTGAGTACTGAGTATTGCATTTTTCAAGGATCATAGGATGGCTAAGGAAAGGAGCTGAAAACTTTCAGGAGGCCTGATGAGATGTATGGTCTGATTACTAATCCTCTGGGCTTTCCTGGCTCCAGATCTATGTTTGAGCCTAGGAAAGAGCTGTAGACATACCCCTGGGTGGACTTCCAATAGACATTTGCTGGCCCCAATAAGTTGACCAATCAACATTTATTAAGTACTTATTATATGCCAGGTGCTGTGCTATGTGCTGGGGCTAAGCACAAAAAGAGGCAGAAGACAGCCCCTGCCCTCGAAGAATTTGTAATTTAATGGGGGAGACAACATGCAAACAAATATTTACAAAGCAAACTATTTCCAACATAAATAGAAAGTAATTAACAGAAGGAAGATATTGTGATTAAGAGGAGTTGAGGAAAGCTTCCTAAGTGGGATTTTAATTAGGACTTGAAGTTAGTGAAGCCAGTAGGTGGAGATGAGGAAGGAGAGTATTCTTGGCATGGGGAACAGTCAGTGAAATGACCAAAGCTTGGAGAAGGAATGTCTTGTTCCTGGAACAGCCAGGAAGCCAGTGTCACTAGATCAGAGTATATGTTGAGGAGTAAGATGTAAGACTAGGATGGGAGGAGGGGACTAGGTTATACAGGACTTTGAAGGTCAAATGGAGCAAATACAAAATGCTCTGTTTGGAGGCAATAGTAAGCCACTGGAGTTTATTGAGTAGGGAGGTGACATGTTTGGACCTGTATTTTAGGAAAATCTCTAGTGGCTGAAAGGAGAATGGATTGGAGTGAGGAGAGACTTGAGGAAGGCAGAACCACCAGCAGTCAATTGCAATAGTCCAGGTGCGAGTTGATGGGGGCCTGCAATAGAGTGGTAGCAGTGTCAGAAAAGAGAAGGGGGTATATTGGAATGATGTTGCAAAGACAAAAATCAACAGGCCTTGGCAACAACTTGAATATTGGGGGTGAGAGAGAGTGAGGAATCCAGGATGACTCCTAGATTGTGAGCCTGTAGGACTGGGAAGATGCTGCTGTCCTCTACAGTAATAGGGAAGATGGGGGTGGGCATGTCCATAGTACTTGTCATGTACTATGGATTCCTCAGATCAAGGGGTTCAAACAATCCCTTTAATAAAAACATCAACAATCCCCAGGTGAAAAGCAACTTTCAAGGTGGTCAAAAAGCAATACAGGAAAGTAAAAGCGATTAAAAACTGCCAGCAAGGAAAATAAATGCAGCTAGCCAATATTTCCCTGGAGTCTCAGGAGCTCTTTACCAATGTCCTAAGATCTTTTATATTCTCCTTGCCTAAAAAACCCAGGTCCCAAATCAATCCACCAGGTGGTAAGATTAACCCAAACCATCGTAGGTCTGCTCCATAGAGTCCTGGTTTATATTAGCCATTGGCATTGTGGAATTGAGGGGGTTAGCTCAACCTTTCCCAGTGCCATTAACTTGCTGGCCCATAACACCAAGGAAGTGAAGAGAGGTTCTAACACCTGGTTATTCCTGAACACTCCTCTGCTCCATATGGCCCAAGACCACACTAGTTTTTTTTTGTTTGTTTGCAACATCATTCTACTGACATATAGAGTTTTCAGTCCACTAAAACCCTCATATCTTTTTTGAGATAGCTTTCTGTATTTCTGCCATCTACACTTGTGAAGCTGATTTCTTTTGAACCTGAGAGTAAGCCTTTAAATTTGTCCCAAATGAATTTTATCATATTATATTAAGATCATTTGGGATCTTGATTCTTTCTCCCCATGTTGTAGTAGTCCCCTTCTAGCTTTCTGTCATCTGAAAATTTAGTAAGAATGTCAATTATGCTTTTACCCAAATTATTGGCAACTTTGTTAAACAGCACAGAATGAAGCAAAGATCCCCAGGGCACTTCACTGGAGACCTTTTGCCATCCCAAATTGTATACTGAGTAATTAATGTGTTCATTAAAAAGTCATTAATGACTTCTTGAGTCTGTCCATTCCCTCAGTTCTGAACATTATCATTTTGTCTCCATCTCTCCATCATTTCCACAGGAATAGTAAGAGATACACTGTCAAATACTTTGCTAAATTAAGGTAAATTATGTTTACATAATTTCCCTAATCTACTAGTGTAGCAACTCTGTCAAGAAAGGAAATAATCTTGGTTTCTTGATGAAACCCTGATGGCTCTTTGCAGTTGCTGCTTTATTCTTTAGATCTTCATTAACTATCTCTTTAATGGTCTATTCTACAACTTCCCCAGGAATCAAAGTAAATTTGATTGGCTTATGGTTTTCAACTCCATTGGGAATATCAACTTGGCTGCGGGAAAGAGGAGGAATTAGAGAGGGGAGAGCCAGGAAGTAGGGCAATCAATTAGGAGACTATCGTAATAGTTCACTTAAGAAGTGATAAGGGTTAGGAGAGTGAGGCTGAGGCTGAAGCTGAGGATAAGGTCAGGATTCTTTTCCTTCCTCCACAAGTGCTTCCTTCTCACAGGCTTGACTCTTTCTCCTTTCTACTGCTGGACATTCAAAGACCTATGATCCAAAAAGGCTTGCCATTTTATAGACAGCCCACAAGGTATGGCCAGCCAATCCAAAAATACTTCCTATGCAACATCCTTCCAGGTCACCCAATGGTTTTCAAAGATGTTTAAAATGATCAAATTAATTTAAAGGCCATTATTTAAAAAAAATCAATAGAAAATCTCTCCTGGTTAAGTTATAGAATCTTTATACTTACTTCAAGTGGGGTGGGATGATTTAATTAATGGGCTCATTCAGCCTCCACCCTTACACTTAGCTTTCCTTATGAACCTCAAATCATTTTTTTTACCCCCTCATTGAAATTATTCCCAGTTGTGTTTTCAGAAATTCGTTCTTGAGAGTTTTCTATACTGCTTGGAATCATTTCCCCAAAGCATTTTAATCAGTGGAATCTTGTCTCTCTTTCTCCGAACTTTTGAAATCTGCTTTCCCAAAATCTAGACTATAGATTAGACTTATACCTGACTTTCCTCATTTCTACTACAAATTCTAGGAGGGAATGATTACTTCCTCCCATGTTTCTATCACTTCCATCCTCAACCAGTTCTTTCCAGTTAGTGAGAACCAGATTCAAAACAGAACTTCCCTTTATTAGCTCCTTTGCCTTTTGAATGATAAAATTATTCTTAAGGGAAGTCAAGAAGCTATGAGCTCCAGCAGATGTCTGAATAATCAAAGTTCCTCATCACTGCAAGATGTGCCAGCCTTCTGATCAGTTTCCCAAACTCCCTATCTATCTCCTCTTTCTTTCCAGGTGGTTTGTCATTTCTGTTTCTCCCTCCATTCATCTTCACTGAATTGCCCTTCATCATGCTTTGCTTCTCATTCTAGAATTTCTTCACCTCCTCTTTTAAAAAATAATCTGTTTTATTTTTTTTTGGAATGAGGTAAAGCCATTTAAATTGACATCCCAGTCATAGGCTTCATCCCATCAAGTTTCACTGATACCTATGGGGTCAAATTCACTTCCTTGAATTAGGATATCTAGTTCCTCTTGCTTTTTGTCTTAATTTAGGGCATTTGCCTTAATTTAGGCATTACTTTTTTGGATTTCTCTCCACTGAAATTCTTAGTGTCTCAGCTCCAATTCTTCTAACTAAATTATAGCTAATTTCTATGGTATCTAGCTTGGCAGATATGCCCAGGCAGTTATTTGTTTCTCTCACCTTCTTCATTGTAATGCTTTCAAAATTAGATTTGCAAGACATCGAGCAAATATATCTTACTGGCTTTCTTTGAATTCATTTCATCCTTGGCCAGGAGTCTGTAGTTCCTAAATTTTAAGACATAATTTGGCAGTCCAATTCGTATTTTCAGTAATCATCTTATTAGCCACTAGCAATCCAAGAGCCATTAAATCCTTTAACAACCTGGACCATTAACACAAAGACATGAAGAGACTTCAGAAGGTTCACAATCTAGGATACCTCAAGTCCATAGTAAATAAACCAAGCACAAAGTACCAAGGAGTGCAGAGAAGAATCAAAGCATAGTAAACAAAGTTAGAGAATCTCAGTTCAAATCTTAGTCCACTACTTACTACCTGAGTGACCCTGGACAAGTCACATAAGCATTCTGTGCCTCTGTTTACTTATCTGTAAAATGAGGAACCTGAACTAGGTTGTCTTTAAGGTTGTCTTCTAGTTCCAAGTATGTAATCCAATAAGTAATATTTCCTCAAGACAGGAAAACCTAGGTTAAAGTCTCACCTCTGTTACTGTGTTTCATCATTTTCTGAATATGGCAAGTCAATTAATTTCTCATAACCTCAGTTTCCTCATCTATGGACGAGGAACAAAAATACTGATCTCATAGGGCTGTTGTCAGTCTTCACTAAGATATGTATCTAAAGTGATTTTCAAACCTTAAATTGCTGCATCAATCACAGTTATTATCATGATTGTATGGTATAGCAAAACTCTCAGTGTTTTGACAGGATTTGTCTACTAGAGACTGACATCCTTGGCCTACTTTAAAAGAAAATAAAAGAAAACAAAATGAAAACGCAGGTTCCCATGTTTGGTGACACTGTAGAGTGAGTCTCTGTACTTGCCATGGCTGCTGGGCACACACAAAAGCATCCAATGAGAAATACCAGGGGACAAAGAAACTTCTTCAGTGTACAGGAGATTGAATGATAGAAAGATGTTAAGATAAGTGGTTATCTCTTTATGCAATAACTGTGTTCCAGAAAAGTTGCATGCCAACTGATTTTTGTAAATCAAACCTGTTTTCTAGCGATAAGACATTTATGAGATCATAATATCAAATACTTTCATTCATCTTCGTTTGGCAGTGGTACTTAACGCTTTAACTTCCTTTCTCTGCCCTTTTCATTCCCAGTCCAACCAAGCTCTTTGAGCTCTCCCAATAGAATAAGGGAGCAGCTAGCTGGCCCAATGGATAGAATGCTGGACCAGGAGTCAAGGAGACTCATCTTCCTGAGTTCAAATCTGGCCTCAGAAATTTCTTACCTGTGTGACTCTGGGCAAGTCACTTAACCCTGTTTGCCTCAGTTCCTCATCTGTAAAATGATCTGGAGAAAGAAATGATGAACCCATTCCAGTATCTCTGTCAAGCAAATCCCAAATGGGGTCATGAGGAATCAGACATGACTGAAACAACTCAACAAGAACAACTTCATTTTAAAGATGCGGAAACAAGCCAAGAGAGGGGAGCTGATTTGCTCAGGACCACAAAGCTAATTAGTGGCAAAGCTAAGAAAAGCTCACTGACTCCTATGTTGGTGACCTTGGGCAAATCACTTCCTCTCTTTGGTTCTCAATTTCCTTGTCTGTAATATGAGATGGGATGTACTAGGTGATCTCTAAGTTTCTTTTCAGATCCAAATGCTATGATCTCATGACTCTTTGAAAGCTTAGGACTGTTTGTTTCTACTATAAAAATGCATACATACATATGTGTATACACATCTTTATGCACCTATGTATATATATACTATATGTGCAGATATATAGTGCATAACACATACACAGGAATACCTTACTGTAAGAAAGCCTAATATACAAAAATCTGAATTTACCAAAAAGAAAAATTCACAGATGAATTTTCATCCTTTTACCAAGAATTCACTTCTGAGCTACTAGGCTTCATATTCTATTCAGTCATCCCCAAGGAAACCAGGGTCTAACTGAGTATCTTGCCATCCACCCTTCTGTTGCACCATGGAGACCTCTTCTCCCCACCTGGAACAATATCCTTTGGGGATCTTCAGAGATCATGCACCCCTCCCTGGGAGAGCTGATACACTCTGTTTTGCAAGTCCAGTCAAGGACTGACTGAGTGATTCCATTTGGGGCTTGTCTTAAAAGACTACTAAAATTCAACAAAATGTGATTGATAGGAGAGGAGAAGTCTCACCAAAAAAAAGAGGCAGCTAGATGTAATTTCAGAGTACAGAACTATCTCGAGTTCAAATCTAACCTCAATATTTATTAGCTGGGTGATCCTTAGTAAGTCAATTAACCTTTTTCTTCCTCAGTTTCCTCATCTGTAAAATGGGGTAATAATAGCATCTACCATTCAGGGTTGTTGTAAGGATAAAATGAATAATATTTGTAAAGCTTAAAGTGATATATAAATGCTAGCTGTCATTATTATGATAGCTGAGGAGGAAAGGAAGAGCCTATGAAAATGTCTCAGCAATAATACAAGGCAGCTGTACCTCTACTGTCTCAAATTTTGCTCCCACTTCCCTACTGGTGCGAGAGTCTGCTGAGGACAGTTTTTCCTATTGGTTTAGGAGGGGGTTAAGACTTTTTTATTGCTTGTCTTTTCTTGTTAAATATGTTCTATTATTGTAGTATAGTTAAGTGCTTTATTATTAGAATTCTGGTGATTTGCCTATTCTGTGACTAAACTCTGCTCTGGATAAGGACTCTATCTGAGAATTCATGCATTGAAAGTAAATGAAGTATGAGGAGCTCTGGGATGGTGTAAGAAATCCCTGTCATACATCCTCTACCCCTATTACCCATTGCCCATCAGTACATAGCCATAATTATGTCACCCTGACACTCAAAAACTTTCTGTGGCTACCCATGGCCTACCAAGACCACCAACTCCTGATTCAGGTATTCAAAGTGCCTCATCTCCCTCTAAACCTTGTGTATCCTATTATCAAAGGGTTGTTGTACACCTTTCAACTGTAATTAATGGAACCAGAAGATGCTTTATTCCAGGTCTACATAACATATGGTCTGCAGGCCACTTGCTGCCCGCCAAGGCAGCCCGTGGATGGTATGTTGTGCAGGGCTTTTAGCAGGCCGCCCAAAATCCTTTAGTGAGCTACAAGTGACATGTGGGCTGTAAGCAGCATGTGAGCCAAATGTTGTGTAGGCCTGCTCTATTCCCTAATACCTTTATCAGAGGAGAAAGCCCCTTTGATGGAGTTACAGAATCAATCAACCAATCAAACATATAAACTATGTTCCAATATTTCCTGAACACTCTATTAAATCAATCCATCAAGCTAAGTTTGAAGAGTGAAGTAATTTGAGCTATTACACAAAATCAGATGATGAAATGTATTAGGATTGGTTGAAAGAATTAGACATGTCTACATATGAGTGTATAATTTTAGATATCTAAGTATGCATGTGTGTAAGTGTATGCATATATGTGTGTATGTACATATGTGTGTTTGTGTGTATATATGTATGCATGTGTGTAACTGTGTATATATACACATACATATATACACATATATGTGTATGCACACACACATACACACACACACACACACACACACACACACACACATATATATATATATATATATATATATATCTCCACACTTAGTTGGAACGTTTTTTGGGGGAGGAGGGACAAATGGGGGAAAAAGAACAAAGTGAAAAGTGTGCAGCAGAGAACAAAAGAAAACGTACAAGGAAGCAAAGAAAAGATGGACAGCTTGTAACATGATGTGTAGTACTTGTTATATAGGTTTTCTTGAAATGGAAATTTATTGCTCTACATTTTGAATCCTCTTATGTTCTATGGAACACATGGCAATGCTTTTTTCTTCTCTTTTCTAACACAACAGTATTTGTTTTAGTATTTAAGTTTAAAATGAATTTAAAAAAGAAAAAAAAGAAAGAATTAGATACACCTCTACATATTAAGGAAGGCTACTTCAACTGGAGTATTTTCCCACAACTATTTCAAGAATCAAACTACCAGAGAACTTTGAGAAGGATACTGTTCTTGGAAGCAGCAAAATGGAAGAGGGAGAGCCACTCTTCCCTATCCCTCTCCCACTAACTTTCTTTAGATTGATAATAAACAAGGAAGTAACTGGGACCTGAGAAAGGATAAACTAGATATGCTAACAAAAGGCAGCTTCAGAATTCTACAAAGGTAGTTCCCATCAGAGAACTACACATACCAGGGGAAAATGTCATGAAGACTCCAGGAAATAGACTTCCATCCACCAAACAGCTCTAAGCTGCCGCTTTGGCTACATGTGCTTTCTAAGCTTGAGCCCACTTTGTATGTACTTGTGCGAGAGAATCTGCCAAGCTTTTGTGGGGAATGTTCAAGCGAGCTTTTCTTATTATAGCTTCTTGGCAAATCCTTCTAAAAGCTAAAATACAGTTAATCTTGGTTGGTTAATTGATATCAGATGTATGATCAATGAGGAACATACCAGTGGGAACTCATGACTAACAACACTAGAACATCTCACCCCTGATGAATACCCTGAGAACTTGGAGGGGGAAAGTAGTCAGCCACCTTCTAGAGCCCCAACCAGAAGTTCCAGTGGGATTCAGGAAGTAGCCCAAAGGAGATACTTCCTGTTTTTCTTTTAATAACATTTTATTGTTTTGTTTTGTTTTTTATTTTTATATTGCCCAAACTTCTTCCTGTATTACCCTGACCATACCATATAACAAAGAATTTTTTTCTTTTTCTTCTTTTTTAAATATAAATTTGTTTATTTTTAGTTTTCAATATTTACTTCCACAAGACTTTGAGTTCCAAATTTTTACCCCATCTCACCCTTCCCCCCACCCCAAGATGGCATGCATTCTGAATATCCCTTCCCCTAGTCTGTCCTCTCTTCTATCTCTCCCCCCTTCTCTTATCCCCTTCCCCTTCTGTTTTCCTGTAGGGCAGGATAGACTTCTGTACCCTATTTCCTGTATTTCTTATTTCCCAGTTGCATGTGAAAACATTTTTTTAAACATATGTTTTTAAAACTTTAGCTTTCAAATTTTCTCCCTTCCTCCCTCCCCACCCACCCTCATTGAAAAGGTAAGCAACTCAATATAGGTTATACATGTGCAGTTATGCAAAACACTTGCATAGTAGACATGTTGTGAAAAACTAACTCTATTTCCCTTAATCCTATCCTGCCCTCCCATTTATTCTATTCTTTCTTTTGACCCTGTCCCTCCTCAGAAGTATTTACGTCTGATTACCCCCTTTCCCAATCTGCCCTCCTCTCTATCATCCCCCTGCTGTCTTGTCCCCTTCCCCCCTATTTTCCTGTAGGGTAAGACAGATTTCCATACCCAATTGAATGTGTATGTTATTCCCTCCTTAAGCCAAATCCTATGAGAATAAGCTTCACTCATTCCCTCTCACCTTCCCCCGTTTCCCTCCACTGTAAGAGACTTTTCTGTTTTTTCTTTGTGAGATAATTTACCCCATTCTACCTCTCCCTTTCTTCTTCTCCGAGTATAATCCTCTCTTATCCCTTAATTTTTTCTCCAGATATGATCCTTTAATCTTCAACTCACCCTGTGCCCTCTGTCTATCTATCTATCTATCTATCTATCTATCTATCTATCTATCTATCTATCTATGTATCTCTCTATACATACATATAATTTTTTTCCTCCAACTACCCTAATACTGACAAAGGTCTCATGAGTTATAAATATCATCTTTCCATGCAGGAATGTAAACAGTTCAACCTTAATAAGTCTCTTATGATTTCTCTTTCCTGTTTACCTCTTCATGTTCCACTTGAGTCTTGTATTTGAAAGTCAAATTTTCTATTCAGCTCTGGTCTTTTCATCAGGAATGCTTGAAAGTCTTCTATTTCACTGAATGACCATTTTTTCCCCTGAAGGATTATACTCAGTTTTGGTGGGTAGGTGATTCTTGGTTGTAATCCTATGTCCTTTGCCCTCTGGAATATTATATTCCATGCCCTGAGGTCCTTTAATGTAGAAGCTGCTAAATCTTGTGTTATCCTGATTGTGTTTCCACAGTACTTGAATTGTTTCTTTCTGGCAGCTTGTAATATTTTCTCCTTGACCTGGGAACTCTGGAATTTGGCTATAATATTCCTAGGAGTTTTCCTTTGGGGATCTCTTTTAGGAGGAGATTGGTGAATTCTTTCCATTTCTATTTTGCCCTCTGGTTCTAATACATCAGGGCAGTTTTCCTTGATTGAAAGATGATGTCTAGGCTCTTTTTTTTGATCATGGCTTTCAGTAGTCCAATAATTTTTAAATTCTCTCTCCTGGATCTATTTTCCAGGTCAGTTGTTTGTCCAATGAGATATTTCACATTGTTTTCTAATTTTTCATTCTTTTGTATTTGTTTTACAGTGTCTTGATTTCTCATAAAGTCACTAGCTTCCAATTGCTCTATTCTAATTTTTAAGGAAGTATTTTCTTCAGTAATCTTTTGGACTTCCTTTTCCATTTGGCCAATTTTTCTTTTTAGGGCATTCTTCTCCTCATTGGCTTTTTGGACCTCTTTTGCCATTTGGGTTAGGCTATTTTTTAAGGTGTTATTTTCTTCAGGATTTTTTGGGGTCTCCTTTAGCAGGCTGTTGACTTGTTTTTCATGATTTTCTTGCATCACTCTCACTTCTCTTCCCAGTTTTTCCTCTACTTCTCTTAGTTGCTTCTCAAAATCCCTTTTGAGCTCTTCCAAGGCCTGGGACTGATTCATATTTTTCTTGGAGGCTTTGGATGTAGGAGCTTTGACTTTGCTGTCTTCTTTTGTTTGTATGTTTTGATCTTCTTTTTCACCAAAGTAAGATAATATAGTCTGACTCTTTTTGCCCTGCTTACTCATGATCCCGGGCAATTACTTGAGTTTTAAACTCTTTGTTAAGGCAAGAGTCTGCTTCCAATGTGGAGAATGTACTGTCCCAAACTTCAGGGGTTTGTACAGCTGTTTTCAGAGATACTTGTAGGGACCTGTAAATTTTTAGAGCCATTTTTTATGAGTATTTGGAGGGGTTTGAGGGAGAGCTTAAGCAAGTCACTGCTTTCACTCCACCATCTTGGCTCCACGCCAACAAAGAATTTTTAAAAGAAAATAAGAAACAATCAGCAAAAGCATTCAGTATTTTGAAAAAAAAAATCTGGAAATACAGGCAATGTTCCATACCTGTAGGATTCTGACCCCTGCAAAGTAAGTAGAAGTATATTCCAATATCTCTCCTTTGAGGCCATATTTAGTCTTTGTAATTTTGCAACATTCATTTTGATTGTTTATGGTAGTAGCTATTGCTAATGTATATTGTTTTAGTTTTGTGTATGTTGTTTCCTTGACTCTACTTCACTTGCATCAGTTTCTGGAAATTTTTCCATGCTTCTATATATTGATCCTATATTTTTTAAAAATTTCTTACAGCATGGTAATTAATATTTCATTACATTCATGTACCAAAATTTGTTAATAATTTCCCAACATATGGACACTTACTTTTCCCTCCCAATTCTTTGCTACCACAAAAACTGATATAAATATTTTGTGTATATGGGATGTGCCTTTTTTTTTTATCAGTGACATCCTTGTGATATATCCCTAGTAATAATCTCGAAGGGTACTGGTATTTTAATAGTTTTATTTGCATAAATCTACTGTTTTCCAAAATTGTTGTACTAATTCGCAGCTCCACCAGCAATACATTAGGGTATCTATTGTAATCTCTCCAACACTGATTATTTCCATATTTTGTCATCTTTCCCAATGTTGAAACTTTAGATTTCTTTTGATTTCTTTTTAATGTTTTTATATTAGTAATACTTTTCTTATTATTTGTAATTTGGAGCATTCTTTCATCTGATTGCTAATATCTGTAATTCTGTTGAGACCTGGTTTTTTTTTCATATCTTTTAGCCACTTATCTATTGGGGAATGGTTCTTGGTCTTATATATTTCAATTAGTTGTCTATATATCTTGAATAACAAGTATTTATTCAAGAAATTTAATATGAAGATTCCCCCCCATTGGACTGCTTCCCTTCTTATATGCATTGATTTGTTTGTGCAGAAGCTTTCAAATTCCATGTAATTAAAGTTATTTAATTTATCTATTTTAATTGCCTGTATCCCACATTTTGCTAAGAATATATCTCCTACCCATAGCATTGAAATAATCTTCTCTTCTTTCCATGGTGTGATCTTTAATATTTAAGGTGTATATACATTTTACATGCATTGTGGATATACTGCAAGATGTTGGTCTAAACCTAACTTCTTCCAGACTGCCTTCCTGTTTTACCAGCAATTCTCATCAAATAGAAATCTCTTTCCTAAGTAATTTATGTTTTTGGATTTATCTGATATTATATATTATTCCATTATTTCTAGCTTATTCCATTATTTCTGGTTTCCCTTTGTCTACTTCCATTGATCTACTTTTCTATTTTTAGTCAGTATCAATTGGTTTTGATGGTTGCTGTTTTATAATTGGAGGTCTGGAAAAGTAATTACTCATTTATTCGACCTTATTTTATTATTTCCTTTGATATTCTAGATCTTTTGTTCCTTCAAATAAATCTTATTATTATTTTATTGAGTTCTGTAAAATGTCATTTGATAGTTTGGTATAGCATTAAAACCATAAATTAACTTTAGCCATATTGTAATTTTTATTGTATTGCCATTGCCTAGCTATGAGCACTGAATAGTTCTCCAACTATTTAAGTTGCTATTTCTTTCTTTCTTTAGGGAGTGCTTTGCAATTAAATCTATATATGTATTTTGTGTGTTATGGTAGACTGATCCCCAAGTATTTTATGTATTTAATTTTTTTGGGGGGGAAACGACATTTCCCTTTCTATTATTGCTTCTTGGATTTTGTTATTATTATAATGTGATGACATTGATTCTTATGGGTCTAACTTTTAGCCAGCCATTTTGCTGAAGGTGTTAATTATAAGAAAGATTACATTCTATCTCCCATTGATTTCTCCATAAGAGACCCTCCTATCTCATCTCCAACTGTTCATAACCCTTTCTTTCTTCAAGGCTCTACTTTGTTGACAATCCCTCAATAAAGTCTTTCCTGATTACTCTTCCCAGGTATAAATGATCTTCCCATTCCCAAAGTTTGGCTAGTATTTTGCCCAGGCCTTTCTTTTATATTTATCTGGAAGAGAGTAGGCTCAATTTAGCTCAGTTCCTATATACTCTTGTTCTTCTAAGTTCATATTCACATGATCTCTCTATACCTACTTCACGAATTTGTCAAGGGCTACCCTTCTCCACCCCTATCCAAGGCCCAGTAACTGGAGCTATGAAAGTCCAGACCACTTGAGAGCAGCCTTGGGACTAGGAATCAATGAGTTACCATCACTTTGATTAATTGAAACCCCTGCTCAGTTACCATTGATGGTTCATTCTCTAGGACTCTCTCTAGATCTGGGAAGTGGTCCTATTAATTCATTGATTTGCCCATTACTTCATTCAAAAGAAAGGCAATAAAAGAAATTCTTCATGGGTTTATCTTCAAACAACCAAAATGTCCTTATTAAACATCTTCCATGTGCCAACCATTGTGCTAGGGGTTGGGGATAGAAAGATAAAAGCGAAACTGTCCCTGTCCTCAAGGAGTTTACAATCTAAATTATAATTTTTAAAAATCCGAACCCAGTTTGAATGTCACTTCTTCCATGAAGCTAATGAACGTTGTGTAACACTGTATTTGCTTCTGTTTTATACAATTATGCGACACTTTACATGGTTACTTGTGTAAGTGTTATTTCCCCCTAATAGGACACTGGGAGTTATCAGGGCCATCTGCCTTACCATTCATTGGACATGCAGGGCTTATCCTAGTCTCAAATGAATGCATTTTTTTTTTGGTCTGTTTACTACTTTACCACACACTGGCTGAAGGGTGTGCTCTACATTTACGACCTGACGAGCAAATTGACATAAAAATAAACTAAGCAGAACAACCCTCTTAGAAAATAGATTAAATTCTGAGCCACATTATCCTTCCCTCTTCTCCCTTCTCCCTTCTCCCTATTGCCATTCCCTCTCCTGGTCCTCCTTGATCCAGGGACATAGATAGTGGTTTCCATAGAGGCTGCTGCAGGGATGACTGTCTCTCTCGTTTCCCAGTGTTTGTTATCTTATATGGTTGCTGTAACACCTTATAAGATCTCTTGCTCACATTTTTAAAGGCCGTAACAGTGGTATCACGTTGTAAACTATGCCTATATGGCTGTTCCCAGAATCTTAGAAAAGCAAGGCACCTCAGAGGTGAGCAATCAGCTATTCCAATCCATATCTGAACAGGAATGTCCTCTATAATGGCCTTGACAATCCCAACTTTAGAAATCTCCAGTGAAAGAAGAAATTATTCACTCTAGAGGCAGCCCATTCAATTTTCAGGTAACTCTAGTGTTTAAGAAGTTTTTTCTCATATGAATGCAAAGTTTTCTTCTCTCCAACATCTACCCATTACTCCTAAATCTGCTTTGGGGGCAAAAATGATGTTGCCTTTGTGCTGGCAATCTTCCACATCCCCCTCACTCTTTTCCCATCAGAACCTGGACTTTGTCCTTGGAACAAATAGGGACTGATAGGTGAGCTTTAGCCTTGTCTTATCTGGAACTAGGCCTTCAATCAATCAATCAAAAAGCATTTAGTAAATGCTTAATATATGGGCTAGGCACTGTGTTAAACTCTGGAGACTTTTTTAAAAAGGCAAAAACATGGTTTCTGCCCTCAGAGAGTTCACAGTCTAATGGAGGAGATAACATACAAATAACTCTATACATTAAAAAAATGTATATCATGTGAATGGGAGGTAATCCCAGAGGGAAGGTACAAGCAGTAGAGGGATCTGGGAAAGGCCTCTGGGAGAAGGTGGGATGTGAGCTGAGTCATAAAACAGAGTGAGGATGGAGAGCAACCCAGACATGGTAGAAAGCCAGTGAAAAGGCACCAAGTTCAGAGATGGAGAGTAAGGAACAGCGAGGAAGCCAGTGTCACTGCATTATGGATTATGCTGAGAGGACTAAACTATAAGAAAACTGTGAAGGCAGGAAGAGACCAAGTAACGAAGGCTTTTAAAAGCTAAACAGGATTCCATATTTGGTCCAAGAGATAATAGGGAGTCACTGGAGTTTACTGAGTGACAAAATCAGATCCACTCCTTAGAAAGCTCACTCTGGTAGTGGAGTAGAGGAGAGTCTGCTATATTGTGCTTTCTCTGTTGCACAGAATTCACAGCCTAGATCTGAGTGCCACTGTCAGATTGGAGTAGGGAGAGACTTGAGGCAGGGACACCACCCAGAAAGCTATTACAATAGTCTAGGTATGAGATGATGAGGATGGTGACTCCGTGAGTAATGACACATGTGGAAGATGCTGTGAAGGCAGAAATTGGCAATGGATTAGATTGTGAAGTGAGTGCAAGAGAGGAGTTGAGGGTGACTGCAAGGTTGCAAGCCTGGGTGACTGGGGAGATTCTGGTGTCTTGGTCATTTCTAAGCCATGATATTTTGGGTGTATCCCTCTTCTCCTGAATCCCTTTACATGCTGTCTCCCCCATTAGAAGAAATAAAAGTCTTTGAGGACAGAGACTATCTTATTTTCTAGTATTTATATAAGTGAAAACAAACATGCTAATCAATGGCAGTTAATGTGGAGAGCACACCAGAATGGGCGTGTGAGCCATTAACATTAGAAGAGGGTATTTCCAACTTCTCAGAGGCTCCAGTCCCTGCACTGTACTCTTTATTAAACATAAAAGAAATTAGAAGAAAAATACAATAGATCATTTTTGTTTGAAAAATATTCAATCTGGAACAACATTTTTAGCATCACAAAAGTCATTAAATGATTATCAAAATACCGACAAATAAATGAGCAAGACCCTTGATTCTATTTCTTATCAAACAATGGTTTTATTCTCAGAATAGCTGTTGAAAGAGAGATGTGCTGATCACATTCAATCTCTAATTTGTTTCTTGGTTTGCATTTGATTGAGCACAGGACTGAGAATCCTGATTGATAGCTAAAATTTATATAGTGCTTACTCTATGCCAGCTACTGCTGAGCAATTTACAATTACTGTTTCATCAGATCCTCATAACAACCTTGGGAGTAGCGACTATCATTACCCCCATTTTACAGATAGAGAAATTGAGGCAAAAAATAAGTTAAGTGACCTGTCCACGGTCACGAACATAGTAAGGGTCTGAGGCCAGATTTAATTCTGGTCTTCCTGACTCTAGTCCTGGTCTTCTCTATCTGACTCTCACTTACAGAGGTAAGTTTTTTTACGAATGGAATTAAAAACTTTTGCAATATTTCTGTCAGCTAGTATGACACAGAATGGATGTATAGCAAAAGCCAGCTGGCTGGTGTGATTGAGAGTACATTGGACTTAGAATCAAAAAGACTTTGGTTCAAATGCAGCTTCATACATTTGCTAGTCACTCTCCTTCAGCCTCCATTTCCTTATCTATAAAAAATGGGTAATGATAATGACACCTACCTCTGAGGGATGTTGTGAGAACCAAATGAGATAACATACGTAAAGTACTTTGCAAATGTCGATAAATATTAGCCGATTGACAATATAGCTATTTACCAAATATTTTCCCATACTCCTTAGACAAATTCCTTGTAGCCCCAGGAGTTCCATGTACCCCAGGATGGGAACTCTTGCACCAAGGTTATCAGTTGCAGAGTAAGTACAATCTGCTTTGATAGAGGGAGCTCCTGGGAACTCGGGAGTACCACTAAAATAAACAAACATTAGAGATAGAAGTGATCAACTTGTTTTACTCATTCACTTTAGTGATGAAGAGAATGAAACTCTGGGAGTATGTGACTTACCTAAGGTCACACAGTCCATCAGTGCCAGAATGAGGATCCCAACCTAGTCTTGTGCTTTCTACTATATTCTGCTGCTTTTTTGCACATAATTAGCAGCCTCGATCTGGGTGCTATTTCCAGAATGATAACAAAGCCAAATAAAAGATCTTTCATAGTGTAATAAAAAATATACGTGCAGGCACAGGCAGAGCAAAAATAAACACCAAACAGCAGCAGAAATGAGTTTTCTCCTGGGCAACAGACTGCATCCTAATCGTAAAAGACCAAGTGTGGGAAATGGAGGTGGGTGACCCACACCCGCAAGTCTAATCAGAGTCCTGTTGACCTTCAGACCTCAAGTACTCACTGCACTTGTATATCAGGCTATTAAAGCCATCTCAGACCTGGGACCTTTTGTTTCAAAGGATCAGAGGAAACTTTGTTGACTCAGAATCTAAGAGATGGGATTGGCAGGAAATGTTTCCTCTTATGTTTAATCTATTTATTGGGGGAGGGGGGGAGAAGGCAACAGTACATGGACAGGAGTTCTCTAGAAGGACTTATATCTGCCTACCACCTTGATTTTTTTTGATGGTGGGTGGGTAAAGGGAGAGGAATGAACCTGTAATTTCATTGGTATGAGGCAGTGATGTCAAATCCTTGGCCCACACCAGATTAAAATGCAATTGGGAAACATTTGATAAAAATACAATAAAATATGGAAAACATATTTTGGGGGCAGCTAGGTGGTACAGTAGATAGAACACTGGGTCAGGAAGACCTGAGTTCAGATCTGGCCTTAGACATTCATTAGCTGTGTGACCTTGGGCAAGTCACATAATCCTGTTTGCCTCAGTTTCCTCATCTGTAAAATAAGCCAGAGAATGAAATGGCAAACCTATATCTTTGCCAAGAAAGTCCCAAATGGGGTCACAAAGAGGTGGCCTTAACTGAAAACTACTGAACAACAACAATAAAACTATTACCCTGCAGGGGAGGAGGCAAGGCAATCAGGGTTAAATGCCTTGCCCAGGGTCACACAGCTAGTAAGTATCAAGTGTCTGAGGCCAGATTTGAATTCAGGTCCTCTTGACTTTAGGGCAAAAGCATAACATTTTAAAATGAAGTAAATACACTACCTGCAGCGATCCATCTGTATGGATTAGCAGCCCTTGTTTCTATTTGAGTTTGACATCTCTGAGATAGGCAGTAGCAGTGAGGAAGCTCCCTTTCCCAATACCAATTGAGCCTTGATTCTGCCATTCCTCATCTTAGAAAGTTGCCTGGGTCACTAAGAGGTTAAGTGACTCCCGCAAGGTAACATAGCCAGTCTACCTCAGAGTAGAATTTGGACCCACATCCCCCTGAGTATGAGGCCAACTCTCTATCCACTAACCTTACCCTACATTCAGGTTCCATATTAGCTGCACAATCAAAGAGAAAGTATTCATTTGACCTGGTTCATAATTTACACCATGGAAGTTAGCTATTGATATGAATCAAGACTTGATTTATTTTTTGTTGATTGTCTAGACAATAAAGAGATGGAGAAAAGTGTTAATAATGCAGATTGAATTTAAAAGTGTGTCATGTGCACATTTTTTTGAGAACCATTTCTTAAATATTTCACAGTACATTACTGCCTTTTAAAGCTCTTTATAAGTTGGCCCTTTCCTCCCTTTCTGTGTTCACTGGCCCAATCTCAACTCCGCGTCTTTGCCCAGGCTGTCCCCTATGTCTAGAATGCTCTGCTCCCTCACCTCCACCTGTAAATTTCCTTGGCTCAGCTCAAGTTCCAGATCCTGCAGGAGGCTTTTCCTGGTCCCATAGATACTAATGCCTTTCCCTTTCAGGTTACATTCCATCTACTCTGTATATAACTTGTATGTGTCTAGATACAACACATTGTTTCTTCATTAGACTATATTCTCTTTGAGGACAGACACCATGTTTTTACCTTTCTTTGTATCCCCAGCACTTGGCACAGGGCCTGGTATGGAGTAAGCCCTGGTATGTAGAATGTTTGTTGACTGATTAGATGACCCTACATTCTACACCCTCCCCTATCATATGCGTGATCTTTTCGACCAGGGAGGAAGAACACACAGAGAGAAAACACAAATCTCAGTGTTGGAAAGGACCTCCAGGGCCATTCAAAGAGATACATAACTAAATTATCACAACATGCTGGACAAATACTTGCCCAACTTTTTCCTGAAGACCTTCAGTTAATTTACTACCTCTTGAGAGAGTCCATTCCACCTTGGTCAGCTTACTGCCCAAGTTATCTGCCCCTCCCACACCAAGCTCAAAGCTGCCGGAAACTCCCTCATGTTTTTTCTAATTCTCCCCTCTAGGGTCAGCCCCTCAGATTATAGTAATTTTTATAGACATGGATAGATTGCTGGACTTGGAGTAAGGAAGACTTGTGTTTGAATCCTTCCTCTGACACTGTACTAGCTGTAGAACATGGGCAAATCATTCCAACTCCAAGACTTTTTCCTCATTCCTGACCCACCTTTAGTAGAACATATGCTTTCAGCTGTGTTCCCCATCATCACCACCACCATTACTTGTTATGTGCATACCCTTGGGCAAAGTACTTAATTTTTCTCTCTCATTTTCTTGTTTGTAAAATGGATGAGCTAGATGGCCCTTTCCAGCTCTGAATACTATGAATGTGAGTGATTTTGTGTGGACCTGGTCATCCACAGCTGGAAGAGTAAGACCAGCAGAGCTCAGATTCAGAAACTAGACTTTGATTATCACACCATACACTGGTGCACCCTGCTAATGAAAGCTAGAGATTGAATAGAATCAAAAATCACAAAATTTGAGAACTGCAAGGGACCTCAGCAACCATCTGGTTTAGCCATAGAATGCTCACACAGAACAGATGTGTGCATATAATAGGTGCTTAATAAATATTGAGCAAATTGAGTATATTGATATACAAATGGTTTGTTACTTCATCAGTGATTAAGGGACTCCCTTAATCCCTGGGAACTCCTCCCAAGGCAGATAGTAAACCTTCTATGACTTAAGCGAAAAGGCCAAGTGATTTATCTACAGCAAACAGATTGATTTGTCAGGATCATTCAGATGCCAAATGGTGTCAGAAGATGGATTTGAATTTAGGTCTTCCTAAATCCAACCACAGCACCCTATCCACTAAACCATGGTGCTTCCCAATTGAATATAGATGATTGAAATACAGAGGTGATAATTCCCAAATGACATTTCTATTTATTTCATATCACAAAAGATATAACCACAAAAGATTTTTTTATCTGCATCTCCCACTGTAAGAACAAAAACAAAAACAGTGAACATACCTGATACCTTATCTTTGCTGCAGATCTCCAGTAATGGTACCCATCATTTCCTGAGGCAGTCCATTCCACTTTTAGATATCTCTACTTGTTAATGTGAAGCTCTTGTAGACTCTGAGGTCCTTATCCCAACTATTGCATGTACTGACATGCTGGATCCCCCAAAGCAAGGCTAGTGACATTTCTCCCTCAGGATTCTAGGGTCAACCCTAAATGATTATGAGGTTTTCTCTAATTTCATTGGTTGAATCTCCCATTCCAATATGCTCTCCCTAATATCAATCACCAGTTATACTTATTATCTCCCAATATTACTGATCGATCCAATGATTAGGGGCCCAGTATAATTTAACCAATTAACATAAATTAGCTTTTACAAATATTTACTGAGAAGACATATCAAAAACAGATGCAACCCTCTAAACTAGGGACACAACCTTCTATATACCATCTTGGTCCCTGAGTAGAGAAAACTCAGACTTAAAGTATTTGCTACAAAACATTCTCCCCACCAAATTCAATTCTAAATGAAGTATGGCTGATAGATGAATACCTCCCTTGCTTGAAGGACATGGTGACTTGATACTGTCTACCACCTCTTCTGAGCTGGATCCTGCAGCTCACTCTTCAGGGCCACCCTGGCACAATGGGCTTGTCTTCTGGCAAACTTTAATATGGACTCCTGTCCCTGGACCTCTACTCCTCCAACCTTTTGAAATTCAGAAGGTCATTTTGTGTGAAATACTTCACCTTATAACAGCAAAGAATTTAAACAATGGGATTATATTTGAAACAGATACCTCTTTGAGTCTACATGATGACTAGTTGAGGGAGGGGATCCCTAGATTTATAGAATTTTGTCTTCAAATGAGATTTGGCTCATTAGTGCCTTTTCTCTACACACTCAGTTCTGTCTCAGCAGCCAATCAAAAGGCTCCATCTGCTACACAGTAAAATGGACAGGAAACAGTCATAGAATACTTGTGTATGCTCCAAAGTCTACTTGGGAGAATTGTATCAGGCAAAACACACTGCACATGCTCATAAAGGCTACGGTCTCATTGGCCAGTCCCCCTTCCAGAAGTTTTTCCTTAAAACAAGAAGCTAGGTAGAGAGAAAGCATTGGACCTGGAGCCCAGAAAACTTGGATTGAAATCTGATCTCAGAGCCCACTAGCTGTGTATTCTTAGGCAAGTCATCTAAACTCTGTCTGCCTCAGTTTCCTCATCTATAAAATAGGTATGATAACAACACCTACCTTCCAGGGTTGTTTTGAGGATTAAATGATACAATATGTGTGAAGGAAGCATTTTGTAACCTTAAAGCACTATATACATTTTAGCTATCAACATCACTATTTTTTGGTATCTTTTTTTTATTTTAGAGAAATACAAAAAAAGAAAAGAAAGAAGAAATGCCATATATACAACAGACCACAAGAAAGTATTCAATATGAAACAATAAATTTCCCTTTCAAGAAAACCTATATAATAAATACTACTCACTATTTTCTAAGCTGCCCAGCTTTTCGCATCTTTATTGGTTTTCTCTTGTTCTCTGCTGTGCACTCATTACTTCATTTTTTCCTCTTTCTCACTCCCCCCCCACAGAAAGCTACAGTTAAACATATACATATATACATACGTACACTCATATACACATATGTGCTATGCTTATTTCCTCCTATCATCTGTTGCTCTGATGAGGGACAGCATCTTCCTTCATAAGTCCAAGTCTTTCCATGTTTTTCTAAATCAACTAGTTCATTGTTTACTATACTACAGCAACATTCTACCTGAGAGATTTGTCTATGAAAGTTTTTTTCCCCCAACTTTCTGAATGCCTTCTGTTCTTGTATATGTAGGCTTTACGTAAGCAAGAAAATTTTGATTTAAAATGATTGAAATTATCCTTTTTGCACTTCATTAATACTGTCACCTTATAATCTGATACTACTGAGTCTACTTCTTTTACAATTTTTTTCTCCCTGGTTTCTTCAAAGTTTCTAATCTTTTTGTTCTTTGAAATGAACTTTGTTATTATTTTTCTAATTCAGCAAAATAATATTTTAGTAATTTAATTGAGATGACATTGAATAAATAGATTAGTTAAGTAAAATTATCATTTTAAAAATTATATTGGTTTTACCCACACATGAACAATAAATACTACTTCAATTATTTAGATCTGAGTTTATTTGTATAAAGAGTGTTTTATGTTTATTTAGCTCATGTATCTGTTTTGGAAGATATACATTCAGGCATTTTATACTTTCTAGGTATTTTAGATGGTCTAAAACAATATTGAATAATATTGTTGATAAATAGTGTAGTTTCTCTATTTTCCACTTTTGATTCATGATTACGATCCATGCTTTTTTTTTAACATGCTAAATTCTACTCCTGCCCTTTATTTTATCTTGTGTGTGTCTCTGCTTTTTATAATGTTCCCTGAAAGCAACATATTGTTGAATTCAAATTTTTAATCTGCTATCCATTTCTGTTTTATGGAAATTCACATTCACATTATAAGCTATAATTACTTGGTGTATATTTTCCTCCTTCCTATTTTTCCTCAGTATCCTTCTCACACTATTTGCCCTATCCCTCCTCACTCCTCTGTTTTACTTCTACCTTGCCCTCCTACTCCTTAACCTACCCAGCTCTCTAAGAGTCTCTTCTTTATCCTCTCTCCTCACATTATCCTTTTGCCCTCCTATTTCTTTCTGAATTAAGAAGACTTTTGTACATACATACATACATACATACATACATATTTCCCTCTTTAACCCATTCCCAATGAGAGTAAGATTCCAGCACTACCCCCCATCCCTACTAGCTTATCTGTATAATTTTTTTCTTTCATGCCTCATTTGTATTAATTACTTCTTTTTATCTCTCCCTACACAATTTTACTTTTCAGAATCACCTCATCATACTCAGCTCAGCCCATGCATTTCTTTCAAACTACCCAAATAAGGATGACAGTCATAAAAGAGTACTACTAATATTTTCATATATACAAAGTAAACAATTTGACCTTATTGAGTCCTTTATAATTGGTCTTTAATATTTACCTTATATTTCCCCTGGATGTTTTATGTTGAATTTTCCCTTAAGTTCTGCTGTTTTTGTCACAAAAACTGAAAGTCTTGGAATTCATCAAATGTCCATTTCCCCCCATACAAATACAAGAAATAAAACAATACCTATTCTCAAGAAGCTTATATTACTTTTCAGTGACCAAGGTTTGAAACACAGTAAATTTCAAACAACAACAAAAACAACCTGTCAAATACTCCCTTCTTAATGAGTGCTTCAGCCAATCATTCCCCTCCCCCCCAATTCTCCTTTCCCACAGTAAGTCAGGTGCAATATTGGAGCCTCCTGGAATTAGATCTTCAAATAATAGAGAAACAGAACATGGAGGAAGAGGTGTTTCAGATCATATTCCTTGACCAATCTCACTGTCCACTGAATTTTCACTATATCTGAAGTTCAGGTCCACATTGACCTTGCCTCTTGTCTCAACACATTGATGCTTTGTTCTCATCTTCACCCCCAGGGTCTCTTGCCCCTATAGGGCAGCTATCCAGAAGTTATCCCCTCTTTCTTCACCAGTCCTAGCTTGAATTATAGCATCTCAATGGTAATTACAGTAAGTAGCAAGCAGAAAGCAGCAAGAAACTATTAGCAGCCACCTGATCCACCGGCCACTGTCTGTCACTCCAGCCTACGTAAAAAATGAAAGGATAGGTCACCAGTCTTCCATGTTAGAAAAAGGAAAGGGGTAAGGGCTTAATTATGTGCCAGCAAACAAAACCTCACCTTGCCCCTAAACTACTCTCGTTCGTTCTTTGTTGCACTGAGCAAATCACCAGGCAGTCCTGTTTCCAAAAGCTTGCTGACCCAATTTCCTCCATGGAAGCCCAAGGGCCCCTCTCACTCCCTCAGACATGCAATGCAGAGAAAGCATTTTCTTGTATTTGTATCCTTAGTGTCTGGTTGGTGCTTGGCACATAGTAGGCGCTTAATAAAAGCTTTTTGAATGATTTATTATTAATAAAGTCCATTAACAGAGAACAGGGGATTTTCCACAAGTCAAGGATGGGGGTTCTAGAGCTATAAGTTGTCCTATTTTTAAAAAATATTTGGAGTCATTTCATTTCCATACCCTTAGATCACTGAGGACCATTTTATATTCTTTGTGTCATGGGTTGCTATGGTGAATGAATTCATCACTAAGTGACCCATCTACTGCTGATGAACCTCTTTGTACTAGACTAGTCCTTGGAAAGCAGACATAGTTTGTTGTTAGCACTATGCTGGAAAAACAAACTTTGTAATTTTAAGTATGAACATGAATAAGGATGAACTTATCCAGAAATGGAGGAGACAGGCAGAAAAGATATAAAGGAAAAACTCAATAATTTTCATGTCTTTTGTTTTTATATCTCAGTAATTTCAGGATATACTAGAGATCCTATTCTGTCTTCCATACCAGCCCCACAGTGAGCCCTTCCTTATAATAAAGGGGAAAAAATTAGACACAATCTATAAATACCACAAACCATGTCTTAAAATATGCAAATTTCCACATTCCAAATCCCCAACCTCTGCAATGGAGGAAGGAGGTTATCTTTTCAAGGACCAAGATTGGGGATTATAATTACAGTTTCCAGCTTTGTTTTATTGTCCTTTTTCATTTTTGTTGGTTTATTTATCATGTACATTGTTTGCTTGGCTCTCCTTACTCCGTTCTACATTACCTCATAAAATCTTCTGATGCTTCTCTGAGTTCCTCATATTAGCCATTTCTTAAAGTGCAATCATGTTCTGGTATATTCACATACTACTATCCCTCATTTCAAAATATGATTTTCTGGGGAGAATGAGATATATTTGGAAACGAAGGTGTTATAAAAATGAAATATATAAAAATATTTTTTAAATCCTATTTTCCTCATTTTAGATATTCAATATCCCTCTTTGTTATCCTTAGCTTTTCTCATCAGCTTCAGCTCGTTCTGAATTTTATCAAGCTTGCAATTATTCTTACAGAATCATGCTTCACTTTTGTACTCATCCTCCAGTCTCTGTCCTTCTTTCCATTACCTGCACATGTCTTTTTAAAATCTAAATTGCCTAACGAGTTCCTTACAATCCAATTTTTTTCATGTGACATTTCTAGAAGTGTTCTTTTTGAACCCAGGGGGCATAACTAGGAAAAATGTATAGAAATTTTAGAGAAGCAGATTTCAGTTTAATGTAAGGAAGAACTTCTTAATGGTTACAGCTGTCCAAATTTTGGATTATGTTACTTCAGAGATTGTAAATTTCCCATTAGTAGAAGACTTCAAGTGCATCCTGGATAGCCACTTGTCAAAGACATTGTAGAGAGAATTCCTATTGAGCCATAAGTTCTATTAGATGAGAACTCAAGTCCCTTTCAACCCTAGGAGTCTAAGAGTTCTCTGAAATATGGAGATCCTTGGGTTCATAAAAGTGTTTCCTAGTTTTTGCCCTATTGAAATTTAATAAAGAAAATGTAAAGTCTTATACTTGGATTCAAGAAATCAACTTCAGAAGTATAAGAGAGGTATGGCTAGAAAATAGTTCATCTCAAAAGGATCTGGGAGAGGAGAGATTGGTTGGACTACCTGCTCAAAATGAGTCAGCAGTGTTATACGACAGCCAAAAAGCTAATGGAACCTTGGGATGCATTAAAAGAGATATAGCTTCTAGAAATAAGGTGATACCTTTCACCTTTCTTCCTTATCCTTTGCACTGGGCAGAGCATCTCTGAAACATTCCATTCCATTCGGGGAGCCACAGTTTAAGGAAAATATTGATAAAGTGTCTAGAGAAATATGGATAAAGGCCATATCAAGTGAGGTTTAGTTGAAAAAAAATTAAGAATGTTTAACCTACAGGAGGAATATTTAGGGGAAGCAGGGTAAGGGTGTACAATGATCTGAAGGATTATCACCTAGAAGACTTGTTCTGTTTAACCCCAGAGGGCAGAACAAGGGAACAATGAAGGTGGAAAGAGGCGAATTAGTCTTGATGTCTGAAAAAAAATTTCATCAAATTGCAAAAGTGGGCTGGGCTGCCTCCTGAGGGGGCAGGCTTCTCCTCTGGGGAAGTACTCTGTTAGAGTATGGCTGCCATTTTGTGATGTGGAGGTTACTTTCAGTTCTGGGTTAAACTAAATGTCTCCTGAGGACCCCTCCAACTATACATTTTGTGATTCTGTGACTCATAACTACTCAGCACAGATGCTTAGATGGGAAAGGAAGAACAGAGAAGCTGACAACTCAAGGGTTTAGAGCCATAGCTGATTGAAAATGAATAGAAGTGAGGGTAAATCATCTCTAAAATAGTAATGGGAGCCAATGGGAAAATATTCTGATTTATACTTAATGTTACAGGAAATGCACCTTGTAAAAAAAGGGAGAGTATCTGTGTTTCTAGGAATCCTGGGACAGGATTTATGTCTCTGGAGCCCCATTCTAGCTTCCACATTTGAATGAGTCAGGTCTTTATATTCTGACATGCCTATGATCCATTTTCAGCACCTCTGCCATAGACAGGATGCAAAAGACATTATTGAATCTCGATCTATCTTAACTTTTTCCTTAGCAATACTAGAGTTTTCCTTTCGGCCTTGCTCACTCATTATAGAGGTTGTTATTTCCTTTCAAATCAAAAGCATAAAACCTATTGTCATATTTTATGTGATGATGTTAACTCTGCTATGAAATTATGCCCCTAGAATACCCTAGAGTAGGTTCTGAACATATAAATAGTCATTTATCAGATTCGACTATAATCTCCTTGTTGCTGTGACCCATCCGGTAATTTTCCCTGAGATGACAAGCTACAGATGAAGAGTGCACTTAGATTGCAGTGATGAGGAGTAAAATATAGATATAAAAAAGCTAAACCCTTCAAGAAGAAATCAGGGAATTTTCCCATTAGATTCAAAGGGTTTTAGTCCATTTGCTTTATAATCACTCTAGCATCCTGGTCCCTCCACTGGCCACTTAGATTCTGTACTAGTTACCAAACCTCTCTATCAGTCATCAATCAATCCACTCTCTCCAGACCCACCTGCTCCATGTGCTTTCCCATTTACTCATTTTCTCTGCAGCTTACCAAATTCGGTGGCTTCTCACCTCTGGGGCTACATACCTCACTGTATTTGTTTGTAATGAGTTACTTGGATAAGAACATAGATAACATACTTCTCAGATTTGCAAATGATTTGCTGTTAGGAGGGATAGATAATAAACTGGATGGCAGAATTAGGGCTTCAGAAGGGTCCATCCACCTGGAAGGATGGACCAAATCTAGCAAGCTAAGATTTCATAAAAAAGACTTATCCCACAAATACAGGAAGGGAGAAGAGCAAACATAACTGCAAACCCTCACATGAAAAAGACATGGGTGTTTTAATGGACCATATGCTCAGTATGTGTCAGTAGCATGACATGTCTGCCAGAAGAGCTAAAACAATCTTGCCCTGGACCACGGATGGCATCTGTCTTGCTCTACTCTTTGCTGGTCAGAATACAGTGGTGGTATTATATTCAGTTTGGATGGTGACATTTTAGAAATAAGATTGAAACAAATATGTTTTACATGACTATATATGTATGATGGGTATTATTTCTTGCCTTCTCATGGGTGGGGGAGGGGATGGAGAAAGTAAGAGGATGTAGAACTAAAAAAAAATGGAAACAAGCGTTTGTTAAGTGCTTACTATGTGTCAGACACTGTGCTATGGATTTGGACCAATGTGTGTGATTGAGTTTTCTTGGATGGTTCATATTTAACTTGGGGAGGATTGCTAAGGGTGGTGGGAATTGAACCCTTGATAAATTTCATGACTCTGCTAATCGTTTTGATGAAATTATAGGACAAGGACCTTGGTCAGAAAGGTACCTTCCATGAAGATACACAAAGGCTTTAGGACCTTACAGATGCAGAAAATTCTTTTGATTAGTTCCCAGTGAACAGAACTGACTCCAAGATGACTTGTGAGAGTCAAGGTGGATGGACTCTTTGGAAGAGGCATGTTTCCACCCATGTGTATAGCACTGCGGATTCACTTATCACACTGCACCCTGCCCTGATCATATGTTGAACATAGTGTGGAAGCTTCTGGTAGAAAGATTTAAAAATTTTTTTTTAACAATAAGAGTAACCTGTAAGTCAAAAGGCTGCTTCATAATAGGTTCCAATGCTAGTACAGTGCCTAGTAAATCAATCAGTCAATAAACAAAACAGCTCTTACTTTGTGCCAGGTACTGTGTTAAGCACAAAGTAGGAGCTTAATAAATGCTTATTGATTGATTCTCCATTGACAGAGTTTTTCAAGAGGTGGCTGGAAATCAGGGATATTGTAGGAAGAAATCCTATTCAGGGGTGGATCAGACTAGGTCAACTCTGAGGTTCCTTGAAATCCTGTGATTCTGTGATGCTGTGGCTATGCCTGCATGATATGACAAGGTGATTGTCCCTGGATTAGACAAAACTCTCCTCGAAGGTTCTGAGACAAAGGGGTGTGTCTAAATAATACAGCACATTGGATCAAAGAACTCAGCCACAGTGGCCCAGGAGTGGAAATGAAAATGAGAGTCGTGAACCACAGTCATAAATCAGCAAGACAGGAAACAAAGCAGGTCAAGAGAAGGGTCTGGAGCAGTTACAAAGAGCCTACAGCAATTTGTTGGGCTCATTTAATGGAGGCCATCTGCAGGCTTTCAAGCTTGGGTTTGCAGATCAGGGGATGCTCTCATTCATCTCCCCCCTTTTCTTCTTTCACTCTCCACTGAAATAGGGTCAGCAGCCTGTAGCACCTATAGGTTCTCTAGCAATTAGATGTTGCTGGGTCATAGATTTAGAACTGGAAGCCCTCAAAGTTTATCTCATCAAATCCCCTTATTTTATAGAGCCTTCCTTCAGGTCCTCATCACCTATCTCCTTGATTATTACAGTAGCCTCCCTCAATTCTCTCTCAAATCTGGTCCATTTGTAATACTGCTCCCAAAGTGATTTTCTTGAAGCACAGATCTGGACATGTCATTATCTTCCTCAATAAACTCTAGTAGGTCCCTTTGCTTCTAGGATAAATTATAAACTTCCATGCTTAACTTTGAAAGCCCTTCACAACATGGCTCTCTAACCAATCTTTCCACCTCATTATACATGATGCCCCTTTCCACACTTTGCAATCCATTCAAACTGCACTTATTTCTATTCCTTACCCTATCCCTTGCTTCTCTGCCTTCGCATTGGCTGTACCTCATGCCTAGAGAGTACTCCCTCCTTCACTCCATCTCGTAAAATCTCTACCTTCTTTCTAGACAAAAATTAACCACCACCTTCCATGTGAAGTCTTTGCTGATTCCTCCATCTCTCCAAAGGCAGTATACAGCCCTTTCTCTGAAACTACTTCGTATTTATTCTCTTATCTCCCCCATTGGAATGTAAGTCCCTTATAAGTAGCGATTGTTTTATTTTTTGTATTTTGTATTTGTATCCCTAATACGCAGCATTTATGTACCCGGCACGTAGTAGGCACTTAATAAATTGATGCTGATTGGTTTATTGTTGATAGATGGGGAAGCCAAGGACCAAAAATGTGGCAGTGACTCAGTTACTTACCAACCATGTGACCTTAAGTGAATCATATAACTTTTCTAAACCTTAGTTCCTCATCCATGGGATGGACCAAATCCAAGGAGTTGAATTGGATTGGTGCTCTGACAGGGTTGGCCCTTGGATATGTCATCCAGGTCTACATCTATGATCTTTTGATCCTAAGTGACTTGCTCAAGGTCATACAGGTAGTAAATTGAAACGCTGAGATATGAGCCTGGGTCCTCTTCCTTTCCACTATACTCTGGGATCAAATGGCCAAAATGATTGAGGAGTGATTAGGAAGGCTTCATGGGAGAGTTGGCAACTGAACAGGATATTAGAGAATGGGTGGAACCTTTCAATGGCTGAAGTGGTAGGGAAATTTGTTCTACGTATACACAGCAATACAAGCAAAGGCATAGAGTAAGGATGTAATCATAATTAGTCTAGTGTGCAAAGCACTCTACTGACTTTATTGCATTTGAGTCTCAAAAAAATTGTAGAAGATAGATACTCCAGGGATTTTTATCCCCACTTTACAGATGAGGTAATGGAAGATCAGAGAAGTTAAAAAATTTGTTCATGGTCATATAACTAGCTGTTAAAAGCATAATTCAAAACCAGAGTCTTTCTGACCCTAAGTCCAGCACTCTACTACTGTTACTTCACGTGAATAATGAGACATGATCTGAGAATGGCAAGAAATTCACTTTGCCTGGAGTATAGATTATATGAGAAGGAGGGAGTCAGTGAAGCAAGGAGTAATATGAGGCTTATAAATGGAAACTGCTATCAGATACTGGCACCATTTCAAAGCCAGCCTAAGGAGTTTGGACTTTGGTCTAAAAGCATAGAAAGCCACTGAAGGTTTTTGATCAGTAGGTAGCATGATTTAATTTGCATTAGGAATATTAATCTGGTAGCAATGAAAAGGACAGATTAATAGAAAGAAGGAAACAAGTATTTATTAAGCACCACAAATACTTCATTTGTTCCTCACAACAACCCTGGGAGGTAAGTGCTATTATTATCCCCATTTTGCAGTTGAGGAAACTGAGGCAGAGGCTAAATGACTTGGACAGGGTCATGCAAATAGTAAGGGTCTGAGGCTGGATTTGAACTCAAGTTTTTTCTTACTCCAGGTTTATCCACTGTACCACCTCACTGCTTTTAAGTGGGAGAATCTAAAGATAGGAATTGTAGAACCCTCTTCTCGTGCACACACTTTTTTAGCTCCCTGTTGTGTGTTGTCTGCCCCACTCAAATGTAAGCTTCTTGAGCGCAGGGAATGTTTTTAATTTTTGTATCTACTTGTATTCTCAGAGATGAGCAGAGTGACTGGGATATAGAAAGCATTTAGTAAAAATTTTATCTATCTGTCTCATCTCCATCCCTTCGTATAAACTTGCCACATTTTTCAAAAATCAGATTTCTTGTTTTTTATGGTGCCATGATATTCCATTATATTTATGTACTGCAGTTCATTTAGCTATTCCTTAATTGACTTACATCTACTTTCTAATTCTTTGCTGGCATAAAAATATTATTATGAATATTTTTGGTATATATGGTAGCATTCCTTTTGTCTTTGACTTCTTGTGATCTCTGAGCAAAAGGAAATGAATATTTTGGTCACTTTTTAAAAGCCATAATTCAAAATTTCCTTCCAAAATGATTTGATCAGTTCATGACCTCATAAACAGTATATTAATGTACCTAACTTCCTGCAGCTCCTCCCACATTGTATATTACCATTTGTTATCTTTGCCAATTTGCTATACGTGAAGCAAAATCTGAGTTTTTTAAATTTGTATTTATCTTATTTTTAGTGATTTGAAGCAATTTTTCATATAATCCTTTGGGAAATGACTCTTGGGCTTGTATTAATATCAATCAATTCTTCAATAGGCATCTATTAAGTGCTTAATATGTGCTAGACACTGTGCTAAATGCTGGAGAAACAAAAAGAGGCAAAAAACCCCAGACCTCTTTCTCAAGGAGCTTACAAACTGATAGGGGAAATAACATGCCAACAAATCTATACAAAGCAAGCTATATACAGGAGAAACAGGAAATAATTAACAGAGAGAAGGCATTAGAATTAAGAGGGGTTAAAGAAAGCTTCCTGTCGAAGCTAGGATCTTAGATATCAAATCCATAGTAGAGTTATTTCATGCAAAGATTTTTTTCTGTAATTTGCAGTTTCCCTTCTTATCCAAGTTGCATTAATATTTTTTGTGCCAAAGCTTTTTAATTTCCTATAATCAGAATTGTCTATTTTGTTTTTGTGATGGTCTCTACCACTTATTTGACTAATAATTTTCCCCCTAGCTGTAGCTGTGAAAGGTACTCAATATCGTTCTCTTCTAATGGATTATTTATGGTATAAACTTTTTTAATCATGTCAAATATCTATTTTGAGCATAATTTTGCACATGATGTAAGATGCTATTCTAAAGTTATTTTTTTCCAAACCATTTTCCAGTTTTCCAGTGGTTCTTATTTCAGATGGAAGCTTTTCCCAAATAATCCACACATTCATGTTTATTGAGCATTTAGTTATTAATTTATGTTGCTTTTTATTCTTCTTTATCTTGTTTATTTTATTTATCTACTTTTGTGTTTCCAGTATCAAATCATTGTTTTGGTTATTGATTTATAATATAATCTGAATTCCAAATATGCTATAACTTCTTCATTCCTAAAGTTTTCATGATTTCTCTGGGAACTTGGACCTTTTATTCCTACAAATAAATTTTGTTATTATTTTGTATGTCTCTATAAAGTACCTACTGAGTATTTTGATTTGTATAGCACTAAAGCTATCAATTTCTATAATACTGTTGTATTTATTATGTTTGAATGGCTGATCCATAAACAATAAATACTTCTCCAATTATTAAATTAATTATTTATTTCTTTAAAAGTGCTTTATAATTGTATTTGGTAGATCAACTCCAAGGTATTATTATACACATTGTAACTATTTTTTGGAATTTCCCTTTCTATGATTTCCTCCTGGATTTTATTATTATCTATTTATTACTACTATATTATATACCATATAGAAATGATGACAATTTTTAGAGATTCATTTTTGCATCCTGTTATATTACTGAAGCTATTGTCTCAGTTTCATTACTAATTCTTTGGGGTTTTCTAAGCAAACAAGATTGTCGCTCTCAAATAACTGTCATTAAAATTTTAGAAAATAGAAATTTTGTAATAAAAGCATAATTGAAGAGTTTTGAAAACCATGGGATATGCCACACATTGGGGTTGGAGTGGGTATCAGACCTTCTTAAAAGAGGGAGTCATGAAACAATGGATAAACTTATTAGATATTTTCAATAAAAATCCTACATGAATACATTTGCTTTTTTTTTTCAATGAAGACACAGGTCAAACTAAAGCAAACAAAAGTGACACTAATACTACGAATTTGCTTGGCATGACAGTGAATGCAGCACAGTAAAAATTGAATACAGCATGTATAAAAGAGATCAGATTTGAGTGTCTATGTATTTAATTTCAATAAAGATATTATCTATAACTGTCCCCTTCAGTTGCCATAGGCTCATGGCACAGATAAGTTGAATCATTGTGCTTCTTTCTGTATTCAGATGAGAAATACGTAAACTTCAAATTAAGTAATATTTTTGAAAAAGTTAAAAATACTCTAATAGCTTCTATGTTTCCTAACACTGTTCATTTTAGCAAGCACAGCATAGTTAGCTGGTTTGAAAAAATTTTGGATTTGAAATTTCTAATAATTAAATTTAAATTTAATTATCTTTAATATTTTATTCTCTTTAATCCTTAAGAAGTAGAAGAGGAAATCCACCAGAGCAGTTGAAACTAATATAAGCAAAAAATTAGAGTCTATTTAAGTAAAGGAAATACAAAAACGCAAAAGAAAAAGAAATCCAGAAAACACAATCTGTTGTATTTATCACTGTAATTCATAAATATTATTATGGCTAGAGTAGAAAGACCATTGTGTTTGTTTGTACAAATGCAGATAGCATGCAACCCAATAAATTGAAATGACAGCTTGAATGTATCCGTATAGAATCCATAGACAACGCAAGATAAATTATCCTCTTCTTTTTTTCCAGATCTGCTGTCATTCATTAATGAATACAGAACAAAGCTATTAGAGTCTGGCATTTTCATCACCAAAGGCAAGCATTTCTTGAGCCTTAGTCTGTGGGCCTCTGCTCTCCACTCTCCCCCTTAAAGGACTCATCCATTCTCATGATTTCAAGTGTCACTGGACAAGATAATTTTCCAAAGAAAATTAAATGTTTTTAATAAGCAATAATAATTTCCCCCATAAAACCATGTCTGTCACATCGAAAGGATTGCTCAAATCATAAGTGTAGAGCTAAGAGCAGAAAATAGAAAGCCTTATTTGGAAGGAGAAAAGTAGTTATAATCTGAAGTAATTTTTATAATCAGAATGATGCTTGGAGAATCATATGCAAAACAGCTTTGACAAGTTTCACTTGTAAATAATATTGTAACAAGAAGAACTACTTATATTTTTGAAGTATTTTGTAATCAGCTATTTGAGAAATTTAAATATTTCTATTTTGCATTAAAAGTGGATGATAGATATAGTTAAAGATGCTTATTTGATTATACGTATGATATAGCACTGAAACTGATGTTAGAAAATATTTGTTCCATTTAAAATCTATTTATGTCAATGCCACACGAAAAGAAAATGTCAATACTATTAATGGATTTTTTAAAAATGAGAATGATGTAATGTGGAAGAATTCTGTTGGACCATATACTGATGGAGCTCATCTAGAGTCGCAGTGAAATGCAGGCCTATAGATACTGGTTTAAAATGTGGCCTTTTGTGTAATTTAGGCACATTACAATCCCTTGCATTGAGAAATATGACTGTGGAGCTACTCAGAGCATTTCCAAGTCATTACAGGAGTAATCAACTTTGTATAAAACATTCCATTAAAAGAAAGACTTTTCATGGAATTGTGCAATGATATGAACTGGGCATTTCTTTATCATTGCAAAACATGCTGTCTTTCTTGTGCCAAAGTACTTCTAGGGTATTTGAAGCATAGCACTCCTTCTGGCCTATTCTCCCAAGTTACACTCACAAATTGTGAGTGAAGAGAGTGACTGCTACCTTGGGTTCTAGGAATAGTCCTGTGAGTCTGCACTAACAATATAGCTCACTAATGTACTGTCACTTACCATTTAGCCAGTAGGCACAGTCAAATATCGGCAAAAGCATTTACTACAATGGCATAGTCAGAACATTAGATTCAAATATTCCCCTCATAAATCTGGAGTGCACTCTGCAATGACTATACATAGCATATTTAGGAAGAGTGGGCACAGACTTATCGCTTAAGGATAGTGAGGCATACTCGTAAGGAACTTGGTAGCTAGAGCAACTCAGAACTCCTGGTACTGTAGGGCCTGAAAGTCCTTTCTCTCTATATAAAATTCCTACTAATTTCCACCCTACCACCCTGGATACAACATCTCTTCTGGATAGGTTGTTTATCTAGGCTCCCTTTATCTATTCCTCTCCACAGTTTGACTCCTGATATCCATTGCTAACTCTCTTTTTAGTCCATACTCTAGGTTTGTTGTTGTTGTTTTTTAATCTGTTGTCAGAGATACTGCTTTTAAAAGTTGTTGTTGTTGCTTCCCTCTCAAGTGACAGTCCCTCTATATTTATATCTGTCTGGAGTGTATGTCTCTGTTCCACACTGAATAAAGCTACTCCTGATGCCCAAGTATCTCCCATTCAAAGGTACATACATGGTCATTGATGGGAGTGGTGGAGGGAAAAATTACATTCTCTCTCTTTAGGAATCTTCTCCACATACAGAGAAGAGTGTTCTATCTTTATGAAAGAATCCTGAGTATTAACAATAATAGCTAATATTAATAGCTAGCATTTATATTGGGCCTTAAAGCTTGCAGAGCCTTTTGCATATATTACTTCATTTTATCCTCATGACAATCCCAGAGATTCCCATTTTACAGATGAGAGAACTGAGGAAGACCATGTCCTGTCTCAGTTAGTAAGTACTTGAGGCAGGATTTGCACTCAAGTTTTACTGATTCCAAGCCCAGCAATCTATCATACTTTAACATTTGAAGGCTTCTTTACCTCTGATACCTATTCTTTGCTTTCTGTGTCAGGAGGAAGGGGGAGTGGGATTGGGGGTGGGGGAGGAAGGCAAATTCCATTTCCTTTACAGAAGAAAGAGAAAAAAACTCACATTTTCTTATTATAATAAAAAAAGATGAACCAAATTCATTTTATAACAACAATTTCCCTTTGAGACACATGCTTATTTGGTGATAGTTTTGAAAACTGAGCACTCTAAATAAATCAATTCAAGGCCTACACATTCTTCCTCTGATCCATAAAAATGAAGTAATTACATTTGTGAAAAAGTTAGAGTTATGGATAATAAATTTATAAAATAATCTTTCCCAATACAAAAAAAAATTCTTTCTTTGCAAATAGAATTGAAGAAAGGAAAGATTTTTTTTTAAATTGGCACTTAACTGATCTATAGAAGCAATTCTGATTGTATTTTAAAGACTCAGGTATTTATAAAAATATGGAAGCCCACTTGCTATTGACAAATATGATATATTTGGTCTTATTCCATTTGAAAAAAATGTTTAAAAAGACTTGTTTTGTGATAACATACTGACAAAACATTCAAACCTGAATGGCTTATTATCTTTCGGCCATGGGTGAAAAAATAATTCTTTGGTTTATCAAACAAAGTGATATAAATTTTACTACTGTTAGTTATAGCATGTTTGTGTGAAATAGGCTTTTCTGCAATAGCTGTTATAAATATAAAATATTTACTTCAATTAGCATTTGAAAAAATTCAAGTGTAAACAACATAGGTGATGTATTTTAAAGAAAAAAAGTCCACCCATCACACTAGTTAGTATTACATTATTATTACATGTTATAAATATGAAAATTAGAAGTGATTACAAAATATCTTTATATGCTATGCTATTTTCATTACATATTGACCATTTGTGTTATAAATTGTATGTAACAATTTCTTAATTTTATTTGAATAAAATATAAGTTAAGAAAATTGGGGATTAAAATAGTAGGTTAAAACCACTGGACTAGTTCATTTATCATTAAAGGAAACTTTCACTGGACCCAGTTTAAAGTGTTTTTTTAATATAAGTAAGAAAGCATTGCATAGAAGAATGAAAAATGGACAGGATCAACAAATACCTTTGTTATGTCCTTATTATGCCATTAAATATCAGTTTTTTCACTTGTAAAATGAGAAAGTTGGAGTAGAAATTCTCTAATTTCTCTTCTAGCTCTAATAGCCTATGAACTCTTGATTCTTCTATTTTATTAGTTCATTATTTCTTAAATTAGACTAGATAGATAATAGAGTTATATCTCTATATAGATGCAGATATAGATATGAATGTTGTTCATCTTTCATTTTCAAAGAGAACCAATGACATCACATGATATCTTGACTTGCCTGAGAATTGGATTTAAGTGTGGCAGTTACACAAATTCACCAACCTTACTCTCTCTTCCTGAGGCATCAAAGCTCAAAAGTCAAGATGACTGGTGATGACCCAGGATGCAGTGAATGACCTTGGCATCTTCAATGTCTGACTAAGCTCTAAGGGCTCCATAGTGGCTGCTTCATGGCCATTGGAACAAATTGTTCTCATCTGTCCATTCCTCCAAGAGAAGTCATCCCATACTTTGGGTAAACACCCCCTAAGTCACCAACAGGTTGGAGGCCTGTCCATTCTCCTCAACCTGGTTTAGCCTGTCTGCTGACATGGTTTTCTGGGGTATGGCTGCTGCACATGCTACAGCTTATTGGAGCCACAGGTGAGAGTTAATATGAATGTAGATCTAGATTAGCTATAGATACAGATATAGCTATGGATGCTTAGTACACATACAAATACACATATTATTATCAAGTCTATGAATTAGGATGTAACTATCAGATTATAAATTCCTTGAGGAAAGGGACAATTTTTTTTCATCTTTGTATTTCCAGTGCCTTTCCTAAAGTAGCTACTTAACAAATATCTGTTGAATTTGTTTGATAACTACAATTAATGAATGGAAGTTACAGGGGAGCAGTTTGACTCAACCAATGGCCTTCAGCAAAGTGATAAAGTTGAGGATAAGATAATGGCTTTTTTACTATTTTAAGTTTTTGAAAAGTATTTAGCCCAGAGAGTTAGGTTCTTCGGGTATTATTATGCCCATTTTGCAGATGAGAGAATTGAAGTTCATAAAATTTCAGTGACTTTCCCACCATCAAATACCTGGTAACCGTCACAGTTGATCATCAAATTCAGATCTTTTCTTTCTCTAGGACCAGTGCCTTTTTTACTCTACCACACTTCTTACTATATTCTGTGAACCAGCTAATAATGCCCAACAATTAGTCATTAAATATGTTAGATTATGACCATGTTGATCTTTCTATTCTCACCACAACAATTTGTTTAATTGAAGGCTGTAGTCATAGAAACAGAAATGCAGAGCTGGAAAAAAACCCCAACAAATCTCAGACTTCATCCATCCCAACCTCCCTCCTAATTCAGGAACCACCTTTACGAAAGGAAATAATCAAGTGATGGGATCTTAGTGCTTGACAGGTGGTCTGTCATCCAAGCTTTGTTTGGATACCTCCAGTGACAAGCAACTCTCTATTTCACAAGGCGACCCATTCCACTTGGGGTTAGCTACTGGATATGCCCTTCAACATTTGTTTTGACTTCAGTGAAGGCATAGCTCATACATGTGTTTAATTTGTAGCTAACACAAAGATGGGAGCTAAAGATAACATATTTGGTACCAAAGTCAGGGACCAAAAAGATCTCGATAGTCTAGAACCATGAGTTGAATCTTGTTGTTTGTTTTTACTGGACTTGAGATTTCATTTGTTTAAGGAGTTCTCGGTGATGAATTTTCCCTAGCAAAGCAGATCTGCATTTTCACCACAACTTAGAGTTTTAAAGGGTTGGGGGAAGTTGGAGGGGGGACGGGGAAAGAGTGGCACAGAGAGTTTAAGAGTCTTGTCCAGGATCACTCAATCAGCATGCCTCAAAGGGGAGACTTGAAGACAACTTTCTTTCCACTAAGCCATGTTACCTCAAAAGATTGCATTCATCCCCACCCATTTTCAAGTCCTTGACTTGGGTTCAAAAAAATCAATTGTAAAAGTACAATCTGGAAGAGCTATGGGTAAATAACAGTTCACATAATCATTCAGTGTCAAACTAAAAAGGACTTAGAAACCATCTAAGCCAATCCCTTCCTTTTATAGGTAGGGTGGGGATACTAAGTCCTAGAGAGGCAAGTGGCTTGTCTAGGGCCAAATATTTGGCTGGTGGCAAGGTCAAGATTAGAACCTAGGGCTCTTGACTCCTAGCCCAACACTCTCTGAGTAATACTCTAAAGGTAGTTTGGTGTAGTGACCTATATGAGCTATACTTGGAGTCAGACATCATGAGGTCAAGTCCTGACTCTCCATTTATTATCAGTATGATGTTGGTCAAATCATTCAACATCTCTGGCCTCAGTCTCCTCATTAATAAAAAGAGAGGACTGGACTAAGTCCTCCTGAACTCCTTTTCAGCTCTATGATCTTATGTATTCCACGGAAGGTAAGTAACATTTTTTTTAAGTGGGAGGAAGGTGGATCTGTTTCATATTCAGAATTTTCTGTTTTACTTCATTTCATTGCAGGAAAAAATTGTCTAATTAATTGGCTAATTACATGTGTGATTTAGAAGGAGAAAATTGAATAGTATTGACAGGAGAAGTGATGGGAGAGGCTTGTAGGATATAAAAACTGACTAGCTCAACCAAGAAAACTCTGTCTTGCACCTTATCTCTGTTTCAGTCACATTGTCATTAAATGTTCATGTGCAGGGCCAGCTGTAGGATGAGCTGAGATGTGAGGGAAAGAAAGAGCATTACATTAAAATATCTCCTCCACTTGGATGCCATAGTACCCTTCATTCTGCCATTCCTTTGGGAGGTAGTGTGGTTTAGTGGAAAGACTTCTGGACTGGGAGTCAAGAAACTTGAGTTCTTTAACTAACTGTGTGACCTTAGGCAGGTCAGTTTCCCTTTCTGAGGCTCTATTTCCTCAACTATGGAATAGACTAGATTAAGTCCTTTCTAATCCTATCATTCTAGATGATTCATTTTTTAAAATTTCTCTTTAGAGATGCTCTTTTAAAAAGCAATGTTCAGACTTCAGCACTTCAGTGTGAGGTTTTAAAATCTTATCCCCTTACCTATTTGATTTGAGTTTATAATTTAAGTGATTTCCAAGTTAGGGTAGATCTGAAAAAAATTATGTGTGAAGGAGAGGGGAGAAGGGAAGAAGCTCCTACTATGTGCCAGGCACTTTGCTAAGTGTGATAGAGATATTACCTCACTGACAATGACTTGGGTCTTTAGTTCTGAAAGTACATATCCATCCTACAAAATGAATATTGACTATATTCGATTTGAGATTTCAATATCCTTTTCTGTTCCAGCCAATAGAGAAGCAGTACAACATAGAGCATAGGGTACACACCTAGTATGCCTTAGGTTCAGAAAGCCCACTTCAAATAATGACACTGGCTAAGTCCTTAATTTCTCTAGGCTTTAATTTCCTCATTATAAAAGCAGGAGGGTATTCAACTGCTATCATTTAAGTTACTTTTCAGCTATAAATCTATGATCCTTTAATCATTTCCCTTTCTTTCTGGTTTGTTTGTTCATTTGTTTTTGTATATCATCCCTATTTTAAGATAAGGGAACTGAGGCAGACAGAGCTAAAATGACTTGTCTAGGGTCACATAGCTAGTAAATACCTGGGTCTGAATTTGTATGCAGATTTTACTGAATCTAGGTTCAGCAGTCTGTGCACTATGGTGCCACCTAACTTCCTCAAAGAATATCTGGCAGAATCATACCAACCAAAAATCCAATTTGATTTCTGGTGGCAAATTTGGCTGTCTGGAACCTATAATTATAATTAGTTTCCCAATTTCATAGCAGGCTTCATGAACAACAATTAGGAGACCCACACAATTTTCCATTCAGTCTGGTTCTATGGCAGTTACCTACAATCAGCTTCCATTTGTATGTTTTGAAGGGGACACAATGGAAAGTCTCTGAATTTATGTAGTTGATTTGGGGATACCTACTTATATTTGTATGTTCTTATTCTTACTGCAGTGATTTTTTTTTTTTTTTTGCAATTGGGGTTAATCGATTTATCCAGGGTTACACAACTCGTGAGTGTCAAGTGTTTGGTCTCAGGCCAGACTTGAACTCAGGTCCTCCTGACTTCAGGGCCGGTGCTCTATCCACTGTGCCACCTAGTTGCCCCCTACTTCAGTGATTCTTGACAAAGATGTCAGCCATCATTGATTCTTGTCTCTTACCTTCACTGTCTTAGGGAATACTCCCCTTTATTGAGTTTCAAATGCTTCCTGCAAAGGGATAATCCCACATCCACTAGAGGTAGAAGGACAATGCTTGGATTTAGTATGAGATTTGATTTTTGGCTCTAACACTTTCTATCTATATGACTTTGAGCTAAACATGTTGTCTATGAGCTTTAGCATCTACTATGTGCCAGGCATTGAGCTAGGTCCTAAGAAAATAAAGACAAAAATAAAACATTTTCTACACTAAAGTGCCTTATATTTTATTGGGAGAAACAACACATATTTGTGATTTCAGGAGGAGTCAGTCAACAGGCATTTATTAAAGGTTTACTAAATGCCAGGCATTGTGCTAAGTAGGCGCTATCAGCTGGAGGTGATGGTGGGGATTAGAAAAGGCCTCAGATAAGAGGAAGAAATTGAGATGAGCCTTGAAGGAGGCTTAAGAGTCTCAGAGGCAGAAGTGAGAATATATTCCTTCTAGGAATATGAAATAGTAAAAATTCACATGAAAGGTACATGGATTGCCATATATGAGGGATAGAAAGTCAGCTAGTTTGGCTGGGCCATCAAGTGTGTGAAAGTTAATAATATCTAAGTATATAAAGGTGGTCCTGAGACGGATTATAAAGGACTTTAAGCACCAAATGGAAACATCATATTTGTTTCTAGAAACAATAGGCAGCCACTGTAGATTCTTGAATAGAGGAATGACATGATCAACTCTGTGCTTTAAGATGATCACTTTGGCATCCATGTGGAGAATGGCTTGGAAAAGGAAGAGATTTGAGGCAGGGAGATCAAGTAGGAGGCTATTTGCAATAGCCCAGGTGGAAGGTGATGAGTGCCCTAACTAGGGTAGTGGCCATTTCACTGGAGAGAAGGGAAAACATACAAGAAATGTTGTAGAGTTAAAATTGATGAGACTTGGTAATTGATTGAATATATAGAGTAAGAAAGAGTGAAGAGGTGACCAAGTCACCTAAGATGACTCCTAGTTGACTGAAAGGATGATGGCCCCAATCTTGTAAAGTAAATAAAATCAGGAAAGGGGAAAGGGACATTAAGAAGGGGAAGATAATGAATTATTTTTCCAATACATTGAGTGTGGGATGCTTACTTCATGTGCAGGTCAAAATGTCTAATAGACAATTGGTGATGTAGGACTGGAGAACAAGACTATAGGACTGGACATAAATATCTGGGCAGGAATGTCCTAGCGTCAGCTTGAGTTGGCTCATAAGAACCTGTTGTTAAATTTTCAGTGTTAGCATTTGCACCTTAGAAATTGATAAATGCTGCAAATAAAACCTTGATTTATTATTTTTTGAATGTTTAGACTTAAGAAAATAATGGAAAAAAATGTTAATAATGCACATTAAACTTAAAACTGTGTCATGGACACATTGTTTTTCAGGGGGGAGCCTATTGTTAATCATTTACCAGAACATCACTGGATCTGAAAATCATTTGCATAGAGGTAATAAATAAATACATGAGAGATGAAATTACCTCAAGAGTGTTAAGAGGAAAAAGGAAGGTTACAGGAAAGAGCCTTGAGATACAATCAGAATTGGGAAATTGACATGGATTGTGAACCATCAAGGAGGCAAAATTGGAGAGGCAGAGGAAGTGAGGCAGGAGGAGAAACAAGACAGCAGTGTAATGAAATCCCAGAGTGGAAAAAGTTTTCAGGGAGAAGAGTATGGTCAACAGGACCAAATATTGCAGAGATTAAAAAGGAGGATGGTTGTTAAAAATCATTGGAATTGACATTTAAGATATCATTGGTAGCTTTGGAGGAAGCAATTTCAGTTGAGTGATGAGGTTAGATTCTGAAGTGAACAGCTGTGGAGTGGGGGGAAAGAAGAAGAAGCTCAAGGCAAAAGACTTCTATTTTCTTAGTGAAGTATGAGATGAGATCCACTGCTAAGAGAGTGGGAGAGGGTGGTGTGAAGATACAAGTGTGAGGAGAGAAGAAAAGGTTGGAAAGAGCTTCTGTGAGGATTGTGATAGGAAATCATTTAGGAAAGGATGCAAAGACTGCCTTGTTTCAGTGAGAGCCCAGTTGAGATTAGATAATATAATTTTGTCATGGACCCATTTAGCACATTTGTATGATTTCCTATTTAGTCATAGGCTCAGTAAGATTATAAGAGTCCCACAGTGGGAGTAATGTAGGGTGGGGTTTAGCAAGAGATGAGCAACAGTATGGAGAGAGAGAGAGAGAGAGAGAGAGAGAGAGAGAGAGAGAGAGAGAGAGAGAGAGAGAGAGAGAGAGAGAGAGAGAAACTTAGTACAGTAGGAAGTGTGCTGGAGTGGATAGAGCACCAGCCCTGGAGTCAGGAGGACCTGAGTTCAGATCTGGCCTTAGACACTTGACACTTACTAGCTGCATGACAAAGTCATTGAATGGGAGGAAGAAGAAGAAGAAGAAGAAGAAGAAGAAGAAGAAGAAGAAGAAGAAGAAGAAGAAGAAGAAGAAGAAGAAGAAGAAGAAGAAGAAGAAGAAGAAGAAGAAGAAGAAGTGCTGGATATGGAATCCGATGACCTGAGTTTGAAGACTGACTTTTCTATCTATTATCCATGTGACCCTGCACAAATCATTTAACCTCTTTAGGTATAAGTTGTGCTCCTATGATTGCAAAGTGGACAACAGTGTAATATTAGTTTGGTTAAGTAGGTCAAGATTGGGATGGGTAGAAAGAAAACTTAGAGCTGGAATGATGTCCTGGAAAGCTCCAGGAAAGCTAGAAAATGCTTAGCTTCTATGTTAAGGGGAAGGAGAAGGAGACTTTTAATGTGTCTCCTCAGTGTTTCTCTAAGTACGAAAAATGTGTGCAAAGAAAAACTATACTGCTTACTACCCTGGGAAGCCCCAAAGGGTAGTTCCCAGCAGGCAGCTAGCCACTTGCCCCCTGTTTCCAAGTAAAAGCTTATTTGTGAGACAGAATTAAAAAAAAAAAAACCATGAAGGAGCCTCCTCCACAAACTTCCCTGGGGATTGAGGGAAGAATTGGACTACATAATTGAAAAAAAATACCAACCCCATAAAATGTCCCAAATTATAATTAGAACACATAATCAGATGACTGTTAGTATCATTTTAAAAATCAAAGTCACTAAAGAGATTGAATTGCGTTTTCCCCTTTATTGAAAGGTACATATGCATATTCAAGCCCATAGGTTATGTAGGCACTGTAAGATAATGCTGATTTGTGTGTGTTTACAAAATCTCAGCACTATGTACTCCACAGAAATGAAGGTGCTTGCCTTCTAAAATAGGGGAGAAGGAAGTTGTATCATCAGCACATGTGCCATGCCATATTTTAACTTGGATGAATGAGCGAATGAATGGATAAACAAACATACCCTGAAAGGCAGTGTGTTCTCATCCAGTGATCATTAAAATGAGTATACCTGGATTCTGTTCCTATCTCCACCATGGACCATCAATCTTTTCATCAAGTAAGAACTTATTTTTATAAGAATTAAACACTTTCAAATAATTCTTTTATTTATATCGATTTAACTCTCTGGAAATTGCCACAATTATTCTTATCTCAAGAAGAGATTTACAGGCTTCATTCCCATTGAAATGCATTTAGAAGGGTACAAAGTAGCATGATTGAATAAATGTTAAACTAATTTATGGCATTTAATGAATACACACACATTTATTTCTTATTTAAGGGATACATACATTCTTTAAGATATTAAGATATAAATATATGCACATTCTTTAAGGAATAAGGTATCTGTGTAACATATATATATATATGTATATGCATATATATGTATATATTCCTTATGCATAAAGCTCATCATTTTCCGCCACATTTTAAAACAGCAATCCAGTGTTGTTGTTCTGTTTACAACATGTCATGGGAGTTTTTCCATAGTCAATATGTTGTTTATTTGCACCTAAAGACTGCACCACTCATCTCGCAAAAGATAAATATTCTTATTATGTCTGCGGACTCTGTTTAGAGGCTAAGGTTTATGTCATAGACTGCTTTCAACTGGTATATTTTGTGGCACAGATTCAATGGGAATCTGATCTGCTGAAAATATTTGGGCTGTGAAAACTCCCACACTGTGACAGATGTCAAGTCCAATTAAGTGACTCATGTCCAGGTTTCTGTCCAATAGGATTTCCCATTAAATATCAATTTAGGGAAAAAATTCCATCCTCCTTCTTAAGCCTTTATCTCTTACACCATCTCTAGGCTGAATCAATTGGTACCAGGAGAGCTAAGAAGCCACACACGGATCTCTGCTGTTTTTTTTTTTTCCTCTGCTCTACCACCTCTCTCCAGTCTTTCTCCTCTTCACTGTCACTGTGACTAGCGGGAGACTTTCACTTTTCACCAACCCAGCATCTTCAAGCTACTGACTATATTTTTATTACGAGGTAAAGAAAAGGGATTCCAGGGTGGAAGAGATGTGAGGGTGGGAGATGTGATATAGCCAAGCCTCGAGGGATTTCGAAAATATATATGTATTTATACGTACAAATAAACGAGGGCGAGGGAAAAGACAACATTATTCCCGAGTTACAGTTATTGTGTTCCTGGGAACAGGAGAGATACCGGCGGAACAAAGCCTTATCTAGGGAGGAAAATCCTCAATTCGGGTGAGATCGCATCTCTGCCCTGTATTTATCAGTTTTCTCTTAAGATTTATTAAGGGAAGGCAAGGAATACAACAGGAGAGAAATCTTATCTTAACCATCATTCTTATTGATCTGTTGGCCATTAGAAATCAGCTTTTGCTTTGATGGTGTTTATTTCTGCATCTCTTTTGTTATTTATAGAGACCTGGAAGCCGAGAAGAGTAAAGGCACAAGACTTTTCAACAAATCACGTGAAAATCAAAAACCAGCCAACGAATATTTTTATATATTTTTTAAAAGAGAGAAAATGTATTTTTAATATATCCACAAGAGAACCTTCATTCCTGTTCCAAACCGTGAAGAATTCTCTTCCGTCACCGTGGCCAACAGAGAGATGACAGCTTCGTTTTAATTTCTGAATACAACCATAATTTGTTGCTTTTAATTATTTTGTCCTCTTCCGAGTTGGGGATTCTAACCCCTACCCCTTCCCTCTTCCCTGGGATCTTCACTCTAAAAGATCTGAGACAAGATCTTTGAGAAGGTTTCCCCCCCCCCCAAGGTAAGTTTAATTCATCCCATCTCTTCTTTAGCACTTTAAAACTAACTGAGTTTGCACTGTGGGGAAAACAAACACATCTGAAAATGCATATTAGTTACTTTCCAAGAAAAAAAAATCCTACAGCAAATGCTGTTTCAGGGGGAAAAAATAGAAGCGAATCCAACCCGCTGTTCGAGGGCGAACTACCAACTTTGTACCCAGACTACAGCTGTGGATTGTCTTCTTTGGGTTTTTCCAAAGCTAGGGGCTTATTTAGGTCCATGGGAGATGAGTTCTAAACACAAATAGCCTTTAAATCATTGGGAAGGACTCTCACTTCTAAAGTTCGGTGTCTCAGCTTGTTTTCCTTTTCCTTTTTGGTTTTGTTTTGTTTTTAATGATGCCTCTGAAGGCTAGGCTCTTTTCTTCAGAGGAAGGAAGAACCGTAAAGAAAAGAATGTTTAAAAGGTATTTCACAACCAAATTTGTACCGAGAGTGCAGTGTCCAGGACAGTACCAGGAATGCTCTTTCTCGCTTTTATTTTCTCGAAAAGAGCACCCAGGTTACCTCGGAAATGAACTTGGACTCCCGGGGCAATAGGTTCTTGCATTCAGGGTTCAGAGGATTATGATTTCCTATGCGCTCTCTTCGCAATGGGATGGAATCACTAGCAGGTGATTTCTGCGCTCAGCGGCTCATTTCTTTAAACTGACGAAAGAGCGGAAAAAAGGGGTGGGGGCTGTGGAAGGATTATGAATTGTCAGTGTGTCTTCCTCGAATGTGTCTTTAAGATGAAGAAGCTGAGATTTCAAAGGTGAACTAGAACTTGGGAGTCTTTCCCCAGGGTTTTCGTGTTTCGGGAAGGAGTGCGGACCCCAGTGGTCTTAGCCTGGGCCTCTTTCTGGACAGTTAGAGCTGCTTCGAGCGCTCCCGGACTGTGGGATTTTCGAAACTTTACCCCTGTGTTGACGACTTGGAGGTCGCGTTTTCTGTAAAACGAGCGTGATGTCTTCCCTCCCTCCCAGGTTCTCGTCACCTCCAGCTCCCCACCCGGCTCTCTAGCCACATATCTTCCACCGCCACCCCCTGTCTGCAGACCACCACATTTCCTTCCCAAGGTTATTCTCGAGCCGCCGGACGCATTGTTTTATTACAGGCAGGCATGTCTCTATAAGTTCCTGAATTTGTATTGCTGTCTGCATGACAGATGGTGCTCTGTGAGGCTGCAAGGAGCTACGAGTCAATTTTCTTTTGAAAGGCGCCTCCGCGTTTATTTATTAATTTATTTACTTATTATTTCGGAGCCAGGGGAGGGCGGTAATGTGGGGTGGGGGAATCACCGTTCTCACCACCCACCGCCCCTCAGAGCCTACTCTCCAAATCCTGGAGCCAAGAATGACAGCGGCCCCTCCCTCTCCCGCCCGCTCCCACCCCCAGCACCCAAACCCAGCCCAGCGTAGCCCAGCCCAACGCTCTTCCCTGAGCCCCAGCTCCCTTAATTAGTCCTGGCCGGTCTCAATCTTGCTCTCTTTCCCTTCTCCCTCCCCTTCCATAGACTCTGCCGGAGGGGGGGGGGGAGGACCTGGCCTCTTTATAGAGCTCCCTTCCCATTAGATAGTAAAGCTAGACCAGATCCTAGTTTATGCGCTAGAGTGAGACAGAGCCTCCTCGGGGCACAGGGTTCTGAGAGCTGGAACCGGACAAGCGAGGCCTCGAGGTGTGTGCCAGGCACATGTCTGGGCTGGGCCTCCTGCTTCCCTTGTAATGGCCCAGTTACTCCTCCGAATGGACTGATTTGTTGTCCCTAATCATTCTTTTTGTTAATTGGGAGTGGGGGGAGAGAGAGAGAGAGAGAGAGAGAGAGAGAGAGAGAGAGAGAGAGAGAGAGAGAGAGAGAGAGACAGACAGACAGAGAGAGAGAGAGAGAGACAGAGAGAGAGAGAGACAGAGACAGAGACAGAGAGAGAGACAGAGACAGACAGACAGACAGAGACAGAGAGAGACAGAGTAAGACAGAGAGAGAGAAATGGGAAAGGAGGGAGGTGGAAGAGAGAAAGCAAGAGAGACAGAGAGATAGAAAGATACTGACAGAACAGAGAGACACAGAGAGACAGATGCACGCAGACACAAACAGAAAGGGAGGCAAGCAACAGACAGACCCCTGAGACTTAGAGAGTTAGTAGTTTACAGGTCGTAGAACAAAAACCCTGCCCAGAGTCGGGTGTACTCCCCCGTTTGTCCTCTGACTCTGCTGTCGATCCCTTCTTTGACCCCACCTAAGCTTGACTCGAGTGACTGGGACTCCGTACTCCCGGCTGGAAATGAAGCTGCGGCCTGCGGGAAGCTGCCACCAGGGTCTCTCCCCAGCCCAGAGCGCTTGACTTGCCACTTGGCCAAATGGCTCGCTCTTTAGGGGGAGGGCGGCCTTCGAAGAAGTGGGTCGCCTCTTCTGCCAGCCGGCTCCTGCTTCTCGCCCCTGATCAGCTTTGTCCTCAAAGCGCGCCCTCCCTTCTGCCGTCTCCCTTTCCCCTCCCTCTGCCTCCCCAGGGTTCGGTACCCGTTCCCTGCTCACAGGACCAGGGTCAGTGACTACTGTCTCTCCCCAGCTCCCTGTCATTCCCCTGGGATCCAGTGGAAGCTTAAGGTGTCGGGGGTGGGGAAAAAGGGGTGCTGATCCATCCGCCTGAGTGTGTGTGTGTGTGTGTGTGTGTGTGTTTCTGTGTTGGGTTGGGTTGTCCCTGGGGCGCTCCTCCATCCCCATTAAAAAGAGGGATTGATTCCTTTTTATTGTTTTAACACCACCCCCAGCCTCCAAAATGATGCTCAGTCCGGACCAAGCCGCCGACTCAGACCACCCTAGCTCTGCTCCCTCGGACCCCGAGTCGCTGGGCGGACCGGACGCTAAGGTGCTGGGCAGCGTGTCGGACCTGGAGCCAGTGGAGGAGAGCGAGGCTGATGGCAAGGGCGGCAGCCGAGCCGCGCTCTACCCGCACCCGCAGCAGCTGAGCCGCGAGGAGAAGCGGCGCCGCCGCCGGGCCACTGCCAAGTACCGCTCGGCCCACGCCACCCGGGAACGCATTCGCGTAGAGGCCTTCAACCTGGCCTTCGCCGAGCTCAGGAAACTGCTGCCCACTCTACCCCCGGACAAAAAGCTCTCCAAGATCGAGATCCTGCGCCTGGCCATCTGCTACATCTCTTATCTCAACCATGTGCTAGACGTGTAGGGACGGGAGTCGGGGGGGAGCCGGCTCGTCTGTCCCTGAGGCCTGGACAGACCGAGGCGGCCGTAGCCGGGACAGCGGTATTGGGGGTGCAGGAGGAGGACGCAATGCTGCTGTTGCTGCTGCTGCTGCTTCCCAGGAATGACTCTGACAAGCAGAGAAGCTTGGAAAATATTCTGCTTAGGGAGAAGGGAAAGGTGGGGCCACCCCTTCTGATCTCGATGGGGTGGGAGGGGAAAGGGGAGCATTACGATTCCGCGGATGCAGAAGGTTTTCAGTTTTTTTTTTTCAGTCCAGGAGTACCTCATGAACCCCATCTGAGATCCCACCTCCAGGCCCCCTCTCTCCTGATTATCTATTACTATCCCTTGCATGGGTCAGCTTGAGCTAACTCGAGGGCTTGCATTTTTTCACCCTGATCTGCAACTCCATTTTTTCTTTTCTCTTTTAAAGGATGAAGGCAAAAGGGTGTCTTAGGCTAGTGGGAATTTTTCTCATTGAAAAAATCACCAAACATTCAGGAAAAAAAATAATCTCTTCCAGTAAGATGGGAAGATGGGAAGGAAAGCTTTCCTTTTTGTAGGGACAAGAAATAATACAGAAAACTGGCAAACAAAAACAAACAAAACAAAAAACAAGTTGGCTATTTTGCAAGGTGAAAAAGAGAACCAGGAGGAAATAAACACATTGTAAGAAGATGTGAACTTGGCAAGATCTTAGCTGCAAGATATGAATAAAGAAAGAGAAAAATCCATATTTACATGGATAATTTAATATCAAATTGCTTTTTTCAGGCTAAGTGCCCCTTTACATATCCAAAAACATCTACTTGTGACCTTAAACATGTGACCCATGGGTGCAGTTAGAAAAAAAACACAACTATTTTTTATTTAAGTTATAAGGAGTAGACTATTTTTTTCAAGACATTTATTTTTCAGAGTGGTGACAATTTTACTTTGGATACTTTGTGCCAATTTATTTCTATAGTCAAGTGTTTACACTTTTTCCTGTGGAATAATTATGTCTAACTTTTTAAGTGTTTGTTGGGGTTATCCAGTGGTCTTCTTTTTGCGCCAATTATATTGCACTTGTATGACCAATGCTCCTCCCTGTTTCTAAACATATTTTATATATTCAGATGTTTGTTCTTGGAGGGGTTTTTTTTTTGTGTGTGTGTGAGATCAACAACACTAGGGCTTCACTATTATAGTTTTTTAAACAGAAGTACTTGTTGTTATTCTTATCTGTAGTTATGTCAGAAAAGTACTTTGCAAACAGTTTATATAAGGAGAGTAGCTTCTTTGTGTGTGTGATGTATGTGTGTGGGATGTTTTTAGGAAATTGAGTTATTTTCCTAAAAAAATAAAATCCAGAACTGCTTTCCTCTGTGACAACCAAAAAAAAAAAATCTATAACCTGAAAATGTTTCATGTTTCTGCTGTGAATCTCTTAAAACAAGGAGCGCGTTTTAAAGACAAGAAAAAAAAACACATCTGCTATCCAAAGATTTTAGTCTTTTTCAGGGTTTTTCTGTGTCGCTGTTGCTTTATATAATGCAATATTTTGTAGTGAAAATAGATATAACCTGGTTTCTATCTGACGCATTTTTCATATCATGAATGGTGCGCTGTTTTGCATATAAATAAAGTTATCAAATACAACTCTTTCTATTTTTTAACTATGCTGTCTGAAAATGTGAAATGCACTATAGTTGAGCATAGCATGTCCTAATAGAATACAACTCTTCAGAAAGGGTAAGAAGGTCCTTAAGAATCAATGTTTATGTGACAGAATATTTGATCTACTTTCTTGATGTGAGGTATAGTATAGCTGTAGACACAGCTCACATGATATAGACATGGACCATAATATTCACATTTGGGGGGAAAAGACATACTATTGCCAAATACATACACACACATGCACATATACATATATATGTGTGGGTGTCTATATATGGAGAGAGCATGTGTAAATATATATATGAATATATACATATACATACACTTTGCCTCTTCTATGAGTATATATGTATGCGCATGTGTGTGTACACATTCTCTATATGTGTGTCTCTATGTGTATATATAATATACATATTATATGTATATATTATACATTATATGCATATTATTAGATGTATATATTATATGTGTATATGTGTATGTATATGTGTGTGTGTGTGTGTGTGTATATTCTCTGTTAATAGTATGCAGACAGTGCAGGGGTCCCACCACTCTTTTGTAAGACTTAAGAGTCCAATCAGGACTGAAACTCAAAACTGAATACCAGTCAGCAAAAAAGAAAAAAAAAATAATAACCTTGAAACGTGAAGTACTGTTTATAAAACCCATAGATAACTTATGGGCACAGATCATGCTGTTCATATATAAGCATAGAGCATGTGGAGAACTAGAAAAAGAGCATATTTTCATTGGAAAAGGACACTGACATGCTGGTGGCAGTGTCTATACAATGCCAAACATCTGGATGAAAAGTTTAAGATTCAGTCAATCACCTGGTTATTGGATTTTTTATGTGCAGATCATCTGAAGGATTAGCTAAAATGTTGATTTTTCATGCAGCTATCTTGGTGCTTTCTATGTGTTCTTATGTCTTCATATGAAAGTAATTAGGAAATATATGCATATATACATATATGTCTATATTTGCATATATCAAATAAATGCAACGTGTTATTACTGAGCTTGTATATCCTCTTCATATTCAGGAGGGGACCAGAAACATGTTGCGGTCCTAGACAAGAAGCCTAGTGGTGCTTCCCTCTTCCCTGCTTTTGGAGAATGGCCTAGCCTCATAGCTGTACCCCTGGCTATGATTCTCCCTATCTTGCAGTAACGTGTCCTGACTATGCCAGTCTGCTCACCCACATCCACTGAGAGAGTTGGGCTCTGCATTATTCTGTCCAGTTATCTACTTTGTGCCAGGAAACACAGCCCTGCTCTGTATCCAGGGAAAAGAATCTACTTCCTGCTCCTACAAACCTTTGAGAGGCCTCCTTCTTCCAGTTTATCTATGAACAACTTCTAGCCCTCAAATAAAAAAAAAAGTTCATTATCACATCACTAATAACAATCCTAATTCTCTCCTTTGCAATTAGGAAGGGACTACCAGTTCACTGTCTTGGGAAAAAAGACAGTAGAAAATTCAGCCTCTGATGCACTCCTGCATTTGTCCTTTCTTCAGTCAAGGACAAAAGAAGAGAATCACACTCTGGCTGTTAGTGGTTCCCATGATCCCAGGATATGATCTGTCTTGTGCCATTTCAAAATCAGCCTAAAGAAGCACTGGCTAGGAAGAAGGCTGGTACTGGACTCCTTTGCTATGCAGATAGGCAAACTCATTCCTGATGTAAACCATGGGCAGAGAGGTTCTGCTCAGGTATCATATTAGAGTGGTCAAATATAGCAGCTGCCACATTTGCTTCCCTGTCAACGGTTTCATCCCAAACCTGATCCAGCAGCCTCCTGTGCCAATCACGAATCTATTCTTCTGCCCCATAGCTGCTTGAGGATGGCCATCCTTTGGATTAGTATAGGATGTACACCTTGTTCTTTAGGCCCTCCTTATCTTCTGCTATGCTACCTATCCAGTACAGTAACTTGCCAAGGGCAGTCTTGTCTCCCTACCAGAAACCAAGTGAACTTGGGTCAGCTTATAACTGCCACTAATACCAGTGCTATTTCCTATGCATGGGCCATTTCCTTGGGTCTCTTGCTATTGCCAGGATGCCATTCACACATGATTGTCCATTTGGCACAAAAAAAAAAAGAGTCAAACAGACATGATCTCTGCCTTCTAGAAGTTGATAGTCCAAGATGGGTAATACTGAAAAAGCATCATCTTCTACTGACAGCTTAACATTTTTCTTCACCTAAATGTCCTACTTAACTCTTAAACTCAGCATGTCCAAGATTAAACTCATCTCCCAACTCTTCCCTCCTCAAAAATTTCCAATTTTTGTTGATGGCAGTAGAACTCTCCCAGCCATTCAAAACACTACATTTATTTTAACTCTTCCTTCTCTTTCACTCACCACTTCCAATCAGCTGCCAAGTCCTGGGTATTTTACCTCCACAACTCTTTCAACTGTCCCTTTTTTCTCCATTCATATGCCTACCAATCTAGTGATGGCCCAGATCTCCTCTCATTTGGACTATTATGATAGGCTCTTAACTCTTCTCCCTGCCTCCAATCACTCTGTTCTCCAATCTATCCTTCACCCAGTTGTCAAAATAACCTTCCTAATGGACAGTTAAGATCAGCAGTCCCTTGATCAAGTCTTCAATGACTCTTCGCTGTCTACAGAATAAAATACAAACAACTTATGTTGGTTTTTTAGGTCCTCTACGCTGGTTCTAAGATACTTCTCCAGCCTCATTTTCCACTGCTCCTTTTCTCACATGTTACTTTACAGCCAAAATGGATTATTAGTTCTTCTCCAGTCTCTTTCTACACTCTCCTACACCCATGCACTTTCATGGGCTGTGCCCCTACTCTCACATCTGAAATACACTCTCTCTTTACTTCTACTTCTTACCACAACCATCATTTATTAAATGCCCACCATGTGCCAGGCAGCATGCTGAGATCTGATGACATAAAGAAAGTCAAAATCATGATCCCTGCCCTCAAAGAGCTCATGTTATAAAGGAGGAGACAAATACAAGCAACTAGCTGTAGACAGGGCATATAGAGAATACATGGAATTTAATCTCAGAGGGAAAGACACTAGTAGTTGACGGGACTGAGGTGAACTTCTTATAATTATCTTCCTCCAAGGCTCAGTTTAGGTATCAAAGCTATCTCTAAACCACTTTCCTCATCCCCCAAATTGAAAGTGCTCTCTTCATTCTCAAATTTTCCTTGATCACTTTGTCTTATTCTTTCCTTTGTCCCTAATATATTCTACCTTGTCTCAAACATATTTGTGTGATTGTTGAGTTCTCCTAATAGTAAATTGTAAGTTCTTTGTGAGCAGAAGCTGTTTTGGTTTTTATATTTTCACACCCATCACCAGAGAGACCCTGGGGCATAGTGAATGGAGTGTTTGATTTGGAATTGGGGACACCTGGTTTTAAAGCCCTCCTTGGATACTTAACTAGATGTTCAGGAATGTACAAGTCATTTGCTTAACCTGGAGCCTCAGAAAGCCTCTCTGAGCCTTATCTACTAAGTTACAGTTAGATTAGGCTCTTCCTCATGGTTCCACTAATAAAACCACAGATTTTTGACTCACACGTAGTGCCTTGCATATACTGGACATTTAATAAACCTCTAATTTAATTTGTTGGAGTAAATAATAAACCATGAAAGAGTACATAGACTTATAATGGGATACTTATATTAGGTAAAACAAGAATTTCTGAGAGGTAATAAAGGAAGGGCGTGAGCCCTTAGGATACGGCCATACCAATAGTAAATGCTTATTAGATGTTTCATGTATTGTATAGAATGTAATGGAGTTTGATGTCAAGGTAGTTTTGGTGCCCACAAGCTAAGAAAGGTTCTTCATCTCTTTCATCAGCCAATGATTATCTTATGAAGAATATGGCATTTTTCAGAGCTGCTTTAAATAATGCAAAGGTGTTGATGATGTCTAGGGTGGAGCACTGGAAAATGATGATGGTGGTGGTGATGATGATGATGATGATGATGATGATGATGATGATGATGATGATAGCAACTCACATCTCACGTTAACACTGGGACAGCTAAGTGGCACAGTGGATAGAACTCCAGACTTGGAGTGTTCAAATCCAGCCTCAGGTACTTACTCTCTTACCAACTGTGTGACCACTTAATCCTGTTTGCCTCAGTTTCCTCATCTGTAAAAGGAGCTGGAAAAGTAAATGGTAAATCATTCCAAGTATCTTTGCCAAGAAAATCCAAAATGGGTCATGGAGAATTAGATATGAGTGAAGAACAACAACATTAACATAGCACTTTGAAGTTTACAAAGATCTTTGAGGTAGGTAGTGTATTATTTCCTTTTTTTCCAATGAAAGAGCTAAGGTTCAGAGAGGGCAGGTCACCCAAGGTCACATAGCTAGGCAATAAAGAATAAACAGGCATAGGACAGCATAGATTCTAGCTGCCCATTGCATTGACCATTTCCTAGAGCAGGGGTTCTTAAGTTTTTGCATTACAGATCCCTTCAGCAGTCAGGAAAATTTATGAGCCCCTTCCTAGAACAATGTTTTTAGTGAATAAAATGAGATAGGAAAGAAAACAAATTTAATAGACCTCAGTTTAAGAATCCTTGGGTTAAAAGAAAGCTGCAGTGGGTAGGAAGGAGCATTGATTACATGGGGTTTTGGAACAAGTTTTCCTGAAATGAATAGAATGAACTAGCTAGTAGACAGGAAAATATGAAGGAAATAAGATTGGTTGGAGAAAATAAAGATTTTGGATGGTCATTAGAGAACAGTCCATGCTTCTGTAAGGAGCTGCATGACATGGCAAAATAGAGATGAAACTTTGCTGAAAAATCTAGTATTTCTACTGAGGATAAATGGTGCTGAGAGCAAGGAGGCCAAGGTAGAGACTGTTGCCATAGTGATGAGAGGTGCCAAGTAGAGCCTGGACTAAGACTGTAGAGGTAATGGTCAATGAAGAACTGAATACTCACTCCATGCCAAGCACTGTACTGAAGATAAGCATGTGCCACAATCTGCCTTCTAACAACTAATAGTCTAACTGGAGAGAAATAACTGATCACCTGACATAATCAGAAGATAGTATAAGACAATGTTTCCTCTGGGGCTACGTTGTTTAGTACAGATTGGTATCTTTTAAATGCTTTAGTAGATCAGTGTGGGCTGGGAAAGTTTTCTGCATGAAGTGAGACTACAGAAGAAAAGATAGAAATAAGAGCTATCTCTTAAAGAAATCTTAGAAAGGGAAAGGACCTTTATCTTGGACTGTTATTAGCTATGTGACTATTGACAAGTCATCTGCTTTTTTATCTCAGTTTCTTCATCTGTAAAATGGATACCTGTACTACAATATCTACTTAACAGTGTCGTTTTAAGGAAGATGCTTTATAATCCAGCAACACTGACCAATTTTGCTATTCCTCAGACAGGAACTTCATACTTCCTCCTGAATGAACATTTTCACTGATTGTTCCCCCCCACAACACACACACACACACACACACACACACACACACACACACACACACACACACAGAGAATTCTCCCCCCTTCAACTCCCCCTAACTTCCTTGGTTTTTTTCTAGTCTCAGCTAAAGTCTTACCTGTGTCTCAGCCAGTCTTCCTTATTCTTGGTGCATTTCTTACGTGACTAACCTGATTTATTCTGCATATAGCTTATTTGTACATCACTGTTTGCAGGTTGCCTCTCCCCATTAGACTGTGAGCTCCTTGAGAATAGGGACAGGCTTTTGTTTTTGCTTCTGTCTTTATTTGTATTCCCAGTGCTTAGAACAATGTCAGGCACAGTAGGTGTTTAATAAATGCTCGTTGACTGACTGCCTTACAAGAGCTATACAAATTTGAACTATTATTCTTGTAGGTATTTTCTTGACCATCCAAAGGAACTATGGGGGACTTGGGCAAAGGATGAGACAACCTATTCACACTCTCCCCCCAGGATGTGCTGCATGCGCTTTGGTCACTTTTCCCACATATTCACTTGGGGATGAACTGGTCAGATATCCTGATTAGGCAGGACAGAACCGGATTTTGACTTCCTGTCCCTGAAAATGTATACTCATTGTCCCTCACTGGTCTCTAGTTCTTTCCTTCTCTCCTTGTGTGGGTGCTCTCTCTAATTTATATTTACTTGTTTAATCACACCCTTTGTAGATCTCTAACATGTACACATGACTTTTAGGCAATTTCATAGTTGATCCACACTACTCTGCCTAATTGATTTTCTTCCTCTTTTGCACAACCATTTATGTCCTTCCTCTGACTTCATTCACCTCTCATAACTCCTTACTTATCCCAGCCAACCAAAGTTCATATTTTTAACCTTGTTCTCTGTAAACAAGATTTCCAAGATTCCTGTACAGTTCAATGTTTCTCTTGTCCTTCCATCCCTCAGCATGTCTAACACTAGGGAGCTTTGACAACAAGTCCATTTCATTGCCTTGAGATGCCCTATGGGTAACATTGGATCTAGCTAGTGACTGATTGATTCAAGCTATAGCCAAATTGAATTCTATCCATAGCCAAGGATTTGGGATGGGATAAATGAAAAGATTTTCTTCTATCCATTTTTAATTTGGCATGTTGAAAATGTTCCCAGATGGGTAGGTGAGACTTGGGCAAATTAGGATCTATAGTAATCAGAGCAATGGGCCTAATTCTATAACTTGAATATCAGAGATGTGAAGGGTAGAGAATTAATTTAGGGGAGTCCTCCATGGGTTTGGAGTGAGAAGGGCAGAATTTGGGCACTATCACTCTTGTTCCACTTATATAAGGGCAGCCAATAGTTTTCTTGCCTACGGTGTCTTAGGGCAATGAGAACTAGAGGGGGAAATTCAAGTCAATAATGTATCATTAATAAATAAATATCATAATATATCATTATATATCATATCATATGTCAATATATCATCATATAATAAATATCATAAATAAAATCATTAAAAGGAGGAAGTGTTTTCATTTTTTGAGAAAAAGTTACAAAAAAGTTTATCATATGATGTAGTTAAAAAAAAATTAGAATAACAACACCTAGGGTCAAAACCTGCCTTTCCCACTTTATAGCTTTGTGACTCTGGGTAAGTCTGTTCTCTTCTCTGGGTCTTCTTAGCAAAATGACTGTGTTCATCTCCAAGGTCTCTCCCCAATTTCTATGAATCTGTGACCACATGCCATTCAGGAGAAATATAGAAAATAACTGAGAACCGGACTTCAAAATCATAGGTTTTAGAGCTGGAAAAAAACCTTAAAATTTCACTAGTCCAATCCCAACATTTTACAGATAAGGATTCTAAGGCCCAGAAGAGTTAAGTGACTTGCCCCAAATCTGTAAATGGCAGAGGCTGGCACTTGAGTCCAGATTCTTTGTTTCCGAAAACAGCACTCTTCCCACACCACACTGCCCACAGGGCTTGCCCACTAAGGTCAACATCAGACATGCCAGTACCATTAAAAAAGGTAAGACATTGGACCCCCACAAACGTGGGGCCCCGTTCCAAGTCTGATCCTTGAAAGGTTCAGCTGCTGACAACAAACACACATTATTGCTATGTAGCAGGCCTCAGGAGGATTCAGAATGAGTCATTCATCGGGTTGAGCCTCCTACCACTCACGCTTTGGGAAATAGTTAGAAAGGCTTAATGGTTAGTCTCTTTGCATTATTCCATATACTTGGGGAAAGAAATCTTTGTTTTTTATACAGGAGCTTTTTGTGGTAACCTGAGAACTTGAAGAAGCAAAGTAAATACCCAGTGGGGGGGGGCGGAGAACTATTCCTTTCCTATATAATTACCATAGAGACCAGTTTCTACTCAGGATAAGTACAGGTTTGTCAGTTTCAACCAACTTGGGCTTTAAACCTCTCAGCCTGGGTTCTCAGCTTTGATACCACTGTAAGCACAACATTAGCCTTTATTTTCTCTGATTGTGATACTTTATCTATTGAAGGGCAGATCAATGATTCCAGTAACAACCAGTAAGAAAGAAAACAGAAAAGTCTTCCTAAACTTTTAGGGGTAATAAGGAGCTTCTTTTTTATATACAATGTATATTATATACAGTGGTCAAGAGTTATTAAATTGTCTTGACTTGTGTTCAGAGTCTCTTTGTGTGTGTATGTGTGTATGTTGGGGGTGGAAGACTGGGACGTGTGTGCCTGTGCTTCTCTACCCTTTTATATTTGCATTTGGGGCTTAGATTTGTCTTTGGCTTCTTGTATGGTTTGGGATGAGACCCTCCCATCCCAAGGGAGGGGGGCAGGTGTTGCTCCAGTCGAGCGAATGGAACCAAATTACAGGACCGTCTGTCACCTCCTCTGGGAGAAGGTAGAGGGAGGGAGGGAGGGGAGGGGAATGAAAGAAGGGGGAAAAGGGAGGGGGAGGGGAGAGGCGACCACATGATGGAGAAAAAAGAAAGCTGAGCGTTCTATTGATGCACATAAGAGTTTGAAAATATGAGTCGTGACTCCTGATTCTTTCTCTTTGCCTTAAAGATGAATATAAACATTAGAAGCAGCACACAAATAACACATTGGACTCAGTGGCCAGAGATGGTAAGACAGGAGGACAAGAGAATATTTTGGCGGGGTACAGCACCAGCTTCCATACAGAGGGTCAAGAATTTCCACAGGAGGTAGGACAGCAGGGAGCGTCTCTCTCATCTCCTAATAACCCCTTCGCTGACCCTGAGCCACTTAGTATAGGCCGACAAGGCACCAGACAACACAACAAACTGACTGATTTTTTTTTCTTGTTTGTTTGGTTTTGACTGAATTGACCAAGGCTGCATCTTCACACATCCCAATGGAAAATAGGAAAGTAATCATAATCCATGGATGGGCATTATAGAGAGCAAAATAGCTGTTTGATTGAATTTAGATTTTAAAAACAACTTCAAATGCTCTGGATTTTTCACTTAAGTCAAAACATCTCCACCAGGTGCCATGTATGAGCACAACTCACATCAGTCACAGTGTTTTGGTTTATTATAATAGACAGTAATTAATACTCAGCCTTAATTTACTTTTCTGTGAGATTGAGTCAATAACACCTAAAAAGTATATAGTGTTTAAGGTTTACCAAAAATTTTACATATGCTGTTTCATTTGATTCTCTCAATTAACTCTCCCAGTTATTTTTCAGATGACAAAATGGAAGCTCTGAAAGACTGTGATTTGCTGGTAAGTCATACAGATTTGTCAGAGGCAAGATTTGAACCCAAGATATGTGTTTATCACTTTCCCCTGTATCCCATACTTCTTCATATCAGCACCAGAGTATTTAATTTTATGTAATTTATTTTTATGTAGTTTCATCAGTAGGTACAGCCAGGTAGAGCAATACATAGAGTACTGAGCCTGGAGTCAGGAAGACCTGAGTTCAAATCTGGTCTCAGACACTTACTAACTGTGTGACCCTGGGCAAGTCATTTCATCCTGTTTGCCTCAATTTCCTCATCTGTAAAATGAGCTGGAGAAGGAAATGGCAAACCATTCCAGAGTCTTTACCAAGAAAACCCTAAATGTAGTCATAAAGAATCAGACAGGACTGAAATGACTGAACAACAACGATTTCATCAATGCCTGGAACTTAGAGTCAGTGCTGCAGTGAGCAGAGTTTTGGAAAAGGAGTCAGGAAGACCTAGGTTTTAATCCTCTTTAGAGAGCTAGTAGCCTTGTGACTATAGGCTAGTTACTTAACTTCTCTAGAGCCTCAGTTTCCTCATCTGTGTAATGAAAATAATAGTTTGACCTCATCTAGAAAACCTTTTTCTCTGACTTCCTAAAGCTTTTAATAAGTGCCAATCTATACCACACAACGCAGACCTCTGAGTAAATACTATAGATAGTACCATTCTCTGGTTATTTCATGTGGTCATTTACTCTCCCTAATTAGATAATAATTCCTTTAAGAGTAGGAACTATGGAATCTACGTGTCCAGTATCCATCCCTAGAGAGGTAAGGCCATTGTGAGGTTCAAATGAAATAACATAGGTAAAGGGCTTTGCTAACCTAAAGGTGTCATGCACATATCAGCTACCATGACTGCAGTATTCAAGTACAGCTGTGAAGAAAGAATTCATTTCTGCTTGGGAGCACCTCCCAGAGATACTGCTTTTATGGGGGGCTCAAGAGAGACACAGCACAGTGTTATTCCTAGTTACCTGAGGATAAAATAATGGAAGACACTTTATCTAAAGAATGGATAGGAGCAATTGTTTTCCATTTTCAAATAAAAATAAAATAAAAGCCTTTGTGATACCAAGTAGAAACAAGGAAACTAAAGAATCCTGAAACCAGATAAGGTATGGCCATCAATCGATCAACAAATAAACACTTATTAAGCACCTACTGTGTGTCAGGCACTGTGCTAAGTGCTGAGGATAGAGGCAAAAGACAGTCCCTGCCCTCAAGTAGCTATGATGGCAAACAAGGTCTCTGTCAATTTCCGGAGGACTCTATAGTGAAAGAAGTGTTTGGGTCAAAATGGCCTTACCCTTTTTCCCTTCTTCTGGGGAAGGAAAGAGTGGAAATATCATCAGTTCCCACTTGCTCTTTTGGGGGAAAAGAAAAGCAACTGGGGCATGGGGTTATGCTGTGCCACTTGACAGAGGGGAGACAGATTTCTCTATCCTTCAGAAGACAAAAATCTCTGGCAGTGATATGTTCACATTTGTTAAGAGGGAAGAATTTCCAACACAAAATATTCCAGGCAAGATTTGAGCTCCAAGGGCTCTATTAAATACCAAACCATCTCACTGAAAGGTAACCAAAAAAAAATTCAGTCCATCATCCAGATGTGGTTGTTACTTGGTGTCAACCATACAGATGTGTAGAAACATCTGGATTCTTGACTGCTTTGTGCACTTTATAGTTACAGGTTTGATATGATATGGACACAGCCCAAAATGTTTGTGGGAAAAAAAAGAGTAAATAGGCATAACAAAATAGACATTGTGAGTTTTCAGGGCAGAAAGAGGGAGTGTATGTATGTGTTAGAGACAGAGAGAAAGGGAGAGAGAGAGAGAGAGAGAGAGAGAGAGAGAGAAAGAGAGAGAGAGAGAGAGAGAGAGCGCGAGCAGAAAGGAGGCAGTGATGGTAGGAGAAGGGGAGGGAAAATGTGAAAAATAAATTAAATCTCTTAGAAAGAGAATATTCTACATTTTCTACCAATCTCTGAACTATCACTAAGGGGTCCTATTCCTAAAATGAGTAATCTTCTACAAGTGGAAAGTGCTTAATTATGGTGTATGTCAGAAAAACAAGTTAATTGAAATTGGAGTCACAAGACATGGTTTCAAGTCCTGGAATCCCTACTCACTACTTGTAGCTTTGGAAGTTTCAGTAGTCTGGATCTCTGAAATGGGCATTACCTGCCCTGCCTATCTCATTGATTCTCTCCAGCTGATCCTGTTGATCAGCTCATAGGGTAGGTAGGATGATACAATGGGAAAGAAAGAGCTGGATTTGGAGCCATAAGACCTGAGTTTGAATCTTATTTCTGCTACTTGGCCTTTCCTCAAATTTTCTGGGGCCTTAGTTTACTTATCTGTAAAATGAGGGGTTGGACTGGATGACTTCTAAGTTCTTGTCCAACCTTAAACCTATAAGGATCAAATGTGAAAAAAAGAAGTTTTTCATAAAGTGCAATATACATCTCAGATGTTATTAACATTTCTGGATAGTAAGGAGACTGATATAAGTAATGGACTTAGGAGAGAAATAAAAATAAATGACTTCATATAGTTTTAAAGATTGCAAATCACTGTACTTACATGAGCTCATTTGAGCTTCACAATAAGCTTGTGAGGGAGGACCTATAGGTATTATTGTCCCCATTTTATAGATCAGGAAGTTGAGGAAACTCAACTTGCCCATTATCACACAGTGGTCATTGTTCAGTCACTTCAGCCATGTCTGACTGTTCATGATCCCATCTGCAGTTTTTTTTGGCAAAAATACTGGAATGGTTTTCCATTTCTTTCTCCTGCTCATTTTACAGATGAGGAAACTGAGGCCAACAGGGTTAAATGACTTGCCCAGGGTCGTATAGCTAGTAAATGTCTGAAGTTGGATTTGAACTCACGTTGTCCTGACTCTAGGATTGACTCTTTACCCACCACGCTACCTAGCTACCCATCATTTCAGAGTAACCTAAAGGAAAAGTGGAAAATCTTGTTAGTTATATAACACTTGAAAGACAGTATGGTGCTTTGAAAAGCACAATTGATATAGAGTTGGAGAAGGTGGACTCAAACTGGGTCTCTATTATTTTCTACCTGTATGACCCAGGACAAGCAATTCTCTGGATCTCAGTTTCCTCATTTATATACAGAAGGGTTATGGAGTAGCTGGTCTTTAAAATCCCTTCTAGCTTTAAATCCTATTGTCCTTCCTCTCCCCCTCCCCCACCCCCAAACATGCAAATATCTGAATGATTGGTTGAATTTCCACTTATTCTCTGGTGATAGGGCTTTGTGAAGACCTCACAGAGATGAGGCATGGTACACTAGGAGGAGAAGGAGAACAGTAATTGAGTGGGGGAAGGGTGTACATTTTGGTGACAGATTTAGAGGAGGGGACTTCTCTGATGGGGGTGATGGGGGGAAGTAACTGTTAGGCTTTCATAATAGCTAGCAAAGCCTCCTATAATTCCCAAGCTGTCTGTTATCTAGGAAATGCAAATCAGGAGGGGAGTGACATCATGTAGGATTATAGCCACAGGGAGTAATTATTTAGACATTAAAGGCTATTGAAGGGAGTGGCTGACAATATTAATGATGTCCAGATGGACAGAGTATGATGCTAAAATTATTTCCTAGTACAAAGAACACTGGAATTCCACATGCCACCCCTCAACAGACATATTAACACTCCAAGTTTACTCTTCCATTGGACAGTTTGTATTTCTTGGAAGGTTTCTTTTTCCAGACAAGGATAGTGACATCAAGAGATTGCCTCTGTACAAATGAATTCCAGCAAACATTTAAGGAACTATTAATCCCAATACTATATAAACTATTTGAAAAGATAAATAAAAGAGTCCTACCAAATTCCTTTTATGATACAAATTTGATTTTGTACCTCAAGCAAGGGGAGGCAAAAACAGAGAAAGAAAATCATAAACCAATTTCCCTAATGAATATTAAAGCAAAAATTTTAAATAAAATACAAGCAAAGAGATTACAGCAATATATCACAAAGATTATACATTATGACCAGGTGAGATTTATACCAGGAATGCAGGGCTGACTCAATATTAGGAAAACTATAAGTATAATTGATCATGTTAATGACAAGACCAACAAAAATCATATGATTATCTCAACAGATGCAGGAAAAGCTCTCAGCAAAATACAACACTATTTCTATTAAAAACACCATAAAGCATAGGAATGAGGAGTCTCTCATAAGATGATAAGTAGTATCTATCTAAAAGCAAGAACAAGCATTATCTGTAATGAGTATAAGCTAGAAGTCTTCCCAATAAGATCAGAGGTGAAGCAATGATATCTATTGTCACTACTATTATTCAATATTGTTTTAAAAATGCTAGCTATCGCAATAAGACAAAAACAATAAATTGAAGGAATAAAAACAGGCAACAAAGAAACACTATTACTCTTTGCAGATGCTATGATGGTAGACTTAGAAAACCCTAGAGGATCAACTAAAAAACTAGTTCAAATAATTAACAACTTTAAAAAAGTTGTAGGATATAAAATAAACTCATATAAGTCATCAGTATTTCAATATATTGCCAACAAAACCTAGCAGGAAGAGTAGAAAGAGAAATACCATTTAAAGTAAATGTAGACATTATAAAATATTTGATTGTCTGCCTGTCAAGACAAAACCAGGGACTATATAAACACAATTACAAAACATTTTTTCACACAAATAAAGACATCTAAATAATTGGAAAATATCGATTGCTCATGGGTAGGCTGAGCCAATATAATAAAAAATGACAATTCTACCTAAATTAATTTGTTTATTCAGTGCCATACCAATCAAACTACCAAAGAGTTATTTTATTGAGCTAGAAAAAATAACAAAATTCATCTGGAAAAATGAAAGGTCAATAATATGAAGAGGATCAATTTTAAAAATGTGAGGGAAGATGGCTTAGTCATACCAGATCTGAAACTATATTACAAAGTAATCATCAAAACAATCTAGTACTAGCTAAGAAATAGAATGGTAGATCAGTAGAATGGATTAGGTACACAACACACAGAAGTAAATGACCATAGTAATCTAGTGATAAAAACAAAGATACAAACTTTTGGGGCAAAAACTGGCCATTTGATTAAAATTTCTGGGAAAACTGGAAAACAGTTTGGCAGAAATTAGGCATAGACCAGTACCTCATACCCTATACAAAGATAAGGTTAAAATGAGTACATGATTTTCACATAAAGAGTGATATTATCAGCAAATTTTTGATAAGGGAATAGTTTATGATTAAACAACAGATAGAAAGAATCATGGGAAGTAAAATGGATAATTGTGATTACATGAATTTAAGATATTTTTGTATAAACAAATTTAATGCAGCCAAAATTAAAGGAAGAAAAAAACCCCCGGGGGGAAAAATTACAGCAAGTTTCTCTGGTAAAAGACTCATTTCTCAAATATATAGGGAACTGGGCCCGAATATATATATATATATATATATATATATATATATATATATATATATGTATATAGATAGATAGATAGATAGATAGATAGATCATTCCGCAACTGATGAATGGTCAAAGATATGAATAGGCAGTTTTCAGAAGGAAAAAAAAACAACAACTTAGGTATCATTGATCACGTGAAAAAATGCTCAAAATCACTGTTGGAGAAATGCAAATTAAAACAACTCTGAGGTGTCACCTCACACCTATCAGATTGGCTAACCTGACAGAAAGGAAAACAATAAATGATGGAAGGGATGGGAGAAAATAGAGACACTAATACACTGTTGGTGAAGTTGTAAACTGGTCCAACCATTCTGGAAAACAATTTGGAACTATGCCCGAAGGGCTATAAAATTGTACATACCTTTTGATCCAATAATACCGCTACTAGGTCTATATCCCAAAGTGATCAAAGAAAAAGGACCTATTTGTACAAAAAATATTTATAGCATTTCTTTTGTGGTGGCAAAGAATTGGAAACTGGGGGCATCAATTGGGGAATGGCTGAACGAGTTGTGGTATGTGATTGTGATAGAATACTATTGTGCTATAAAAAATGATGAGCAGGATGGTTTCAGAAAGTCCTGGGAGACTTATGTGAACTGATGCAAAGGGAAGTGAACAAAACCAGCAGAACATTGTACACAATAACAGCAATATTATAATGATGACCAGCTGTGAAAGACTTAGCAACTCTGATAAAGACAATGATTCAAAACAATTCCAAAGGATCCATGATGAAAAATGTTATCCACTTCCAGAGAGAGAACTGATGAACTCTGAGTACAGATTGAAGCATACTTTTTTTCCACTTTCATTATGTTTCTTTTTTTTTTGTAACATGGCTAATATGGAGATATGTTTTGTATGTTTTCACATGTATAATTGATAACATATTGCTTACATTCTCCATTGGTGGGGGAGGGGTGGGAAGGAGGGAGAAAATTTGGAACTAAAACATTTTTAGAAATCAATGATTCAGGTGAATAAGAATGAATGAATAAAGGGAAGGAAGGAAGGAAGGAAGGAAGGAAGGAAGGAAGGAAGGAAGGAAGGAAGAAAAAATATTGCCTCTGGAACCAATGGAGATTGATTGGAGATGCAGAATGATGTCAAGTTCCAAAGCAACACCATGGCTGGCCATCACAATCAACACTATCTTCCCTCTGAATTTCTCAGAGAAAAGGTATGATAATAACAATAGCTAGCATTTATATAACATAATGAAGTTTGTGAAGTATTGCAAATATTGTCTTATCTGATCTTCATAACAATCCCAGGGAGGTAGATGATGTTATCATCTACGTTTTACAATGAGGAAACTGATGAAGAGACATGAAGTGATTTGTCTATGGTGAGCTAGTAAGCACCTAAGGTAGGATTTGAACTTGGGTCTTCCTGACACTAGGCTTGGAGCTCTATCCACTGTACTCCTTGGGGCAGCTTTTGGAGAAAGTAGGTTGAGTTAGATCTTGAAGAGACCACACTAAATCTCAAAGGGAATTGTGACCTGTATAAGCTACTGGAGGGGAGAGGATCCCAGACCTGTGTTTTAGATCCAGTCTCACCATCAACTTGTGTTTGACCTTGCACTAATTGGTTCTCTTCTCTGGTCCTGTTTCTCCATCTGTAAAAAGGTAGTGTTTAAACTAAATGCTCTGTAGATTGAAAATGGTTGAAAATGACATAATTTAAATTGAGATCAGTGGAGTAAAGACTCTCATCAGTGTGATATATTCATCTCTGTCTCTGTCTCTCTGTCTCTCTCTCTCCTTCTGTCTCTCCCTCTGTCTTTCTCATAATGTCTAAGTAAAGCAACAACTTCATGGAACTCTAGGAAGAAGACCTTTGGCCCACCCACTGAAAATCAACTAGAACCAGTCAATAAGAAGTGTCTATAGGACAGTTCTTACTCCCTGCCACACACAAAACCATCAAAATGCAGGAGAGTTAGAAGCTTCAGTCACAGCTTTGTATTTCACTCTAATCAATAGCAAGTCAGTAACTTGCTCATCTACACAAGGCAAATGTTCTCCGGTTAACTCAAATTAACAAATGCCCATCTTCATCTAAAAACCAGCATCATCCCATCCACACAAAGACAATCAATGGGAACAAATAAGAGATAGAAGAAAACATCCAGAAAACCAAAACTAAGGAGATGCTGAAGAGGCAGAAGTGGATATAGCGTAAAGAGTCCTTAAAGGAGTTAGAGGCCCTGGATTAAAATTCCTGGGTCTGATGGGCAGCTAAGTGGCACAGTAGATAGAGCTCTGGTCTTGGCGTCAAGAGGACCTGCGTTCAAATCTGGCCTCAAACACATGACACTTACTAGCTGTGTGACCCCGAATAAGTCACTTAACCCTGACTGCCTTACTAAAAAAAAAAAAAAAAAACCAAAAAAAAAATTCCTGGGTCTGCTACTTATTTGAATTCCCTCTGGTTTTGAACGTCCTTCTATCTAATACAAGCAAACTGGACAAGGTGATGATGCCTTCTAGACCTAAATGAGTAGAAAGATAAAACTCAGAAGACCAGAGATGGTGCATTTTGACCTTCTTTGGAAGAGATGATGCCCCATGGAACAACACAAAGTATTCACAGATGCTAGCTGGTACTGAAAATCATATTACCAGCTACAAAAGGGAAAGACACTAAGAGATGGTTGTCTATTCTTTGCTAAAGGTGATGCAGATGACTCATAGAGATGAATAACTCAGAGGAAGGTATATGGTCTTCCTAGAGTGTGTATTTTAGATATGCTGAAGACCTTGTCAAGATCTATCAAACCTACTGACCACTGTCGTAATGTGCTGATTTATGGAAGAATATATGGTACAGCTAAGATAAACCTAGAGCGAATGCATATATTCCTTCATATACATTATGTATATGTGTATACAGTGATATGTTGTGTGGGGGGGGTTGAAGGCTTGAGTGGGAAACCGAAAACTTGGGAGCACAGGTGTTATTTTTTATCTCTTCTTTCAGTTAGAAGAGAAAAGATAAGATGGATGACAAGCAACTTGCTAAATAAATGAGAGAGAACAAGATTTGTATATTTATATCATGGCTTGTGATATTAGGAAGAGGGGCTTCTGGCAAGGGATAGATTACATCTCAGGAGGCCCAGGAAGGACATATTTGGCAGGAGACTGCTCAGGAAGGCTTTAAACTGAAATTTGAGAGGGAAAGGAAAAATATCAAAAAAATGAAAATGGTAAGTATGGCACACAAAGAATACGAGGCATCCAGAAATTCTCAGGAGAAAAAAATGGCACAAAAAAGGGTCAGAAACAATATTTAGTGGCTCAGATGTTTATATACTAATGCACAAACAATCTGTAATGGATAAAGTGAACTGGCAATGTTAACATAGGCGAATAAACATGATTTAATAGCCATGACCAAGACTTTGTGGTGGTATGTAATTGATGACAAATATAACAATAGAAGGCTTTATGTTGTTCAAGACGACTAGAAGGGTAGTGATATGACCATACCTCAGTTTCAGGACTATTAATTTGGCACCTCTGTAGAGAATGGATGAAGACAATAAAGCCTGGAAGTAAGAAGACCAGTTAGGTCAGGAGTTAGGGTGGAGAGAAAGACTGTGAGCCTGGTACTGAAAGACTGGGCTAGGCACCGAACTTGCTGAGGTCAGAAGAATGACAGGGTGAGTGTGGATTGATAACAGTGACTAGGATATGCATTGATTGATAAACTTGGATAATGAAGACATCAAAGAAGAGGTTGCTGTGTGGGTACGGTTCTTGTTTAGTAGTTTTCAGTCATGCACGACTCTTTGTGACCCATTTTGAGGTTTTCTTGACAAAGAGACTAGAGTGGTTTGCCATTTTTTCCCCCAGATCTTTTTACAGGTGAGGAAACTGAGGCAAACAGGGTTAAGTGAGTTGCCCAGGGTCACAGCAAGTGTCTGAGGCCAGATTTGAATTCAGTTCTACCTGACTCTAGACCTGGTACTCTACCCACTGTGCCACCTAGCTGCCCCTGAGTACTGTTCACTACCTTCCAATAATTCTTCATAGAACAAATTCCTCATTTTAAGATCCAACAACAGCCAATCTATTGTGGAAGGCAATGTAATCCTGGGGAAAGAGCCTGGATTCCGAGGACCTGGGTTCAAATCCTACCTTTTTATTACTTGTTACATGTGTGACCTTCTCTGGTCCTCAGTTTCTTTTCCTTTTCTTTCTTTTTTTTTTTTTTTGGCTGGGCAATGGGGTTAAGTGACTTGCCCAGGGTCACACAGCTAGTAAGTGTTATGTGTCTGAGGCCAGAGTTGAACTCAGGTCCTCCTGAATCCAAGGCTGTTGCTCTATCCACTGTGCCACCTAGCTGCCCCTTGGCCCTCAGTTTCTTCATCTGTATAAGGGGGATGGAAGAAGGTCAAACTCGGTACAAGATGGCCTCTGCTGACCTTTCTAGCTCTCTACCTGAGACCCACTCATTGCCTGGAGTATTTCTGGTCCATTTAATATGTTGAGGATACTAGAGCAGTGTCAAAGTTGTTCATTTTTCATATGCAATTGGCCTTTCCCCTTTTCTGGTCATACATGTACTTGATAGACATCTTTATGTAACTTTTTATGCAGAAGTTATCATTGACTGTGTGGCAATCATGTGATTATGTGACCTCTTTTGAATACTACGTGTCTAAATTTCCTTTTCAATCACCTGCAGTTTTGCTTCTTTGCCCCTCAATCCTGCTGAACATCTTCTGCTGTCTGAGAGTTTTCAGAGATCATTGACTGCAGCCCAACAATGGCATTTGTCGTCTCTCTCAATATTACATAATTTAGTTCAGCTGGGCCTAGCGTAGAGCCCTCACTGAGGGTGGTGAGGTACTGCCTGACTAGTTTGATTTAGTTCAATTTAGTATCATTCAATAATAATTTGTTAAGCACCTACTAAGTTCAGGGCACTGTCCTAGACCTAGAGATACAGAAACAAAAAAAACCTGTCCCTTCCCTCAAGGACCATAATATAGGGAAGGGTCATATATGAATTTCTCTATTGGCTTTTAAAGCCCTTTGTAACCTATGCACCACCCCCAACACACACCTTTCCAGTATCCTTACATCTTAAACCATTCTCCTGCCCCTACTTCTCTGGCCCCTGCAATGTACTCTGTGATCATGGTGTCCTTGCTATTCTTTACTCAAGACTATACACCTACTAACTTGAAGCACACACACTGGCTTTTCCCCATGCCTGGAATGTTCCCACACCTCAGCCCTACTTTCTGGCTTCCCCATTTTCTTTCAGTTTCCAGCTAAAATCCCACTTTCTTTAAGAAGTTTTTTTTTCCTGATCCTCCTTAATTACGCTGTCTCCCCCTGAGATTATTACCAATTTATCTTGTCTATATCTTCTTTGAATTTAATTGTTTGTATGTTGTCTCCCCCATTAGACTATGAGCTACCTGAGAGGAGGGACCGTCTTTTACCTTTCTTTGTACCTCTAGAACTAAGCACGGTCCTTGGACCACGGCATGTGCTTCATAAGAGCTTGTTGACTTGTTGATGATGGATTTAAATAGGCACTAGCATATTGCCAGTGGGGACTTTCATGCAAGTGTCCAAAAGGACAGGATTTCACAGAATTTCAGAGTTGGAAGGGACCTCAATGGCCATCTAATATGGTTATTATTTAGATTTTGCAGTTATCCCTTTCATGTTGCAGGGGTTAGAGGTACAGTGCCCTCATGATCCGGGAAATCCATGCAAAAATTTTTGGCCTTCCCTTCACACCAGAGAAGTCTAGATTTTTTTCTTTTTCTTTTATGGGGTGTTTACAGTATTAAAAGATAAAATATGTTGATGTTATATAATACCATACCTACATTTTATGCATTTATGAGCTTCTAAATTTTTTCTGTGTCATCTGCTGGCCTTCACATGTCATCTGTAACAAAACTCCCCCAAAATTCCCATTTAATTTCTTATGCCAACCTATGATATGTTGAAACTGTGATGGGGAAAATCATGATGTGGAAGAGATAGCTGTAAAGCTAAACTTGAAAATGAATTTCCCCTTCAAAGTACTTTAAAAGTTTCCCAGGTTTTTCCTAAAGATTTATAATTAGGGATAGCCTAGTACTTCCCAAAGCAGTCCATTCCAGTTTGAGATAGCTTCAATTGTTAGGAAGTTTTTATATCATCAAGGACATGGATGACCAGAAAAAGATTTAGGTTGGTTATGGGGAGGGATTAGGAATAGATAGCCCAAGCTGCCCTGGTGCTCAGGAAATATTTAAAAACAAAACTGAAAAAAAAATCTCCAGCTTTTTTGGCTGATTCTCTGTGGAGAATTCACAGAAGCACATGGATAACAATCATGCAAGATTATAAAGCATGGATATAGAAAGGATAACTCAGACATAATCAAAAGAGGGAGGGCGCTAGCATTAAAAGAGATGGGGAAAAGCTTCTCATAAAAAGCTAGCTTTTAGCTTTTCCATCTCTGTCTCTTTGTTCATACTATTCTGTATGCCTGCCATGCCTTCTCCATCATCTTTGCCCTAACCCCACTTCTGTCTGTTGAAATTTTTATACATCTTTCAAGGCTTAATTCAGATTCCACCTTCTTGGTGAAAACTAAAAGGGAGGGAAAGAACAGAGAATAACTTGAAGAAAGGTGAAAAGGGACAAAGAGAACTGAAGCCATAGCAAAAGAAACTTCTGTCAAAACAGGGATTAAGATAAAACATGGGTCTTGGAAACCCTTGATTTTTGACACAATCCATGCTTATGTTCTAGAACAACCAGTAGGGGGAGGCCTATACCCCTTTCTATGCCATCTTTCTGAGTTCTCTCATCTATCCTTGTCACTTGGTTTTATGTATAATACACAGCTGGATTTCTTGTGTAGATCTAATTGTAACCAGTGAAGGGTTAAGAGGTAAAGAATAGGTAGCAATTCATGTGAAAAGAGGCATGGATTTTAGTAGAATACAAGCTGAATTTGAGTTAACAATGACTTGGCAACCCCAAAATGTAATGTAATATTGGGCTGCATTAATAGAAGTACAATGTCTTTAATAAAGGAGATTATACTCTCTTTATAGAAGTAGTATCACACAGTGAATAGAAAACTGACCTTGGAATCAGGAAGATTTGAATCCAAGTTCCTTCTTTTGAAAAATGCTGGTCATGGGCCTGGGCAATCTACCCAGTCTCCACAATCTCCCTGCCAAATATGGCAGAGACTATGCCAAGGACTTTGGTAGCAAGAACTTTTTTTGACATGTCTTCAGTAGCTGTGGTTGCTGAGGAGGAGGAAGTTATAACATTTGCAATAGAAAATTCTAGGTTATATCTCTTCAATGATTGCTTCACTGGCAGGGGGAGCCAGGCTGTGCCAGAAGCAGGACCTCTGGTCCGGAAGGTGCTGCTACGCCCAGGGCTCTTGGGTTTATTTACCTGTTGACAGCAACTGGGATGGTAGTGGTGGTGGTGGTGGTGGTGGTGGTGGTGAAGATTATGGTGGGACCCTTGTCTCCAACAGTTGCTTCCTCTGATGATAACTACAAGGACTGAGCAGGAAGTAGGTCCAATGGTTTTGGAGTAGGGGACACAACTATTCCCAGGGTTGGGGGGGATCAAGGTCTTAGACTTTCCACTAGAGTCTGAGGTGAAGCGATTGTCATATGTGATTGCACATGAGGGACTAATGACCTCATTGTCCTCATCTGTGAAGTGAGGGGGTTGGGCTAGATCATCTCTGACATCCCTTCCAGCTTTAAAATCCTATGGGCAAAGTGGACAGCTCCAGTGGCCATCAGACATCCTTGGGTCTAGTACTCATTTGATCCTACCTGAGTGGTATGTAGTACAAAGATTATTATCTCCATGTTGCAGATGAGGAAATTGAGGTTCAGAGATCTACTCAGGGTCACACAGTTGGTGTGATTTTGAGATAGGTTTTGAACTGAGGCCTTCATTACTCCAAGTCCCATGCTCTTTCCATTATACTATATACTATCTTTACATGCAAGGCAGTGCAGGACCCAAATTATTTGGCCAGGAATTAGGTGAATTTATATCCTAAAATTTTAAACTCACAAAACTAAATAAATGTAAATGAAATTTAAATAATTAAACTTTCCAATGACATCTTAGTAAATTTGTAGCATTTATAGAGGCAGGTAGGTGGTGTAATAGATAAAGTGCTAGGTCTGAAGTCAGGAAGACCTTAGGTCAAATTGGCTTTCAGACAGCTTACTAGCTGTATAACCTTGGGCAAGTCCTTTAATCCCTGTTAGCCTCACTTTCCTCAACTCTAACATGGGGATAATAATAATAACATATACTTCCTGAAGCTATCAAAGTTTAAAACTGATCTAAGACTTTTGAGATTCCTTGCATATACAAAGTAAGCATAAAGCAGTCTTGTGTGTATAGAGGTGGGAGCTAATAATTGGAAGAATCAGCAAAGTCCTCATATAAGTGAGTTAGAGATTCCAAGAGGAGGAGATGATAAAGGTCCGACTCTTTTCCAGTCTCTCTCCTCCAGTGCTCCCAAATGGATACGCCAAAAATACAACAACAACAAGCATTTAAATAGTGCTTTAAGGTTTGGAAAGTGGATTCCCAGTGTTAACTCATTTTTTAAATATAAAATATCATACTAATACTTCAAGCCCTCCATAACCTGAATCACCTCTGCTTTTCCAGTTTTATCTCATATGACTATCCTTCATACATTCTATCTCAATCAAACTAGCCCATGAGGTAGTCTCCATTTAAGCCTTTCCATTTCTGCCTCATGACTTGGCACAGGTGCCACACACATACCCTCTCCTCATTTTTACCTTTTAGAATCCCCATTTTTCCTTCAGAGCCTGGCTCATGTGCTTCTTTCCTGATTTTTCCAGTTGTTACTGCTGTCCTACTCTCAAAATTACTTTGTATATATTTTTAATTACTTATTTATGCATATTCCTCAAACTCCAACCTCCAGGACCCCATACATTCACTGATGGAGTTCTGACAACAATCACCTACCACTCTCTGCAGTCATTTATGACAGGGCACTCTATTGCAGTGTCTCTCCCTCTCTTTCTTCTTCTCCTGCAACCCTGAACCTGGGGCTGATGGAATCATAGATTCAGAACTGGAGTGGGACCTTAGACATCATCTAACCCAACTCCTTCATCTTATAGATAAGGATACAGAAGCCCAGAGAGGTCAAGTGATGGTCAAAGATTAGACAGAGAACAAGTGGCAGAGAAAGAATTTGAACTTAGGTCCTCTGACTCCAAAGTTAGAGCTTTCTTGTGATCTACAGCTTAGGGATCTGTACATTTGCATATATTTTCTGGTCTTCCTCAGTGTCTCACTGATTTTCCCCTCTCTCAGACTGCTAAGAGTGAGTGAGGGGGCAGTAGGAGCACCTGCTAAAGCTGTTTTCCAGTACTGCATTTAAAGGTACTTAGAGGCAGCTAGGGGGTACAATGAATAGAGCACTGGGCTTAGAGCCAGAAAGACCTGAATTCAAATCCAGCCTCAGACACTATATGACCTTGGGTGAGCCACTTAACTTTTGTCTGCTTCAGTTTCCTCAATGATAGAATGGGAATAATAACAGTACCTATCCACCCCACCCCTGGAGTTGTCGTGAAGATAAAATGAGCTAATATTTGTAAGATGCCTGGCACAGAGTAGGTGCTTACTAAATATTTGTTCCCATTCCTTCCTGCCATGTGGAAGAATGACAAGACTTATTTTGCTTGACTTCAGAGGGCTGGACTAAAAACAAAGGCTGGATATTGCAGGAAGGAGGATTTAAGCTTCCTGTAAGGAAAACTTGACTGTGATAGGAGCTGTCCAAATTGGAATCGGCTATTTTAGGAAGAAATAAGTTGCCTCTCTCTAGAGGTCTTCAAGTGAAGAATGGGTGACCACCTCTCTGATATGTTGTCAGATGAATTCTTATTCAAGTATGGATTAAACTAGATGGTATCTGAAGTCCCTTCTCTGCTCGTAGTCTTGCGTGTTGTAAGTGCTTAATCAGTGTTTGTCATTGTTCCGATTCTGTGATTCTGTGAGAGCTATGGAGTCCCTCGGGCCTCCTGCCATCCTGAGAAGGACATAGGTAGAAAATTTGTTGATGGAAGTAACATAGTAATTGCTTAATTTTTTTACTTTCTAAGGTAACAAAGAGTAAAACCTACAAGCCCTTTTTCTCAAGTATAAATCTACTAATTTTAAATGTAAATGTTCCACAAAAAAAGATGATCCTGGTTGGCCACTCAAATGTTTGAGGATCAGCTGGTGGAGTCAGACCTCAGGGATTTCTTCTTAATTCTGTCATGGGGTGAAGAGTATGGGGAGTTAGACAGAAGCTGTATGATTGACTACAGAAAGACCTCCATTTGGTTTTAATTAAGCTAGAGTCTGGTTAGTCCATCCCCTCTCCTTTGTGAAACAACACATGGTGCCAGAAATGGAGTTTATAAAACAACACAAGGAGAAAGGGTTTCAGTGTTGGGGAAGAAAATGTATGTAGTTGCAATAATAGGAGAGAACATTCAGCTAGATATTGAGGGATTTGTATTTTGGTTCTGGGTTCCCTTGTTCCATGACTTTGGTTAAGTCAGTCCCTTTCTCTGGGTCTAATCTATAAAACAAAGGAGCTATACTAGGTGAGCTCTAAGGTTCTGTCCAACACTTGTGACCTATTATTCTATGAAACGTGCTTGAAAAGTATTTTTGAAGGATAGAACTAAATGGTTCAACACTAAAAAATTGGTCAAGTTGGGCTAAAAAACCATAACACAGTTTTTGAGAGATTTGGCTAGAAGAATAGTTTCAAACTTTTTGGTCTCAGGATCCCTTTATATTCTTAAAAATTACTGAAGACCCTCCAAGTAGATTTTATTTATATGGGTTATATCTATTAACATTTGCTATATTATAAATTAAAATTTCTTAGTATTATTATAAAAATACTTGTTATCTCTTGGAACCCCTGAAAGGATTTTGGGGACCCTTAGGGGTTGTTGGGCCACACTTTGAGAAGTTTAGGTATAGAATGATGGGATCTTGGGAATTAGGGTAAATGGATAAAATACAGATGATTATAAATATTATATTAGGAAGAATGCATTGAGAAATACTAATAACAGATTGTTAATTAGTAATTGAAATTTATATAGTGATTCAAAAATTTCAACATGTATTATCTGTATTACCCCATTTGAGAAACCCAATGGGCCTTTCAGGAAGGTATCACAGCCATTGATTAATCAATCAGTAATCATTTGTTAAGTTTATATGTGTTAGGCACCATTCTAGGTTCTGGAAATATAAAGACAAAAATAAAGCAGTTCTTGCCCTCAAGAAGCTAACATTCTAATAAGATAAACAATATGTACACATGAATATCAATATATATATATATATATATATATATATATATATATATATATAATCAAAGACAGTCTTGTGAGGGAGAAGACCAGTAGTTAGAAGGATTAAGAAAAGTTGTATATAGAAGATGATGTCTGAAGAATTTGGGAAAAAATCAGGGATTCCAAGAAGTGAAGAGGAAGAGGAAGAACAAGAACACTCCAGTAATAGGGAATATCTGTGCAAAAACCCAGAAACAGGAGGTAGGGCAGCAGGTGAGAATGAACAGGAAGCATGTCAGTATGGATAAACTCTCAAGAATATGGAGAGGAGTCATGTGCAAGAAGAAGGGCGAGGTGCCAAAGGGCCAGCTTGTAAAGAGTTTCAAATGTCAGTAGAAAAATTGATATTGAATTCTAGAGGCAATAGGAACTCTTTAAAATTTATTGGAGGGAGAGCAAGAGGAAAAGGGAGGGTGAGCAGGAGAAGGAAAAGAAGGGGAGGGAGAGGAAGTAACTTGATCAGACTTGAATTTTGGGAAAATCTCTTTGACAGATGTTTGGAGGATGGATTGGAGTTGGGAAAGACTTGAATTATGGAAACCAATTATGAAGGTATCACAATAGTCCAGGAAAGATATTATGAGGCCTGAACTAGGGTTGTAGCTGTGTGAAGAATCATAGATGGAATGTATAACAGAGATGTTGTGGATAGAAGAATGAAAAGTATTTGACAACCAATTGGATATGTTGGGTGAGTGAGAGTGAAAAGTAGAGAATGATACCATGGTTTTGATACTGGGTGAATAGAAGGGTGTCTTTCCCTTGACAATAATAGGGAAATTCAAAAAGTGGGTTTGGAGGGAAAGATTGAACTCCGTTTTTGGACATTTTGAGTTTGATACATCTATGAGATATTCTCTTATGTGATGTAGGATTCGAGTTGGAAAAAGAGACTAGGGATAGCTTTATAAAAATGAAAGTCATATAAAGTTGATCCCTGAATTCATGGTAGCTGATGAGGTCCCTATGTGAGAGAGTACAGACATAAAAGAGGAGAGGGCCAAGGATAGAGGGTTGGAGTATACCTATAGTTAGCTTGTGTTGTATGGATTATGAAACAGAAGGAGACAGATAGGAGGAAAACCAAGAGAGAGAAGTATCATGGAAACCTTGAGAGGAGAGAGTATATAGGAAGAAAGAATGGTCACATGTAGCAGATGAAAAAGCTTCCTTGTGGAGCAGCTAGGTGGCGCAGTGGATAGAGCACTGGCCCTGAAGCCAGGAGTACCTGAGTTCAAATCTGGCCTCAGACCAAACACTTGACCCTTACTAGCTGTGTGACCCTGGCCAAGTCACTTAACCCCAATTGCCTAAAAACAAAACAAAGAAACAAACAAAAAAACTTACTTGCCCAAGGACACACAGCTACTACATGGCAGAGTCAGGATTTTACCTTAGAGTTTTTGATACCAAATCCAATGCCATTTCCACTATTCAATGCTTTGAGATTTATTTATTTATGATTAGACTGATCCTCGGGGAGTGACCTGATAGGAGTGAGGGGAATCAGACTGTAAGGTTTTAGTAGCTAGAGAATGTACTGTTACCCAATTGCATTTCTAGGATCCCTACAGGCAATGGTTTTGAAAATCCTGGCCCCTCAAATAAATACTTAGTAAGGGATACCACTTGACTTCTGTTCACTGCAAAATACATTTCCACTAGCAGGAGCTGCCTCCAACAGGCAAAAGCTGTATAGGTGTTATTGACATCTAAGTCTTTAAATGTACAAACCTTTTCTTTCATTTATATATATTCCAAAAATCTCCTTCTTTTCTCTATCAAACAAGACATGTGAAGAATTACCTGAAGACTGTCATGTGACAAGGGACACCTGGGATGAGAGGCAGCCTAGTATACTGAATAGAGTGCAGGGCTTGAATATCAGGCCCAATAATATCATATATAATAAAGAGTGCAATTTATTATTATGCAATATCATGCTAAGCCATAAGTAAGTTACTGAATATCTCTGAAACTCAGTTTCCTCATTGTCAAATAGAGGAAACAGTACTTAAAATATCTACCTAATAGGGTTGTTATGAAGAAAGGATGCTACCTAAATTTGAGTTAATTATTTATTTATTCAGTCATTCATTCATTTTATTTTATTTTCAATTCGGGGAACAAAACATGCATTTCCATAGCACAGTACAATAAAAAAGATGTTTGCACATGAAACTGCAAATCTACCATGTATAACGGACTATTCTCCACCCCACCACCCCCACCACCCATTCTGACATGTCTACCATTAGACACAGCAAAAAGTTAACTCTGAGAGAGAAATCTGTTCACACCTTCCTTATTATGTTGGGAAAGTGACCTGTTAGACTTGGAAGGAGAAAAGGAGGAAGCTGTGGCCTCCACTCTTTTAATGACATATAAATCCTTTAATGGCAGATAGGTGACTGTCAATATTCCCTGCCTTCCTCCCTGAAATCATCACAAATCTGGAGCTGGGAGGGGCCTTTGAGGCCCTCTGATCTAGTCCCCTCATTTTACAGATGAGAAAATGGAAGCCAGGAAACTTCAATTGTATTGCTCAAGGGCACACACATACTGAGTTATAGTTGCAGGATTTGAACTCGGGGGTGACTCATAGGATTGCACTCCTATGGTGGAGGATGTGGAGGGCTGAGCTGGCAGGCTGAAAGAACCTGCCTCTAACAATTATTAGCTGTGTGGCCATGAACAAGTGACTTAAAATTTTTGACTCTTGCTTTTCCCATCTGTAAAACAAGGATGATGAAACTCATCCTAATGATCTCACTTGGCTCTTATAAGGATCAAAGGAACAAATAAATGTGTGTAAAATCCTTCACAAAGTATGAAGTTCTCTCTCTCCTCTCTCTCTCTCTCTCTCTCTCTCTCTCATTCATAGACTCCTATCATCTCAGCTACAACCAAAGCAACTTACTGGGACAATTGCCATGACTCCTAATATTGTAGGTTTCTTCTCTTCAGCACTCTCCCCTACAAAATCCCTCCTTGTTACTTCCAGAAGAATCTTTTTTTGGATATAGAAAAGGTCATGTCACTGAAAGGGTCATGTTGCTCAAAGACATTCAGGAGCTCCTTAGTGCCTCCTGAGTGAAGTTTAAACTCCTTTATCTCAAAAGCCTGCATAATTTGGCACAATCTGGAAGGTCTTCTCTCATATTGCTCTCCTCCATGTATTCCATACTGAATTGCTCCCTGCTGACTAAATACCTCATTGGTATATTTGCTCACTCTATGCCCTGTGCTTCCAATATCCCATCTACCTTTTCACCTGTTGAATTATATTACCCATCTCCTAAGGTAGAACTCCAATGCCATCTTCTCCAGGAAGCCTTTCCTCCTCCCCCCGCTCAACTATAACATTCTCCCTCAAACTTCATATGCCACTTTACGTTACATCTCATCAGTGAACTTAGGATATATGACAATGCCTTATAGTTTAATAGTCATCCCTCTAATAAATATGTAATTTCTGTGAAAGAAAGAAATGTATCATTTCAATTTTATCTCTACAAGTACTTGAATCTTTACTTTGCAACCCATAAGCACTGTGTAAATATTTGTTGAGTGGATGAATTAATGTATACACACATATATGTGCACACACATATGTGTATATACATATATAAGCACATGTATAAATATAGATATATCCACATTTACTCACATCCACATATCTCCACATATGTCCATATCTATATATATAAATGCATGTATACACACACATATATGTGTGTGTATATATATATATATATATATATATATTTACATATTATGAACCCCAATGTGTGACCCAAACTCAAATTTGCACAAAAAGGTTGACTCTAGTATTTTTTTCCTCTTCACCTTGGAACCATGGTGGAAAGGTTTCTAGAGACTCAGGCAAGGCCACCGAAACCCTGTGTAAAGTGAGGAAATCTTGGATTTTTTGCCCAGTTACAGAGTCCCAAATAACTGCATTATTGGGATGAAATTTCCTCATCACTTTAGAAAGCTATCAAGAATTCCCAAAGCTCCTCAAAAAAATTCTGATTCCCATTCTACAAAGTGCTATCTTGGAACCATTATCTGCAGAACAGCAGCTGCCCATAGCAGATGTGGGATTGCACTTAGGGACGGAGGTGATGACTAAGGTAGCTAGATTCTACACAATGTAGGGTTGGGGGTGGGGAATGAGAGGGGCCCAGTTAATATCTTAATTGCAGTTTTAAGCAGATGGACAGATAGGACCCAGCCCAGAGCCCAGGTGGGGTATGCTCTGAGCTCTCTCATGTCCTTAAGTAGGCAGGCTGCTTAATTCTATTCCAATGGAAACTCTTGTGGGCTAAATCCAAGATTTTAGCCATGATCCCAGGGGAGGAGAGATTTGTGTATTAATCCACTTCAACACCTACACCAAGGTTCCCTTAGTGATGGCAAATCTACCATATATTCTTGGCCCCCAGCCACACAACATCCTCCCTGCCATGCTTCCTAATTGGTAATCTGCCACCCATGACCTTGACCAGATGGTGTACTGCCATGGGACTACTGGCCTCATCAGCTGATTCCATACTCTAGCCGAACTACATTATAGAGGGAGTATAATGCCTGGAGCATCCATGGAGATAGATGGGCCCCCAAAGATTGTGGCACGCAATTAAAGGAAAGGGACTGTATTAAGTGGCTTTATGAGAGGCCAAGGCCCCTTACAGACAGGGGCCATCAACCTTGCTATTAATCTAGTCTTGCTTTGCCCTGCTAATACAAAACACTTTATGTATGGAGAGATTTGGAGGATACCAAGAAGTAGTTGAAAGCCATCACTCTTTGTACCGAAAATTAGAACTTAACTCTCTCCCATGCTGCTTAAAAATGCCTTCCTGGCATGTTAAATTCCATCAAGGTCTCCTTTCCTTGAGAGCATCAATACTTGTAGATGGCATCTATGTCTTCCTAACTTTGGTACATGCATGTGGGTTTTTAATATATTTTGTGGTTATTGCTTTGATTAATAGTGTCCTAGGAATGTCACATTTTCTGAAATAAATAGGTCTTGTGGCCTTACTATAACTCTCAGACAACAGGCATCCATATCTCTCTAGGGCTCCTTACAGAGAATTTCAAAGGAAGTATTATTTTGGGGTCTGTACATTAGGCATCACATGGCTTCAGCCTTCACTGAGGTTCCTTCCTATGCATCATCTTTGTACACAGCTGACTCTCCTAAGGTTTTGAAGGCAATTGATAAAGCACAAGTTAAAAGGGAGCCTTACTGAGTCCAAAAGACTGGGAGGACTGGCCCAATTGATAGACTCTGTGATGGTCATCCAAAAAATAGCCTTGTTGATTTTTTTTAGTTGTTATTTTTCTAGTTGTGTCTGACTCTTCATGACCCCATTTGGGGGTTTTCTTGCTAAATTTAGAGGGCCTCATTGCCAGAAGTTGCCCAGCAGTTTTTTTTTTAATAAGACTGGGAGGACTGGCCCAATTGATAGACTCTGTGATGGTCATCCAAAAAATAGCCTTGTTGATTTTTTTTAGTTGTTATTTTTCTAGTTGTGTCTGACTCTTCATGACCCCATTTGGGGGTTTTCTTGCTAAATTTAGAGGGCCTCATTGCCAGAAGTTGCCCAGCAGTTTTTTTTTTAATCCAAATTGATAGCTATAACTAATCTTGCACCTCCAGTCTCTCTTCCTTATTTCCAGAACAATTGTTCTAGTTTGGGCCTCTATCTCCACTTACCTAGATATTGTAATAGCCCCCTAACTGGTCTTCCTGCCTTCAGTTTACCTGCTTTCTAGTCCACCCTCCACATGGTAACAAAAATAATCTTAACCCACAGCTTACAAATACAAGATTATACCACGCCTCCTCTGAGAAATCTTGAGTGGTTTTCCAGTGTCTGCTCCCTGGTGTCATGGTCCTCTTCGAGAATGAAGGACAAATAACAACAACAAAACTCCCCATCCGAGTATTCAAAATTTGTCACAGTTTGAGTTCTATCTAGCTGACCAGCATAACCTCATACTACTCCATGCCTCCCCAAGAAGCAGCTCCGTAGCACAGTGCATAGAGCTCTAGGGTCAGCAAGACCCGAGTTCAAATGTGGCCTCGGACACTTCCTAGTTGTGTGACCCTAAGCAATTCACTTAATCTCTCTTTGCCTCAGTTTCTTCCCCTGTAAAATGGGGAAAATGATAGCATCTATCTCCCAGGATTGTTGTGAAGATGAAATGGGATCATAACTGTAGAGCATTTAGCACAGTGCCTGGCACGTAGTAAGCACTATATAAACATTAGCTGTTATTGTTGTTGTTATTATTACTTCATTCCTCCATAAGAAGCGGATGGGTGGTATAGTGGACAGAAGGCTAGACTTACAGTCAAGATTTCAAATTTTGCCTTGGGTACTTACTGGCTGTGTGACCCTGAGCAAGTCCCTTGCTCTCTCAGCCTCAGTTTCCTCCTCTATAAAATGAAGATAATAGTACTTATCTCACAGGGTTGTGAGACTACAGTTAAATAGCATAGACAAACAGTAAATGCTAGCTATTATTCTGATGATCATTTTTAGTTCCAAGCTGATGTGAGGCAGCATGGTGGAATGGAGAATGGAGGAATTGGGTCCAAGAACACATGGACCCAAACACTACTTCTAGCTCTGTGACCCTAGAAAAGTCACTTAATTTCTCTGAGTCTCAGTTTCCCAGTGATGTGTAATGTCCCTTCCAGCTCTAAATCTGTGGTCTACTCAGAAAGCTCCCCATGGGTGGAATGGATTTACAACTCTCCATTTCTGTTTATTTAAAAATCCTACCCTTCATTCAATATCCAGTGCAGACGCCTATTCTCCATTAAGCTTTCTCTAGCTTCTTCAGGTGAAAGGGATCTCTCCTTGAGTGAAAGGACTGTTTCATTTTTGTCTTTGTATTCCTACAGATCTTGGTACATGGTAAGTGTTTAATAAATGCTTATGGATTGTTAGATTAATATGTCTTAATGATAATAGTAGCTGGCATTTATATAGCGTTTAAATGTTTGTAAGACACTTTACAAATATCTTAATTGATCCTTACAACCACCCTGGGAGGTAGGTGCTGTTATTATTCCATTTTACAGAAGATGAAAGTGAGGCAGACAGAAGCTAAGTGATTTGTTCAGGGTCACACAGTTAGTAAATATGTGATGCTAGATTTGAACTCAAGTCTTCCTGACTTTAGGCTCATGGCTCTGTCAGCTGTGCACCCTAGCTGTCCTTTTCTCCTCACACTGAAATCACCTGAGCTCAGACCTTCATTACCTCTTGCTCAGTCTATTAAAACAGCTCTAACTGGTCTCCCTCTTTGATAATTCCCCCTCTACACAATTGCTAAAGAAACCTTTCTAATACAAACGTATAATTACACCATCCCCTTGCTCAAAAACCTTCAAGGATTCCTCGTTGCTTAAGGAATACAGTACAAACTCTTGAGACTGGTAGTCAAGGCTAGATGTGGAATCTGGAATCCCAGCTACAGGGTCGGCTAAAGTTGGTAGACCCCTCGAGCTCAGGGGGTTTGAGCTGAAATGGAGTGTGCCAATCAAGATGTCTACACTGTGTTCAGCATTAAAATGGTGAATCCACTATGTTGTCGAAGGAGGGGCAAACCCTGGTCAAAAACAAAGCAAGTCAACCTGTTTTTGAACACACCAATCAGAGTAGGACCAAGCCCAAGAATTAGCCCTAATCTTCTAGTGTGAGTGAGTGAGAGAGAGAGAGAGAGAGAGAGAGAGAGAGAGAGAGAGAGAGAGAGAGAGAGAGAGAGAATGACTCAGCCTTTAAAGAAAGATTGGAGTTAAGGCAAATTCGTGATATTGTGGGTAGATGTAGATCTAGAAGTCAGGAAGACCTAAACCTCAAATTGTGCCTCAGGTACTTGATGGCCATGAGACCATGGGCAAATCACTTAACTCCTCAACCTTAGTTTGGCTCATCTGCAAAATGGGGATAATTATAGCACCTATCCCACTGGTAGTCATGAGGATCAATTAATATAACATACATAAAGCATTTTGCAAACCTTGAGGACTATATTAATGCTAGTTATTATTGTCTAAGGCCTTACGCAGCCTCTAACTTCTCTTTCCTACTAAATTTCATCTTACTCCATGTCATAAACTCTATATTCTACCCAACTGGACTCGTAGAATTTCTGTAATTTCCCTGCTTCTCAGAATTTGCCCAAGCTGTTCCCCATGCCTGGAGTGCGTTCCTTTCTTACTATACGTACTGAAATCCTTCTCTCCCTTCAAGGCCCATTCAGGTGCCACCTCCTCCACAAAGGCTTCCCTGATCCTCCTTCTGAAACTGATTGCTCTCTCCTCCAATTTTCTTTTCTTTTAAACAATTTATTTATTTATTATTAGTTTTCAACATTCACTTCCATAAGATTTTGAGTTTTAAATTTTGTCCCCTTCCCTGTACTCCCACCTCCCCAAGATGGCATGCAATCTGATATTAAGCATATTTTCACATTAGTCATGATATAAAGAAGAATTAGAACCAATGGGAGGAACCATGAGAAAGAAGAAACAAAACAAAACCGCCAAAGAAAGGAGAAAATACCATACTGACATCTGCATTCCGACTCCATAGTTCTTTCTCTGGATATGGATAACATTTTCCATTTTGAGTCTTTCAGAGTTGTCTTAGATCCTTGCATTGCTGAGAAGAGCTAAGTCTATCAAAGTCAGTCATTGAACAGTATGGCTGTTACTGTGTACAACATTCTCCTGGTTCTGCTCACTTAATTCAGCACCAATTCATATAAGTCTTTCCAGGTTTTTCTGAAGTCTGCCTGCTTATCATTTCTTATAGCACAATAGTATTCCATTACATTCGTATACCACAATTTGTTCAGCCATTCCCCAGTTGATGAGCATCCCCTCAATTTCCAATTCCTTGCCACCACAAAGCTTCTATAAATATTTTTGTACATGTGGGCCCTTTTTCCATTTGTATGATCTCTTGGGGATACAGACCTAGAAGTGGTATTGCTGGGTCAAAAGGTATGCATATTTTCATAGCCCTTCGGGCATACTTCTAAATTATTCTCCAGAATGGTTGGATTAGTTCACAACTCCACCCACAGTGCATTACTGTTCCAATTTTCCCACATCTTTCAGCATTTATCATTTTCCTGTTTTTTTATGTTAGCCAATCTGATAGGTGTGATGTGGTACTTCAGAATTGTTTTAATTTGCATTTCTCTAATTTGCATTTTTTCATATGACTATAGATAGCTTTAACTTCTTCCTCTGAAAACTGCCTGTTCATATACTTTGACCATTTATCAATTGGGAAATGACTTGTATTCTTATAAATTTGACTCAGTTCTCTACATATTTTAGAAATGAGGCCTTCATCAGAGACACTGGCTATAAAAATTGTTTCTCAACTTTCTGCTTCCCTTCTAATCTTGGCTGCATTGGCTTTTTTTGTGCAAAAACTTTTCAATTTAATGTAATCGAAGTCATCCATTTTGTATTTCATAATGCTTTCTATTTCTTCTTTCGTCATAAATCTTTCCCTTCTCCATAAATCTGATAAGTAAACTATTCCTTGCTCTCCTAGTTTGCTTATAGTATGAGTCTTTATATCTAAATCATGCACCCATTTTGACTTTATCTTGGTATAGGGTGCAAGATGTTTGTCTATGCCTAGTTTCTGCCATACAATTTTCCAGTTTTCCCAGCAGTTTTTGTTAAATAGTGAGTTATTATCCTAGAAGCTGGAGTCTTTGGATTTATCAAATAGTAGATTACTCCTCCAACGTTCTTAAAGCATTAGCTATGCTCAAAATGCCTGCTGCTTTATCTCCTACAAGAGAAGGCAAAGGAGAGGCAGCTAGGTGGTGCAGTGGATAGAGCACTGGCCCTGGATTCAGGTAGGACTTGGGTTCAAATCTGGCCTCAGACATGTAACACTCTCTAGCTGTGTGACCCTGGGCAAATCATTTAACCCCATTGCCTAGTGCCCCCCCCCAAAAAAAAAAAGAGAGAGAGAAGGCAAAGGGGCTTGAGAAATACTTTTCCATTTTTCAGGTAAGGAAAGAGATGTGAGGTTTTGTTTGTTTTGTTTTTTAAATGGAAAAAGGCTTCAAGGTAAAACGTTCTTAAGAGGCAGAGGAGAATATTGACCTGCATCAGGAGGCTGAAGGACACATGAATGAGATGAAGAAGGGAAGGGGAAAAGGACAACTGGAGGTAAATAATAGGTATATTGCAGGAGTATGCTAGTAAATATTTAACAGCTGGTGTTCCCCTCTGTCTGCCTCTCCCCTTGCAAAGGACTCAGGACATTTTTAAGTTTAATTTGTATCATTAACATTTTCTCCATCACTTTCTTTATTCTAGATGATCAATAAAATAATAAATCAAGTCCTGAGGTCTAGCATTCACCCTCTCAGAGGTATGAATAGTTACACTAAAAATTTAACAATCAGACTTCCTGAGCTGGTTTGAGATAGCTCCAGTATATCCCTGTGGTTCTTTTTCATAGAAGAGAAGGCAGCTGCTTTTGATCTAAGGAATGGTGATAGCAATCCAAGGATGCCATCAGGAAAGAAACAGTCCAGGAAATCAGAGAAGAAGCAGCTATATATTGATCATACATTAAATAGAGAAGTCTTTTGTTTTCTCAGTGCACATGGAGATTCCTCAGTGGTGAATTGGATACAGCCCTGGACCTGGGGCCAGGAAAACCTAAGGACAAATCTGGCTTTGAACACTCACCAGCTGTGTGAACCTAGCCAAGTCACTTAACCCTACCCCCTGCCTTGGTTTCCTCATCTGTAAAACTAGGATGATAATAGCACCTACCTCTCAGGGTTGTTGTGTGGGTCAAATGAGATAATATTTGTAAAGTACTTTGTAAACGTTAATGAGATATATATACATACACACACACACACACTAATATATACACATGTATATGTAGTATGTCTACATGTATGTAATGCTGCTAGTGATTATTAAATATTCAAGACATGAGAGAGTACCTTAGAAGATATCAAACCTGATGACTACTACTTGCTTCTGATTATTTCAATAGGGACAAATGATTTCAGAAAGAATCTGGAGAATATTTCTAAGGATTACAAAATCCTGGATAACAAATGGAAGATCTTGGGGACACAGGTGGTGTTTTTATAGCTGCATCTGACTGAAGGCAAAAGCTTTATGAAGAGTAAGACAGATTTGGAAAAAGAACAGGTTGCTAAGGAGATGGTGTATGAGAATAGAATTTGGGTTGATGGATCATGACTTAAAATAGCAGAATAATTAACCCTTGGCCAGGGATGGAGGGCACATCACAAGGGCTAGTAAAATATATCTGGCTAGAGTCTTGCAAATCTAATCAAAAAGGTTGTAAACTGAAAAAAAGGAAGAGAGGAGAAAACTGCCAAAATAGATACTGAAGAGTAGAATTTTCTCTCTTTCTCTCTCTCTCCTCTCTCTCTCTCTCTCTCTCTCTCTCTCTCTCTCTCTCTCTCTCTCTCTCTCTCTCACCTACAAGAGACTAAATCCCCCCCCAAAAAAAGAGACAAATAAAATCCATGGCCTCAGATGTCCATAAACAAATGTATAAGGAATGCATAAAGCACAAATTGAACTAAATATCTTTTGGCAAGGAGGTATATTTAGCCTAATGGACATCTCTAAGACTTGGTAAGAGGGAACTCTTTGATACTGGAAGAGTATACTTTATTTAAAAGGAATATACTAAATGAAAGGAAGGTGGAGTAGCATCATATATTAAGAAAATACGTTCATATGAGGAAATTCAGCAACTGGACAGAAGAAGCAAGGTAGAGCTCATTTGGGTGAAAAATGAACAGAGGTGATAACAGCAATATCACCAGGGGGGTATACTATAGCCCACCTAGACTTAAAGAAGAAATAGATGACTTTTAGTCATGAATCGTACACTTGGCATGGAAGCATCATGTCATAGTAATGTGGGATTTCAATTATTTGGATGTTTGCTGGAGTACTCTGATAAAATAAGAGCAGCTAATATTTCTTGGCTTGCCATGATAATTAAGTCCTTCACAAAGTAGAATACCAAGGACGGGGAACCTCTCAGGATGTGAGTATCATTAATGAGGAGGAAATGGTTGCTAAAGAAGAAATGACAAGAAGCTTTGGAGGAAGTGACAACTTCATCTTTGAATATGAAAAAATGGGAGAGGAAAGCTAGAAATCTCCTGGCATTCAGCCTAGATTTTGAGAGAATGGATTTCCAAGCTTCACAGAAAGGACAGGTAGGGTAACATGGCCCAACATTCTAATGGGCACTGAAAGATAGGAGGCAGAGGAGAGGCTGGGCCATCAGAGATTTCAAGCTGATCCATCAGAGATCCCCAAACTCAGGGCATCAGCATATTTGGGAGCCATGCTTCTGAGGGCTGAGTTTGGGATTCGATTCCTTCTACCATTACAGGCAGTTTCTTTTGGTTGTGCCTCATTCTCCTATCACTGGGGGATGTGGCTACAGAATTATTGCCATGTGTAAATTCAGACCAGCTCCCAGGGACTTAATTACCACATTTGCCATTTGTTGTCGTCTTATTTTTGACGTCTCATATTTGATGTCTTAGAACCACAGGAGATTCCCAAGTTTCAGGCAGGTGGATTCAGTAGAGGGTCTGGCAATAATAATAGTAATAATAATAACAACAATAGTAACAACTGGAATTTACATTAGCATCTGGAGCTCCAACTTACACTATCCTAGCTTCAAGACATATGGTGGTATGAGTCATCATCTACTTGAATCACTGTCTCCACTCACATAGCTACTGCCCTAGTTCATATCACCATCACCTTTCACTTGGACTACTGCAATAGTCTTCTAGTTGGTCCCCCTGCCTCAAGTCTCTCCCTAATCCAACTGCTAAAATGACTTTCCTAAAGCATAGGTCTGACCATGTCACATAAACACACACACACACACACACACACACACACACACACACACACACACACTCAAAAAAACTCCAATGGCTCCCTATTACCTACAGGATCAAATATAAAATTTTCTGTGCTATTTAGCATTGTTGTCATGTCCAACTTTTCATGACCCCATTTAGAGTTTTCTTGGCAAAGATACTGGAGTGGTTTGACATTTCTTTCTCCAGCTCATTTGACAGATGAGGAAACTGAGGCAAACAGGGTTAAATGACTTACCAGGGTCACACAGATAGTGAGTGTCTAAGGCTGGACTTGAACTCATGTAGATGAGTATTCCTGATTCCAAGCCCGGTGTTCTATCAACTGAACCACTTAACTGCCCTACTGTTTTGTAGCTCTTCACGAACTGGCTCCCTTCCTGCTGTCTTTTGACTTTTTAGTTGCCTCTATCAACTCTGTGATCTGCATATGCTGGCTGACTTGTCATTACTTACAAATGATGCCCCATTTCCTTATGCTGTACCTTTGGGCAGGCTGTCCTCCACACTTGGAATGCTCTCTCTCCTCATCTCTGACCCTGGCTTCCTTGAGGACTCAGTACTAATACCACCTTCTGCAAGAGGCCCTTCCCAGGGCTCTCTATTGCTAGTGCCTTACCCCTTGAGATTGCCTGACCTTTACACTCTCTCACTCTTATATATAAAGTCATTTGCAGATTGCCTCCTCCATTAGAATATAAAATCCTTGATGGTGGTGACTGTATTTTTGCCTTTCTTTGTATCCCTAGCACTTAGCATGGTGCCTAGCACATAGTAAGTGCCTAATAAATACTTGTTGGCAGACTGACAACATATTTACTTTTACTTAACCAACACAAAAGGAAGCATTAACTCAAAACAAAAGATATGGAACCAAGAAACAAAGAAAATTGAGTGACAAGATTCAACTATTCCCAGAAAGGGATAGTCTCACAGTCTAACACTGCACATTGAGGGAGAGCTCCTACATGTAGATAAAACATGGGAAAGCAACATGTGTGACTAAGCAACATGCATGAAGGGACACATACACAGAGAGAACACAGTGCCATGCCTGAAGACAGGAAGACTCATCTTCCTGAGTTCAAATCTGGCCTCAGATACTTACTAATTGTGTGTCCCTGCTTGCCTCAGTTTTCTCATCTGGAAAATGAGCTGGAAAAAGAAATGGCAAATCACTCCAGGCTCTTTGCCAAGAAAACCCAAATGGGGTCACACAGAGTCAGACACAATTGAAATGAATGAACAAACCACTTTAGAGATAACAGTTCAACCCTTGGGAGTTGATGAGATCACCATGAGAAAGAATGTAGAAAGATAGAACAAAAATATGGCTAATGGGTAGTTGAAACCCCAAATGTGTAAGGATGTAGAGCACCTGGTTCCTCCACCATCTTCATCCCTTTCCCCTAAAGGAAGAGAGCAGGAGGACCTGTATCCTTCAGGCTGTAGGCTAAACCAGACCCAAGCCTCCCAGGAGGAAGGGGGATGGCCATTGCTTATTATCCTCAACCTTTTCTACAACCTCATGCCCTCCGATGGTCAATCCAATGAAAGAACAGACCCAAGCTCTGCCTTGTTCTTTCTGTAACATCCCTTAGAGACTCAAGCGTCTCTGCCCATCTGCCACCCATGATTACCCGCATGGCTTCTCCTGTATCTTTCCCTCTCCCTATAATAATAAATCATGGGCCATTTAAGAAAAAAACTGTTTTAGCACCTTCCCCCCACACTGCCACCATGTTTTCTCAGCCTTATTCCTCTAAACTTTACTCTACCCATGTCCCAATCCATCCTTTCCATTTTGTCCTCTGGTATTCCTATTCCATAGCAAACAAATCCACCTCCTTCCTGTACCTCTTTCTTTTATGCGCTTTTCATTTATGAACATTCACTTAAACCAGGCTCCCCTCTGATGATAGCATATTCTAGACTATTTCATGCAGCACTGTCTATACTTTTTCTCACACCTCTGCCACACTGGTCCCAGAGAAGAAGTTGGAAGACTCCTTGCTTCCTTTGTCACTTTCAGACCTCTCCTTCTACTTCTTTCACTCAGAAACCTTCCATTCTTTGAAGTTCATACCATCAGTATTTTCTACATAACAAAAATTATGGTAGCTGTAATATATCAAACCTTAACTCAGTCTCCATTTCTCATGGAGCTCAGTACCTGGCTTGCCGTCTTCCTCTCCTGCTCAACTCTTTCCTGGTGATTTTAATATTTAATGTAGATGTTCCCTCAAACTCACTAATCTCACATTCCTCAGCCTTATGAAGTCCTATGACCTTTATGCCTTTACTTCATCTTAGTCACACACAGAGGTGGTCACACACTAGATTGTATCATTACTAAAAAAGTGTCTCACTTTCCTAATTAGAGTTTCTTAACTTCCCTTAACTTATCCGACTAAAACCTCCTATTACTCTAACTCTCCCTGTTCTTAACCTTCTAATGGCTCTTCTTTGAACTCATGGGCACCTCTAATCTTTCCATCCCTGAGTACTTTTTTCAGATCATTACCCATTTCTTTCTTTCCTCTCCAACCTCAATCCAATAGTTGTCCATTTATACTCTACGTTATCCTCTATCCTTGAACCCTTTGCCCCTAATCCTCTCATGGCTTTTCTCTTGCCAAAACCCCAGCTCTGAATGACTCTCACCTTCCACCCTCTCCGCTTCTACTCATCAGCTATTGGACAAAGGTGGAGGAAATCTCACAATGGTGATGAGTACCTTACAAATTCATGTTATCCAAGCTCAACTGAGTCTCACTACAGTAATTCAGTCCTTTTGTTCCTTCTTAACTGATTCCCTATTCATTTCCCAAAGAAGCTATTCTAAACATTCTCTTCCCCATTCAAGCCCTCCACACCTCCTCCTCCCCTCCATCTTTGGTGAGGTCCTTGACTTGTTTACTTTCTTGAAAAAATTGAGCCTTTTTTTTACCTTAAAACCCCTTAACCTCACCTCCTACTGTCTCCTCTATTCCTACAGTCTCTGACAAAGAAATGTCTCTCCTCCTTGCTAAGATCACTTCTTCCATATGTGTACTTGGTCCTATCCCTTCCCATTTTCTCCACAAGACTGAATCTTTGATGATCTACCTCTTCTCAAGTCTTCCACCTCTCCCCATCCATTGATTTCTTTCCTACTGCTTCCAAACTTGCCCAAGTCTCCCATGTCCTCAAAACCCAGACTTCATTAGATCCTACTACCCCTTAAAGCTTTCATCCTATATCACTCTTCCCTTTCTCAACTAAGTTCTTTGGAAAAGCCATCTATACTTACTGCTTCCATTTCCTCTCTCCTCAATTCTCAATTCTGTAAGATTATTCCTCCCTACTCTATCCCATGAGCTTCAGTCATTGATCAACAATTGCCTATTGGGGCATTTCAATCCAGACATCCTGAAATATATCTTTGACTTAGCATATTCAAAACTGAACTCATTATGTGTCCCCCTAAACCATCCTCTCCTCCAAATTCCCTTATTTCTGCCAAGGCATCATCATCCTTTCAGGCTCCTGGATTAGAAAGCTTGGTATGATCCTGGACTCCTCACTGTCCCTCCCTCACATTTGAAATGAGTTGCTAAATCTTGCCATTTCTACCTTCACAGAAGCTCTTTCATCTGACCCTTTTGTCCACTCCCAGAGCTACCATCTTGTTTGTTGCCCTCATTGCTTCTTACTGAGATTATTGCAGCAGCCTCATACCCGGTCTTCCTTCTTCAAGTCTCTCAACACTCCAGTACTTCCTCTATACTGCAGCCAATATAATCTTCCTTAACAGTAGATTTGACCCCAGTCAGATTGGAATACCATACCATTTTCTGTCTTCAGACATGGAGCTCTTTAGAGACCTATCTTCCCTGTGAAAGGGGTATATGTAGTGTTTTCCAGGGCTGGTTCAAACAGACTTGCAGGGTTGAGTGTTAAATTTTCACAACAAGCATTTACACCTCAGAAATCAATCCCTCCAAATCAGGGCTTGTTTTGTGTTATCCTGATTATCTAGTCTTAGGAAAGTGTTAATGCAGATGAAACTTAAAAGTGTAAGTGAAAACGTTTTTCCCCTCCAGAGAACTCAGTTGTTAAACATTTACTAGCACACCTCATGTGTATTTCTCTGTATTCACAGGAAGCAGGGCAGTGAGACCTTAGGCAACCAGGGAGCAAAGAGTATACTGGGGGAAAAAAATATTCTACCCATAATTCCTCCACCAAAATGGGGAGACTTCAGGACCTGGCCATCCAGCAAAAAGGATAGGGAGTAGGGGTTTCAAAGGCAGGAAAAAAATATTCCCTGCCTTTGAATTCCTGACCCCTAGATGCAGGGGCCCCTCTACTCAGCCAGGATCCCCCTCAGCAGTAAAGATTGTAGCAAGAAGATGAGTCTTCAGGGAACAGGAATCTCCCAGCAGAGGTTGGAGCACTGAGTGCATACCTGTTTCAAAAGCAGTCCATATCACTGGGTCAAACACCAAAAAAGTAGTAACTTTAAGGTCATAGTTTCAAATTGTTTTCGAGAATGGCCGAGCCAATTCATGGCTCCGTTAAAAGGCCATAGATGTATCTGCTTTCCTTCAGCCCCTCCAACATTTGTCACTTTTTTGGTCAGTTTTTCGAATCTGATTCATGTGAGTTGAAACTTCAGTTACTTTAATTTACATCTCTCTAGTTATTTATAATTTGGAACATCTTGAAATATGACTATGGATAGCTTGAATTTCTTCCTTTGAAAACTTCATTTTAAAAAATAATTTATCAATTGAAGAATAGTTCTTATATATCTTGGAAATGAGATCTTTATCAGGGAAACTTACTGCAAAGATTTGTTTCCCTCAGTCAATGGTTTCCTTTCTAATCTTAGCTGTGTTGGATTTGTTTATGCAAAACCTTTTTTATTTTATGTTATCAAAATTGTCCATTTTATCCTTTGTGATTCTCTATCCCCTGTTTGGCCGTGAACCTTTCCCCTATCCATAGATCTGAAGGGTAATTTCTTCTTTGGTCTTCTAATTTGTTTACAATGTGACTTTTTATAGCTAGGTCACATATACATTTAGAGTTTATCTTGATATAAGTATTATACCAAGAAGTATTAGTCTAAATCTAATTTCTGCCATGCTGCTGGAGAAGGATAGCATAGTTAAAGCAAAGTCCTTTGAAGGGTGGGCTGGAAAGTAATCCCCTAAATCACAATCAGACCCAACATCCACTGAATTTGCTCCAGGTCCCATAATTCTTGGTTATATATTTCCTCATATTCTTGATATTTATAGTTTTATGGCACCATAATATCACATTCTATTAATATACCATAATTTATGTATCCATTCTCCAACTGATGCTCTTATACATTATTTCCACATTTTTTCTTATTAGAAATGAACCAGCTATACCATTTTAATACAATTAGGTCCTTTTTTCCCTTTTTTATGGTTTCTTTGGAATATAGCTCTAACAACAGAATTACTGGGTCAAATTCAGGGGTGTGCTGGAAAATATTTAACAACTTTCCAGGAGAAAAAAATACATATATGGTATAATTTTAACCTTAATTTGAATTATCAACAATTTCTTAAAACAATATATCAAGCCCTGAGTTGCAGTGATTGCTAAATTTCCAAGGTTTAAATGCTTACACTGAAAATGTAATGATGGGCTCTGACGAGCCTCTCTGAGCTGATGCCAACATGCCCTTGTCAAGTATAGTGACTTTTACTGTATATTGATTGCCATGTTAATCTGCAGTGTTTGTACCAGCCCACAGTTCCATCCACAAGGCATTAGGATGCCTTAAATGTATAATATTAAATTAGGCTTATCACATGTTTGTGTTAGGTTCTTAAAGCCTAGACTCATATTTCTTTCACAGGAGGATGCATCTCTAATTTAGTGACATTAATTAGAAAATATGATTTTTAAACTAAATTTAATTTTACAAACAACTTTGTATTCATTTATATTTATCATAAAAGTAGGGCATCTAGCCAGATACATTTCTTAACTGCTTTTTGCAAAAATAAAAGGTAACAGTCAGCACTCCTGTTATTTACTCACGTGGGGAGTTTGCGGATTACCTATAACAAGTTTCATACTGGGCCAACTTCCCCATATTGCTCAGCATGCTCCTGGACTGCAATTCCCACCCCACCTCCCTCCAGTCCAGTGCTAAGTAGGCAAAGCATATGTAGGTTAATGTGGTGTGCTGGAAAGAGTACTGGCAGGCATATATCCCAAGGAGATCAAAGACAGAAAGAAAGGTTTTGCATAAACACAGTATTCACAGCAAGATATGTTGTTGTAGTAAACAGAAAAAGGAAACGAAGAAGATAGGCATTGATATCAATCTATCAGCTAACATGAATTTACTAAATGCCTATTATGTTCCAGGTACTGTAGATGAACAAATTTTGGTACATGTGACAGAATGTTATCATGAATTATATCAAACAATAATATGAGAAAATGTCAGAATGCTCATAATTAACTGATGCAGAGTTTAAAAAGCAGAACCAATAACACTATGAAGGCAGTGACTATAATAACAAATAGGAAAATCATGCTGAATAATTAGAATTCATATCAAATATAATGACCCATTTAGGTTCCAGAGGACAGATGATACCTACTTCTGTCTTCTCCTTAGAGAGATAGTGGAATACAGGGGCACTGATGGTTGGTTTGACTTAACTGATTTTCTTTCTTACAAGGAAATATTGGAGGGTGGAATAAAAAATGTCTTAATAGGGGCAGACAGGTGGCACAGTGGATAAGCTCTGGCCTTGGAGTCAGAAGGACCTGAGTTCAAATCTAGCCTCAGACACATGACACTTACTAGCTGTGTGACGTTGAGCAAGTCATTTAACACAGATTGCTTCACCAAAAGGCAAAAAAGAAAGTTTTAATAAAACAGTTTTAAAAGGAAAAATAAAACAGTAAAAAGATCACTATGCTGGGAGCCAGAAGATGGATTCTAACCCTGTTCTGAGATTATCTACCTGTCTGACATTGGATAAGTCATTTTACTTCCCCAAGTAAATCTTAATTTCCTCATCTTCCAAATGAGGCCAATGGGCTAAATGGCCAAGGTCCCTTTCACCTCCGACATCAGAGTATTCTCAGCTGAACGTGATATTTTCATCACTTGATTTCATAGCACATTATTCACATATATAATTAACTATGTTCTGATTTAAATTTATCTACATAAAATGTCTTATTTTCTTTTTGTAAACTTCTTGAGTGCAGACAGCCTGTTTTTTTTTATTTTTCTATCTCCTTTTTCAGTACTTAGTATAATTCTTTGCACATAGTAGGTTCTTAAATGAATAAATGAATGACTAAAGGAATAATAGAAAAAATGCAAATGAACTAAAACTCTTAATTAGTTTAGGAAAACCACTATAAAAATAAAATGACATATCCAAAGCCAGATATAAATGATTTTTTCACCAACAATTGTCCTGTATCATCTGTTCTATGGTTGGTTTCCCTCCATTTGTATGGATAATTGAGAGTTGACTGCACAATAAAAACTTACAATTATAAGGAGACATTTCTAATAAGGTTAGGTTAGTTGTGGTAAACCTTGTGCTTGAGTAAATTTCAAAGTATTCACATTTTGTTTTGAACTAAGGATCCTTGGGATTTATGTCACATCGATTTGTCTTTGTTAGTTTGTGAGTCTACCAGGAAGAAATAATTTCTTCTCTGTCTGGTGTGTTCTGTCAGACAATAATAGTGCTTATCCATTACATTTTTTTGGTCTTTCAAAATACCCAACATTTCCCAAGATGACCTTTCTTGAAACTTGTCTTGTTTTTATCTTCCTTTCTCTTACTTCTCCCTCCTTATCTTCTTCCCTCTCAACATTCCTTCCTTTCTCTTGCTCCTTCCCCTTTCCCACTCCTCTCTTCTCTCTCACTCTCTTTTCTGTTCTTTCTATGTCCCTTGAGCTTTAAAGAAAATGACATTCTTCCTTCTACCACCCCCAAATCCTATTCCTTGGGATTCTCACTTTGTGACTATATTAATTCCTTTCTCATCTTCATTTTCAGGTGATTGATAACTTCAGAATTAGCTGGTGGGGGCAGGGGTGGGGGAGAACAGTGAAAGCAGTTTTGCTTTTAATGGCCAGAAGAGGGTTTTTGAAAGGATCAATAAATAGAGGCTGAATTCACACAATGACAGCACAGGTTGATTTCATTTCTTCGGTCTAGTAATTGATCAATTCAGTATAAATTTCATGTTATTTGATGTCTAGTTGACAAAATTAAAGCAGTTGTTTGGCTGAATTTTTCATCACCTCTAGTGGTGTGGTAATCTAATAGCTCCAGCTTGAATTCAGTGCAAAGCCATGGGGTTTTTCCTTTCCTTTCACCCCTTTTGTCTGGAGACCAGGAAATCAGTAAACCCAGTAGAGTAATCTCTCTAGTGTGATTACATTGGGAAGCTGGAAGTCATTGCTCTAATCTAGCTAAAATGAATCTTTCCAGGCAAAGTTATTCTCTTGCCATGAACTGCTCTCCATGACCTCATGGACAAATATGCAAACGAGGAAACTAGTGGAGAGGACTAACCTCATACAGCAATGGGAATGGGGGGGGTGGGTGCATGGAGCCCACAAGGTAAAGAGGGATATACTTTCTTTCCATCACTTTGTACTGATATTAATTACTAGGACCTTGAACTTCATGAAGGAACAAGTGAAAACTGGACTCCCAGAACCAATTGTATAAGTGGGGCTACTCAGCAGATCCTATAATCAAATACATTTTTGTCAGACTTTCCATTTTTATTTTCCTCTGGATTTACAAGTGTGCTCATCGAAAGAAATAGCCTTTGGGCCTAATGCATCTTTTTTTATGATGATGATTATTTCTTTTTAACCTGAGCCTTCACTGGCCTGGCTTTCTCTGGTCTGAATAAAAGCTTTAGCACAGTATAAAAGGGCTGCATGTGCTGAAATGTTGCCCAAGGATGTTTGTTATTATTCCTCCCCCCTTGACCAGCAGGGTCTCAATTCTCTTTCCCTTTCAGCCTTTTGTTTGAACAGATGGGATTGGAGAAGGGAGGGAAAGAACGCCATTCTGTTCTCATGAACTCTCCCTGCATACACACCAACCTGAGCTTTGGGGACCCCAAAACAGGACAGCTCTCCCTCCTTCCCCTTCCTCCGTCACCACTGAGACCCTATGTAGTAAGGTACAAAGAAAGCCCAGCAGAGGACACATCACCATGTCAACAACACAGGAGTCTATCAGGGCGTTGGATTTTTTTCATTTCTAAATTACAGCTATGTATATGGATATATACATATATGTGTGTATGTGCAGTATAATTGTATGTACCTATACATAGATACTTTTATTCAGCTATAAGGGGAAAATATTCACAAAAACCCTGTTGATTATTTTTTCATCTCCCTGACAGAAAGATGACTAGGTTCTTCTTAGCTGTACTTAAAATTGTATGGTTTTGATGTTCTGTTTTGTTTTCTTTACAAAATGTTGTCCTAATACTGAAAACCATCTCTTTAGCTACCCAGTTTGGGAGAAATGTGTCCATTTTGAAGGAAACACATGGGGGGGATAAAAAAAACATTTTTAAATGCTTATTTAAAATTTAACTTAAGGAAGCTGTTTTCCTCCATCTGGACCACAATGCCACATGCTACCCCCACTCCCCCATCGCTATCCCAGCTCTGTGATACTGTTTGTTCCAGAAACCGGATTATGAACTGGTCCAGCCTGTGGTGGGGGGGGTCACATATGCCTTAAAGTCTCAGTCTCTTCTCATTACTGGGATAAAGAGAGCAAGGTAGAGGTAAACAAAGATTGAAAAGATGTTTTCTCACGGCCAGATGCTGCTAGATGAGCCTTTGACTCTTCAAGCTGTGGGTCCCAGCAGTGCAGAGGGGGAAAAAATTATGACGACCCTGATGGCTCTGTCCTGTACTAGATAGCACATCTTTCCTAGCACATCCATGCATCCGGTATGCGGTTCGCAGAGGAAGGAGATGCCATCCCCCCCACCCAGGCTTCGCCAAGTATGGCGGATGCAGAATAAAGAACAAAACAGATCTCCCCAGGAGGATATTCATGGTGAAATCCCAAAGGGGGGGGGGCGGTCGGCATATGTTTGTGTCAGAAGATAAAAGCAGTTCCATGCACAGAAGGTACCTTGGCACTTCTGTCATATCTTCCACCGAGGCTTGTCAGATGTGTTGTTGATATGATTTGGGCAAGCCTCTAGAAGAGGGATGGAATTATGCTGCCTACACCTGGGGAAACTGAGATAGAAAACAACATAAGCCCAAGTTTGAAGTCCAAAACCAAACCAAAGCAAGCAAATGACCCACAGCAAGCTATTGGGATTGCCAGCAATAGGTATTGGCTGGTATTCGTACTCTGCCAAACAGCCAGGTAAATAGAGAAAAATTCAGTGGCTTGTATAGTTGATTTCCAACATAACGGTGTTTCATTTCTTGTCGACAAAGCATCTTGATATTTGACTGAGCTGTTCCCTTTTCACCTGCATGTTTACCATCGCACAGAAATGGCCATAGATTTGTACTTTCTCAAGGAAGCTCTGAATCACGGCTCTTGACATTTTCACTTTCAAAATGGGTTCAGATGCAATAGGAGGATGCAGGCAGAAGGCTTAAAAATCGGCCAAAGGATTGAGGGAAAAGGGAGAGGTGTGTGATAAAAGTCAGAAAATCCCAAGGGAAGCTGTCGACATGGTCCGGCAGGGGTCAGTCCTGTTTCATATATTTATTACTAGTCTGGAGGAAGGGAAAAAAAGACGAGAGTGAAATCTGCAGAAAGCTCTTCATTTGGGAGGATGTGCAAACGTGGGGAAGAGCAGACATTTAAAAGCAAGGCACCTTGTGCATTTGGGAAAATGGTCAGAAAAAGAATAACGTAAGGTATGTTAGAAAACTGTAACATGCTTCATCAGAATGAAACATAACTCAAATGCAGTGGATAAAAAGGACAGAGCTGTGGGGGGGTGGAGGCAAGCAGGCAGGCAGGAATCCTGAAAAGTGCCCTGGAGATGGGAGTAGTGAGTTAATCAGAAAGTCTAACCTTGATGCTCTGAGTATGCATACATATAGGCTTTCTTTGTGGAAGGGCAAGACTGAGCCACTAAATTTGGGAGATTGTATGCCTGGAACACTAAATTCCATTGAGGATAAAGGATGCTAAATTAAATTCAGATTAGAGAGCATCCAGCTAGCTATTTTAGGTGAGAATGGTAGTGCTGAGAATGAATTCAGGAAAGACTTAAAGATCGACACATCACCCTCTACCTTACCTGTGTGATCTTGGGCAAGTCACTTAATCTTTCATGGCCTTGATTTCCTCATCTGTAAAATGAGGGGATTAGATTCCATGAGCTCTAGGATTCTTTCTACCTCTAGTTCTAAATCTCTGATTCTATGATTATTCTGTGATGGGTAGCTTCAACTGTCATTGCTACTCCCCAAACCTATCACTGTGCCTCCCTCTATTCCTTAGACCCCCAATCACTCCCAAAGCCTTTGCTGCCAAAATGCCACAACAACAGGTTGTTGCCTTTGCTTCTGTTGCTATCCTTAGCTGGTTTTTTCTGTCCATCGTAAATCATTGAATCTCTCTGAGTCGTACTTTCTGTCTCTATGAAATAGGGATAAAGATACTATTATTGCCTACCATAACAGAGGTAAGCTTAAGAGCCCTGGAAGTAGCAGTGCTGTCCCTAGCCCACCTAGACCAGCAGCCCTACTTGTCTAGTCTAGTGTGGAAGCCATTGTCCAACCCTTGCGCTGGGTGGTGGTGTCATTTTTGTTTTAGTAGCGACAGCTACTTGAGAAAGCCTTTGTTACTGAAGTCCTTGCCACTTTCAGAAAGTTCAGCATTAGAAATAGATGAGGGTTTATCAATGGGAATGACATTAAAAGAAGATGCTTAGCCATCTTTGCTGATGCACCCTAAAGACCAGGTGACCTTCCCATTTAATTTGGACCGAGTCTTCCTATAGGTGCCTCTCTCTATTAGAATGTGAGCTTCCTGAGATCAGGGACTCTCTTGTCTTTCTATTTATGTCCGCAGTTCTTAGCACAAGGCTTTCTTTGCACATAATAAGTGCTTAATGAATACTTTTCCATTTCATTGATTCATTGATCTTTGCCAGCAGCAATGTAATATAGTGAATGGATAGAATATTAGACTTCAAGCCAGGAAGATTCAAATCCTGACTCTAATCCTTACGGGCCATGTGACCCTGTTCAGGTCATATCCTTTCTCATCCTCACATTCCTCATCTAAAAAGCCAGAGATAACAACACCTGTAGTATTTACTTGGCCAAATTGTCAAGAGAATCAAAAGAGAAAATGCATGTCAGCCAACCACTTTTTCAAACCTTAACGTAGCACACAAATATTCAATTTTATCATTGTCTTCCCCCAACAAACATCTATTAGAAGGTAGGATGCAGCAGTGGTGAGAACCCTGGACTGAAAGTCTGGAGACTTAAGTTCTTTATTACTTGCTGCTGATGTGACCTTGAGCATGTAATTTCTTCTTCCTGGGCTTCAAAAAACATAGTTTGATTGGAACGTAAGTTTTCGTATGAGATAATACCAGAAAGGAAAGTAGTACCAGATCATAGAGGGCCTTCAATATTGTGTAATGAGTTTGAATTTCAGAATAGGCAGTTACTGAAGATTTTTTTGAGCTGAGGAGTGATAGTAATAAACATTAGTCTGGCAGAGATGTGGAAGATAAATTGGAGGAGGAGAGTCATAGAGTCACCGTGATGGGCAGCACCCTCATTCTGCAAGAGAGGCCTTGTTCTGGGACTTAATTGATAACGGTGAGGTTAACATGCTCCTTAGAGACTCCCCTTTCCTCAAGGTATTTGTGTGTGTGAGGACTCGTGCCTTCACTTTAGAATCATTCACCTCAGGGCAGCTCCCCTCTAGTTTGTGCCAGCTGTGCCATATTTATTCATGGCTTAATTCTAGTCTATCATGGTGTCTAAAGCATAAACTGTGAAGGGTCAGGTAAGCAGGACATTTAAGGAGAACTAGGTCAAAGAAGAAATCAGATCTTGATGCTTAAGGCATACCAGGGACTGGAATCTTAGGCATGAGACAGAGCGAGATGGCTGTACCAATGAGGAATCATCTTGATCATGAGGCACTCTTTCCTACTTCTTACTATATTGGGAAAAGCCTGGACCAAAGGTTGAGAGAGCAGGAATTCTATGGCAGAAGTTGTTTTCTATTTACAATATAGCTAAGATGTATGTTATAGCAGAGTGGGGGTTATAAGCACATATCAGTCTAAAGAAGGCATTGATTAAGCTATCAAAGGTCACATTAAAATACTCTAAATCTCTAATGATTAGAGAAATGCAAATTAAAACAACTTTGGGGTTCCACCTTATGCCTATCAGATTGGCTGACATGACAGAAAGAAAAATGTTAAATACTTGAGGGGAAGTGGAAAAATAGGAACACCAATGCACTGATGGTGAAGTGGTGAATTGGTCAAACCGTTGTGGAGAGCAATTTGGAATCAAGACAAAGGGCTACAACTGTGCATGTCCAGTAATAACACTAGGTCTGCATCCCAAAGAGATCAAATAAAAAGGAAAATAACTGTATGTACAAAAATATTTGTAGCAGCTCTGTAGGTGGTGCAAAGAATTGGAAATCGAGGGGATGCCCATCAACTGGGAAATAGTTGAATAGTGATATGTGATTATGATGCAATACTGCCATGCTATAAGAAATGATGAGCAGAATGGTTTCAGAAAAACCTGGGAAGACTTATGTGAACTGATGTAAAATGCTGTGAGCAGAACCAGGAGAACATTATGCACGCTAAAAGCAATATTGTAACAATGATCAACCATGAAAGATTTAGTCACTATGATCAAGACAATGATCCAAGACAATTCCAAAGGACTCACGATGAAAAATGCTATCCCCTTTCAGAGAGACAATGAATGAACTCTGAGTGCAGATTTTCACTTTTTTTTCCTTTTTTTGGCAACATGGCTTAAATGGAAATATGTTTTGTGTGACAACATTTATTTGTTGTATCTTTTTCCCCCAGTCATACTTGACTCCTCATGACCCCATTTGGGGTTTTCTTGGCAGAGATACCAGAGTGGGTTGCCATTTCCTTCTCCAGCTCATTTTACAAATGAGGAACTGAGGCAAACAGGGTGAAGTGACCTGACCAGGGTCACACACCTAGTAAGTATCTGAGGCTAGATTTGAACGCAGGAAAAGGAGTCTTCCTGACTCCAAGCCCAGTGCTTTATCCACTGTGCTACCGTCATATGATTTGCTTTCTCAATGGGGGGAGGGGCTAAACATAGAAAGAGAATTTGGAATTTAAAATGTAAGAAAAAAATGTCAAAAACATTTTTTTAAAAAAGCCTTTGATTTTAGGTGTCAACAACAACGAAATATTTCATGAGACCTTTTCCCAGCTAGAATAATAGCAATAACTCCCATTTACATAGTACTTTTAGTCACAGCAGCCCTCTAAGGGAGGTGATATGAACAAGAGAAAGTGGGAAATTCAAATATATTTTCATTTCTTTGTGGACAGTAGTGACTTTAATCAAAACAAAACATCGTGCTTAAAATAAACCAATGATTTGTTAGGATCATTAGTGTAGGAATTGATTTCAGGGCATAGTTGACTCCTTTTCACAGTCAGCAATTCTTATAATCCTGAACAAGGAGCTGCTAAGGTACTGTGATGGTCTGAGTCTCACTCAATAAAATAGCTATGAATCTCCACCAGCCCTTCAACAATGTGAGAGGGTAATGTTTAATGAGGACTTGCAAGTATACGCACTTCTGCAGAAACCTTTTGCTTTATTAACCTCAAAGTTTTACTGGAAATCCATATGTTCATGCATCAAAATCCTTCTATAAATTGAGCTTATAATTTTTTTTAATATTTCATTTAAATTTTCAATTAATGAAGCATTTTCTCCCTCCCACCACAACTCCCACATTAAAAAAAGAGAAAAACAGAATCTTTCAGACAAAATTAATTCTCACGTCATCGCCTCTCTGTCAGGACATGTGCAGCCTAGTTCATCATCAGTCCTCTGCCATCGTGATTGGTCATGGCATCGATCAAAGGATATAATCCTTAGCAACAATTCCAGTGATACAAACACACAAACATTCTCGTAAAGTCAACGCAATTTGGTTACAAATTGGTACCTCTCCTGAGGTCCCATTGATCTTATTTGATAAGAGATCACACAAGTGGCAGAGAGAGAGAGACAGACAGACAGACACAGAGAGACAGAGAGACAGAGACAGAGTAAGACAGAAAGACAAAGAGAGACAGAGACAGAGAGACAGAGAGAGACAGGTGAACAGACAAGCAGGTAGGCAGACAAAGATAGAGACGGTGATATAGAGACAGAAAAAAACAGAAAAAGAGAGATAGATATAGATGAGAAATTTGGGTGGGAAATTCTCTGTGCTGCTTCTTTTCCTATTATTTGTAGTCTAGTCAAGTGTTAAAACTTTCCCTCTTAATGATGTCTTATCACTTACTTTTCAATTCTACTTGAGGGTTGGAAGGGAAATATCAGTTTTTGAATTCTAGTCTCCTGGCTCCAAATCCAGTGCCCTTTCCACCGTACTGCTCTAAAGCTGCTTTCCCATCAATGGAGGTCAAACAAGCAGAAGCTGGATATCTACTAGTAAAAAATGACATAGACAGGATGGTATACGCACATACAATATTTTTTGCAACATGGCTAATATGGAAATATATTTTGCATGACTTCTTATGTATAATTTACAGCATGTACATATGTATGTGTACATATCTATATGTATGTATTGTATTGGAGTAGATTACCTCAATAGGTCTCTTAAAAGAATTTTTATGATTTATTTGAACCAAAATGATCCAATCTTGTTGACAGAAAGCTGCTTCCTCAATCCAGTGACCTATTACCCATTTTTCAAGACTTATTTTTACAATAACAGATGGGGGCAGTATGTACTTTAAAAAATATTGTTAGGAAACAACCTATGACCCTGTGTCTTTATCAAGAAGAAGCCATGTCCAACTAAGTTAATTTCCTTTTTGGATAATTACTAGACTGATAGATTCAGGAAAAACTGTTAGTTTATCTAGACTGCCTAGATTTTAGCAAAGCATTTCCACATTCTCTTATTTTATTCTTGTGGATGATGGAGAAATGTGGCAAAGACAATGGTACTAAACAGAGATGGGTGGATTTAGATTCAGGTTGAGTGGCTGGACCCAAAGAGTAGTCATTAAGGATTTGACATTAACTTGGGAGGAAGCCTTGAATGGATGTCCTAGGTATCTGTCCTTGGCCCTGAGATGTCAAACATTTTCACCGACAATTTGTATAAATGCATACCAAATTTTCAGACGACACAAAGTTGGGAGGGATGAGTACTCTGTTGGATGACAGTCGGGATCCGAAACATTTTAACAGGCTGAATTTTAAAAGGTCAAATTTAATAGAGATAAACATAAAAAACTATGCTAGGATTCAAAAAATGAACTTCATTAATTCAAGACATAGTGATTCAACTGGAAAAGATCTGTTATATGTTATAACAGAGGAATATGGCAGCAAAAAAAATGCTCATCTGATCTTAATTGCATTAAGAAAGGAATGGAGTCCAAGGACTGCTAGATGGTTATCCCACTGTAATCCCAGTAAAAACCCTGGGTGGAACAGATAGAAGATATTATGTTCAGTTCTGAGTACTGCATTTTAGAAAGGATGTTAAGTTGGGGAGCAATCTGAAGAAGGCTGCTGGGATGATAAAGGGCCTTGAGCTCATCCTTTGTTGGAATCAGTTGATAGGGAAAAGGGGAAGGGGATTTTTAACTTGAAGAAGAAAACTCTTGAGGAGGAAGCACAATAGTTCTCTTCAAACACTTGAAGAGCTATCATGTGGAAGAGGAATAATTGGATTTAGAGTTGGAAAGGATTCTCCAGATTTCTAGTCCAGCCACCTTATTTTATAGATGAGAAAACTGAGATTTGGTGAGGTGACATTGACTTATCAAGGTCATACAGGTAGTAAGTGGCAAAACTAGTATTTAAACCCGGGTCATCCTACTCCAAATCCATCATTCTGTCTGCCTCCCCCCCTCCACTTTTGCCTCAGTTTCTCATCTGTAAAATGATCTGTAGAAGAAAATGGCAAATCACTCCAGTATCTTTGCCAAGAAAGATCCAGATGGGGTTACAAAGAGTCAGACATGATTGAAATGACTGAAAAACAAAAGCTTGATCACAGAGGGCAGTGCCAACTGTTGCAAAGAAGGAAATTTAGATCCGCTGTAAGGAAAAATGTGAAAATTAGATCTGTTAAACAGTAGAATGGGCTTCGTTTGGAGGTAATGGATTCCTCATCACTGGAAGACCGCAAGCAAATGCTGAATGACCACTTGTCAGGTAAATTATGGAGGACCTTATTCAGATATGAGTCAGGCTAGATGACGGCTGAGGTCCCTTCTCACTCTAAAATTCTGGGATTTTCTATGAAAAAACAAATTCATGAAACAGGTAAGTGTGTGCACAATCATTTGTATTGCAAAAAGATTTAAGGCAGAGTTCCTCTAATAATGCCAATAGCCAACATTCACATAGCATTTTATGAATGCTATCTCATTCAAAATTCACAATTCTGTGAGGTTGTTATGCAAGTTCAGAGTGTTAATTATCATTTTCCCTATTTACAAATCTAGTTTAACAGATGAAGAAACTGAGCCCCAAGAGTTGGGGGTTGTTTGCCCAAGGTGACACAGACAGTAAGTGGCAGAGGGTGAATTTGAATCCATGACCAGTGCTAATTTTCTAAAAGCCACATAGCTGGTTAGTGGCAAAACCAGAACTTCCCTTTCAGACCCAGTCAGATTCTCTGACTCTCCATGAATTCATTAATGACACATTTAGTTCCTCCCTCGAATGGGTAGTTGCTAAAGGCAGCCATGTGGAGCAATACTGGGTCCAGTAAGGGAGACCTGAGTTCAAATCTGGCCTCAGACCCTTACTATCTATGTGACCTGAGCAAGTCACTTAACCTCTGTCTGAATCAGTTTCCTCAACTGTAAAATGGAGATAATAATAGCACCTACCTCCCAGGGTTGTTGCAGATATCAAAAGAGATAATATTTTTAAAGAGCTCAACACAGTGCCTGGTGCATATTAAGCAATTAGCAAATGCTTGTTATCTTCCTCTTTTCCAGAATTAGTAAAAATGTAAATAAAAATAAAAATGAGGTTTACAAAGAACTTTATATTTGTTGCTTCATTTGATTCTCACAATACAGTTATCCCTTCCACATTGTGGGGGTTAGAGGCATGGCACCCCCCACAAATCTGGAAAATGCACAGAAAATTTTTTGACCCTCCCTTTGTATCAGAGAAGAAGTTTGAGTTATTATAGTATTAAGAGATAAAACATGCTGATATCATACAATGCTATGCATATATTTTATGCATTTCTGATTTTCTAAACTTTTTTCTGTGTCATCTATTAGCCTTTGCATGGCATCCATGGCTTCTGCAAAACTCCCTCAAAATTTCCATTTAATTTCTTATGCTGACCTGCAATATATTGAAACCGTGGGGGGGAACTCATGATATAGAAGGGATAACTGTAGTTTTATGAGGTAGATAATACTAGTATTACTGTGTTCCTTTAATGGATAAGGAAACCAGGGCTCACCATGGTTGTCCTTGACTGGTGGCCATACAGATGGTGAGTGTTAGTGTTAGAATCTATACCCAGATCTTCTGATTTCCTGTTCAGTGTTGTTTCAAATACACCACATTTAATCTGTCACCTAAAGTGCTATCATCCATTGATGCTAAATCATCTATTTCCTCAGCTACTTTTCTATGCACAACGTTCCAGTGCCAGGGCAGGTCAGTAGCGGGGGCTCTCAAATGAACTATGAAGTATGACACTTCTGTGAGTGAGGACTGAGCTTGGGTTAGTGAGCAAAGCGATGAGAGTAGCAAAAATCCAAAGGGAAATGCTTCGATCCAAATAGCCTCAGCCCTCCAAGGCTGCTGCTGCAGCTTTGGCCCCAGGACAGGCACAGAGATGGTCTAATCAGGCTCAGCTGGCAGTCAGCAAACAGCCAAACTGGCAGAAAGACTGGAAGGCGTCTCCTTGCTCTTGATAATGTGGTCTTCCAAATCAACATTAAGAGCCCTGATGATGGAGTCCAGGAATAGATAGCTGGCCACAGCTGAGACACAACACCTGGTCAGTGAATTGGTTTCCCATTTTTTTCTTAGTCACAGTCACTTGAAACCTTCAGCCTTCTAATATAGCACAGGCTTCTCAGAAGAAAGCCTTTGGGTGCCCAAACTGCCATACAAGGAAGAAAATTCATGGCTTACATTTGCTTATAACCCATTGTGAAAGTGGGAAAAAGACAAGACTTCTTAACGATCTGTTTTGATATCTTCTTTGGCTCGGCAGCCAGGCAGGACTGAATCATAGGCTTGAATCTCACTGGCTCTGGTTCTCCTTTGCTCAAATTCTTTCATTGGCTCTCTGTTGCCTACTGACTAAAATCAAACGCACTGGTCTCTACATTATGGTACCATCCTGTCCCTCCAGTCATATATTACTCTTCTCCACACATTCTAGGCTCTGACCCAAACTTATCGTGCATTTTCCTGGCTCTGTACCTTTATCCATACTGTCACTTATGCCTAGAATGCCCTTCTCTTTCCTATCATCAAGCTAAATGCCTACTCAGGCTTTAAAGCCCACTAATATGGTATCTCCCCCAGGAAGCCTTCCCTGATTCCCCCATTAACCTTCTGTCTCAGACCTCACATATCACTTTGATTTGTACATCTTTAATTCATTTAGCATACTGTATACTATGGTTATCTCTGTTTGTAGCTTTTCCTCCACCTAGACTGTAAATTCTATAAAGTCAAGAACATTTCAGCTAAATTTCCTATTTGCCCTATTTCATATTCCCTACTGTGTTCTGCACACAGTAGGTATTAATAAATGTATGTTGAATTGTTTGCATTGAATTAAAAATCCAATCTACTTGTCAGTAGGAGCCTTTATTGTAAAGGGCTGTTAGTTTTCATTTCTTGTTCATACATGACACACAGAAAATGAAGTTTCCTTAGGGAATGCATTCCCCATCACTGAAGAATGTTTAGGGAGAAGCCGAATGACCACTTAGCAAGATAAGGGATTCATTCATCAGGTACATTCCAACATTAGGATTCCATTTTTTAAAAATACATTTGAGAAATTTACTTAAAATTTTTATTTCTCTTTTGAAATATTCCAGAGTTTCTTGTTATTGTTCCATTACTCTGAGGTTATACACTAAATTTGTCTTCCTATCTTTAAAAAAAAAATCCAAATCATCCTATTTGTATTGACTCTTTTGTTTTCATATCTTTCTTATCTCTAAACATCAGCTTCTCCCCCAACTCAGTGAGCCATCACTTGTAACAAAGATTTCAAAAGAAAGAGAAGAAAAGTGATTTGGCAAAAGCCAACACATTAGTTATACGTGACAGTGTGCAATACTCCACATTCCTAGTTCCCTCACCTCTACAAAGAAAGGAGTGAGGCATACTTCCTCCACTTTTTCTCTATGAATCAATCTTGGTCATAATAATTATTCAGTGTTCAGTTGTTTATTTCTTTCCATTTATTTTGTAGAACTTAATGTTTCTTAATAGAATTTTTCAGCTTAACCACTATACACCTTGGAATTTGTAGTCTTGGGTTTGTTTGGTTTGGTTTGGTTGGATGCATTTTTTTTTAACTTAGAAGAGATCTGTGAATTCTTTCAATTGGAATTTCCATGTTCAGAAGTTCTGGGCAATTCTCTTCTATTATTTCCTTCATTGTAGTGTTAGGGTTTTTTGTCTTGTCATGTTCTTCTGAGAGACTATGATCCTTTGGTTATCTCTTATAACCCCGTCTTCGAGATCAGTATGCTCACTTATGTAATGAGCATATTTTTCAAATTTTATTGTTTTTCTGCTTCTCTTCTTCTAGGCTGTCCTCTCCTACATTTGCATTCCCCGCTGAGGCCTGTCATTGCCGATTCAAAGTTTTCTATTCTGCTCATATTCTCACATAAATTTTGCTCTTGTAATTCTCATTTCTCTTTTAAACCATTCAGGAAGAATGTGTTGTGGTTCCATGGGCTCCTCAAATTCCACAGAGTTCTCTGTCTCATCATGTGTTGGATCCTTTATTTTCCAGTATTTATTCATAAATGCCTGAACTCATTTACAGAATCTGGAGGCCATATCTGGAGGCCGTTGCTACTGTTTTTTTTTTCTGTTGATTTATCTGTTTATATTCAAGGTCTTTGGGTTTTCTTCTTCCTGAAATCTTTGGCACTTTCAGTCTTTCCCCCCCTTATTTTTCTCATCACTCATTTCCTTATTATGCTCTCCCTTTTGCTTGTGGTTTCCTTGAAGGCCAGATCTCAAACAGTCTCAGCCTCCTCCCACACTGGGCAATTCATGGTTCACCAGACTCGATCTCTGCCCTAACTGACTTTTGAACGGTCAGAACCGGCCCCAGCTGAATTCTGTGATCTTTCCCTCAGGCTTAGTAGAGTGCTCCCCAGCTTCCTATGTGCAGGGTGTCCTTTCCTGGTGACCTGTCCCACTCTCTCTGTTCCTCATGTCTCTAGCCTGGCACTGGCAGTTCAGAGCCTGCTTTTTTTGGCATCTGAGAGCTTTGAAACCCTAGTGTTTCCAGCCCTTGTACTCAGCAGGCTTTTGCTCTCAAAGGGCTGTGGCTGAGCTGACTGTGGAGGCCCAAGCAAGCTTCCACCGCTGGTAACCTGGGAGGCGGGGAAGGGGCACTAAGTGAGTTTCAGATCAGTGGGCATCAGTTTCTGTTTATTTGGGTTTTTTTAATCTTCTTTCTTTTGGATTCTGGGTGTCTTAGACAATGAAACTCCCTTTATCTTTGGCATATCATTTCTGTTTTGGAGAGGTTTGAGAGGTCATACAGACTGGAGAAACTGTCTAGCCTGCCATCTTGTTGCTCACATGACCTGGAAGTCCCACTTCCATTTCCTTTGCTGTCATCATTGTGTATATTGTTTTCCTGGTTTGCTTACTGCACTCTATATCATTTCATATGTCTTCTTATGGTCTTCCGAATTTGTCAGATTTGTTGTTTTTTGTAGTTACAGTAATATTTCATTATCCTCATCTACCACAATTTTTGTGTTTAGCCTTTCTCCGCTCAATGGGCATCTCCTTTGTTTGCAGTTTTTGTTAGTAGAAAACATTTTCTATCTTTTCCATTTGGGGTTCTCAGCTCTGCTTTCTTTTAACACAGAAGACTTAATTATTGTTCTAAGACCTTTTTGGTAAAGCTTGGTTATTTCCCCTTCTTTCTTTATGAGGCTCATTGTTCATTTAACTGTTTGAGAGCTAAGTTTATCTCCAACCTTTCTCCATAGTTCCTTTATTTTTCACTTTTTTTTCTTCTGTTCCCAATATTTTGTATCCAGCTCTCTGCTTCAATGTTTGGCTCTTCCTTTTTTTATATATACTTACTTTCTTACAGACCACCATGATGGAATTACCTTAACATCTTCACATTATGGAGTATGAAGGCCCAGCTGAGGCCCTGTAAAATATAATCTTTACCAAGACAGAATTGCAGTGAAGTTTATAAGACCCCTTCATTCTTCCTAGATCTGTACTACTGGGTCCTCTCAATTTCATTCATGTCTGCACCCCTTTCCATTCCCAAATGGCTGGGTAGGATGAATATTTTTCATATATTATAGGTTGGGGATAAACACTGAATCACTCCCATTAAAGGAAAGGGCAGAGTTATCTCCAGTCAGAGTTTTAAACATAAGCCTGGAATTTGCTATTCTAGTAAGCCAGCAATAGTTAGGGCAAGTTAAGTGAGAGATTTATGTAGGAAGGAAATAAGAATTTATTAAGCACCAACTATGTGCCATGTACTTGCTAAGCACTTTAAAAATATCTCATTTGATCCTCAAAACAACCCTGGGATGTAGGTATTATTAACCCCAGTGAGGAAACTGAGTCAGATGAGGGTAACTTGTTCAGGGTCACACGTCTTTTATGTAGCTGAGGCCACATTTGAACTCATGTCTTCCCAACTCCAGGCTCAGTGCTCTATCCACTGTGCCGCCTAATTGCCTCACACAAATGACAGTTCAGTTCTTTGCTATTTTTAGCAAAGATGTCTTTGCTTCTTCTCTCAATGATGCTTTAATTACTAGTTTATTTGGTATATTTCTTCCTGTTTTGAGATTATGGGGTAGAGTATTTATTTTTTTATTAATTTATTTTGAATTATCAACAATTACTTCCATAAGCTTTTGACTTTTAAATTTTTCTCCCCCTCCCTCCCCACCTCCATTCCCAAGACGGCATGCAATCTGATACAGACTATACATATACATTCCTATTAAACATATTTTCACATTAGTGATGTTTTAAGTAAGAATTAGAACCACCAGAAAGAGGAAACAAAACACAACAGAAGAAAAAAATAGCAAATAGTATGCTTCTATCTGCATTCAAACTCCATAGTTCTTTCTTCTTTGTGGATAGCATTTTCTATCACGAGGCCTTTGGAGACATCTTAGATCCTTATATGGCTGAGAAGGGTTAAGTTTATCAATATTAGTCATCGCACAACATGGCTGTTATTGTGTATAACGTTCTCCTGGTTCTGCTCACTTCACTCAGCATCAGACCATACAAGTCTTTCCAGGTTTTTCCAAAGTCAGCCTGTTCATCATTTCTTATAGCACAATAGTATTCCATTACATTCATATACCACAACTTGTTCAGCCATTCCCCAATTGATGGGCATCCTCTCAATTTCCAATTCTTTGCCACCACAAAAAGAGCTGCTATGAATATTTTTGTATATGTGGTTCCTTTTCGGGTACAGTATTTATGCTGAGAACATCTACACTACCCTCTGACTCATCTGACTCTTAAATGAGATCTCTTAGAAAGAAAAAAGAATCCTATGCTGCTCTACAATGTAAAGTAACATTGATGAAAGGCTGTATTCATACTCTAATGGGTCTTTTGCTCCAACCATGTAGATCACAACCCATCCTTTCCTGTCCACACTTGTTTTCTTATCTTATACTTAATCAATGCTTGTTGGTGGATTGATTGACTAGACAGCAAGCATTCTTCATCCACAGGGTTTTTCTTGTGTGGATAGTTAAGCCAACTCTCTTTCATTGATCATGGCTATCATCCATGCTCTTCAGGTATTCCAAGGCTTGATGCAATCAGCATAATGTAACCATCAGGAATGCCTTACCATCTATAAGGAATTTCTTTCCAACATGGACTGCACAAAATATTCTCCATGACATTTAGAGATCTATATAAACAGATTCTATTCTATATATTCATTCTCCCATTTAGCAGGCATCCATTCAACAAGCATTTTCGAGTACCAATATACAGGACACTGTGCTACTGGTATTTTGTTGTTCAGTTATTGCAGTCATGTCCAACTCTTCATGACCCTATTTAGGGTTTTCTTGACAGAGGCACTAGAGTGGTTTGCCATTTCCTTCTCCAGCTTATTTTGCGGAGGAGGAAACCGAGACAAATAGGGCTAAGTGACTTGCCCAAGGGCACACAACTAGTAAGTGTCTGTGGCTGGATTTGAGCTCAGATCTTGATTTGGTATGTGATTCTAGGTAGGTCACCAGGTCTCACATATAAAATAAGGGGGTTGGTCTAGCTTTTCTCTGAAATACCTTCAAACTTCAAAATTCTATGATTCAAATATTATGCATTTAATTTAACTGTATTTATGCTAAGAAATGCTTCCCCAAATAACTTCAATGATCTCAAGACTTGGTTTCCTCATGCCAGTTTCTGCATTAGACACACACCAGAACAGACCCTCATTTCCCAGTGCCCCCACAGTATGATTCTGTTGTAATGTGGACTCAAGAAAAGGAAGAATCAAAAAGTAAGAATTTTGCATCATTTCTTTAGCACTATCCAGGGGAGAGGATGCTCTGATCCTTGACAACCAATAATTGATCTTTGTTGAGAATTGTCTAAGTGCTTTGACACAAAGAGAGACAAAAACATCCCCTGCCTTCAAGGAACTTGCACTCTAGCAAATACTACTGTCCCAAAGTGGAATGATTTGCGCCGGGAGATCATGAGTTCTCCAAGATGAGCTATGTGACCATTCAAATAAATACCATATGACCATTTGTTTGGGATGTTGTTGAGAGGCCTTGTCATTAGTTATGGGTTGGACTAGATGGCCTTTGAGATCCCTTCGAGCTCACAGATTTTATAACTGATCTCTGTTCTCTTCTATTTTTAACCTTCTATCTATGAGGATTGTTTAATAGAAATAATATGATGCAATCAACTGAGAGTGCCACAATAGACTTGGATTATGGTGTTGGATGATGATCTGAGAAACCCTTCCAATTCAAGAGACAGATGACAGGCTTCATTCAAAGTCATGTAACTTTTATACCTGCTCCCTATGCACTAGAAAAACATACTGAAGAAGCCATCAAAGAGCTCATTAGTTATTTCGTGCACTCAGTCCCAGTCTGATGAATACTAAAGAAAACTTAAGGCATGTGCCATCCTGTACAAAAAATGACATCCCAAGGTTAGCATCGCAGAAATAAAAATTGTCACTGTGCTCTGCTTCCTAGGCAGCATGCTCTCCAACAACGTCAAGCAGAAAAGCACGCTTTGAAAATCAGTCTACCTCTCAATTCGGTTACCCACAGATTCTGCTGGTACCATATTCCATAAGCAGTGGTAAGGTTAACTATTTAGGAAGATGGAACTTGAACCACATGCAAGCATCAAAGCTGCTTCTTTGAGTAGAATTTCATCAGCAACCATTACCTTCTGGCCATAAATATTTCCTGTATCATCTGTGAGGGAATATATTCTCTAATCAAAACTTTGTATCTTTTTAAGCCTAGCACAGGGCTCTATACACAGAAGATATGTGGTAAATAAATGTAAGTATAAATAAATAAAACCAAAAAATTAAATTAATATAAATATTTAAATGAATGAATGAACTTCGAAATGGTATTCAAGGTTCTTTGGCTATCGGGAAATATCATCTCCATCTTCCTTTGCAGGAACTGCTTTGTGGGAAGAAGGATAAGAAGTTTTATTGGAGACATTCAGTCATTCAAGTAGACATCCCACTTCTCTGACCTCATAGCAATTAGTTGTTAACTTATCACATACATCTCATATTCAATCCAACAATTACCTGCATTAAAATGCCTATTATGTTCAAGGGAAGTGCTTTCTATTTGTACTTAATTTTTGAATTGTTTTTTAACCTTTCCTTGTGAATTTCTTTATCTCTTCAAATGGACTATAAGCACCTTGAGGACCAAAATTCCTTTGTATCCAAAGAAACCACAAGCACTAAACTTTGCTTAAAATGGCCAGTTAATAAAATGTCTATTCTGCCATTAACTGATGGAGGCATTTGGAAGTTTAACATGGTATACAGTCATACAGAATGTGTCTCCCAACATGAGAGATGCTGTAGATAAGACGCTTGTGTTTCTCAATGACCTCTTCCTTAGATTCCTACATCTAAATCCTTAGATTTAAAGCTGGAAGGGACTTAGGAAGGCATCTAGTCCAATATCTCATTTTACAGAGAGGAAACCTGAAGTCATGAGATGTAGAGTGACTTGGCCTGGCAAGTGTCTGAGGAGGCTTTAAACCCAGGTCTTCCTGACTACAAGTCCAGTGCTCCGTCTGCTATGCCACGCCATGCTGCCTTTTGAGAAGCTTACAATTTACTGAGGGATGAAGAGGAAGAAGAGATATTTATATAAAATACAAATAAGCATGGCACATGAAAATGTGAGAAGGGCCAAGAAGAGAACTAGACAAAGTGTTATAATAATCACAAAGGAGAGATCACTTTCAAGTAAGAGTATCAGGGAAGGCCTCATGGTGCAGGTGATACTCAGGCCTCAAATGAAGAAAAAGATTTTAAAAGGCAGAGATTTAGGACTGTCTTATACATACTAAGAGCCTAATTACTACTCACATGCTAATAATACTACACACTCACTAATAACAATTGTTCAATTGGATGGTTGAGTCCTTCCAGAAAAGATGGACAGTCTACTCTATACCAAAGACTCTGAAAAGATCTGCCATGGGCACACTCACTAAATATGCCTTAGATTTTGCCAAATGTAATACTTGCAATCTCATAGACAATCACAAATCACAAAATTGTTCACTGTACAATGACTCCTCAGGGCAAAGAACAATACTTTGCTGTATTGTTGAGAACCACTGGCCTACCTAGATTGATGGAGGATGAAGACAGCAGGAAAGATGGAGAGCTAGCTTGAACTTCACTTTGTCAGGAACATAGAATGTGTGACAGGCCATGCACAACCTATATCAGATTGCTCACCATCTCAGGGAGGAAGAAGGGGAAGGAGGGAGAGAGAGAATTTAGAACTAAAAACTTAAAAAAACAACAACGAATGTTTAAAATGGTTTTTATATGTAATTGGGGGAAAATAAAATATTTTTAAAAGATAAAAGAGAAATAGTGAAGGCAGCAAGTATTTGAATACTGCATTTTAAGTCACAGAATCTGAGTTCAAATTATGAATTTGCTGTTCAATGCTGTGATGTTAAATGCTGTTAAATGTGTGACGTTGGGCAGATAAAAAAAGAATGTGTGACAGGGGATGGAGCAGAATTGACATGGAAAGGTAGGTGGGAACCAGTTTGTGGAAGATTTTAGATGCCAAGGTGGACAGTGTGTATTTTATCCTATAAACACCAAGGAGCCACTGAAGGCTTCTGAGCAGGGGAATAACATAATCAGACTTGTGAATTAGGAAGATTATTTTGGCATCTGTGAGAAAGATGAATTAGAGAGAGGAAAGACTGGAGACAGGAGAACAATTAAAAGGCCTGAACCCTAAATGCTGTACATTTGAGTGAAGAAGAAGACGTAGATATAAGATATAGTCTGAAGGTAGAATTGCAGGGTTTGGTAAATGATGTGATGTGGGAGGTGAGGGGACAGGAAGAATCAAAGATGACTCTCAGGTCTGGGTCCAGAGACTGGGAAGATGGGTTGAACCGTCTGCAAAGTTTGTTCAGCAGCATTGTGGTATAGTAAAGAGTGCTGAATCTGGAGCCATCTGGGCTCACATCCCTGGTTCAAGGCTTACTGGCGGTGTAAACACTGACAAACCTCTTCAATTCTGACCTTCATTTCCCTTATCTGTGCAATAATAATATGTATCTAACAGGATTGTTATAAGAATCAAATGAGATCATATATGGAAAGTGATTTACAAACCTAATGTGCTATGTAATAAATTTTTAAATTTGTTTATTCTTTTTTTAATTTAATTACAAAAAGCCAAAAAAGAGAACATTTTCATGTACATAGCACAATACAGAGAACTCAATATAAAACCATGAATTTCCATTTCAGACTATTTACTTAAAAAAACTCTGTATTAAATACTACACATTGTTTTCAAAGCTACCCTGCTTTTCTGTGCTTCCTTGTAAGTTTTCTTTTGTTCTCTGCTATGTACTTTTTTTCCTTCCCTCCATCCCCTTCCCATCTTAGGGTGGCTACCCTTAAACTCAAATATCTCTATCTCTATCTATCTATCTTCTATCTATATCTATCTAGCTATCCATCCATCCATCCTATACCTACTTCTTATGATACTCACAATGAATTAGTCACTCCAAGTTGTTCTTAATACAATATTTCTGTTACTATGTGCAACATTCTCTCTGTACTTCTCATTTTACTCTTCATTATTTCATGCAAGTTTTTCCAAGCACTATATAATATGAACTATTCCTATTATTGCCAAAATGTATACTCCTTATGATTTTGCATGGGTATATTGAACAATTAATCCCTCTCATCTGTTGTAACTCAGGTATGGAAAACTCAGGATTGTAAATGGAATCTGGCCCTTGGCTTGATTTCATCTGGCAATCATGGTAGAGCTGGCACTTGTGTGCTGTGAGCATGGTTGGAAAACTCTATTCCGTCTTTTGCTTCCCCAAACTTCAACAGCACCCCCAAGCTTTGGATCCTCCTATTTGTAGTCACTCATTCATTTCAGTCTTCAGATCTCAGTGCCCCACAGTTAATCTGGCAACAGACCAGGCCAGACCTAGATTTCAGATTACATCTGCCCTCTTCGCATCTTGAGCCTGGGGATTTTGTAATTATTGGCTTGTCCTCCTCTGCTAAGCCACTCACTATTGCCCAAATTTCCAAGATAGACAGCTAGCAAAATCAATGGCAGGGCCTGCCTGTCATGTTTTCCTTTGCCTTGGCCCTGAATGCATTTCTAGTTGAACAATGAAGAAAAAGAAGGAAGGAGCTGTTCATAGTCAATGGTACACATGGTGGATGGAGACACTATCCAGAGAGACCACAACATCCCATCATGGTCAACACTGGCCATAGGAACCTGGAGCAGCCATAGTTAATGCTATACATGGTAGATGGAGATACCCTCTAGAGGGGCCACAATGCTTCACTGTGCTCAACATTGACCATAGGAACCTGGGGCATCCACAGTCAATGCTACACATGGTGGATGGAGGCACTATCTAAAGAGACCACAGGGGCAGCTAGGTGGCACAGTGGATAGAGCACTGGCCTTGGAGTCAGAAGGACCTGAGTTCAAATCGGCTTCAGACACATAACACTTACTAGTTGTGTGACCCTGAGCAAGTCACTCAACCCCATTGCCTAACCTAAATAAATAAATAAATAAAGATGAAGAGACCACAATATCCTATCATGGTCCATACTTATCATAAAATCCTAAAGTATCTATAGTCAATTATAGACATGGTAGATGAAGGCACCACCTAGATGGGCTACACTTATCATAAGAACCTGGAGCTTTCTTAGCTGCCCAGAAGTTTGACCACTGCCTCATTTTTTAGTCACTTTTACTTTATCATCATCGATATTCCCAGACATTAAACACTTTGAGTTTATATATACTTATAAGAATCCAAATTTTTTCCATCCAATGGATCTATCTCCTTGATGAATCCTTCTAAAGAACAAAACATTTCACATCATCACATAGGATCCCATCCAGACCTAATAAAACTTATTCATTAAGAGTATAAAGTCCATATACTAAGAGCTTTCTTAGATCATTGCTTGGCAATGTTTTAAGTGTTGAGGATACAAATACAAGCAAAAAGAAAGATAGTCCCTGACCTTGAAGAACCTACATTCTAATGGGTGAAGACGAAACACAAAGAAGAGCTAAAAAAAAGTACATGGGGTATATAAAGATTACCTGTACTGGTGCATGGTTTTGAAATCTAGAAAGTCAAGAATAGCCCCAGGAAGGGATTGATGCATTGGGTGGCTTGGGACTCTACATAAAATGGAGGCCTCAGAGGGAATTCATCAATGAGTGAAGGTAGTCCAATAAAACCTCCTAATTTTTCCAGATAAATGGATATGTAGCTATATTTCACCCCCATCTAGTACTTATGAAGTTGAGGGATTTTTTAAACTCAAATAGAAGACTATAATAGGGGTAAATGTTCATTTACCTAAAATGTTCACTGCAACATTCCAGCCTTTCAAGATCTTTTAGGCTCCCACCTATTGCATCCAAAGTGTGAACTGTCCTTACCAGCTTTATGTCATCTGCAAATTTGATGACTGTGCTCATTATTTCTTTATCCAAGTCTTGGATAAAAATGTGAAATTGTCCAGGGCCAAGCATAGATCCCTGGAGAAATCCCCTGAAGACTTTCTCCAAGTGTGAGTGAATCAGTAGCGACCACTCTTTTGTTCAGACATTCAACTAGTTGCAAATCTACCTTAGCTGTCCAGGGGCAGCTAGGTGGTGCAATGCCTAGAGCACTGGGCCTGGAGTCAGGAAGACATCATCATGAGTTCAAATCCAGCCTCAGACATTTACTAGCTGTGTGACCCTGGGCAAGTCACTTAACTTTGTTTGCCTCCATTTTCTCATTTGTAAAATGAACAGGAGAAAGGAATGGCAAACTACTTTGCTAAGAAGACTCCAAAGGGGATCACAGAGTTGGATACAACTGAAAAATGACTGAACAACAACTATTGTCCTGTCTGAATTCTTTCCATCTTGTCCACAAGAATGGCGCGAGAGACTTTATGAAAGTTTCAGTAAATTATATCCATAGTATTCCCCTAAATTGCTGGTATATTAATTCTGGGCACAAAAGGAAGTACAGTTAGTTTGCCACGACCTTCTCGTGAAAGCATATGGGTTCTTTGTGATCACTGAGCCCTTTGCTAGATATTTGCTAACCATCCTTGTATTTATCCTAGAAATCGAACTCAAGCTGCTGGCCTCTATTTTATAGATTCCCCTCAACTTCCTTCTTGAAGATATGAGTATTTGATCTTTACAAGTCCTCCAGCACTGTTCTTTTTCTCCAGGACCATGTGCACATTACTAACAGTTATTCTTTCTAGATATGCTCCACTTTAATGCAATCTTCAAAATGCACGATGCAGAAATGAACACAGTCATTCAAATCTGACTTGATGAGGGCAAGGTACAATAAGACTAATACATCCGTTATTCTGGACTGTGCTTGTATCAATACAGCCTCAAGTCGCATCAGGTTTCGTTTTGTTGTTGCTGTTTTTTGTTGTTGTTGTGGGGGTTTTGTTCACCATATCACACTATTGGTTCCTGTTAAATTTGTACGCTACTAAAATCTTGGGTCTTCTTCAGGATGAATTATTGTCCATCCACGGCATCGTCTTTCTCCATCCCGTACTTGTGCAGCTGATTGCTTTAATCTAAGAGTAGCACTTTAGATTTTGCCAATTACATTTCATATTATTCAGTTTGGCTCTTGTTTCAGACTGTTGAGATTATTTTTTTATCTTGGTTCTGTCATCTGCCATCCTTCCAGCATTATATACTCCGCAAATTTGATAAGCATGCCGTCTCTGACTTGAAGTCCCAAATAAAAAATGTTGAACAGAATAGGGCCAAAGACAGCCATGAGGCATTCCAGATGCCCTTCATCAACCCAGTTCTGTTGATAGCTATCTGTCAATCACTATTCATTAGCTCCATTCATTTAACCAATTCTGAATCTTCCTAACTATGGGAAAAATGGAACTTATATCCATCCATTTTTCCCATAAAAAATAAGGAACAACTTACCAAATGTCTCACTGAAATCCAAATAGACATGCTGTGTCTACAACATTTTCCTTATCTATCAACATAATAATCCCGTCAATGAAGGAAATGAGGTTAGTCTGGCATGACTTTTCATAACTTCATGTTTTTCATGATCACTGAATGGCTCTTAATGATCACTGCTCCTTTCAATTTTTCACAAACTATTCCTTTAAGAATGAATTTTGTCAGAACTCCAGCTCAAATCAAGTTCGCTGACCCAGGCTGGTCCCACTCTGATAGGCCCAGAAGCCTTGACGTGCTCCATTTCTGACCTAGACACTTTACCTCTCCTTAGGCAACCTGAGGGACCCCCTGCTCCCAGGGGCTCATCATATTTATGTTGAACTTGGTGTGGACACCCTACCAGGTTAGCCCACTGTAGCTCAAAGCTCCCAAACTCAAGAAAGCCATTATCCTCAGCCTTTTTAGTCTCCGGAATTATACCACTAAATGGAATTGTGCCACCATGCCCAGGTTGACCTATAGTTTTAAGAATTTACCTTTTTCCCCTTTTTGAAAATTGGGACACTTCCCTATCTATTCCCTATTGTGTTATCTCTGGTATCCTTCACGTTAAAAAAAAAAAAAGACATTTCAGACCGTGGCTCAGCAATCACTTTCATTTGTCTTATTTGATAAACTATGATATAATTCATCAGGACTGAGTGACACGAATTTATAGAGAATAGCTACATGCTTTCTTAATATCTTCCCAATTTGGGGGGTGTCAATTTCCTTGTAAAGGATTATGTCCAATTCCTAAAAGTCTAAAGATGTCGGTACAGATACTTGGAACAGAAAACAAAAGAAGAACATGAGCTAAGTATTTCTACCTCCCCTCTGTTGTCCATTTCCATAAACCCATCCACTCTGGACGTTATTATTCCTTCTGTGATTTTCTATTTACTCCCAAATGTAGCTAAAAGATTAGGCTTGGCGGGGGGGGGCATCAGGGATCATTGTGAGCCTCTCCTCTTCCTGAGATTTTGTGTTCTTAACGCTTTTCTTAGAAGATTGCAGTGGTAACTTTTGTAATTATCCTCAATCACCTTCCCATTAAATTCTAAGTTGTTCTGTCATAATCCATGTATAGCCATGGTGATTTTTTTTAGATAGGTCCCTCTTTTCTTCCGTATTACAATAAATTGTGTGTGTATCATCAGAATTTCTTTCTTTGAGAACTGTCCATCCACCTTAAGCTTCCTTCCCTTGTAAAAGAGAAAGATCATAGATTCTGACCTTGTGTTGTCATTTTTTGATAACTAGACTAGAAGGAATGGGGTGGAAAATGTCTATGCTGTAAAGACAGTTGACATCAATAAAATATAATTTAAATAATTTGATTTTTAAAAAGAAAGCATGCTGAACTTCAAGAAATCTGTATTTTAAACCCATATCTAACACTTATTAGCTGTGTAACCCTGGGCAGCACACTTAATCATTGTAAGCCTCAGTTGGCTTATCTGTATAATGGGGAAAAGACTGTCTGGAATACTGAGCTCAAGGGGTTGCTATGAGGATTGAATGATAAAATGTCTAGAATACACTAAATAAATGTCAGTTTGGGAAACTTCTAGAAATCCACCTTCTTGAGGATTAAGACACATGCGTGGTACATAACCCCTCAATCACAGACTCCAAGATGTTGGCTTCACTTCTTGCCAAAATTCCTGTTATTTCTACAGTGACCTGCAGTTTCTCCTTCCTGGTCAGAATCAGTCCAGGAGAACATTGATCTTGTGATGTCTTATACTCTTTACAAGTTGAAATTATTGGCAAAAAATATCAAAGATTCTGCCTTTTTACAGAGAGAGAGTAAACTAAGGAATATAAAATATGGAAGAACTCTACTATTATTTTTGCCTCAAGCATTCACCACCCGTTTATTAAGTACCTGCTATGTGTCAGGCACTGTGCTAAGTGTTTACATTCTCTAGGGGGAAACAATATGGACATACAATTGTGCGTATGAATGTATGAAATATATGATAACAATGATAGTAGCTAAAGTTTACGTAGCATTTTGAGGTTCACAAAGTGTTTTTACAAATGTTAACTTGTTTTATCTTCACAACAACTCTGGAACATAAGGAGGCTCTTATTATTTCCATTTTACAGATGAGAAAACTCAGAGAGGTTATGTGACTTGCCCCAGGTCACACAGCTAGTAATTGTCTGAGATTACATTTGAACTCAGCTCTTCCTAACTCCAGGCTCAGCAGTCTGGACACTCTGCCGCTTAGATAACAACAACAAATTATATCATCCTTTAAAGCTTACCAAACACATTACTTACAGTATCTCATTTGATCCTCGCAATCACTCTGTGAGGTGGGTGATATTATTATCCTCCTTTTACAAGTAACATAACTGAGACTGAAAGATATAGGTTATTTGTCCACAGTCACAAAGCTAGTGAATGTTTGAGATAAGATTTGAACTCAGGTCTTCCTGACTATCCCAAATGGGGAGGCACTAAAAGCCTGGATGCTCAGAAAGGTCTTAGGTATAAAAAGAGATGGTGCTTGAACTGGGCTTTTTTTTGTTTATTTTTGTGAGGCAATTGGGGTTAAGTGACTTGCCCAGGGTCACACAGCTAGTGTGAAGAGCCTGAGGTCACACTCGAATTCAGGTCCTCCTGACTTCAGGGCTGGTGCTGTATCCCCACACCACCTCGCTGCCCCTTGAACTGGGTTTTGAAGGAAGCTGGGAGTGCTGGAGATGGAACTGAGGAGGAAGAACTTTCTGGGCATGGGAGACAGACAGCATCCAGGCACCAAGACAGGAGACTGAGTACCCTGTGTAAAGAACAGCAAGAAGGCCACTAGACCATAAAGTACAGGGAAGGGCAGCTAGGTGGTGCCATAGTGCAGAGAGTGTCTGCCCTGGAGTCAGGCAGATTCTTCTTCCTGAGTTCAAATCCAATCTCAGACATAAACTTTGCAATCCTGGGCAAGTCACTTAACCCTGTTGCCTCAATTTTCTCATCTGTAAAATGAGCTGGAGAAGGAAATGGCAAACTTTCTAGCATCTTTGCCAACAAAACCTCAAATGAAGTCATGAAGAGTCAGACACAACTGAAAATGACTGAACAATAACAGTGTGGGAAAAGGAATAATAATTACCATAATAAGTAATAAATAAATATTAATGTAACAAATAATTATGACTTAAAAAGTAGGTCGAGGCCAGATAGTGAAAGGCTTAAATTCTAAATTGAGGAGTTTGTGTTTGATATTAGGGGCATTAGGGAGGTTCTGAGCGGGGGATGCCATACATGGTGAGACCTACGCTCTAAGGAATATCACTTTGGCAGCTGTGTGGTGAGTGGATTGAAAAGGAGCTTGACTGGAGGCAGAGACACCAACAAGGGGCCTATTGCAATAGCTCAGGTAGGAAGTGATGAGGGCCTGGGTGAGGATGGTGGCCAAGTGAGTGGAGAAAAGAGGACAGAGGCAGGAGATATCATGTGGATAGAACTGACAAGATTTCCCCACCATTTTTATAAATGCATGTGCGTGTGATTGATCCATTTTCATAAATGTATGTAAGTGTATGTACATGTGTTTGATCCATTTTTTTATAAATGCAGGTGCCTATATGTCCATGTGTTGGTTTCATGATGTCATAGATAAAACAAGAGAATCATAGAACCAGGGTTTGATTACTGGTTCCACCACGGAGCAATGGTTGAAAGTGGCAAAGAAGCACATTTGGACCTGTTGCTCGGGAACCCTTCCTGACCATTAGATCCCCAAAGTAGAGTAAGTTGCCTCACAAGGTGAAGGGCTCCCCCTCATGGGATGTCTTCTAGCAAAAGAAGACAACTCATTACATGTTGCAGATGGAGTTTTTGCTTATGGACATGGCATTTGGGACTCGTTTCAGTTGTGGGATTCTGTGATTACATGAGAGGGTTGACCTAAACGATCATTAAGCTCCCTTGCATGTCTAAATCTATGATCCTACAACATATTAACAAGTGAGTGACCTTGGACAAGTCATATCACCTTTAAATGAATGAATGTGTACTTATTTAATAAGTGGTCTCAAAGCCCAAATTACACCATCAGTAAAGTAATAATTGTACTGCCTACCTAACAAGTTTATTGTGACAAAAATGCTTTTCAAGCTCCAAAATCCCCAATAAACGTCAGCTGGTGTTATGACAACAAATGAAACTTGCAGTATAGATTTGGCATGCACCCATGTCAATCTCCCAGGATCACGCAGGACAAAGTGTTAAAACTCCATCGGGTCAGACACGTGCAAAGGGTACATGACAAGAGGCTTCCAGAGAATTTCCAGTATGAGCCGCTGACGTAAGATGGGCAGAAACCCTGATCTAAGGACCACATCAAAGCATAACTTCGAGGAGAGTGGCAGAGCTATGGGATTCTGGGAATTCTTGGCAGGCAGCCACAGGAGAGGGGGCCGCCATCTTGGGGCAAAGTTGTGCTGTAGCTCATGAGGCAATGAGGCCAGGTTACATTTTATGGGCAGCAGCTACAGCCCCAAAGCAAAGGGCTGACTTTACATTCGCCCAACATGGAAAGGACTCCTGTTCCACGTTTGTGGTTCAGCCACATTCTCACGTATGCAGAATGCCACCATCAACAGGACAATTTTCAAATAAGGGCAAAAATACAGCATTGGCCAAGACTATAGCCATTAATATCTTCAGCGAGGGAAATACAAGAGGCAAAATGTGTGAACCACATTTGGATGGCACAATTGATTTGTAATCATGTGAAATCCTATCTGTTGAGCTTAGGTCCTTGTGTACAAAGCAAGACTTCTTAAAATTCAAAAGCGTTTGAGGGTATTCAAGCACACTTTCATTTACTAATGGTTATAAAGACAAAGGCCTTTATAACTTGTACAAACCTTCAGTTTAATCAACATCAAACTGGATAAGTGGTTCTTAACCCGGGGTCCATTAACTTTTTCTTTAATCTGTTAGCTGTTTTTCAATGGCTTTCCTCCGCATTTCCTTTAATACATTTAAAAAAAAAATTATTCTGAGAAGGGGTTCATAGGCTTCACCAGACTGCCAAAGGGAACTATAATGTACAACCAAGGTTAAGAAGCTTTGCACTAGAGAAGCAGTTGGTGAATTTGACAGCTTGGCTACTATGCTGGACATTTTAAATGGCTAAGACTAATTCTTATACTAATGATAACTGACATTTACTTGTAGTCCTTAAGGGGCTGCAAAGCCTTTTTAAATGCAGTATCTTATTTGATCCGCATGAAAATCCTGTGAAGTAGGTGCTATTATTATCCCCATTTTTACACGTGAGGAAACTGAATCTCGAAGAAGAGAAGTGACTTTGCTTCACCCCATACAGCTATTAAATCTGGCTCCTGACTAAAATCCAGTAAATCTTGGATTTTTGAATATTGAGAGCCTATAGAATGAGTTGGGTATTTATATACTATTATCCCTTCCACATTGCAGGGGTTAGGGGTATGGTGCCCCCACAATCTGGAAAATCTGTGTAAAATTTTTTTGGCCCTCTTTTTGTACCAGACAAGAAGTCTGAATTTTTTTTTCTTAAGTAAAAATATTTTTCTATGTTGTCTGCTGGCCTTCATGTATCGTCTGCAGCTTCTATAAAACTCCCCAAAAATTCTCATTTAATTTCTTATTTTTGCCCTTATTTGAAAATTGGCCTGTTGATGGTGGCATTCTGCGTACGTGAGAATGTGGCTGAACCACAAACGTGGAACAGGAGTCCTTTCCATGTTGGGCGAATGTAAAGTCAGCCCTTTGCTTTGGGGCTGTAGCTGCTGCCCATAAAATGTAACCTGGCCTCATTGCCTCATGAGCTACAGCACAACTTTGCCCCAAGATGGCGGCCCCCTCTCCTGTGGCTGCCTGCCAACTTTGATGGGGAAAGTCGTGATGTGAAAGGGATAACCATATTCCACTCTGAGATGATTGTCCATCTTCTCAGTCTATACATCCCATGTACCTGGTGAATTACATGTTGTCTCCCCCAAATTGATGTGAGCTCCTCAAAAACAGGGACTGTCTTTGTCTCGTCAGTGTTTGGTATACAGTAGGTGCTTAATAAAAGTTTGGTAATGGATTGGCTGAAATATACTTCTTTTTCTTTCTTTTTTTGGTGAGTCAATTAGGGTTAAGTGACTTGCTCAGGGTCACACAGCTAGTAAGTGTCATGTGTCTGAACTCAAATCCTCCTGACTCAAAGCCAAAGCTCTATCTACTGCACCACCTAGCTGTCCCCGATTCTTTAATGCTTCCATGTTTTTGTCAGAATGAACAGTCCCTCCATCCACACAGGTTCTAGTCTCAGCCTCTCTAGAATTTAGTAGATGATTTTCAAGAGTTATGTGGAGTAATAACTCCCAATAATAAATACAAATATATAAAATTATATATAACTGATCTGCCTACAGCTCAGCCTCTCTGGAAGTGGTTAGGTTGGACCGTGGGCAACAGGGTCCCATTTTACAGATGAGGGAACTGAGCCTGAGAAAGGTCAATTGATTTATCCAGTCACCTAGATAGTATCAAAGGCAGGATTCAAACCCAGGTCCTCTGGAGCCCAAGGTCAACATCCTTTCCACTACACCTTGCAAAAGTGCATTATTGTCTCCTGAAGGTAAGACAGTATTCCCCAAAGTCCAAGGCCCTGGAAGCACAGTCCCAATTTTTCACCTCTACCCAGTCACAGAATCACAGAAACTCAGTGTGAGAAGGGACCTCAGTGTCCATCTAGTTCAAACTGCACTCCAGGAAGATTTCCTTCTATGACATCCCCAACAAGCGGTCATCCAGGCTTCGCTTGGAGATCCCCAATGGGGGAGGAGCCCACTCACCACCTCCCTAGTAAGGTAGTCCACTCCAGCCCCTGTCATTATCAGGTCAAGCACATGCACCCACTTGGCTTAATCTTCTCCACATGACACTAAATTAAAAGGGGCGGGGGAGGGTCTGTGAAAAGAGTTTCTTAAGTAAGGCAGCCACAGGGAAATAAGGTAGATGACTTTGTCTGGACCTAGAAACTGTTCTAAGTGAACTCTCTAAGCTGGAATGACTCTGTCCAGCCTGGCTTTCCATTTGATTGACTCTCCCGGGTCCTTTCACTTGACTTGAGTTTGGGTGGAAACTAGCCATAGCCCTCTTCTCTTCCCTCTCCTCACTCCCTCCCCACCCTCTTCCCACCCCTTCCCCTGGAATTCTTTGTTTAGGTGGTTGTACTTTAAAAGGCAATATAACTTTGTGAAAAGGACACTGGGCATGGAGTCTGGAAGAGCTAGGTTCAAATACTAGTTTAGACACTAGTTACATTACCCTGGACAAGTCATTAAACCTCTGCCTGCCTCAGTTTCCTCCTAGGGTTGTTGTGAGGATCAAATAAGATGATCCCTATAAAATACTTTGAAGACCTTAATGCACTACAACGTGTCCCAAAGCCTTGGTGCAGATAAGCTTTGGTAGCTAGGTGTTTCAGTGGATAGAGTGCCAGGCCTGGAGTCAGGAGGACCTGAATTCAAATCCAGCCTCAGTCACTAGCTGTGTGACTCTGGGCAAGTCATTTACCCCTGTTTGCCTCAGTTTCTTCATTTGTAAAATGAACTAGAGAAGGAAATGACAAACCATTCCAGTATCTTTGCCAAAAAAAAAAATCCAAATGGGGTTACAAAGAGTCGGACACAGCTAAAATGACTGAAAAAACAATAGTCATCATCAGGTAGTGTTCTGTATCTCTGTTCTTATCCTTCTAGCCAAACTCTCTACTCTTCCAAAAGTCCCCATTTCTATTAAGGACCCTACAATCCTTCCAGTCACCAAGTTTCGAAATCTGCATCATCCTCATTTCACTCTCCCTTACTCTATGTGTCCAATGAGTTGTCAAATCTTAGTATTTCTACCTCCACAATAGCTCACACAAGATAACAGTCTAGTTCCACCCCTCATCATTTCCTGCCTGGACTATTGCAATAAACTCTTTGTCTCCCTGCCTCATTTTTCCCCACTTCAAACCATCTTCCAGATAGATGAATTGACAGAAAGATAGGGAGTACCTACTACGTGCAAGGTACTGTGCAAGCGCTTTTTACATTTGATTTTCATAACAACTCTGAGAGGTAGGTGCTATTCTCATCCCCATTTTACAGGTGAGGAAAATGAGGCAGACAAAAGTTAAGTGATTTGCCCGGAAATGCGCAGCTAGCAAGTGTCTGAGGCTAGATTTGAACTCGTCATCCTGACTCCAAGTCCAAGGCTCTACACACTGCTCCACCTGCTGCCATAACCACTAAAATTATTTTATTTCTTTTTTTGCTTTTAGGCAATTGGGGTTCAGTGACTTGCCCAGGGTCACACAGCTAGTATGTATCAAGTGTTTGGTCTGAGGCCAGATTTGAACTCAGGTCCTCCTGACTTCAGGGCTGGTGCTCTATCCACTGCGCCACCTAGCTGCCCCCAAAATGATTTTCTTAATGCTCCCATCTGACCATATCGCTATCTTACTCAAAAATCTTCCAGCACTTCTGTATGGATCCTAGGATAATATTTCGATTTTAAAATTCATTTTTTCCTGCATATTTTATAATGTACATGTATAAGTACATGAACACAATTTATAAAGATACACATTTTGGGGGTTTGTGCTCAATTTTTTTAATTGCTAGGGACACATAATCAAAAACATTTGCCAACACTTGGACTAATGATCTCCCAGAACTCATTAGAACTCAGATTCAGGGCCCTATGTATGCTTCCATGACCAGAAAGACTAGGACTTAGATCAATTCTACTGGCTTCTCAGAGTGAGCGCTGGTGTTCTGTGTAGTATCGCCATCCAGTGATAGACATTAGCACTCTTCTTGTTCCTTCTTACAAACTAGCCAGCTCTGTGTTTCCCAGTCCCCAAACTGGGCTGGTTTGCCACAGAAGGGAATGTATGTAAAACCATTGTCAATGGATAAAGGGACCATTTTCCATCTTATCCACTGGGTGGAGCATTTTAGCTAAAGAAAAGGCCTCTGAAGTCCACATCCAGGTATGAGCTATTTAGCTTGGAAAGGAGAGTAGCTTCTGGCTGGAGTTTTCCCCATCAACCATCATGATTTTTTTCCTTGTCAGATGACCTTTACCGAGTATCTTCATCACAATCATAGAGCTATAGCAGGCACAAGGTAAATAATACATGAGACTGGAGGGTACTGAATCCATAATTGATAACATTATCCTAGGCACCCAACCACGAAATGTCAGAGCAAGGAGGCCCCTTGCAGATCATCTGTTCCATTTCCACAGATGTTGAAACTGAGGCCCAGAATTATCAAATGATTTTCTCATGATTATATACTTAATTAGTAGCAGAGCCAAGAGTAGAAATCAGGTCTCTGGATAACCTGTCCAAGATGCTTTCTGGTGGACAACATTGCCTCATAGATTCATTCAAGGAGACAAATTCAATGTCTGGTTCACCTGCTAATGTAGCTGTGGCTATACTTTTTTTTTTTTAAGGAGGTACAAGTGGAAGGGACCACTAGGCGGTACAATGGATAGAGTATTGGGCCTGAAGTCAAGAAAACTCATCTTCCCGAGTTCAAATCTGACCTCAAACACTTACTAGCTGTGTGACCCTGGGCAAGTCACTTAACTCTATTTGTCTCAGTTTCCTCATCTGTAAAAGGACACAGCAGAAATGATTGAATAACAAAAATAGATGGGAGGAATTTTTGTTTATTTTGTTACAGAGTAGCAATAGACATAACTTTACCATCCCCACCACTCCCCCTCAGCCTCAGAGCATGGTATCTGTCCATGGGTAGGTGAGCTAGAAACAGAAACGAAGAAACACGGATAGCCCATGGGATTCTGTCTTTATAAATTTGATCTTCTACATATTACTTACAAAATAAATCACTTTTAGAGGTTCCTTCATTTTCTCCTTTCCTTGCCTACACTGTTGCTATGCCCATTCATCCTCCTTCTATCCTCTATATAGTCCACTCCTACTCTGCACTGGATAAAATGGTATTTATAACCCCCAAAATCACTACCATAATTGCCAAATGGAAGCTTATAATTCATATAAATAGTATATATGATATAAATGTACATGTATGTTACTGATCTCAAATTTTCTGGGAGATATAGCATTTGCTAATACATTAGATGCCAGAATTAGATGGGAAAAAATATTTTAACCAGTTAAAATCAGGGGGCTGATCAAATAGAATTGATTAATGAGGGGAGGGGTGACAGAACTACATATTAGATATGAATTGGTACAAAGGTTCACATCAGCAAAAGAGATCAGCAGCTGTACTACAACACAGCCTTAGAGAATTTCCTGGGTCGCTAAGAAGTGAAGAGACTTGCCCACGGCCACACAGCCAGAAGGTGTCCAAGATGGGATTCTAACCCAGCTCTTCCCGCTTCTGTGGCCTGCTCTCTATCCACAACACCATGCCATTGATATAATTGACTAGGGATAAGTAGGAAGTTCTACAATTGGTCTTAAAAAAAAAAACCACCTTTAAAAAAAATGTCCAGTCTCAGTATGATAGACGAGGCATGACTAGACAACAGGTCACGTAGAAAAGATATGGAAGTTTTAGGGTAAAGACAGCAAACAAACAAACCAAAATAAATCCAAAATATAAGACAAAAAAAAAAGCAAAACCTAGTTTAGGCTTAGGCTTCCTAATGAAGAATCGTGGCTGGAACAAGGGAAGTCCTACCGTATTTTGCTCTAAGAAAATGACATCTGGAGCATTATTATAGGCATGAATAGAAATAAGGCTGAATGCTTTGTGTATGCCAAAAATTATTTTTTTAGTCCTAGGTCCACATTTTAGGAAGAACTTTGATGAGCTGGATAGGAATATCCAGAGGAAGATGATAAGGGTGGTCCAAAGACCAACCATGCTATATGATGTGGTTTAATTTTATTTTATTCTGAACTTTAAAAATATAAAATAAAATGAGCATTTCCATATAGAAAGCAAAGCATAAAGAATGAATTGTGCATGAAACTGACTATCGCTACTACATACAGTTTGTACAAGTATTTAATACATTTAACATGTAACCTTCTAAGTTGTCCTACTTTGATCTGTGTCCTTCCTTCTCTTCTCTTCTTTTCAGGAAGTGAAATGTAGAAGATTGAAGTAGGAAGTCCCAAGCATAAGAGAAGAGGTTAGAGTTAGCTGGGAGAGCCTGAAAGAGGGACCAGACTGAAAAAAGAACAGAATATTCAATAATCAAATGAACTTCTAGAAGTCCCTGCCAAGTTGGGAAGACCTCAAGGATGTCTGGTGATGGGCTGTGTCTTTAGAGGAGAAGCCTAGCCAAGCGCAGAGAGGATTATCACCGTGTTGGCCATGGTTGAAAAGTGTGTGTATGTGTTTGTGTGTTTACCATGGTAACTCTTGTAGACTACCTCCTAAGGCGTGGGCTGTGTGTCTGTCAGTGAAGGATAAGCCTAGCTAAGCATGAAAAGGATTATCACACTGTTGGAGAACCAGCAAAGGTTTTTTGTTTTGTTTTGTTTTGTTTTGAGAGGAAACAGTAACTCATTAAGACTCTGCTAATGAATGTGGGAATGGGTGTTGGGAACTGTGGCAGTATGGCACATGAATGGTATCACAGATCTCTCTTTTTTAGTAGTATTTTATCTTTTCCAATTACATGTAAAGACAATTTTTAACATCCATTTTTTAAAAAAATTGAGTTCCAAATTTTCTCCCTCTCCTTCCCTCCCCCCAATGGAAAGTAATGTGATAGTGGTTATATATGTGCAATCATGTAAAACATTTTTCAATATTAGTCATATTGTTTCATAGATCTCTTGAAATATTGAAAAATATTCTCGTTGTAATTTAGTTGAAGACAGTCAACGTCAGTCAACATTTATTAAGCTCTTCCTATGTGCCAAGCACTCTGCTAAGCACTCACTGGAAATACAAACAAAATAAAGAAAGACATCCTTGACCTCAGGGAACTTATGTTCTAATGAAGGAAGATAATGCATAGAAGAAACCTGAAAGCAAGGGAGGGAAGAAGGTACCTCTGGAGGGGTGTGGTAGAGAGAAAAGTCAGCAGAGTCAAGAACAGAGCCCAGAGCAGAATAGAGGACTGAACATGACCAGTTTGGGTACTTTCCTTTAAAATAGAGATTTTAAGACCAATTAGAGGAAGGAGTCACAGGGGGAGAGTGATGTTTCAGGCTGAGAAAGCTTTTGGATAATGATGGAGAAACACATCGGGGCTCCTACCATAAGGGAGAGGGGGAAATACTGGGAACACAGGATTTCCTCGAGTCAGTGCAAAAGACATCAGCAAAATTAATGGGATAAACAGCTTTCAAGTCAGTGAAGTTGATAACAGAAACCAAAAGGTGGATCTGGACTCAAATACAGGCCTTCCACTTTGGTTTTGATATTTCATGGGTTGGCATAAGAAATTAAATGGGAATTTAGGGGGAGGTTGGGGGAAGCCACAGAGGGCACACGAAGGCCGGCAGATGATGCAGGAAAAGTTTAGAAACTCAGAAATGCATGAAATACCTATATAGTATTGTATAATACCAACATATTTATCTTTTAATATCATAATAATTCAGACTTCTTCTCTGGTATAGAGGGCCAAAAAATTTTACACGGATATTCTACATCATAGGGGTGCCAAGCCTTTAACCTCTATGATGTGGAAGCGATAACTGTATATTACTCTTCCAGTGACCAGAAAACAAAACTAACTGGGATTAGATACAAAGCTTCTTAATCGGGGGTCTATGAACTTGTTTCTTCAATATTTTCACAACATCATTCGTTCCCTTGGAAATCCTAGGTATTTGATTTTATACATTTAGAAACATCATTCTGAGAAGGGGTCCACAGCTTCCACCAGATTGTCAAAGGGTTTCATGACTCAAAAATCAGCTAAGAACTCCTGGACTGGAGAGTGGACATATGCTGAATTGGGCAAAAGAATCATTACCATAAGGGTTATAAAGGCCCAATCTACAAGAAGGAATCTTTGAAGGTTGAGTATTCCATCATCCACCAAATATTTCCCAGATGCCTGGAAGGTTCTATTTGGTATTTTAAAATCCATGCCCTTCCCTGCGGTGGCCGTGGCAAGACTGAATACTTTGTACTTGAGCTAAGTTGACAGAGGAGTCTGAAATCGTATTTATGACACACTTCAGCTATGGAGATGTGGATGAATTTGTCAGTAATATTGGAAAGGGGATTCATATGTAAGATATGGATTAGACTAGATGGCCATTCAAAACTTGGCCAAATCTAGCATTTTCATTCCACAGTTCTAACCCGAGGTTTTCTCACACTGTAATACAGATTCGGTATATTTAATAGTGAATTCACATTAATATGTAACACATACATGTCAATGCCCATAAGAACATTCCAGGCATAGTCATCCAAACTTGAGAACAAAGAAACTTTGTGTTGGGCTTTATGGCGACAGAATGTTTTTGCGGTAGACCACAAAAACTGAACTTTTGAAAGTAGTCTTTCTTACAATAGGCTGATTCTTCTCCAGACATGTTCCTTCTCCCTAACACACTACCTTGCTTTTCTGGAATCCTCTGCTCCTAGAACCTTCTGTGGTACATTTTCATGTATACTTATGCAATTTCACTAAGGGGGTACAGAAGAGGAGGGCTTCCTGCCTGTGACTTTAGAGGAGGGAAATAATTGGAACTATCCAAGCGTGGGATGGGCTGCCTAGGGAGGCAATCGAATCTCATTCACTGCAGAGCTTCAAGTAGAGGTTGGATAACTTGTTAACAAGTTTTTCCTTCTCTTGAGCCAGAATCTTTCTGCAATTTCTACACATGCCCAAGAGCTCAGTGACACAGATGAGACCCAGCCATTTTATATGGAAGGAGGCCATCTCACTCAGCTGCATCTGATGCATTTGGAGATGAAACAGGAAGGGGGGTAGCATGATTTGAAACAGATTTCTGGACACTTTCAAGCTCATCTCTTCTTATTGGCAATAATAATAATTATACCTACAATAATAAATGTGTATCTACAACAAAATGATAAATGTATCTATACATGTTCTTGAAATAATCTGTTTTATATAAATAATGTTTAATAATTTAATAAGTAGAAGCAGATAGGTGGTAAAGTAGATAGATGGCCCTGGAGTCAGAAGGACCTGAATTCAAAGTTGGTCTCAGACTCTTACAAGTCGTTTGGTCCTAGGCAATGTTCTGCCTCAGTTTTCTCATCTGTAAAAATGGGGATAATAATATCATCTACCTCCCAAGATTGTTGTGAGTATAAAATGAAATAATATGTGTAAAGTGCCTTCTAAACTCTAAGATGGCATATGAACGCTAGCTGTGGTGGTAATGAGGACAACGATGATGATGAAGGAGAAGAAGAAAAGAGGAGGAAGAGGAGAAGGAAGAAGAAGAGGAAGAATGATGGAGGAGGAGGAGGAGAGAAAGAAGAAGAAAAAGAAGGAGGAAGAGAAGAAGAAAAAGGAGGAGGAGGAGAAGAATCTTGTATAGGTTAGGTTGGATTAGGTGACCTGTGAAGTCCCATCTAATGCTGAGATTCTGAGAGACCCAGAGATACTCACAAGCTTCTTACAATGCCAAGTATGTCCTTGTGTGCAATGCTATTGTCCTTTGAAAACAAGGAGAGATGGTTCGGTACAGTGGATAGAGTGGTGGTGTTGGATCCTGGAAGACCTGGATTGAATTTGCTAGCTATATAACCGTAGGAAAACTATTGAACTTTAAGCCTCAGTTTCCTCATTTGTAAATGAAGGGTTAGACTCTACGACCTCTGAAGTTTGTTCCATCTCTAAATCTATGACCCTAGAAAGACCTAAACTAGTAAGAACTGGATGCATTATTTCACTTCTTGAGTAAGGGACCAAACTACTTTGAGTACCAACTTTTCCTAATTGACACACTGTTTCCTCTATCCTCACTGCACCCAGGTGACAACCATGGCCCAATCTATCTGTTCATCTAAATAATTAGACCAAATCCTCTCCCTTTTCCTCCTTCAAGCCTCTGCTCCTCAGCAACCCCACCACCCTGCAGAAGCCCCAATGCTATATTCTATTCCTCAATATTTCCCTTTTTCTCCAAGTTTTCTCATATGTGAAGCAACTTATAGAAATGCTCAACCTCTTTGTAAAACACAAGGATTACTTTATTTGCATTCATCAAACGCCTTGAGAGGTAAACAGCAGTATATATTTAAAATAGTTTTTCCTTTCCAACAGATCTCCCTAGCGAGGAACAAATATTTACTATGTGATTACTAAATATGTGTCAGGCACTGGGCTGATGAGAAAGCAAGAAAGAAAGGAGCAGAGTTCTTGGAAGAATTTTCTTGAAAATCTGCTATTTCCATTGCCCTCAGAAGGGTCCCTGTTAGCAACTGGAAATCATGACCTGGCTTAAGTCTTGGGAGCTATAATAAAAAGATCTGGTTTTTGACAAAAGCTTATTTACTGGAGACCAAGGTCATTCCTATGATATTATGAATCAGTAATAACTGGGAGCTGGGCTGGTATTAACCTCTGTACCCCTCCCACTCTGAATTGCTGATGCTTGGACAGTGACTCAGGGAGACAGGTGGTAGAGAAAGAGGAGGGTGGTTCCCCAACTGGTGTTAAAAATGACCTGCATCTTATATACATGTAAGCCTTGTGTTAGAGACCCTCATAATTAAAAAGGCCCAGATATATTTTATTTTTAATAATATTTTATTTTCCCCCAATTACATTTAAAAAACAATTTTAACATTCTTTTTTAAAAATTTTGAGTTCCAAATTTTCTTCCTCCTTCCCTCACCTCCCCCCGCCCCAAGATGATAAGCAATTTGATACAGGTTATACATGTGCAATCATGCGAAGCATATTTCCATATTAGTCATGTTATAAAATAAGACATAACCCCAAAGGGGAAAAATAAAGAAAGTAAAAAATAATATTCTTCGATTTGCATTTGATCAGTTCTTTCTCTGGAGGTGGATAGTATTTTTCATCCTGAGTCCTTTGCAATTGTCGTGGATCACTGTATTTTAAGAATAGCTAAGTCATTCATAGTTTATCATTGTTACAATGTTGCTATTACCATGTACCGTGTTCTCCTGGTTCTGCTCACTTCACTTTGCATCAGTTCATATAAGTGTTGCCTAGATATACGTTAGGGGATTTTTCATTTTCTGACTAAGAAAAAAATCTAGAAAAATCACTATCTGACATCACCCCATATGATATTAAATTAAATTAAAGGAAAAAAAGTTTTATTGAGAAAGTGTAGAAAATAAAATGGAAACTCAAATAGAATCACTGGAAAACAAATATGCCCCAATGAGAAGATTTCTTCCCAAATATCTATATCAATTCTTGGCCATTTTCAGTACAAAATAATCCAGTCTTCTTGTGGTTCACTATTTCCCATCCTGCAGTTCCACATTATTATCAGCAGAGGGCACTAGACATTATTCTACCCTCGGGCTCCTCCACTTCCACTTTGCTCCCTAGCCATCAATATCAGGTATTACACTCAGGCAAATCCAAAACCATCTATAGAGGATCAAATGAGATAATACATGAAGAGCATTTAGCACATAGCACATGGTACATAATAGGTGCTTAATAAATGCTTGTCCTCTTCCCTTTCCCTGCAGAGCCACAGTTTTGCAGTCATTGGGAGGAGTATTTGTCAGCATACATGGCAAGACCTTTGGAGTTCTTTTTATCTATCAGAAAACCCATTTTTCTGACTTCACTAACTTCAAATGTGTTAACCACAATGAACCACATTTAGGCTAGATAGGGCGACCACAAATTTTGAAGTCTTTTTCCATTGATATTCAAGAAAGGCATCCACCACCTAAGGGAGCACTCCTTTTCATCTGTTCAGGAGTAGATAAGGCACTCCTATATCTTTCCAATCATTTCTCTTAGATACTTAAGATTGCTTGAGGGATAGGAGAGGGAAAAAAAACTGCTTGTTAGTTGAAAAGAGAATTTTTTTTTTTAAATCTAGTGTCTATTCCACAAGGCTATTGTGATATTCAAATGAGATAGCATGTGTAAAGTGCTTTGCAAATATGAAGGTACAACAGAGTTGTTAGTAACAGTCAACCTAATAAATGCCAGAGCCAGGATTCAAACCAAGGGCCTCTTGATTCTAAATGTAGTTGAGTCCTTCCACCTATCTCTATTCCACTGCACTGGATTTAGGAAAATGTGGTTCTGAGAAGGAGTGCTGAAATAAGCATGTGATAAAAATCCATAAAATAAGTAGATGATCATTTGAACGATCCATGGAAATCTGCCACGTCCTTTGAAGAGGAATGTTTATACAGCAGAGCTCAAATGGCATAAAAGACCTCTGTGGCCATAGATGTAAAATGGGACTGGGGCTGAAATCCATGCTGCCCTCCTAGGGAGCCATGTTTATCAGTAGAGCCAGAAACAGCCACCCTCCCCATCTCTTATCCCACCCCCAACATGAAGAAGAGTGGGAGAATGCTAGATTAAAGAGTCCTACAAGGCATCTTGAGATATTGTTGGGAAGAGCATAGCTCTTAAGATCCTTACTGCCTCCGTTTCCTCATCTGTATAATGAGGAGATTGGACTTGATGGCTTCTGAGGTCCCTTCCAGCTCCAGAGCTATGATCCTAATGGGGGATGCTGTTAGCACAGTGGGAAAGGCAATGCAGTGGGGAAATGGAGGCAGGAAGGGAGCAGGTGGAAGCTATTTGTATCATGATACTGCTTCAGCATTTCCACCCATGCAGAGCTGCATTTAGCCTAGATATTTAAGCAGTTCTTGCTGACATGTGAGAGACTGACCCTTTATAGATGACTGATGCAGAGAACCATTATATGTGGAAAAGAACTAGGTAGGAGGACTCTGTTTGTGGAAAATGAGCCTGACTTCAGTGACCTGGGGCCCTGGGCATGTTTATTCTTCTCTGTATGTCTTAGTGTGCTTTACTGATGTACTGAGCTTTGTGGGAACACAGCCAGAAGAACAAACACTCCAGAGTCCAGGCACGCCTGTCAAATGAAGCCCAAAATGACTTTGTGCCTGTAGGTTCAGTGGACTCAGAACTGGAGGATAGGCGTAGCAGGTCTCTAACACCATCTCCAGACCAGGGATTGCCCAGAGGAGAGAAAACATTGGAGGAAATGTGCATTTTCAACATTTTTGAGTGCTAGATGACTAGATAAGAATATCAGTTCTTGATGGATAGTAGCTGTTAAATAAAATGTCAGGTCCCTGGAATCTAGATAGTAACCTAGATATTTTTATACTGCCCCCCCACCCCATTTTTATTTGACATGAACTAATTTCAAGAAAAAAAATTTTAATAAAAATTGTTAATGAAATAACACCCTCCCCCTCAATTGGCTTCAAACTCCATAGCACATCACAAAAGTGTGAGTCAATCAGTTTACTCAGACTGGTTGACAACAGTGTGACAGCTGCCATCAAGCCCTACTCCCTGGGGCTCATTGGCATTTTAAGCAAGGGGAAGGTCAAGGACAGAGAGTGTGAACATGCCCTACCCTAAAACTGGTGTGCAGTAACATTGCTCCTCATTCCTCACCCACCATCTGGGCCAATGATTTATCAAAATCTCCTTTATCCTCTCCCCACTTTCCTTTTCATCAAGGACTTAAAAAGCTAACATTTATATTGTACTTTGCTATTATCTCCTTTGATCCTCACAACAACCCTGGGAGGTAAGTGTTATTATCATTCCCATTTTACAGATGAAGAAACTGAGACAAAGAGTTTAAGTGATTTGCCCAGGGTCACACAGCTAGTTTGAGACCACATTTGAATTTAGGTCTTCCAGATTCCAGGCCCAATGCCCTGTCGACTACACCATCTAGCTGCCCTAGGTACTAGAGATGCTACAATCTCCCTTCTACCTTACCCACCTGGAAATTGTTAGAGAAATAAGCAAGTAATGGACAGATAAAATTTGAAGCTATTCTAGCAGATGTCATATGACAGAGAAGGCTAGACAGCTGCTTCGTTCTGATTGGGGAAAAGTCAGAGAGTAAGGGGGCGGTGGCCCTAAAGGAACCATACCTTTGCAGCCATTCTTTCTCTCTTTCATCATATATAAGACAAGGGATGGTGCCATTTTTCACTTTTGTATCCATGACATCTAGCCAAGTGTCCCCTGTGTAGTAGGTGATTAGAAAATATTTGCTGAATGGAATTGAATTGCGTTGAGTTAAGCTGCATTGTGTTACATTGCCTTGAGTTGAGTTAAAGTAGTCTTTAGATCTTAGAGCTCAGAAACTAAAAAGTCAAACTAAGTCCTTCCCTATGATTAACTTGAACAATCTTATCAGAGAACTAGAGCTGAAAGGGCCCTCAGAAATCATTTCAAAGATCTCAAACTGAATAGAACCACAGAGACCATCTGTCCCTACACCTTATTTTATAGATGAGGCTGGTTAAATGAGAAAAAATTGCCCAAGGGAAAAAATAAAATACTAAGTAGAAAAAATAAACCACAGTTTTGTTTACCTAGGGAGCTAGAAATGCTGGTCCAACTGAACTAGCTGTTTCAACTGAACTGGGATAGAGACAGCAAGGCCCAGCCTAGGTGTAGCACAAGTAGAGGGCTGCTTGTGTGGTTTGCCTTGACTGGTGCCAAAGACCTGAGCTTCTGACACTATCTCCCCGAACCAGCGTTCCATGTTACTCGGAATTCCCGCCACTGAGGTCACTCCATTGAATTAAACAACAAAAAGGTGACATGGTTGTGTGATCCTGGGCAAATCACATAACCCTGTTTGCCTCAGTTTCCTCATCTGTAAAATGGAAATGGCAAACCACTCTAGTATCTTTGCCAAAAAACCCCAAATGGGGCCATGAAGAGTTAGACACAACTGAAACGACCGAACAACAAAAAAAGTCTCCAGAAAGCAGTTAATGACATTAAGGCATACACAAAGACTATATTATTGTTCTTATTTTCTCAAATAGATGTTATTATTTTTCTAATGAAAATGTAAATAGTTCTAAAAAAAATAATAATTTGCCCAAGGTCACACAGGTAGCAAATATCAGAACAAGGATTTGAATTCAGCTCCTCTGACTCCACAGTCCCTGTACTATACTCTCCTCCACTAGATGGACTTCCTACCTGTTGCCCACACAGAGAGGAGTTGGGAATCTGGTCATTGACAGTGTCCAGTTTAACCTGGCACTAGTCCTAATGCTTCAACCAGAAACAAGACCACATGAGGGAGACGGCAGGGAGTCTTCCATAGAAACTATCGATCTCTCATTAGTGTTGTTGTGGTTCTGCGGCCAGATAACACTATCAGCTGAAAAAATAGTGAAAGAAGGTTCATAATGAACCACACATGAAGGACAGGACCTGTATAATGTGAAATAGGAAATCAATGTTTGGTTCTGAGTACGGAACTCCCAAACAGGCAGAGGCAAAGGCATATGCCTATATATGCAGCAAATCCATTAGTGGAATGAAAGGAGTGGGGTCCAAGGGTGAAGACAAAATTTACTAGGTCACCTTTATATAGCCTTCTAAAGTTCAAAAAATGTTTTCCTCATAAGCAACCTTGTGGCTGAGGCAATGTAAGTATTATTATCCCCATTTTACAGATAAGTAAGCTCTCATCCAGAGAAATCAATGAATTTTCCCATGGTAAAGTGCAAGTCAAAATAAAACACAGTAGGAGTCAAATCAAAGAAGCTTGTGGCTATTTGTCATGCTCAGAGAGCCAAAAGTGCCTGTGAGCTTTGAAGTTAGGGTACAGCCCGCCCCCAGGATGCCACTAGGGCTGGCTTCAGCTCACCTTTGCCTCTTCTTGAATGGGAGGCTGCTCTTGTTGTTGTTTGTCCTTCCTTCCCTAATATCAGGAGGGTAATGTCGTGGCTTGCAAGTGAACTGAATTTAAGTGAGGGAGGGCTGTGCAAAGTCACCAGCTTCACTCTCTCTGCCTGAGCTATCTGGGTCCTGTGGCAAGGTATAGATCAGGATGACTCATGATGGCCCTAGATGCAGTGGGAGACGTTGGGCTTATAGGCTAGATTTCGTTCTTAAGGACCACTCCTTAAACCCAAATCACTCTGGCTGTCATTGATTGGCCAACAATAGGTTCCAGGCGAAGCCCCCTTTGGGAGGCTGCTGTCTATGTTAAACACGGGCAACAGGAAGGCAAACAGCTAGGATCATAATGATGATATCAGTACTTAGACTAAGGGACAGATCCTTCCCTTAAGTACCTTTGACTGCAAGCTAAGATTAAGGTGAGTTGATTAATAAAATATTAGGGGGCTCAGATTCTTAAAATCTAGCCACTGCTCAGATTCTTCTAATCCAGCCAAGGGCTCAGATTCTTAAGATCTGGCCTGTTTGCATTAGTAACACAAATGTTTAGATTCCTTAAGAGTCTGCCCAATATGACAGATGCTCTAATAAACTTTGTCTTTAACTGAAAGAAGGCTTGGGTTGAATTCAGTGAAGCATAAATCTGACCTATTAAAGTTATAAAGTGACAGCAAACATCAAAGAGGTACCTAGGATTGTGTGGTCCTACACCCAATCCCCAACATCTTTCCAAATGATGACCCTGTAACAGTCCAGTCAACGTAGAAAAGAAAAACACAAGCTTGAGTCATCAATGAAAGCGGAAGTAGACCCCGAATGGATGGATAGATGGCAATATATGTTGAAAAAGAGAAGGAGAATAATGATAACGATGATAATGATAATAGCTAACATCCACATATATTTACATTGTGTGAATGTAATGCTTACTATTTGTGCTGAGCTAAGTGCTTTACAAATATTTCATTTGATCCTCAAAACAACCTTGGGGGGTAAATGCTATTAGTATTCCCATTTTACAAATGAGGAAACTGATATGTAAAAGAGCCAATGTGGCATTGCAGAGAAAGCACTGGATGTGGAGTGAGGAGAGACCTGGGTTTGAATCCTCCCCTTTAGAATTTACTGAGAGAGCAAGTTATTTAATTACTGAGGCCATCTGTGTCCCCATCTGTATAATGGGTATATTGGAAGTATGTATATCTCAGAAGTGTTGAGAAGAATGAATGCTATATCAAATGTAAAGCATTTGTAAATCTTCAAGTTGGCATGGAGAGCCAATTTTTATTAAAACTTAATGGCTGGGCAAGTCACTTAACCCTGATTTCTTCCAAAAAAAAATGATAACTGAATGGTAGCGAGTTCAAATGAAGATGAGTGAGCAGAGTAATTTTGATGGGTTTAATGGATGGTGGAGTGGAAAGATGGGAACTCTAAGGGTTCCCCACAATCTAAAATGAAGAACCAACAATTGTCCACCCTCCCCCTCCCCACTATTACTTAATATAGTTCTGGAAATGCTGTCAATAGCAATAAGAGAAGAGAAATGAATTAAAGTAATAAAGATCAATAAGATGGAGATAAAACTATCCCTGTTTGCTGATGATATGATGGTTTACTTGGAAAATCCCAGGGAATTAGCAAAGATACTATTTGAGAAAATTAATAGCTTCAGCAAAGTTGCAGGCTACAAAATAAATCCTCAAAAATCAACAGCATTTCTATATAATATTAACAAAATATAAGAAGCAATAAATAGAAAGTGAAATCTCATTCTAAATAGCTAAAAAATGCATAAAATATCTGGAGATCAGCCTCCCAAAGCACACAAAAGACATGTAGATTCAATTACAAAGTGCTTCTCAAGGAATTAAAGAACAGCCTAATCAGCTGGAGGAATATTCAGTGCTCATGGCTATGCCATGCCAATATGATAAAAATGACAATACTACCAGAATTAAATTATGCTTCTAATGCTATAACAGTAAAGTAACCAAGAAGGATATTTTACAGAGCTTAATAAAATAATAGCAAGATTCATTTGGAAAAAACAAAAGATCTAGAATATCAAGGGAAATGATGAAAGGAAGTAAAGTTGAAGGAAGAACAGCACTTCCAGACATTAAATTATAATCTAAAGCAGCAGTCATCAAAACCATCTGGTATTGGTTAAAGAACAGAGATGGATCATTGGAGCAGATTAGACAAGGGAAATTCAGAAACAATAGAATTCAATAACCTAGTGTTTGATAAAGTGGAAAACTTAAGTGACCTAGAGGAAAAACTCCCTCTGATAAAAACTGCTGGGAAAACTGGAAAGTGGTCTAGCAGAAATTAAGCTTAGCCCAACCCCTCATACCATGCTCCATAATACATTTGAAATGGATACGTGAATTTAACATAAAAGATCATACTAGAAGCTAATTAGAAGAGAAACAGATCATGTACTTCTCATAGCTATGAGTAGGATATATATTCTTAACTAAAAAAGAGGTAGAGGTAATACAAAAGATAAACTAGATTACTTTAATTAGTTGAAACTGAAAAGTTGAACAGACAACATTAAAGCATCTTGGATAAGAAGAGAAGTGGTTAAATGGGAAAAAATCTTTGTATCAAATTTCTGATAAGGATTTGGTACCTGAGATACATAAACTGTCTCTTTTTCCTTTCTTTTTCTCATATACATATATGTATATGTATGTGTTTTGTGTGTTTATATACATGTATACATATACACACACATATATACATTCCCCAATAGATAAATGGTCGAATGATATAAATAAATAGTTCTCTAAAGAACTGAGTATTCACCACCACATGAAAAAATGCTCAAAATCACTAGTAACAACAGAAATACAAATCAAAACAACCCTGAGGCTTCATCTTGTACCCTGAAAATTGACAAAAATAGCCAACAATGGCAACAGTCAATGTTGGAAGGGATGTGGGAACATAGGCATACCAATACATTGTTGGTGGAGCTATGAAATGATACAACCATTTTGAAAAACAATTTGGAATTATGAAAATAAAGTGACTAAAATATTCATACCTTTTGAATCAGAGACTGAATTACTGGGCTTACCTCAAAGAAGCCATGGATTAAAAAAAAAGTCCCCATATACAGCAAAATATTTATAGAAGCACTTTTGTAATAGCTAAGAATTGGAAACAAAGTAGATGCTCATCAACTGGGGACTGGATAAACAAATTGTGGTGCATGAATGTAATAGAATATTACTATGCTGTAAGCAATGACAAATATGATGAAAACAAAGAAGCACGCAAAGATCTTTATGAACTCATGCAAAGTGAAATGAACAAAGCCAAGAAAACGATAAACACAATAACTACAACAATGGAAATAACAACGCGCCAAAAACACTAAAAGTAAATGTAACAAAATTATTAAGCTCAAGAGGATGCAAATTAAGAGATACGAGAAGACACTCCTAACCTATCCCTTCACAGAAGTGGGAAGTCCACAGGGGATTATCCATTGTCATATTTTCAGACTTTCTTAAAGTATCAATCCCTTGTGCTGTTTTTTCCCTCTAAAAAAAAATACTATTTTAAGGGCAACTAGGTGGCACAGTGGATAGAGCACCAGCCCTGAAGTCAGGAGGACCCGAGTTCAAATCTGGCCTCAGACCAAACACTTGACATGTACTAGCTGTGTGACCCTGGGCAAGTCACTTAACCCCAATTGCCTAAAAAATAATAATAAAAAATGCTATTTATCATATGAGATGACTCTTGGGAGGGGACACATGGAATATCATGATGATGTAAGAAACAGAAAATATTAAACAATAATGTCTGTGCTGCTATTTTTTTTTCATTATAGGAACATTAAAAGTCATGCATGATTAGGTAAGCTGATAAAATTCTAATCTTTGAGACCCCAAATGGAACTGAAATCTAGAAAGAGAGTTTCTACTCAGGACTTCTCCAAAATCAGGACATTTTGTGGTTCACTGTTATCAGTCAGTTGCAGTTTAAATTGTGAGAAAAAAATTAAAAAATATATATTCTCCTGGTGCTTTTCCTAATTTGCCTGGGGTTCATATAGCCCTTTTGCTGGTTAAAAAAAAAAAGTGAAATTCTGACTCAGGTTTAGTTACAGCCCTAGCTAGAGCAGGGCAGCTGGGGCTTTGTCCTAGAGCACTGTTAGTATATGGGATTGGGGGAAGGGTGGGGTTAGAGACTACAATTCTTTGTGAACCCCTCGGTCCTGGACTGCACAGCTACATGGGACTTAGGTAGTCACCCCCATCATTCCATAGCCAGGGTGCCCCTCTTCCTGAATCCCCATAGGAGTGTGGTCCAGACTTTTAGGGAGAAATAGGTCTCCCCATGTGCCAGGATAACTCCATCTATGTATGGTCAGGCTATTTTCTGCCTGACCCCTGCCCTGTTTTCTTGCCTCCGGTGAAAGAAAGAATTCTTCATTCCCACTCTATTTCCAGTTCTCCTGCTGTATTAGAATAGTGTTCATGTCTTAGAAAGTCTGTTAAGTGGAGCATGTTCCAAAGCAAGGTCACCTGATGAGGTAATTCAGGACAGTTTTGGAAACCTGGCCTCAAAGTGGTGACGCCCAAACTGCCTCATTGTTTAATCTCTTCTGAACGTTCTTAGGAAAGCAAGCATCTTCCTGATGCTAAGCAACAGCCTTAGTTCCAACTCTATCTATGCAGCTAGGTGGTACAGGTCTCAAGGCAGGAAGATTCATTTCTGTGAGTTCAAATCTGGCCTCAGACACTTAGCTGTGTGACACTGGGCAAGTCACTTAACCCTGTTTGCCTTAGTTTCCCCATCTGTAAAAATGAGCTGGAGAAGGAAATGGCAAAGCAGTCCAGTATCTTTGCCAAGAAAACCTCAAATGGGGTCACGGAGAGTCGGACGTGCCTGAAAAATGACTGAACAGCAACAACTGGAAAACTTAGAGAATGAATCTATTTAAAAGGACGTGACCAATAGTTTCTTCATGTATGTGAGCAACTAACATCAATCAATGAAGAAGCAGTGTGTGTGTGTGTGTGTGTGTGTGTGTGTGTGTGTGTGTGTTTCCCTAGAGACACTGTTAGCAAGATAGGGAAGACCACACATCATACAAGAAAGGCTTGGATCCTTCTAGTTTTGGGTGGTCTTGGAAAAACCTTCCTTCTGGGGAGAAGTCATATGGTCAAAATGGAGAGAAGCCAAAAATTTGAGTCCTCCTGCTGAACTGGCAGATAAAGGGGTCAGAGTCTAGCTCACTTGCATTTGAAAACAGGAGAGAATGCAGGCCAGATCAGACCAGAACAGAAGCAAAGTGCTTATCTCAAGATGAGATGAAGTTGGCATCCAAAGTGGACTGAAGTGGAAAATAGAAAATGATAGACCAGAAGACCAGGGTTGGTGAGACTACTGGCATCTGGTCCACAGTCTCCTTTATCTCCTTGTTCAACACTAACCCACTGGACCACTTTCTTCCTGGTTTTCCCTCTGAGCAAGATGGGGGGAAAAGGGATGAGGAAGAAGAGGAGGAAGGAAAGAAATTCAACATCCCCTAAAGCTGCATGCCATAGTCCAACATATGTACCTTAATTCTTCCTGTGTTTCTATGCTATTTGCAGTTGCTATGAAAATACAGCGGTTTACCATGATTTTAATCCAAGCCTATTAGGCATACAGTTAGAGACTGAAATATGAGGAGCTAACTGAAAGGAGGAGTAGATTTTCCCCAAAACAGGCTGGAGTGGGGCTGGTGAACCAATCAGAGAGAATTTCTGAAATTTAAGTATTTTCTTAGAGCTTCTTCATACCTTAGACTGCTTTGTGAACCCAGAAAGAGACTTAATGAGGGAACGAACCAAGAAGACCTGGATTTAAGTCCTAACTCAGACATGCACTGGCTATGTGATCTTGGGTGACTCTCAATGCTCCAAGGAAATCTCTCCAACCCTTAGTTGTGATATAACTCCAAACCTGCATTGGCAGAGGGAATTTACTCATCTTGAGTTCCTTAAGTCAATGTAATCACAGGACCAGTATAAATATGTGTGTATGCTTGTACGTGTGTGTGTGTGTATACATATATATACATGCGCATATTTATATATCAGTAAAAAATAACTTTTCATGTATATGTGTATATACACACACAGAGACACACACACATATATACGAAATGTTACTCTCCAGATGACAAGAGTTCATTACCTCTGAGAACAAGAGGAAAACAGGAAATGGGCTAAAATGACAGAATTAGGGTCATAAGATCATAGACTTTAGAGGTAGTCTAGTCATTCTCCCCCATTTTACACATAAGGAAATTAAGGCAGAGAGACCGACCTTACGTGCTTTGCTCAAGGTCAGGGGCAGAAGTGGGATAGAAATGTGGATTTTCTGTCAATAAGCGGAGTTAGACACTACCCTGGGTTTCTGACAGATTCTGTGGAATCTCATTTTGTGGTGTTGCTGCTGTTGTTTTATTTATTAAGTCAGTGTGGTATCACATGTAGCACTGGATAGTTTAAATGTCCCCAGGATAGCAGAAGAAGATTGCAGACAGAGCCCCCAGGCATATGAGCCAATAATAATGTCCCCTATTTTCATCACTACACATCTTAGAAGAGGAATATCCTCCCCCCTCCTCATGAAGTGGAATAGTGTCTACATTTGGGGGCCTTGCAAAGCCCAGGCTGGATGGCAGTGGGGATATGGTTGTTGTTCAGTTGCTCAGTCATGTCGGACTCTTCATGACACCATTGACCATAGCACTCCAGGTTCTTCTCTCCTCCACTATCTCTTGAAGTCTGCCCAAGTTCATGTTCATTGTTTCCATGACATTACCTATCCAGCTCATCCTCTGCTGTCCCCTTTTCTTTTTGCCTTCAATCTTTCCAAACATCAGGGTCTTTTCCAATGAGTCCAGTCTTCTCATTATGTGGCCAAAGTATTTAAAGATAAGGGAAATATAATATAATATGTGATACTATAATATATAATGTATATTATAATATATAATATAATATATAAGGGATACAGTGGGAAGCCATAAATCTACAGATGAAGAACTCAGAATACTTTGCAAGCTTACATTTCCCAGAATACTAACAATAATTATGAACTGGTCCAACCTGGAATATAATTCAGAACTGTGTTATTGGTCATATACCCTAAGTAGGTCAAAGATGGAGGGAAGAGTCCTATATATATATAGCAAGACAGTAATACTTTTGGGGGAGTAGCAAAATAAATAAGCAAACAAACAAAAAACTGGAAATAAAGTAGGTAGCCATAGGTTTGAGAATGGCTGAACAAATTGTGGCATGGTATATGAATATAATGGAATATTATTATCTCATATGAAATAAAGACTGAGGGATGAAGAACAACTTGTTCGAATTGCTACAAAGCAAAACCCGTAAAACTCCAAGAGAAAGTATATACAATGACTATAATAATGTGAAGGAAAACAATTCTAAAGGGACATAAATATTCAGATCAACATAATGACTCATTGTGACTCCTGATGACTGATGTTCAAACATGCATTCCTTCTTTCAGTAGTGGAGTGGGGGCACCATGATTACATAATAAGGCATATGTCGTCTAACATATTCCATTTGGCAGCTGGATTTTCCCAACCGTACTCCTTTGTTTAAAAAAAAAAAAAGGAACATTCCACTGAGGCAATGGGATCTGATGTCAATGTTTTTAAAAAAATCATAAAACCTTTGTAAAACATTAAAAAAGAATTCTTTCCACTTTTATCCCATCATTGCACAAAATACACCAATGGTAGCTGGAATGATGGCCTGTGCATGAGCTGCTTGAAGGTGAAAATTAGGAGACTATTGTGCAAGACTGCTGACTGTGGAGTTTGTGAAAGTGGATTCCTTTCCCTACCCCGTACCTAATACTGGTGTGGTCTCAGGCAAATCACTGAACCTCTGGGGGCCTCGGTTTCTTCATTTGTGAAATGAAAGGGTAGAATTAGATGAGATCTAAGGTCCCTTCCAACTCTAAATTCTATAATTCTAAGAAATGACTGAATTACCTTTCAAGACCCTGTCCAACCCAAAGATTCCATGCCTGTGGTGTATATTATGATCCTTTTTCACAACTTCCATTAGCTAATTGGAACCCTTGCGCCTTATCTCTTTTCTCCTCACTTTTTTTCTGTGTCCTTTATAGCCATCTCACTCATTTGTGCCCTCTCTTCCCTGCCTCCACCGCCCACCTCCATCAGCGAATCCCTCAATAGTGTCATATCTGTCCTTTTTATTCATTGCAGGGTTTATTTTTAGCCTGAAACAACTGCATCCTAAAAATGGAGTTCCTCACGACACAGGAGTTGGGCCAAGCTATGTAAGGTATCTGGGGTTTGGCTTGACAGCCTCCCCTGCCTGTCTCTCTTTGTACACACACATGTGTGTGCGAGAGGCTGGGGCTCTTTGTCCTGAGTCCCGTAACTGCAAAGTTAACAGGGCTGGAAGAGTTAGGATCAAACAGCAGAAGGGCAAAAGAAAGGCAAATTCGATGTAAACCGGTCCTGGCCCTTGGCTCCAACACGACCCAAGCAGCTTTTGTGTTCTTTATTGCACTGGATTGTTTCTAGGGAAGGACAGGCAGAGAGGGCCATCCTCAATGAAGGTAGCTTCTCTTTTACTAGTGGGTTTTTACCTGCTGCCTTCTTGCAGGGCAGAAGAAGGACTGAACTTCCCCAGCTATGATGGGAAGGACCGGGTAGTAAGCCTCAATGAAAAGAACTACAAGCAGATTCTGAAGAAATATGACCTGCTCTGCCTCTTCTACCATGAGCCAGTGTCTTCGGATAAAGTTTCCCAAAAGCAGTTCCAAATGAAAGAAATTGTCCTAGAGGTAAGCAGAGAACATGCCTGCAAAAGTTGCCTGAATGAGCATATGGACACATGTATGTGTGTCTGTATGTGTGTGAGTTTAGGGGTGTGTATATGTGTGTGTGTGTGTGTGTGTGTGTGTGTGTGTGTGTGTGTGTATTTACTCAGGGGAGGCTGAGGTGGGAGCATGTGAGTAGAATACATTAATATCTAGTGGTGCCTTGATCTCACATCTGTTTCAGTCCCAATCTGTCTCTACAGTACCAGTCGGGTCACAGAATGAGCCATCTGACCAAGAGGTAGCATTCAGGAACATGGCCCAACATGTGGAGGGTGTACAGTACTCATGAGAGAGCTATCTTTGGTTATCCAGGAGCTGTCTTCCCCAAATCTCTTATCTGGCCGTCCTTGGTCTCTTCATCTCAGGGGAGGACTTTCGCTGGAGGCTATGTAGGGGAAAAGGAAGGAATGGAGTTGACATTCAGTAGTCAGCCCATGGGCTCTGGCAAAAGGTTGAGCAAAACATTTATTCGATATAATGATTAGTAGTGAGATTTGGGGATGACCTGTGGATCTTTTTCACTGGGCTTCCTTGGTCCCCCAGAACTAGGAGTTGACCTTTGCTCTATACATTGGTAAGGTGGCAGAACAATATAAAAAGAGTTGTTCTATCTTATTTTACTATTATTGTTCAGTCATTTTCAGTCTCATAATTTGGCTCAAATCTACAGGGGACAACATGGAGATTAAGTCAAAGATTTTTTCTCATGAAGGTTGGGAAAAGACACTGGGAGAAGACAGCTCTCATTTCATCTGGTTCACACGGGCTGTTTATAACTGTCATGGTGTCAAGTTTCTAATCTACTGTGAACGCGTGGAGGACTTATCATTTCGAGACCATCTAGACATCTTAAGATCTCTCAGTCACTGCCAATACTCATGGGTGCCAGGCATTCTAGGAGGCCCTTAGATTCCTTTTCAGCCAACGCCGCACTCTCCTTCTTAATGTGACCACCTAGCACAGACTTATCCACAAGGAAAATACCAATTGGGGATTAGGGTAGGCTCTCTGCTATCTGGCTTCCTCAGAGTGTTCTAGTTAATCCAAGAATAGCCAGATCTTTGGTTAATGATAAAATTGCCATTTATAGAACACACAGTTCATCAGCTTTCAAAGAATTAAAATATAATAAGAGCATAAAAGAACAAAACTAAGCTGACTATAGATGGTCTCTGAGGATTCAGGAAGCAAAGACCTTGCAGGGCTTCAGTATTATGCCTAAAATAATAATCTCATTTTACCTAGCACTCTAAGCTTTATGGAATACTTGACTTACAACAAGCTTGCAAAGCAGGTAATGCAAATATATTAATATAAAATATTTATTACTTAATATAAATTTTATAATTATTTAATATTAATTAATATTAAAAAATCCTTATTTTGCAGAAGTAGAAACTGAGGCTCATATGTCTTGTCCAGATTTGCACAATAAGTAAGAGGCCAGAATGGTCATCTGACACCAGCTCCAATATGCTTCCCATTGCAGAAAAGAAAGATATAGTTTTTTTTTTAATTTTTAGGCAACTGGAGTTAAGTGACTTGCCTGGAGTCACACAGCTAGTAAGTGTCAAGTGCTTTGTCTGAGGCCAGATTTGAACTCAGGTCCTCCTGGAAAGATATATTATTTTAAATGCTTACAATGTGTCCAGTACCGTGCTGAGTGCTTTACAAATACATATCATTTGATCCTCACAAAAAACCCTGGATGTTAGATTATTAGTAGTCTATCCACTTTACAGTTGAGGAAACTGAGGCAAATGAGGTTAAGTGACTTGCCCAGGGTCACACAGCTCCTAAGTATCTGAAGCTGGAATTGAACTCATGTCCTCCAGACTCTAATTCCAGCGCTCTAACCTCTGGGACACCTAGCTGCCTCTAACTGCTTGATTGAAGAATGAGCAGCTGGTGTGGGAAATGAGCCCAAATTTGGAGTTGGAATACCTGAATTTGAATTCTGACTCTGGTGCTTGCTATCTGTGCGACCTCAGGCAAATAACTTCCAGGTGGTGTTTTCCTCAGTGATAAAATGAGGGAGTTGGGCTACATCATCTCTAAGGTCCCTACCAGCTCCAAATCCACTTAACCTTTGACTCAATTTCCTCAGCCTTACAGGCTTGCTGTGAAGATCAAATGAGATTATATTTGTAAAGTACTGAGCACAATTCCTGGAACACAGCAGGTGCGTCATAAATGCTTACTCCCCTTCCTCTCCCTTGTTATGTGACTGACCCTCCTTTTTTGGTCATATATTTCTGTAATAATATCTTTTATTCCATTTCTTATTCACTATTCCTGAGGTCTTGAGATAATAATAAATAAATACATAGATAAATAATGATAATAGCTAGTATTTATACAGTGTTTTAAGGTTTGCAAAGCGCTTTACAGACATGATCTCATTCGATCCTCACAATAAGCCTGGGGGGTGGACTCTATTGTTATCAGTGCCAGTAGTCACAGTGCCATATGCCACTCTGCTTCTGCACGTGAGCATCAATTACCACTTCACTGACAGGATCAAGATTTAGAGCTGGGAGGAACCTTAGAGGTCCCTGTGTCCAAACACCTCACTTTAAAAAGGAGTACACCGAAACCCAAGAAGGTCAAGTGACTTGGGAATCTGTTTCATAGAGAAGTCTGGGCCCATGACTGGCTGATTGATTAAAAGAATCACACAGCTAATAAGTATCTGAGGCAGGATCTGAACTCAGATCTTCTTGATTACATGGTGGTCAATAGCTAGATCAGCATCACAGTGCAGTGAAGATAGTACTCAAGAGAACTTAGTTCCAATGTTGGGAATTGTTCTGCCACTTATTAACTGAGAAAATCTTGGTCAAAGATTTTGAGCACTCTGGGTCTCAATTTCCTCATATATTAAATAAAGGGATTGGACTAAAGGATCTCTAATTCAACTCCATACATTTATAAAGAGCCTACTATGTGCGAGGCACTGGGATACAGAAATTTAATAAGCCACAGCCTATCTGAATAAGCCTGATTACCGCATTTTTTCCATATTTTGTATGTAACCTTCTTGAAACAGACACTCCCTCCAGTGGTCCTGAATGACTCTTGTCTGTGTGCTCCTATAAATCCTCTCCAGGAAGGTCCAGGAAGAAAACATATCCTTCTTCTTAACTCTCCTATTGTTAACAAGGGCACACCATTCATCCAATCACCCAAGTTTACAACTTGGGCATCATTCTTGACCCTTCATTCTCCTTCACCTTCCCCTATACCTAATAAATGTGCCAAGTCCATAACTCTTGAATCTGTCCCATTCTCTACTCACATGGTTTACTCCTGTAGTTCAGGAGCTTATCACTTTTCTCCTAGACTAATGTGGGAAGATGAGGAAACTAAGGCAAACAAAATGTAAGTGATTTGCTCAGGGTCACACAGCCAGTAAGTATCTGAGGCCAAATTTGAACTCAGATCTTCCTGACTTCAGACCAAGTGTCCTATCCACTTCATCACCTAGCTACCATTGTCTCCCTGCCTCATTCTTCCACTCTCCAATCCATCTTCCACATAGCTTCTAAATGGATATTCCTAAAACACAGGGCTGACCTTGCCATGTACTGATTAAGAAGCTTCCTATTGTCTCTAGGATAAAAATACAAACTCTTCTGGTTAGTATTTATTTAAAAGTCTTGCTCCAATCCATCTTTCTAGACTCATTTCCCATTACTCTGTGTCCTGACCAAACTGAACTACTTCATGTTCCCTAGATAGGGCATTCGAGGCTCCAGTGCAATCTCCAATGCAAGGCTTCCCTGATCCGTCATAATTATGAGTACTCTCCCTCGCCTCAACTGATTTTTTTTAACTTAGCATATATTTTGTATATACTTGTCTTTTTGCATACTGATCCCTCCCCCAGTAAAATGTAAGGTAGTTGAGAGCAGTGATCATTTCATTTCTGTTTTTGTAGGCACTCCCTGGCACTAGGCCTGGCATATAGTGTGCTTAATAATACTTGTTTATTGAATTGAATTGAATTCTTGGATCTGCAGAAAGGAGAGATAAGTTCTGTCATTGCTTAGGATACATGAAGACAAAGTGATTGAGGGACCTACCTTAAAGGTAAGGAAATTCTAAGCTTTCTTGTCATTGTCTGGCCCACAATCAGGGCAGATTTTAAGAGGAATGATCCCCTATGGCCAAGGCCAAGGTCCAAGAATCTGAGCTAACAACCTTCAACCCCAAGCAAAAATTTGAAAAGGGCTCTACCTTCAGTCTGTAATTCCCAAATGTCCTTGCCAGGAACCCTAAATGATCTTCTGCTTCTGGGAGCACCCAAGCAATGTGTGCTATCCCCTGCCTGACTATGTTCTATTCCTGAATGGGAGGCAAGTATAAAGAACACTTGATCTGGAGTCAGACGTCCTGGGTTTGACTCCCTCTTATGCTGACTATCTTGCTATATGACTTTGAGCAAGTCCCTTAGCCACTCTGGGCCTTAGCTTCCTATCTGTTAAATAAGAATGACCTCTTTCGGGGCAGCTAGATGGCTCAGTGGATAGAGCACCAGCCCTGGATTCAGGAGGACCTGAGCTCAAATCCGGCCTCAGACACATAACACATACTAGTTGCGTGACCCTGGGCAAGTCACTTAACCCCATTGCCTAGCCAAAAGAAAAACAAAACCAAACAAAGAATGACCTCTGTCTTCTAGCTCTACATGCATGACCTGATGTTTTCTCCATTATTATCATCCCCTCCATCTGAACACCAATCCAATCTTTTCTTTCATGCTTCTCTTCTCCCTAACATAACTTTTAAAATCTCTTCTAATTCTTCACAAACTGCACCTAATTTTGAAATTTATTACTCCTGCCAGCATTCTTAAAGGGGCATACCATGCTTTTGTATTCATCTTCCATTGGTTCCAACCTTGTCCATTTCATTTAAATTCTAAATTGATTGATGAGTTTCCCATTTGCCCACACCAATCTCTCTCTCTCGATCTCTGTCTGTGTCTCTCTGTATGTCTGTCTTGCTCTGTCTCTCTTGTCTCTTCTCTCTCTCTCTTCCTCATTGAATATTTGCTTTGTGTTTTCAGATATTCATTCTTGACAACTTTTCATTACCTCTTAGGATAACTTCCCCTACATAATTTAAGGCCTAAAACTTTTGAGATCATCTCTCTTCAAATCTAGAAGATATGGCTTTCAATCTCTACTATAAATCTTAGGATGGAGTGGTTACTTCCTCCCAAGGTTTCCATCACTACCCACCCCTCATCAGTTCCTCTTTCTGGCTCAGAATCAGATTGAAAATAGCAGCTACTCTCTTTGGTTCATCTGCCTTCCAAAGCTCTGAGGATTCATGTTCTATTTCAACCCCACTCCTTGCTATCTGTATGATATTGGATAAGTGATTTACTCTCTCTCAGCCTCAGTTTCTTCTTCTATAAACTGAGGGGGTTAAAATAAGTGCCTTCTAAGGTTTCCTTCAGGGCATCTAGGTGACATAGAGGATAGCCTGGAGTCAAGAAGACCTAAGTTTAAACCCAGCCTCTGACACTTACTAGCTGTGTGACCCTGGGCAAGTAAGTCACTTAACCCTGTTTGCCTCAGTTCCTCATCTTGCAAAATAAGCTAGAGAAGAAAATGGCAAACCACTCCAGTACCTTTGCCAAGAAAACCCTGAATGAGGTCACAAAGAGTCAGACATGACTGAAAAAGACTCAGGGACAGCAACAATAACAAGAGGTCTCCTCAGCTCTAAAGCTGTGGTGCTATAACCCACCTTGCCTACAATATACATCCCTGGATGGCTTATTCCTACAGACGACTTCTGAGTTGTAGGGTAGCCACTCAGAAGAGATCAGATCAGTAGTCTTTGTTGTGGTTGCTGTTCAATTGTTACAGTCTTGTCTAACTCTTCATGACCCCATTGGAGGTTTTTTGGCAAATTTACTGGAGTGATTTGCCATTTCCTTTTCCAGCTCATTCTACAGATGGGGAGACTGAGGCAAACAGGATTGATGACTTGTCCAGGGTCACATAGCTAATAAGTGCCTGAGGCTGGATGTAAACTGTGGAAGAGGAGTCTTCCTAACTTTAGGTCCAGCATTCTACTCACTGTGCCACTTAGGTGCCCAATATTCTTTAAAAAGGAAATTCTAAAAGATTTAGGAATCCTGTTCAGTTAAATGATTAGCCATAGTTCCAAAGACTCATGAAAAATGCTGCCTCTCTCCTGACAGAGAGATGAGGAACTAATATGCAGAATAAGAAATACATTTTTGGACATGGCCAGCATGGGAATTTATTTTGCTTAACTTTGCTTATGTGATACAAGGATTCTGTATTTTCTCCCTCTCTCCCTTTCTTCCTTCCCTTACTCCCTTCCTCCATCTATTCTTCCTTTCTTTTTTCCTTCCTTCCTTCCTTCTTTCTTTCTTTCCTTCTTTCCTTCTTAGTGAGTAGGAGAGTTGGGAGGGAGAAAAAATAAATGCTTGATAACTGAAAAAAAAATTAAATTTATTAAAACAAATAAACAAATATATGGGAGTCACACTACCTTAACCATAGACAAAATAGGTCACGGCCTTCATGGTGTCATTTTAAAAGCACCTCAAAAACTCCACAACCACCTTCATTCCTCATGTCCTAAATTTCACCTTTAAAGTTTCATTCTTTTAACTTGAGGTTTTGACCAGTGTTAAATACAGATTTCTCACAGAAAAGAAATACTTTAAGTTGTTTCTAGCCATTTACACCCCAGTACCACTGAGTTTCAGATCTTTTCTTAAGAATAGTTCTGAAAAGGGGAGGTACTGGGACAGAGCATGGGAGTACTGAGCACCTAACAAGAGTCGCAGGAGGTAATAAGTTCCCCTTCATGGGAGGCCTTTCAACAGGTCTTAATAATGACTACCTGCCTTGAATATTGAAGATGTTACAAGTACAGGCTGGACTAGATGATCTTGGAGGGCCCTCAGAGTCATTGAGTCTATGAGATTGAGGCAAAAGAACCAGTGATGGATATAAGGTGTGAAAATGAAATGACCCAAGTAAGTTGGGAAAGTCCCAACAAGTGCATTTTGGGAAATAAAAGAAACTTGCACACAAATAGAGGTGTGCAAAAGCGGAATGAGCTGCCAGGAGGTAGTGGCTTCCCCCATCTTGAAGTCTTCAATTTCAGGTTGGACAACCATTTTGCAGACGTGTTGTAGAAATCGGCCTTTTATACACATGAGCAAGATTAGATGGCCTCTGGAGATGGAAGACAGAAAACAAACATAAAAAAATAATAAATTCAAGGTGTCCAAAGCAGAGCTCCGCATTTTTTCTCTAAAGCTTGCCTCTCCTCTCACCATTTTCTCAGATACACAGACTTGCAACATTGGGATTGTCTTTTATTATTTTCTCTCCTTTAACTCTGACCTCCAAGCAATTGCCAGATCCCACCAATTTCACCTTCACAATATCCTTCTGATCTGTCTTGTCTCTCCACTCAATGGCGACCACTCAAGTTCAAGATTTAATCACCTTTTGTCTACTCTCTTGTAACAGCCTCCTCCCTGGCCTACTTGTATCTGTATTCTCTCCTCTTGAATCCATACTTCACATGGCTACTTCAATAATCTTCCTAACGTACAGGTCTGGCCATGCCACTGCCCTGATCACAAACCTTCAATGGCTTCTTGTTAATTCATGGGAGTGTAGATGCAGAGCTCAGAAAGAACTAAGAGGACATTCAGTCCAATCCCTTTCATTTTACTGATGAGAAAACAGAGACCCAAAGTTACCATGCAGGCTTTAATAGGCATAAAGGGAATGAATAAGTGAATCTGGGTCATCTGACTCCAAAATCATCACTCTTTCTATAGGCATGCCTACAAGATATGTTCCACATGCCCAAGGACACTCTAATGAACCAGTAGCCCTCTTTCCTCTGGGGCATTGTCCAGGATCCATGGCCTACTGGGAACAAAAATGGTATTCTGGTTCTCTGAGGAACCCTGGTTGATGTAATCACTGAAAAGCCTGCTTCCTTCATCAGCTTCCCACTCCATAGCTTCTGCGAGGTTCTGGTACAGAAGGAAATCTAGTGACTTAAGCACTGTGTAGTCTGGGGCCCCACTATGACTCTCTTCCAGGCTCTCACCTAATGGTTCTTTTACCTGGCAGAGCCCAGTTACTGTTGAGGTTAGACAAAAATGTCTGTCTTTCTCCTTCCCACTCTAAGATATACCCTCCTTTTTCTTGGAGACTCTAGCCAACCACACCTGGGCATGTGGCACAAAACGACCTTAGAGCCAGAAAACCAAAATCCAAATTCCACCTCTGATACTTGTTGCCTGTAAGAAGCAAATGAGCCTTGTTTTCCTCAGTTATAAAATGTGAAGGAATAGGATAATAGTGGACTACTAGATGTCCTCTAAAGTCCATTCCAACTTAAAATATATGATACTAACTAAATGTTAAGCTAAATTGTTTATTTGTTGCTGGAGGGAGCATAAGTGCTTCATTGTCCTCTAAATTCTTTCTTGCCTTGAGGCAAAGCCCCAGTCATTCTGCCCTAGTTATGGGCTTGATTCTAGGACCCTTTTGCCACTAATTTTGACCCATCATTTAAGGCTGAGAAGGGATGGTGAGATTATAAAGTCTAAGGCAGCCAACCCTCAGAGCCTTCTCTTTTATAAAACTTCAGTTTGGACTGGTGTCCATTGCCATGTTGGCAGCCTTGTTGAATCAGTTTTTGATTTCGTTATTTAGTCAATAAAAAGCATGCTGCCTACATGGCAAAATTCAAGTATTATTTTTAGCATTTTATCTGTCCAAATGCAATTTTGGCTATGTATGGTGCTCCCTGAAGGCTAGGACATTAGCTCAGTCTTCTTCAGACTTATCATCAGCCCTCGGAACTGTTCATTCTGCAAAATGATCCATCATCATTGAATTATTTTCTCTCATGCCCTTCACAAATACAGCCATCATCACGTAGCAATTCCCAGCTGACTGTCCCTTCATCTTTAGATAATTCTCTTAGTCTCTTAGGTAAGCAGAGTTTTCCAAGTGACCAGGATCATGTTGTCTCTTGTTTTATCCTCAGGTATGAATGTGTTGAATAAATTAAGTCATAATGGACCATTTGGATGCTTCCCAGAAAGCTGAGTTGATTTTAGGACTATACCAAGGGTTGAGATTCATTCTGTGAGTAAGCTAGATGTCCTAGGAGACTCCAAATTACTTACACATTCAACCAGTCAATAACAACATGCTTAGTATCTCAGGAGAAGACATAATCCCTACCCTTATCACCTTACCAGACAGGCTTACACATTTCAGTTGACCCAGTAATGCTAGGACCCTTAGAGGACACAGACTGGGTCCAGTTTTGTATAATGTTGCCAGAGCTCATTGTTCATTCAAGCAAAGACTTTGAGATTTATGGTGTTGTGGTAGTTCTATAAGTGTTTAAATTTCCTTAGTTTTGTATTTCACAAGAGGGCTCAAGATCGTCACCTATGGACCCAGAATTAAGCTCTAGAATAGGAATATGTGGTGTGCTGTTCAAGCAAAACCACTTGGCTACTTAGTGTAATGGATAGAGCACTGTGCCTGGAGTAAGAAAGACTCATCTTCCTGAATTCGAATCTGGCTTCAGACACTTACTGGCTGTGTGACCCTGGGTAAGTCACTTAACATTGTTTGCTTCAGTTTCCTCATTTGTAAAATGAGCTGGAGATGGAAATGGCAAATCATTCCAGTATCTTTGCCACGAAAACCTTAAATGGGGTCATAAAGAGTCAGACATGACCGAAAAAACAACTGGACAACAACAGACTGTGACAAAATGGAATGGATTTCTAGGCCTTCCAGTTAGTTGTATGATTTTGAATGAGGCATGCCTGAACCTGCTTTTCCTCATCTATAAAATAGGCATTTTTTTGTACTATTCAACCCCATGAAGTTAATTTCTAATTGATTGAGTGAAGATTGTTCGAAGTTAAGTGTTTTGTAGACTTTCAGGTGCTATATGAGTTATTATTCTTATTAGGTGGGGTAAGGACACCGAACCTGTCATTTCCTCAGAACAGGGTACTCCTGGTATGGAAACTTCCTTTCCAAATGAAATCAACAACTCATCTTTAAGTTGTAGTCTGGTCAGTCACCTGGGGTAGTAAGAATTAACTACGTGTAACTATGGATTAGTTACACAGCTACTAGCAGCATCAACTAGATTTCATTTTTTTAATATTTATTTTAACATTTAATATTTATATTTCTTTTTTAAAATTTTAAACTAAAACACAAAATTAAACAAACACTTCCATATTCATAGCAGAACAGAGAAAAAAGGATTGAACATGAAACTGAATTTCTACTATGTGTGATTTAGTTTTCTTTTAAAATATATAATAAAATCAACATGTAATTTTCAATGCTGCTTGTCTGATTCCTTTCTAGCCTTCCTTTTGTTCTCTTTAATGCATTTAAAAATGCTTCAGAGCTTGCATATACAGTTAAATTTCAGAAAAGTTATTTTTCTAGGAGGTGAAAAAATTCACTGGGACTCAGAAGAGTGACTTCTGTGGTAGTAAGAGATGAACATAGTTAAGCACTATTTATTTTATTTTTAATTTATAGAATAAAACAAACATTTCCATAACATAATATAATTTAAAAAAAGATGATTGTGCATGAAACTACAAAAAAAATGCCTCAGGTATCCTCTTTTTCTTCTTTTTTTTTTTTGGCTACCCTATCTTTAGCCCCGCTCCCATCCCAACCCCATAATTACTTGTAGTAAATATGCCCATTCAAGTGAAACAAATTCCAACATTAGCCATAATGAAAATGTATATCTTATTTTGCATCTTGAGTCCATCATCTCTCTGTCAGGAGGTAGATAGGATGTTGCATCATTGTTTCTCTTTCAAAATGTTCTTTACAATGCAGTTGCTATTGTATAAATCCTTCACCTGGTCTTCTCACTTCACTCTACATCAGTTCACACAAACCTTCCCTGGTTTCTCTGAAACCATCCTTTTAATCATTTCTTATGATCCAGTAGTATTTCATTGCACTCACATAACATGATTTGTTCAGCCATTCCCCAAATGATGGGTACCCTCTTGGTTTCCAGTTCTTTGTTCTAACAAAAAGAGCATAGTTGCATTCCTAAACCTTAAGAAAAGACAAAGGGAAGCTATGAGATCCAATGGAATTCCCAGCCTGAGTAAAGACAGCACAGAAGAGCATCACAAATGGGATCCCAGGTATTTCCAAATTGTCCATTCTCCAAAAATGGTATTCACCAAACTCGCACCTGCTCCCCTCTTTAAAACCAGATGAGGTCAGGCTTATTTTGGATTGGCCAAGTGACTTCATCCTCGAGCCCTGCCAATGAACTTTCAGAAGGAGTTACTCACACTTCATTTGTATCTCTCCGTCCAGCTGGGATGTCACTGAACTCTGTGTGTGTGTGTGTGTGGAGAGAGAGAGAGAGAGAGAGAGAGAGAGAGAGAGAGGAGAGAGAGAGAGAGAGAGAGAGAGAGAGAGTTTGTCATGGACCTTGAAATGATCTCATTTAAGCTGGTGCTTAAATGAGAAGGGAGAGAAGCCAGAGAATTATTGTTACAACTGAGATTAATTTAGCAAATAGAAAAGTGTACAGGACATCAGGTTCTTAAAATGGGGGAAGCATAAAAAGAAACTCTCCCTTATCAGAGTTCTGTGATTTTCTCCCTCTTGGTGCAGATGACACATAGGGAGATAGTTATCAGGAGCTGCAGTGACTGGAAAAATTCATTACCTGATGGGTAACCTTTTGATGACACACATCTCCACATTTAGACTGTTCTCCAGATGACAGGTGCAGTCTGTCCCCAAGGTGCACTAGAAGTCTTTCTCACTTAATAATAGTAGCTAGCCTCTATATATCTCTTTAAGGTCTGCAAAGCACTTCACTAACAATATCTCATTTGATCTGCACAACAGCCTCAGGTGTTAGTATTATCTCCATTTTATAGTTAAAGAAACTGAGGCAAAGGGAGAGGTTAAGTGATTTGACCAGAGTCACACAGCTACTAAGTGTCTAAAGTGAGATTTAAACTCAGGTCTTCCTGACTCTAAGCCCAGTGTTCTGTGCACTACGGTGCCCCAGTAGCTGTCTCTGTTAATTAAAACCTTTCCGAGCTTGTGTTCCTCTGATAAAGCTCACAAGAACCTGGAGTCACCTCCATGAACCGTTGAGGACGTGGTCACCTCACTTAACTTCCCAGTGCTTCAAGCAACTTTCTAGGACTACAAAAGATTTACCTATCTACATCAGTGGAAGGAGTTTTCATTCTGGAACCTCCTTGAATGCATGAATTCAAAGGTCCAGATTTTTAGGAAATCTTGGACTTAGAAGATGCAATGTAATGAAAATGAAATGAAATGAAAATTTTGGGGAAAACATTTATTATCATATTTCTTGAAAAAAACAACAGTAAATAAATGAATCACCAAATAAATAAACAAATAGAGAAACAGATAAACAAATGGACAAATAACTAAATAGAGAAGGGAATGAAGGGAGGAAGGAGGGAAGGAAGGAAGGAAGGAAGGAAGGAAGGAAGGAAGGAAGGAAGGAAGGAAGGAAGGAAGGAAGGAAGGAAGGAAGGAAGGAAGGAAGGAAGGAAGGAAGGAAGAAATAAAGGGGTTGGACTGGAAGATTTGCAAGGTCTATTCCACTTCTAATTTTATAAAAAGAAAAGAAAAAACAGTAATCCTGATATTGCCAGGCTACAAAGTTCATTTGGGTAGGGTGAGAGTTTTTGGAATATTAGGTTGACATTAGTAACTAATCACTTTTTCAATACTTTCTTTGGCTTGCTAATCACAACTCCGCTGTGCTTTCTTGTCCATGTTGTTGAATTATTCCCCTATAGAAGATTTATCCAAATACATTGGGGCTTTCCTCTGGACCTTTTAATATTTTGTATTTACTGCCCATCTGTTACACCTATGACATGGTTCCCCTTACATAAACAACCCAATTTTTTTCTGGTCATGTTTGTCTTTGGAAATGCCCTTTTAATGTCACCTCTCATAGGCTTCAGACTTACAGACATCATGCAGAGCTGTAATTAATATGGGATGACTGGGGTTTTGTCCCAGAGGACAAATATCTTGCAGGGGTGTCCTTCTTCCAAACAAAGACTACCATTGCCATGCTTCACTCTGCAGTCTTCTGTTGGCCTGTGTTATAGTACTGTGACCACTTCGGGCTGCTATTCTCAGGGTCCTGCCACTACGGTGTCCCTTAGCTAAGTCCCTACCTTTTCCCCAAACTCCATGGTAGTTAGGTGGCTCAGCAGACAGCATGCTGGGCCTTGCGTTAAGAAGACTTGATTTCAAATCCAGCTTTAGACACTTCTTAGAAGTGTGACCCTAGGAAATTCACTTAACCTGTCTGCCTCAGTTTCTTCAACTGTAAAATTGATATGATAATAGCACCTACTTCCTAGGGTTTTGCAAGATCCAAATGAAATATTACTTGCCAAACACTTAGCATAACGCCTAACACATAGTAGGTGCTTAATAAATGCTTGTTTTCTCCATTTTCCTTTCCCTATGTAGGACATTGACTGGAGTCTCTGAGTAACAGTCTACTTTCTCTTCCCGCATAGCTGCAATCATGGTCAGACTGTTCTCTGTGTTGTTGCTTCCCACCATTTACCAACCACCCACTCACTTCCTCCTAGGCACTAGACAACCAATCCACAGAAACTTTTCCACTATGTATTGTCCTTTTGGTCACTTTCCATCTTTATTTGGAGATAGAGTGTCCAGCTAGTTGGTATAATGCATAGAGTGCTAGATTCAGAATCGAAGAAACCTGAATTTCAAACCCTGACTCAGATATTTACTAGCTGTGTGACCCTGCACAAGTCACTTAACCTCTGTCTGCCTCATTTTCCCCACTTGGTAAAGGGGGATAATAGTAGCACCTACCTCCCAGAACTATTTTGAGAATCAAAGGAGATAACATACATAAAACACTTTGTAAAATTTATCTAGTAATTACAATAATAGATAAATGCTACCATCATCATCATCATTATCATTACATTATCATTATCATTGTTGTTATTATCATCCTTATCGTCATTAAAACCACCATGATCGTTATTATTATCAGAATTATCATCATCATTGTTATTATCATCATTATCATTGTTATCATAATCGTCATTATTATCACCATCACCATTATGGTTATCATCATTGTTATCATCATTGTTTTTATTATCATCATCATTGTTTTTAGCATCATCATTATCATTATTATTTTATTATTATCATCATTGTCATCATTATCCCAGGCAGAAACACTTAGAGGATACCGGTGCTAAGGAGATAGGCTGCTGTGTCTGCTCCAAGCTTGGGCTCCCTAAAAGTTCTGTGTCAAGCTAACAATCCAGGAGTACAATACAGGCCCCCAAAACATCTACATGGACCAATGTGCTGAACATGCTCCAAAGCCTATCTAACCTATAGGCTAGATTTGGCAGGAGAAAGGGTGCTAAATCATTCAATCACACAATCTCTATGTGGCCAAATTAAGAGAGAAATTGCCAGAGCTCTGTTTTGCCTTCTAAGCTGCGTAGGCCCAGCCAAAGTCATTAATAAGCTAGCCAGGCTGGAGAGACTCCCTGCCAGGGGCTCCCTCTTCTCAGCTGGGCCTCTCTTGTCCATCTGTTCTGTTCTGTGTTCAGGGCCACCTGAGCCAACAGGTACTCTTCTGACCCACCCATCACCACTTCACAGACATAACCAGTCAGCATTCTCCCCTTAAGAGCACACAAAAATGTCAGTAGAGACAAACACACCACATAACACTTTGATGGGGAGGTGGGGGCATTGTGGAGGGCTCTGGAAAAGATGTCAGGAGGATCACGTGATATCATGCAAACTGGAAAATATAAAACACTATATGAATATAAGGTATTAATATTGCTGAGCTTTGCCAACATAATATGCAATCCATTCTTCCAATAAGAAGCAGAATGACCAAATGGTTATCAGAAGGAGCCCTATTATCAATCACGCAGCAGGGGAGGTATAAAGAAGTTACTCCAGGCAGAAAGGGGACCAGTTCTGGAAGATAGCTCCAATGGACTCACTCTCTAATGGGCCACACAAACTCTTCTGCTCCTTTTTAGACCTTACATGACCAGAGATCCTGAAATTCTTAGCCTGCACCTTCTCCCACCCTAATCCCCAGATCATCCTGACAACATGGTATAGTAAATAGAGCAGTGGACTTGGGAGTTCAGAAGACCTCACTTTGAATTCTGGCTCCTTCACTCAATCTAGTGACCTTGAAAAAGTCATTAATCTCTGTGAGGCTTCTCCACATATGAAAAATTGGGATGGCAATACTTATCTAACTCACTTCATAGATTTCTTGCAAGAAACGCATGTTGTTGACCTTCAAGCACTAGGTAGATGTAAGTTTTATGCACTGGCTATCTATACCACCCCTTAGACCTATTTCTTTGCCTTAATTTGTCTATTATGATTCTTTAAAAGTTTCTTCATCAGTATTTTCAAGAGAGACTTTATCAGACTAATAGAGATAATATAAAAGCTAAGACAGAGTCCAGAACTGTTGAGTTACTGAGCATGTGAGTCATCCTCAGCTATCCTCAATCTAGGCATAAAGATTGGATCAGTTTGAATGGTTGTCTAGCACACATTCCTATCTACCTAGAATCTAGGTCTGGGTCAGCATCTATGCCACAGAGAGGTCTACTCCAGAATTAATCTGACCTGAGGTTTATATTTTCTTCCCCTCTGAAAGGCATTAATCTCAAAGCTGTTGGGGTGTATGGTGAATCTTTTGGGGCTGGACTTATTTCTTTGTGGGAGAAACACACTCTGGAGGAGACAGATATCACAGATCAGCCTGTCCAGCTGCCATTTTAGTACCAGTATTAATATTGTCATTAGACAATAATACTTTAAAAAGGGATATATAAGTGTGTGTGTGTGTGTGTGTGTGTGTGTGTGTGTGTGTGTGTGTGTGTGGGGAGAGAGAGAGAGAGAGAGAGAGAGAGAGAGAGAGAGAGAGAGAGAGAGGGAGGGAGACAGACAGAGAGAGAGAGATTGAGAAAGAGCACCTTGCTGGGTCTTCCCAACAACAATGTGAAGTAATCATTATTGGGCTGAATAGACTGAGATGAAATTTAATGGTGGTAGTCTTACACTTGAGTTTTAAAAGTCAGCTTCTCAAGGACAAGATCACGGAAGAATGGTTAGCAATCAAGCCATCTGAAAATATAACTAGAAATATTAATATTCAATATGAGTAAATAATGTGATGTGGAGGGAGGGCAGGGGAAAGCTAATTTTCTACCATTCCACACTGAGAGGTATAGCTTTCAGGAATAAGAAGGCAGTAGTCTAATCCTGTACTGTGCCCTGATCAGAGCACATGTGGAGCACTGGGATCAGTCCTAAACACCACATTTTAGGAAAGACATTGATGGAGAATGTCTGGAGTAGGGCATTCAAAATGGTGAAGAACACTGCATTTATGCCATATAAGGACTGACTGAAGGAAGTAGGGATGTTTAGTCTAAAGAAAAGACTCATTGGGATACGATTGATGTCTTCAAGTACTTAAAAGGACTGATCTATGGAAAGAGAATTAATCTTATTCTATTTGTGCCCCAAAGACAGAACTAGGAGAAATAGGGATGGAAGTAGAGATAACAAAGACAAATTTAGACAACGTCAATAAAAGTTTCCAGATGATTGGAGCTATCCAAGGGTGGAATAGGCTTACTTACAAGATAGTGGGTATTAAAGAAGATCTCACTGGAATGTTCAGGCGGAGCATAAAAGATAATATTATCCCATTTTACAGATGAGAAAACTAAGACTGAGAGAGATTGGTCCAAGATCAAATAGTTAGATAGTGTCTGCAGTTAGAGTTAAACCCAGATCTTCTTGTCTTAAGGTCCAGAAATTTATTCACTATGTTGAACTGCCATAATGGCTAATAGTTACTACAAGCCCATGATACAGGCATTATTATCTCAATTAGTATCTGTCTCAGTTTGAGTTTCCTCCTTAGAAAGCAATAAGAATTTTAAGAACTTGACCAGCAGCATTCTTGTCAGGTCACTCTTCTCAGCAACTGCCTCTCCCCTCTCCCAGTGCATCCATCTTTCTTACCCCTTCTCACTCTTTCTCACCCCTTTATTTATTTATTTTTTGGAGATCATCCCAATATAATCAACTCACACCCACGCCCTTTGCCTATGTGGACACCTCTAACTTCCCTAAAAATAACAAAGTTTTTAAGAGTTACATGCATCATCTTCTCATATAGGAAGTTTAAATAAATACATAAATAAAATTTAACTTTTTTCCCAAATATTTTATTTTTTCCAATTACATTTTAAAAAAATTGAGTTCCAAATTCTCTCCCTTTCTCCCTTCCATCCTCCCTCATTGAGAAGATAAGCAATTTGATAAAGGTTATATACATGCAATCGTGCAAAACATATTTCCATATTAGTCATGTTGTGAAAGAAAATATAGACCAAAAAAAGAAGAAAAAAAGAAAATTTTCAAGAGTATACATTGAACTATATTTAGAATACATCAGTTCTTTCTCTGAAGGTAGATAACATTTTTAATTCCTTTGGAATTGTCTTAGATCATTATGTTGCTGAGAATAGCTTAGTCATTCACAGATGATTATTATACAATATTGCTGTTACTGTGTACGATATTCTCCTGGTTCTACTCATCTTGCTTTGCATCAATTCCTGTAAGTCTTTCCAGGTTTTTCTGAAATAATTGTTTGTCATTTCTTACAAGACAATAGAATTCCATCACAAACATATACCACAACCTGTTCAGCCATTCCGCAATTGATGGGCATCCCCTCCATTTCCAATTCTTTGTCACCACAAAAAGAGCTGCTACAACTATTTTTGTACATACAGGTCCTTTTCCTTTTTTTACTCTCTTTGGGATACAGATCTAGTAGTGCTATTGCTGGGTCAAAGGGTATGCACAATTTTGTAGCTTTTTTGGCATAGTTCCAAATTGCTCTCCAAAATGGTTGGATCATTTCACAACTCAACCAACAATGCATTAGTGTCTCTATTTTCCCACATCTTCTCCAACATTTATCATTTTTCTTTTCTGTCATATTAGCCAATCTTATGAGTATGAGGTGGTACCTCAGAGTTGCTTTAATTGCCTTTCTCTAATCAGTAGTGATTTAAAGCATTTTTTCATATGATTATAAGTAGCTTTGATTTCTTCACCTATTCATGTCCTTTGACCATTTATCAATCGAGGAGGGACATGTATTCTTATAAATTTGACTCAGTTCTCTATATGTTTGAGAAATGAGGCCTTTACCTGGGAAATTTGTTGTAAAAAATTTCACCCAATTTTGTGCTTTTCTTCTATTCTTGGCTGCATTGGTTTTATTTATGCAAAACCTTTTTAACTCGATGTAATCAAAATTATCTATCTTACTTCCTGTAATGAATTTTATCTCATTTGATCATAAATTCTTCCCTTATCTATAGATCTGATAGGTAAACAATTCCATGCTTCCATGATTTGCTTATGGGATCACCCTTTATGTCTAAATCACATACCCATTTTGACCTTATCTTGGTATACAGAGTGAGATGTTGGTCTATACCCAGTTTCTGCCAAACTGCTTTCCAGTTTTCCCAGCAGTTTTTGTCAGATAGTGAATTCTTATCCCACAATCCTGGATCTTTAGGTTTATCAAACACAGATTACTGTGGTCACTTACTACCATTTATTGTGTACCTAGGTGCAGTGGACAGAGCAGGGGTGAGGAACATGAAGCCTTGAGGACACAAGTGGCCTTCTAGGTCCTTGGATGTGGCCTTTTAACTGAGTTCAAGTTTTACAGAACAAATCCTTTTATTAAGGGGATTGGTTCTGTGAAGTTTGGATTCAGTCAAAGGGCCACACTTGAGGACCTAGAGGGCCACAAGTGGCCTTGAGGCAGCAGGTTCCCCAGCCCTGGGACAGAATGTCAGGCCTGGTCACTAAACCCTGTTTGCCTCAGTTTTTTCATCTGTAAAACTAGCTGGAGAAGGAATGGAAAACCACTCCAGAATCTTTGCCAAGAAAATTCCAAATGGAGTCTTGAAGAGTTGGACATGACTGAAAAACGACTGAACAATATTGTGTGCCTAATCTATTCCACTGATCCATCACTCTATTTCTTAGCCAGTACCAGATTAGTTTGATGATTTCCACTTTGTGATACAGTTTGAGATCTGGTACAACTAAAACACCTTCCTTCACATTTTTTTCCCATTGATTCCCTTGATATTATTGCTCTTCTGTTCTTCCAGATGAATTTTGTTATTATTTTTTTCTAGTTCTATAAAACAATTTGATTGGTGTGGCACTGAATAAATAAATTTGATGTAGAATTGTCATTTTTGTCATATTGGCTCAGCTTACTCATGAGCAATTAATATTTTCCAATTGTTTAGATATGACTTTATTTGTGCGAAAAGTGTTTTGTAATTGTGTTCATATAGTTCCTAGGTTTGCCTTGGCAGGTAGACTCCCAAGTATTTTGTATTGTCTATAGTTATTTTAAGTGGAATTTCTCCTATCTCTTACTGCCAGACTTCTAGCTTATCCTCATCACAGATTATGCCTTCTTAGTGAATTTTAGATAAATACTACTTTCCATTATAAGGAAAGCTCCATTGATTCCAATGCTATCCAGTGTTTTTAGTAGGAATGATTACTGTATTTTGTCAAAAGCTTTTTCTGCGTCTGTTGAGATAATCGTATGATTTCTATTGGTTTTGTTATTGATATGGTCAATTATGCTGATAGTTTTCCTAATACTGAATCAGCCCTACATTCCTGGTATAAATCCCACCTGATCATACCTTTATGATATATTGCTGTAATCTCCTTACTAGTGTTTTCTTTAAAATTTTTGCTTCAACATTCATTAAGGAAATTGGTCTATTGTTTTCTTTCTTTCTCTCTCTCTCTCTCTCTTTCTTTTCCTGGTTTAAATATCAGCACCATATTTCTTTTGTAAAAGGTATTTGTTGAGACTCTTTCTTTGTCTATTTTTCCAAAGAATTTATATGGTAGTAGAAATAACTGTTCTTTAAATGTTTGGTAGAATTCACATCTGGTCCAGATGACTTTTTTCTTAGGGAACTCATTGATGGCTTGTTCAATTTCTTTTTCTAAGAAAGGGTTATTTAAGTATTCTTTTCCTCTTCTTTTAATCTGGGAAATTTATATTTTTGTAAATATTCATCTATTTAACTTAGATTGCTAATTTTATTGACATATAATTGGATAAAATAGCTCCCAATAATTGCTTTAATTTCATCTTATTGGTGATGAATTCACCCTAACTCATTTTTGATACTGGTAAATTGGATTTCTTCTTTTAAAAAAATCAAATTAGGAGCAGCTAGGTAGCACAGTGGATAAAGCTCCAGCTTTGGAGGCAGGAGGACCTGAGTTCAAATCTGACCTCAAACACATGACACTTACTAGCTGCATGACCCTGAGCAAGTCATTTAACCCCAATTGCCTCACCAAAAAGCAAAAAAAAAATCAAATTAACCAATGGTTTGTCTATTTTATTTGTTTTCATAAAACTAATTCCTAGTTTTCTTTATTAGTTCAATGGTTTTCTTACTTTCAGTTTTATTAATCTCCTCTTTAATTTTCAGGATTTCCAATTTGGTGTTTAATTGGAGATTTTTCATTTTTTCTTTTTCTAGTTTTATTTTTAGTTGCACACCCAGTTCTGCTCTTTCTCTATTTTATTGATGTAAGCATTTAGATCTATAAAATTTCCCTTAAGTACGGCTTTGGCCAAATGCCATAAATTTTGGCATTTTGTCTCATTGTTAGCATTCTCTTTCATGAAATTATTGAATGTTTCTATAATTTGTTCTTTTCAATTAATTATGTAGGATTAGATTATTTAATTTCTAATTAATTTTTCTCTACATTTCCACAGCCCTTTATTGACTGAAATGTATATTGCATTATGAGCTGGAAAGGATTTAATATTTCTGCTTTTCTGCATTTGGATGTGAAGTTTTTATGCCCTAATACATGGTCAATTTTTGTATAGGTGCCATGTACCACTAAGAAAAAGGTTTATTCCCACTCCATTTTTTCCAGAGGTGTAGCATATCTAACTTTTCTTAGATTCTATTAATCTCCTTTACTTCTTTCTTATATATTTTTAGTTACATTTATGCAGTTCTGAGAGGAGAAAGTTGAGGTCTCCCACTAGTATAGTTTTACTATGTATTTCCCCCTGTAACTCATTCATCTTTTCCTTTAAGAAATTGGATATTATACTATCTTGTGCATATATGTTTAGTATTGATATTATATCATTGTCTATTGTACCTTTTAGCAAAATGAAATTTCCTTGCTTATTTCTTTTAGTTAGATCTATTTTTGCTTTTACTTTGTCTGGAAGCACAATTGCTTTTTTTTAACTTCTGATTTTTTTTTTTACTTCAGCTGAAGCATAATAGATTCTACTCTATCCTGTTATTTTTACTCTGTGTGTCTCTTTGCTTCAAGTGTGTTTCTTGTAAGCAGCCTATTGTAGGATTCTGGTTTTTAATCAACTCTGCTAATCACTTCTGTTTTATGAGTGAGCTCATTCCATTCACATTCACAGTTATCATTAACTGTGTATTTTCCTCCATCCTGCTTCCTTCACCCCATTTATCCTTCTTTCTCTCTTGTTTCACCCTGTCCCTTCTCAAAAGTATTTTGCTTCTGATCACCATTTTGCCCAATTCACCCTGCCTTCTATCAGCTCCTCCCTTTCCCATATCCTTCTTTCCTCCTACTTCCCTGTAGGGTAAGTTAGATTTCAATACCCTGAAGGTGGATACTACTCCCTCTTTGAGACAATTCTGATGAGAGTAAGGTTCAAGCATTGTCCATCGCCCTGTCTTCCCCTCCACTGAACTCTTTCATGCTTCCTTTATCTGAGATAATTTATGCCATTCCACCTTTCCCTTCCCCTTCTCTCAGTGCATCCCTCCTTCTCACCCCTTAATTTAATTTTTTTAATATCATCTCATCATAGTCAACTCACACTCGTGCCCTCTGTCTATGTATATTTCTTCTAACTGCTCTAATAATGACAAAGTTCTTAGGAGTTACAAGTATCATCTTCCCACATAGGAATGTAAATGGCTTAGTCATATCAAGTCCCTTATGATTTCTCTTTCATGTTTACTTTTTCATGGTTCTCTTGAGTCTTCTGTTGGAATGCAAATTTTCTATTCAGCTCTGGTCTTTTCATTAGAGATGCTTAAAAGTCCTCTATTTCATTAAATATGTATTTTTCCCCTTGAAGGATTATGCTCAGTTTTACTAGGTAGGTTATTCTTGGATGTAATCCTAGCTCTTTCACCTTCTGGAATATCATATTCTAAGCCCTCCAATCCTTTAATGTGAATGCTGCTAAATCTTTTGTGATCCTGACGGTGGCTCCATGATATTTAAATTATTTGTTTCTGGCTGCTTGCAATATTTTCTCCTTTATGTGGGAGCTCTGGAATTTGGCTATAGTATTTTTGGCAGTTTTCATTTTCAGGAGGTGATCAGTGGATTCTTTCAATTTCTATTTTACCCTATGGTTCCAGATATCAGGGTAGTTTTCCTTGATAATTTCTTGAAAGATGATGTCTAGGCCTTTTTTTTTAATCACAGCTTTCAGGTAGCCCAATAATTCTTAAATGATTTTTTCTTGATCTATTTTTCAGGTCAGTTGTTTTTCTGATGAGATATCTCATATCTTCTTTTATTTTTTTTCATTCTTTTGATTTTGTTTATTAATGTCTTGTGAGTCACTAGTGTCCACTTATCCAATTCCAATTGTTAAGGAATTATTTTCTTCAGTAAGCTATTGTACTTCTTTTCCCATTTGGCTGATTATGCTTTTTAAGGAGTTTTTCTTTTTAGAGAATGTTTGTGGCTCTTTTACCATTAGACCAATTCTGTTTTGAAGGTATTATTTTTTCAGCACCTTTTTTTTAACCTCTTTTACCAAGTTGTTAATTTTTTTTTCATAATTTTCTCATATTACTCTAAGTTATTTTCCCAATTTTTACTCTACCACTCTTATCTCTTTCTTTTCTCTTTCTTTCTTCCTTCCTTCCTTCCTTCCTTCCTTTCTTTCTTTCTTTCTTTCTTTCTTTCTTCCTTTCTTTCTTTCTTTCTTTCTTTCGTGAGGCAATTGGGGTTAAGTGACTTGCCCAAGGTCACACAGTTAGTCAATGTCAAGTGTCTAAGACCAGATTTGAACTCAGGTCCTCCTCACTCCAGGGCTGTTTCTCTATTCATTGTGCCACTTAGCTGCTCCCTTCTTATCATTTTCTTTAATGCTGCCAGGAATTCTTGTTGGGATTGGGTCCAATTAGCATTTTTCTTTGAGGCTTTGCTTATGCCTGTTTTCACATTATTGTATTCTGCATTTGTCTTGTCTTCCCTGCCACCATAGGGCAAGACTTGGGATATACCAACTATCTCATAAAGAGATCTTCAGTGCTAGGAGTTTGGGCTTAGCGGAGAAGTTTCTGAGAAGGGGTGTGGTGAGATATACGGTATTTTAGAACAACCTAGGTGGTAAGCTGTTTGGAAGTAAGAGAGTGTGGAGGCAATGAGACCTGTAAGAAGGTTACTACAATAATGTAGGCAAAAGTCAACAAATCCTGAATACAGTACTTGCAGTGTGATGGAAAAGAAGGAACAGAGGGAAGAGACATGACACAGGTAGAGTCAATAGGACTTGGTAATTGATTACAATTGGAGGAAGCAAAGGAGGAGTTAAAGAGGAATCAAAGTGTTTGAGGTTACATGAGTAGGAGAAGAAATGTAGTAGAGAAGAAAAAGCAATCAGTTTAGACTCAGTAGAGTGGCACCTATTTTCTGGTCCAGTCCCTTGTTATCTGTCTGAATTAATCAGTTCACCTGTGTGAGCCTGCTCCCCATGCTTCTCTAAATTCTCCATAAGGGATCTGATCAATGCACTGGAGGCTTTCTTCAGGTTCTTTGAACATCTCAAAGCTATGAATGTGGTTAGTTTTGCTGACCTGCTTTGTTCACTTGCTTAAAAACAAAAACAGAAACACTTCTTTATGATGAGAAATGGCTCTCCAGATGGGGAATGAGGAATCAATCCAGAAACATAGATCATTTAAAAGTAAAAGATAATAATAAAATTAAAGAAAAAACCCTCACCTAAAGCTTAATTCATTGTCTTTCTTCCCCGGCCAGCTCTTCTTTCTAATTTTCCTATTCATATCAAAGGTACAACCATTCTCTAATGATAATAATCCACATTTATATAGCACTGAAATCTTTTATGCCTTCTGCAAATTTTCTACTTTTTTCACTATTCCATGCTGTCATTTGTCATGAGCCATTTTTCTCTCATCAAGGAAAAAAGAAGAGGGGAGGTCACAATGAGAATGAGAGACAACAGATAGACAGTTGCCTGGCATCATCTCTCCCCATTAGATTGACATCTGCTTGAGAGCAGGGACTGTCTTTATTAATTGTATCCTCAAAGTTTAGCACAATTCCTGCCATGTGAGAGTCACTTAATACATATTTATTGGATTGGATCAGAATGGTGGGAAAGAAATTCAGTTACAAGGCATTAAAAAGTGCATGGGTGGCAAGAAGATGACATGTTGGTTCGTGGTTCCCCAATTCAAGAAATTTTAAAGGAGAGGTAAAATAATATAGTAGATGATAATAATAATAATAGCAAGCATTTCTGGAGTGCTTTAAGGTTAACAAGACTCTCTAAATGTGTGGTTTTTTTAAATTTGTTCCTCACAGCAACCCTGTGAGATAGCTGCTATTATTATTCCCCATTTTATAGATAAGGAAACAGGGAGGTTAAGTGATTTTCCCTGGGTCATACAGCAAATAAATATAAGGCAAGATCCAGCACTCTGCTTAGGTGAGATACAGATTCACTGAGCTACATGTCTGCTCTCCTATTTGGCAACAAAGGGCAGCCCCTCAAACACACCCAGGGACTGAGAACAGCGAGTACAGTAATCTACTCCCTCTCCCCTCTAACCTCTCCACACAGCTCTGTAGTTGCCCAAACTTTGAAAGGATTCACTGGTTTCTCAGCAACAGCTGCACCACATAAGTCCTCCACGCCACGCCCTTTGGCAACAACTTATCACAGTCATGTCAGACTCAGTCAGGGAATAGATAGGAAGGAAAATTACTGTCTCATATGACCAGGATTCCACCTTGAGGATGGGAGAGGCTCCTAGAACCCCTTGTCCATAGGGAGTTGTGGGTTTAGAAGGGAAAAAGAAGTAGATATTCAGGTGAAGGAAGGCACAGGGGTTCCTATATGAATCCCTCAAAGTGAAAAGTGGGGGACATAGTGAGGAATGTTACCCTGATCTTTTGCTCAAATTAAATGTCCCTTACTCCAACCATTAAAAATATCCTGGCTGTGTTCCTGCCCTTCCTTCCTGTGTAACCCATGAGCCAAGTGACTGCTTCAATCCTTCAGTCTCTCATGGTGCCTGGCAACTTGTCAAACAATACAATTGCTTGTCCTCCTTAGAAATGAGAGCAAAGCAAGTTCAGATGAACTGACATTTGTCTTCAGTAATCTTCTGTCACTTTTAAACACCCTCAAATTAGACCTTGGGCTATATATAGCTGGAAAAATGGCATGTGATGTTTTAGTAGGGGGCTGAAGGGGGGGATGTGGAGGTCCTATTTAATGACATTTACTTCTGTGAATAAGACTGCTAGAGTTTGACGTTGTAGCCTCTGAGCAATAAGTGCCACAAGTGGTGAAATTTAGAACAGGAAAGCCCAAACCACTTCCCCAAACCAAAACAAACAAACAAACAAAAACAAACAAAAAAACCCCAAAAAAACTTCCCTAGGTCAATAGCATTTTGTAGGTCAACATCCACTCAAAACTGTAGCTTGTGAGCCCCCACCAATGTGTTTTCTTTTACTAGGTCAACCAGAGGGCACATCAGTTCAAAGCAAAAGATATTCAATCAAACATAGCAAAATAAGTGAAAAGATTTTCCCCAAACACACAGGGATAGACCCTCCCATGGACCATACCATCAATGGGAGAAGGGGCATTTACAAGAAACGTATATCACCGTAGAATACTAACAGAGGGGTACAATATAGGGAACATATATAACCAGGGAACATTCTCAGTCAGAACACGTGTATAGAGAACAGATAGGATAATCAGAGAACACACAGGGATAAGGAAACTCATACCTTTGTTTCTCCAGATTGCTCTCTGCTGCCATCTGCTGGGTGTCTCCACTCTCTAAGGCACGTTTTTGCCTGTGTTATTACTCTCCACTGTCATCTGTTGATTGTCAGTTACAATGTGACTTTTTTCACTGAGGTGCTCCTTTTGGCGTCTGTCAAGTCTTCAGGATAATTTCTACTGCTCTTTGCTGCCACCAGCTGGTCACACGCTGCAACTAGCCTTTTTGTTCTAGGGGGAGAGGATCCCAGTTCTTTGGTTTATATATAAATTCCAGAGCTGTAATTAGCTCTTTTGTTATGGGACCCTAAGAAGCCAGCAGCCTTTTGAATTCCTTTTCTCTTGATGCTGATCTGTGTTGCTCATTATAAACTTTTATCTTAATTATGGTCCAAAACTCCTTTTAATTCCCATTATGCATACATATACATCCATGTATATTTACACATATACATGTGCGTACATATATGTATACAATGTGTGCATGTGTGTGTATATATACATATATATGTGTATGTATATGTATATACCAGGAACCCAGTAGAACACATAGGTTCAAGATCCACCTCTGACCACATACTGTGCGATTCTGGACAAGTCACTTAACCTTTGTCAGCCTCAGTTTCCTAATCTGTAAAAAAGGGTGATAATAATAACACCTATCTCCCAGGGTTGTTGTGAATATAAAATGAGATTATATTTATAAAGCACTTTGCAAACCTTAAAGTGCTAGCTTATCTCATTATTACTGTTATTACTTAAACCTCTCAGCCTCAGTTTCCTCATCTGTAAAATAAATAGGTTGGATTTAATGGCCTCCAAGATCCCTTTCAGCTCTAAAACTTGGATCCTATAGTCGTAACTCCAGGGTCACATAGTAAAGGGCAGATTCAGGATTCAAACTCAGGTTCTTGATTCCAAATTCAACTTTCTTTCTACTACAGCAAACTGCCTCTCTAAGCATGATGAGATTGTGTCACATGACATGAAGAAGGATCTAGAGATGTTTTGCCTGAATAAGAAATTTCCACATGGGAGAGTAGGAGTATGTTAGCCAGTCTCAAGAAATTAAAGGGCTATCACTGGGAAGAAATTCTATTCTTGCTCTGCTTCACACTGAAGGGCAGAACCAGGGGAAACAGGTTGACATTTCAAAGAGACAAACACAGTTTGATTTAAGTAAAACTTGCATAGCAATGAGAGCTACCCAAAAGTGAAAGGCGTTGCTTTGAGAAGTAGTAGGTTTCCCCTAGGACCTTGGCCAGTTGTCCTGACTGATGTCTTGTCACTGGACCCACTGACTCTGGAGGACAGAGTGAGGCTGATGACTTTGCACAGCCCCACCTCACTTAAATCCAATTCACTCACAAGTCAAGACATCACCCTCTGGATGTGATTGATCCTTTTCAAGAAAAAAGGACAAACAACAGTGACAACAGTGGGTTTCCCCACACTAGAAGGCCTCAAGCAAAGATGACACCATGCGTTAGGTACACTGTAGAGTGCATTCTGATTCTGGTGTGGGCTGGACCAGATAGCCTTCCAATGCTGAGATTCTGTCATTCTGTGAATTAAAAATCGATATTTTCTCTTTATTTAAGAAGGCCTAAGATGAGCCCTCATGCAACCCTCTCCCACTGTGGTTGGAGTTGCTGTAAATACTTTGAACAGACTAAATTTCTTTTAAGAGAGAATGTAATTCAGACCTTTATGTATTTCACACAGGAGCCTGCTTAGTCTGAATTTACTGAGGTTTTAGTGTAGTCACATTATGGTTTCATTTTTAAAGCTGTATCTATGGATGGTTATTCAACAACTTGCAAAGAGTAGCCCATATGGATTATAAGCTCCACCATGAAGGGAAGGACAGGATCTTATATATTTTCATATTCCACCAAGATATGTGGCAGCTACAGCTGGTTGGTGTTTAAAAATGTTTGAAGACTGATTACTAGGAAGTCAAGGATACCCTGTTACTTAGATAGAATACGAAACCAAAAGGTCCCCAGAGGTCCATCAAGGGCATGCTCAAGAACTCACAAGAACTGGTTGTTAACATTTCAGCATGAGCATGTATACTTGGGAACTTGGGAAATGCTATAAATCAAGACTTGATTTATTGTTTTGTCAGTTGTCTAGACTTAAGAAAGTAGATGGAGAAAGTGCAAATAATGTCGATTAAAGCTGATACTATGTTACAGAAACACTTATCTTGTTCCATAAGTTAAAAATAAAACATATTTTTAAAAATTAAAAATTAAAAATCAGTTAAGAACTAATGTAAAGAAACTCATTTCTAAAAATATGTATCTTCTAAAATATATTTAAGGATGTTATGTTCTTTTAATTAAAGGTCTCTATTTTGTAAAATAATGATAATGATGATGATAATAATCTTATTAAAGAAGAAAGAAAGAAAGAAAGAAAGAAAGAAAGAAAGAAAGAAAGAAAGAAAGAAAGAAAGAAAGAAAGAGTGTTGTGAGTGTATTTTTAGGGGGAGAGCCAGTTGTTAAACATTTACCAGCCCATTTATGGATCAGTGACATGATAACCAAAGGCAGGCCAGATTCTATCACAGATGTGGAACAGGTAGAACTCTCCCCAGACTGACCCTCTTGCTGTGTATTTTTGTGATTTCAAACAAGACAGCCGAGTGTAGCAGATAGCACACTAGGGTCAGTGTCTAGGGAAGCCTGGGATCAAACCCCATGTCTAACATTCACTAGCTGGATGACCCTGGACAGGTTGCTTAGAGATGTGGGCCTCAGTTTCCTCCTCTACATTGGAAATAGCATTATCTCTGGAATCAGAGAGTTCAGATGCCACCTGTGGTGCTTACTTTTTGTGTGCCCTTATGCAAGTTCCTAAACCACTTCACGTTTCCCAGTTTCTTAGCTGTGAAATGAGAGGGTTTTCTTGGCAAAGATACTGGAGTGGTTTGCCATTTCCTTCTCCATCTGTAAAATTGATCAACACATTGACCAAATCTGACCAGTTCTACTCCCTGCACCTCTCCAATTCTGGGAAACAAAAAAACAAAAAAACAAAACACAGATGGAAATACATTTTCTCAAGTCTTCTTCAGGACCAAATTTCTTGGTTGTTACAATTACACTTCAAGGTTGTTGGCTGTGGGGCTTTTGGGTGGGGCACAGGGGTATCTTTCCATTTATGTTGTGGACTTTTCATGGTTTTTGTAGTCTTCCATTAGTTCATTTAAGTTTTCCTGTGTTTCTCTTAATTCTACATATTAATCTCTTATAGTATGTGCATTTCTTATTCCCTTATTTTCACGTACCACATGTTTAGCCTTCCACTGATAGATGGGAGCGTACTTTGCCTCCAGTATTTCACTCTTTAAAAAAAAAATGTTGCTCTGAATATACAATATACCTTTAAGAGGCTAAAGAGTTGTTACTTTTCTAGCTACTTCCCTTTGGAACATGTTTCTAGTCCCTCCTATAAAGATTTCTCTTCTCCCTACCCCACCCCCAACTAGTAACTGAAATTACTTTCCCAGATCTTTGCAATGCAAATACAGCTATAAAACCAGTCACGTGTCTAAGCTAATCAATCATGTTGTGGACGCTCCAGTGTTACAAGATTCAATGAATGAAAAGCAAAGTACTGGGCTCTGTGGGGGAGCTGAGCACTGATGAAAGGGAAAGGGGGTCCATCCCTTTGGAAGAAGGCAGGCCCGTGGCCCAGCTTTCTTTATGGCATTGGGTTCTATAGTAGATACACTACATGATAATTCCTATTATAATACAATCAGTTCTAAAGGGACTATCTACATTCTTTGGCTGAGAGGGTGTCATTGAGGGCGAACATGGATGAAATAAACAGGTCCCCCCTGGGGTTCTGGAATCTTTTTATATCAAAATCTTCATTGTAATAGGATTTCTTCTCACAGTCTGACTTGTAGTACCATATGAATATGAATAGCAATAATAATGTTGATCACTAGTGATCATTATCTTGTTTAATATTGTGGTTTCTAATTATTATTGTTATTAGACTGGGGTTAAAATGATTCCTTTTTTTTTTCAATACAATCCCCAAGACCTACCTCAAATGACACCTTCCTTGGTCTGTGTCCCACACCCATCCCCCTTAGAAACGGTCTCTTCCTCTTCGTGGATTGTATCTCGGACACTTAGGATCTGTTATTTTTGGTAGGAGAGTCTCTTTTGGACCTGATTTACCTCTCCTACTCGGCTGTAAGCTTCTAGAGAAGAGGGATCATGTCTGGCTCATTTTTGTCACCAGCAATGCCTTGCATATGATAAATATCTAGTAAATATTTGTTGAAATTGCACTGAATTTCCCTCTGAAGAGTTAATAGTATCATAGATTTAGAGCTAAAAGCAGCCTTTGAGACGGTCATCTAGTCCAACCCCCAACTGTGGTAAGGAAATGGGGGTCTAAAGAGTTTAAATGACCTGCCCATGCTCACTCAAGCGGGGAATGACAGAGGCAGAATTTGACCTCAGCTCTCCTGCTTCCAAATCCAATGCCTCTTTTCAGAACCAGTGAAAGGTATGTGAGTTAGCAATGTGGCGTAAGAGAAGCGATGGGGTGAGGGCACAAACTTTAGAGTCAGAAGACCTAGTCCACATCCTGGCTCTGACACTTCATAGCTATGGTGTCTAGCACAAAAGAAGTGTTACATAAATGTTAGTTATTGTTATTGTTGTTATCATTATTATTATTATTAGATGCAGGGCTCTGTGAATCTCAGTTTCCTCATCTGTAAAAATAGGCACAATAATATTTGCACCATTTATATAAAAAGGTCATTTAGAAGAATATAAGCACGAGACTAACAAGATATTAAATATACAACAGGCTTGTTGGGAGTCATTTTGGTGTAGTGGAAAGAATGCCATCTTTGCCACTTACTACTTGTATTAGTTTGGGGAAACCAGTTACCTTCCCGTCAGCCTCATCTCTAAAATGAGGAGAATAATGGATGAGATGATTTTTTTTCTAGCTCTAAAGCTACAGTCCATCATCCTTGCCTTGATTGACACATACAGGAGCACACACGATTCACACCTGAGAACATAGTCAAGACAACTCCCTGTCCCTTTCTGATTGACCCATGCTTGGGTGCCAGCCCGGGTGAAGGTGCAGCGATGAAACACCAAGCTCAGGGAACAGCTGGCAGGCCAGTTTGCCTGGTGTAAAGAGTACATGAAGCGGAAGGATAGGAGATGAGTCAGAAAAGGTCAGGAGGAGTCAGACCATGTTTCTACCTGTCCCTACCAGAGGAGAGTGATTGGTTGTCCGTGGGCATGGGATAAAAATGTGGAACAACTCTACAGCTGGCAAGTCACTGTATTTGGGGAATTGTGCTGATCTGCTGGGCACAATAAAGAGCCCTCACCTGGCTCTCTCTCCCTCTCCCTCCTTCAGAGCCAACCATTTCCATAACAACAGTAGTGTTCAGGTAACAGACAAGCCTTGAAGCATCTGCAAGGAAGCCCTGGTCACTACTTGTACTTTAATTGTTTGCTGGTTGGTTTGCTTTTGAACCTGCTACTTTAGGGTGGCCCTAGGAGGGGGAGAAGCTGGTGCACACTTCAGCTATTGACAACAGATGTGACCTTTCGGCCCTCATGGGTCAACTTGCCCAGTCCTCTTAGTGTGTCAATAAGGCCCCAGGGAGGGAGCTGTTCCCTCCACAGTGAGTCATGACAGAACTCGAGTGGGAGGGCATCAGGTCTAGGCACGGTGGGAGGTGAGAGAATAGTTTTGAAATCTCAGCTAATACCAAGCCCGGAATTTTGGGTCTTAGCTAGAACTGAATTCTCTGGCTAATCTCTGATCTGGTGGTCTTATTTATCCATGACAAAGGAGAATAATTGGTTGTCAATGGGGAAATGGGAAAATGCTGAGATACAAAATGGGATGAAAGAATAGCCTGACACATGAATGTGGGTGAAATAATTCCAAGGGCTATGGTACATTGAACTGCACAGAGCACGAATCTAATTTGTGTTTGCCTTGGTTCTTGCATAGACTTAAATGTACACTCTGGTGGTGCAGTGGGTAGGGCTCCAGGCCTGGAGTCAAGAAGACTCATCTCCATGAGTTCAAATCTGGCTTCAGACCTTGCTAGCTGTGTGACCCTGGGCAAGTCACTTCACCCTGTTTGCCTCAGTTACCTCATCTATAAAAATGAGCTGGAGAAGGAAATGGCAAACCATCGTTGCCAAGAAAACCCCAAATGGGATCACAAAGAATCAGACACTACTAAAAACGATACCAAAACAACAGCAAATGTATACTGTAGTATAAGGGCAATTGTGTGACACAGGCAATAGAGCATTGGACTTTGAGCCAGGAAGACCTGAGTTCAAATCCTGCCTCAGACACTGCATAGCTGTGTGACTCTGGGCAAGTCACATAACCTCTGTCATCTTCAATTTCCTCTCTGTAAAATGTAACTAATAAGAGCACGTACAGCCCAGGGCTGTTGTGAGGATCAAATGAGATAACATGTGAACTGCTTTGCAAAACTTCAAGTGCTATATAAATGCTAGCTAGTAGTAGGTAATGGTAGTCACAATTGTAGTAGTTGTACTAAAATATTCAAAGGAGATTTTCAATTTAAGTATTTTCCCCTTTTTCTTTTTCCTCTTACTTCTCACAGTGTCATCTTCTTTCTGTTTTTGGCCCATTTAGCCCCATATTTGTGTGTGTTTTGGGGGGGGGAAAGTTTCGTTGATTTTTTTAGATCAGTTTTTTTTTCCAGTTTTAAGCATACCACCCCAAACCCATAACAGAGACAGTCTCTCCTTATTACAAATTAAAAAACAATCAAACAAAACCAACTGATGCATATCTGGTTGTATATGAAACATTCTGCACCTATAGTCTCCCACCCCTCTAAGGAAAGAAGGAAGATTAATTTCCTATAGGATCATAGATTTGGAGCTGGGAGCGACTTTAGAAACCAATAAGTGCAACCCCTTTATTTTACAGATGAGGAAACTAGGGCATAGAGAGTTAAGTGACTTTCTGAGGATCACGTAGCATTAGCTCTTCCTTAATTCAAATATAGTGCCCTGTTTTATACAGTCCACTACCTCAGTGTACTTCATCTTCTGGACCAAGATGGGTTATTACAATAATATAGAACATAGCTTCATTTTGGCGTTCATTCCAATCATGGTTGTTATTCTGTATATTGTTTTCCTGCTTTTGCTCCCTTTGCTCTGTATCAGTTCAGATAAGTCTTCTCCTATTTCTCCAAGTTCTCTGAATGCATTCTGATATTTTATATAGAACAATTACTTCGGCCATTCCCAAATCAATGGGCACCCATTTGGTTTCCACTACTGTGGACATATGAAAAATTTGAAAGACAAAGTTTCTGCATGATTAATAATTTTATCAATTATGGCTAGCAGATAATTAATAAAATGGTCATTTGGCTTTCTCTCATAAACCAAAGATGAATCATGGAGGCTTGTATGCCCTTGGATGAGTGGGTGTTCCCAACAGGTAGAAATCATCTCTGATTGGTTAATAATTAATGAGAATGAATATCATTACGAGAGATGGGCCTATTCTAATGAGGGGCTAGGTAAATGACTCTGATCCTGTAATGGACAAAGAGAGGCCCATCTCTAGCCAGATACCTTGGGCAATCTATACAAAGGGATCTATCCTCCACCTAGTCAGCGAATAATAAATGATGGTGGGGTAAGAATTCCACTGGATAAGATGGTCTAGGTGGGGTAAATTTTGGGGCAAGGTCAGAAATGTCCTTGAGAGACTGGACTTTAAGTGAGCAAACATAAAGAAAAAAAAAACTTGGATTCTCCCTCTCCCCAATATTTATTGATTATTAATATAAGAGAGAAATAATCATTTCCTCTCACTACCACAAAAAAAAGTGTTGCTATAAATACATGGGATCTTTCTTTCTGCCCAGCAATGCCCAACGATATCTCTGGGTCAAAATGTCTGAACAGCTGAAGTAATGGTTTTTCTCATAGAATTCCAAATTGCTTTGCAGAAGTCTTGGACCAATTCACAGCTGCAGCCATGGTATACTAGCATGCTAATCTTTTCCTAACCCTTCCAACGTAGACTATTTTCATCTTTGGTCATCTCTGCAATTTGTTGAAGCATGAGGCACACACCTTAGAGTTATTTTAACTTGCCCTCATCTTACTCTTTCCTTCAGCTGGCGGCTCAGGTCCTGGAACACAAAGATATAGGTTTTGCCATGGTGGACTCCAAGAAAGAAGCCAAGCTTGCTAAAAAGCTAGGTGAGTGTGGTTTCCAGAAGATACCACGGGAAGAAACAAGTCACTGAACATTTGCATGTTTTTCCATATGAGAATCTGACCACTTTTAAACAAAGTGAAACAAAGTGTATAATTCTGATACAAGTTGGGTAGTATACTCCTTTTTGCAACAAGGAAAAAAAGTCAGTCATGAATATTAATATGACTTTTGTCACAATCATAAATTTAATCATAAATTATAGAAAAAAGTCTGATTAAAATAAACTATGGGCATGAACAATAAATGGCATTTATATAACACTTAAGGGTTTAACTCATTTAATAATAGCTAACATTTATACAGGACTTTATGGTTTTCAAAGTACTTTACCTATGTTTTCACATTTGAGCCTTATAACAACTGTAGGACACATTATTGTAGTTATTAATATCTTCATTTTACAGATGAGAATATTGAAATTGAGAAACATGGTTACCCAGATAGTAAAGTGTCAGAGGTAAGACTCAAACCTAGGGCTTCCTATTTCCAAGTCCAGATTTCTATATGCTCTCCTATCTCAATGCCTACATTATATCATTCTTCAACTGCATAGAGACTTCTGGCTCACCGTGGATAGATTCAGGAGTACGCTAGTATGTTTAACAACTAGCTCTCAAAAAAAAGTATGATCAACTTTTAAGTTTAACTTCATTATTAATATTTTCTCCCTTACTTTCTTAAGTCTAAACAGCAAAACAATAAATCAAACTCAGATTTGTAGCATTTACCTACTTCTAAAGTATAAATGCTCACATTGAAAATTTAATAATTGGCTCTCATGAACCAATTACAACTCATACAAGCTGGCTTCAGCATACCCCTGGAGAGATTCCATAAAACAAACATCAAATGTTGTCCTTTTCTGTCATAAGTGATATCCTTCTACCCTCCTAGCTTGATATTAGCAGCAGAGGTCTGAGTGTCTAGAGAAATATATACTCAGGTGTGAGCTATTTTTGGGGTGTGTCCCAGGGCAGGTTACAAAATCAGCTTTCAAATCCATCCTATGCCCTTCTTGGCCTCTTGGCTAGACCTTTCAAGAAAGGGTAGCATTAAGGGCTCTCCTAATGATGGCTCTGTGAGGTTACTGTGGGTTCTAAGCCCAAGCCATCACAGCTATGTGCAGTCATCAGCATGGAGAGTGCTTGCTTAGATCAGATTTGCTTAAATGACTGGAATAGAGTCTTTGACACCTTTGACATCCCTCTCCCCATGTCAATATAACATGCTGATGCACAAATGTGCTTGAAGATCTTTACTCCTAAAAATGTACATGGGATGAGGTACACTCAGGCAACTTCTTCCCCTTATCATACAGGGGATCCTTGAATGTTAGTTAAGGTTGGAAGGGACTTCACAAGCCATCAGATCCAATTCCCTCATTCACAGATGAGGAAACTGAGGCATCGAGGGGTTAAGTGACTTCACCCAGATTCAAACATCTATGAAGTGTCTGATGCAGAATTTGAACTCAGGTCTTCTTATCTCCACATCTAGCACTTCTAGTCTGACTCTCTCAATTTACAGATGAGGAAACCAAGGGCCAAGAAGGGGAAAGGACTTGCCCAAGGTCTGTCTGACTGACAGAACTGAGCCCTGGAACCCAGGGCCTTCATGCTCCAAATTCTACAGTGTTTTGTTTTGTTTTGTTTTCCTACTACAACATACAGGAGTGCAAACACACACACACACACACACACACACACACACACACACACACACACACACACACAAACATGCTGTCCAGCCAGCTTTTCTGCTTGGTCAGTGAAGGAGAGCCATTTTAGGAAGGAATTATAAAATATGACCTTTGCAGAAAGGTTAATTGGATTTGAAAGGTGTAAACATAGAAAAATAGGCATATGGGTGGTCTTCAGGTACACGAATGTTCTTCATTCCAATGATGGCAAACAGCTGTGTTCCATTTTCATGGAGGCTGTAGCTGGAGACCCAAAAAAAAAAAAAGGATGAGATTATAGCAGGCTATATTTAGGTTAGACATCCAGAAGAACTTGAAATTGGGAGATACAAATAGGTCATGAAAACAGATGACATCATCTTCTTCCCTGGAGACCATTTATGGCAGGCACCCAACTATATGGAATTCATAAATGCAGCCTTTCCCAAGGGCAAAGGAACAAATTAGGTTAACAGACAAATGACCATCTGTCCTCTCTCCCTGGTGCCTAAAAGCATTCCAATAAAGCCTGCCTTCATCTTTCCCCACAGCCAGTCATACCCTCACCCTACTTTCTTTTCTCTTCTTTTTTAATGAGGATTTGTCACTGTCGGAGGGCCTCAGATATATTTGCTATAGAAAAACACCCAGAGGCAGAGTAGAATTGAGGAACTGATGCAATAATGTTTTTAAAGTGACCAGGGCCAGTGGGTGTACCTCACAGAATTGTTGTGAGAGAAGTAAATACTTAAGATGCTGTAAAACTATGAGCTTATATGGTATTAGAAGCATTGCTGGCAGGTGGAGACATTTTGAGGCTGGCTAGACTCAATAGAGGCACACATATCTAGGCCCAGCGGGATATTCCCTCAGGCTCTTTGATCCCATATCTGCAGTTTACTGAAGCTCTCCTTATTTGTGCCATCCAGAGCACTTGATCAGTGCTAAGGACTGGAGCAAGGAATATAGGATCACAAAGTCTGTATCAATCAATCAATGGAATACCATTTGTTAAGCACCTACTGCATGCTCCACATGCTGAGCTAGGCACCGGCAATACAAAGACAAATGTTGGGGTGTATATGTTTATATAAATACATAAAGCCATATTTATATATAAATATATACAAGTGTATATATACGCACACACACACACACATACATGTATGTATGTATTTGGTGGTGTGCAGGTAAATATTTGACAACCAGCTCTCTGGAAAAAATATACAAGCAAAACTTTTCAGTTTAATATGCCTTATGAAAATTTTCTCCATCACTTTCTTCTGGACAACCAGCAAAAGAATAAATCAAGCATTTGTCAATTTTCAAAGTTTAAATTCTCACCCTGAACACTGAATAATCGGCCTTTATAACCCTGAATATACAAAATGGATCTAAGGTGATTTGGGAGATGGCAGGGGAGGCGTTAGCAGCTGAGGAATCGGGAAAGGCTACATGTAGAAGGTGGCATGCGAATTTGGCCTTAAAGGAAATGAGGAGTTCTAGGAGATGGAAGTGAAGAGAAAGGGCGTCCCGGGGGGAAGGGGGGGGCATCCAGCACAAAGGCACGTAGGTGGGACAGAGGGTATTGTGGATGTCAAACAAGGTGGCTAGTTTAGGGACCTCAGAGATTACCCATTCCAAATCTTTCTTGTTCACATAAGGACACTTAAATGCCTTGTCCAGGGTCACACAGAGAGCAAGCAGAAGAAATAAGATTTGAGCCCAGGTATTCCAACATCAAACCCAATGAACATTCTACGGCACCGCGACTCTGCTGCAGGCCGCTTTGTTCCTTGTACTAGGGCGTTGAAGCAAAACCACAGTGAGCTGAATGTCCTTTAAGACTAATGGTCCTAACTACAGTGTTTATTGGGGTAACTAGGTGGCACAGTGGATAGAGTGCCTGGCCTACAGTCAGCAAGACCTGGGTTCAAATCTAGCCTCAGATACTTACTAGCTATGTGACCCTGGGCAAATCATTTAACCTTGTTTCCCTCAGTTTCCTCATCTGTAAAAATGAGCTGGAGAAGGAAATGGCAAACCACTCCAGTATCTCTTACAAGAAAACCCCAAATGGGGTCACAAAGAGTTGAACATGACTGAACAACAGCAATAGTGTTTGTCATTATCATTATGATTATATTATGAGATTCTGCACTGGATAGACCACTGAACCAGAAAAACATGAGTTCAAATTCTGGCCTTAGACATCCATAACTGTGTGACCCTAGGCAAATCACTTAACCTCTGCCTCAGTTTCTTCATCTGTAAAATGAGAATAATAATCATACCTACCTTCCAGGGTTGATATGAGGATCAAGTGAAATAATATCTGTAAAGCACTTAGCACAGTGCCTGGTACATAGTAGGCACTTAATAAAGATTTGTTTCCTTTCTTCCATTATAGAACATGATAATTATCTCATTATTAGTTGCTATTGTTATTAATAACATATTTACATAGTGCTTTAGGATTTTGCAAAGGGCTTTACATATTTTAATGATGAACAGGATCTAACAGCTAGAGTCAGTGATGACTTCAGGCATTTGGCTCTCCTCCTCCGCAATACGCAGTTTGTGATTAGGCATCTGTTTAGCACCTTCTGTGTACAGAACAATATAGTAGGTGCAATAGACAGTAAATAGAAGATATTTGACAAAATCATGGACTTTCCGAGTTAGGAGGGAGCCTAAGGTAGAAGGAAGGTTACTTAGAGACAGTAACAGCTAATATTCATAGAATACTTCATGGTTTGCAGAACATCAACCTGTTATCATCACAATGTCCCTGTGAGGGTAGTACTACAGGTCTTCCTATGATAATCCTTATTGTGTGCTGGCTCCCTCCGCTAGATTGCAAGCTCTTTGAGGGCAGGAACTGTCTTGCTTTTTTCTTTATGTATCCCAAGCATTTTGCACAGTGCTTGGAACAGGGTAGGTACTTAATAAATATGTATTAACTGACTGTTTGACAGATAAGGTAACTACGGTTTGGGTGGTAGGCTGAACAGAGGTTGTGTCAAAGGCAGTATCTGCAGCCAGGTCTCTCCTGATTCCAAAGCCAGCCCTCTTTTCATTATGCTACAATGTCTCTACCACCGCTGGATTGTTTCACAGATGAGGACCCCAAAGCCCAGAATAGTGAAAGGATTTACCCAGAGCTCTTTCCACTGTATTTTGTAGCAGATCTGGGACTCAAGCCCAGGTGTCCTGACTCCCAGATGAGAGGAGGCAGTGGGGTATGGTGGAAAGAGTGGCAGATTTAAAGTCATATTACCTAGCTCTGTCACCTCCCGTGTGACCTTGAGTGAGTAGCCTACCCGCTCTGGGCCTCTCTTCCACTGTAAAATAAGGAGATGGGATTAAATGACCTCTAAGGTCCCCTCTCGCTCTAAATTTGAGTTATGAGATATAATCCCTGTCCTCAAAGGAGTTTACAGGCTAGTTTACAGGTAGTTTGGGGCCACAGTGACCCCATTTGAGGTTTTTTGGGTAAAGATACTGGAGTGGTTTGCCATTTCCTTCTCCCACTCATTTGACAGATAAGGAAACTGAGGCAAATAGGGTTAAGTGATTTGCCCAGGATCACACAGCTAGTAAGTGTGAGGTCACATTAAAATTCAAGAAGATGAGTTTTACTGATGCCAGTGCACTCTATGCACTATGGCACCACTTAGCTGCCCCAGAGTCAGGGGGGGCCTGAGTTAAAATCTGATCTCAGACACTTCTAGCTGTGTAATCCTACGTAAGTCATTTATCCTTTGTCTGCCTCAATGTCCCCATATGTAAAACAGGGATAATAATAGCATTTACCTCCCAGGGTTACTGTGAGATCAAATGGGATAATGATTATAAAGCACTTTGCAAACCTTAAAGCACTATGTCAAGGCTATTATTATTATTATTAGTTGGGGAGGCAAGACATAAAATAGATAATTATAGAACAAAAGTAAGTAATAACAACAATAACAGTAATACTTAACATTTATATAGCACTTAGGTTTGCAAAGCACACACACACACACACATATATATATGTATATATGTATATATATGCATATATATATGTATATATACGTATATATATATATATACACACACACACACACACACACATGTATGTGTATATAAAATCGCATTTCATTTGATTTGATCCTGTAGTCTAAACAGCAAACAGAAGAATGATGGGTAGAGAGCAGAGTAAGATTAGTCTGAGAAGGCTTCATGAAGGAAGTGAGTCTGAAGTTAGGTCCAGAAAAAACCCAATAGAAATGGATTTCCCATGGGAAGGTTAACTTTTTTTCCTTGCTTCTTTATTTCTTGCAGGTTTTGATGAAGAAGGAAGCCTGTACATCCTGAAGGGTGACCGCACTATTGAGTTTGATGGAGAATTGGCTGCTGATGTCTTGGTGGAATTCCTTTTAGACGTAAGCATGGACTCACATTAGCTCTGAATGGAACTATTTTGGCTTGAATTCAGTCTGGGCAAAACCTTCAAAGAACTGAGAACTTGCTAACTGATAATCTGTTAGCAATATTTATGATATTTATGTTGGCCTCAGTTTCCTCATCTATAAAATGAGCTGGAGAAGGGAATGGCAAACCACTCTAGTATCTTTGCCAAGAAAATCCCAAATGGGGTCATGAAGAGTTGGATATGACTGAACAACAACCAAAAATATTTATGATATTTGGAGCTTTTCTCCTGTGTTAAAGAGAGTCTTACTTCTCCTGGGAAGCCTATATCTCAGGCTTGTTACATTTGAAAGCTATTCTATTTATGTTTGTTTAGCTGTTATGCTTCTTTAACATATTTCTATGTCCACCCATCCATTGCCAACTGATTACTTCCCATTGATAATTCCTTGATTCAGTTAACTGCATCTTTCTGATGTTGCTAGGGAGAAGATTGCAAAGATGGAAGACAGGAAATATAGGAGGACAGCTAATCTGTAAGGGGAGGAAGGGGAGGGTAACAAGTTGAGGGCTTTTGCTGCTCTTAATGCAGAAACAGAACCAGATGGCTTCCCAAGGTAAGATCTCCTGTATTGGACTGAAAGTTAGGAGAGTAAGGGTCTAGGGATGATTTGTGACCAACTAAGCTATGGAACCACAGGTATCCTTCTTTACCTCCCGGGGGCTTAGCATCCTTATCTGTAAAATGAGGGAGCCAAACTAGATTCCACCTCTAACATGCCATGACCCTATAATTCTAAATGGGACAGACTCATGTAAGGCATCTCTACTATGGAATGCAGCCCACGTGGTCTGGTGTGTGTGTGTGTGTGTGTGTGTGTGTGTGTATGTGTGTGTGTGTATGAGCATATACAATGCACATGTATGTGCAAACACATACATATATGTGTATATGTGTATGTCAGTATGTATATATTCTCACACAACAAACAGAAAGGAAGAAGGAAGGAAGGAAGGAAGGAAGGAAGGAAGGAAGGAAGGAAGGAAGGAAGGAAGGAAGGAAGGAAGGAAGGAAGGAAGGAAGGAAGGAAGGAAGGAAAGTTCGGATCTTTGATTTCATAGAGGAGAACTCCAAATGTGTAAACTTCCTCCACCAATTTGGATCAGCAGTTCCTCTGAGGAATGTCTGAGGATGCTGAAAGTATAAGTGACTAGAACATACAATCAGTAAGTGTTGAAGGAAGTAATTGAACCCAGTTCTCAACTTCAAGACTGAGTCATTAACTACTTCATGCTGCAAATACATTTGTGTCTTTGTGTGTGTATATATAGATATGTATATGTGTGTAAACATACATACATTTATATAGAGACAAATTTACATAGCATGTTCATGAGCCATACTCATGCATACATTCACTCCCATACTAATTTTCACCCATAGAATTACATACACGCCTAACTACTGATCCAGAGAAATATGCCTATGTGTACAATATACAACAATGTATTATATTGTGTGTATATATGTATACACATATATTGTGTGTATGTATGTACAATATGACACCATTTAGCTGCATACCCACAGGTATGTGTGGCATGTTAAGGTTCACAAAGCACTTTCCTCACAACCATTCTGTGAAGTAGATAGTATGTTATTATCCCCATTTTACAAGTGAGAAAACTAAGGTACAGAGAGACTCAGTGTTTTCCCCAGAACTACATAGGACTCAAACCCAGATATTCAATTCTAAATCTCATATGTTTCACTGTTCAGTGTTGAACACTGTTCAGCATTTCACCATATTGCTTCTCTGTGCAACAAAACTTACAGATAAAACAATGCAGATTCACAAAGGTATTAGCATCCTGACTGTTGAATACTTTTCCAGAAGGTGGTCAAGTCCTTTGTTGCTTTCCCTATTGATACAGAGCCCAGCGCTACAGTGATAGGCAGACAGATACTCCCCTTCAGTGTGTTACAAATGCTTATAGCATTTCTGTACAGTAACACCTCACTGTTCCATACCCTCAAACCCCAAGTCTCAGAAAGCCTGGGACTTCTCTGAGATGATGTAGGACTACCTTCCAAAGGAGGTCTGGACAATGTCCACTTCTTATTCCAGCCCTTTCTTATAAAACCCTGTATGGAGTAGGGTATTTAGCCCACCCTAACTCCACCCTAGCCAATCCATGTGACTAGACAAATGTTTGATTGTCCTCTGGAAAACTAATAGTTTAACTAGGATTATATATAGGATTTGGAGCTGGAAGCAACCTCAGGCACCATCTAGTCCCACCCTCTCATTTTACAGATGAGGAACCAAGGTCAAGAAAGGTTGTGATTTGTCCAAGGTCACACAAATAACATGTCTGAACTGGTATTCAAATCCAAGTTTTCTAACTTTAAATCTGGCTCTCTTGCCACTGCACTGACCCACATCCCATACAGAAATATATTTGTTGTTGCAGCTATTTGAAGACCCAGTGGAGATCATCAACAGCAAACTGGAAGTCCAAGCCTTCGAGCGCATCGATGACTACATCAAACTCATCGGCTTCTTCAAGAGCGAAGACTCAGAACGTAAGTCATCTACGGATTTCAGCCTATGAGCCTGAGAAAGTGAATTTTCCCATAGGGGACAAGGAAGGAAAAACATGAGGGGCCTCTCCAATCATACAAACTGATGTATTTACCTAACATGGAGAAAAGCAGGCAATGAGTTGAGACAGTCCTTGGGAAGGGACAAGCATTCCCTCAGGATTATTCTCATTTTTCCATAGATCCCAGCAATGTAGGTCTTTCCTCTAAAAATGCAGGTAGTGATACATCCAGGCCTTCTCCTTTATATTTATAGGCATTTTACTATAATAGGTAATATACTATAATAACTAATAGTACTAGGTATAATACTAGAGGGAAATGTAATGTATAAGAGAATTAGCAAGGTAGGGGGCAAGGAGGTCTAGATTGTAAAGGGTTTTGAACGCCAAACCAATAAAGACCTCTTCCCAAAGATGTGATTTGAACCGCTCCTTGAATCAAGAAATCAAAGAAGCTGGGAGGCAGCGGTAAGGAGGGAGAGCATTGCAGGCTTGGGGAAACACCAAGTCAGATGATGGGGTAGCATACACAAGGAAGACTAAGAAGACCACTGTTGCTCTATTGTAGACTGGGTATCATCATAAACTGTAAGAAGACTGGAAGGGTACGAAGGGGGCAGGTTATGAAGGGCTTTGAATGCCAAAGGGAAGATCTTCTCTTTGATCCTGGAGGTAACAGGGAGCCACTGGAGTGGGGATTGGGCTGCAGACAAGTGCTTTGGGATTGTCACTTTAGCAGCAAAGCAGAGGATGAACTAACACGGATCTTGTTCTATGTCATTATCAAAGTACTAGAGGACTCTTTAAGCTGAAGGCAAGAAATAGGAGAGGTAAAACCTAGAAAATTGCCCATCGTTCTCCCACCAGCCACACCCCAGCCTCATCCTTAGCCTCACTCCCTTTGGATTTACAGCTAAGAGATAATGGAAATGGTGAAGTAATGTCAGAGAAGGTGTTCGCTTTGAGAACACTAACGATGCTTGGCTTTTCTTTGAAATTAGGGAAATCAGACAGTGAAGAAATTTTTGTTAAGTCATTTTTTCAGTTGTGGCTAGCTCTCCATGACCCCATTTAGGGTTTTCTTGGCAAAAATAATGGAGTGGTTTGCCATTTCCTTCTCCAGCTCATTTGACAGATGAGGAAACCAAGGCAAACAAGGTTAAGTGACTTTGTCCAGGGTCACACAGCTAGTAAGTGTCTGAGGTCAGATTTGAACTCAAGAGAAGGAGTCTTCCAGACTCCAGGCCTAGAGTCCTACCCACTGCGCCAGCTAGCTGCCCCTGAGAAGAAACCAGAAGAGATGATTAAGATATTCCTGGTTTATAGTAAGTAACAATAGAAGGCCAGCAGTCTGGACAGCATAAAAAGATTTAAGCTAGGGGCAACTAGGTGGTGCAGTGGATAGAGCTCCAGCCTTGGAGTCAGGAGAAACTGAGTTCAAATCCGGCCTCAGACACATAACACTTACTAGCTAGTCACAATGTATACTGGGCAAGTCACAACCCCATTGCCTAACCAAAAAAAGATTTAAGCTAGTCTAAAAGGGTCTGAGTGGTCCAGGAGACAGAAGTGCCTTATATTCTTATCCTTTAATATAATTAGATTTGTCCTTGGTTCAATGAGGGCTTTGGAGCTCTGAACCAAACTGTTTTTCGTCATGAATGGATTGATAAATCCATATCTTTAGATTTAGTAAACCTGGGGTTGCTTCAGTGCCTTCCTCCATCCTACCTATCATTCCACTGATTTTCCACCTACCCATTCTCTCTCATCCAGCCTCCACCTTCTCCCACCTTCCCCATCCTCCCTCTCAATCACCACAACATACATCTTCTCATCTATCTATTTTTCTGAATGTGTGTCTGAGTGTGCTTATCTGTGTGTCTGAGTATACTATGTAAATTGTTTTCCTAATTTGATTCCTCTGTCCTCCAAGAGATTGTGCATAGAGAATCTCTCTCAGCAGCTATACTTTCTAGTGGAAAGCAGTAGACATACCAATTCTGAATGGACAAATTTTCTCTTAAGAAAAGTGGCTGTGCCTCAGTATACCACATATTTGTCACCTGAAATTTCTGACTGAAGTTTAGGGCCGTATAAAAGCTTAAAATGATTTCATTTCAAAATTCCCCATAAGGGATCAGGTCAAAGAAAGGGAAAAATCCAATGTTGGTGTTAAGGCAGGACAAAGAAAGAGAACAGACTAGAATCTTCCAAAAGCGGACAATAAACTCCAAAGGCTTAAGAAGGCTTTAATTACTACTATGTGGCCATTAATTATGGGCAGCTAGATAGCTCAATGAATAGAGTGGCTGGGCCTACGGTCGGGAAGATCTGAGTTCAAATTCAGCCTCAGATGCTTACTAGCTATGTGAACCTGGGCAAGTCACTTAACCTCTGTTTACCTTAATCTACTGGAAAAGGAAATGGCAAACCACTCCACTATCTTTGCCAAGACAGTATGGTTCACAGGATCGGGAAGAGTTGGACACAACTGAACAACAACAACAATGATCACTAATTAATTTGGCTTTATAGTAAGGTGAATTTTTCAGTCGTCATCCTGCTAACTACATCCCTCATAGAACCACAGATGTAACAGTCAGAGTTTGTATTTGAGGGATTTTTGTTGTAATCATTAAAATCTCTGTTTCTCTGTCCCAGCTCCTTTCTACTCCCTCTTTTCTACCTGCCTACCTTGTAGAAGAGTGATAAAGAGTCTTACTTTTCCCCAAGAAACTTCAAATGATTGGAACGCTCCATGAAGGCCTCATGAGTTTCATTTCTGACTTTGTATCCTCAGAACCTGGCACAAGGCCTGCCAGATAGTTGGCCTTTAGTAAATGCTGTTGATGGGTTGATTTAATCCAGGCCTGCACAACCTGAACCTCACCAAAGGATTTGGGCAGCCCACGGAAAATATAGAGAAAAACATCCTCTCCATTTTTTTGCAGGGTCACCCAAAATCCTTTGGCGTGCCCAAGGGCCACAGGTTGAGCAGGCCGATTTAATGCAATTGAAAATCATTATATACCTTTAAATAGTGATATACAAATATCCTCCTAGTATAGGAAAATAGAGCATATTATAGTATAGGATAGAAGATATCATCTTCTATGAAAAGGGTGGTGGTGGCAATACAGAGCTGACCTAAGAACCAGCGAGAACCAGGTTCAAGTCCTGATTCTGACTCATATTAGCTGTATTACCTTGGGCAGATCACTTTACTTCTCAAAGCCCCAGGAAACTCTAGAAAAATCTAAGTTGCAGAGAGAAAGCTGAGCTGTATTGATAGGATTTTCCTATATCAATGAAATCATAGATCTAGTTCCTTTCCCCCATGTAAATATTTTTGTTACTCTAAAATCAGATGTGAGCTCCTTGAGGAGAGAGACTATGTTTTCTGTTTTTATGCCTAGAAATAGTAGATGCTTAGTAAGTATTTGTTAAGAGAATTGTTGGTACTCTAATATCACCAAAACATTTTAAAAAAAAAGGAAAGAAGTTTCTGGAGCGTGGATATTAAAAATCCTTTTCCTTTCATCTTCACCCTCTTTAGATTACAAGGCATTTGAAGAAGCAGCTGAGCATTTCCAGCCCTACATCAAATTCTTTGCCACTTTTGATAAAGGGGTAAGTAGACATCTGTAAGGATGAAGCACTGAGCTATGAACTCTACCTTTCTCTACCTTTCCCTTCCCTTCCCTTCCCTTCCCTTCCTTCCCTTCCCTTCCCTTCCCTTCCCTTCCCTTCCCTTCCCTTCCCTTCCCAATTAGCCTTCAATCTTATTATCTATTTCCCAAGAAACCAGTCATGGGAAATAAGGGACAATTAAATTAAAGAGGGATATTAAAATGATTTACCTCAAGGAGTATCTAACCATCTGCTGCCATCACACTTTTAAGAAATAAAACACAGAAAGGATAAAAGGGTCCCTTTAAAGTGCAAAGTGCCCTTGGTCTAGAGGAACCCTAAATCCTAGGGAGTCCTAAGATTCCATTGGATCATCCCAAATGGTACCTGCCCTGAGCCTTCCAGAAGTGGCTGGGGTGAATTTCTGTTAGGAGAGCTTTCAAAGTAGGCACAGTGGTTCTGAGTATTCTATATTAGATTTCCCTGGACATAGGGAATAGAGAAGGAGTTGTCCTATTCTCCAGGATTTTCCCAGAACTTATTATAAGCCCAAGAAACTTTCTGGATTGTGTAACAACTGGTCCTCTTCCCAATCCCCACAAACATGGCAGGTGTTCCTACAGCAGGCAAAGGGAAAGGAATACTGCCCATGGAAACTTTGTGCTCAGCATAATTAGAAGTAGTTGGCAGCCAGAAGGCATTTTCGATGTCTCCCTATGTGCTCTTAGAATATCCTAAAGGATTAAAACACTGTCCTAGGAGGTTGTCCTCAATTTGGTGTAGAAGGCAGGACACAAACAACACCTGAGGACAATCGATAGGAAGGCCCAAAATACTGTGGGGTTAATCCCAGGAGCCTTCAGTAGCAGGTAAGTTTTTAGGTGGTTTTTGAAGGAGATAATGGATATGCATTTGTAGAAAGATGAAAGAGACTGGAGAGGGGAACAGTATGCACATGCATGAAGGCAGGAAACAGCAAGCAGTATATATGTGTATAGGAGTAAAAGGAAAGCAAATAGCCTAATTTGGCTATAGCTGAAGGATAATGTTAAGGAACAACAAATGATGAAGATGGAAAATTATGGATAGGAAGTAAATGGTGGCCCATCTGATGTCTTTACACTTTGTGTGTGTGTGTGTGTGTGTGTGTGTGTTTGTGTGTGTTTGTGAAATAGGTAACAAGATGGAAAGCTAAGAGTTGATTTTGAATCTTGAATACAAGAAAGAGTTTAGATTTTGTATGATTTAATTCAATTCTTCATCATCTGTGACAGCACGGTGATGGGTGTGGAGGATGCAAAGATGGAAGGCAACATGGCAGGCACCCTTTAAGGACTTACCATCTTTGAGAAAGGATAGAGCATGTACACACCCAAGGATGTATAAAAGAGAATACAATGGGGCAAAAAAGAGAAGAGATTTTATTTATTTATTTTGGCTAGGCAATGGGGTTAAGTGACTTGTCCAGAGTCACACAGCTAGTAAATGTCAAATATCTGAGGTTGGATTATGAACTCATGTCCTCCTGACTCCAGGGCTGGTGCTCTATCTGCTGCACCACCTAGCTGCCCCGAGAAAAGAGTTTTAAGAAAATACTTAAAGGGAGAGACAACTTTCACCTGGTGGTGGCAGCTGGAGGCAGAGTGCTGCTGGAGAACCTTCATAGAAGGTGTTGCACCTGAACTGAGCCTGGAAGGAAGAGTAGGTTGAGAGGAGTAGGGAGTCTATTCTGAACATAGGGAATAGCCTGTGTGAACTCATGAAGGCAGGAGAGGACAGGATAAGTTCTGAAAATAGGCATGAAGGATAAATTCTGGCAATAGGTAACAAGCTATTTTGGCTGGGGTGCAGAATATGTACTGGGAGTAGAATGAAATAAGGCTGGAAAGCCAGGCAAGTGCTCGATGATGCAGAGTTTGAATGTTATCCTATGGGCATTAGAGAGCCCTGACCAAAAGATTTTTGATCAGAGAAATAATAAGATCATATTTGAGGAAAATGACTTAGTTCTGGAAGAATTGGCAGCGAAAGGTAGTGGAAGCAGGAAGACAAGTTAGGATGGTTTCATGAGTGCCCCAAACAGTGACTTGATGAAAATGGTTTTTGAGAAAGTGAATGCCAACAGTGTGAATTAGAACACGGAAATATTAAAAACAAGATGACCCATTAGAAAGCTGTTGTAGCGATGAAAGAAAGGAAAGGACAAAGATATTGTAGAGGATGACTTAGCTGGAGGACTTTGTGACCCACTGAATAAAGGAGAATTCTGGAAAGAAGAAGGCTCCCAGCTAACAAAGCAAAGTTGATAAAGAAGGTCAATGTTGAGAAATCTTTACTTCTGAGCTCTGTGGGACATTACAAATTGCTCTAAGCTGGTTTCATTTTTCATCAATTGAAATGGTGCCTAAACAGACTCAGAGGGTATATAGGCTGACCATTTTTAGAATAAGCATTAGCATTACTGTCTGCCCTTGTGTGATCACCATATAAACGTCTTAGTGCTTTCCTCTCCTCTGGCAAAATCTGTCGCTACCATTAAAATAAATAAGTGGCTAAACTACTTAGTTATATGGTCACCAGAGGGCCTAGTCAGCTCTTAATATAGCATTCTCAAATAGTGTAATAACACTAAGGAGTCAGATCAGAGCTTTGCACAGAGCCCGGCTCACAGTAGACTCTCAATAAATATTTGTCAAAAGAATGAATGAGCTCCACTTCAGATAAAGAGTGAATTCAATCTCTCTGCATCCACGGGCAACAAGAAGCATGAAAGCAGGGACTTCCCAGGAGGGCATTTCCAGGGCTAGTGGAGGCAAGGGAAGCCTTGGAAAAACTTTCCTTGGGGAACCTAGAATTTATACATCATCTGGACCTTCTATCCAAACTTAAAATCCTGTTGGCCCGGGCATAAGTGCAGAGCACACACATGCCATACACACACATCCACCATCACTTCTGATTATATTTGAGACCACAATTTGGACTTCCTCTTGCTTCCAAGAAGCCCTGCTTGCAGATTCTCCTTGAATGATTGCTGCCTCATCCACTGACCACTCAGTGACAATCTGTGACTAGCCCTTCTTGGAGGAAGCCTGTCCAAATTGTGGGTCTTGAGGTGGGGGCCCAAGCCCTATGATGACAAGGATGATGCCCTATTCCTTTTTTTTCTCAAATTAAATTTTCTTTTTTTATTGTGAATTAACAGATACAAACATTTCGCTACACAAAGTTGAACAAAAATAGGCTTGTATAAGAAACTATAAACTTCTATGTATGTACTTTAATGTGCTATGTGTATGTTATATATACATTATACATAATGTATATTATATATATTCTTAAAGAAATATATATGTATATACACACACAGGCAGGATAGATCATATAGCTGGCAGGTATCACAGATGCTGTTAAATGGAACCCCCTCATTTTACAGATGAGGAGACTGAGGCCCAGTAAAGTTAAGAGGCTTGTCCAGTGTCACACAGTTAATAAGGGGTCTGAAGCAGGCTTCAAATCAAGTCTTTCTGAATCTAAATCTATCCACTGCCTCTCATTATAGGACCCAGGTTAAAAATCTGGCTCTGACCCAATGTGGGTCATTTTAGACAGTCACTTAACTTCCTGGGTCTCAGTTCCCTCATCCTTAAAATGAAAGGGTTGGGTTAGATAGCCTCTGAGATCTATATCTGTGGTGTCTATGAATACACACACATAAACACACACACACACACACACACACACATACATATATATTTAATTTAACAAGGAAGTGACAAAACTGTTCTTTTTATATGCCCCTCTGCATGTTTCTTCTTCCATGTATTTAATAAAATGTTTTATTAAAAATCTTTTTTTGAGTTTACCCATCATCACTACCTACCCACTAGCCTATCCCACTCCCACCCCCCAGGAGAAGTCCTGTGTCTTCATGAATACAGTAATAGCTTAAAGGAAGACACAGTATTAATTTCATTGGGAGCATCAATGAGAATATTGTCTCCGAGAGGGGGCAGATCCAAATTCCAAAGTGGAAAGAATCCAAGAACATTGTAGTTAAGTACTTTCCTCTGCTGCATTTTTCCCTCCTTTTCCCCTCCATAAGTGGTTACTTTTTCTACTATCTAGGCCATGATGTAACTGAATCCAGAAAGTCAGGGTCCAGTGTCAATATCCAGCCTGAGGCTGAAGGGTACTAGAGACAATCAGAGACAGAGAGAGAGAAAGATAGAGAAAGACAGAGAAGAGAGAAAGACACAAAGAGAAAGAGGGAAAGAGACAGACAGAAACAGAGAGACAGAGAAGGGGAGAGACAGAGACAGACAGACAGAGACAGAGGCAGAGGAGAGAGAGACAGACAGAGAGAAGACAAAAGACAATGTAGTATAGTTAGCCAACTGCTGGATTTGAACTCAGAAGGCGTGGGTTGAAATTCTGGCTCGTCTGTTTATTACCTGTACGACCTCCATGGTTACTTCAGCACCCTAAGCCTCGGTTTCTCATCTAGAAAGTGAGGGGGTTTGACCAGATGACCTCTGAGGCTTCTTCCAGCTCTAAATCTCGGAACCTATGAAGAGGTATACGGAGAAGGAACCCGGCTCCGGTCTGCTGCCCCTGCAAACAGACATGATAGTTCAATTTCCTTCCTTCACTTCTTTTCCCAGTTCTCTCTGCTTTATGCTTTTGAGACAAATAGGTTGCTTTGAACAAAAGGTACTGGGTGGAGGCTGGCAAAGTGCTTATTAAAAACAAAACAAACAAAACCAAACAGAAACAATTGATTCTACTGGCAGCTGGCAAGCCAGGAGTCCATCAAAACTGATGACAAAACGCTGGGATTTCCCAAGGTCTTTTGATTTGAGCTCCCTATAACACTCCCCACCCCTTATGTTACCAAATCCAATTGGTGTAGTGAATAGAGACCACCACGAGGGGGCAGGCAGCTGATCTGGGCATCTCCCCACTGTCACTCCTGGTTCAGGTATTTTCTTTCACACACCAGCACTGGGTGAAAGGAACCACTTGGGTTTTTCTTTAGAGCTTTTCACACTCTCAGCCTCTCCAGTCCCTTCACAAAGGAGGTGTCAGGTGTCCCAAGGGCAGGGACTCCTGAGGCAAACATGCCGGGGGGGGGGGGTTTGGGAGAGATGAAATGTCACCCAGGCCATTGGCTGGTCCCCCATGCTTTTCATCTGGGGCCAGGAGACATTCAGCTAACGATCTGGGTCATCAGGAGAGATGGCCAGAAGAGAGTGGAACTTGGCACCGTAAGACATAATTCTCCTGGCTGGCCCTCCCACTCAAATAGCTAGGAGGCTAGAGAGTTAGATCAGAGGAGGGATTCTTGGTTGATTACTGTTACCAAAGGCTTTTGTTTGAGTCCCAGGGAGCCTCCAGAGGCTAGGTCAATCACACACCCTCACATTCCAGAACATTGTTTTCAACTTTCTATTTTTTTTTTCTTTACTCCATCCTTCTCCAACGCCTTCTAAACAAAATGGCGGTAATAGTGAAAAATAAAATTAGGGTAGTAAGAAAAATAATAAATTACATTAATTTAACACTTTAAAATTTTCAAAGTGTTTGTGTGTGTGTGTGTGTGTGTGTGTGGAGAAGGGAGGAAGTCTAAGCCTGTGATTTCATTGACTTAGGAATTCTGGGTAAGGAAACTATACTAAAGTCAGATCAGCTACTGTTATATAACTTAAAGACTTAGAAAATGGGGAGGGGGGGCCTGACCAGGTCATATAACCAGTACATGTCAAAGGTAGGACTTGAACCTAGGTCTTCTTGACTCATTTGATTCTCATGACAACCTTCCAATGTAGGTATTACAAGAATTATTATCCCCATTTTACATTTAAGGAAACTGAGGCACAGAGCACTTAAATGACTTGACTATAACTACCTAGCTAGTACTGGTCTGAGGCAGGATTTGGACCTAGGTTTTCCTGCCTCCACCACCAGCATCTTATCTCCACACTATTTTACCTGTCCTGAAAATGTGATTAAATTCATCAAATTTTAATTCCAATTGCTCCTTGATTCCATATAATAATGACTGCTGATATCAATCTTACAAAGCATTTTGCATTTTTTATCCCATTTGATCCTCCTGGCTCAGAAATAGAGTGGATTGAAATCTCACCTCTGACATTTACCGTTTGTATGACCTTGGATAATTTGCTGAGGCCTCAGTTTCCTCTTTTAAATAATTAGAGGGTTTGACTAGATGATTTCTCAAGTTCCTTCTAGCTATCTATGAAAACAGGAGCTATCATTATCCTCATTTTATAAATGAGGAAACTGAGACTTAGAGAGGCTTGCCCACTTGCCTACAGTCACAAAGCCAGGTTTGAGAAGCCAAAAAGAAACAGAAAGCCTGCACCAGTCTGTCAGCTTTGCCTTTTTATATTCCCCTTCCTCCTTTCCCCTCCCCCTCCCTGCTGAGGTAACTTTAAAGAACACAGACCCTTCCCTCAAAGAGACAGCTCAGTCACTGCTGTGCACCAGTGCTCAGGGAAACCATTCTGACTCCAGCAGTTAATTTTTTCTCATTTCCACAGGTTGCAAAGAAGCTAACCCTAAAGATGAATGAGGTTGACTTCTATGAACCGTTCATGGATGAGCCCACTGCAATCCCAGACAAACCTTATACGGAGGAAGAGCTTGTGGAGTTTGTGAAGGAACACCAAAGGTATCTCACCACAGGTCATTCTTTGAGGTCCGGGGACCCCAAAGTCTTGGAAATGGGGTAGGGCTTTTCTGGTGTTAATGCCTCCTGGGCCTATACCACGAGTGGCCAAAAGTTTGGCAATTATCTTTTCAGGTTTGGTAGGTGCATATTTCCAGGTCACTGAGGGCCCTAGCTATACTGTGACATCCGATGTGGTAACCCCTTACAGGTAAAGTCAGAAACTCCCATAATGCCAGGCTGCTACAGGCAGGGTCAACCCCAGGCACATTTATGTTTGTGTTGAAGCTTGCACCTAGGTGGTACAATATATAGAGCACTGAACTTAGAGAGTCAGGGAAGATCTGAGCTCATAATCCAGGCTCAGACACTTACTACCTGTGTGACCCTGGGCAAGCAACTTAACCCCAATTGCATCAAAAAGAAAAAAAAGGTTGATGCGAAGACACTGTCTGCCCCAGACATGTTTTAAATTCCTTGCCCCAGTTGAAAATATTGCAAATTATGAGTCCCTCTCCACTTCTTTTGGTTCGTCTTCTCTTCTCTTTTTCGGGTTTTCCTCCCACAGTACCATTATACCACCTACCACTTAGATAACACCCTATGTCATAAGCAATTCCTAAAGCTCTCCTCCTCTTGAAAACTCCAATCAGCCTTTCCCCCTGGGCCCTAATAAGACCGTGCCTCTGCCGTCAGAGACCAAGAAGATGCTCTCAATGTCCCAAAGTACTACTGATCCTAAGAGAACAATTTGAAAGAGCCATGACAGTGCAGTCTTCTCACATTCTCCTAGGGGACAACTAACCTGATAAACAAATATGGTAGTGATTGTTCATGGGTTAGTATATTACTACTCTAAAGCACAGACTTTCATTTTAACAGGGATGCCCTGGAGAAAGAATGCCTTATCCCTAAATAATAACTCTCTAACGGTGGGAATTCTTTTTTTGCGTTTTTATTAGACATCTACATATGCCAATGTATTCCTCTCCTCCTCCCTCCCAGTGAGCATTTTTTAATAAAGGATTAAAAACTTGATTGGGGTGGGGAGGGTATAGGGAAAAGTTTGGCAAAACTAAACAGCATATCAAAGACAAAAACCAAAAACCAAGCCTGACTTTATATGCAGTTTTCCAAAGCCATAATCCCCCACCTCTTCGAAGAGAGAGGGAGGAGTCACTCACACTCTGGCAGACCTGCAGGGGAAAACTTGGTTAGGAAAGTCCCATGATGAATCAACAATTTCAGAGCCTCTAAGAAATAGTCCTTATTACTGAGCACTTGGACTGGGGGTGGGGAGTGTGACCTTTTCGGAAATGAATTTCACAGGGTGGAGAATACTGTGTGTTGTCATTTAGAATACCTTTGGGAGAAGGGACAAAAGTGGATCGTTGTTCTTCCAGCTACACAAATATAGACCACCAGGCAAATACCTGAATGCAGTCAAGAGGAATATTACCATGTTTCCAGGCTATAAATCAAGCACAATGACACAGTGGAAAAAGAACTGGATTTGATATCAGAAAACCTGGATCCAAATACTGGCTTTGCCATTATCTGTTTGATCTTGGGCAAATCACTCAACCCCTTTGGGCTTCTATTTCCTCAGCTATGAAAATCTGTCATATGAGGAAATCCAGGAACATGGCAGTGGGGGCAGGAGGAAAGCATGATGGAGAGCATCTGGGTGAAAGTCAATAGAGGGAGAAACAAAAAAATATTTTGTCATTGGGATATATACCATATGGACCACTTGGACAGAACGAGAAAATAGGTGAGGAGATGGGAAAACAGATCACAAGCCAGGCACAGACATGATATAGTAGTGTTTGGGGACTTCAGTTATCTGGACATCTGTTGGAAGTCTCTGCGAAAAGCAGAGCAAGTAGTAACTTCTTGACTTGCCTTGGTGTTAAATGTATCCTTCAAAAGGTGGAGGGACCAGCAATGGGAAATTCTGCTCTGTGTCTGATTCTCACTAACAGGGAGGAACTTGTTGAAGTGGAAATGATGAGAATACTGGGAGGAAGGGGTGACTCCCCTCTAGAGTTTGTGATACAAAAGGAGAGAAATTTGGGTATAATCAGACACATACCCCAGGTGTTGGAAAAGCTGTTTTCAAAGGATTCAGAGTAATGATAAGTAGATTTCTGGGGACTAAAAGTCTATAGAGGAAGTCAAAGACATGATCCAGGAATAGTGTGATCAGCAAAAAAGGAGGGTCAGTCATGTAATAAGGGCAGGGGAAAGGAGCGAACATTTATATAGCCCTTACTATGTGCCAGGCACTGTGCTGAGCGCTTTACAAAGATTATTTGATCCTCACAACAACAACCCTGGTAGGTAGATGCTGTTATTATTTCCCATTTTACAGTAGAAGAAACTGAAGCAAGTAGACATTACGTAACTTGCCCAGGGTCACACAGCTAATAAGCATCTGAGGCTGGATTTGAACTTGTCTTCCTGACTCTAGGTCTAGCACATTCTATCCACTGTGCCATCTAGCTGTCTCCAACCTAAAGCATGCCTGGAACAAGATATTCAGATAGACTAATCTATCCTTTCCTGTTCCTCTAATCTTGTTCCTAAACCTGTGTTGAAGCTATGCCTGCTTGGTGTAAGAAGAAGGTTTTCTTGAGCCAGAGACTCAGTTCAATTCCCTTGGATTCAGCAAACATTTAAATGTCTATTATGTGCAAGACATTATGCTGGGTGCTGGGGATGCAAAGATAAAAATGGAGTCAATTCAGAGTCATTCCCAATTCCGCTACGACCTATGTGGCCTTAGGAAAATCACTTAACTCCGTGGGACTTATTTTCTTTATCTTTATAGCTAGGGAGTTATAGATAATCTCTAAGTTTTCTTCCAGTTTTAAGTCCAGTTTAAGTCCGTGATCCCCATAACACAAGAAGCCTATTGTCCCTGAAAGGATAGGAGATATAGAAGGTAGGCAGTGAGAGAGGTGGGAGACTATGGGTGCTGAACATCACATACACTATCAGACTTCATTGATCTGCTAACTAGTTTGATTGAATGGTTTTTGTCTTTTCTATTTCTTTTGTATTCTTTGTTGTATTACAAGTTTCTCTAGGCAGCAAAGCAGAGGAAGGTTATATTAAAAAATAAAAGCAGTAGAACAACAAAGGATATCAGTTTTCTTCTGATGTTAGAATATATTTTAAAACATAGATTGTGATAGAGATAAGACCCATAAGAAAGTTTTTCAGAAACTATGAAGAATCTAGGGAAGGGGGAGGAATCAGAAGAAGATAGAGGCTGAGGGAGATTACTTCAACAGTCTGAGATGGAAACATTGTGGTCCAGACAAGGTGTTCAAATGAACGGAAGTAGGAGAAGCCAGGACAAGGTCAGGGAATAGCCTATAGTTCACTTTGACTGAAACACATGCAGAGGTGTTGAATGAAATAAGACTGGAAAGGTAAGTCAATGTAAGATTGCAGAGGGCCTTAGATGGAAGGCTAACAATTTCATATTAGAGCCTATGAACATGGAAAGCTACTGAAGATATTTGGAGGGAGGGCATGACTTCTTCAGATCTGTGAATTAGGAAGAATATTTTGGCAACATTAAGAAATACGGATTAGAGAGGAAGAGAGATTGGAGGCTATTATGTTAAACCATATGAGATTCAATGAGGCCCAGAAATGGCTAGGAGGGAGGGGATTGGAGAGGTGGTATCATGAGTGTGGAGGAAGATGGATAGAAATGAGAAAAACCAGAATTGATAGGGCTTAACAACTGATTTATTGGCTGGGGTGGGGGTGCGGTGAGGAATGAAAGAAAGTGAAAGCTCAAAGATGACTCAGGATTTGAACTTGGGTGACTAAGATAATGGTAGTACCTGATAGAGAGAATTGGAACGTCTCAACTTTTGGATATGTTAGATTTGAGAAGTCATTAGAAAATAACAGAGAAAATGTCCAGTAGGCAGTTGAAAATGTAGCATTGATGTTTACGGGAGAGAATGAAGCCGAAGATATAAATTTGGTTTTGGAGTTATTTGCTTAAACATGATAAATTAAGTCACAAGAGTGGATGAAACCCCCCCCCCAAAAAAAAAAGAATGTAGAGAGAGAAGAGAGCTGAGGATGGATTCTTAGGGTCATCTACACTTGGTGAATGGGAAAAAAATACTAAAGGGGAACAGTCAGAGATGTGGGAGTGGAGAGGGGGGCACAGAAGAGAGCTATGTCCCAGAAGCCAATGAAGGAAAGAGTGTCAAGGAGAGGGTGGTCAACAGCATCAAATTCGAGTCAGGGAGGGAAGAAGAATCAAGAAATGAACACTGGATTTGGCATTTAGGAGATCATTCATTGTTGACCGAGAAGAGAATGTTTTCAAGGTGGGGGGGGAGGGGATGGAAGCCAGACTGTAGGGAGCTGAGGAGTGAGTGGGTGCTAAAGTAGAGACAGAATCTAAACCACTGTAGTTAGAGGTTTAGAAGTCTAGCAGTAAAGAAAAGGGGAGAGATAAGGAAATCATTTCTCTGGATGGTTGAGATTTTATCCTTCTGTCAGCATCAGTGAAGGAAGAAACAGATAAGGGAAGACTAAAGAAATGATAGAGGAAATAATCAATGCAGCAGACTCACGCCATAGCCTAGAGAGGGCACCATGGAGGGCCCTGTCGGAGAAGATAGCATTGGCAAGGAGGACCACCTCACTTGCTGAGACTGAAGGAGGACAATAATAGAAGGGAAGAGATGGAGAAGTTTTGAGGCATAGAGGGAGATGTGGAAGATGGTGATGGATGCCTTCAGTCCTCTCAGTAAAACAAAGTTCTCCAGCGAGGGAGTAAGGGTGCATGCAGCTGGGGGGAAATAAGAGAAATTTTGGAACAGTTGCCTTGGAGAATCCTTTCTCAGATACTCACTGTGTGATCCTAGGCATCCTACTTAAACCTCTGTCTGCCTCAGTTTCCTCTTCTGTAAAAATGGGGATAATTATAGCACTTACCCCCTAGGATTATTCCAAGGATAAGATGAGATAATATTTATAAAGTAATGTGCACACCATAATGTGTCATATAAAGGCAAGCTATTATTAGTAGTATAGGGAACCAATCAGAGATAAATGTAACTATTTCCAGCAGCAGTAAGGACCCAGTTGAAGCGTAGCATGAATTCTATAGTTTAATGACTTCCTCTAGAAGTATTAGGAGTTCAAGCATATGTGCACAGAAGGGGGATGGTAGAGGACAGTGTGGATATATCAGGGTTGGAGATTAAAATTGCAGGAACAAGAGATGGGGTACCTCAAGTGTGTCCCAAGGTGCCTCAAGCTGGGTAGCTCCTCATTGGATAACTCCGAGTAGACAGTGGATGAGCACTTCTCAGGTGTGTTATAGTCAGTATCGATTTCATTTGTGGTGAATTAGATGGCCTCTGAAGTCCCTTCCAACTATCAAATTCTAAGATTCTAAGAGTCTAAGTACAAAAAAAGAGAATTCTCAAGTGGGAGCCAGTGAACTGGTAAGATGATTTTCTAGTGGGACTATGAGGGGAGGATTGTGAGTCCCAAAAAAGATCGGTAGGCTCAGGGGATAATATTTAGGACTCCAGATCCAAAGCTCTATCCACAAAGGACCAGGGTCATGATGAAGGTAAAGAGAATGTTCAGGAGGGAGGCAGGAGAGTAGAAGTTGGGGAATGTGGAAGGATACATCATTGTCATCAGATAGCGCAATTTGATGGTTCTGTATTCAACTACATTAAGTTCAATAAGCAATTATTAAGCTAGAAAGGAGAGCAGTACAAGATGACAACTGATTGGATATGGAGTGAGAGGGGGTCGGGAGGGGCAAGAAGAATAAAATGGTAACTCTAAGATTGTGAACCTGGAAGATTAAAAACCTTACAGAGGCCCCAAAGGAGTAGGGAAGTTAAGAAGAGCAGTAGGCTGTGGCCCGGGTGGGAGTGGGGGTGAGAGGAAGAAGAAAATGATGAGTTCCATTTTAGATATCTTGAGTTTGAGATGCCTATGGGGCATTCAAGCCTCGCAGTTAGAATATTTCGAGATGATGGTGAGCCCTGAAATGAGACAACACCTATGTGGGGGGGGGGGGCGGGGGGTGGAGATGGAAGTTGAGGAGCTGTGTGATTTGGGGCTGCCAAGACATTGGAAGGGTCATTTATGAGAATATGGAAGTCATCGAGGTAATGAAAGTCCAGAGCTGGGGAGAGAGGGAGAGGAAAATCAAAGTAATTGAAGAAATAGGGGTGTGACCTAGAGGCAGGGGGGTGCCAGAGACTGCTTGAACTGGCTTGCCAGGGCCGATTGTTAAATTTTCAGTGTAAGGATTTATATCTCAGAAAGCAACTAACTACGAATACAAACCAGGGCTTGATTTATTTTTTTTAATTGTCTACACTTAAGAAAATGGTGAAGAAAATGTTTTATGTGTTATGTGTCATTTAAGAAAGCTAGTTGTTAAACATTTAGCAGCCCATCTGCCTAGAGTGGATGGATGAATGATGGATAGATGAATGAATGAATTAAAAAGCATTGATGAAGTATTTACTTGCAAAGCACTGTACTAACCACACAAATACACGTATGATACAAATACAAATAAAAAAAATAAATACAAATTTTAGAAAAGCAAAATAATCGCCATTTTCAAGAAGTTCACATGCTAATAGGGACAACAACATATGTAGCAGATTTCAATTGCAAGTCAATGGAAAGACTCCATGGTCCTTAGGGTGCTACAATAAAGCAGATGATAATGAATCTTCTTTAATGATATTTCCATTAAAATATTAGTTTCTAATGTTTAAGCGTTTGACAGTACAAAGGCTCTGCCATTTTGCTCTCTTGGAGACAGGGCCAGGAATTGCTACTCGATCTGCGCCTGTGATTTCATCAATGGGTAGAATTCCTAGTAAGAGACTTCCCTTCATAGATGTAGGTCTTCAGCATCTTTGTCAGAATAGAAAGTCAGAATGACGTAAAAGATAAAGCGTTGGATTGAAGTGAGGAAGAGCGGAGTTTGAATCCCACCCCTGACACTTACGAGTTGTGCGGCCATGGGCAATCTCTCAATAAGTCTGGACTTCACTTTCCTCATTCATAAAATGTGGGTAATAATACCTAGAGCAACTAAATAAAAGGATGGTTTTGAAACCAAATGAAATAATATTTGGAAAATGCTTTGCTAACTTTGAAACCTCATCCTATATGTTTATTGCTGCTGTTAAAAATGCCAGCAACAAGGATCTGTTAAAGATAATATAATCAGTGCAAACTTTAAAGATGAAGAGGTTGTTGAGCTACGGAGGTATGGGCAAGCATCTTGATCTGTTCCAATACATGTAAAATTCTTTATGATCTGTGGGTGGAAACACCCTCTGGAAGGAGGTGGGAGTGGGGAGAAGTCTTAAGTTAAAGCTGGAGGGCCTGAGTGTATACAGGTAGAGTTCCTTGCATGGTGTGCGTCAGCTCATCTCCTTTGTATCATGTTGGAAGGAGCAGATGGGAGGGGGGCTTCCCTTACCCTTTGGGTCCTTGGAGTTGAAACCTCTTGTTGCTATATACTGCTCCTAAGCATGTCGATGGGATGAGGCTGCCATGTTGGACATAGGAGCTCTGACTAAAATATTTTTCTTTCCCTGCAGACCCACGCTACGCAGGCTGCGTCCGAAAGATATGTTTGAAACCTGGGTAAGGAAATGGAAAACCCATAATGCTTGTTAGCAATGGGCATGGCCACTAAAGAGAAGAGCCGTTTAACTTCAGATTCCAATCACCCGCCTCTCGCTACCCATATTACAGCAAGAGTACTGAATGTGGACTCAGAGGACCTGGCTTCTAATCCCGTTCTGCTACTTACTGCATAAATGAAAAGAGGCCTTAGAAATCATAGCCCAATCCCCATGATAGAAATGAAGAACTAAGGCCCAGGGAGGTTAATGTGCCTTGTCAAAGTCCATGCTGTAAACCTTTCCAGGCATTCAGAAACTGTAAGATAAGAGGATTGGATGGGGTGATCTTATGGTTTCCATCAACTGCATGATCCTATGAACAGCTAAACAAATATCTCTGTTTGGAGGACTCAATAACTTTCAGGATCCAAGCTAAGTGGCATTTGGCACTCAGCTAATTTAAGGTAAGGGCAGCTAGGTGGTGCAGTGGATAGAGCTCTGGGCCTGGAGTCAGGAAGATCTGAGTTCAAATCCATCCTCAGATACTTAATAGCTGTGTGACCCTAGACAAGTCATTTAACTTTATTTGCCCCAATTCCTCATCTGTAAAATAAGCTGGAGAAGGAAATGGTGAAAGCATTGCAGCATCTTTGCCAAGAGAACACCTAGTGGGGTCACAAAGAGTCAGACACGACTGGCAAAATGGCTGAATAACTGACTTAAGGTAGTTGGACTTACTAGGTTTCACAAAATAGTTCCGTCTCTTCATCCATTTTCCAAAGTTTCTGGTGTGCTCTGTGCTTGCATCAAGTTAATGTGGTTGGATTTGTAATTGTCTGGAACTTTGCTATAATATTGTTATGCAGGTCCTAGAAGTCTATGCCATAGGATGGTGCTTTAAGTGAAACACTGCTGGGAAGAGGACGTTATAATCCACTCAGTAATTAAGTCCCTTGGATGGGACCCTTGATGGTCCTACTTTATACTGAATTCCATTCTTACGAGGATTTATCACCCCTACTAGATTGGAAACTCCTTGTGGGCAGGAACCATGCTTCATTTATCCTTGTTTATCCAACCCAATGCCTATCATGGCGCATTGCACATATTAGGCATTTTATAGTAAGGTACCACTGTCATTATTTTGAAAAAGTTGTTTGCCGCCATTTTGCTCTCTTGGAGAGGGGGGCAGGGATTGCTACTTGATCTGTGCCTGTGATTTCATCCATGGGTGAAATTATTTAGTATGAGACCTCCCTTCATTGATTTGTATCAGCAACTCCTCATCAATTTATAGTTTTAGGGAGTTGCTTAGGCAAACTGAGAGGCTAAGTGATTTGCCCAAGTTCACACAGCTAGGAGGAAACTCTGTATACTTATACAGTATGTATCAGATGCAAAACCTGAACCCAGGTTTTCTGATTCCAAGGCTAGCCCACCATCCACTATGGCGTATTACCTCTTTGCTCTAGATGAAGATTCAGATCGACTGGTTTCCTTGTTTGTTTGTTTTTTCCTTTAAGCGTGGTCCATTTTTAATCAATCATTCATTTAATATATATTTTTGAACCCCTGCTACCCGGAATGTAAACGATAGCTGAGATAATACAAAATATTGGACAGTTTCCTATTTCTTTCCTCAAGCATACAACAGTGTATATGCCCATAGGCAGAGAAGCAATATCACCCCACATTTCACTGTTATGATTATCCCCATCACCATCCCCTTGAAACGTCTCTTCAGAGGCCCCACTGGGGACCTTTTGGAGACATTCATATGAGGAGAAGGAACACTGATGGATTTCACTGTCAGCCTTACCCTTCACATTTCACTTTATCCTGATCTGAAGCACAGGGAGTTGGTTCCACCTGGGCTTGAAGTAAGGAAAAAGAAGAGCTGCACAGTGCTAACCCATGGCTCATCTACAACTACTTTTATTTTGGATAGGATATGTTTGAGAAATACGTTATATGAATGAATGAATGAGCATTTTTTTTTTTTTGCTTTTTGGTGAGGCAGTTGGGGTTGGGTTATACAGGTAGGAAGTGTCAAGTTTCTGAGGCCAGATTTGAACTCAGGAATCAATGAGCATTTTTAAATATTATGTACCAGACACATAGTAAGTTACAAATACAACAGAGCTATCCCTTGCCCTCAAGGAGCTTACATTCTAATAGGAAGAGATCACACAGTTAGGGTGGCTCAGGGCCAAAGGAAGATGTCTAGAAAGTGTAGCACAATTCAAGCCACCAAGAGACCATCCATGGTTCCCCTTCCCTACCCTGTCCACAGTAGATTCTTTTTTTTTTTTTAGTTTTTAGGCAATTGGGGTTAAGTGACTTGCCCAGGGTCACACAGCTAGTGAGTGTCAAGTGTTTGGTCTGAGGCCGGATTTGAACTCAGGTCCTCCTGACTTCAGGGCCAGTGCTTTATCCACTGTGCAACCTAGCTGTCCCTGTCCACAGTAGATTCTTAATAAATGTTTGTTGAATTGAATTGAACTAAACCCCATGTACTGGGACCCTAAGGTGGAGGTCCAAAGGCATAAAAGACCTGGCCTCCTATCTTGGACACTTACTAGAGGAAGTGGGTAGCCAGGAAAGTAACAAGTCAGATAAGTCTGACCTGTTTCCTCATCTGAAAAATGGGCATAATGTTACCTTCAGTACTTTCCTCATAGGATTTTCACGAGGTCTTTGTGTGAGCAGCAGAGGATATAATGGCTGAGAAGTAGTTTTCAAGCCTTAAATTGTTATATGGATTGCTCATTTTATTATATTTTTATATTGTATTCTATGTTAAATTGGTTATTTTGTTACCTAAAACAAAAGAAGTGTGTATGTTTGATCAAGATGGCACCTTAGAGAGTCTCATATGATGAGCAAATGTATGCATTGTAAATGCCCAATCTTGGGCAGATCGACTAGTGACTAACACCACAAAGTTGGATCTTGAACACACTATTTCAATGACAAATATCAGCAGACATTCACACAGCACTTTGCAGTTTGTAAAGCACTTTACAGTCTCACAATGATCCTGTGAAGAAGGGACTATAGAGACCATTGACCTTGTTTTTCAGAGGAGAAAGTTGAGTTTCAGGCAGCTAGGTGGTACAAGGGATCGAGTCCCAGATTCAGAGTCAGGAAGATTCATCTTCCTGAGTTCAAATCTGGCCTCAGACGCTTAGCTGTGTGACCCTGGTCAAGTCACTTAACCCTGTTTGCCTCAGTTTCCTCATCGGTAAGATGACCTGGAGAAGGAAATGGCAAAACACTCCAATATCTTTGCCGAGAAAACCTTATGTGGGGTCACAAAGAGTCAGACATGTAGAACAACAACTGAACAAAAAGTTGAGGCTCAGAAAATTGCCCAGGACCACACAGCTGGTGATAGCAAAAGTGGAATGTGAATCCAAATCTACCTGTCTCCAAGTCCAGCTCTCTATGAATGAAAAAGTATTCATCAAGCCCTGTGTGTCAGGCACTGTGCTAAGCGCTGGGAATACAATACGAAGGCACAGTCCCTGTCTTCAAAGAGCTTGCATTCTATTAGGGGAAAACAAGTCTGCCAGGCTATATCTGGAAAAAACAAACAAAAAATTTAAAGCTATATTGGAATAATCCAGACTTATTTTTCAATTAAAAATGCATTTTCTGTGCACACCAAACCTTAATGGATCCCTTTCACTGATACTGGCAGAGTTAATGATTTTCTGGAAACATTTGGTGCATTTGACTCCTGCAGCTTTGAGGGAGAATATTCAAAGAATGTACAGGGGAAGAGGGTAGCTCAGGGTCAGTTCTAACTTGTCATCACCCTGGTGACTCCACCCTGAAAACATACACACCATGCAGGAGAGTAGCCAGCCAGAACACTGGGCAGAAGTCCAGAGAGAATTTGATTGGCTCATTCTTTGAAAAAAAAGAAAAGAAAAGATTCCTGCCTCTGTTAAAACGGTAGAAATAGGTCCAAAGAAGGGCATGCCAACAGTGAAAAGGAGCATCAGGACATTCTATGACAATGACTCAAGGAGTCTGGGAGATTGAACTAAAATTCATTTGCTTTTTTTTCCCCCTATCACAAATGTGTATACTCATGCAAAACAAATTTCTGTATTATGCATATTCGGGGGGGGGGGAGGGGAGAAAGAGAGAGAGAGAAAGAGATAGAGACAGAAACAGAGAGACAGACAAAGAAAGAAAGACAGAGACAGAGCCAGAGAGAGAGAGAGAGAGAGACAACGAGAGAAGGAAAGAAGGAAGAAAGGAAGAGAAAAGGAAGGGGAAAAGAAAGGGAGGAAGGATAAAAGGGAAGGAAGAAAAAAATATTCAGTCCACACTCTCAGTCCATCAATTTTCTGGGGGAGGGGTAGAATTTTTCATCATGAGTCCTTTGGAATTGTGGTGGGTCATTGTATTGATCAGTGCCTAAGTCTTTCACAGTTTACTATTTTGACAATTGCTGTTACTGTGTAGATTATTCTCCTAGTTCTCACTTCACTTTGCATCAGTTCAATGGAGTCTTCCCAGGTTTTTCTGAAACTACCCTCTTCCTCATTTTTAGAGCATAGTTGTATTCCATTGCATTCATACACCATAACTTATTCATTCATTCCTCAATTGATGGACATCCCCTCAGTTTTCAATTCTTTACCACCACAAAAAGAGTTGCTATAAAACTTCTGTACATATCAGTCTTTTCCATTTTTTTTTTATCTCCTTAAGGTATGGCCCTAGTAACAGTATTTCTAGTTCAAAGGACAAATACAGTTTAATATGGCATGGTTCCAAATTGCTTTCCAGAATGCTTAAACTAGTTCACAGCTCCACCAACGATGTATTAGTGTGCCAATTTTCCCACATCCTCTCCAGCATTCATCACAAAATGCATCACCTTTAAGACTGTACTCATTCATTCATTTGTTCGTTTATCCATTTATTCATCCATTCAATAAACATTTGTTAGGCACACCTACTGTGTGTTTAGATATGGCATGATCTCTGCCCTCATGGAGTTTATAGTATCATAGAGGGGTAGCATGACCACAGATACTTATTCATTCAATCAATCAATAAGTATTTATTACATACAGTTATCCTTTTCACACACACACCATGATCTGGAAAATCTATGTAAAAAATTTTGGCCCTCTCTTCATACCAGAGAAATCTGATTTTTTTCCCCTTTTTCTTTCATGGAGTGTTTATAGTACTTTATTGCAAAATTTGAGTTAAGTATTTGGTCATAGGCTCTGTGTCATCTGCTGGCCTTTGTCTGCAGCTTCCACAAAACTCTCCCAAATTCCCATTCAATTTCTTATGCCTACCCATAATATATTGAAACTGTGATGGAGAAAGTCAAGATATGGAAGGGATAATTAGGCACTGTGCTAAGTGTTAGAGATATAAAGAAAAAAATGGGGAAAAATACAATCCCTGCCCTCAAGAAGCTTACATCCTTATGGAGGAATCAACATGTACATAAATGGGGATATACTGGATACATACAGAGTAGATGGAAGATCGTTATAATACCCAGATTGCAGCATGGTATAGTAGTATAGACAGGACTTGCAGTCACAAAGACCTGGATTTAAATCTCACCACCGTATGGGATGGGATAGGTATATAGTATGACCCAATATAAATATCACTTAACCTCTCTGGGCCTCGGTTCCCTCATCTGTAAAATGTAAAGGCTGGACTTAATGTCCTCTAAGGTCCTTTCCACCACCAAGTCAAAGCTCCTTAGAAGTATAACAGAGAGGTACAAAACAAAGTGTTATGTGAAATCTAATAGGGAAGGTCATTACTAACTGTGAGGTCTAGGGAAGGCTTCGTGGAAGAAATAACATTTGAACTGAGATGAATTGGTTGAGTTTAAAAGAGAGGGAGGAAATTCAGTGGTTGAAGAAGGGGAGGCGAGACATTCCAGGAATTGGAAACAATCCAAACAGAGGAAAGGTACTATGAGAACTTCGGGCTCAGAGAGCAAGTTGGTTTGAGTACGTGGAGGCAATAACATAACAGAAATCTGGACAGGGCTGGATGGGAGATAGATTTCATGGTTAGACACCCCCATACATACACACACACACACACACACACACACACACACAGACACACACATACACACATACTCTCTCTCTCTCTCTCTCTCTCACACACACACACACACACCACACACACACACACACACACACAACACAACACACCCCTGAACTAGTTCCTAGGTGCCTGTGAAATTGGCTCACGAGAAAGGAAAATACCTTCACAAAGACACACAAAGGAGAGTGCCCATATTCTTCCCGCAGTGCCAGCCTTCAGTTCATCCAGGGGTCTTTCCCAATACTGAGGAGGGGGAATGACAGGAGCAACTCAGCACTTGGTAAAAAGGGGAGATGAGAGAGATTTACAGCATAGGAATCAAAAAAAAAGCAACAGGCAGAAGCCTACTCCTCTGCATGTATTACCTAAGCTTTGCTTCTCCCTCAGGGCCTGCAAATCTTTTTACATGCAGTAGGTGATATACATACAGGCACATACACATATACATGCATGCATGAATACATGCCCAGACACATACAGACACGCACACACAATCACAGGTGCACTTCACATAGTACCCACATGACCCATGCATGTGTGCATATATGCACAGAGATGCAAATGTATACAATACACATCAAGACATAAAAACCCACATATACATATATACCCACATGCATATTATAATACACACCCATAAATATGCATGCATACATATGCATACAGATACACATACACATGTATACAGATTCACATAGATACATACAGGCTCATATGAATGTGCATACACATGCCCACGTGCATGCATGCACATGCATATATACATGCATAGGTGTATGCATACACATATGATACAATGCACACACATGACACAATGCATACAACCCATGCATATTCAATGCACATGGACATATACACACATAAGTATATATGCATACATAGATAAACACGTGTACACAAGGCATGCATTTTATGTGCATATAGGCACACATGCAATGTGTTCTATGTTGCACAAGACACATGCATTGCATGCATGTACATCCACGATCATATACATTTGTGTAAGAGACATGTGTTTGTGGTCATGTGTATACATGTACACATACATACACATGCATGTTGTTTTCCACTATGGTTTGCTCTTCTTTCCTCCATTAGGCAGCAAGATTTGGATCTGCGAGGAGTCTAAAACTCCTCTCAGCGCATATCCAAAGGGCAGGGAGAAAAGAAGCTGGGCTGCCTGGGGTTAATGCCTCTCACTTCAGTATGTGATAGATGGCAGGAGACAGAGAGCCCGGCCAGCCTAATGAGATCTGATCAGGGTATTCTGCCTAGCAATAATAGCAAATGTAAAAGAGTGAAACTTCACACTCTTCCCTTCTGTTTGCTGTCTGATTTGTATAATAATCCTGCACCCAAAACAAATGCCCCTGTCAAAATTCAATTCCCCAGAGGAGCTGGCCAAGGCCATGCCAACCCTCTTGTTTTTAATAATAATATTTTCCATTTAATCTCTTTTAGAATTTTTGGCGGTTTTGTCCCTTCCAAACTCAAAGGAAAAATTAGCATTTAGATAGGATTGCGCTACATTAAAAATCAATTGAAATGGAAACAGGAATCATGGGAGGGATGAGGCTTTGGGAGTTTTTTCTTTCTTTTCCTTCTTTTTTTTGCCATAGGATGATTCTGCTGTGACATTCAGGCTGGCCAATGAACACCTCTTCCAGTGTCAACAGTAATCAGTATTCATTCTGCCTTTCTCTCCTCAGTCCCCTGGGTTCAGGGCTTTCACACTTGAGCCCTCTCAGCCCCTCGAGGCTCACATTTTTTATGATATTGTCCTCTTGAAGCTTTCTCCTCTCTTCACCAGTAACATTAATAAATTCAGAATGCTAACACCCTTCTGGATTGTGTTCAAGACATGCAAGATGTAATGAACCTTGCCCGCTGAATGTGAGATGCCCTCCGTGGCTTCTCTGCCTCATCCCCTGCCCCCAGCCCCTACTCTTCACCCCTCAACCACATCCTTAACAGATGGAGCCATGCTTTACAAGGAAATCAATCCTTCGCCTCCCCCTTCCCCCCAGTTTCTGTCTCCCCACCGGAGCTTCCTATATCCCCATCTCTCAGGAGACTGTAAGCTCTTCAGGGGCAGGGGTTGTTTCAGTTTTTTTCATCCTAGTATCCCTAGCGCCTAGCACAGTGCTTGGCAAATACAGGCTCTACACATGCTTTTAAAGTGAATCATATTTAATCTCAATCTCAAAGAGGTGTCATGCTATAGTAGAAAGAACCCAGGTTCTTGAGTCAGAGGATCTGTGTTCGAATCCTATCTCTGATGTGTATCTTCTGTGTAACTTTGGCCAAGTTAATTAACCTTTTTGGACTGTCATTTCTTTATCTGTAAGACTGGGTGGGGAGGAGTGGTACTGGACTAGAGAGATGGCCTTTAAGATCCCTTCAACTCTTGATCTTCCTAGAGAAAGAGCACTAGGTTAAGCAGCTGGCACCATATTGCACAGAATGCCCATCCTGGCATCAAGAAGACATCTGTTCAAATCCAGCCTCAGACACTTACTACCTGTGTGACCCTGGGCAAGTCACTTCACATTCCAATGGCCTCATTTGTCTCATCTATAAAATGAGAACAATAATAGTATCTACCTTTCAGGATTATTGTGAAGATAAAATGAGATAATATTTTGTAAACACTTTGCAAACCTTAAAGTGCCATATATACATTCTAGTTATTATTATTGGTTTTTGTTGTTGTTATCATCACTGTTGTTGTTATGTTAAAAAGTCCTGGCTTTATATTATAGCTATATTATGTATTGCCTATGTGACCTTAAGCCAGTCACTTCTCAGTTTCCTCATCTGCAAAATGAGGGGATTCAATTAGATTAGTGGTGTCCAACTCAGATAGAAACAGGGACAACTAAGCCATGTATAATGATCCCTGCGGGACACGTATTAACTTGGCAAACTAGTAACAATAGTATATGTTTTACTGTATTTGTATTCATTCTGCATGTATTTCCCAGTTACATTTTAATCTAGTTCATGATGCACAGTGGCCCACATGTTTAGTATCTCTGGACTAGATGACCTTTTAGGAACCTTTTGGCACTAGGTCAATAACCTAAGATCTCTCATAGGGATGAGGATTTAGACTAGAGGATGAGATTTAAAGCTGGAATGAAATTGTCAAGTCTAATTGTCCCATTTTACAGGTGAGAAAACTGAGACCCTGAGAGGTTGATGTGGCTAGAAGCGGAAATAGCTGGTCCAAAATTACACAGATAATATTGGAGGCAGGATTAAAACCCGGTCCTCTGATCATTTATTCAGACTTCTCTTCAATGTACTGCAAGGAGTAGCTATCCCTCAGTGTCTCCTGTAAAGTTAGGGGTGTGGGGCCTGGGGCATGGAAGGGGGGAGGATTGGAGGGAGGAATGGGGAGATGGGTGAGGAATCTGATGGAGTTACAAGAGAGTAGAAATCAAAGCAGGGGGATGCAATCATGACCCCCATTGGTCGTACAGGTTTTGCTAATTCCAGAAGGAAGATTCATGGGACATTTTCATAAACCTTTAAGGGCCCCACAAGATGCTGCCTTTGCACACATTGCCTCTATTGGCTAAACCTTCCAAAGATGGAGAAGGTAACCATCTGGCAAATTTATGTTACTAGCTGACCAGGAATTATTTTGGTAACTTTAACTGCTAGGAGAAAGGGCTGAAGGCAATGCAGAACACCTGAGTGAAAAACAACAGTGAAATGCTATTTATTAAGCACTTGCTGTGTGCAGAGCACTGTCTTAGGCCCTGGAGAAGACACCGAACTTGGCTCAGACATGTAAGGAAGGTCATTTGCTTTCTTTTTTATTCTGGTTGTAACTTTGTCCCCTCACCTCCCTTCACAAGTGCTGACAAATCACACTTGTGTTTATCTGCAGTGCAGAAACTTGCAATACAGAGCCTTTTTGCTGAGCAAGCCATCTTTCCACTTATGCTCATGTTCATAGGCTAGGTTGCCCTACCAAGTCTCCATATCCTGACTTCTCCCAGGAGAGAGAGGGTGAATTAGAGGCTGATGTTAAAATGTTTATAATGCTAAGTACCACTGTTTGTATTTATGGACCAGCAGGGTTCAGTGGAAAAGAGGCCTGGGTTCAGAGGACCTGTTTGAATCCTAGCTCGTTCAGTACCTTGGGCTTAACTACTCAACTTTTCTGGCCTGATTCCTCATCCACAAAATGAGGGGGTTGGAATATAGGACCTACAGGGTCCCTTCTAATTTTAAATCCTATGATTCCCATTTGAAGATCTCTACCTGTGGTCCTATAAAGTCCATTTCAAAGAAGAAATACAGTATTATGGAAAGAGGGTTGGAGTTGGAATCAAAAGACCATAACTCTCCCCTTTAGTATCCATGGTACCTTGGGCAAGTCACTTCACTTATTTGAGCCTTAGTTTCCTCATCTATAAAATGCAGGGATTACTTGTACTACCTATTTCTCAGAACGGAGATAATCAAACAAAATCATGTGCATAAAATTCTTTGTAATCCTAGCATACCCTATAAAGAAGCTATTATTATCATGGACAATAACAAAGAAAAGTGTTAATAATAATAATTACAATTATAAGTAGAAACTGATGATGAAATATTATCACAAACAACCATTTCTAATTCCCATCCAGATTGTTTTCTGTAGAGACTCAGGTCCAAAATGGTTTAACACCACATTTAAAGCCAAATTTATGATTGCCTTAGTGTGGCTTGAGCTGTTTGTTTTCTTAAATTCAGCTGGGTGGCCCAGGTAAGAAATAGTGACAATAAATTTGTAATTTAATCATGCTGCTCCATCTAGCCAATTTATTTATCCATTTGCCTTCCTCTGAAGTCACCTTTTCAGGTTTCCTCACCTAGACTTTCCCCAGCAAAATGAGTGACCTAAACTTTCCAGAATAACTTCAGCTCCTTGATGGCAGGGACCAACTCTTGTTTTCTCCTTCTATCCCTGGTGCCCAGATGTGCAGGCACTAAATAAGATGCTTGTTGAATTAAATTGAATTCATTATCTCAGACCATCAGAAAGGTGTGTTGGTACTCACCTGCAAGCCCTACAAAGGGGGAGGCTGAGACTGCTGAACTGCTTGAGCTCAGGAGTTCTGAGCTGAAGTGGGCTAAGCTTATTATATGTCCAGCCCAGAGAAAAAGAAGAAAGAAAGAAGAGGGGAAGGGAGGGGAGGGAGAGAAGGAAGGAAGGAAGGAAGGAAGGAAGGAAGGAAGGAAGGAAGGAAGGAAGGAAGGAAGGAAGGAAAAGGAAGGAAGGAAGGAAGGAAGGAAGGGAGGGAGGGAGAGAGAGAGAGAGAGAGAGAGAGAGAAAGAAAAAGAAAGAAAGAGAGAGAAAGAAAGAGAGAGAGAAAGAAAGAAAGAGAAAGAGAAAGAGAAAGAAAGAGAAAGAGAGAAAGAGAAAGAAAGAAAGAAAAAGAAAGAGAAAGAAAGAAAGAAAGAAAGAAAGAAGAAAGAAAGAAAGAAAGAAAGAAAGAAAGAAAGAAAGAAAGAAAGAAAGAAAGAAAGAAAGAAAGAAAGAAAGAAAGAAAGAAAGAAGAAAAAGAAATTTTCAAGCTTCAGCTATGTACCAGATACTATGCTAGGCACTAAGGATACAAATACCAAAGACAGTATCTGCCTCCTGGAACTTAGATCCTAATACGCTTTTCCTCTTCTTTCTCACCCCTCCCCCTCCCATACCCATTATATTTCCACTTCCTAAAAACTCCTATTTCTGATTCTTTTCTCTATTCAATATTTTTTTATTTATCTCCAGTTTGGAGCATAATTCTTGATTCTTGTTGTCTACAGGAAGATGATCTGAATGGAATCCACATCGTGGCATTTGCAGAGAAGAGCGATCCTGGTAGGCCCTTTCTTTCTCTCTGACCCCCGTTGCATCACACCTTCTATAAGAGTTGACTTGGTTTAGTCCTGGAGCCCTCCTCCCAAGAGCTGCCTTCTCATCACAAAGCAGTAGGGGAACGGTAATGGCGGCAGGGGTTGAGGGCAGGGAAGAAGCAGTCTATCAATTCCAGGAGCCCAGATGAAGACTGCTCTTCCTAATGCTCCCTCCCTGTATCTGAAATAAATCCAGGAGATATTGGACACCCCTAGTGTTCATGCTGTTGGGACAGAGTCAACTTTCAATCATCTGTGCCAGCAAAGGGGAACATAACCAGGGCTAATCAAAATACATATGACGTACTCGACTGCCAAAATGTACAGGGACAGATGCTGAGAATCCAGTACAGATGATAAAACTTCAAAGCTTTCTTAGTGGGGGGGGGGGTGGAGAGAGGATACATCATTTTTGCTACACTAATTTTAACACACATAACAGCATAGGGAAGTGGGTAGAGGGCTAGCCTCTAAGCCAGGAGGACCTGGGTTCAAATGCTGCTTCTGTCACTTCCTGGCTGTGTGACCCTGGGCAAGTCACTTACCTTCTCTAGTGTTCTAGGCTGTAAATTCTCTGACGCTGTAACTTTCAGAGAAGGTGCTCCTTCTACATTGGTAGAGAGAGCTTCCTTATCCAGGAATTCCCCATGAATTGGCAATAAAATCATAAGTTCCCTATTCCCTATGACGTTAAAGAGAATTGTGTCATAGGAGATAAAAAGTCAGTGTCCAAATTAAGAAGGCCTGGATTCAAATCCTGCCTTTTACACACTAATGGTGTGACTTTGCTAGTTCTGGGGTCAGGTGACCTGGGTTCAAAGTCCATCTCTGAGACTTCCTATGTTTGTGTGTGCTAGAGGGGAAGGGGAATGGCAAGCATTTATTAAGCACCATTTTGTGCAAGACACTTTACAAACATCTCATTGGATCTTCACAACAACCTTGTGAGGTTATTATTGTTATTATTATTATTATTTCACAGTTGAGGAAAGTGAGGCAAAGACTTCTCCAGGGTCACACAGTAAGTGTCTGAGTCCAGATTTGAACTCAGTTCTTCCTGACTCCTGCTCTATCCACTGTACCACCTAGCCATTAGGCAAATCATTAAATCTCCCAGTGCCTCAGTTTCCTTGTCATTATAGTGAAAAGGTTGAACTAGATCGAGTTTGAGGTCCTAAATCTATGATCCAGGCTCTAAATCTGTGATCCAAGTATTTGTGGAAGTTATTTGGCTTCTGAGCAGCCTCTGCTACCTTTCTAAAACCAGAAGTTGAAAAGTGGGTTCTTCCCTGTATTGGTACAGGGAGTTTGCTCTACCAATGTAATCACAGGTCAGAAAAAGAAAAGGCATTAAGCCCTCCACTAAAAATCTATTCTGATGACTCAGCAGACACAAGGGTCACCCTCTCAGTGGCTCACTACCTCTGGCAGGTCCTTTCAAGCTGTCAGGGCTGGTTGATTGACTGTATGTTGGTCTGACAACCTGCCTAGCTAAGTCAAAGAGGTTCTCACAAAGGTGGCTACAGGAACATGGAGTCTTTGGGGCTTTGGCAAATCATAAAAAGCATCTAATAAGTCACAGAAGGATTGTAATCTTCACTGGTGAAAGAAGCATTCACAATGACAAAATCTTGGGTCTTTGAAAATGACATTAAAATGGTGGTCTGATTAAATCATTTGTATGGAGTAGCTTCTATTAAACATGGCAGTTTACTGGATGGGTATATCTGTTTAACGCCATAAAATATTTCCTCTGCTTAGGAAGTTGACCAGGGAGAAATCTAATCTAGCCCCTAAATTGGATGGGAAATAGGCAGTACAGCTTATCTCTAGACTGTCAGTTACTGCCAGGTGAGTGGCATTTTCATAGCCAACTACTGGTATGTTGATTTCACTTGTGTTAAGTGAAATAGCAATGGAAGGGGGGTTGGGGGGGAAGAGAGAGAGAGAGAGAGAGAGAGAGAGAGAGAGAGCAAGAGAGAGAGAGAGGCAGAGAGACACAGACAGAGAGAGGAGAAGGAGGAGGAGGAGGAGGAGGAAGAGAGGGAAAGGGCGAGGAGAAAACAAAGGGGAGATGGAGCAAGGAAGAGGGGAAGAGAAAGGGAAGGAAGGAGAGACAGAGAAGAGAGGGAGATTAGAAAGAATTATTTATAGGCCCTTCTTTCTGGCAAGACGTGCTAAGGTGACAGTATTGTTTAGTAGTGGAAAGAGTACTGGATTTGAGATCAGAAGACGTGAGTTCAAATCCTGCCTCTGGACCTTATTTTCTTCATCTGTATAATGTGGGGACTAGAGTAGGTTATCTCTCAGGTCCCTTCCAGTTCTAAATTCCATGGCCCTATGAAATATTTGTGTTGGATCTTATGAGGAAAATGTAAGTGAAAATGCTAGTGAAAAACTCCATCAGGGCAGAAACTTCTTTAATCTTCTGCATTTCCCACACACACTGAGCTCTTTATAAATGTTGTTGATTTCAGTTACAAATAAGTGTTAAAGTTAGGTTCAGGGGAGACTTGTTATAATTTAAGAAAAGAAGGAGGAAGGAACAATGTTATCTGAACCAGACAAGCTGGCAAGGAAAGACCTAAGTAAATTATCTCAGAGGAGCTTTGGTTGTCAAGAAATGCCCAACAGTTCCCAATCTTTTTCCACGTGCTGTGCACCGCTGAGTGCGCAGGGTTTTAGGCTCATAGAGTTAGAAATGAAAGGAAGCTAAGACACCATCTAGTACAAAGATGATTTCTTTTTTTGGGTGAGGCAATTGGGGTTAAGTGACTTACCCAGAGTCACACAGCTAGTGTTATGAGTCTGAGGCTGGATTTGAACTCAGGTCCTCCTGACTCCAAGGCCACTGCTCTATCGACTGCAAAGACAATTTTTAAAGATGAGAAAGTAAGGGTTTGTAGAGGTCAAGGGTCAGTCAGTCAATGCACATTCATTTAGCACCTACAGGGTGCCAGATAGTAAGCACTAGGGATTGAAAGAGGCAAAAAAGTCCCCTTCTCTCAAGGAGTTCACAGCCTAATGGCGGAGACAACATGTAAACACCTATGTACAAACAAGCCATCGACAAGGTAAATTGGAGGTAAGACTAACTTTGGGAAGGCACTCACATTAAAAGGGACCGGGCAAAGTTTCTTGCAGAAGGTGACATTTTAGCTGGGACTTGAAGGAAGTCAGGGAAGCCAGAAGGTGGAGATGAGGAGGGAGGGCATTCCAGGCATGGGGACAAAATGCTTGGAGATGTCTCATGTGAGGAACAGCAGTGTCTGTGTCTTGGACTGCAGAGTACTTTTGAAGGAAAAATGAAATGTCAGAAGACTGGGAAGGTAGGAAGGGGCCAGGCTGTGAAAGGCTTTAAAAGCCAAACAGAATTTTATATTTGGTCCTGGAGGTAATAGGGAGCCACTGGATTTTCTTGACTAAGGAGGTGACATGGTCAGAGGGCAGCTTCAGGAGAAAGACTTTGGAAGCTGAGTAAAGGATGAACTGAACAAACCTAATTACTCTAAAATTCCCGGGTAGGTATTCTGTGCACAGTTCTAGACCAAGAGAGAAAAATAGCATAGGAAGCCAGCTGCCTAAGGTTTACAAGCTATATCCAAAGAGAACGAGGCTCCTAGTGCTGTGTGAACAGGGATGAAATCATAATTCACAGCAGCCACCTGGCCAGTCTTCAGCAGGCTCCTACTTCCTCCTCTGCATGCCGCGCCCCCTCCACCCCCACACCATCCCCCCTCCCAGGTTTGTGACGGAGCCTGCCCTCCTCTCAAAGAACAATGGAACAAAGAGGCCTCCCAGAAAGTTGCACTAACCTGTTTGACCGAGATTGGAGCTATAATGAATCAAGCTCCTGAAAAGTGCCTTTTACCTCCTCCCTACACAAATATCCCTGGGCCCAGATCCTGCCTGCTCCCAAGGGGGCCCAGGGCAGGGCCGGGGCAGGCCAGCCTTAGAATGGGGGCAGCTGCCAAGACTGGCTGCCGCTCCCTTCATTGGGAGAAGTGACTCTCATCTAGAAATAGAATGGATTTTCTGGGCGAGACCCTGGCTATAAGACTGGTCAATGACTGACATCAACTTTAGGTGATTTCTCTCCTTTGGAGGGAGGTGGGTGGCAGACAGACCACTTTCTTTCAATGCATCCTCCCCCTCCCCTGTGTGTCCTGTTGGTCTGGAAGAAATGCTAAGTGCTGCTGCTTTTAGATCTGATCCCCCACCCCCACGCAGCCCCCTTCACACACACACACACACACACACACACACACACACACACACACACACACACACACACACACACACATATATACACACACACAAAGAGGCATGTGTGAGCTCTCCTGAAACAGAAAGACCGCGGTCAGACGTGGGGCCTCGGAGTGCCTGGGAAGGAGGGCTAACACAATGCCATCACAGAATTTTCGAGTTGGAAGCAATCTGGGAGGTCATTTAGTCTAACCCTCTCTTTTGACAGACAAGGTTCAGAAAAGCCAAATGCCTTAAGGTCACTTAGCTACTTAGTTGGTGGCAGAACTAGAACCCAGGACTCCGGACACCCAGTTCAGTGGTCAATTTCACAGCCTTCCCAGTGTGATCCCATGCAAGCAGCAAACACTGTCTAAGTACACCCAGGCAGAGGAGAGGCAATGCCAGGGAGAGAGAAGGGAGAATGGGGTGGACAAAGGGACCGAAGGAGCAAGAAGACAGCTTTCCGGGAGGGCGGAGCATGGACACTTCTGGCCAATCGCAATTCAGAAAGATGATTGAACTCCCTCTCTTCTATCTCCTCACTGGGACCCTTCTCAGGATTTGGATTTTCTGCTTAGATCAGAAGGACTTCAAGCCTTGCAGCTCACAGTGGTTTGTCGTAAAAGTCCTTGATTTTAAAACTGAAAGGGCTTATAGTGCCCTTCATATAGCACATGCCTTCATTTCACAGATTAGGAAACTGAGTCCCAAAGTCACACAGGTACTAAGCAGCAGAGCTGGGATTTCGACCCAAATCCTGATTCCAAATCCAGCAATCCTGCTGCCTGGAAAACCCTGGAGTCAGGAAGACTTGGGTTCAAATCTCACCTCAGCACTGAGTAGGTGTGCAGCCCCAGACTCAGCTTCCTCACTTGTAAAATGGTGGAAATAACATCTCCTGCCTCACAGGATCTTCCCAAGGATCAGATGGGATGATATATGTAAAGAACTCCAGAAACCTTCGGGTACCATATTTGTGTTGTAAACTCCATCAGCCTGGGTCCCAAGTCTTTTACTGCCTGGAGAGCATAGAAGAAAGAACACTGGACTTGGAAGCAGAAACTTTGGTCTAAGTCTCGGCTATGGAACCTTAGGAGAGTCACACCAACTCTATGAGCCCCAACTTCTTCATCTGTAAAATGGGCATAATAATACTGGCACTACCTACCCCACAGGGTCTTGAGAGACTCAAATGAAATAACAAATATGAAACCACCCGATAAATGCAAGCTGTTATTATTCCGATCCTACCAGTGGCCTCCAGTAATTCTAGGATGCAGGCTACCTCAGCCCTTCCCAGGCTGGAGAAATATTTTGTATTGCTCCAAGAGGCCAGTGTCATATTAAGATGCTATAAATCTTTGGCTAGTAGGACCTTCCTCTGCCAGCTCCCCAGAAAGTCTAGCCAGGAAAGGATGTTTTCCCAGGTCTCTGGATACTTTCGAGATTTCCTGGTTGAGCTGCCTTGTCTTTCTTCTCCAGTGACTCCCCCCGCCTTTTCTGGCTTTCTGTATGGTTGCTTAGAGCGCCAGCTTGGGCAGCCGCTTATTTGACAGGTTTGAAAATGCATGCATCTCTTCTCTGCCGACCCCCAGATGTGTCTGAATAAATTTGACATCTTCTTTATAGGGCTTGATGAAAGGTTTTGCAAAGTGGTGTTTCTACATGAGTGCCCTCTAGATAGATATCTTCCTTGGGAACACACAATGTGAGCACTAACAAGCTTGAAATGGAAAGATGGGCCAATTTCTGTGTCTTGGGAAGATTAAGTAAGGGGCCTGTGAATGGTGATTCTCTAAGCCCTGTACTACCAGAGCAGCTCCTGCTGCCTCTGGAATTTTAATTTTATTTATTTATTTTTTGAGATAAACCGTGCAAATATAAATTCAAAGGCTAATTGATCATTTGGTTTCTCAGCCCAAACTTAACAATGCTTTACATTTTTACAGAGCTTTCTATTTTTTAAAACAGTTTTGCATCCATTATCTTGTTTGCATGGCACCTGTAAAGAGGTGTAGACTTAGAGCCAGAAGCCGGGGGATTGAAACACAGCCCCAACATTAACTTGTGATCAAGGGATGAGTTGATTCTCCAACCCAAGCCTCATTTCCTAAATGCAAAATGATGATGATAATACTTATATCCCTTACCTCAGAAAGCTGTAAAAAAAAAAAAAGCTTTATAAACTTGAAAGTGCTACAGATGTGTGAGAGACAAAATAGAGTAGTAGCTACCCAGATGGAGACCTAGGTTCAGGTCCCACTGCTGATATAAACTGGCTGTGTGATGTTGGGAGTTATTTAACCTTAAGTGCCCCAGGTAACTCCCTGAGACTGGAAGTTGCAGATCAGATACCAATCTGTATCCGTATGGTTTCCCAAAGTCACATGTTCTTCTCTTGCTCCCTCCCCCCCAATAGAGTGAGGCACCATTGATCCTCATAAGTCCTCTAAGTTAATTAATAATGATGATGATGAAGATGTCTGACATTTAATAGCTCTCTAAGGGATGGCAATATTAATAAATCCTGAGGAAAAAGATATGACGTGCAGTTAAAATGATTGAAACTTTAATCGTTTAAACAAATTATTGAAAGTAAAAAATGGGAAATGGAAAACAGAACTGACTGTTCCTATTGTTCAGTCATCTGAGTTGGGTCTGACTCTTTGTGTCCCCGTTTAGGGTTTTATAGACAAAAGATAGTGGAGTGGTTTGCCATTTCCTACTCCAGCTCCAGTTCTCCATTTCCTTTCCAGAGGAAATTGAGGCAAACAGGGTTAAGTGACTTGACCAGGGTCACATAGTAAGTGTCTGAGGCCATATTTGAAATCAGGTCTTCCTGATTCTAGGCCCAGTGCTTTATCCACTGTGCCACCTAGCTGCCCTATAGAACTGATGTCAACAAAGTTTAGCTAGTATACATTAATTTCCACAACAGGGAGATGAGCAGAGCCCAGGAAGCACTTCAGACAGCAAACACCTAACTTAATTGCCAAATGGAGAGAGTTAGTTCTCAAAGGCAACTTAGATCAGAATACAAACCTGTCTGTAAAAAAAATCTTAAAAATAGGGATGATGGGCGATTAGAAGCAGAAACCATCTTTTGCCTTTCTTTCTATCTCCAGTGCCTGGAACATAATGGGTGATTAATAAATGCTCACTGACCGACATTTATGATCAGATCACTTTATAAAGCAGAGAGAAGCAATCGAGGGTAAAACCTGTTTAAACAAAGTGTAGGAGAGGGTGGGTTGTGCAGTGCATAGAGCACTGGCCCTGGAGTCAGGAGGACTTGAGTTCAAACCTGGCCCCTGGCACTTACTAGCTGTGTGACCCTAGGCAAGTCACTTATCCCTAGTTGCCATCAAACCCCCCCCAAAAAAAGTGTGACAAGATATCCAATTAAACAAATTCATCCCAAAGGATGAAAATGGAAGGAGGACTGACACAGAAGAAATATGAAAGAGATCTGCAAAAGCTATTATTTTTAACAAACTACTTTTTCCATTAATAGTAATAGCTAGCACTTATACTTGGAAAGTGCTTCACAAGTATTATCCCATTTGATCCTGACAACAAGCTTAAGGGTAGATGTTGTTATTATCCTCATGGAAACTGAGGCACAGAGGGGTAAAAGATTTACACAGGGTTACACAGCTAGTAAGTGTCTGAAGCCACACGTGGACTCCAACATCCTTGTCCCCAATGGGCTTATAGAGGAGATAGAAATGGCTATAAAGAGAACAAAGACGAGAAAACAAGGAAGAATAGACCAAGTATAGATACATGAAATTCCTCCTTGAAACAACACAACTGTTAGATAAGTGAGGGATCTGAAGGATTCTAAGATATCAAAGGCATGCAAAAATCTCAGGCCTTTTTAATAGCAAAAAACCCCAACCAAACAAAAAGTTGACTGAAAGGACATTAATAACTACAACTTAAATTCCCCCAACTAAGTCAAACGCTTATCAGTTTATCAATTGCATCTTTGATGGGGGTATTAGTAGGGAGCAGGCTTTCCCAAATGATAATCAATAAAGGCCCACATCTTTATGATCTCTCAATTAATTGAAAGAATATAAAACCCCTCTAATTGTGACTTATTGTTGATTACCAAAAAAAAAAAAGGAACTTATTTGGTAGAGCCAAATTCCATCTTACAAGTTCTCTTAAAATAAAGCATCCCTCATCTGTCTACTAAGATCATTCAGCAACTTTTGGTTAAGATAGCATTAAAAAGGAGGCCAGCTTTCCCACATATACTCTAGTAATGATCTAAAAAAGGCATCAGATTGAGTGATGACCAAGAAGTCTAAGAAAGACACATCAATGAGCTCCTTTATTCAAATGTCTGAGTAAAAAGACAGCCAGAAGTTGAAAGTACTGGAAGAGGAATTTTGCCAGTAAAACAAATTCTAGTTCATGTGGCTGGAAACCCAAACCAGGGGGGTGAGGATGAGGAGAGGCTGAACGATAAGGAAATCCATGGTAGTGCTCCAGAGGCTTCCCCAAAAGCTAGGGTTGGCCATTGTGATCTTTACTTTGTGCACTTTTGTGTAAAAAAAAAAATCTAGACCCTAAGTTCAATATAGGCCAAGAGTATCACATGATAGCCAAAAAGGCTAATGGGATCCCAGGCTGTGTTAAGGGGCATAGCATCTACGAGTGAGAAGGTAATGATTTCTTTGCACTCTGCCCTGGCCAAGCTTCTATTCAGTTCTGAGCACCAGAGATTATAAAAGAAAGGCTATTGATAAATTGGAGGATGCCTACAGGTAGGCAGCCTCCACCAGGAAGACCTCAAGTTCATGTCATATGGAGGGTCTGTTTAAGGAACTGGACATAGAAAGCCTGAAGGAGTTAAGACTTGAGGGAGACAAGAGTGCTGTCTTTATGTATTTAAACAGTTGTCATGTGGAAGATAGATTATAATTGTTCTCTTTGACCTTGGAAGACAGGATAAGGAGCAATGAATGAAAATTGGAAAGAGACAGATTTCAGATTGATGTCAGGGGGGAAAAATGCTCACAATTGGAACTCTACTAAAGTGGAATGGGCTGCCTCTGGAGGTAGAGGGCTTCCTCCTCTTTGTTTGATTTCAAAGGAAGGGGGGATGACCACTTCTCAGCTGCATACAGGATTCTTGTTTCCATTTAGGTTGGGCTAGATGCCCCTCGGGGGCCATTCCAACTCTGAAATTACGTGATTTTAGGAGCTGACAATTCATTTTATGGATGGGAACAATGAAGTCGATGGCCCTACCACCAGGGCTATGTTGAAGCCAACTCTAATGAGCTTGCAAAAATCATTAAAATTTTCAAGTATTTACAACTCAGAAACCTATAATCACTATAAATCAGCTTGATTTATTGTTCTGTTGATTGTCTAGAGCAGGGGTGGGGAACCTGCAGCCTTGAGGCCAGGTGTGGCCCTCCAGGTCCTCGAGTGCAGCCCTTTGATGGAATCCAAACTTCACAGAACAAATTTGTTCTTTAAAACTTGGGCTCAGTCAAAAGGCCTCACCTGAGGACCTAGAAGGCCACAGGTTCCCCGCCCCTGGTCTAGAGACTTCAGAAAGTGCAGTTTAAACTTAAAAGTGTGTGTGCAATACTTTTTTTCCCCCAGAGAACCTGATTGTTAAACATTTACCAGCACACCCTGCTTTGCTCTCTAAACATTGTTTGAGCTCAGTAGAAATGCAGGAGAAGGCTCAGAGAATGAAATCATCACCAGACTGGAGGCCTGCTGACTGGAGGCTAATAATAATCATAATCACATGCATTTATATAGTGCTTTAAGGTTTACAAAGTGTTTTACATATATTATCCCATCTGAGACTCACAACACCCCTGCATAGCACCCTGATCTCATCTAAACCTGGAAGGTATACATACATACATACACACACACACACATACACACACACACACACACACACACATACACACATATATACATACACATACACAAATGCACATGTGCACATATAGGTACAATATAACAAGGAATACCCATATGTATATACAATAAACATGTGTACATATGCACATGTATATACATATGTGCATATACATATATAGCTAACTATATGTGTATTTATGTATATATGTGTATGTATACATAGATATGCATATGTGTATATTATATATATTTAATATTATATATTATATATATTATATATAAAATACACACACATATACATATCTATGTATACACACATTAGTCAGTTTGTTAGTACTTGAGAAGGCAACATGGTGTCCAAGGTGGGGCCCTGCACTTGGAATCAGGAAGAGGTAGGACCACAGACACTTAGTTGCTGGGTGACCCTGGGCAAGTCATTTAGCCTCTGGGCCTCAGTTTACTCACCTTTTAAATGAGGAAGTCAGACTCAATGGCCTTGAAGGTCCCTTCCTGATCTAAATCTATGTCCTAAGTGCATAGTAAAGTAGGGAGAGTGTGTTAGAGGGAGGAGAAAGAGAACTGTGATAGGACAGAATTCGGGCAACGCGTCCCCCTCTCTGAGTGTTTCTGCAGTCTTCCTGGATACTCGGGCTACTAGATGGTTCTCGGCACAAATCTCCAAACACACTCTCCACTATGTGTGATTCATGCTTATCTACAAACTTAACTGTGCTAACCAGATGCAAAGAAGCAACAGCAGGGCTAAACTCTGGTATGACTTTGTTGGGGGAAAAAATCTAATTTCAGGTATGGCAGAAAACAAAACTAAATAAATCACTTCAACCCAGCTAGCCTACTTCTCAGGGACTTCTTTTGCACTGAGATAATTAGCATGCACAGTTCCCTTGGCAGAAGTCACTTCACTTTTATAGGGGGAGAAAGTGAAGCAAGAACGCCCAGGGGCAGGAGGGGTCTGAGGCTTGTAGGTTATATTTGTTCTCAGGCTGGCTGCCAGCTTCTGAGACATTCCTTGGTGGTGTGAGGCCTCAGCTCCTGCTGAAATGAATGAGACTGTCCTGGGACAGGTCTCCAGAAAACTGACACAGCCTCCCACCAGTTTCTGCCTTGGGACGTTGTGACCATAATCATGTTTCTTTTTTCATGAGGATTCCAATTGCCAAGGAGACCTCTAACCACTTGCTTGTTCTAGGGATGCAGCAGCCAAGTGGAATAATCACCTCGTTGGGTGCTCATCATTTAATCTTGGCTACAGAGATCCCAAGACTGAAAGTCTCGGCCCCAGCCTGAGGCCAGAAGTGCCTCAGTGTGTCATGGGAAATAAACATCTTTTGAGATCTGTCCTTTTTCATTTTATCTCAGCTCTCTGGGTACCTAATAATAAAGAGGAAATCTCTTGCCCAAGGGACGCCTGCCTGGGTGTTTTTAGGTACTCTGCCTCTCTGAGATCTGAAAAATATGAAGCTAAGTGAACAATTAGAGTGTTGGGTTTGGAGTCAGGAAGACTCATTTTCCTGAGTTTAAATTTGGCCTCAGACACTTACTAGCCATGTGACCCTGAGCTAGGCACTTAACTCTGCTTGCCTCAGTTTCTTTATCTGTAATTAACCTGAGAAGGAAATGGCAAACCACTCCAGTACATTTGCCAAGAAAACCCCAAATGGGATCACAAAGTGTCAGATGCCACTCAAAAAAGACTGAAAAGTGGACAACAGATTCACGTTTAGTTTCAGAGGCCTCATCTCCCTCCTTTGCAAACAATTACTCAGAATTCAGGGGGATATCTCCCCCCTTTTCAAAAAGTGCCTTTGAACTTGCCCCAGATCTCACTGAACTGATTCCTTTTCTCTACTCCATCTATTTATGAAGCCTTTCCACTCTGTTGGCAGGATAACCTTAGTTTTGCTGTTTTTGCCAGCATGGAAAGGTACTCTCTGTACTTCCCCATCTCTGTTAAATCTCAGATGAGACACATGGTATTCTCAGTACCCCCTTGATTCTGGGGAAAGCAGCGAAGTAGATTTATATATGGGGTCTCTGGGGAAAAAATATTCAAAAAAAAAAAAAGGCCTCCTTATTCTGTGGATTGGGACCCAGACAGACCACCAGGAGAGAGAATAGTCCTTCCTTTGCATGCCACGCCCCTTCCCAGGAAATGCAAAGACTACCCTGGTGGCTTTTCCATCTCTGCTCCCAAGCATCATTAATGTCAGATGGAGTAAAAGGTGTGAGAGTTTAATGCTGCGGGGTGCTTTGTCCTTTGTTAATTTAGCCTTGCCTTTAGTGGGGTGGGAGGGGAGGGGTGGTCTTCAGAGAACTTCAGCCTTCCAGTGGCAGGGCATTCCACTAGAATTACCTGTACCGTTTCTCTTCTCGTTAATGCTGCTTCTGTAGCTGCTCCTACAGCTGTTTGTTGTCCCGGCGCTCGGATTCAGAAAGCACTGGGCTGAAACAAGACAGCCTCCATACAGACCAGGGCAATTCAGCGGCTGTTGTTGCCCTACCTGAATAGCCCAGGGATTTAGAGAGCACAGCACACACGCCCCAGGAGAGGATTCCTTTACAACTCATTCGGATAGTGCTTGCAACCCGTAAAGAAGCAAACAATGTTATTTAACAATAATAATAGCAAACATTAATATAGTGCCTACTGTGTACCAGATACTGTGCTAAGCGCTTTTTACAAATATCATCTCATTTGATCCTCACAACAACCTTGGGAGGCAGCTCCTATTATTATCACCACTTTTACAGCTGAGGAAACTGAGGCAAGTGACTTGCTCAAGGTCATACAACTAGTAAGGGTCTGAGGCCAGATCCAAACTGAGCTGTTCTTGACTCCAAGCCCAGCACTCTAGCCACTGCACACCTACATTAAATCAGACAAAGTCACTGTGTATAATGAGTCAGATTCAAAAATGTCTCCAACAAATTAGGAAACATCGCTATTAGAAATGAAGTAGATTCAAGAAGATGGGCACAAGGTGATACAGATAGTGAAAAAAAATTTGAAGCTTCATTTATATACGAGATGAAGAAAGCTTAGGCACAAATACAGAGGGAAAATAACTGGAGGTCGTAGTGAACCACAAGCTAGCCATCAGTGTCATAGAAAAGAAAACAATCATTATATTGATTTGTCTGCAAAAAAAAAAAAATAGAATGTGATAGCTTGACTGTGCATATTTGTTACCAGATTATTTTTTCTTGTTTCAAAGTGGGATGTGAAGAGAATAGTTTTTTTGTTCAATTAAAAATTATTTTTAAAGAACATGATATATATTAGTAGTGAAATAACATTGCCCAACCAAGAAAGGGCATTATATCATGTCTTATCTGAATCATAAAACTTTAAAAGAATATAAAACCCTAGTAGAGAGCATCCAGAGAATGAGGCATATAGAGAGGAGCTAAGGGATAGGGAAAGAAGACAGAAACAACTAAAAAGAGATTCTATCAGAAAAAAAAGTTTTAAAAAATGAGATTATTTAGCTTTTAGAAGAGAAAGCTCCAAAGGGGTTTAACTGGCTTCCAGTAATAAGCCTTTACATAAAGTTTGTGCCCTGTGTGGTAAGGGTAGGAGTGAGGGAAGGGGGGAGTGGAGATGGGAGTTGAAAGCAGAGAATAGCCAGAAATCAATGAAAGAATTTCAGTTGATATAAGGAATAATTCCTTGACTGTCAGGGAAATAGCTACAGGAGTGAGCTACTGGAGGGAAGCTATGGGTATGATCATATTCTTCATAGTCCTTCTTACAAAGGAAGAAGAGGCTTTGGGGATAGGGGGGAAATGGGGTAGCAGCAGTAGAAGGTGGAAGAGGTCTGCCTGAAGAACTCATTCCTATTTGTGATGATTGAGGAGCAGAAAATGGGGCCGTTATTATCCCAAGTGGTAACAAGCACTAGAAAACTTTAAGAACCATCACCAGCCCTGAAGGGTTAGACATTCACCTGCCTGTAGGTCTACCTTGTAAGGTAGAGGATTGGGTCAGATGATCTCCGGAGGTTCATTCATTCATTCATTCAACAAATAATTATTGAGCCCCTATGATATGGGCTGAATCAAGCACTGTGAATACAAAGAGCAATCCTGCACAGAGAAATGCATTGGAGAATACAAAGTTATAAAAGGAATATTCCCTCCTTTAAGGAGTTTATAATCTATTAGGGGGACAGAAAATATACACACAAATAAACAGTGCATGGCAGAATGTGATAGTGAAATTCCTTCTCTCTATTTCCATGATTACAATGAAGAACTTTCGAATTAGCCCCATATCCCAAAATGAAATAGACTACATTGGGAGTTAATGAGTTTCTCAGCCCTAGAGGACACTCACACTCAGGTTGGAAGACCACCTTCTAGGGATGTTTGGCAAGGGATTCATGTCCTAGGTAGAGGCCAGCCCAAGATGACTTCTATGATCTCTTTATGCTATGATTCTTTGATGCCATGATAGATAGTCTCAGGACTGTCATCCTGGCTGGTACTTGGAGCCAGACTCTCCCTACAAGTTAGAGAGGTGCCTAATCCTTTTTTCTTTTAATTGCAAAGTCTTCTAAGAGATTCTCATCTAAATGCTTCTGAGCATCTCAGCTTCTCACCCCCTCGGGATCTGAAGGTAAAGCAATCTGAACGGACTCTCAACTTTACATAGCAAAGCAGAGTTGGAGCTGTTGAACTGGTCCCACAGGATATCCAGTTGCCAAAATTAAAAAGTTCAAGGTCAGCTTCCCTCTGAGGAGAGAGCTTTCTTTCTAGTTAGAAAATGCACCAAGGTATCCGGCTAAGTATTACAACAGTAACAAGATAGGACAGAGGAGGTGAGGGGAAGGAGGAAAAAAAAAACATAGTGGTCCCTGAGCCCTTAGGCTGGTCCAACTGACTTTAGGTAGGTTCTCATTGCATTTTGAATCCTCAGGAAGCAAAGGACTTTCCTTGTGTAAGTTCGCAAAAGCTCATTAGTATCTACCTTGCATCTAGGATGGATACATGGCTGAATATTTCTCTTCTATAAATGAATACCTAGCACAGTGTTAGGCACATGGTAGACACTCAATAAGTGGTGGTTGGTTTTTTTTTTCTTTTAAGTTCTGATGTACCGATCTTTAGTGGTGTTTACAACTGGCTAAAAACCTTTTTGAAGGACTATAGATTTAGAGCTGAGAGGGACCTCAGGGATCATTGTGTCCAATCCCTTCATTTTACCAACAAGAAAACTGAGACCCATAGAGTCTATGTGCCTTGAACAGTGTCAGAGGCAGGGCTTGAAGCCAGCTCTTGCTGCTTCCAATGGCAGTACTCCACCCACTGCACTATGCTGGTCTCTTAAAGACTTACAGCAGGGGTTCTTTACTTGGGGGTCTGCAAACTTTTTTTTTTGAGGCAATTAGAGTTAAGTGACTTGCCCAGGGCCGCAGATCTAGTAAGTGTCTGAGACCCAATTTGAACTCAGGTCCTCTCAACTTCAAGGCAGATGCTCTATCCATTATGCCACCTAGCTGCCCCTGAGTCTGAAAACTTTTAAAAAAAACATCTTTTGGCACCTATATTTCAATATCATTGGCTTCCTTGGTAACAGTATTTTGTGTTTTATACATTTCAAGGCATTTTTCTGAGAAGGCATCTCTAGGCTTCACTAACTGTCAAAGGGGTCCATGATGCAAAAAAAAAAAAAGTTAAGAAGCCTTAACCTAGAGAAAAGTCTCTAACTTTTTCTGAGAAATCAACTAAAGGACATGGTCAAGAATCACTGAGAAGAAGGCATAAATGGGATCCATTTTCACAAATGCAGCGAGTATCTACATTAAGAATATTACATATCTATCAAAGTATAGAGCTGCTGTTTCATGGCTATGGTTCTCAAATAACTGCATTTTGGTAGAATTTTACATAAACATCCTACAATTTATACCATTTACCCAGTGGCCTTTAGGAATATACATCTATTCCTGTGGGTTTCCCTTCTCTTTCTTCCATCTTAAAAGCAGCATGGATATATGTGCTACTTAATTACAAACATTCTTGCAGATGGCTTTGAGTTCCTGGAGATCTTGAAACAAGTTGCCAGGGACAATACCAACAATCCTGACCTGAGCATAGTATGGATTGACCCAGATGATTTCCCAATGGTAAGACCTTTATTCTCCTTTGTAGTCTAATATTTGTTAGCAATTTTGGTGCCTGAGGCAAGTGCCATGAAATACGCCCTCAAATAAAAATTTTAAAACAAAACTTCAATTGGTAGGGGTGGAGGAGTAGGCAAGACTCCAGGACACTATGAGGCAGCTACTAGGCATGGGAAATTGTGGGGTGGGAGGGTAAGAGGTAAGGGCAGGGCTCAGGAGAAACTGGAAGCATAAACTAATTGCTTCCTATTTTAACTAATTATTCTTATTAACTAGTTGCTAAATTTAGTTTTTGGGTTTTTTTCTACCCTTCTACTGTAGGAGTGTAAGGGCTATCAGCACTCTCAAATTATGGTGTCCCCTGGCAAGGCCCTTGTTGTGCTGCCTTAGTTAGCTGCAGAGTTCTTTTTCTTAAGGGATGGAGGGAGAAGGGGTACACAAACATGAAGCATAAGAAGAGTGAAACAAGAAAGATCATCTCTGTACACTGAGTCGGGGTGTTGGATCTCAGATGGCCTGTGACACTGAGTAGTGTCTTGGTTATCAGGGACAATTCTGAATTCAGTGCCTTGCAGAACAAGGAAGTTGGGTTGGCAGAAACATTCATTCCTTGGATGTCAGAAGCTGGAGATGCTCTTTGGGCCCCTAAAACAGCAGCTCTCAAGTTTTTTTTAGTTTCAGGACCTCTTAAAAATTAATTGAAGACCCTCTCCTCCCCCAAGAGCTTTTGTTTGTATGGATTATGGCTATTGATATTTGCCATCTTCAAAATGAAATACTATGAACTTGTGATGAAAATGGTTTTGTTATTATAGTAAATAATATTATTATGATAATAGTTTTGACTTTAAGGATCCTCTGAAAGGGTTTCGGGGACTTCCAGTCCCCACTGCCCTAAAGTATGGCCTTGGAAGGCAGGGGCAGAGGAGAGACACCAGAGAACTCTTCCCAGCAGCTAGGGGACTCTTTTAGAAATTATTTTTTAAGTAGAGGAGCATCACACTGAGGCAACCTGAGCAGGTGAGTGAGGGGGAGCAGACATTCTGTTCTAGACAATTGTTCTTTGGAATAGACATCAGGATGTTTTGTCATTATCCTGGAAGTTCTTTTCAGTTTCTCTACTAAGCATCTATGTGTTCCCCTAAAGGCCAGCCAAGTCAGACGTGGACCTGGGGAGTCTGAGGTAGCAGCCACTGCTTTCACTACTCATGGGGCCTTATGGTCTCCACCCAATTTCCCCCTACTCCCACTTCCATCCCAGACACAATAGGCCTGAGTGTTATTTCCTCCTCACAGCTACCTTTCTGTGGAGTCTGGAGAGTAGGGGGATGGGAAAGGGAGAGCTAGAGTTCCCTTGGGGTCATCCTTTCTAGGCATCTGACCTCCCGGGCCCCCAGAGAGACTTTGGCCATAAACCTGGTGAATAAACAGTGTCAGTGAAGTGAGTATTAGAGAATTTTAGATTCAGCCCTGGGAGGACCTCAGAGGCCGTTTGGTTTAAGTTCCTCACTTTATAGAAGAAAAAAACTGAAGGAATGAAGCACTTTTTTCACTTTGTCTTTGTTTTCTTTTTCTTTTGCAACATGGCTAATATGGAAATGTTTTGCATTTCTTCACATGTATAAGTGATATCAGATTGTTACCATCTCAAGTGTCAGGGAGGGGAACTTGGGAGGGAGAGAATTTGAAACTCAAAAATTTTTAAAATGAATGCTAAAATTTTTCTAATTTAAATTTTAAATAGAAATGTAAAATGTAGCTGGAAATTTAAATTTTAAATAGAAAGTTTAATTTAAATAGAAATTTTTATTTTAAATAAACATTTAAAATGTCTAATTTTCTCATTTCTAATGTAATTGGAAATATTTTATGAAACAAATAAAAATATATTTTCAAAAAAAAAGAAACTGAAGCACAGAGAGGCTAATTGCCTTGTCCGATCCCACACTGTGTAAGCTCTGTGGCCCTAGGCAAGTCACTTAACCCTTAACCTCAAATGAGGATAATGATAGCTGAATAAAGGTTTGTTGAGAGGATTAAATGTACTTTGCAAACCTTAAAGTGCTATATAAATGCTACTTACTGCTATTGTTATTGTTACTATGTAGTCCTGAAGCCTCCGACTTAAAGCCAGGTCCTCCTTGATCTCTAAATCCTGCATTCTTTCCCCTGTGCCAAATTGAGTCTCATTGCCTTCTTTCTCCCTCCTCCTCCCTGGTTCATCCTTCGACCTTGTCCAACCAGGATGGGCATAAAGGAAAACCTGCCCAACAGTCCTTCTACCCTCTCACCATGAAAAGTGCAATAAGTACCCCACCATGATAAGCCAACACTTGACATTTTCTTCTGCTTCTTCCCCCTTTCCCAGTCCCCACCTTCTCTTTTTCCTCTGGTGAAGGGGTAGGCAGGCTCTAGAGGCCATAGCCATACCAGAGTTAGAAAAGGCACCCAGGCTCTACGTGAGTCAGCTCCATTATTTCCAGTACCTACTCTTGCCTTAGGAAAGACAGAGAGGAGACGGCAAATAAATTATGAGAAGCCTTCAGCCTAGGACTGAAGGGCCTATATCTTTGCCTCTCTGTGTATAAGTCACAGCCGAAGTGCAAATACTGATGGCTGTCAACAGCAGGCAGCTTTGCTGGCCAACATTCAATCTAGTAATGAATACCTGGGTGTGTCCCCAATGCACTTGAAGTTCTAAAAACAGTGAGTCTTGAACAGTGCTAACAAATGTGGCTTATTCTTCCAAGTCTGAACAACAGCCAGATCCAAAGTTCATTTGGTCAAGTTGATTTAAAAAGAAACAAACAAGCAAAAAAAAAAAAAGGACAATCACTGGCAAGATTTAGAGGCCTCCAGAGAGAGAATTATCAGAGTTATGACATCAGTGTCCCAGTGATGGGTATTAATCATGGAAAAAAAATACATATCTTAGCACTCTTTTCTTCCAGATGAAATAAAGCTTTATTAAACTTCTTTCAGCTCTAGCTCTGGCTTAATTGAACTTTTCTATATCTGGAGGTCACCCCTCTTCAGCACCCTTCAAGCTCCAAATAGCTACCTTGGTCAATACTCAACAAGGAAGGCTTCTGAGACATCTTTCCAAACCATTCACATTTTAATGTATTTTCATGATACCCAGTTCTCAGCAGTTTAGTCTTGCAATGTTATACAAGAATTTTAAATCTGTGAGTCACCTATACTGGCCTTGATTCTCCTCAGACCCTAGATCTTCCACTGTTCCCCACAACTCCATATCTTCACCCCTCTCATTTCCAGATTTTCATATTCTACCCCTAGACTGGGAATAAAGCAAGCAAACAAGCATTTCTCCAAAGCCAGTCCAAGAGATCCAGATCCTTTTAGCTTCTGTCATGCCAAAACATAGTCAATCTCTCTGGATACTGGACTTTGGTTATTTCCCTATCTAAGGAATAAGGAATTTTCAAATGTCACATTAAATGAGAGACAGAGACAACATCTCATTTCACTATCCTTTAATTCCCAGAGTGCCACATATCCCACGTGAATGAACATTGAGCTATGTCAACTGTATACTGTAATTATACTAATCTGTTCCTGTATTACATATATACTTATATCTTTTTAAATGTGTTCCTCCCATTTCCTTATATATTAGAAATGCCTCAAGGGCTGGGATTGTATCATTTATTTCCTTTGACCACTCAGTTTATACCCAGGATTGGTGAAAGAGAATCTTTGAATGGGTTTGACTGGCTACTGGGAAACCATGTGAGATTAGCTGCAGAACAGCAGACTAGTCTAGCTCTGTCCAGTGGTTTTGGTGATGGAAAGTTTATTCTGTCCCCTAAGTGTATTTTTTGTTGTCACAGCTCATTGCCTACTGGGAGAAGACGTTTAAGATTGACCTGTTCAAGCCTCAGATTGGAGTAGTGAATGTAACAGATGTAAGTATCATACACAAGAGGACAGGGTAAGAACCTCCTACTTATATTGGTCTGTGTCTGGATGTTGCCTGGAGAAGTCTGGTCCAGAGGTCATATAACATAGAAGTAAAAAGGATTTTAGAGGCCAATGAGACCCTTCACTTTGACTTGCCCTGGATCATATAGTTAATAAGGTAGAATTTGAATTTAGGCCTTGACAGATAGGGAGGGAGGAGAAGAAGGAGGAGGGAGGAGAGAGACAGGAAGGAAGGGAGGGAGAGAGAGAGACAGAGAGTGAGGAGACAGAGAGAGAAAGGGAGGGAAACGGGGGGGGGGGGGAAGAAAGAGAGAGGGAAGGAGGGATAGACAAAGAGGGAGGGAGGGAGGGAGGAGACAGACAGAGACAAAGAGAACAATTACTGCTTCTTCCTCCTCCTCCACAGTGCCAGAGCTCCTTGAGGCATGCCACTTGTAGTTGGCTGAGTTTTCCTCTCTAGCACCAGCAGCAACAGTAGGTGTAAATGCAGTCTTGGCCACCAAGAGAATGTTGTTTCTTCTGCCTCAAGCTAAGTAGGGATAGCTGAGACAGAGGGGAAGGAGCCTTTCCAACCTCTCTTCTCCCTGGAGCAGGTGAAGAACATAATTGTCCTCTTCTGTGCCCAAGGATTGTCTGTAACTCAAATCCCGCTAGTTTGAATTATGACCTGGGAAAGGAAGTTGGGAAAAGAGGAGGGATGCTGTCTAGGGTCTTGCTGATACAGAGTTAAAGACCTGCATTTTGGAAACCCCTGACTCTTTGAATGTACAGAGCTCCTCTTCCAAGCGTAAGCTGAGGGAAATCATCTGGATAATTCAGGTCCCTTGAAAAACTCCCACAGATTTTCACATGAATCACAGAAACAAAGAGAAAGACTGGAAAGCAGAAAGACTCTATTGACTGGCAATATGGAAGCCCAGACAAAGTTACAGGAGGCCAAAAGGATGAAAGCTGATAGTTATTGCAAAGGATACAGACAGAATGGCCCTTTCTGAGGCAGTAGCCCTTGTGAGGTGGGGTAAATTGATGCCCCAAGAAAAGGTTGGCTGACCCTTTTTGAGGGTGTTATAAAGGATATTCATGGATAGGTATGAGTTGGACTAGAAGTCTTCTGGTGTCCTGGCAGACTCTGAGCTGATCCAAGTCTCACAGTTTCCTGCCTGAAGAGATGGTATTTAGTTAGCCAGAAGCTTCAGACATCCTCCTTGAACATGTATTGTATTCTCTGCCAGCCAGGACCACTTACCCCAGTCTGTCCTCTGTTGCTTCCACTCTACCGTCCATTAACTCCCATTGTTTCTTTATCGTAGGCAGACAGTGTCTGGATGGACATAATAGATGATGATGACTTACCCACTGCTGAAGAGCTAGAAGATTGGATAGAAGATGTACTTTCTGGGAAAATAAATACAGAGGACGATGACGATGATGCTGAAGATGATGATGACGATGATGATGATGAGGATAACTCTGGAGAAGAGGATGATGACGACGATGATGATGACAGTGATGAGGAAGATGATTAGCTGTCATGCTGAAATTCTCACAGACACAGAACCATTTTTATGCATTATCCTTTAAAGACAGAATGGGAGATAGGAGCAGACAGTCCCAAAGAGATCCTTCCTTTATTTTTAAGACCTCCTTTTCTACTCCCTTATTATCAAGAATAAGAAAACTCAGGAATTCCTTCCTAATATAATGTGAGGGATTGCTGGTGAACATAGGTTGGGAACAGGAGAGTGAGAAGGGGGAGGATAGGGAATATGTCTGGTTCTAATTTCCAGACATCCCAATAGGACAAGAAAAACCACTCACACTTTACTGCAGTTAGCAACTTGTTTCTCTTACACCCAAATTACAGAGATTATGACAGTGCCAGCATCTGGCTCTCTTGAGGACAAAGGTCCCCTCATATCTATTCTCAAGCGTACTTTTTGTAGTTGACTATGACAATAACAGAAATCAGGTTTTGAAACACCCACCAATCCAGAGTAATCTTAGAATCAGATGCCATGGGAAATACTCCTTAATTAATTTAGGAGTATACTCCTCAATTAGGTAAATACTCTCAATTAGTTTAGAACCCAAACTCAAGACAAGCCAAATATGGTTCATGCTCATGGAAATGGGTGAAACCCTGAAACTTGTAACTTTGCTAAATAGTTCATTTATGATAGTTCTTTTTTCAATATTAAACCATCTACTTTATTGGATAGTAGTCACAATATTGGCACGTTTCCCATCCCACCCTCTTTTCTATATCCTTCCTTTCACCTCAAAAGCTCTGAGGATGAGCCAGATATAATCTTATCACAAATTATGTACCTTTGTATGCCTGTAGTTTCTTCTCCATCATTGCATTTTTTTTCCTTCATGGTAAAAGCTGGTTGTTTTTCTTTTTTCTGACATCCTATCAAACTGAACTTTCTATTAATTAACACTTCTACACATCTTTAGTGCAATCAGAATCATGATTTATAATCATGACCCTGAAACATGGTGAGATCCAGAAGCGCCTTCTGAATTATCAAAGAAAGCTTAAATTATGTTCAGCATAGCTGTAGTATTTGTGTTTTAAGCCTCTTCTAATTCTTTGAAAATTGGCAACTCATCTATGAAGGCTATTAGCCAAAATATCTTACTAACGAGAACTGTTCCACACCCAGTCATTCTGGGAAAACAGAGTTAGCCCTATTTCTGCATACGCTTCTCTGCTGTGTAAGACTCTGGTGGACTGTCCCACAATTTGATGTGTATACTTTTCAAGATCCGCAGCTTGGCATACATACTGGGAGGCTTCTAAGACTACCTGAATGTCAGCAGAATGTCATTTGGACTCTTTGGGAAATGAATCAGCAAAATAGTTGTTGAAGCTATTATTCTAACTGGGTTTTGGTCCGTGAGCCTATTTGGCCTCTATATCTGGGATGATACTGACTACTCTTTATCTTTGGACTTTCATTCTCAGGGGGTTCTGTTAAGCTGTGGCCCCCTCCACAAACATACCACCATTAAATTATGTCACTGTGTCAGAGCTCTGGGGCATTGTAAGATGACTGTGGAGGAACAAGTAAGAATGACATTAAAAGCACCATCCAGTATATGTATGACCGGGAAAAGACCACGTATGTGCCTCGTTGACATGAGAAGAATCAGAGAATGGCTTCCAGGGCATTGAATGGGTTCTTTTCAGATGATTTAGGGAAGAGAGGATACAAAGATGTGGTGGGGTTATAATCTGCATTGATGAGCTCATGGACCCATTAAAGGATCAACAGAGTCATGCCCCAATTCTTTTCTGTCTTCTTTTGTTTTCCGTTGGGACCTCAGACCAACAATTAGTCTTGATCATTCTCAAGAGCTGAGTATAACAAAACTTTTCAATCAAAGCAAGGCAATGTTTTTCCTGTTGTCCCTGGTAGTATGTCTGTGTGCAGGCATGGGGCTCCAGTAATTTTTTCCCACCCAGTGAAGCCTAGAATAGTGATTCCTCTAGTCTCCTTTTGGAAATAGTAGCCAGGATGATAAGCATTAGGATGATAGGGCTACCCATCATGTTTTGGAAAATGGTTCATTGTTTTGTTGTCAAGAATGGGTAAAACTTTTAAATTTGTCTGTAAGAATAATAATCCTATTTTAAAATTTCAAATTGGCTTTTGTCATCTTTATACTAAGACTGTGCCTTCATCATTACTTCATTTCCTTTGAATCTGTGAGGTCATCTTTTAACTGAAATCACTAAGTGCACATTAATAACACGCTTATTTATGGCATAGTGGAAAAAGATTGGATTTGGAGTCAGACATCCCGGATCTTAATCCCAGCTCTGATACTTTCTGTGTACCTGTGGGCTGCCCTATAATTTAGTCTCCTCATTTATAAAATGAGAGTAATCTTACACTAGTGTTTTCATTTTTTGGAAAAACAAGAAGGGATGAGCCTATCGTTCACTTGAACATAAAAGCCTTTAGGTTCTGGGTTTTCTCTCTTGTTTACTGGAATTTTACACCCCTTGGAATCCCATTTGGGAAGCCTGTTATGAAGAAATTCAGATTGTTGGGAGGCCTCATCATATTAGTCTCTAATATGTCTCTAGCTCTGCCTAGAAATGGCACTAGGTAAGACCTTCCATTAAAGGATTCTATTTCTGGCCTGAGTTCCTGGAGCATTTGGTGGGAAAGCATGGCAGTCTCTTTCTTCAATGTCAACCTCAAATATACTGCTTTGAATAATAGCCCAATAAATTCACACGAACCCCTCCCGAATGTTAGCAGCCTTGTCAGAGAAGTATCCAACCTAGGTATGAGGGAGAAAAATGGCCACATTGAAAGATGGTCCTCTGGCCTGAGAGATGCCTTTTGGTAACAGGGCCTTGTTTCTATGAAGAACTTTCTCCCTAGAGCCATCTGAGGGGTGACATGCCACAAGGCAGGAGAGAAGCAAGGGTTCAAATCCCATATCAGACACAGATCATAGATTCAGAGTGAAAGGGATCTCAAGTCCATCACCTTCACTGTACAGATGAGGAAACTGAGGAAAGGGAAGGAGAAAGCAATAAGCATTTACACAGTATCCACTATGGGTCAGGCATTGTGCTAAGCCATTTTTACAAAGACTATCTAATTCAATCATCACAACAACCCTGAGAGGTCGGTGCTAATATTAGTCCCATTTTACAGTTGAGGAAACTGAGGCAGAGGTTAAGTGACTTCCCCAGGGTCACATAGCTAGTAAGTATCTGGATTTGAACTCGGATCTTCCTAACTTTGGGCCTGATGCTCTATCCACTGTACCACCAGCTAAGGCCCCCAGAGATTAATTGGCTTTCCCAAGGTTGCATATCTAATAAGTGTCTTAGGTGGGATTCACACCACAGTGCAAACAAGTATAAGTTCCACCCCCTCTGAACCTCAGGATCTTTATCTGTGCAATAAGGATAATAAATGCTAGCACTACCTACCTCTCAGGGCTGCTATGAAGAGAGCATTTGATAAATTTCAAGAACCATAGAAATGAGTTCTTAAATGTTATTCAAGTGTTTTCTCTGGTCCTAAAGACTAACCCTTGCTAAGAAGGAATCTACTTGCCTGCTGTCTGCATTGCTGACATGAAAAGATCAGTAGATAAGAAATGTAGGCGAGCACCGGGAAACGATGAGCTTCCTTGATGGAGTAATTCGCCTTCAGCTTTTCCCAATGTAAACATCCCAATCATCAAAACTAAACCCACCTACACCATTCACTGAAAATGAGCCTTGTGAAAAGACCCAAGTGTCCTACACCTTTCTCCCTCCTCTAGCACATCTCTGCAGCTGCATTGTCCACTTTTCAATTCTCCCCTAACTGGTGCAATGAGCCTCTCCTTCAAGACCCAACTCACTAGCCACAGGCTTCCTTGACCTCCTCCCCCAAGAATGTGTTCCCAGTCCTTCTGAATTTCTTAGGCCACATCATATACTACCTTCTGGTTTAGTGTCCTTGCATTCCACTGGAAGATTTCTGACTGCACAATGTCCTTTTCCATTTTTGTTGTGGGGGCACGAACCTTCCCAATCAGGGGTTTGCTTCTCACCATAGAAGTCACACTTAACAGGCCTGGGACCTACTTCTGGCTTGTTTCTCTTCCTCATGGAGGAGCCTGGAGCCATTTCTATACCCTGGCTCCTTTGTCCCAAAGTAGAAGGTAGAAAGGCACTAGTTCCAACTAGTAACTAGTATAGTTGCCATCAACAGAAGACAGAAGCCATGCAAGGGTGGATACCTGTCTAGAGCTGTAAGCAATGAGTAAAAACAAATTCTGACCTTTTCCCTAGATTTAGCTCCACTAAGGAGCAGTTCTCAGGCTAATACTGCAACTTATGGGAACTACAGAGGTCTATAAGTTGGGGATAGGGAAGAAATAAGAAAGATGATCTCTTAAGGTTGAACTTTTCTGGGTTCTTTACCATGTAAACACAGCCTGTGTAACTATCTGTAAGGTTTGGTGCTTTTAATACAAGCTGGCACTGCCAGTTGGAAACAATGCCAGATATCCAGGCTCTATTTTCATCTGGGTAAATAAGGGATCTTTAGGGTATCCTATGCATAAGAGACCAATGTATGAAAAACTGCCACATTTAAAAGCCCTACAAACACTATCCACTAGATTCTCTAGGGATCTAGAGAAATACCTCCAGCACTGTTGGGGGAGAATTTGTATCAGAATTACAGGATGGGATGTCCAGGTCCTTCACATCAGGAAGGAGCCGCCGATATAAGGATTCTGACACCATTTATAGCACCACAACCCATGTGCCTTGTGTATAGAAGGTGCTTGATAAATGAAATGTACAGAATTTATTATAGAGAAGCTATTTTATCTCTGAGTTCTGCATATGGGAAAGATGATTTTATCAACATTTCAATGTAAACATCATTCCTTTACAAGAAAACTTAACATGTCATGGAGCTTGTTAAATCTCTATTCTAATGTACACTGTCTAGATTATTCTAAATAGGTTTTTTCTTTAACCTACATCATGCAGTGGAATACAGTAGAAAGGGCTGGATTCGGAATTAGAGGACCCAAGCTGAAATCCCAATGTCACCACTCACTATCTGTGTGACCTTGAACAAGTCCCCTTACCTCTGTGGGTTTCAGCTTCCTCATCTATAAAAAAAAATGAGGTTTGGACTAGATGGCAAGGTCCCCTACCACTCTTTATCTAGAAGCCTATGCTTCTACCTTTAACAAAAGAATCATAATTTAAGTGAAAGCTAAGATCCCATGTTGCTTGAAAACCAACTACTTTTCAGGACAAAAAAAATTAAAAAAATAAAAATGACACTAACATATTTAAGATTTGTTTATTTTCCAAGATTTACAGTACAAAATATGCAAAGTGTAGAACATTTTAGTTTATTGGGAAAGGAGTGGAGGGTGGAAAAAAAAACAAACTAGGACTTGGGGACCCAAGCAAACAACCTCAGGGTACTAGACTTTTGTGTTCATCACAGACACTAACATTTTGCTACTAATTTCACAACTATAAAAGATTTCATTTGATAAAATTTATGATTGTAATTAAAGTTACATGTGCAGAAAGATGCTGGTTAGCATTGATTCATTTGTGTATATGTTGAAAACAAAAACAGAACTCACTTAACTCCAGACAGTCCGTGTTGGAAATGCACAATCAGGCTTTGTCATACCCAATGGACCCAATGGGTGGAAGGTGCAGTGGTTGTAAAATTCATTCCCAAGGAAGCCCTGGATTGAAGCTGTCTTTGCACAAAGGCTTGCGTACCTTTGGTTAATAATTGCTTTTGCTGGTGCTGGATTCTAAAGGCTTTAATCCTCTGCCCACAGAGTGGTAGCTTCAGTCAGGAGTGGCCAAGCTCATTCTGGCTCCTATGTGGAGGTGGCTACAGAGACACCAAATACAATGCAATTGCTCTTAGCTATGGACGGAGGATCATGTTTCTTTTGTATGCTCCCCCCTCCCTACTCCAGAGTACCAAATGCAATTGTGCTTCTCTTGCCCATAAGGTGTATGTATATGCACAAAAAATTGAGCAGAAATGAAATTTTACTTCAAATGCACCAGTGGACATTTCTTTTTAGGCATACCACAGTGAATCATTTTATAAATTGAATAAACTCTTCTTTGTCCCGTTTCCCCACTCCACCTCCCAAACCACCTTGGCAAATAATGGTCTTAGACCCTATGGGTTACCATGGTGAAAGACTTCATCACCAATGGCCAGCTTATTAGTGCCAAGCTGTCTTTACTGAGCACAGCCTGTGTGCTCTCCATTGGGACCCACAGGATGCTGAGAGGTCTGGAGGAATGCCACCAGCACTTCTGGGAGGACCCCTAGAATCAGAATTATAGAGTCCCACAGAATGGGCAGTCATGACTGGAGTGGGTGACCACATCCATGAGATCAAAGATCCATGGAAGTACTGGATTAGAATCTTTACATTTCAGGTTTTCACTTGAGGGGCCAGCATGCATGCATGTTCAATGCTCATTATTTCCTGACTAAAAACTGCTAAAATTGAAATGGGACCACTAAGTCTTTTTCATGTGGGTTACTGGAGTGGTTACTGGCACAGCTGCGATTCTGGGCCAGTCTTCACTCAACCAAAATGAGCCACCCATGGGGGAAATGCCTTGAGCCCCCATTAACCAATTCCCTGAGCCATACACAGCCCCTCCACCCCCACCTTAGGGTGGAAGCTGATAGGCCAAGTGTTATTTTTAACACAGCCTGATCAACTGTAAGAATGCAGAAATAAACACACATCAATACACACTCCACACACAAGACCAAAGAGGGATATACATTCATTTCCTTTTCACACAGACATTTCTCCAGAAGGAAAGGCCCCCTGAAGGGACAATGTTGGAGGCTGCTCCCATTTCTCCTCCAGTACTCAAGAAAAAGCTTCTTGTTCTAAGGGCTGCTTGTGGCAAAAGAATGAACTAAGGAACAGGATGTAATTAGTGAAGTTCCTTGAATTTCTTACAAGGGTAACTTTAGTTCATCCACAGATTATTAATTATTATTAATCAATTCACTTAACAAGCAATTCTGTAAGAGCTGGTTAGCTCAAGCTCCCCAAATGGGAAGGGGCATTTGTAAATCTGGGAGGTCTTAAAACTTGACCCTATTAAAAGGATTTATCTGGTAGGCAAGTGAACCCAAGTCCAAAAGATTGGGTTTCGGGATGGGATATGACAGTAGTAAGGAAGAAAGACTAGCAATAGAAAAAGTCTGCACATTCCAGAAACACCATTTTAGGCAGCAGTGTTAAACTCCTCCCTCATATAAAAAATAAAAAAACCAAACAAACATACACACAAACAACAATGAACTACAGTATACCTGCCAAACAATAGCAGAGCTCACAGATTTGACTTTGGCCTCCTTTTTTGGCTAAGTTAAACCAGTGACATGGCAGTGGGAAGAAGGGGGAAGGGGACAGGATAGCCTCAAAGCACTTGATCCATTGATAAAATGGGTAACAGAGAATTGATTCCATGAATTCCAAATCTTTCATTCTGATCTCCTCTTCTGTTCTTTAAACAGGTATGAGTTAACACCTTCAAGCTACCCAGAGGAAATGAGGGAGCCTGACTTAGTGGATATATTATGGGACTTGGAAGCCAGGAAGACCCAAATTCAAATCCCTCTTCAGACATGACAAGCTATATGACCCTACGTAGGTCATAACCTTTCTATGTTCCCATTTCCTTAATTATAAAATGAACAGAAGTTGAACTCAATAGCCTCTAAGGTCTCTTCCATCTCTGGACACCTATTCATATCTATGGATGGCTCATAGGAGATGCAGAAGGAAGAGCGATATTCCTCTGTTTTCCTGGGCACTCAGCCAGGCCTGCTCAATTCCCGTATTTATCCCTCTCCAGGACATGAAAGAGAGAAATAATCAGCAGAGTAGCACAGAAGCAGCCTGGGATGCAGAAAGGCACCAGGCTGACACGAAAGATCCAAGAGAGATGTTCTTCTCACCTAAGAGGAGACAGGAGGTGGGGCAGCACTGCTGTCAGGCGTGACAGGCCCAGCCCCTAGTTCACTGTGGGCAAAGAGCATTTATAAATTCTTTAAGGGGAAACTCAGATCTATAGCTCCCACCTTCAGGTCACCATGATCAAGCCAAACCTTCGACGTTGGCCTCAAGCAGCCATTCTTTCCTACTGGTCAAATAATACAAGGTTTTTTTTGTTTTCTTTTTGTCCTCGCAAAATTATTTTTGCAAAATAATTATTGACTATTTTTTAATGAAAATATCAGCCAAATTCTAGTGGTAGCTAGGTGGTACCATAGTGCACAGAGCCCTGGGCCTGGAGTCAGGAAGACTTGAGTTCAAATGCAGCCTCGGAAACTTACCAGCTGGGCAAATTAACCTCTCTGAGCCTCAGTTTCTTCATCTGTAAAATGGGGATAATAATAACACCTAACTCCCAGTGTTGCCATGAGGATCAAATGAGATATTTGTAAACAGCTCTGCAAACTTTAAGAGCTATATAAATGCTATTAATATTATTATTATCTACATCCAATTTTCCAAGTGCCTTAGGTCAAAGGCCCAGGTCAAAGCTAAACTTACAAATGTCTTATTTGATAAATTTTTCAATTGGTGGTTGTTTCATCTTGATTATATTCATAAAGCACTTTGCAAATCTTAAAAGCACTAGAGAAACATCAGCTATCATCCCACTGGGATTTTGTCATATGGTAAATTAATAAAGAGGCTATTAGATCACAGGAACAGAGACAGATGGTGTCTCACGGGTCACTCAGTCCAACCCATTTAAAGATGAAGAAACTGAAACCCACAGATGATGACTTGCCCAAGGTCACACTGGGAGTTAAGTGGAAGAGTCAGGGTTCAAACACGGACCCCTTTTCCACCATCATTCTGTTACACATTGACTTGTTCATCACAATTTTGGGAAGGGGCAAGTAATAAAAAAAAATCCAAGTACTGGAACCATGGACCACAGCCTCACTCAGCAATTTTCATGGTCTGGTCTATAACGCAGGGCTCTGTTATAAGTTACGAAGTGTGACATTTCCCTTGTACTTCCAATTGTAAATGATTTAGGACAAGTCATCAAATCCATCTTTTATGGGAGGGGAGGCAGTGTTCCTAGAAGGCTCCAACGTAATGAATGTTATACAATAATAGTAACCATTGTAATGGGATTTGGTCTCTGTTATATTTCACTAATATTAATTTTGTTAGGGTCAATTTAGAAACGTTCTACATGAGGCTGATTTTATTGGTTCCAAGTCTGCCCTCAGGGAATGGATTCCTATCCTACCTTGTTATTACTGGGGGAAATTTTGACTAGGCTTCAAATACTGGAAAATGGAAATGGAGGAGTGGGAAGAAATAAGTAGCAGGAGGGTAGGGAGGCATTATTTCGAAAACAAAATCATTGAGTGGCTTGTAAGTATCTCTCAAGGCATAGCTGGAGAACCACTGAGGGGGTGTACAAACACACAAAGGGAGATACAAATACGGATCCATGCATTCTTACCCATATACACATATTCTCACCTATATCCCATAGATATCCAGGTCTGTGTTGTCTTTCACATATACATTGGAATCACAGAAAGGAACAGACACAGACATTCAAATACAAGCATACTTGTTCTATTATGAAGAATTATCTTCTGTCCTTCTTGGGCTACAACAAAGTACTGTGTGCTGGGGGTACCCTTTTATCCAGCCCCAAATGGCTAAGAAATTCATTCACTCCATAAGCTATATGGCAGATACGTATGAAAATCAGTTTGCACACTAGGACATAAATGATATGGAGACACATGCATACACTCAGGGTTTGTGGGTAGATAGAAATGAATACACCTCCCTTTTGTGAGAGAAGAACATACGGATGGACAGAGGCCCAATCATGTAATAATAAATACCATCACAGCCCAAATCTCTGTGTAACATTCTCAAACACAAGCCAACAGTCAGCAATACTTGATACCAAAAAATTCTAGTTACACCAAAGAATGTGAGACATCCCCCTGCCATATACCACAAATGGATTTGGCTTACATACAGATTGGATAAAATGAGGGAGAATAGATTATTAGGTCGGTAACAGGAGTTGGGAGACCACCTGAGTGATCAGCAAAGCTATGGCAGAATAGAATTTAGAACTCAAAATTTTTTTAAAAAGTTAAAAAATTTGTTTTAACATGTAATTATAGAAAAATAAGATACTATATATTAAAAAATAAAAGGGATTTTAAATTAAAAAAAAACTATGACAGAATGCTGGTTTTCAATTTGAGCTAACAGAGGCAGTGGAAAGAACTCTTTACTTTAAGAAGCCTTGGGATCTAATCTCGGCTCTCTCACTGGCTATGAGCTGTTACCTTGGGTAAGTTCCTTCACCACCCTGGGTCTCTTTCTTCATAGAATGCAGAGAATGGACTAGATGATCTCACAGCTCGTTCCAGCTCTAAAAGGGAGGGATTCCATTTCTCTTGAGTTCAGTCCTTCAACTTTCTAAAAGTCAAATAAGGTCTTGGGTGCTCAGGGCAATACTAAGGAGCTTTAAAAATACAGTAGGGCTGGGAACACTCAAAAGATGGGCTGGTGCTTAAGTATGCCATATTGTGACTTGTATACTAAAGACACATTTGATTTTGAGTTATCCCTTAACAAATCACCAGGGGAAAACTAGATGCACAGAGTCTTCATAAAGTCTGTGAGCTGTCTGTACATCTCTACTTTGCAAACTTGACTGCTACAGTTAGTGGGTATGGCAGAAACTAAAAATGGCATCTAAAGGCAATCTGAAGCCTCTTTTAGCTGAACTACAGGATCCTTTACCCTAATATACATGTGTAAATATATACACATGTATGTATATATAATATACACACACACATATATATATTCCCAGTAGCCTTTTTTTTAAGTTGTCATAGGACTTGACAGGAGGATATACAAGAAAACTCTAACAGCTGTACTGTTTCAGCAAGTCTGTTTTGCAGTACCATATGCTAACTGTTTTCATTATATCTATTCCCTAAATGCTAACAGATACAAATTTAGTATCAAATATAGTGCAAAAGGACTTCACTTGATCATATCCATGAGAAACTCAACCCAAGTTAATCCTAAAAATCCAGGTTCCATTTTTTGAAAGTGATTCTTTAGAAAACCAAATGATGTCCTATATATGGTCTGGGTTCAAGAGTAAAACGAATTTCTCAGTTTCAGTCTTTCCCAATCATGCTGCAAATGCACAAATGATAGGGCTTCTACAGAGAGTGAAAAGGAACTCACCTGTCACTATCCTAAAGATGGGGAAATTCAAAGGAGAAACTGCACTAAGAGTGCACAGAAAGAAAGCCCAATTTAACTCCTTCCAGGTTAGCTATGAAAGGGCTGATTAATAACACAAAGGAATTCATTTTAAAGACCAGGATTTTTGTCTTGCCAGCATCCCCTTGAAGGGCATAGGATTCTATGGCCCTTTAAAAGGAAATGTGTTTACTATCCCACAGCTGCCCATCTATTCTGCACTTAGTACTAGAATACACCTTTATATACCAAGATAGAATTCCCACACCACAAAATATATTTCCTGAGAAGGTGACTGAGCATTTTAAGCAACTTCCAGTTTTGAGGGGACCTTGAGGGCAAAATCCCAAAGGACAGCAGCTCCACCTTTGAGTGATATGTATTTCCCATAAGCAGGGGGGTCCTAGGAGTTGAATAGTGGATTCTGACACTCAGCCAAGCCCCAAGGAATCCCTTTCTTCTTACCCATTTCACTGTAGAATTAGAACAATACTGCCAACCCAAGAACATAGTCCAATTTTCAGCAACTGGTGTCATGTAAACCTCCAAAGACATTTTTTTTAAAGTATACATAAGGTTCTGAACAATCATAGAAACATAAAAAACAGTGTTCTTAAAATCAATGCACACTGGACACCGAAACCATCTTATATAATGTAATGTAATGTAACAGAGGACCCAGAAAACCTGGCTGCAAAGCAATACTGAATGCTTTAAAATAAAATTGTAAAAGTCTGTGGCGGAAACATAGGAGCTGGAGGAAAAAGTTGCTTCTGCTCCAAGATGGCCCTGCCTGAGAGACACAGTGTTGAACAGCTTTGCACCGCCAGCAATGTCTTGACAGGGTCCAGCTTCTCTCAGCACCATGGCTGGTGATCAGCTAAAGACAGATCCTTCAGACACACAGCTGGGAAAGGAGTCCCTTGACAATAAGTTACATGTAAGTAACTAATTCTGATTCACTTGACCCCTCTCTACTAGTCCGCTCCCACTCCATCCTACCACAGAAATAGTTTAAAGACCATAAGAGGTGCCAAAACAGCTCCCCTTCTCCCTTGTAGTAATTAGAAGGCAAAAAGCCACACAGTGAAGATGGTCAGAAAATAAACAGGAATTGATGTAGTTAGCTGCCACATGGCTATGGTTTGATCTTTCTTAGCAGGGCAGCCTTGGAGGAAGGCTCTCTTGCTTTCTCAATCTCTCTCTCTCTCTCTCTCTCCTCCCCCATCCCAAAGCTTGATGACTCTCAGCCATACCTGTCCATGTCAAAACCACAGTCTATGTCTCTGGCACTCAATAGGTGCTTGTTGAATTTGAATGGAATTCTCCCACGGGTGGCCTTTCTCAGAAGAAGTAGGGATGTAGGACTGATGGTAGAGAGATTTATTCGAACATCTTCTAAGCAGCTATTATGAGTGTGTGCAAATCTACAATGGGGGCAGGTGAAGAGAGGCCATGGAGGCCTGTACTCAACGGCTGGGGCCTCACCCTACTTACTCCCCCCAGCTCCAAGGAGAAGAACCAGTAACGATAGCTATAGACCAAGGGGTGCTCCCATACAAGATGGAAGCAGCGTTGAGTAAGACAAGCAGAGCAAAACAGTTATCTTTGGGGAGCAAAGAAGAGGGGTAAGGGAAGGCAGGGAGGGGGTTTCAAACAATGCAAGAACCACAAACATAGTGCACTTATTCACTGTGATTTCTTTGAAGGATTTGAAGGCAGCAAAGATGAAAAAAGAAAGGCATTTTCTGTCATGGCCTATGGCCCACAATTGTGAAGCAGTGCTGGACCTTTACATACAATACAGATTGGGAAGACCAACTTCTCGTCTTTCCTGGGCCAGTCAGGGTCATCTCGTTCCAAGTGTGAGCTCTAGGCCCTGCACTGTTGGGTATACACCAGGAGTGTTACTGCGAAGAGAGGCGCTTCTCTAGGAACCTGTGGGTACACAAAGGGGACCCAGTGGGACAGAGTATGGAGAAGACATGGTGGAGGACAGGGGAAGGTGGGAGTGAATGACACTGAGACAGAGGACTAGCTGCTATAAGGCAAGGTTCCCACGAACACGCCAACTCCAATTTGGTTTACAGCTATCTATAAGACTCTGGCAAAAAAGTGAGAAGGCTTCTGTAGGAGAGTCAGCTACTGGAGCCATGCCTCCTGTTGTCTCTCTTCAGGACAGGTGTCCCTTACTTTCTTCCAAATAAAGTGCAGATGGTCAAAGAATACTGGTCTGTCACCTGCCAGTTTCAGTCAGCATTGGAGAAACCAAAACCAGAGAAAAATCCCACAATATAATATATATAGATATATTTTTTTTAAAAGCAACAAATATAAAACCTTTAAACTGATGTCTCAGATTGTAGACGAAGGACAAATTTGTGTGATTTGGGGTCTATGAACTCTTCTGAAAGCAGGATGAATGGGATTTTCTTCACATTAATTACAAGGCTGAAGTCCAAGCACTTAAGTAGAAAAACAACTCCATCCCTCAGTCCATTCGTGACAGCTTCTTCACTAACGAGTGTCCACTGCTTAGAGAACCATCGATCCTTGTCATACTGCAGGGTTGGGCCGGCATTGAGGTAACGTTCAAGGAATGCCTGAAGAAAACAGGAAATGCCCGTTAAGAGAAAATCTCATCTCCACACTGTTGCCTGGTTTTGTCTTTTTTAGTTAAGCTGCAATTTTTATCCCCAGAGACATCATATTTTTTTCCCCCAATCAAATAAGACATTTCAATTAGAACATATTCTTATCTCGTTTCCCTGCCAGTTCACTGGAACATACTGGGAGGGGGAGGGGCTGCCCCAGAGCCAACAACTGCAGATTTCCTCACTCTATTCTTCAATTTTTTTTTTTAAGAAAAGCTCAGGTGATGAAATATCATGGTGGAAAGAGAGTGACAGGTGATATGTGAGTACATGTTTACATGTTTGGGCAGATGCATGTTTAGGTTTATGTGATGGAAGATGGTACTGTGGGTGGCTGATTTGATGGACAAAGAGATGATGGAGAAAGAGAAAACCTGTAATAGCAAAGGAGACGTCACACAGGACAAACTATCACAGAAGGCTTGGAATTCATACCAACGAAAAATGTGCCTATATCAAGGAAATCATGAATCTGTATAAATATTTACTCTGTATATATATTCTTTCACATATATATATATATATATTATGTATGTATGTATTTGCATATTATTTCCTCCTTTATTTTAAAAATTTATTTATTTACTTTTAGTTTTCAACATTCACTTTTATAAGATTTTGAATTCTAAATTTTTCCCCTTTCCTCCCCTCCCCAAGATAGCATGCAATCTGATATAGGCTCTACACGTACAATAATATTAAACATATTTCTACATTAGTCACATTGTGAAAGAAGAATCAGAACAAAAGGGAAAAATCATGAGAAAGAAAAAGAGAAAATAGTATGTTCTGATCTGCATTCAGACTCCATAGTTCTTCCTCTGAATGTGGATAGCATTTTCCATCATAAGTCTTTTGGAATTGTCTTAGATCCTTGCATTGCTGAGAAGAGTTACGTCTATCAAAGCTGGTCATCACACAATGTTTTTGTTATGGGGTACCATGTTCTCCTGGTTCTGCTCACTTCACTCAGCATAAGTTCATCAACTCTTTCCAGGTTTTTCTGAAATCCACTTGCTCATCATTTCTTACGGAACAATCATTTCCCCCTTTAGGTTGTAAGCTCCTTGAGGGCAGGGACTGTCTTTTGAATTTTTTTGTATCCCCAGAATGCCTGGTACATAGGAGGTGTTTAATAAAGGTTTACTGATTGACTGATTGACCCACTAAGTTCACAAAAGCAACACATACTAACATAGCGGCAAGGTGGCACAGTACAGCACTGTGCCTGGAGTCAGGAAGATCTGAGTTTGAATCCTGCTGGATGTGTGACCCTGGGCAAGTTACTTAACTTTCTCTGCCTCAGTTTCCTCATCTATAAAATGAGGATAATACTACTACATACCTCACAGGGTTGTGAGGATTAAATGAGTTAACATACGTAAAACACTTTTCAAGCTTTAAAGTGCTACATAAATGATGGATTTAAACACTAGCTAAGCAAGGTTGGAAATCACTGTCCTATCCCATAGATATGTGGATACTTCTTTTGTTATAAAAATAGACAATATTTGCAAAAAAAAAAGGCTCTAACCTAGCACTTCTTATTAATGCCACAACACAAATGATTTTAGGATTAGAGATGAAGGAGTCTCACATTCACTGATCTGTCTCTAGTTAAGGATGCTCCTAAATGGTTATCATTACCCTCCTTCCTGCTGTATTTTCATCTCACTCTATTTCTGACTGACAGGGGACACTAGAAAGCAGAACTGAAGTATATCGGGGCCACCAAAACATTTTGGGTCACTTTGTTTGGGCTTATTTTTGTTTGTTTTGTCCCCAGATCTCTTGGTAGGACTCTCGGATTATCCACAATTGTATTCAAATCCTTAGTCCTACGGCTTGTGTATAGTGAGGTCAGTCCATCTTTGTATACTCAACACACTGTAATGTGGTGAATAGAGGGGCCATCTTCAAAGTCAAGGAGAGCCGGGTTCAAGTCCCAACTACACCATGTAACAGATGAATGTCCCTGGGCAAGTTAATTAATTCCTTGGTGGTGCAGGTCAAACTGTAAATTACAGAACAGTTCTAGATCTATCTTAGAGGAAGAGGTTTCTTCACTAGCTCTTTATCCTGATGATGTGACATTTCTGAACCAAGAAGATGCCCTAGGACAGTTCAAAGTCAAGAAGAAGAGGCTCTGAGAGATGATGTATTTAAATAACTGCTGAGATCATTGTGGAGAGGGGGGAGTTAAGAGGGGGGGTGGAATCATTTTAAACCACCTCTTTAGAGAGGTAGATGACCACTATCTAGGACCACAAAGAACTTCAGCTCCTTTGATGTAAACATCTGGGGAAACAAGCTGTGGTCTCCCCAGTGGATCTTGATTAGGATTCTCCAGATATTGTCAGTTGTGTTCAAATCACTATTCCCACAGCTTGCGATGATAGGGAAGTTGTTTTTCCGTTTTTCTGTTGACTCTGTTGTCTTTAAGTTTCTACTCCGTGAGAAGCAGCTGGTAGCCTACATCAGGGCAAGGGGAGTATGCTGTGTTAGGATCTGAGGAACAGAGTGTGCTCTATTGGCCCAGAAAGGTCTAAAATACCATGATAACAGACACAGTGAGGACATGGCAGAAAGGCTTCTGGAAGGTGAAGAAGGGAAAAGGACCACTTTAGGGCACGGACATGGGGATCAGATTTTCATCAACCAAAACAAAGAACAATTTAACAGTGACAACCAGCAAAGATGTGCTAACAACTGTGGTAAGAAACTTCAAAAGGTGAAGCGGAAAGGAAATAGAAGAGGAAATAAATGAGGAAGAACTTGGTTTCTTCCCACATGAAGGAGTCAAAGAAGCAAGTTCATCAGTGTTGAGAGTAGTAAGAGAAAAGAAAAGCTTCTCTCAGGCTTAGGTGGGGAGCCATCAACCAGGTCAATAATACCTCTATACACAAGACTGTTAATTACAGAGACTGCCTGCACCAAGCTCTCATGTTCATTTCTTTAATTAGAGAGGTAGGTGGGCATAGTAGAACAAATTCTGGCTCTAGAAGCTAAGGTCCTGGGTTCAAATCCTGCCTGTGACACTTATAATGTGACCTTAAGAAAGTCACAACCAGGGGCAACTAGGTGGCACAAGTGGATAGAGCTTCGACCTTGAAGTCAGGAGGACCTGAATTCAAATCCAGCCTCAGACACTTGACACTTACTAGCTGTGTGACCCTGGGCAAGTCACTTAACCCTGACTGCCTCACCAAAAAAAAAAAAGTCACAACCTCCGAGGACCTCAGTTTCCTTGCCTATAAAATTAAGGGGTCAGACTAGATGGCCTCTGAGATCCTTTATAGTGCTAGATGTCTGGTTTTGAGATCCCATGATACCCACTGACAAAAACATGCCCATACTGAGATACACTCATACCCAGCATGCCCTCCTCACCAATAACGCAGGGCTTTCATAGCCAAATCAAGGTAACAAGAGCTTCAGTGTAAAGGATGGACGGGTAGATGGTCACCAAAGTGCATATAGGCTTCAATATCTTAGCATAATTGAAGCCAGACTTAAAAGGTCTATTTGTTATTGTTTTAATGATGTGTTATTTCTCTTTTCCTTTTCCTTCTTTTCTCCCTCTGTCCCTCCTTTCTCACTTTTTTGAGACTGAGTTAATTTTACTGAGGCTGAAAGCACAGTGGCCACTCACAGACCAATCCCTCTGCTAACTGGCTGTGTTGGTCCATTCCTCCTTAAGCAGCCTGGTACACAATTTCCCTCCCTTAGGGGTTTGGCATATTTTTGTTGTTCAGTTGTTTTCCAATTGTATCTCTTTGTGAGCTCATTTGAAGTTTTCTTGGCAAAGATACTGGAGCGGTTTGCCATTTTCTTTTCCAGCTCATTTTACAAATGAGGAAACTGAGACAAACGGGGTTAAGTGACTTGCCCAAGGTCACCAAGCTAGTTAGAGTTGAACTCAGGAAGATGAACCTTCCTGGCTCTAGGCCTAGCACTCTTTCTACTGTGCCAACTAGCTGCCCTGCTCACCATATTAGTGCCAGACTTATTACAGACACTCAGTCAGTCTGAGCTTTACTACATCTCAGCCCTCCCAAGCTCAAGGGAGCCCAGCCTCAGCATGGCCCAGAAGCAGAGTTCACAAGTGTGTGTATGATCACACCCAGCAACAGCTTTTATTTTTAACTGACTTGGTTTTTTTAGAGCTTTGCTTGATGCTCTAACGATCCCTACCAATTCGGAATGGTGACAGGGATGTGCTGGATCATTATTATCTACATTCTCTGAGTAGAGTGTAAGCTCTCTGAGGGCAAGGACTGACTCTTCCTTTTTGGTCTTTGCACCAAGCATGGTGCCCAGCACCGAAGCAGGCACTTAATAAATACTGGCTAAATGGGATCAAATATCACTGGAGGTTAGAAACAAAAAGGAAGCCATCTCAGCTGTGTAAGCAGCCAAGGGGGCAGGACGGCTCAGTACCTTGGGGGTCATGTTGTTGGTGATGCAAAAGGCCAGGTGCTGCAGGATGCTCTCCATGGTGTGATAGTGCTGCTGCCGGGTGGTTCGCAGGTACTTCTGCAGGGCCCGGGCCATGGATGGGAAGATGGCTTGGGCTGCCTCTCTGGGGTCCATCACTTCTCCAGGGACCTTCTGCTGCTCTTCCGCCTGGAGACGGCGGATATGAATGAAGGCCTCCTCCACTGCAACCACCAGCCTGCAGGAGCACAGGAGTCAATGCGTAACTTAAACAAGACCATCTCTAATCTTGCAGGAGGACTGAGGCTATTTTCAGTCCCCACTCCTCCCTTCTTAATTCCTTATCTCCACCTCCCTCAATAGACACAAGTGTTAGCTTCTGTGATTTGCCATCTTTATCACCCAGCAGTCTCTTTGGCAAATAGCAGGATGACAGTGAATAAACTACTGAGCCTGAAGTCAGGAACAGATACTTACTAGTTGTGTGACCTTGGACAAGTCACTTAACCTCTGTCTGCCTCAGTTTCCTCATCTGTGAAATGGGGATAATAATAACACCTACCTCCCAGGTACTGTAAAACACTTAGCACAGGGTCTAAAACATGGTAAGTTCTATGTAAATGTTAGCTATTGTTATCATCATCATTCCTAGCAGTCTCTTCGGCAAACAGGTAGGTGGCATAGTGAATAACGCAGTGGATCTGGACTCACGATGACCTGAGTTCAAATCCTGCCTTCAATACTTACTAGCTGTGTAGCCCCGAGTAAATCAGTTAGCATTTGCCTGCCTCAGTTTCCTCATCTGTAAAATGTGGATAATTGTAACTTCCTCCTGGCAGGGTTGTCATAAGGATCAAATGAGATAATATTTGTAAGGCGCTTTACAAACCTTAAAGCAGGGCAGCTAGGTGGCACAGTGGATAGAGCTCTGGCCTTGGAGTCAGGAGGACCTGAGTTCAAATTTGGCCTCAGACACTTGACACTTACCAAGTGTGTGACCCTGGGCAAGTCACTTAACCCCAACTGCCTCACCAAAAAGCTAAAACAAAAACAAATCTTAAAGCACTATATAAATGCTAGCTATTATTTTTCATAGTTATCATTATTAATTACTTAGAGAAAAGAGCCTAAGAAATCTTTAAGAAAAAGACTGTTGAACTGGTTGCTATCATAGGGGCATGGCTTGGGATTCAGAGTAGAAAGGGACCTTCCAAGATCATCTAGTTCAGCATCTTCAGCTATCAAATAAGAAAACTGAGACATTGAATGGCTGGCTACCAAACTGCATGACTAGCATGAGAATGAGTCATCATTAACTGGCCTCAGAAAAATATTCAGGAGAAAGGACCATGGAGCCAATTCCAATGAATCAACCTGAGAGTTCAGGCTCTCCCCAAGCAGGCACAAGCCCACCCTTTTTAGCTTTATTAACTATTATTATTTTCCCTATGCTCTCTACTCCAGCCCAAATCAACTACTCCATAGCCCCCAGAGGACATGTAAGGCTTCCCCACTCACAGTGTTTTTGTACACACTGCTTTCTATGCCTGGACTGCCCTTCTCTTGCCTCAATCTCTTGGATAGCCACCTAGCTGTTGAAGTCCAATGACCCAGGGCAGCTAGGTGGTGCAGTGGATAGAGGACTGGCCCTGGAGTCAGGAGGACCTGAGTTTAAATCTTGGCAAGTCACTTAACCCTGACTGCCTCACCAAAACAAACAAACGAAAAAAGTACAACGACCCCCTCTCCCAGAATGCCCTCTGATCTTCTCAGTCAAGAATGAGTTTTTAATAACCACCCTGTTGACATACTCTCCCTCTGAGATATTTCCACATATTTGTGATTTCATTAGTTCAGTCCAGTTCAATCAGCATATATTAAGCACCTACTTTGTACCAAGAACTGTGTCAAGCACCAAGGACACAAAGGATGACCTCAGGAGAGGCTGCATTCTACTGAGGAGGGGTGGGGGAACATGAACACAGGTAATAATACAAAATATAAATACAATTTGATTTCAATACAAAATGTATGGGTGGGATGAGGGCAAGAGGAGTGCCAACAGCATCGGGAAAGGCCCCCTGAGGGAGTGGGGCAGACACTTTTGTCTGGGAAAATGAGGCACAGGTGAGGGGGGAAAGCATTCCAGGTGGGTAATGGAATGGTAGATGCCTTGCCAATGAAGAGCTGGGAAACATTAAAAAAAAAAACACACACACACACCGATTCCTTAAACCTTGTATTTAAGGCTGTGCTGGCCAGTTTCCCAGGGTCTAGGGAACAGAGAATAACAATGATTTGTCAGAAATGAATTTGAGCCACAAGGTCAGAGACAACTGTGTTTAACATCTTCTTAACCAGAGATAGCAGTGCACCCCAACAATATTAAAATGTAATTGGGAAATATCTAACAAACAAAATAAATAAAAAATACAATAAAACACAGATAATGTTAAACACACACACACACACACACACACACACACATATACACACACACACAGAAAAAAGTCCTGAGCTCCTACAGAGAGGGGACCTCACAGGTTATTCAATAAAGCCACTTCATTTTACAGATGAGGAAATAGCTGCCCAGGGAGTGAAGTTACTGAGTCAAGGACACACAGTTAGTAAAAGTCCAAAGGTATGACTCGAATCCCGGTCCTTTGTATGCAAAGCCTAAGGCTTTCAGGCTGAACAATGGAGTTAAGGGAAGAAACAAGGGGGAGGAGACAATGTCTCCATCTCTTCTTACTTTCACCCTCCCAACCCCCTCAGGGAAAAGCTGTCATATCAAATAACAGGAATCCGTAGAAAGTAATGAGCCACTTCAGAAATGCAATCAAAGTGGGCCAGAGGAGGTAGAGACCCCATCCACTCCTGAGAAGAGGTGACTGCGAAATTGGAGGTTTCCCCTCCCTTGAGGTATCACCACCAGCCGAGGGCTTGTGTGTCATGCTGGCTGTGAATGCTGTGGATGATCTGAGGGTGAAGATGAGGACCCTCAGGCTGGATGTGAAAGCTGAAATCGAACTGGAGTCCTAAAGGGAAGCTACAAAAGCAGGAGAGAAAGCAGCGGCTGATCTCTCATGCCTCTTCCCCCCCTTTTCTTTTTGCTCTTTTGTCTTCCTTCCTCTTCCTGTTTGCTCTAGGTGTCTGAGCACTTTCCCTGACAACCCCTTACTCCACCCCTCAGGCCACTATATGCTCCTTTTTTTACCTTGGTTTTCCAGAAGTACCAAAGATAATCAACATTCTCCTCCAAGAACAACCCATTAAAAACCTGAAAGATATTTTTACTCCTCTAGCCTATCTTCTCCAAGGTACTTTCCCTAAAAGTTACAGCCTTCATTGGCCCCATTCCAATCTGATCATTTCCTCCACCTTCTTCCATATCTATGTGTATATGTATTTAGGTATATATGTCACTTTTGACATGTGGTTGCAATTGTGACATGTGTTGACACGTGTGAGTATTTAAAATTCACTAGAGTTAATTCTTCTCCACTTTCCACTTATGATAGTTATCTAATAGTTTTGCATATTTGTCCACAGGCTAAAATTTTCCTACAGTCATCGGGATATATTTTGTATACTTGATAAACAAACACTATAAATTTTGTTTTAAATTTGTTTTGATTACAAACATACTGTAGATTTGTTCACGAGCCAAAATTTTCCTAGTCATCAATGTATACTTTATTTACTTGATAAACAAACTTACTGTAAATTTTGTTTAAAATTTATTTCGATTACAAATTTACTGTCTATCTATCCCTGGGCTAAAAATTTCCCAAAGTCTTTAGTGTATAGTTTATTTACTTGATAAACAAAATAAATTGTAAATTTTTTTAAAGATTCATTTTGTTTATCAATTTACCGTATATTTGTCTACAGGCTGAAATTTCCCCAAAATTATCAGTTTATATTTTCTTTACTTGATAAACAAATTTACTGTAAATCATATTGACTTGATAAACATACAGCCTCTTTCAAGAAAGAGTCTTTGTGTGCAAGTTACAGGATACAAAGTTCTAAGTTGTGTTACTGCCAACATCTAAAGCCCATGAGTTCATAAGACTCTTGAAATGCGATGTGTCCTGGAAGGGAGGCCACATGACACCACTCAGAAATGGGAGAATAATGGAAGTAAAGGCAGCAAAAGAAGAGATTCAGAGCTGTGTCCTCCCTTGTTCTAATCCACCTAATGAATGGGAGAGGTCAAAAATAAGATGCTAGAATCTCAGCGACGGAAGGGACCTCAAAAGCCATCTAGTCCAATCCCTCCTTGGACCAGAATTCCTTCTGCCAACATAGCCTATGAACGATCATCTGTACCTTCTAAGAATTCCAGGGGCATCTAGGTGGTGCAGTGGATAGAGCACCAGCCCAGAAGTCAGGAGGACCTGAGTTCAAATGTGACCTCAGACCAAACACTTGACACACTTACTAGCTGTGTGACCCTGGGCAAGTCACTTAATCCCAATTGCCTAAAACAAAACAAAACAAAACCAAGAAGCCCATTCCAATCCTGTACAGCTAATTCTTAGGAAGCATTTCCTTTATGACACCTACACCAAACTTCAATCTTCTGCTTTGGAACTTCCTCCTACCACTTCTAATTCTTTCCAATAGGACCAAGTATAACAAATCTAATCCCCTTTTCACACAACAACTCTTCAAAAGCTTGAAAAAAAAAGCTATTGTTCTATACCCTCTTCCCCAAGTCTTCCACTTTTCCAAGCTAAATCTCCCCAGTTCCCATCAACCAATACACATTTGGCATGAACTGGAGGCACATTTTCATCTTGCTAATCACCCTCCTTCGAATTCTCTGCAATTTATCAATGTCTTTCCATGGTGCCTACCATGTGAGGTATAAGCCATTACAAGTAAGAGTGATGTCATATGGTCCTTGAAAAACTCATGATGAAGGACTCCAGTGGAAAGACTGATAGATCTAGAATGAGACAGAAGACCTGGATTCAAATCCAGGCTGTGATATTTATTACTTGGTGACCTCAGGGAAGCCACGTTATCTCACTGAGCCTCAGTTATATATCTATAAAATGGGGAGACTGATCAAGACAATTTCTGTGCTCTTTTCTAGCTCCAAATCTATGATGCTATGAACAGATTCTTCAAAACCCAGAAGACACCATATTCATAAAATACCATTTCATGCAGCCTTGGGAACCAGTTCATTTCAGGAAACAAAAGGATAGTGTAAGCAGGGATAAGAATTGATAATAATAATAACAGCAATAAGTGTCACCTGCACAGGTGCCTTAAGGTTTTCAAAGCCCTTGACATATACCATCACTTAGTAAATGTTTATTAAATTGAATTATTTCATTGAAGAAGAGGAAGGCGGGGAGAATCGTGTACCTGGCTCTTCGTTTCTTTACTCGACGTTCATGTTCTGCTTCTTCATAATATAATTCGTTGTGGCTGGAATCTCTGCGTCGAGCAGCAGCTGCTATCATAGCCCGAGACTGACCTGCAGCATTGTTCCCTGGGCCTTCAAGGAAAAAGTGGTAGAAAAGCAACAGCTTTAATATCATAGATCTCCTAAACACAGGGCAAAAGAGAAGCTTCAAATTCTGTCAGTACCCTCCACCCTATAAGAAACTTACTGGTACAGTTCTACATAAATCCCCAGGGAATAATCCCAACTTAATACCCCTAAAACTTTATCTAATATGCCCAGTTTAGGACAGGAAAGAAATTCTTAATAAAACCCCAACTAGATCAGTGAAAAGCGAAAAAGAATGGGATGAAGAATCCTAGACAATTAAAATGTTAGCCAAAAAAAAAAAAAGGAGTGCGCTAAGGATGTTACTTACCATCCGTTATATAAAGTTTCAGTTTGGCCATAAGGGCAGCTGGAACATCACATTTCAGCAACAAAACAATGAGAGAGCATGAGAGGGAGGGGGAGAACAAGGACAGACAGAGAAAAAAGAATGTCAAGAGACTTGGAGACACCAACCACACACAGGAAAATAAAAGTTATGCTGGAATGTGTCATGGCAGCCACAACTTTTAGGAAATATACCAACACCTCAAAGACATGCAAAAACGGCACCTATTAAGCCAAGAGATATGGAGCCTATGTACAAGTTGAACATTTGACACCCTCCTTATATGTCACCTAATAGCAGACAAGCCTGTTTTTATAATGCAAGTTTTATTTCATCTTTAGACTCTAAAAGGGATACCTTCAAAATTCAAAAAACTTATCATTGGGCTAAGAAATCGAATTGGTATTTTTTTTAAAAAACAAAGAATGCACTCGAATCTAACACTGTCCATATCTTGTTGAGAGCATTTACCTCTTCTGGCATATGCAGAGAGGGAGGCTCTATCCAAAATTTATCTTCCAGACTTCCACCTACTCCTACAACTTCATCTCCCAGAAAGAACTGACAAAGATCTGGACTGCCCCAAATACGATGAGAAAAAACAGCATGAACACTAGTGAGATCAGTTGTATTCACTGACTTTGATAGCTATTTGAATCTAAGCATTTCTCCAAACTTTCTAAAGTGTGCCCTTCCTAAGATTATTATAAGATATTATAAGATTTTATAAGATTATAAGATATTCCCAGAAGAAGGTAGGAAACAAACCAATGTCATTCTTTTTTAATTTTTAAAATGTGCTAAATTTTAATTTTTAAAATGCGTTAAACTCTCAGAGAGATGTAAATACATGTAAAATGTTAACCAACACTTCTTCAAAATAAATGTATGCCTACATCTAAACTCATCTGAAATAACAATGCCACAGAAGACAGACACCAAGGGATGGTGGAACCAAATTGACTCTAAATTTTAAGCTCAACAGTTTCTTCCTCCCCATTCCCTCCACTCCCCAACCCCCCCAATCCAACCTCAGAAACCACTTCCAGAAACATACCATCTACATTGTAGACTTTTAGGCCAGCCATGTGCTTAGCTGCTCTGGATTTGGAGGCTGTTAAGAGGGTTGGGTTATAGATGGTGAAATCTTTGTAGTAATTTTCCAGAACTACCAATGCTGCTCGCTGTATGCTAGGAAGAGAGAATAAAGTTAATTCAAATCTTTTGCATACGACCAGAAATTTTGAGGTTTACTTTGAAGACAAATTGTCCATAAGGAAAAAAAAATCTCCAGGGAACTCGGCTAATATGCCATCACTCCACCCCAAGGTTCACTACTCCTTGCCACCACCTGTAGAAGGCATAGCTGTGCCAAAATACAGAATAATAATAATAATAATGATCTGGGCAGTAGTCTGAGCTCCAAGTAATAACGGTATTCTGCCTCCAGAAGACTGGGTTTATAGTCAGTTGTCTTCATATAGCCCAAAGGCTTTGATGCTATGCAGAAACAGGGTCAACCAGTATCTCCCAAGTGACCAACTCTCTCTTCTTCCAAATTTTGGTCCCATCTTCCCAACTCTACAATGGCTGGGGATGGGGTGGGGGGTGGAATGACAAAGTAGGATCCATAAGTTGTTGGGAATAGGACAGAGCATAAGCTTAGTAATATGCCAAGCTGATTTTCCTAATCTCTATACCTGAAATAAGATAATCTTTTTGTAGGCACAGATGAGTACTTTTTAGTAATCTGAACATGCAGGGTTCTCAATAAATATTCAGAAGATGGAACTTAGATGAGAATAGCCAATGTTCACGGGACAATGAAACTGCTAGATGGTTCATTGGGTAGACTACTAGTCTAGAGTCAGAAAAACCTGAGTTCAAATCTGGCCTCAGAGCCTTCCTAGCTGTGTGACCTTGGGCAAGTCATTTAACCCCTGTCTTCTTAGTTTCCTCATCTGCAAAATTGGGAAAATAATAATACCAATCTCTTAGGGTCCTTGTGAGGATAATGTTGTAAAGAACTTTGCAAATCTTAAAGTGTTCTATGAATACTATTATTGTTATTGTTATGGAAAGGTATGATTGACAGCATGGAATTTACAATTTGAAAGTGTCATTAAATGGTTATAATCAAGAGTACTCAACCAGATCTACTGGTAGATCTCAAAGTTGATGACCACCATCATCTCCTGCCACCCAGGGGAACACAGACAACAGTGCCCTCTTCCACTTTCATTCAATTTAATTTTATCACCATTTATTTAATGTTCATGATGTGCCACAGATACAAATATGGGTAAAATAGTTCCTACCTTTAAGGAGTCTATGATCAACAGAAGAGAAGGGACTTGACTGGGAATACTTTCCCAGCGCCCAGTTCTGTGATGAGATCTTAGAACTCATCCAGTCCAGCTAATTTTGTTGTTGTTCAATTGTCTGAGTCTTGTCCAACTCTTCATGACCTCATTTGAGGTTTTCTTGGCAAAGATGCTGAAGTGGTTTGCCATTTCCTTTTCCAGCTCATTTTACAGTTGAGGAAACTGAGGTAAACAAGATTAAGAGACTTGCCCAGGGTCACGCAGCTAGTGTCTGAAGCCAGATCTGAACTCAGGAAGATGAGTCTTCTTGACTCCAGACCCAGCACTCTATCGACTTTGTCACCTAGCTGCCTCCTCCCAGCCCCCACCCCTCACCTCTGCTAGCTAATTTTACACAGAAGGAAACTGAGGTCCAAAATCAGGTCTTCAAACTTCAAATGCAACACTCTTTCCACTGAGCTATAAGAGCTTCACAAAAATGAAATGGGACAACTGCTCTTTGCAAAAATGGTCAGGGAACTCTCGTCTTCACAGACAAGGACAAGCACCTAGAAGTCACATCAGACCCTGCCCTTCCACTCTATCATTGATGGAACTTTCCTTCCTACTAAAAACATTTTATTTCCCATTAGAAGAATGAAAATTCCAAGCAAAAGTTTGGAATGTCATTCTTAGGTTCTTCATGTTAGGATTTGTTTTTTAATGCAAATGGACCACGGATGAGAAAATTGCAGAAGTCGGAGAAACTGGACATCCTTCATCCTGAGAAGCACAGGAGACAGCACTAAACCACACTTCCCAGGCACCTTTCTCAACTTTTCCACCCACATCGATCAGGGAAATCACAATTTGGAGCACAGGAAAAGTACCGAGGGAAGTTATTTCTGTTTCATAGCAACATACAGCGAACACCTAACCTTTTCCAATATGTACACATACACAAATATCAGTATGTTTATACACACACACACACACACACACACACACCCTCCATAATAGATCACAGTTGCCAAGTATTCACCATAGTAGCTACCATTTATATAACACTTTAAGATTTGCAAAAAAAAAAATATGAATCTATATGTATATGTGTATGTGTGTGTATACACACATACACAAATATGAGTTACCTCATTTGACATCTCAACAATTTTATAAGGTTGGTCTTTTTATTATCTCCATTTTACAGACAAGGAAACTGAGGCTGAGTTACAAAGCTAGTAAATATCTGAGGCAGGGTTCAAACCCAGGTCTTCCTAACTCCAAGTCTACTATCATGGAGGACTCTGTGCATACAGGAGTACAGACCCCACCAAGCCTTCATTCCAGACCAGGTTAGAAAGTAAAGTCTTGCTATACCCTCCAGAACAGTCAGATTTCTGGTGGGAGAAGAGAGGCAAAGAAAAGGGGTTCATATGACTTGCTCATCTGTGGGAGAATTTGTAAGAGTATTTATTTAAGGGGGGGAAAAGTGAACAGGGCTGAAAAATTGTACACAAAGATGTCTTCCCTTACCCCATTCTCAAGGGAGATGTCAGAATGATTCACACAACAAGAAAAGACAACTGGCCAGCCTCCCAGGTTGACGAGCTGCTGCTACCAGAGCTAAGGGGCTTTTCCAGCTGAATTTTAAAATCTCTCCAGGAAATGTTCAAACTCTCACTCAGGTAGTAATATATAGTAATGCCTCCTGTATCAAGTATTCCCCCTAAGCAAATTTTCCAGGAGTGCTTAGTAAGAGACAAAATTTAAAATATGTGTATATACTTAATCATTTTGGATGGATACAGTTCCAAAATGTGTTATACCCTTTCTTCACTTTTAAAACAGAGCGTTAACCTTTTCTTGATAACTCAGGGTCATTTGTAACATTATAGCTATTGTATTGTATTATAAAATAGTGAGTCTCAGGACTAAGGGTCTTTATCCTCTCCACTACATGGTCCTAAAATCCTTTCCTTTTGAGTGTTTGTATCTTACTTTCTAACTTTCCCTCTCTTCTCTTGAGGTTGGGCTATTATGTGTCGCTGGAGTTAGCACGTTTACCTATAGCTGCCTTCCAAAACCACTGCCTTTTAATATGGGCTTTTAATCCACCATCAGCTAGGAAACCAGACAAGCAAATTGTTAGACTTGTAACTAAAAGAAGAATATCACAGTCTCTGAGCATTGTAAAAGAGACACCAACTGAGACTCTAGAACTCCGTTTACAACTCATAGCACATGATGGCCTCCAGGCAGAAAGTGCTGACTATACCACCCATTCTACTTTGAGAGAGGAGTCTTGCTGTTAGGAAACTTTCCTAGTGTCCAGCCTAATCCTCCTTCTTTGCTATTTCCACCACTGCTCCTAGTTCAGAGGCCAAGTGAATAAATTTAATCCCCCTTCTATATAACAGCTCTTTGAATACTGGAAAAGTGGCCAGCTATCTCTTCCTCCTTAAATGTATTCTTCTCCATGCTAAAGACGCTCAGTTATTTCAATTGATTCTTATACGGTGAACTATAGAGGCAGTTAGGTGGTGTAGTGGATAGAGTGCAGGGCCTGCAGCGAGGAAGACTCATCTTTCTATGTTCAAATCTGGTCTCAGATACTTATTAAATGTGTGACCCTGGGCCAGTCACTTAACACTATTTGCCTCAGTTTTCTCATTTATAAAATGAGCTGGAGAAGGAAATGGCAAACCACTCCAGTACCTCTGCCAAGAAAACTCCAAAGGGGTCATGAAGAGTCAGACATGACTGAAAACCGACTGCGCAACAGTAACGACAATCTCTGGTAACCCTCATCATCCTGGTCACCCCCTGTGGACACACTCCAGTTTACCAGTGTCCAACAGACACATATTGAAAGTAGAAGTAAGAGGACAGATATCCAGACAAATAAAAAGGTTAAGGCCAATGCTAAAGTTCTGGCTAGGTCAGTAGGCTAAGTGGCCAAGAAGAGAGAGGAAGATGGGACAATACTTAGAATCCCAGAATTTCAGAGCGGGGAGTTCAGAATTCCTCTAGTCCAATGCTGCCTGAAGCATTTATAGATTCTACTTCCCTGAGAAGTGGCTCTCTAGGCAGTTTTTGAAACTGGAAACTTATGTGGTTCTTTCTCCAAGAGATGTTTACATTTTTAAAGTTTACTTGATGGTTAATAGGCTAGGAGGTAAGAGACCTTCATCCTGATACAACTCTGTTGCTCATTACCAACAACAATTATCACTGGGATTACAGATTAAGAGCCAGAAGGAACCTTAGAAACCATCAAGACCAGCCTCCTTCATTTTACAGATGATCAATGTGAGGCCTAGAAAGGTTAAATGATTTGCCCAAGGTCACAGGAACAGTAACGAGGTGGAATTAGAACCTGGTACCTCTGGTCCAATGCCATTGCTTTTTCCACTGTACCATGACCTTGGTGTGGGACCCTGAACAAATTATTTCTCCCTGTGGGCTTTAGTTTCTTCTTTTATAAAATGAGAAAACACCTGTTAATATAAAAACAGAATCTCTAATGTCTCTTCCAGCTGGCTGTTGTCCTTTGTTCTCAAAGAGGACCAAAATGACATCATTATGTTGGGGTCAAGGTACAGTGTGTCCGACTATGGCTGATCAGACCAATATCACAGGTCAGCCACAAAGAGTCCATGTGAACATTTGGAGTGGCAATGTCTTTAAATCTGCACTATCTCACATTTCTTCCCTTCCAGCTACAGCATTCTAGAAGGCTGAGAATTCTAATAACTGAGCACATACACCCTTACGAGATAGTCAAATTTATTTTTGTATCACTCTAATTCTTCCTTAAGAAATTATTCCTGGGCAGCTAGGTGGCACAGTAGATAGAGCACCAGCCCTGAAGTCAGGAGGACCTGAGTTCAAATCCGGCCTCAGACCAAACACCTGACACTAGCTGTGTGACCCTGGGCAAGTCACTTAACCCCAATTGCCTAAAAATAAAAAAAAAATTTAATTAAGAAATTATTCCTTAAATTGAACTGAAACCTAAAAATTTCTATCTCTTGGTCCTAAGTCTGTCTTCTATGGCCATGCAGAATAAATCAAATCTGTCTTCTAAATCTAATCTTTAACTACTTGAAATACTTAAAGACAGCACCTACGTCCCCTCCGCATAAATCTTCTCTTTTCTGGATAACAGCAGGTCAGCAAGACAAGAAGTCAGTGAAGAGACCACAGTATTCTCTTACTAATGAATTCCTTGACACTCTATCTAGCCTTCTTTAAGAGATGTGTGCTTGGGACGGGATTAAGGACTTTAACCTTGTAAATGAAGCATTTGGGAGCACTCCAAAGTATAGAACCCAAAATGACAGTTTATTTAGCTTTTTTGTATACACTCCTTGGGGGCCAGCTGGCCACCATGTCTGTTTACCTGACTGCTGCATGCTGCCAAGAAGAATCAAAAAAGGTTATTTCTGCCTGGATGTGTGTCTTTGTTAGAGAAGAGTGCAGATTAAGAGGAGGTGGGGGAGGAGGAGGAAAGGCATGGTTGGGTAAGGCAATATGGACCGTGAGTGGTAACGTAAATATGACTACTAGCCCAGCGAAAACCAAATAGAACTCCCAAATACCACAAATGACTACTCCTCTGAGAACCAAATACAAATCCCTGCTAACACCTCCTGTCTTTTAATTAAATGTTAGGCTTAAAGCCACCATTGAGATGACAGTTCATTCAAGACGGAGATAACAGGACCAGTAATGACCACTCTGGAACATGAAGAAAAGTAAATAAAGATGGACAACAGCTGGAAAGAACTCCTCTTTCCCACTGAGAGCTAACTCAAACGTTTTAAAAGAGTAAACTGGGACAACATCTTGGCTTCCCTGGGACTTTTCGGTAATGGATTCTGGAGGACACAAAGCCAAGGAAACATAGAAAATCTGCAGCAAAATCATAACCTAAGAAGTAGACAGTAGTAAAGATCACTGAAATCCACCCCTTTCCCTTTTCACCCAGGGTGTGGTTGCCAATAAGGTTTCCACTTCCCTAGAAGCTACCTGGGTGCTCTGAAGGACAGCCCCCCAAGCTCAATTAGGTATATGTGGGAAAAGCCTTAACCATCTTCCTCCTGGAATTATTGTGAGCTTAATTTGAGTGTCTCCATGGTGCTGGGTGGTGTGCATCTGTATGTAAATTGGTAAACATCTGAAAACTGTATCTATACATCCATTACAGTACCAGAACTGGAGACTTTCAAGAGCTGGAAGTGAAGTCACACAGGCCACTGAGTCTAATCTCTCTACAACATCACCGACAAATGATCATTCGGTTTTTGCTTAAAAACCTCCAGTTCCTGGAACCCACGACTTCTGCTGAAGTACTCATTCTTCTAGCCTGGAACAGTCGGTGACCATTGCTGACTGATGCACTGTTTCACTTACCATTTTATTTTCATTTTAAAATCATCTTTCTTGCCTCTCCTTTCAGAATAATTCACATTGAGTATGATGCCTGGCACAACAACATAGGTGTTGAATGAATGTTTGTTGACTTGACTCTATAGCGCTTTGAGGTCAGCAATTAAATTTTCCACAAAACAACCCAACAGGGCAAGTTATGCAAAGCAGTAGTATTCCCACTGTATGGATGAGGTCACCGAGCAACAATGACTTCTCCAGGCCTACGGTCCTGGAATTCAACCTCTAGAACTTTAAACTCCAAGTCTCTCTACATTACCCCCCTGCCCTTTCTATAGGAGGCAATTAGGAGACATAGGAGAACAGTGGCCTTTGGAGTCAGAAAAACCTGAGTACAAATCCTGCCTCAGACATTTACTAGTTGTGTGGCCCTGGGCAAGTCACTTAGTGTGTTGGGTCTAAATTTCCTCATCTGTAGAATGGGGAGTAGTTTTCACAGGACCAATGTGAGGATCAAATGAAATACATACATGTAACACTTTTAGGAATAAAAATTCTTGGGAGACAGGGCCCTGGTATCTTCCAGTTTTCCTTTTGTGACTCTATACAATCCTAATAAATGCTATACATGCAATAAATCAACAGACAGCCAATGCATTCCCTGAATTTCCAAGCTGAAAAGGACCCTAACGATCATTTAAATCCAACCTACACTCCCCCACAAAATCCCCCAATACAACACACCTGCGGTAGTCCTGGCACACCGAGTACATATCCCATGATGCAATCATTCCACCTCTACTTGAAGACCTTTGACAGGAAGGGGGGACCCACTCCTCCCCTTCTTCCACACTAGTCCCCCCCAATTCCACTCCACCCAGTCCAGTGCATATCTGGACAACTCTAATGGTTAGGAAGCTACTTTTTTCCTACAAGCCTAAATTTGCCTCTTTAGAAAAATAATTAAAATTTCTCCCTAGAAAAAAAATTAAAATTCAAAGGTGGGGGTGGGGTGCGCTGAGACCAATTGAGGCTCTTTCCTCTCAAACCTTTCCGGTGAAATCCACCCCCCCAACTGGTTTGGATAAGGGGCAATTTCCTTTCTCAATACAGAGAAAGAACTTGGGGGATGGAGGACAAGGGTAAACCTTTGTCTATAAGACCCAGACATCTTTAAAATGAGAACAATTTCCTCCCAGCAGTTTGGATGGGGTGGGGAGGCTTGGTAACAAAGTCCCAGCAAGTTTGTGAAAACCCCCAGGCACATCCCAGAACTGACCTGAAGGTACACAGGATCAAAGTCTTTAAAGGCCACACAGGAAGCAGAAAAAAGCCTGAAAGTCAGATTCCCCAGGGCTAAGGAGGCCAAGCCCATCCTGGCTAGCGGCTGTGTGACCAGTGAGTCACACAGGAGCTTCAGGGGCCAGCCCCAGGAGCCATAAAATGCCTTTGGCCTGTGCTTTGAAGCCTCCTCCTGACCTCCAGATAAAGGGCCGTAAGATGAGTTAGAAGGAGATGGGGGGTGGGAGGGCCAGTGGCCTGGAGAATGGAAAGGGACTTAAACAACTGGAATCCCAGAAAAGCCTGTCATTCCACTCTGAGGCCCTTTAAAAGTCAGGAGCTCTCTCTGCAGACCCTCCCAAACCCATTTGTTAACTGATGAGCTAGTGGGTTTTTTCTTTTCTTTTTTTTCTTTTCCTCCTCATCCTTATGCGTTGTTTTGAAAGCTAAAATCACAAATTCATCTATTTCAGTGGGTGCCCAAAAGGAAGGAAGCCAGGAAACAAAAGCTCACAGATTCTAAACTTGGAAAGGGCTGAGCCTCAGGTCAAGAGATAACAAGGGGAAACAGCACCAAGTAAGACATCATTAGCACTGGCAAAACTATTAGGACGACAATAATAAATTCACATTTATACAGCAAGTCAAAGCAAGTCAACAGGCATTTATTAAGGGCTTACTCTGTGCCAGACACTGTGCTGAGTGCTGGGATTTGGGGGAGGGGGGGAAGGGCAAAAACACAATCCCCACCATCAAGGAGCTCACATTCTAATGGGGAAAACCACATGTAAACAAGGTATATACAAGACATTTAGTGTGTAGATGGAAGGGAACCTTTCAGAAGAAGGCATTAGCAGGTGGGGGAGGGGGAGAACTGGGAAAGGCACAGATCCTCATTCATATAATGCACTGCTACACACACACACACAGATATAATTATGTTTCTATATAGATACATATATGCACACCCACATGTACATACTTACATGTATATATGTATGCACATAGACATATACACACATATATTACATACATACATATATAGTATATAGTTATATATGTATATATTGATTCCCCTGATAGAATGTAAAGTCTCTGAAGGCAGGGACCACCTCTTTTTGGTCTTTGCCCCCTGCCCCCAGCATCTAGTATGGTGCCTGGTGTATAGTAGGCACATAAAAATGCTTGATTAATTTACATAAAGCCTGCCTCTGCCACTTGCTACTTGTGGGACTTTAGGCAACTCACTTAACTCTCTCGGTTCTCTTATCTGCAAAATGAGGGTGTTGGCCTCAATTATTTCTAAAATTTCTTCCAGCTTTAAATGTGAGAGCCCATGAAATATACATAAAGTACTTCAGAAACCTTAAAAAGCTCTTTAAATGGGAGTACTTAGAATTCTCTTTCTCACTCTGTGCCTCAGTAATTCAGTTACCAAACATTAATGAAGACAGACAATTTTTAGTTCCTAATGACATGTAACAGGATTGGACAAGACCCATGAATACCACCCAATGGGTCAGCAATCATTTCTAGGCACCCCCCCCCCAGGTTCTGTGGAGAAGAATCTGGTCATGGCTCTCCACAGAGTAACCTTTAGCCCACCACACCAGAGCTCTTTGATCTTTGCCTTGTGTCATGGCCCTCTTTGGCAGTCAGTCTGGTGAAGTCTATGGAATCTTAGGAGAATTCTTTAAATGCATTAAATAAAATAGGTGGGATTACAAAGGAAAGCAATTATGTGGAAATACAGGTATCTAAATAAAAAAAAAAACAACTTTACAGACCCAAAGTTAAGAATCTATGCCCTAGAAGGTGAAACCAGCATTGAGCTCAACATCCCTTCCCCAACCCCAAATTTCAAGGTGCCAAAAAGCCTCCCCTCCACCTGGCAGAAGCAGGGAAGGGAAAAGAAGGAAATCTACTTTCTGGAACATATTCCCAAGACTGATTTAGAGCTAGAAGGGCCCTTAGAAATGGAGTAATCTTGTCCAATTCATTTATTTCACAAAGGAGGAAACTGAGGCCTACAGAAATTTAGGATTTGAACCCCGGTTCTCTTATTTGCAATGCTGGTGCGGTTCCCTGCTACACTACCTGGTAACCATGGGTAACTAAGGTTCTGACAATCAAATACATCAGTGGAAACAAGATCTTCACCCACAGAAGTATCCCCATTTTAAGTGGAGGTCCAGGGCAATACCCCACCCCCAATGTGTTCACTCTGGGCTGCTGGGAGTGGGGACAGGAGGTAGTACCTGGGCGTGGGGGATGGTTTCCAGCTAACATCCATGCGGGTTCCTTTTAGCCTCTGCAAACCACACAGCAGAAGCAGCCAGATGTTCGAGCAGCCCCTTGGGTATGCCTGCATGATACAGCAGGCTGGTTCTGCATTCATGTGTCTGCTCTCCCTGACAATCCTGACAAGGCTTTTTCTTTCCGAATGGCTCATCTGGCCATTGACACTATGTCTCTCTTGTTACTTCTCTTCCCTGTCCTGCTGTCAGGAAGATTCTGGCAGCCTTCTCCCATGTGGGGAGTATCTACCAAAGAGCCTTTCTCTCCCTGTGACAGCTCATGAGTTTTCCCACTAAAGTAGGCCTGGGGTAATCATGCCTCTGTGTCCAGGCTTCCAGGGACTTTGCACAGCCCTGCCTCACTTAAATCCAATTCACTTACAAGTCAAGACATCACCCTCCTGATGTCACTGGTCCTCTTCAAGAAGGAAGCTTTAACAACAACTGTCTTCTGCAGCCCAGGCTGTGGTACTTTTTTCTTTCCTAAAAAAATACCTTCATGCCCCAAAGTTATAACTCACTGAACTAAATCACTGCAAAAGAAAGTAAGCGCATCAAAGGTGAAATGATTACCGTAGTTTTTTGGAAACAAGGATGATTCTCTATGTAAGGTAGGATTTTACTCTCATCCCAGTTTGTGATCACAGAAGGCACAGACACCTTAAATTAAATCAGTCAGCAGAGCCAACCAACTGGATATTAAGGGATTTCCTATTACCTTATCTCAATGTATAGACAAGCCCTTAATTAATTTGAAAGCATTGTGGGATTTTGGGGGCTACTAGATGAAAGGGCAAATGATGCCTATCAGGAGGGATCCTGTGATTGGCTGAAAAAAAAAAAAACAACCACGTCCTATCCCTGGACCTAGTATGCATAAAACAGCAGGCCAATTCAGAATCAGGCAGTCCAATAGTTAGAGGATTGCCAGCCAAGTCCCTGAGAGGGAATCATCTGTGAAGAAGAAAAGAGTTTTTTTTCTTTTTCTCTTCTGATCTCTCTTGATAGACAACTACCCAAGGGAGGACTCTGCTTCAGGGGATGTGACCTCCTTTTAGGAGGACAGAATGAGATCCCTGGAACCCAGAGGAGCACTGTTCTTAAGAGGAACCTTATGAGGATTCCCTGAAGGGAGAAAAGTAGTAGAGAAAGGGAGAAAAGCAAAAAAGTCATTAACCAGGAGTCAAGTGGCATGTGAGAATTCCACAGCGTGGGCCTTGATATCATTGTCCCTAAAGTCTGAGCCTGCCCTCCCCCAGGATTTTATGTATAAGGGGAAAGTATGCCCCCTTTTTAGGGGGAAATGTTTTTGTACAAATTGCTCTTACTACAAATACCTTTAGTAAAAGCTAAGTCTGGAGGCAGCTAGGTGGCACAGTGGATAGGACCCTGGAGTCAGGAGGACCTGAGTTCAAATCTAGCCTGAGACACTTGACGCTTACTAGCTGTGTGACCCTGGGCAAGTCACTTAACCCCAATTGCCTCGGGGGGGGGGAACCCAACCCCCCCCCAAAAAAAAGTAAGTTTGGATGACAAATTGTTCAGTTGAAACACACAGGTAGGGGCTCATGAGAAAAAGTAGTAGATACCAAGTTCTTAGGGTTCTTAGCAGCCTAGTAGTACTGGCTTGGAACCTGGCCTGCTAATGAAAGGAGCCCCTGGAGAAGAATGATGTGCGCATGCATGTGTATTAGGTGTTTACACATACATATATACATATAACACATATGTGTATATACGTATACACACATACAGACATTCCAATGTGGGCTAAGACCTTGGGAAGTATTCAGAGAGTGCTTAACAGGAAGCATTCTCATTATGAAAAGCCTCTCACATTACTGGGATAGGTAGGAGCCTACATTCATCCATACATGATCCATATACAAAACTCCTCAAAGGTTGGTCCTGAATAAACATTGTTACGCACCTAGGATTCTTGATGATTTCCTTATCTAAGATGACTGACCCCAGCAGGATTAGTGACGGATGTGAAATCTACAGGGATCATGCATTCTGAACCCAAACCCATCCAAACTGAATTGGACCCACAAAGAAGAGACCCACCCGGGGCAGGGTTGTATGGTACAGGTCTAGGGCAGAGAAATGGGGCTGATCATTCCTTCTTAACAATGACTATTTATTACTAATGAATATCAAAATGAATTATTTATTGGGTATTTACTATGTGGTGGGTACTTTCATTCATTTATGCATTAAGTTCATGTTCTCTGATCTCTAGGACCTTACAAGGGAAGAGGAGATAGGTAAACAAAGGGTAAGGCATAAGAGATAAGGTAAACAAAGGGTAAGGCATAAGAGATAATCAAGTATTAGGAAAAGTGAAAGGAATTATGGAATTTAAGAGTTGGAAAGGACTCCAGAAGCATACAGTCGAAAGCACTTTGGCTCCAGAAGTCAGAAGACCTGGGTTCAAGTTCTGATTCTGACACTACCTATGTGACCTTGGGAAAGTCATTTAATTTCCTTGGACCTCAGTTTTCTTGCTTGAAAAGTAAGGAGGTCATATGACATGAGGTACTTTTCAAATCTAAATCTGTGACATTGTGATACAGTCCAATTTCCCTCCACCAAAAAAAAAAATCTTATTATAATACATCTGACAAGGTGCCATCTAGTTTTTGTTTAAAGACCTCCAGTGAAGAGGAACCCATTACCACCAGGAACAGCCCATTCTACTTCTGGATAGTTGTAACTATTAGGAAGTTTTTTCCTGACATCAGGCCTAAATTAGCCTCTTTAAAAAAAATAATTTACATCTGTCTATAAAGAAATAATTAAAGTAAAACCCCGGAAAATACCACTTGTTAATGGTGGTAGATGAAAGAAGTAAAGGTTTCATGAAGGACATGTCCTCTGAACTAGGCCTTAAAAGATGAGGAGGGGAGGCAGAGAAGGGAAGGAAGATATTTCATCCAGGCACAGGGAATGGTATGAACAAAGACAGAGAGTTAGGAAAACAGAGGACATTCAGAGGATGAGTACTCTGGTTTAGCAGGTTGGGAAATAAAGTAGCATTTTACATAAGAGAAATATAATAAATGACTGGGAAATCTAAGTCTGGAACTTGGCAGCACATTCAATAGAAACAACAGTGTTAGGAGCTTACACTCTTAGAGAAAATGGTCAGAATTCAAGGTTTGGGAAGGAAGAAAGGTGTAGAAGAATATTCACTGATAATGAGGTCTAACATGGCCATAACGATGCACAGCCAATTGGAATGAAAATAGGCATAACATGGAAAAACTATGAGATGAGAATATTAGAAGGGACATCAATGTGGCTATTAAAGTAGCTGAGAACTATAGACGATAATTAGATGGAGAAGACTCTGAGTCTGATGGTGAAGGTGGTAGGAGGGCAGAAATTCTTGGAAGGCTAGAATCATGTCATAAATACAATGTCTAGGCTGGGGCACCATGACAAATCCTAAATTATTACCCTCCAAGCCTCTTATCAGTTCTTTGGACAGATGTTCATACCAGCTCTAGTTAAAGTGGATACTTTCCCCCTCAATTAATGATTGACCCTTGCATTCTACGGTGAGCATACAAAGGGGCTAGGTCAGAGAGATTGCCTTGTTTCCCCTCCATATCAGGTGAGGCCCATAAGCAGAGGTCGGGAAGGGAAGTCTCCATTCCTGGTCCCTGCCCAGGAGGCAGCTGTACAAACAGAAGAGATCACTGTCCAGAACCTTTCATTCTCATCAAAGCCCCTTTTAACAAACACCACAGAAGCTAACCACTAACGGCAGCTCTATTTCCTCCCTAATAATCCCTCAAATCCAAAATATATTTAGATTCTGATCCCTAACACATGCACTGACAATTTAGCTCCCACAGATCTTAGGGTCTGCCAATACCTTATTCATATTTTGGAGGGGTACAAAATATTCATATTGGATTACCATTAACAACAAAAGCACATACTCCCTGAGAATTTAAGCTTTTAAAACTGTCCATTATGTTTTAAATAACTTGAATAAAAGCCTGCACAGTTAATATAGGTCCTTCTGCCTCCCTAGCCAAGCACAAATGTCTACAGCATAAAGAGTCCACTTATTTTAAAGAAGTGAAGAGTGTTAGAAAGAAACCTTTTACTGGAGCTCACCCCTCCCCACCCCACCCCCAAAAAGATGCTGCTGACCCTTGATTGATTTGGGGGAAAATGTCTAGGACTGGAAGAACACATGAGTCCATGACTTTAATTTCACCCTCCCTGACTGAGATAGAACCTACACCTCAGAGATCTTACCCCCAAGAGAAATTACACAAGGAAGGGACCTCAGTAGCAGATGTACCACTGTTGTTTTGTCGAGCTTCCTTTACAAACAGAGAAAGAGAGTGCTGTCTTGGGGGCGTGCCTAAGAGACTATGGGAAGGGGTTCCTGTGGATGAAAAGGTGATTGTCTTTGAAATTATGTAACTGTTTTTCAGTTGTATCTGACTCTTCATGACCCCGCTGGGGGTTTTCTTGGCAAAGATACTAGAGTGGTTTGCCATTTCCTTCTCCAGCTCGTTTTATAGATGAGGAAACTGAAGCAAACTAGGTAAGTGACTTGCCTAAGGTAATACGCCTAAAGTTAAAACACCATCATCTGCAAATTGAGAATGGAGAGATATTGATTAGATGCTTTCATCCCAATTTAAGTAATAGGACTGGCAAGAAACTTAAGACAGGCAGATTTAGAATTTGGAAGGAACCTCTGAAATCTTCTAGCTTCCTCACTCTACAGATGGGGAAACTGAGGGTCAAAAAAATTAAAGGCACTTAGAATTATGAAAGGTCAGAGGCCATCTAGTTCAAGTCACATGGCAACAGAAAGTCCCTCTACACCATCCCTAGCACAGAGTCTTCTAGCTTCCCCTTGAAGACCTTCGGGGATAGGTAATTCATCACCAACCCAACCAGACCATTCTACTTTGGGACAGCTCTACCTGTTAGAAGGGTTTTCCTTCCATTAAGCCAAAATCTTCCTCCCCATGACTTCCACCTTTTTCTGCCCTCTGGGGGGTCTGATACCCTAGCTTTTGAAAGTACTGCTCATGGTCCCTCCCCATTCCCCCTATCCTTTCTCTCCAGATCTTCTTATCTCCAGGCTAACTACTGTCTGATAAACCACATGTCCTACTCAGATGCTTTCCTGAGCTTCACGATCTCTAGAAACTCCTCATTCTTCAAGATAAAATCAACTCTGAAAGTCACACCTCCTCAGTACCCCCTGCCCCTGGAGCCCCTCCATCCCTCCCTCCCTCTGAGGGAAGAAGGTAGAAGCATTAAAGAGCTCCTCTCAGATCCTCCACCATTTAAGGAGGGCAGCCCAGTGAATTCACCTCTTTACTCCCAAGCAGTTGCTTTCCTGGACTTTATAATCAACAGAAACTCAACATTCTATAAAATGAAGTCACCTCCATTTTCCACCCTGGGGCCACAAGATTTCATTACACTCCAGAGCTAGTTAGCCCCTCCTCCCTTTTCTCACCCACCCTTAACTTTTCAGCTTCTCTTTACATGGTGTCTCCCCTTTTAGACTGTAAGCTCCTTGAAGGCAGGGACCTTCTTATACTTTTCTTCATATCCCCAGAGCTTAGCACAGTGCCTGGCATAGAGCAGGCACTTTATAAATGTCTCTTCACTATAACTCAGAGTAAACAACTTGTCCAAGGTCTTCCATACAGCCAGGACCAGAACCCTGGTCTCTCCATTTCCAGACCAGAGCCCTTTCCATCATGCTAACAAAGAGAAGTGTTCACCCGGTCTGAGCAATCACCGTGTCCATTATTCCTTAGCCCTGGGATTAACTAACAGACACAAAGGTTCAGTCAGCGGCTGGCTGTCTCTCCAAATTATTAGAGTAACTTTAAGCTCCCCAGGGAGCCTCCCCCATAAGTTTCTAATTTGAAAACCAAGCGTTCACCAAAAAAAAAAAAAAAGCCAGGGCCCGGCCAGAGCTGGAGAGCATGTGAACGGGAGCTGGAGGGGTGACAAACTTAGCTTTGTCTCCACTGGAGTTAGAGTCTGCTCACTGACAACAGTTGCCTCCTGTTTCTGGACCCAAAGTCACCAAGAAACATAAATGTCCCTTTCTGAACACTACCAGGACAAGCTCACAATTGAACTCTCGCTGTGGGAAAAGTACTTTCAAAAGAAGCTTCTTTGAGAATACTAGCTTTTTTTTTTTAATTTGCAGTCAACGGTTATATCTTTTTCATAAATGGTCATCTTTCAGTGGGTAAAGCACAGCTAAAATGCTGGCTTAAGACTGGTCATGCCTAGACACACCATGATGGCTAAAACCACAAGTCTGAAGTCATTATAGCAACTCCTCTGTTATGTGGAACACCTGGAAAAAGAATTGCTCTCTTAGAAAAGCCAGGGGTGGGGAACTTTCAGCCTTGAGGCCACACGAGTACAAGCTTTACACAACACACCCTTTTATTAAGGGGATTTGTTCTATGAAGTTTGGAGTCAAAGGGCTGCACCCAAGGACCCAGAAGGCCACATGTGGCCTTGAGGCTGCTGGTTTCTCACCCCTGCTCCAGACAGTCCAGCTGAGAGTTTACCCTTAAAAAAAATCACCAAATTTTTGGTCAGTTTAGCTAGAAATCTTTACATAGAAAAAAGCTACGGTGAACATCATTTAACATGATTATTAAGGGTCTTCAAGGCAGGTACCAGGGTACTGTGGAAAGAATGCTGGATTTGGGATCAGAGAACCTGGATGGCCCAGGTAACCTTGAACAATCTCTGGGCCTCAGTTTCCTTATCTATGAAATGAGCAGGTTGGAACAGATGACCTTCCAGCTCTTTATCTATGATGCTTTGAGGAAGAATCTCTCTCTAAACTCAGCTGGGCTGGCTATACTTGAAGCTTTTAAGAAAGATGACCACTTATCCTAGATCAACCTAAAAACTGAGCTTTTGTTCGGTATGGTGGTACACACTTGCAATATCTAATAACAGTTAGCATGTACATAGTGCTTTGTGGTTTAACAAATACAAATATTATCTCATTTTGGCCTCACAATAACCTTGGGAGGCACGTGGTCTTACTAAGTCCATTTTACAGCTGAGAAAACTGAGGCAAACAGAGGTTATGTGATTTTTTCCAGGGCCACACAGCTAGTAAGTAAACACCAGGATCTGAACTTATGTCTTCCTGACTCCAAGCCCAATGCTAGAAATCACTGGGTCACTTGAGCTGCAACAGGGCTAAAGGCAATAAAGTACCCACACTAAGTCTGGCACTAGTACGGTGAGCTCCTGGGCCATCAGGCTGCCAAAGGAACAAGTCAGTCCAGGTCAGAAAAATAAAGCCACTTCTGTGCCAACTGGCACTTGGATCAGGATCATGAGTGGCTGCTGAATTTCCAGCTGAAGCAAGATAGGGAAACTGACTCTCAGAACAACCAAAAAAGACTATGAAAGATGTTCCAGGCCAATTTGCCAGAAGTCCTTTGCAAAAAAAGTCACCTCAGCTGTGCAACTAAAGCATAAAAACAGGTCAGTCCCACAGGAGCAGCCTTAAATAAAATGCAGAGACCTGTGATTCTAGTTTGGCTGGACAGAGAAAAAGGATATGCTATTCTGAATCTCTCAGATTCCTTTTATAGTTTTTTTTCCCCTTATGTAATGCTTAAACATTTAAATCTTTTTTTCCCCCTGAACTTTGCAAGACTCTTTAGAAGGTATATTTCTGGCTTAGTGGCTTTTCCAGCTCCTGCTGTCTTGGGTCAGACTTACCCCAAGGATTTGTGGGCTGTGTAGCCCACATCTGGCCCAGGGTAACAGCCCTGATTTTCACAGTGGCCTTCCATGCTGACTCCTCCACTGGTACCTACCCTATCCTGTCCCAGATTTAGGTCTGAGCGCTGACAGAATGAAGTGATGGCTAATGAGGCAGAATGCCACACAAGTCCCCTTTTCTCTAACCTATCCATTCTACTTTACCATGGTCTCTGTGTGGAAACAAGAGAGACTATTTCTGATAAGGGCCTCATTTCTAAAATATATAGAGAATTAAGACAAATTTATAAGAATACAAGCCATTCCCCAATTGATAAATGGTCAAAGGATATGAACAGACAGTTCTCAGATGAAGAAATTAAAGCCATCTATAGTCATATGAAAAAATGCTCTAAATCATTATTGATTAGAGAAATGCAAATCATAACAACCCTGAGGTACCACATCACACCTATCAGATTGGCCAACATGACAAAACAGCAAAATGATAAACGTAGGAGAAGGTGTGGAAAATTAGAACACTAACACATTGTTGGTGGAGTTGTGAAATGATCCAACCATTTTGGAGAACAATTTGGAACTATGCCCAAAGGGCTATAAAATGTGCATACCCTTTGACCCAGCAATAGCACTTCTAGGACTATTTCCCAAAGAGATCATACAAATGGGAAAAGGACCCACATGTACAAAAATATTTATAGCAGCTCTTTTTGTGGTGGCAAAGAATTGGAAGTTCAGAGGATGCCCATCAATTGAGGAATGGCTGAGCAAGTTGTGGTACGAATGTAATGGAATACTATTGTGCTATAAGAAATGATGAACAGGTTGACTTCAGAAAAACCTGGAAAGACTTGTATGGTCTGATGCTGAGTGAAGTGAGCAGAACCAAGAGAACTTTGCACACAATAACAGCCACGTTGTGCGATGACTAATATTGATAAACTTAACCCTTCTCAGCATTACAAGGATCTAAGACATCTCCAGAGGCCTCATGATGGAAAATGTTATCCACATCCAAAGAAAGAACTATGAAAGTTGAATCACTACCATTTTTTTTCTCTTCTGTTGAGTTTTGTTTCCTCTTTCTGATGGTCCCTCCTATTGGTTTTAATTTTTACTTACAACTTCACTAATGTGAAAATGTTTAAAAGGAATGTAAATGTATAGCCTATACCAGATTGTGCACCATCTTGGAGAGGGTGGTGGGGAGGAAGGGGGAGAAAAATTTTAAACCCAAAAGCATATGGAAGTGATTGTTGATAAATCAAAATAAATTAATAAAATTTTTAAGAAAAGAAAAAAAAGGAACAAGAGAGACTAGTTAGTAAAAATCAAATTGGAGAAGAATGAGCAAAGGAGCAGACTTCTCCCATGGACTTCTCCACAGAGATGTGCAGAGAAGATGAAAGTGTGGACTTTGCTACAAGCTAGAACCCCTGAGATGAATCATTTTCAAGCAGAGACTGAGGAGTTGGCATTGGGGGCTGGGGAATAGGGGAATAGATGGATGATTACTAATGGATGATTATTTTGTCGTGAACTTAAATGGCTGGCTGCAATCCTGCCTTCCACATACAATTCTACTCACTGACCATTGTGGCTACTTGATGAGATCCCACAGTTGTTGGCATTTACACTTGTGACTACAACAGGGATAGCTTCCTAAGGCAATATTCTTTTAATTGTGATTAGGAAATCTCTCCCTCCCCTTCCCCTTCACCCCCACTCCCTGCCTCACCTCCCATTTCTCCAAAGCCATGCTGCCCCAATAGGTTTGGGAAACATGAACAAATTCATAATATTGCCACTACCAACCATTCTTATGTTATCCCTGGAACTCCTACCCATCAGTCCTAATTCTGCCTCCTGGAGCAATATGCAACAATTCCTTTTTCTACATAACAGTTTTTTTCAGTTGCTTTCAGAATGTGACTTAGTGTTCTCCATTGGGCTGTCCGGTCCTCAATCATTATTATAAGATGAAGTACCATGAGTTCAAGAGTGACCGCAGGAATCAAAAGATGTCACAAAATTGATGGAAATGTGCTCATTTGGGAGGCGGCTGGCCTTGGCTCCAGCTTGAGTCCTGGCTGCATTCCTAGCTACTAAACGGAATGCCAGTTGTCATCAGACCCTTTCATGTACCTTTGCCAACCCTGAGCACCTTGACAGCTGTCATGCACTGCCTAAACACATACTCATCTAAAGTACTAGAAAGAAGTTTTTGAAGAACGACTGGATGGATGACTGCTGATTAGCGTATACCGTGGAAAGAAGGGACTCTTGGCCAGGTATATGTCTCAGCTGGTCCCCTTCATCTCCAAGACTCTGGTATACTGTGCATTCAGTTCTAAATGACTTCTGCCTGTTATATCCATCTCTAACAGTTATCACTCATGCACCTGACACTCTACAGTAGGGTTCAGTAGCCTATGGCTAATGTGTCTGAGCTGATTCTGGGACCCACTTTAAACAGCACACCCAGACTCTTAACTACCACTCTGCAGAACAACTACCTGCTGTAAAAGTTAGATGGTAAGCCCCTCACCTCTAATATAAACGAGATGCAGCAGCTGCCTCCTCCCCATATCACTCAGCACACAAGAAAAGATAGACATCAGAATCCCGTGCTTTATCACATCACAAGCAGACCAGCTGTTTTCTAGCAGGCCACAACATTTAATTTTCCTGAATTTCTCAACTTACCTCAAGTTTCCCAAACTGTAAAAGCGTGACTCGCCGTCAGTTGACCGGACCACTTTCAGCGTGAACATGGGCTGGAGCTGCCGGAGCTCTAGCAGCACAATTGCTAGATAATGGATGAAGAGAAGGGCATCCACAAGGGAGACCGCGTATTGCACAATGCCCTGGTAATTTCGGTCCCTAGAGTCCAGGATGCGGACACCATAGAAAAGCCAATAGGAAACCACAAATAGAAAAATGAGGACCAGTAAAAGGGCCCGGAACACAAAGATCCGAGGCATTTCCACCGTCTGACGACGGAAAAAGAGGGCCCAGGTCCCGATGAGAAGGATGAGGAGTTTAAACGCCACTGAGATGAAGAGCCCTTCACATATTGTGCCACACGGTTCCAGCTCATCCCGCCATAGAATTGGAGGTAAGAGAATGAAGGCAATGGGGGTGAGGAAAACAAGAAGACCTAAGACTGCCGCCACTGTCAGGCCAAGGTAGCGTCTGCAATCCAGTCCAACGCTATCCTCCATGTCCTTGCTGATCCTAGCAATGTCCTCCTGGGAGATGCTGTGTTCCGAGGTGCCAGTGATGGCTGTGGTGGTTTCTCCCCAGTTGTCATCCTAATGCAGAGCACAAAAGGCAATGTGAATCAATCACCGCTGACCAAACCTCAGAGGAGAAGTCGTTCCTCAGAAGCCACAGTACCCAACCCATCCCTGATCAGTAAATTCTCTGCCTCCAAAATATCCCCAAGAGCAGGTCATCTAGACCCTGCTTTGGGAGTTCTAGCGAGGAGAAACCCCTCCTCTTCCGAGGCAGCCCGTCCCACTTTGGGGACTCCATTCATTCTGCTGAGCTAGAAGCCACCTCAGAAGACATCCAGTCCAAAGCCCTCATTTTATAGGTGAGGAGAACTAAGGTCCAGGGAAATGAAATGACTTGTTCAAGGTCACAGAGAAATGAAGTATCAGAAGAGGGATTTAAACCCAAGTCTTCTTGACTTTGGAGCCAATGATCTTTCCCTTATACCACTAATTAGTTACTAGCATGTCATTTGTAATAGCTAGGAAGTGTTTGGAGGTATAATGAGCCATCAGTAGAATACCCAGAAATATTCCTCAATTATCATGTGGGAATGGAAGAATGTTTGCTATGTAATTAAAGATGACTTCTTTGAACACTAAATTTTAGGGGGAGAGGTTCTTAATAGAGTGAAAATAACAATATTTTCTTGATGACTCAGGGTTAGCTGGATTTGGAGTCAAAGAAGCATATGTGACATTGGGCGAGTCATTTCAATTCTTGGGGCCTGAGTTCCCAAATCAGAAAAAAGAGGAGTTTGGACAAGAAGATCTCTAAGGTCCTTCTTATCTCTCAATCTTATTATCTTATGCTCATTATTAATATCAATGATATTATTCTAAGATAATGATGCTTTTCAATAGGTATTATGGTGTACAGGGATAGTTCTCCCCCATACTAAATGGTTCCAGGCTACTATACATTTAGTTCTCATGTCTAGTTTTTTTAATTCTTCAGTTGTTTCCCCCAAGTCATAATCCCAAAGCTGTCACCTCTCCCTGGCATCTGGCTATTTTTGCAGTTAACTTTCAATATTCCAGAAGCTATAAAATCATACAGAGCAATCTCATTAGGACTATCCATGAAGAAGAATAAATAGGCCCTGTAAACTATAATCCTATGTAGGTAAAATGCGGGAGGGGGGGGTTAAAAATGGAATACAAATGATCTGGGTGAATGCTTTGTGTCATGGTATGGTAGGAGCAGCACCTGTTTTATGTAGATTGGACTGGTTTTTTTGGCCCAGGGAATGAAGGCTTGATTTATTAGTATGGCTTCCTTGTCCCCCTGAGTCATAAAGGACCGAAATGATGGGAAATGGGTGCTCTGGAGGTTTTATCAGAATTCCTGCCTTCCTGATCTGACCATTGTCAATTTCTGTGGTAATTGCAGAGGTAGACGAGGATGGGGTAGAGGACTAAGTGCCGTATGTATGTATGTGTTCATATATATAAATTATACATGAGTAAACTATATCTATGTAAAATAGCAAATGTGTAGCAGTTTAAGAGTGGCAAAGGACTTTACAAATTTTGTCTCATTTTATCCTCACAACAACCCTGGGAAGTAGGTGCTATTATTATCCCCATTTTGAACATGTCTTAACTGATTCTAAATTCAGCACTCTATACACTGCACCACCTGGCTAATCTTTTAATTGTCAAATCTCATGGCCTTTTCTTGGGCTTTATCCTTCTTAACCTCTCTGTAGCCTCTGACACTGTCAATCACTCTCTTCTCAATTCTTTCTTGTCTCTAGGTTTCTATGACACTACTCTCTGCTGTCTCACGGTTCCTTCCCAGTCTCCTTTGCTGTATATCCTTGCAAACCATGTATGTCTCCCAAGGCTCTGTCCTGGGCTTCTTCCCCCACTGTTTCACTTGGAGATCTCATCAGTTCCCATGAATTCAATAATCATCTCTATGCTGATAATTCTCACAACCATCTGTTCAGCCATAATCTCTCTGCTGACCTCCAGGCTCGCATCTCCAACTTCCAAATGTCCAACTGGACATTTAAAATTACATGTCCCACAGACATCTTAAACTCAACATGTCCAAAATTGAACTTATTACCTTCCCTCCTCCCCCCTCAAATCCACCTCTCTTCCTAATTTCTCTGTTACTGTTGAAAGTATTACCATCCTCCCCGTCACTCAGGCTTGTAGTCCAAGTGTCATCTTTGACTCTTTACTGTCTCTCACTGTATTCAATCATTGCCAAGTCCTGTCCTTTCTACCTTTGTCATAATACTGTATATGTCCCCATCTCCCCTCTGACACTGCCCCCACTCTAGTTTATGCCCTCAACTTCTCACATCTGAGCTATGGCAATGACCAGCTGGTTGGTCTCCCTGCCTCAAGTCTCTCCCAACCCCAGCCCATTTTCCACTTAACTACCAAATTGATCTTCTGAAAGTAGAGGTCTGACCATGTCACACCCCTATTCAGGAAACTTCAGTGGTTCCCTATTACTTCATAAACTGGCCCCTTCCTACCTTTCTACTCTTACATCTTACTCTCCTTCATGCATTCTGCCATCCATTAACACTGGCCGCCTTGCTGTTCCACCAACAGGATATTCCACCTCCAGGCAATTTCATTCATTTTGTCCCATGCCTGGAATGGTCTCACTCCTCATTCCTGCTACTGATCTTCCTTCAAGTCTCAGCTAGACTCCCATCCTCTGTAATAAGCCTTTCCCAGGCATCCTTCATCACAATGTCTTCCCTCTGAGATTACCTCCTATTTATATGGTCTGTGGCTTGTTCGTGTGTAAAGTTCTATATATTGTCTCTCTCGTTAGATTGTGAGCTCCTTGAGAGAAGGGGCAGTTTTTGCCTTTCTTTGTATCCCCAGCCCTCAAGCCCAGTTTCTGGCACGTAGTAGGTACTTAATAAATGCTTGTTAGCTTGACTTTATCTAGGAAGGCAAGCCAGGGAAAATTGCTCTTAAGCCCCTTAGTAAATTTTTCCTTTTTCTTTTTTTTTTAGTACTTTCTTATTTTGGTAATTTGATTGCTCATCTACTTTGAACCAACTGTTCAGATTTTTAGCCACCTTGTCATTCCACTGCTCAGTAAACTCATTCAGGAACCACCAACAGTCTGAATCTGAGTGTCCAAGGAAGTTTTACCTCATTGGTTTACATAGAAAGCAAATCTGTAAAACTCATGCAAAGGCAAAATAGATTAATGTGCCCAAATGAGATCAATGCCTAGGCTTAGTGAAGTACAGATATACAGCTAAAGGGATAGTAAAGGCCATTTAATCCAACTCCCTTATTTTATAAATGAGGAAACTGTAGACTAGAGAAGGGAAGTTACTTGCCCATGGTCACACAGGTAAGAAGGGACAGGGTTCAAGCCAAGGTTCTCTCACTCCAAATCTACTATTCTTTTCATTGTACCAAGCAAGCTACCTCTTTGCAATAAGTATGATAATTGAGTCACCTGGGAAAACACAAATGAAATTGAGGCAGTATCCACTGTCCCCTGGGGCTAGTGATATCTGGGTCATAACTGAACTAAATAAGTTTAGATCTTGTGATAATTTGGGTGGCAAGCTACAAGAACCATGAGAAATAGGAGCCAAAAAGGGGTCCAGATCCAAGAACCACTACAAAAATTAGTTCTTAAACTCAAAAAAATAACATACGAAAAAAGAATCTTGCCCAAACTGAGGTAACAAATTCATTGAGAACATAAGGTCACTGGCTATATATGGTAATTTTTTTCTGCAGTGTTTACAGGTAGAATTAAATGACTATGCTAGACTATGCCTAGCAAAACTGTTCATATTCTAACAATATATATATGTATATATACACACACACATTTTCATATGTTTGTGTCTATATACATAGAGATACATACACACATATATATGTTTAATCATTATTGGCATGTATCTATATGTACAGCTAACTCTAAACATTGACTAGTGTTCTTTTGCTGAGATAATAACCACACCAGCATACATACCTGTATGCTCAAGAGGTACCCTGCAGAATAATTGCCAAGGACCTGCAATAGACCAGAAGAGCTCAGCTCTTGCTGGAAGTTATCTGTCTAGGGCAGTGGTGAGTACCCTCCAAAAAAAAAAAATCTGGTCCAAACCTATAATTAGAAAGTGGCCCTCACATATCCCAGGGTCATTTAACATTTCAGAGATTGGATTGCTTTAAAAAAAAATTTTGAGCCATGCTACATGGACACACTATGTAATCTAGTTTGTAGATCAACTTAGGAGAAGAAAGCAGTGGGCTCTTGACTACTCCCAGAGAAATGTCCAATGGCCAATATCCATGTATATTCAGAAAAAAAAGCATGATATAGTGTAAAGAATGCTAGATTTGGAATTAATGGACCTGAGTTCAAACCTTAGCTCTCCCATTTACCTGTGGCCTTGGGCAAGTCATTTCAACTTTCTAGGCTTCATTATCTTCTTCTTAAAATAAAGGGTTGAACTAATTTGCCTTTGAGGTCAATTTCAGCTCAAAAATTAACAAGCTTCAATGAACTCTAAGGTTCTGTCTTACTCAAAATTGATGTTCTATTATTTTATGATTCAGAGGGATGCACTGAAGTCAGGATTCTGTGTTCAAATCCCAGTTTGTCATTTACTGTGAAACCTTGGATAAGTCACTTTCTATTTGAAAGTCAAATTTTCTATTCAGCTCTGGTCTTTTCATCAAGAATGCTTGAGAGTCCTCTATTTTGCTGAATGATCAATTTTTCCCTTGAAGGATTATACTCAGTTTTGCTGGGTAGGTGATTCTTGGTTGTAATCCTATCTCCTTTGCCCTCTGGAATATTATATTCCATGCCCTGCGGTCCTTTAATGTAGAAGCTGCTAAATCTTGTGTTATCCTGATTGTGTTTCCACAGTACTTGAATTGTTTCTTTCTGGCAGCTTGTAATATTTTCTCCTTGACCTGGGAACTCTGGAATTTGGCTACAATATTCCTAGGAGTTTTCCTTTGGGGATCTCTTTCAGGAGGAGATCTGTGGATTCCTTCAATTTCTATTTTGCCCTCTCGTTCTAATATATCAGGGCAGTTTTCCTTGATAATTTCTTTTTTTGATCATGGCTTTCAGAAGTTCAATAATTTTAAAATTCTCTCTCCTGGATCTATTTTCCAGGTCAGTTGTTTTTCCAATGAGATATTTCACATTGTCTTCTATTTTTCATTCTTTTGGATTTGTTTTACAGTGTCTTGATTTCTCATAAAGTCACTAACTTCCAATTGCTCTATTCTAATTTTTAAGGAAGTATTTTTTTCAGTAATCTTTTGGACTTCCTTTTCCATTTGGCTAATTTTTCTTTTTAGGGCATTCTTCTCCTCATTGGCTTTTTGGACCTCTTTTGCCATTTGGGTTAGGCTATTTTTTAAGGTGTTATTTTCTTCAGTATTTTTTTGGGTCTCCTTTAGCAAGCTGTTGACTTATTTTTCATGATTTTCTTGCATCACTCTCATTTCTCTTCCCAGTTTTTCCTCTACTTCCCTTACTTGCTTCTCAAAATCCCTTTTGAGCTCTTCCAAGGCCTGGGACTGATTCATATTTTTCTTGGAGGCTTTGGATGTAGGAGTATTGACTTTGTTTTGTTCTTCTGGTTGTATAATTTTGATCTTCTTTGTCACCAAAGTAAGATAATATAGTCTGACTCTTTTTGCGCTGCTTGCTCATGATCCCAGGCAATTACTTGAGTTTTAAACTCTTTGTTAAGGTAAGAGTCTGCTTCCAATGTGGAGAATGTACTGTCCCAAGCCTCAGGGGTTTGTACAGCTGTTTTCAGAGATACCTGTAAATTTTCAGTTCTTCCAAGGTGGTATGATAAGGGGCGAGGTGTTTATTCCTTTCCTGGCCTGTGACCACAAGTACTCCTTTCTGTCCTGTAACTGTGAGGAGGGGTTCCTGTCCACAGCCACTACAAGCTCCACCACTCCAGCGTTCCTCCTCACCCCAGGACTTCCACCTAGAACTGTGACCCAGGTCCAAGTACTGGCAAAGAGATCCCTGCAATCCTCCCTGATCAGCCACTGGATTCCCCCTCAGTCTGTGGGCTGGAAGCTCAGGAGGCAGCTGCCCCCTGCCCCAGGCCACGCTCTTGGGGAACTGGATCTGAGACCCCGGTGTTCCTCTCTCACCATTGCAGAGACAGACTTTTCCCACTGACCTTCTAAGGTGTCTTTGGCATTTGTGGATTGAGGAGTCTGGAAACTGGCACAGCTGCCCGCGATTCAGTCCTCTGAGGCCTGCTCCAGATTTACTGCGGCCTGTGTGCCCACGCCGAACTGCGCTCCTCTACCAGCCCAGTGCAATATACCTTTCTGATCAATCATCCAGGTTGTCTTGGCCTGGAAATTTGTTTCACTCTCCCTTTTTGTGGGTTCTGCTGCTTTAGAATTTGTTTAGAGCCATTTTTATAGGTATTTGGAGGGGTTTGGGGGAGAGCTCAAGCAAGTTACTGCTTTCACTCTGCCATCTTTGGATAAGTCACTTTCCATCTTCTGAGTCCATGGATTAAATTACCTCTACAATTCATTCCAGTCTAAATCTGTGATCCTTTGGCCTCCAAGCAGTACCACTTATTGTATCCATAACACCACAATATTCAGAGAAACAACTGTACAGCCAGATCTGCTGGAATACTATGAATGAAGCTATAGTACACCGTCTGACACTTGGGAAAATTAATGCCACGGGGCCTTAAGCTGGCTAAGATCACTGCCAATCCATCTGAGAGTAAGAGCCCCAAGGGGTTAACATGTAGCTTGATCATAATGTATAAATAACACTATTATAATACCAGGCAGAGCAACACCCTGGGAGACATGTCTGCACATACACATGTCTCTTTAGGCAAACATATGTGCACAACTCTGGAGTTTGATTTGAGTGTCTGAAGGTGTGTGTACTATCCCTGATGGCTCGTTTGAGGGGGTGGTGGTGTCTGACTACACATATGCTTATGTGTAGTCTGTTTGTGAACGAATTTCCATCTGGGGAGTCGGGGGTGGGGGGGATGTGAATCTACAGATACAGTCTCCCAATGAGCACAATGGCACAAATTTCATTGCTACTGATTCTCACGTTGGGCTCTGAATGCTGCCTTCACTACTTTCTCCAATCCCTCCCAATGCTAACTGAAGTCCTCTGTCACTATGACTTTTTAAAGGTGACCCCACCAAAGGAGGCAGCAGCTCAAGGATTTTTTCTTTCTGTATAGAAAAACTGCTTTATTCAGAAACAAATCGCAGACTCTCAGACTTAGAAAATTTGGTCTGACCTGTATGTTTATAGGCACTTCCTTCACAACATCCCCAATAAGTATCTGTTCTCCTCTTACAGAGGTGCTGGAGAACCCATTAACTCCCAACACAGTCTATTCTCCTTTTGGATAGCTCTAATTATTAGGAAGCAGGTTCTTCCCCTTACTTTAAGCCTAACTCTACCTCTCTGCAAATTGTATCCACTGTTTCTACCTCAGTTCTTTGGGACCTGGCAGAATAAGACAGTTACCCTATCTCCCTCAAACCTCCTTTTCTCTAAGCTAAATAGCTCCAGTTTCTTTGACCAATTATATGGTCTGTCTTCCAGTTTTCCCTCTCATCACCTGTGGCTCCAAAGCCTCTAGTCAGTTATTCCTCTCCTCTAATGCTCCCAAATGGTTCCTTTTCTTTGATTATGTCTAATAATTCTGGCTTATCTCTTAGCACCATATAAAGTGTGGATAAGTAACCTCTGACTTAAGAGACAAAGTAATCACTGAGGCAACAGAGTACCAGGCCGTAGGCTCTCAACAGGATGGAAAGAGCTAGATAAAAATGAATGAACATATCAGAAAAATAAATGTGAAAACCACAGGAGTAATAAAGACAGTGCACTAACAGTGAGAAAAAATATGAGCTGAAATGGGCCTCTGCCGGGCAATATCATCTTTTCATTTCTGTTCGGTTCCCTCTTTCGTCCTTACCTGTACCTCCTCTCCTCTAGTGGAATCATTCCCCAACAGTGGTTCTGCTGGAGGGGCCTGAATGGTGACAGATTTTTCGGAACGGCTGCCATCTTTACTTCGAGGGGATTTGTGTCTCTCTCTGTTTCTCTCCCTGAGGAGCAAAAAAAGATACAAATATGAATATGGATATTGATATGAATAGATAGATATAAATATACATATGTATGCTGTTGTTGATGTAGCTGTGTCCAACTCATCGTAATCTCATGAACTTGTTCACAGGGTTTTCTTGACAAAGACACTGAAGTAGTTTGCCATTTCCTTCTCCAGTGTGTCGCCATCAGGGGTTAAGTGACTTGCCTTGGGTCACACAGCTAGTAACTATCTAAGGCCAAATATGAACTCAGATCTTCCTGTTTCCAGGCCTGGTGCTCTATCCACTGCACCACCTCGCTGCCCAATAGCTATAGCAATAGATATATTAAGATAATTAACTTAATTTCCTTTGTGACAATTCTCTTGTCATCATAAGATCATAGGATTTAGTGCATGAAGGAACCTTAGCAATCACCTAATTCTAACTTGAAATTCAACATCAATTCATTCTGGATTTATGAAAATGTTATTGCTGATATGCAAACCACACTATCCTCCCCAAGGGCTGAACTTGTTTTCTTCATGTAGAATTTTTTTTCTGATGACACTTATTACCTGTGTGACTATGGGAAGGATACATTCTTGTTGGGCCTCACTTTTCTCATTAGTAAAATGGGGATGATGCAGTATCTATCTCATAGGGTTGCTGGGTCATCACATGAGAATGCATGCAGAAATTCTTTTTTTTCTTTTTTTTCCTTCTTGGGTTTTTTTTTTGACGACCATTACATTGCAATGTAAGTAAGTATCAACTGTTATTATTACTCTTTCTTAGCCAATGGCATGCATTAGAAGATACTGCTTTTTCTCAGCCCTACACCATGGTCTAGCACAAACAGGAAAGGGATTCTAAACTCATGTTAGACAATATGGTTGTACTATCAACTCCATAAGTTCAGGCCTGAAAGTCATTCTCCAATGACACCAGCTGATCTCAGAAACCCCCAAATACCCAGAAGTGGGGGAAAAAAACAGGAAAAATGCCAGTGTTTTTCTTTTCAAAAAATATGATCCAAGTGGTTATAAGCACTTAAGGGAAATGGGCATTCAATACCAGATGAACGTTCTGGGTGGTCGTCTAGGGATCCTTGAGCACACCCTGCAGTAATCCAATCTGGAGGTTACAAAACGTATCAATCACAGTGGCAAAGCCCTCGGAGAAATGGGGTCACAACCTGTGCATTAAACACAGATGGAAAATGGCACTCCTACTCACAGCTGCTGACTGGGGATCAAAGGGCTTCCACCATTCAGGCCCCTCAATTGGCTAGAGTAAATAACTAAGTGGGCTGCCCCTCCTTCCCATGGGATCTCTGTGCTCCTCAGTGCAGCCTCTGCCGCCAGCCAAACACTTGCCCTCATTCCCAAGAATGGTTACAATGCACTAAATGGGACTAACAGTAAAAAAATACATACATATATATATATATATATATATATATATATATATATATATATACACACACACACACACACATATATATATATATATATATATATATACATATATATACACACACATATATATATATTTGTTGTGAAAGTCATGCAGCTTACAGCAAAGTGAGGTTAAAGAAATTAATTTTAAAAAGTTAGTGGCAATTCAGACACAAATTTAAACTATTTGTACTCTGGCTAACATTGAATTTCCATCTTACCAATGCCCTCCCTTCCTAAGGCAAGGCACCATCCTTCTATTTATTCACTTAATCTCTCTTTCTATGTACGAAATATATACAGTAAGAAGTAATTTCATCTCTGTTTGTTTGTTTTTTGCTAGACAATGGGGTTAAGTGACTTGCCCAGGGTTACACAGCTAGTAAGTGTCAAGTGTCTGAGGCCACATTTGAACTCAGGTCCTCCTGACTCCAGAGCTGGTGCTCTATTCATTGCACCACTTAGCTGCCCCCACACAGTAATTTCAATAGGAAGCGAATGATAACAACTGATTTACTAATTAACCAAGCCATTTACCCACAGACCCTTCTGACTTTGTGTATCAATCACCAAGCATTTATTAAATGCCTACTCTGTGTAAGGTGCTGCATTAGGTGCTAGAGATAAAAAGACAAAGTCAGCCAGGAAGAAGCTTGTAGTCTATTGCAATCCATTGGTAGTCCTATACAAGCCAAATCCTAATAATCAATAAACATTTATTGAGCCCCTACCATGTGCTGGGCACTGTGTTAAGCTGGGGATGCAGAGAAAGGCAATGTCAAAACTGACAGGAAATCACAGAATCACAGATTCAGGACAAAGGAGATGGGATGGAGGTGGCGAAGACGAATCCGAGAAATAATTTAGTCTAATCTCATTTTACAGATGAGGGAACTGAAGCACAGAGACATGAGGTGATTTGTCCAAGGTCAAACTGCTAGTAGCGGAGGTGAGATATGAACCCAGGCAAGCCTATGGACCTTTTAATCTGGAGCTCTTTATATTACATACTGCATACCAGAATATCACTTGAATGACTAATACCTCTATGGCAATGGCCCTAACCTGGGCCAATCTGGGTAGTAGAGGCACAGGGCCAGGTACTCCTACTTCCAGTCCTACTTGTTTCTAAGGGAACTGAGAGCAACAAAATAGAAATTCTCTATAATCTGATACTCCTTTGATAAAAATCAGGGTGAGCCTGACAAAGGGATCTCTATCTGATAGGAGGTTTGTCTTTTTTTTTTTTTTTAAATCCTATGAAGCTTGGAGTCATAGCTATCCACAATCATCCTGGCTAACAGATCTTCCTAGCTATCCAGTCTGACTGATTAGCTAAATTTAAGTGTCAGCCAGAAGATATTAATGAATGCCTTTATTTTCTTCTTTTTTTCCTCTTAAGGGGTGCTATGCAAACAGATATCGAGCGGGTTTTTTTGTTTGTTTGTTTGTTTTTTAAGGAGGCTCACTAGATAAAAGTTTTCACAAACTAAGATCACCAAAGGGCACCCAATGGTGCCAATGGACACAGGCCAGGATAAAGTGACCCTCCCATCGTGGTGAACTAGTCATTGTAACTGTTTGTTTTTAAAGGATCTGACCTGTAAAAACAACTTTCCCATGGGTCACCAGCTAAATAGACACCTTCCTTGGTCCCCCAAGCTTCCCCTACAAAACTACCTAATGCTCATTTGTGTATATTCTGTACATATTATCTTCCCCGTTAGAATGGAAGATCCCCACAGGCTATTTTGCCTGTTTTTGTACTAGCATAGCAGGGGAAGCTAGGTGCTCAGTGGATAGAGTACCCTGCCTGGAGTAAGGAAGACTCTTCTTCCTGAGTTCAAATCAGGCCTCAGACACTTAGCTAGTTGTATGATACTGGGCAAATCCTGTTTGCCTCAGTTTCTTCCTCTGTAAAATGAGCTGGAAAAAGAAATGGCAAACCACTCCAGTATCTTTGCCAAGAAAACCCCAAATGAGATCATGAAGAGCTGGACATGACTGAAACAAGTGAACAACAGCTACTTAGCAAAGTACCTTGGAATCAATCAATTAATAAGCATTTATTAAGTGCCTAGTACTGCCAGGAGCTGTGCTAAGTGCCGGGCATACAAAAAGAAGCAAAAAAATAGTCCCTGTCCTCAAGGAGCTTACAATCTAATAGCACAAAGGAAGTACTGATTGATTAATGACTACCAGAGAGAGATGCTTAATAGTCAAAGAACCTATCACACCACTCTTTACCTTTGAGGACAGGCAAGAAAGAGACTCCATAACAACCACAATTCCCCACTAAAATTCCCAATCCCAATCCCCAAATTAAAATGATCCCAGAGCCATTCTAATGCTCAAAGTTGTACACAAGGAAGTCCCCCGAAGACATCAGTACTCTCTCTACAGTATATTACTATAGCACACAATACCTCACACCTTAAAACAAAGTAAAGCTCTGTCAGATGTCCTCAGGAATAGGTGATAATATTTACAGGATCATAACAGCAGAGATCCAAAAGGGATGCTGGAGGCCATCTAGCCAAATGCCATCCTTTTACATATGAGGAAACTAAAGCTCAGGGAAATTAAGTGACTAGTTTATGGTCATACCAGTAGTAAGGATCAGAGACAGGATTTGAACCCAGACCCTCTGACTTCTCCCTGAAACAAAGGCTGATCTCCATTACATCAGACTTCAGGCACTTTCTCTAGCTGTCCCCTATTCTTGGAACATTCTTACTACTCATCTCCATCTGCTGGCTTCCCCTGCTTCCTTTAAGTTCCAACTAAAATCCTATCTTCTACAAAACATCTTTCCCAATCCCTCTTAATTCCAATGTCTACCTTCTTTCAAACATTTCCTACTTATCCTGTATTTAACTTGTCTGTACATATTTGTTTACCCTCATTGGATTGTGAGCTCCTCAAGGGCAGGGACTGTCTTTTGTCCAGCTCTTAACACAGTGCTTGGCACACAGTAGCCACTTAATAAATGTTGACTGACATCAATATTCTGCCATCGTTTGATGGATAAGTCATGAAGAAGTAAAGCTACAGGTAAGCCCCAAAAGCCCAGTCTCCATCTACTATGCCACACTGCCTCTCATTATTGATGTATATATATATATATATATATATATATATATATATATATATATATATATAATTTATATAATTAAACTTGCATTTATATAATTAAAGTTTGCAAAACACTTTATATACCTTATCTTTTCTGACAGAACAGTTCTGTGAGGCAGATACTATTCATGATCCTATTTTTCATAAAGGAACTGAAGCTCAGAGAGCTTAAACGACCTGCTAAGGGTTACACAGATAGTAGGTCAGAGGTAGGATTTGAACTAGGGTCCTTCTGATTCCAAGTGCTTTCTATTATACCCCATTGTCTTATACTTAGGTGTAGCTATGATAGCACATAGATCCTTCTATCAGTAATTCTATACTAACTGGCTGTGTGGTTCTGAACAAGTCATTTAACTTGTTCCTACGTCAATAAAATGGAGCTAATAAGAGCCCCTACCTCACAGGGTAGCTAGGAGGATCAAATGAATTAATATTTGTAAAGCACTTTGCAAACTTTAAAATGCTATTATAAATGGCAACTATTATGCTGATGATGGTGACATAATGGGAAGAGAGGAAGAGGAGGAGGAGGAGAAATAATAACAATAAAACCTTAAATGCATATAGTGCCTTAAGGTTTATAATTAAATTAATTGATTTGAATTAAATTAACTTAATTAAATTTAAATTAAATTAAATTTTACAGCCATCTATCATTTTCCTTTGACTCTCACCACTCTCCTGTGAAGTAGCTGATGGAAGTATTCCTATACCCATTTATCAGAGGGATAGAGATTAAATGACAAAGCTATCCCTAAGTAAAATGGGTTTCCTCCCATTAGAGGTCCAAAGCAGGCCTTGGGTGGACACTTGTGTTGGATGGAATCTGAGGTCCCTTCCTACTACGAAATTCTGTGATTCAATGACTTGCCCAAGGTCACATGGCTAGTAAGCATCCAAAATGAATCTGACAATTTCAATGTCCTATGTTTTATACCAACCTCTTAATATGGATTCAGATAAGTATATTTGTATAACTGTGTGCAAGTGAGGCAAAAAAATAAGAAAATCTGTAAGAGTATCTGAGTGAGGCACGTGTCTGTCGTTCTATGTGCACATGTCTAGCTATGGAACACAAATGGTTTTCCAGTTAAGCTGAGAACTGTCACTTACCCCTCCTTTCTTCCCTTCTACAACCACCCCCAGTTCTAAGGCTCAGTTCCCATATGAGGGAAGCATTTCCTGAGAAGGTGGGGTTTTTTCCCATCCTGATTCTTCCCTCCCACAAATAGCTGCACCATACCTACGGTCCGTCACCCTTCCCTTCCCTTTACCATTACAAGCTGGTCCTCAATTTTTCTCTCCCCTAACCCTAGGTACAGGCCTTCTTCCAGGTCCTGCCTGATTCTGAAGCCATCTCTAAGTTAATCCACTGTCAGCTCGAAGACTGTTTCCCTGTCACTTGGAGCTGTGTGGGAGATGACAAGGCTGAAAATAAAAGACAGATCTCTCCTGGGAGGCAGTTCCTCATTTCCAGTGAATTCTTTTCCAGGTCTTCTCTTCAAATCTCAATCATTCCTATACCCCTCTACAATAAAACTGAAGGGGAAATACTAATCTACACAAAAACAGTGGCATAACAGCACTTTCCCACCCAATACTCCCAGCAAGCTAACTGGAAAACTACTCTCCAGAGACTACAGCTTTGCAGCCAGGCTGCAAAACTCAGACAACAGCTAGACAGTTCACATTTGTCCATCAACCTGGCCGGACTACCCTCAAAGGGTAATCACAATGTCATCAGGAGTATCAAGTTCAGAACTATTTTATCATTTCTCTTTTGAAATCGGACTCCTACTGAAATTACCCCCCCCAAAAAATAGTGCAGCCCCTTTCGTATCCAACTATCTTATTCAGATCTGTTCAAATTCTGAGCACATCTAAAAAAAAACAAAACAAAAACCCTCACTCAGTTTTCACAGACATACACACCTGGGTAATGCTCTATGCTTGGCTGGATCAAGGAACTTCCTCATTAACTAGTCCTTGGACAGGTACTATTACTGCTCGGAACACTGATAAAGAACACATCACTATGCACCATCAATAAAATACATCCCTTGCCCTAGGGGGTTCCCAATCTCTACACCACAGATAACATACCTCAGTCACAGAATTCATTCACCCAACCGAGTGGTTAAAGCTCAGCAGTGTGGGCAGCTTGTCAATTGTGTGCATCTATAAATCTCCTCACAGCCTAGATAACTTTAGAACAGTTTCAAGGGATTTGAAGCTGGAAGGGAGATCCTCTAGTTCAGCTCCCTCATTTTATAGACAAAGAAACAGACCCATGACTTTCCCAAGATTATTCATGTAGCAAAAGAGGAAGGATTCAAACCAAGTTCTGACTTCAAATCCCATGCCTACAACACCAAGCTACCACCTATGTCTCTTGAGATATTCGATTAAATCCATGAACTGGTATATATGTTCACCTGTCACTGGCAGAATGTCAAGGTGTCATAGAATCACTGAATATCAGGGAGAAAAGAGATCTCTAACACATAGCTGCCTATATGCTTTCAACAACAAACCCATGTGTAGTAGTAAGCAAAGCAGGTGGGGACAGACAGGAAGAGCCCTGAAAAAGTAGACTGAGATGTCATTTTTGCACCCTACTAGGTGTGTGAACTTGGCCAAGACATCTAGCCTATAAGCCTTAGTTTTCTCTACTGTAACATGGGGGTAATGAAACCCAGACTACCCACCTCCCAGGGCTAAGATGATATTATATCAAACAGCTCTTTGGACTGTGAAAATGTTATACAAATGTAAGGCTGACAAGATCGTAGGTTTAGAGCTGGAAAGGGTCCTTTGAGATAATTTGGTCATAGGATATTAGGACCACAAACTTAAAAGACAGTTTTAAAGGACATTTTGTCTAACCCTTTCTTTTCATACATGTCGATACTGTGGCCCAGAGAGTTTAAGTGACTTGCCCCAAAGTGACACAGGTAAAAAGTAGTAGACATGGGATTTGAACCCGGCCTTTGATTTCAAATCCACTGCTCTTTCCCTGGTACAACGCTAACCCTCTAATATGCTCATTCTACAAATAAAGAAACCTAAGGCCTTGAGAGGTCCCAGCAAAATGGCCTCCATCATACAAATGGTGAGTACAGAAGTTAGGAGGCAAACAGGTTCACTGTCTCCAAATCCAGATTGTTTTCATCAGCCCAGAATGCCTATCACGATGCAGATATCTCAGAAGGCTGAAGGCTAAGGCCAAGGCCCTTTAATATTCATGAGAGCGTGCCACTCAAACTGGCAGTAGGGAACTGCAAGCAATTATTTACTCAACCACAGCTAATGCCTATTTGCAAAGTACTGGGCTGAGCATGAGGGAGACACAAAGAAAGACCATCCACAAGGAGCTAATAGGATGCTGCCAGAGGTTCACAGGTTTAGAGCAGCAAGGGGCCTTAAAGAGGCCTTATCATCAAATCCCCTTCTTTTTTACAAATGAGGAAAAAAGAGTGACTCATCTAAGGTTACACAGATATTAAATATCAGTGCCAGGTTTTGAACACAGGTCCTCTGGGTTGAATCTTAGCACTCTTTTCACCGTCCCACAATGTTTTCCTAGTAGAAAGAATACTTTTGGTCTTGAGGTCAGAAGACCTGGGTTCAAGTGCTGTCTCTAGACTATAGCTATTTAGCAGATAGTTATAGGATCCTGAGCCAGCTATTTAACTGTTTCAGGTCTCAGTTATCTAATCTGTAAAATGGGAGAATACTTGTACCACCAACCTCACAGGATTACCGTGAGGAAAATGCTTTGCAGAGTTTAAACACTGTTTAAGTGTTAATTATTATGAACATCTAGAGGGGTGGGGGTGGAGTGATAAGTTGCCTATGCGAATAAATGGAATATCAATTAGATAGGATACCTATACACTCTACAAAATCAGAGCAGGGCCTACTATAAGGAAACAGGAAGATGAGGGGAAGGGCTTCACGGAAGAGGTGGTATTTCAGCTAAGCTATGAAGACTGGATTACACATCAACAGGCTGAGTGAGATGACAGAAGAGGGAATTCCAGGCTAAGAAACAGTGCAAACAGTCTATTGTCCTCAATTCATCATTGAAACCCCCTACTTTCTCTCCCAAACAAAAAGAAACCAGGCAAATCATTAAATCCCTCAGAATTCTGGCTTATATAATTTTGGGGAAGAGAAAGAAAGGTGAATATGTTGCCAAGGTATACGCTTTCCTAGGCAAGTCTAGGGAGTTAAGATTCTGAGTTGTTTATCCAATTGTTCACATTTATTTATGCCCTAACTTGCCTCATCATTTGAAAGGGCTTCCACAGTTCGGGCACCTTCTCTGTTGTAATCACTTTTGTTTTGTTATAAATTATTTGGAAAACCTCAAAATACTCAGTTAGAACTGATATTCCAATACAAAAGTATTGCAACCTTAGGCTGGGGCTTTGGGTTGTAAGTCTACCCTTTTACCTCCCATTTCTATTAGAAAAGTCTTTTCTAGGCTCTGAAAATGTATAGAGTATTTTAATAACAGGTTTGGAGAATGAATCTATGATTTTATCTATGAAGGGAAGCTCCCCAAAATAGGAAATTCCTTTTACCAGTACAGATTACCACCTTCTCTGCATTTATAGTCATTAGAGAGTTACCATGCTACAGCTAAGGGGTTAAAGGTCTTGCTCAGGGTCACAGAGTCAAACACGAATCTGAGGCAGGACTGCAGGACTCTCCGGTCTTCCTGATTCTTCAGGAAGACTTTTGTCCCCTATTCCACATTGCCCCATCATTTTACTTATAATAGATAATAATAATAACAATAACAAAGTGCTTTCACATACACTGTCTCATTTGATGCTCCTCAAAAATTCCTGAAAAGCCGATAAAGCGGGTGTTATTATCCCCATTTCACAGAGGAGGAACCCGCTGACTTGTGCAAAGTTACATGCTCCTATGCAGTTGGACCAAAGCTAAAACTTGGCCAAGCCTTCTGCTTGTTTTCTTTCCACTGCACAGGATACTTCTCCAATGTATTTATTTTTTCAATCTTCTGACCATGGTGGTCTACGGCTCTAGCTTCCTCCTAGCCCTACCTGAAGACTTCAATGATTGATTCTAAAACAGTATGGGAACTAATGTATTATATTATCTCACCCACTACCTTAACCAACACTATAATACCTTATTAGAAGTTCAGAGGCTTACCATGGTTTAACAGCACTCCATGGTAGCACCACAATGAACAGGTCATCCCTTTGATCTGACTAAAATTAGCTCCATAGGTTGTAATAGCCCTGAAGAGGCCAGGCACTGTTTTGATACAGACTGTATGTAGGCCAGTAAGCTTTGCTCAGAGAAAACACCTTTGTTCCATAGCCACAGGGTATATCACCCAGGAGGGCTATATTGATATAGGCTAGGACAAGGAGCGCAGCCAGAAAGAATGACCCAGCTCAAGCAATTGGTGCAATGGGAAGAGCTCTGGATTTGCAATCAGATGGCCTGGTTTCAAATCCCAGTTCTTCCTCTTGTGTGACCTGTACCAGGTCACTCTCCTTTTCTGAGGTTCAGTTTCCTTATGTGTCAAATGAATGAGTTGGATAAATGATCCCAAAAAGTCACTTCAAGGGCTAAACCTATGATCTTAGGACCCAACATTGCTACTAAGAATTGAATTTCAAAGTGCAGCTTCTAACCCATCCATAGTGAACAGGAACATCCCCTGACAGGAAAGAAGACAAATTAACACCTTCCCTTTTCATTTACATTTTTGGTTAATTGTTAAAGGAGAAGCTCTCAGAACTGAAAGAAACACTGCAGCTGAAGTAAGAACCTTAATCTAAAATCAATTATGAAAAGAACAAGAGGCCATCCACTGTCTCTTGCTAGAAAATCTAATTTGGCAGGTACTTACTCCTCATGCATTTTAAAAGCTCTTTCAGGATCGAGTTACCCGTATTGTCAAGGGAGACAAACTCCCGGCTCTACCAAGTCTACAACACTCTACTTTGAAATATTTTAACCTGTGAAACAATTTCAACAGCATCAGTGGTAGAGGCAACGCTCGAACACACACTGGAACATTTCCCAGATAAGGAAGAGGTGAATAATCAATAAAGTTTACCTACCCTGGTCTGTGAGATTTCTTGGAGTGACTTGAATAGTAAGAATATCCAGAGTATGTGGATTCGGTATCCATAGCAGAGGGCACCTTGCCCTTGGGGAAGGGGCAGGGATTGGTTTTCCTCAGGAGAAACCGCCCACCGTTATGGTGCTTTTCACCGAGGGCACTCCTGAGACGCGGGAAGGGAATTGGAGGAGTGGTCTTCCAACTCTTCGACTTCGAGAAAGGCTACGAAAAAGATACCTTAACCTGCAACATTCACCTAAAAGGGGAAAAATGAAATATTACAGCAGCATCCAATCAGCAGCAACTCAATATTCCGAGTTTTGATTATGGAGTATTTAGATTAGAGGTGGAGAGAGGCAGGTTAATATTAATGTTATCTAGGCATCTAGAAAGGGATCCAGCTCCAGGTTTCCTACTTCTGCAGTTCACAGTCACCTTACACACATCCCATATGTGACAAAGAAACCAGTAACCCCTCAAGATACCTTCTCCCCTCAGATCTCTCATTTGAAGCAAGAAGAGATGGCTTCAATCTCCCTTATTTTCAGTGCCTTCCCTCTGCTACTTCCAATTTATCCTGTAGAGTGTGTGTGTGTGTGTGGTCTCCTCTATTAGACCACAAGTTTCTTGTCTTGCCACTGGACTTTGATGATTGGAAGTGAGGTTGATGACTCTACATCTCTTCCTCACTTAAATCCAATTCACCAACAAATCAAGATATCACATGATGTCACTGGTCCTCTTCAGATGAATGAATAAATTTCTGGTTGTAGTCTGTCTTTTGCCTTTCTTTGTATCCCCAGTGCTTAGCACAGTGCCTGGCATATAGTAGGCATTTAATAAATGTTTACTGATTGGTTTCCCAACAGGTACATTACAATGAATGAATATACCCTCACCATTTATCAGTTCAGAGATATCTGAGAGTCAAAGGATCAGAGTTGAACCTGGAAGAACACTGGACTCCAAGTCACAATAATCTGGATTCAAATCCTACCCATAACCCACCAAGTAAACCTCCCTTTATCTTAGATCTATTTCTAATCATTTCATTTCCAGGAAGCATGGTACAACAGAAAGAGTCCTCGTTTAAGAGTTAGAAGACCTGAGTTCAAATCCTGCCTCAGACATTTACTACTTGTGTGACCTATGAGCCTGTGTTTCATTTCTAAAACAGGCTAATCACACCTACCACAGACACAGCAGGTGAAAGCAGTGGTGAGAGCCACTAATCCCTAAATGAGGTTTCCCACAGACCACATATTGATTTAGTTTCAAAACGTAATATTACCTATGTTTTAATGTGTTTTATTAATTTTTACAAATATTTCCCAATTACATTTCAATCCAGTTTGTCCCGTACTCGGGAATGTTGTGGGTAAGATATCTGACACCTCTGTTTAAGAGGACTGAATAAGAATTTTATAGAAAGCACCAACTGCTACATAAGTGTGATTGTGGTGGTGGTGGTAGTAGTAAGAGTAGTAGTAGTGGTAGCGGTGGTGGTAGTGCTGGTGGTGCTGGTGTTGGTGGTAGTGACGGTAGTAATAGTATTCAAATAGTATTTAGCCCCTTTATTTTCAGTGTTTTCTTCCTCCTCAGATTATATTTACCAAACCATGTAAATGTTGTATCCACCCAACTGAATGTAAGCTACTTGAGGGCAGGAACTATTGTCTGTTTTTTCATCTCTGTTTCTCTAGCTGCTAGCATAGTGCTGGCCAGAGTATTCAGTTAATAAATGCTTACTAGTAAGTTGCCCACAGTTACATGGGTATTAAAATGGCAGCACTGGGGTTTGAACTCAGGTCCTCTGGCTTCAAATCCATTGTTTTTTCCATGCCAAGTCTCTACTGTTTTATCCACAATCAACACTCCCCACCAATGATGCAGTTTTCAGCACAAAAAGTGTCCCGAGTACGCCCTTGCCAGTTTTACCAACCTTAGCAACTGCACACAGATCATTCTTGCAGTCAGTGCAGCAAAATGCTAAGGCCCCTGAATTCTTGGAAAAGGAAAGAACCCACCCTCGGGAATTCAAAAGCCCTGCTTCCTTCCTTGCATCCCACCACACTGGAACCATGTTCCATCTGTCATCTGCTTTCCTTACATCGCCATCCAAACACAACAGTTCCTGTCCGTAGCTCCATATGGGAGCTGGAACAGCAGACACAGACAACTGCAATGAGCTATGTACATGTCAGGGAAAAATAAAGACTGTAAACTCAGGGCCAAGCAGAGAGAGAGAGAGGAAATAGAGGCAAGCTGCCCTGATGACAGCTGCCACCTCCAACTCTAGAAGCAGGCTTATCTCACTTTACCCAACTGGCTATACAAATTCTATAGACTGGCACACATTTCTGATGGATTTTTACAGTTAATAAAATTCCTGATTTTTAAAATACATGGTTTCTGCTGAGGATATTTACAGAAACACAGCATCCACATCCTTCCCTTCAACTGAGTTGTCTATCCCCGAACCTCTTCTTTTCTCACCGCCTCAGTGTCTCATCAGTTCTCATAGGCTCAATTTTCATCTCTGTGTAAATGACTCCCAAATCTGCACATCTTCTTTCTCATCCCTCCTAAGCTCCAGGGCTGTGTTATCAATTGCCTACTGGACATCTCTCTTCTAGGCATCTCAAATTTAGGATGTGTGAAAGGGAACTTTTCCCCTGAATCCATCCCTTCTTCTGAAATGCCCTGCTTCTACAGAGGGACCACAATCCTTCAGCTCACCCAGGTTCCAGATCCTGGGATCATGCCCAACTCCTCACTCTCCCTAATTCCCCATATTCAATCAGTTACCAAGTCTCATCAATTCTCTCTCATTACATCTCTTACATCAGTTCCCTCTTCTCCATTCACATGGTCACCCTCCAATCAAGGCTTCATTACCTCTCACGTGAATTACTGCAAAAGTACCCTACCTCCTTCTGCCTCACACCTTCCCCCTCTCCAATCTAACTTCTATACAGCTGCCAAAATGATATGCCTATGGCACAGATTTGACTATGTTGCTCCCATACTCAAGAGGTTTCAGTGGCTCCCTGTTACCTTAGGCAAAAACACAAACTCCTCTGTCTAGCTTATAAAGTCCCTCCCAATCTACCTCCAGTCTTCCTTTCCAAATTTATTAGACATTATTCCCTCCAGAGCAAGGTCCTTTCCATTATATCACACTGAATCCCTAACTTTCTTCAAAGTTCAGGTCAACCACCTATATATATAGTGTGTGTGTGTGTGTGTGTGTGTGTGTGTGTGTATATATATATATATATATATATATATATATATATATAGTATGTCCATACACACACACACACACACACACACACACACACACACACATATACACACTTTTCCCTAAATAAAAGGAAGAAAAGCTACTTGAGGGCAGGAGCTGTGTTTTTTTTTCCCTTCCTCCTCCTCCTCCTCCTCCTCCTCCTCCTTTTTGATCTTTGTAGCTCCAAAGTTGAGCACAGTGCAGATGACAAAATAGATGAGTGATACATGACTATTAATTGCTTGATGGAAGAGATTTTAGAGACACCTCATCTGGTCCAATTCCTCCATTTTACAGAAGAAGCAACAGACCTGCTCATTTAGAAGAACACTGGAGCCTTCAAAATCACTACAAGCAAAAACAGTCCAAGAACCTTCCAAAAAAAATCAAATGGGGATTCACTTCCTCTTACCACAAACTTCCCTAGGAAATTTAGTTTTATAATTTCAGTGTTGCCACACCTTACTACATTATGTCACGATAAGTAAGCTTCCCTTTACCTTAGACTCTTTTCTAATCTTATTTTCAGGTCAGCATGGCATAACAAATTGAGTGATGGACTCTGAGGTAGGAAGACTTGTTCTACAAGTGCCACGTCTGATGCTTAACTCTGTGACAACTGGCAAGTCAACTGAGCACTCTCAGCCTCAGCTGCCTCTCTGGTAAAATTAGAATAATTCTATCCTAGCACCTACCTCATATGGCTACCTATTGTGAGGTCTGAATGTGATTAATTTATGTAAAATGTTCTCTGTACACTTTCAAACGCCAAACAAATGTCAATTACTCTTATTAGCCGATTGGGAAGAGGCAGACCTGGGGATTTAGAAGGCCTAGGTCAGGGGTGGGGAACCTGTAGCCTCAAGGCCACATATGGCCTTCTAGGTCCTCGGGCAGCCTTTTGAATGAGTCCAAGTTTTACAGGAACAAATTCTTTTAAGGAGATTTATTCTGTGAAGTTTGGATTCAGTCAAAGGGCTGAACTTGAGGACCTAGAGGGCCACATGTGGCCTCAAGGCTGCAGGTTCCCCACCCCTGTCAATGATGCAAAGACAAATATGGAACAGTCCCTGACCCTGAAACTAGAACTTGAACCTAGGAAGTTGACCATCTAGTGTCCCAACAAATGCAACAATGAATGGGGAGTGCTAGAGTTCTCAGAGTTCTCTTATTTATTTTGCATATACAATTACCCCTTCCACATCACGACTTTTCCCATCATGGTTTGGATATACTAGGGTTCAGCATAAGAAATTAAATGGGAATTTGGGGGGGGGGTTTGCAGAAGCCGCAGACAACACACAAAGACCAGATGACACAGAAAGTTTAGAAACTCAGAAATGCATAGAATATGAATATGTACATAGTATTGTACAATATCAACATATTTTATCTTTTTAATACCACAATAATTCTCTGATATGAAAGGAAGGCCAAAAATTTTTACACGGATTTTCCAGATGGCAAGGGCACCATGCCCCTAATCTCTATGATGTAGAAGGGAAAACTGTACTTATCTGAGTATCTATTGTTTCTTCCCTTTCAGGAACCTTCAGAGAAGGAAGGTACTGTATTCAGTATGTCTGCATCCCTAATATTAGCACATGAACCCCCACTGGTTCATGTGTCTTCAGTGGTTAACCAATTAGCTCACAGCAATGGTATTAACTGCATCACACAGCAATGTCAGTAGATGGATAGAAAGAAGATAAGTTGAGTGAATTTATTAAGCACTTACTATGTGCCAGGCATCATGCTGCATACTGGGAAGACAAGTTACAAACAAGGATACAGTGGGAAGAGAGCCAAGAAGTGGCATGGAGCCCTGGGCCCCAGCTATATAAAGCTTTTGCTCAACTACTGTATCTGGGGGAGCCAGGGAAGGAGTCCGAGTTTCCAGTGGGTAGAAACTATCAGAGTATAGGTACAAAACATTATCCCCATAAACCTGAAGCATCATACTCTATCATAAATGCACTCAGCAGAAGTGGGAAGAGGGGGCAGGTAGAGTACAAAGAGGATTCTGGTAGGAAACACATGACCCAGACAACTCCCATCCCAACACGCAGGGTCCAAACTGCCTTTCCCTTCCTGTGGTCTCCTTATGCTGCTCTCCTGGGAACAGCCCCTCTCCCTTAGTAGCTCTGCTAGATTCCATGGGCCTGTCCTAAACAGCTAAGCTGTTAATGCCCAGAGCATTCTGGCCTCATGAAACTCCTTCTTTTTTTTTTTTTTTTGCTTTTAGGCAATTGGGGTTAAGTGACTTGCCCAGGGTCACACAGCTAGTAAGTGTCAAGTGTTTGGACTGAGGCCGATTTGAACTCAGGTCCTCCTGACTTCAGGGCCGGTACTCTATCCACTGTGCCACCTAGCTGCCCCCATGAAACTCCTTCTTGCCTAATGTCCTAGATTGATTGGAACTATTCCCTTCTGCATGCAGACAAGCAAGGAACTAAATATGGCCAGGGTTATGGGGACTGGGCAGAGAAGGGAGAAATTCCAACCTTCCCAGAAGAGAGAGATGATTTACTCTCAAGGACTGGGTTCTTAGCTAACTATCTTTTCTGCTACCAAAGTTCACCCTCCTTGGACTGTCTCCTGCCTCCACTAACTCCCTAGAACAGGAGTTCTTAAGCTGTTGTCCGAGAACTTGTCTACAAATATTTTTATAACTGTATTTCAAAATATTTGGCTTCCTTTCTAATCTGATGAATTTTATTTTGGTGTATTTAAAAACATCATTCTGAGAAGGCATCCATAAGCTTCACTAGATTACCAAAGAGCTCCATCCATGCAGGGTGTGCTGGAGGCCAGCTCAAACCTGCACAAGCCAATTGTTATATTTTCAGTGTGAACATCTGTCTTGGAAAATGGCAAATGCAACAAATGAGAGTTTGATTTACCATACCAGTGATTGTATAAGCTTAAGAAATTGAGGAAGAAAATGTTAATAATGAAGATTAAATTTAAAATGCCCAGTGCTCATTTTTTTTTTCTGAAAGCCATTTGTTAAATGTTACTAGCTCATCCTTGGATATATGACACACAAAAAGGTAAAGAACTCTGCTCTCCAGTGTCTTGTTTTATAGAGGCCACCAAGTAATAACCAAGTAATTGACTAATCCTGGCTAGCTAAGTTCAAATTCCATGAAATTGGAATGAAAAACACATTCACCCTTGTAAAAGGATAACCAAGCAGAGATGTTCCTTGCACTTCTTTGGGACCCTAACACAACTTGTCTGTTACCCATCCATCACATTCTCTGATTTTTTTTTTAATTTTTAGGCAATTGGGGTTAAGTGACTTGCCCAGGATCACACAGCTAGTAAGTATCAAGTGTTTGGTCTGAGGCCAGATTTGAACTCAGGTACTCCTGATTTCAGGGCCAGTGCCGTATCCCACTGCTCCACCTAGCTGCCCCCATTCTCTGATTTCTTCAGTTCAAATGGGCCCTTACTTTAGGATGGAATCCTTATACTTGTTCAACCTTCCCTGTCCTTACCTTTCCAAACCAAAATAGCTTTCCCTGGTTATCAGTCTCCAATCTGTAAAATGCATTCTCCTAGAGGGCAAGGGTTATCCATGAGTTTGCATTTGTATTCTCAGCATTTGGGGCAGCTAGAGTGCCAGGCCTGGAGTTAGGAAGACTCATTTTCCTAAATTAAAATGCAGCCTCTGGTACTTACCAGCTGTATGACCTTGGACAAGTCATTTAACCCTGTTTGCCTCAATTTCCTCATCTGTAAAATCAGCTGGAGAAGGAAAAGGCAAACCACTCCAATTTCTTTGCCAAGAAAACCCTAAACGGGGTCACAAAGAGTCGGACACAACTGAAATGTCAGAGCACTTAGCAATGTCTGGCAGGGAGTACATTTTTAAAGAAAGCTTTTTCTTTCTGTCTTTCATTCATTCATTCCCCTTCCCATCCATTTCCATAATCCACAGAAGCAGCTTAAGTGGAAAAATGAATAGAACATTGGGCCTGGAGTCTGGAAGACCTGAGTTCAAATCCAACCTCAGATACTTAGTGGTATGATTGTGGGCAAGTCATTTAACTTCTGTCTGCCTCAGTTTTCTCAATTATAGAATGAGGATAATAATAGCACCTACCTCACAGGATTGCTGTGAGGATCATATGAATTACTATTTGTAAAGTGCTTAGCAGGCCACCCAGCATGTAGTGCATAGCATTTAAAAAATGCTTATTCCTTTCCCCTCCTTCTCCTCAGTCAGGCCTAGGCCAGCTCAAGGCAGGGGACCACAAAAACTAACCCGACTTCTAAGGCAACTTCTTCTAATGTACCATTCCAAGTCAAAGAATTTACAGCAGCCCAAGTGAGAAAAATGCAGAGCAGCCTGGAACTGCTAACTAATTCAATCTGACTGTAAATTAAGGAAAAGGAAGGGAGGTAAAGATAGCACCAAACCCATAAAATCTCAGGTTAATTTATTTAAAAACAGGCTACAGACTCAGGACAACAGGTCAGCTGAACTCAAGCAGGAAAAATGCCCTGAAGGTTATCACTGCAACAGTGGTATTTACAAGATAATTTGTTGTGCTCATAAGGTTGTAACAAAGCTCCCAGAAGCAGGAGACAAAGATTATCAGGAAATATAATAAAGCAATGAAAGAGAACTCTATGTCAAATCAACAAGCAATTATTAAGCACCTACTATGTGCCAGGTACTTGGGCTAACGGGATGCAAAGAAAGGCAAAAGACAGTCCCTGCCCTCGAGGAGCTTACAATCTAATAGCCACAAATATTAACAGGATGGACAGCCGGAGGGGCAGGGGAAGGGAGGAAGGCATCAACATAGGATCCATAAGATGGCTTTGTGACAGACCTCAGTATACACTGGGAAAGATTTGATTTTAGAATAATAAAATTGTAGGGCTGGAAATAGGTTATAAATAATAGAATGCTGAAGGGACCTTGGAGATCATTTAGTCCAATCTACTCCTTTTTACAGATGGTATAAACAAGAGGCCATTTGCACTGGTTAAGCTCTGCTCCCTTCTCCATTCTGATCTCTTAGTGAAACTGTTCAACTCTACCCTGTCTTCAGCTCTCCAGTCCTTTGCCCCTTTATCCTAGAGCTGATCTTGCCCTGAAAACCTCTGCCTTGGATCGTCCTCACCATCTGTTGCCTTTGCTTCCACTCATGTTATTGAACAAAGCCGGAGAATATCACAGACCCTACTGCCTGGGTCCACGACAAATTTATGTTATATAATCTCAACTGGGTCCTCACTGCTGCAAAGCAATCCTTATACATCTCCCTAATCGAGTTAATATCTCGTTCATTTCAGAGGCTTTTCCAAATGTTTCCATTGCTGCTCAAATCTTCCATAATAATTCTACTCCACATCATCTCTGCTAAGAGCCTTGCCTCATATTTCACTAAAAAAAAAAAAAAGAGGTTATTTGCTGAGGACTTTTCCCTTCTTCCTCATCTCAAAGCACTCATATGCCTTCCCCTAATAGCAACTCCTATTTATCCTTGCTTCACATGAATGAGATGGCCTCTCTCCTTGTCAAGGGAAACCCCTCTATGTATACAAATGATCACTCAATCAATAAATAAACCATTATTAAGTGCCTATGTGCCAGGCACTATGCTAAGAGCTAGATGATTTCACTTGGTGAACTCATCATCTTCCACTGATTCAAATACCATCTCAATGTTAAGGATTCTCAGATATTCTCTGGCCCTAATCCCTCTCTACTAACTTCCAGACTTGCATCTCCCAAGTGCCTACTAGGCATCTCAAACTGCATGTCCCATACACATCTTAAACTCAGCATTTCCAAAAAGAACTCATTATCTTTCCCCTGCAAACCCTGCCCTCTTCCTAAATTCCCTATGACCACTGAGGGTACCGCCATCCTTCAAATCACCCAGGCTTGGAACCTGGGCGTCATCTTGGACTACTCACTCTCTCTCACTCCCTTTGCCATATCTCTGAAGACCTTCTGCACCTCAAGCCTGGCCACCCCTGCCACAGCCTGCTGGTTAGCCCACCTGCCACAGTCTCTCCCTACTCAAGTCTATTTCCCAGCCAGCCACCAAACTGATTTTCCTAAAACTACAGTATGACCTTGTCACTCACCCCTCACTGAACAAACGCCATTGGTTTCCTATTACCTCTCAAATATAAAATTCTCTGGTGTTCTTTATAACCTGCCTCTCCTCCAACCTCTCCAGACTTCTTTTATAAAAGTGGATATGACTTTAGGGAAAACAGAGATGCGTACACTTAAGGGATAAGTCAGTAGTTTCTAACCTTTTTAAGATCACAGACCCCTCTGACGGTCTAGTAAAGCCTACCGATCCCTTCTCTGAATGTTTTTAAATGTATAAAATACAATACATAGGATTACAAAGGAGACCAATTATATTGAAATATAGTGATCAAAAATTATTTTTAAATAATGAGATCACAGACAACAGGTTAAGTAAGTAGAAATCTATAGCGAAGTGGATAATGAATTATGGAAATAACACCAGCAAAAATAAAGTAGCTCTCATCAATAATGAAAAGATAAAAATATGAGTTGAAAAACTGATGTTCTCTTTCAAACAAAGAGTTTCTGTTTGGCTATGTTCTAAAGGGGTCTATCTACCTTAGGATGAACACACAAAACCATAGACTGAATTTGAAAAGTCTAGTATACCCACATTGTCTTGTGGATGATTTCCCAGTATAACATTTAGGATACAGTACTTATCCTTAGAAGTTCTTTTGAGTACTGTTACTGGCTTTCTTCCTACCCCCAACTCCCCTTTAACGGGTAATTTAATGTTCATGGAAGAAGAAGCCCTGAGCAAAGTCCAAGCCCTATTCATGTGGAAGCTCTCCAAATGCTCCTAATCACAGATGATTTTGTACAAGCTGTATTGAGCCGCAGGACACAATGATACCTCTTTAATGAAATCCACAGAAACTCAAAAGACATTTTCCTTTCCACCATTAGTGCTTGTAATGAAGCAGACGAAAAATACAAATGGCCCAGTCTATGGTATGACATGTTGCTAGGCAAGGAGTCTGTCCAAACACTGGAAGGAACACATAACCATTCTACCTGTGGTAAGCCCCTCCAAACTGAGCTAGGCTGGTCTGTCAAAACATGGAGTCTAGTCCTGGGGTCATACTTAAAGCCTTTTCTGCGCAACAGACCTTCTCGGGGCATAGTCTTTAAGAATCCAAGGTCATTACCACATCAAAAGAGCACAAATCATCATACAGTGGAAAAAGCACTAGATTTGCAATCAGATGACCCAAGGTCAAATCTCACCCCTGCCTCTTATTATTTATGTGATCCTTACGAGTCACTTAACCTCTGCGGGCCTCCGTTTTCACACCTGTAAAATAAGGAAGCTGCATCAGATGGCCTCTGAGGGCCCTTTCCAACTCTAGCTGTATATACACAGTTGCTACCTGTCTACAGTGAACCAAGCCCAGAATTGTGTAGAAATAAGAGGAGAGCTACATTGTATTTGGGAGACTGTGTTTTCAACAATCCCAAACTGTGGGATACATGCAAAAGTCCAGCTCTTTAATACCAACATTCCCTCAGTGAGGCTACATGGCTGTGGATCAAAGAAGACTACAATCTCAGAACAATCAAAATTAAAAACAACTCAAAGGCCAATGGAAAGAACATTAATGGGCATAAATCAGTAGTAATAAGCCACCAATTATTTACACATTATAAATGATGTAAAAGGCTGGCTTCCCCCTGACCTTCAAATCTTATTTTCCCCACCCATGTTGCCCAAAGTCTGATTCCCTTTAACACAATACATTATTGAAGAGATCTACTGCTAGAAAAGGCAGAATTGGTGGCACAACAGATGGAGTATCAAGTCTGGAGTCAGGAAGACCTGAGTTCAAATCCAGCCTCAGATACTTCCTAGCTGTGTGACCCTGGGCAAGTTGCTTAACCCTGTTTGCCTCAGTTTCCTCATCTGTAAAATGAACTGGAAAAGGAAATGGCACATCTCTCCAGTATCTTTGCCAGGAGAACCCCAAATGGGGTTAGGAAGAGTCAGACATGACTGAAACAACTGAAAAACTACTAGAAAAGTAAGCATAAGACAAAGGAAGGACAGTCCAGGTACTTCACTGGTATCTGAGAGATTAAAAAAATGAAGTCAATGGAGTACTACTGGGTGGATGCACTAATGAAGATTTGTAGAATGGAGCTGCTAAGAAGGGTAGAAGAGAAGGAAGAGAGAAAATGATGATCTGGAAAGGCTGTACTGGGTAGCAGAAAGAATAGACGCTTTGGCCCTGTCTTCCTTATCAACTGTGGGATCTTAAAGCCCTTTACCTTTCTAGGCCTCAAAATCCTTATCTGTAAAATGAGGGGTTCAGCCATCTTCCTGTACATCTGTGGAAGGTATACCCACCCCAATGAAACCACATATCCACCACCAGACCAGATGGGAGGATTCTCCCTTAAACACAGGATTGGAAAAAGTGAGCTGTATTTTGTGGCTGTTCCTTACGTCTTGGAGCAAAAACAATCTTTTCTATGGGAATACATCTTCAATTTTATAATCATTTTGCCATTTTGTCATTATAATAATTATGATTATTTTACCACTGGCCATCTAAAAGAATTTGTTTTACATTAGCTTTATAGCCCAAAACACGGATCTGGTAAACCAGAGGACAACTGTAGTTAGGGAGGCTGTGGGTACAACGTGCACAGAACTTTGCTAATACCTCACACATTAAAGGGACTTTAAGAACCATTCTGTCCATCCACTCATTTTACAGATGGATAATCTGCTGTTTGTTTTCATTCCATTGCATCCAATGTGACCCCACGGACCACAGCATGCCAATATTGTCCATGGGGTTTTCTTGGCAAGGATATTGGAGTGGCTTGCCATTTCATTCTCCAGTGGATTAAGGCAAAGGGAGGTTAAGTGACTTGTCCAGGGTCACACAGCTAGTAAGCGAACCCAGATTTAAACTCAGGTCTTCCTGACTCCAGGCCCAGAGCTCCATTTACTGAGCCACCTACCTGCCCCAAAATAAGACTACTACTAGCATTTATATAGCACGTTAATGCTAACTTTACTTAGAATTTCTCATTTGATCCTCACAAGAGTCCTGGAGATAGGTGTTATTATTATCCTCATTTGATAGATAAGGAGACTGAGGCCAACAGAGGTTAAGTGACTTACCCAGAGTCACAGAAGTAGCAAGGGATGAGAGTAGATTAGGTGGCTCACTGTTTAGAGCACTGGGCTTAGAGTCAGGAAGATTCATTTTCCTTAGTTCAAATATGTCTTCAGACATTAGCTGTGTGACCCTGAGCAAGTCACGTAACTGTGTTTGCCTCACTTTCCTCATCTGTCAAATGAGCTGGAGAAGGAAACCCCAAATGAAGAAACCCCCAAACAGAATCACAAAGAGTCAGACACAACTAAATAACAACTCCTTGACCCCAAGTCCAGCACTCAATCCACTGAACTACTGAGTTGCTTCTGAGGCTTCAGGAGGTTAATTAACCTCCCTCGTGATAGTGGCAGAAACATATATGTTTCCTTAGGGAGTATCATCTACCACTATGCAGTTTTTTTTTTAGGCAATTGGGGTTAAGTGACTTGCCTAGGGTCACACAGCAAGTGTGAAATGTTTGGTCTGAGGCCGGATTTGAGCTCAGGTCCTCCTGATTTCAGGACCAGTGCTCTATCCACTGTGTCACCTAGCTGCCCCCTCACTATGCAATTTTAAAGATTGACAAATAGGATGATGAATCATGGAGGAGGGGGGGAAAGATGAGAGAGAGGAGGGAGAAGGGAGACAGAAACTGGGGGAAAAGACACATATGAATGTATATGTTGGCAAAGAATCATTAAGAGAGAATGTATGGCAAGGATCTCCATGAATTTTGCCAGACCAGTGGTCTACAGCATATGAACAACTCATAAAACCTAGGATTGGAAAAGATATTATGGATAATAATATCCAATCCTTTCATTTTTAGAGATGAGAAATTGAGGTCCTGAGAGGCAAGAGGCAAAATGATTTCTCTACTTCCTTACCAAGAGAATGTGGATTTGAACCCCAGGCTTGACTGCAAACTCAAAGCTTTTTCTGCCCTACCACAGGGCTTGTCCCCTCTAGTTTAGCAGCGACAGTGTTTCACAATGTTTATTGTATATTCAAGAATCCAAGTTGCTTCTCTGTAACCATTCTCAAATGAAGGCTTCTCTGCCACTGGTCACATGTAAAGGAAATGGCAGGCTTCTTCCACCTCCATTGAAATATAGATTTCAGCTCCCTCACCAGATGAAATCTCTCTAGGGTCCACTCACTCTAATCCCCTTTACAACACCTTTATCATTGGTGTACATGTGTTTGAACAGCTGTAAGTGGTTACGAATCTATTTTTGTATTTTGGGTAGTATTATTTTTATCTGTAGGATGATTTTTATTCAGGTGTGTCCTCTCCCTCCCCCACTTCTTCCATGCCTCCTATTTCCCCTCCCCCTCTTCTTCCAAGTCTACTTCTTTTGTAGCAAACTCCCTAGGGTGTCTGACACAGTGAAGGCTCAGCGTAGTAAGAGCTGATAATGATGACAAGAATTGAAACCCACGGCAGAGAAATGTACATGCACCCTTAGTAACACATTCCAGCTAGTGAAGAGGAGACCTCTGATAGAGGCCATCCCCAGAAAGCCAAAGCTGCTCTTGAGGGCAGCTGGTCTGTCCCCTTCCCCCTCACCCTAAATGCAACCATCCCGGAAATGGCACTTTCACCGGCCTAATTCAATTAGTTTCATTAGAAATTCTACAGCAATACAGCACTCACAGGAGAAGCCTCTTGACTAACAGGTGGATAGATAGCAAGTCATAAATTCTTCAAAATCATCATCTATCCATTCTTCAATTTCATCTCCTGCCCCCAGGTACAAATGTGGCCCAATAGTCCCTCAGTTATAAGGGACATGGGGGGACGGGACCAACAGGAGCCTATTCTACTAAGCTTTTTATTCTGCAACAGACAAGACTACTTTTAATTTTTTTTTCTTTAGGGGTCCAGAATTTAAATGTATCATACTGCTACTATCCTTATGCTTCAGGGCTGAGTATAGTGGTTGACAAATGACGTCTCCAAATGTGGCACTCACAAAAACTCTTACCACATTTTACTTTCAAATTAAAAATCAACACACTGGTCCCCCATGATCCCAGGGAAACACTTTCTACATCATTTTCTAATTACATTGAGTAGCACCCCAAATCTGGGAAGGCTATAGACACGGATTAGAGTGTGTTGTTTCTTTGAACTGTAAAACAACTTTCCTCCCACAAATCAAAGCCCCAACTATATCACACTGACTTAATTCAACCCTAAAAACTCTAATTAGTGGTTACATAAAATGGCTAATTATGCCTCCCTAGATTCAGACAGTTTCTGCCATCTCACTTAAAGACTCTTAGGAGACATGTAATCAAACAACCCACCCTTTGGAAAGAGAATGCTAATTAGCATTGTTGATTAGTGACACAAGTTATAATATTTTTCAGCAGCCCCTGCAAAATTTAAAAACATGTCAGTGAAAACACCAGATTCTTTACACCTTACTTGCTTTCAAAAGAGTAGATAAAAACATACAGGCATTTCCCACTGTCCTTCTCAGGCAGTTAGCAACAAAAAAAAAAACCCGCCATAATATAAATGCTAACTAACCCCTTCCAACTAGAGGCTAAATGTACCAACTAACACTTTCATTAAGTAAGGGTTCTGCCTACTTTGCAGAAGCGTAACGCAAGCAATGAATTAATTCGATTCAACAAACACGTAAGCGCCTACTACGCAAAAGCCATTGTGCTAAGTGTTGGGGACACCAGGGGCAAACTTGAAAAAAACTGCCCACGAGCAAAACACACACACACACACACACACACACACACACACACACACACACACACATATATACGGGGGTGGGGGGGAAGGTTGAGGAGGGGAAGGCAGCAGGGTAGGATTCCAGGACAGGCAGGCCCTATTTCTTAGGGAGCTCTAGTCTCCCCGAACCAACGCGTTTAAAATTTTATAATGCTTTCTTTACACTTCTTTTACTAGCCTCGTTTCTTGTAGCAGTTCAAAGGCTCGGGGAGGAAATGAGGTCCTGTCCTGCGGCTGACTCTGTCCCAGCGTGTATCTGGAGTTCTCCTAAGAGGGGTTTCAGCGCTGCGCCAGCCTATTTCTGCTCCACCCCGGCGTTTTTTAAAAGTAAACTCCTACCTGCCTGTTGCTCCCTGAAGCGCAGCGGGGCTCCGCCGGCTGGGCCTTCAGGGCTGGCTTAGTTATATAAGAGAGGTGTGAAAATAAGCAACCCCCCCAGCCTCAGACTGGGCAGCTCCGGGGTCACCAGCTGATGCTCTAAACTAGGCTCATCGCTAGCTGGGAAAGCCATGGGAATCTTTGTTCCCCTCTTCTTGGAGGTCGAGAGCCGGCCCTAATGCGGCCAAGTCCAATCTTTGGCCGGCCACCCAGGGCCTCCCTGGGACCCGCTGCAGCGGATAAACCGCTTGGGATGTGGCCAAGGACGTGAAGCAGGCTCTTGTTTCGCTAAGCTACGGGCGCCCCGAAAATTGCGCTCCAGAGTAGACCTTCCCGCAACACCCCCCCCCCAAGATAAGGGACGTGGGAAGGGAGAACGAAGAGGGGCGTCCTGGGGCTAGGAAGGGCATCTTCGCACCACGTACAGATGTGAGGCTGCGGAGTCAGGGAGAAGGGTGCGGCGGGAAAGCAGGATATATCTATTGGGAGACTGGAGGGAAGCGGGGTTCCCAGGGTCAGGGAAAGAGAGAAATGGGGCGGGGTCCGCTAGCCAGCAGGGATGGGAGGGGTCCCTGGCTGGAAGAGGAGGGAATAGGGGCCCGAGCCCGGGTACAGGGCGGGAGCGCAGTCCTGGGGACGGAGGGGCGCTGCGGGGAGATGCGGGGTCCCCGAGTGGGGGGCGTCTCCCCCGGGAGGTCCGCTCCCAGGCGCTGCCGGAGGTTCAGTTTCCGGGCCCAGTCCCTCTCGGCCTTCCCCGGGGCTCACCTGGGTCCCAGCGGGTGCGGACGACCCCGGCGCGGGGTGTCGGCGCCCAGCAGCCCCCCGGCTCTGCGGCCTGCGCTGGGCTCCGTGCAGAGGCTCCGCGCAGCCCCGCCGCCGCCGCTCCGCTGCTGCTTTCCGCTTCCTGTCCCGGCACCGCCCCGCAGCCCAGAGCCCAGCCCCGCCGCCGAGAGAGTGAGCGAGCGAGATCCCGAGCCGAGCCCGGCGCGGCCAGAAGCCAAGAAGCCGCCGGGAGCGCAGCCAGCGCAGCTCAGCGCAGCTCTGCGCCGCGCAGCCCTGCCCTGCCCTGCCCTGCCCACCTGCAGGCACTGGGGCGGAGTCCCGGGCTCCCCCCCAACGCACGCCACCCAGGCACAGACCCCGCACACGCGGAGCCCCCTGCCTTACCCCGGCACCCACTCCCAGCAAGCTGGAACACCTGGAAAACCGCCAGCCCGGCGCCACTTATCCCCTACTTCCTCTGCACTCTGCCCACACTGTATCCGAGGTGTGGAATGGAAGCACCTGGAGGACAGGCACAGATTTTTGTTTTGTCCGCTTAGTCCCACCCCCAGCACTGCAGAGTGCCTAGCACCTAGCAAGCTCTTAGTGAATAAATGCCTGATGGATTAGATCGGGTCAGTTCAGCCCCAGTAAGGCACTGTGCTGGGTCTCCCAAGTGTACAGACTTAGAAAGATTAAAAAAATCAAAACAATTCCTGCCCTCGAGGAAACTACCTCACACCCCCAAAACTATTACCAAAGTGTAAGAAGTTTAAAAAAAAAACAAAACTGCACAAATTAAGGATGCCTTGAGTGACCAAAACAGATGTTCGATGGTCCATGACTTTATTCATAGGAGAGTTCTTTAGGACCCTCAAAATCTGTTTACTAGCACATCATGCACAATTTTTACACATTTGATACATGTAATTTTGCTTATTCTAAACTAGATCCAGAGGCGGCTAGGTGGTGCGTTGGCTACAGTGTCGGCTCTGAAGAGCGTTGTTTTGAGTATCAAATAAGAAAATATTTCTAAAGCACTTAGCACAGTACTTGGAAGATAGTAAGCGTATTTACAATTATTATAAGATTACAAGTTTAGGGGGCAGCTATGTGGAGCAGTGGATAGAGTGTCGGCCCTGGATTCTGGAGGACCTGAGTGCAAATATGAAATCAGACCAAACACTTGACACTTACTAGCTGTGTGTGACATTGGACAAGTCACTTAACACCAATTGCCTAAAAAAAAAAATTTAAAAAAGATTACAAGTTTATAGGATGATGAGCTGGAAGCAACCTTGGAGATCATCTCACCCAACTGCATCTTACAGGGGAGGAAACATACATAGAGTTGAAGTGATTTGATCAAATTCACTAGGTCAACAAGCATTTATTAGGCACTTACTGTGTGCCTGGCAATGCTTAGCATTCAGGATACAAAGAAGGGTAAAAATTTGGACCCTACCCTCAAGGGCAGCTAGGAAGACCTGAGTTCTAATCCAGCCTCAGATACTTACTGGCTGTGTGTTCCTGGGCAAATCATTTAACCTCTCTGTTTGCCTTAATCTGCTGGAGAAAGAAATGGCAAACCACTCTAGTACTTTTGCCAAGAAAGCGCCAGGAACTGTCCTGGCATGATACAGTCCATGGGAGTCACAAAGAGTCAGACACAACTCAATAACAAAAATGCTCAAGAAGTTCACATTCTAATTGGGGAGACAATGTGCAAAAAAGAATGCTTATATTTAAAAGATATATCATTGGCAGTTAATCTCAGAAGAAAGATGCTAGGAGGGAGACTGGGATGGGTAAGAGCCTCAAGCCAAATTAGAATAGGGAGGATTTAAACTGAGTCTTGAAGGAAGCCAGGGAATCTAGAATTTCAAATCTAGAACCTTTGACTCCAGAGCTACTCCTCTCTCTACTACACAGGGTGTTAGAGTGAAGACCATGAGGTAGGAGAGAAAAAACAGAACTTTATACTATTTATGTTAAAAAGATGAATTAGGCATCTAACGTGCTATCCACTAAATTCCAGATAACTGGGATGGAGCGTTGACCATGAGCAGGGTGACATTTTTCTCTACCCCTACTCTCCCATGTATCAGAATTCTATAGTCTCACCACCTTTGAAGCAAGTTGTGTAACCCTAGAAATACCCCAGGAACCGAATCCCTTCCTATTCACTCTGCTGCTCCCCGGGCCAACTCTGACCCCATTTGACTGTGCCGTTGAAATACCTGTTCTATTTACAACAAATTCCCTTACATCTTCCAGCTTTTTCCACTAGCACGCCTTAGACCTCCATTTCTGAAATGTGATATCAGACTTTCCCTTGAGGGTACCATATGCCTCACAACCCTCTTCTTTAGGGGATATGATTTCTCCTCTTTACAGACCCAGGATGGGAGCTTGCACACTCCTCACTCTAAACTGCCACTTCCTTAGAAATCATCTCATTCAATTCCATTTTACAGAGGTACTTGAGATTAGCCTTAACCTTCCACTCCTGTGATCTGCTCCAAGGGATTTTTTTGTCTTTATTGGAGGTGGAATGAAATATGTGTGGGGGTGGGATGGGAGGAACAGGACTTTTTTTTAATGATAAGAGAGGTCTCCGGAAATAGCCAGAGGGAAGAATACATGTCTTGTTGTTTAGTCATTTCAGTCATGTCTGACTCTTTGTGACCCCATTTTGGAGTATTCTTGGCAAAAATACTGGAGTGATTTGCCATTTCCTTCTCCAGCTCATTTTACAGGTGAGGAAACTGAGGTAAACAGAGTTGAGTGACTTGCCCAGGGTCACACAGCTAGTAAGTGTCTAAGGCTGGATTTGAACTCATAAAATGGGTCTTCTTGATTCTAAGCCCAGTGCTCTATCTACTTTGCCAAATACAATAAAAGAAGGTTAAAGATTAAGAGAGAAGAACAAAAATCATTGGAGGAGATGAGAGGCTGAAATCAAGGTAACAAGTGGAGGGAAGGGTTAGTTTCGGCGAGAAGGAAGCCTGCTTCATCCTTTTAATATTAGGTAGAAGAAGGTAGAAGAAGATGAAGGAATTCTGAGGTGTGGGGGAAATCAGCTGAGGGCGCTTCTGTCAGATGCTCTCAGTCTTCTCAGTTTGGTTCTGTGCTGAAAGAATGGAGTGGAACATGGGACTTGAGGAGGAAATGTTTGTGGCAATTTCTATGAGGAATATGATAGATGTGACTAAAAGGATATAGCAATGAGGGCCCAAATGAGGAGAATATGATGAAGGCTTTCATTACACATGAAGCTCCGTGTCCCATCTCCCTGATTTTTGCACTGGCTGTCTCCCCTTTCTGGGATGCTCTCCACCTTAACCCCCCCCCATTCCAATCCATCCCTGTCTTCATTTATGGTTTTTTTTGGGGGGGAAACGGCAATGGGGGTTAAGTGACTTGCCCAGGGTCACATGTGTCTGAGGTCGGATTTGAACTCAGGTCCTCCTGAATCCAGGGTTGGTGCTGTATCCACTGCGCCACCTAGCCCCAACATCCCACCCTACCCCCGTCTTCATTTATGACTCAGCTCAAGTACCCCATTCTCCAGAAAGTCTTTCCCAGATGCCCTTTCTCCAAGCTTACATTTCCTCTATCTTACCAATCTCATATGTACATTTTGGCCCTTCTGCTGGAGTGGAAGCTCCTTGCTGTGAATTGGTCCAGCCATTCTGAAAGCTATTTGGAATTATATGAAGAAAATGACCAAACTGTTCATACTCTTTGGCTCAACTCTATCACTTCTAGACCTATCCTCCAAAGAAATTAAAGAAACAGAGAAAGAATCTGTATGTACAAAATAATTTATAGTGCTTCTTTTCAAGCTGGTCTCAAACTGGAAACTTAAGGGGCCAGCTTCCTACTGGGGAAGGGCTAAACAAAATGGTGAGATATATATGTAATGGAATACTATTGTGCCATAAGAAATGATCAAATGGACAGTTTCAGAGGAACCTGGCAAGACCCATATGAACTTAGAGTGAAGTGAGCATAACTAAGACGATGTAGATAATAGCAACATGATGGAGAAAAACAGCTTTGAAAAACTTGAGAACTGATCCACTCAGTGATAAGCTATAAGTCCAAAAGAATTAAATGATACTTAATGGAAAGGTGATGAACTGAAAATGCAGAAAGCCACGTATATTTTTGGATGTCACTACAATGGGAAAATGTTGTGCAGCTACAAACTATACAGCTATAATATTAATAGCTAGCGTTTACATAGAGCTTTAAGGTTTGGACAACATTTTATAAATAAATCATTTGATCCTCACAACTCTGGGAGGTAGGTGTTATTATTACCCCTACTTTATTCCTGAGGAAACTGAGGCAGAGAGGTCAAGTGACTTGCCCAGGGTCACATATATCTATTGCATGTCTGAGATGGGATTTGAACTCAGGTCCAGTTCCAACTCTTTATCCACTGTGCTATTACTTATTAAAAGTTTCTATTGATTGATACATCTAGCTATGTGTTGAGATAGATCTATAAACCAATGGGAATTTTATATATGATTTATATATCTATGTGTCAAGAAGCAAGTAGGTGGTACAGTGGATAGAGCACTGGCTTGGAATGAGAAAGACTCCTCTTCTTGAGTTCAGATCTGGACTCAGATACTTATTAGCTGTGTGATCTTGGGCAAGTCATTTAACTCTGCCTCAGTTTCCTCATCTGTAAAATGAGCTGGAGAAGGAAATGGCAAAACTACTCCAATATCTTTGCAGAGAAAACCCTAAAGGGGGTCACAAAGAGTTGGACACGACTGAACAAATGTGTTGAGGGCTTCATTTTTTGAGTTTGTTTTCATTTACTTTGCTCAATGTGGGAGAAGGGGGAAGAATTTTGGAATAGATTAAGAATAAATGCCTGTTGATTGAAAAATAAAAATCATTTAAAAATTTTAAGTTAAAAAATATAATGTGAACCCCTTGAAAACAGGGACAGTTTCTGTTTTTTCTGTGTATCTCCCATGCTTAGCCCAGTACCTGGAACATAGAACATTGAATAAATGCTTGTTCATGGATTGACTATAGTGAACTCAGCCCATGTGCTTTCCTATTTCCTTCAACTATTCAGATACTTAGAATTTAGAGTAGATAAGAATGATCATACAATTAATAGTTTGTGGATTATTATGGAAACTACAGATGGACAAACCCGAAAAAGTCATTGATACTTTATACCACTTTCTGCATACTTTCTTCCCTTGGTTTCCAAAATACTTAACTAATTCTCTTCCTACTCTCACTGACTATTTCTAAGTCCTTGCTATTTCCTTTCTTCATTCCTCATCTTCTTATCCCCTTAAGTAGCTGTTCCCCAAGGCACTCTCTCTTTCTCTCTCTCCTTGTCTCTCTCCCTCCCTCTCTCTCTCTCCCTCTCCTCCCCCTCTCTTCCTCTCCCTCTCCCCCTCTCTCCCTCTCTTCCTCTCCCTCTCCCCCTCTCTCCCCTCTCTCCCTTTCTCCCTCTCTCCATCTCTTGCCCTTAATTCTCGTATTTGATCGGTTATTAAATCCTGTCAATTCCACCTCCTTTAATACCTGTCACAACTATCTCTTCCTCACTACCTTCATTGTCACCACCCTAATACAGGCCTGAAATCTAGCATTTGTAAGAACTGATTGTGGCTATAAGATTAATAATATGCATAACCAATGAAACAATGGCTGAAAACAGCTGAATGCATAATTTATCAAAAATGGCAGAAATATAAGCCATTAATAACCACAAGAAAAGTTCCTCAAATTCACTAGCAATCAGATATGTGCAAAGAAATGCAAACTTAAAATACCACTTTATACAAATTGGAGGGCAATATGGCAAAGAATGGTCTCCTGAAAGTGATCAAAATACAGTGTAGATTTATGTGGAAACAGGAATCCTACAATATTGTTTATGGGAATGAAGACTAGTACAAATATTAGGGCAATGTACAACATGTTACTAACATGATCATTGCCAGAATTTTGTCCCAAAAATGTCATTAATGTAGGAAAAAGATCTGTCTATATCAAAATACTCATAGCTTTTCTATTTGTAATAGCAAAAATGGGGGGAAATTCTACATGTTCAACTTTTGAAAAACATGAATAATTTAGCATATATTAATATAGTAAAATATCATGGTGCCATTAAAAATGATAAATACATACAAGAAAGGCAACATGGTATTTTGGATAGAAGGCTAGCCTTAAAATTCAAAAAGACTTTGGTTAAAATCCTGGTGTGTGACCAATTTAAGTCATTTCTTGACATCTCAGGGAATTTTCTAAGACTATAAGTTACAGACAAGTTTCTGGATCTACAAATCTGCATTATCAGGAAGAGTTTTCCATGTCAATAACATCATAAATGCAAATGCTAACACAAATGAAAAATACAAATTGAGCATCAGAGACCCCCCCATCAAACATGGGCAGCCAGAAAATCTACCCCAGTTACCCCCTCAAAACCATAACTTTCCCCATCCACCAATGTTTACTTTTACCAGTCATAGGAGACATTAGTTCCAAGCAAAAGACATTTAATCAAACAGCACAGCATGTTAAATGACAGTTAAAAAATTCTCCCTGTCCCTCCATGCAAAATAAAACTAAACTCTGACACAGGTTATAATATCATCAGTGGTAAAGAGCACACATGCAGAAATCATGTGTGACCAGGGATCCCGGACAAACAAATTAGTAACATGCATCCAGGGCACACACAATCAAAGCAGCCCAGACCTCCATTGCTGCAGGGCTGGTGATATCTGTTCTCTGATGATATCCTTATGCTGACCTCAGATGGGTGATGAATCTTTGTTCTCTACTTGGGTTATCATCTCTTGGGCAAGTTTTTTTTTCCCTTGGCCTTGTTGATTTTGTGGTGGACATCAATTCCCCACTCTCCACTTTGTTTCTTCTGCTCACACAGTTACTGAGCCTCTCTCTAGGACTATCTTCTGAGATTCAGCTCTTGAGGGAGATCTGCTAGACCGACCCTCTACTATTGTCTCTGAAAGGTACAATGATAAGAAAGCTTTTCCATGACAAGGGGAGATTGGTAGCTTTTTGGTTCAGGGCCCCACCTGATAACTAACAAAAAGCTAGCCAGAATACCGCAAGCTAAGATGAAGTATCTACTTTTGACTGCCTGTGTCTGATGCTAATTTAAAGTCCATAGTCTCTAATTAACATCTAATATAAAGTTAGAAAATTCCTTGTATTATAACTCCTTTTTAATCCTTTACAGGGGTCCCATGTCCCCAAACCCATTTTGGGAAGTCTATGAAAAAAAACCCACACAGGACTTTTGTTGAGACCGGGACTACAATGTCCTCTTTGCTCCTTTCTCACATTCAAATGAAATTGTGTGAAGAAGGTACGCAATTTCTGGCCCACACTCGAATATTATGTATGTCTTCCAGCTAGAAAACCTTTGAATTTTGCATCGCCAACGTAAAACTTGCTGTCTTTCTATATGGAAGCACAGAAAGATAAGAGACAATTCAAAGTGAAGTGCACAGAACCAGAATTATATAAATACCGACCACAACTGCACAAAGAGATAAAAGATGGAAAAGTAAGAAGGATGGAATAAAGATAAGACCAAAGCTGAAGAAACTTAGGCAAGGCTAGAAGGAGCCATTGAACAAAAGCATTTCCTTTGCTTGTTTGCTGTTTGTCAATGCATTTGGTTTGGGCTTAGAAGCTAGACTTTGGTGCTAAGATTTTATCTCTTATTCTGTGTGTGGTTTAAAATTCTTTTGGTTGGTACTTATTACTTGTAATAATTTTTTTAAATCAACCTTTTTGCCAATTTGATCATATTTGGAAACTCTTTAAGGAAATTTGGAGAGTAAAGCAACAGCAGCAATAGGAATGGCAAGATGGAAAATGGTGCCAGTTAAGATGAGGACAAATGGTTCCAGGGAAACATCACTGGACTTGGAGCTCATAATTCTGAGCTTTTCTCATGGCTCTTCCATCAATTACCAGTTGTGGCCTTGCACAAGTGACTTTTTTCTCTTTGAGCTGCAGTTTTCCCATCATAAAATGAGGAGGTCAAACTGACCTATAAGGGCCCTTCCAGCTGACTAAAGGTTTAAGACTTTGATACCTGTTAAAATGTGAAGTACCGCTAAGCAAGGTAATGCCCACTGCTATCAGGAATTGTTTAACAAATACTGTTTGTACCAGCAGCTAGGTGGCCCAGTGGATAGAGTGTGAGGCCTGGAATCAAGAAGAACTGAGTTCATATCCAACCTCAGACACTAGCTGTGCCACCTTGGTTAAGTGAATTAATTCTCTCTATCTCAGTTTCCTCATCTGTACATCTTTACATCTACAAAAATGGTAATAATGATCACACCTACCTTCCAGGCTTGTTGTGAGGATGAAAATGTAAGAATATACAGCACTTTGTGAACCTTAAATCAGGGCTCCTTAAACTTTTTCCACTCGCAACTCCTTTTTGCCCTGTGAAATTTTTACGCAACCCCAGATATATAGGTATATAAAATAGATATACAAATCAAACATTTAATGACAATAAATCATAAAGAAATTTATTGTGAAACAATTCTTTGGTATACATATAATTTTACCATTTTTAAAGATGAAAGAAAATTTGCATACTAATGAGATGGATGTGCTTACTTATTTTTACATGACAATTAAATCTTGGCAGAATATTTGAGTATTTGATATGATATTGCAGGATGTAGAACATCTTGTTACAGAGTTGACTGATATTTTGATTTTATAATCGTCAACGCTGTGTTCAGAACTAAGGCTGCAGTGAAGTCACGCAATGCAACACGGGCAAGTGCTTCCAGAAACACATTATGTGTTTGATTTTGAATTAATTTTTGGTCATTGCACACTCAAAAACCTTTTACTGTTGCCAAATTTTTCATGACCCCCACATTCAGTTACATGACCCCATATGAGGTCGTGACCCACAATTTAAGAAGTATTGTCTTAAAGTACTATCTTTATCACTATTAGAGACTTAAATATGAATTCCTAATTTTCCACAAAGTTGTTATATGTTGAATAAGTCTTAGGGCCACAGTTTCCTTATATCTAAAATGAATATAAGAAAATTGGGTAGATTTCTTACAGCACTAAAATTCTATGAAAGAGTATAATGATGGTACTGGGCGCTTTGGAGGAGGGGGCAATGCCACGAAGGAAGGAAAGAGACAAAAAATTTGGAAGCTCCACCCAAACTATTTGAGCTTCCAAATATCTTGTCTCCTTCCTTCCTTTGTGACTTCTCTTTGTGTGGGCACAACCATTCACACCACCTCTCCTATTTGTACCTTTGGAGTTGTCTTTGTCTCTTCCTTCTTATCTCTCTTTCCACCAATGAACAGCTGACATGCATATTCTCTTCTCTATTCTCAAAGCCACCAACCCTGGACAGTCACTTTTGACTAACTCTCTGAGCTATCACTATAAACTTCTAACAGATGTCTATGCTTCCAGCCCTGGCCCAGGGTCCCCATTCCATCTTTCCCATGGCTCACATACTCATGCCACCCTAATCTAAGTCCTTTCTGCCCAGACCTGATTTTATCACTTCTCTGCTCAAAAATCTTCAGTGGTTTCCTCTTGTTTACCAAGTAAATTTCACAGTCCTCAGGCTGGTATGAGAGTAGTCATAACCTCTTACTCTGATTTTCATTTTAGGCTTGATAACTTAACTAGGCAAGAATGAGCCTCAATTGATCAGTCACATGTTGTACACTAATGTGAAAAGAATTTGAAAAGTTATTTGATGAAGTGAAAGAACAGTAGACAGGAAATCTGCTTTGGTCTTGATCAAGTCTCTTTTCCCACCCCCTCTCTAATCCCTTGGCCTTTGGTGAGGATGTGGTGAACTTGAAAGGGTCTGAAGGACCTTGACTTCCCTTCTTCTCATCAGGGTCCTAGCATCCTTCCACTAGAATAGTAGAGGCTAGTGGTTATGTCTGTATCAGGAGCTATGGACAGACAGAACACAGATTCGTCACGCTTAAGGGGGACTTGTTAAAAAAATTATTTATTTTCAGTTTTCAACATTCACTTTTACAAGATTTTGAGTTCTAAAAATTTTGCCCCTCCCCAAGATGGCATGCAATCTGATATAGGCTATACATGTACAATCTTATTAACATATTTCCACATCAGTCATGTTGGGAAAGAAGAATCAGAGCAAAAGGGAAAAACAATGAGAGAAAAAAAAAGAGAGAGAGAAAATAGTATGCTTCAATCTGCATTCAGACTCCATAGTTCTTTCTCTGGATGTGGATAGCATTTTCCATCACGAGTCTTTTGGAATTGTCTTAGATCATTGCATTGTTCAGAAGAGCTAAGTCTAGCAAAGTTGGTCATCGCACAGTGTTGCTGTTACTGTGTACAATGTTTTCCTGGTTCTGCTCAGTTCACCCAGCATCAGTTCATGTAAGTCTTTCTAGATTTTTCTGAAATCCACCTGCTCACCATTTCTTATGGAACAATAGTATTCCATTACGTTCTATTACTTGTTTAGTCATTCCTCAATTGATGGGCATCCTGAAAGGGAACTTCTTGAGTACTCCATGAAGGGGGCAAAGGACTTCTAGCAAACAGGAGCTGTGACTTATCCTTTGTCATATGTGCTATTTAAGATTAAACTCACTTTCCCTTGGACTCTGTATACATTTGTGAAAGAGCGTGTTATAGACTTTTTTTGGGGAGGATACTTCATACCAACTGTTGATACTATGCCAGTTTATAAATACTACCTTTCTAAAAATGAATTAAGGATGACTATCTAAATTATTTTCAACTGATAATCTTGGAAGGAGGCACGCTGGTGGGGGTTCGAATTGATGGCATTACAGGATTGCCTCCCAACTCCTCAGAGTTACTTCCTAAGACTCCAAGTGGGACAATGTATCACACCCACCTCTCAGGATTGCTTTAAGGATCAAATTAGATAATATTTATGAAGCACTTGGCACAGAATTTGACACTAATCAATAGCTAAGGAGATCCGGAGAGGCTTCCCATTGGAGGCAGTACCCAAGTTGAAACTTGAAGGCAGCTAAGGATTCCGAGGGGTAGAGATGAGGAGGGAGTGCATTCCAGGGATGTATGACTGACTGCAAAGGCCAGGAAGCAGGAGATTGCACGTGGATTTGGGGAGTGACAACTAAATCGTTTTGGTGGAATGGGAAATGGATAAAGGAGAGTACTGTGGAGTAAGTTTGGAAAGGTAGGCTAGGCTCAAATTGGGAAGAGCTTTAAATGACAAGAAAGGTTTCTTGTTTATCTTAAGACAATGGGGAGCCACTGAAGATTCTTGAGGAAGGGAAGATCATCTTGGATGAGCAGTGCTGTGACATGTCATCTCATAGTCAGCTATGCATACAATTATGACTAAAACTGGTTTAAGGAGATCAGAAACTCAGAACAGACATTCTCAGCTTCTCTCATCCAGACCAAATGAAAACTACTTCATGAGTCTGAGTTGAGACTTGTTTAGGCTCCGGCCTCCTCAACCCACCTTTTGGCTTGCTGCCTGACTCCTTAGGCTTGGAGCTGTGGACTCTGGGTCTGCTTCACATCTGCTCATTAGGCTGCCCCGCCCCTTGGGGTGGATGCTTCCCATCAAAGGAAGCTGGAATCCTCAGACCCTTCTTGATTCACCCAAGGCTTTCGGGCATTATCTTGGCAGTGCAAATCCCTGCCTATCTAGCCTGATTTGCTCTCCCCACCCCCCATTTAATTCTATGATGGTCATAGATAGAGTCATTGCGGAAAATGTTCCTGGATGAGTGGATGAAAGAGCATTTATTAAACGCTTAGTATGTGCTGAGCCCTGGGGATACAGAGAGAAGACAGTCTTCATTTTCAAGAGCTCACATTATAATGGGGAGCCAGGAAGGAGAGACAACACACATAGGAGGTTTGAGCTGTAGAAGAGAAAGGTTCAATAGTCCTTAGCAGAGTACTAGTAAATGCATCTTCTTTAGTATCTTCTCCATTAATAAAACCTTAGCCGTTTCTGATGTTGAACCATTTGACAGCACCAAGGACTTTGGTCTCAAGAATTTTCTATTCCTGGTCTTCAACATCTGTGGTTCATGATGAGGTGGGGCTGTAGCACCTGCAGAATTAGTTCCTAGGCTGAATCTCCATGTGAGTTTTGTCTCTGCTCAATGGTGGCTGCAAAGCCCAAGCTGGAAACAGGATCTGTGATTGCATGTATGTGTGTGTGGGAGGGAGGAGGTACAGGATCTTGGGCTCTGGGTCCTGTCTCTTAGGAGTGGTGCCGGTTCAGGTAGTTTGAACATTCTGGCCCAGCTCTCCCTCAGAATGCCTTGTTACTTCAGCTAGGCTGGCTTGCTTACTTCTTAGTGCTATTTAGTCAGCATTTGGTGTTGGTCGTATTGGGGATGACTTCTCTTCTTCACAAGGGTTGTGTCTCTTAATGGCATCTGCAAGGACAGAGCTGAAGTAGGAATATTAGGGTCAGAGCCAAATCCTGAGACTCTGAGGGTATATATGTATGTGCAGAAAGACCAGGAGACATTGAAATAGAGATGAGGCCAAAAAGACAGAGGAAGAGACTGAGGGAGAGAAAGGGCACATCTGTTCATGGTTACATATGAGCATGAAAGAAATTGTGTAAACAGCAGAAACGGTGTATGCCAGAGGCTGTAGGAGAGTAGGTGGGTGTAAGACATAAAGAAGGAAGGATGTGAAATTCATTGAATGCCAGGAAACAGGGAAATGAGAGGAGCCAGCATGAACATCGATGGCAGTTGTGGAAGGGGACTCCTTTTTACCTTTTGTTCTCCCAGACAGTACCATGTTGCTTGCTTCACCTGCCATCTATCTCCTCCAGCCATGGTGGGTGTGAAACAGCCTGAATACTTCCAACCAGTTGCCCCAGTAAGGAGTGTTGCTCATAGCCAAGGCACAAATCTAGGTATGCTCCTGTACTAGAGGAGAGTGTATGCAGCAAAAAGGGCATAAGCATTTGGTGACTGGAACTTACTTGGAGGCAGAGAGGAATGATACAGTGATGTTCCCTGGACAGTCTTCTGTAATGCCAGAGATAGACGGAAATAACAATACAGTTTAAAAAAAAAAAAAACTTCCTGGGATACAGACCCTCATCTGGCATTGCTGGAAGGCAGGGAGAACTGCATGTCCTGAGAAGAATGGGAAGCTGTCGAGCACTTTTCTTGATCTGCTCCTATGGCAAAGAACCGTCCCTGTTATCTCTCTTTTGACACTTATGACATGTATGACTTTGGACAAGTTATTTTCTCTGCAACTCAGTTACCTTTTCTGTAAAATGAAGGGTTTGGACTACATGTCCTCTATGGTTCCTCCTAGCTCTGAAACTCATGGTCTATGGACTCACAAGAGCAGATTAACAGGGCGTAACAATGGGTAGCCCCTGCTAGGGTGTGTAAGAGGACCCTCAGGGAGATTCAATGCCGATTGCACCTGCCAGGAGCTGCCCAGAACTACAAGAAACTTTATAATGGGGAGCCAGGAAGGAGAGACAACACACATAGGAGGTTTGAGCTGTAGAAGAGAAAGGTTCAATAGTCCTTAGCAGAGTACTAGTAAATGCATCTTCTTTAGTATCTTCTCCATTAATAAAACCTTAGCCGTTTCTGATGTTGAACCATTTAACAGCACCAAGGACTTTGGTCTCAAGAATTCTCTTCTCCTGGTCTTCAACAAGCAACTTCAGCACACTTGCTGACAGCTTTGTTTCATCATAACTCTAAGTGAGATACTCTGTGAAGGTCTCTGGGAGAGGGTAGGTCACTAGAGGGGAGCCTTATTTTCCATGAGATAGAGCAATGAGGTAGTCTAGTAGGTAGAGTGCTTGGAGTAGAACTGGAGTCAGAAAGACTCATCTTCCTGAGTTCAAATCCAGCTTCAGACACTTACTAGCTGTGTGACCCTAGACAAGTCAAGACAAGACCCTCTTTGCCTCAGTTTCCTCATCTGTAAAATGAGCTGGAGAAGGAAATAGTAAACCATTTCAGTATGTGTGCCAAGAAACTCCCAAATGGGTTCAAAAAGACTGGACACAATTAAAAATGAAAGAAATAATTTTTTTTTGTTTTCTCCAACCTGTCAATATAACTTTTTTTCTTTGATGTTTGTAAATACTTTGCCTGAAAGGAAAATTGTTGCCGACTAATTGAGTGGTGACTTTCCTAGATTTTCGGGGTGGGAGCTTTGAGCCAGGGAGATGAGTAACTCCCAGAAATGCACTGAACTCCATGAAGGAGCCTTTGACAAAAAGGTTAATTAAAGTCCATTTGTGTATCCCACTGTAGATTAACATGACTCTTAGGCTCATGCTGATTTTGTAGACTAGGCATAGAGATCACTCATTCTACTATATACCAATATTGAAGTGCATCTGTATTCCAATAGACCTATAATCACATCAACATAGGTATTCTCTACAATCCATGTGTGCCTCCCTATCTTGTGTGATTTCTATCCAAATCTTCCCATAAATTTATCATGGTGGGGGTAGAAATGAGATGGTTCCACTCAATGTCTTGGGAGCATTCCTCAAATTTTCTTTTATATACCCTATAGTAAGTAGGATATGTAAAAATGGTACCCTGGACTACAGCCTGCATTTGGCTCCTAGACCTACCTCCTCACTGTTAGGTAATTTTATAGAGAGACTATCTCTCTATATTCTCAGTGGGGTCAGGGATTTCCCAAATATGTCTTGCCACTGGCTTTGGCCTGATACTCCTTGGGTACAGGAGAAACACATCAGTAGGACAACCTCAGATCAATAAAATCATACTAGTCTAAGTCTAGAAACTTATTAAATCAGAAAAGAACAAGGCAAGATGTTCAGAACTTATTCATTAGGCTGGCATTCATTAGTAATTATCTCAGGACTCTCAGTTGTCTCTTCCATGAGTCTTCCCTCTCCTCTTCCCCCTCCCCTTTTTTAATAACAGGTCCCAAGTGAATTTCCTTTCATCTTTAGTCATGCTATAAATTGTTGAATTTTAATTCCTATTTCTTTCTATCTATGGAGGTGGTATTCCATTCATTCATGGAGAAAAACAGCCTAAGTAAAATGTTAGCACTGAGACACCCACAACAAAGTCTTAGAAATCGATTTCCTTACAGGGTGTTAAGTTATGAAATATGGGATTAGTCACAAAAGATACAGGTGCAAATATTGTGCAAACCTGCCCGATCTGGACCTCTTGAAGATAATCTGTCAGCTGTAACTCAAAAGTTCTCTACCAAAAACAAAAATAAAAACACTCTCCCACACAGGGGCCATGGTGCCTGAAATTTGTACATTAAGGATTCTTTTTTTTTCTCCTTACTTTTTCTCTGGCCAATTCTCTTGTTTAAAATTTTTATATTGAGATGTTTTGTTATTGTATTCATTTCATCTCCAAATATATCCCTTCCCTCCCCTTTCCCAGAGAGTCATACCTTGTAACAAATGATAAAGGAGAAAAACACAGTTCAGAAAAAACAATCAGTATAACAGCCAAGTCCGACATTACATGCAATGTACAAGCACCCATAGTCCTCCACCCCCTGCAAATTAGGGAGGGAACCACATTTTTTCACATCTTTTTCAGGGCCAAGCATAGTCATTAATAACATAGTGCTCAGTTTTTTTTTCCTTTTCCTCTAATCTTTGTTTATATTTTGTTGCTATTTCTGCTCATTTCGCTCTGCATCAGTTCATAGATGTCTTCTCATATATCTCTGTATTCTTCATAGCCATTATTTCTTAAGGTGAAGTAACATTCCATTACATCCATGTACCCCAATTTGTTTAGCCCTTCTCCAGTTGATGGGATTCTACTTTGTTTCTAGTTATTTGCTACTACAAAAAATGCTGCTGCTATAAATATTTTGTCCAGTTCTCATTAAAATGTAAATACTCCTAGACTACAGCTAATTAAAGTTATTCACACAAAGTCATTACTTTCTGACGTCTACTCCATTTTAAATAACAAGTAAACTGACAGGGGAGAAGGGGGGCAGGGAAAAGAGAATTTAAGGACTCAAAAGTGCATCTGGGACATTTATCTGAGAAACTGTCTATAAATTGACCCCCCCCCCCTTTCTGCTTTCCTTCTGATCTTGGCTACATTTATTGTATTTGTACAAAAACTTTTAAATTTAATGTAATTGGAGAACGGCTGAATAAGCGGTATATGATTGTGATGGAATATTACTGTGCTATAAGAAATGGTGAGTTCAACGTGCTTAGAAAAACATGGAAAGACTTACATGAAATAATGAAGAATGAAATGAGCAGAACCAAGAGAACATTGTATATAGTAACAGCAATATTGTTTTAAGAACAACTTTGAGTAAATGAGTGGTTTTGACTATTACAAATACCCAAATTAACTATACAGGATATACAAAGAAAGACGCTATCTGCATCCAGAGAAAAACTCATATATAGAAGTATGAATAGAATAATTTTACACACACACACCGTGTGTGTGCACGTATATATACATACACATATACATATACACACGCATATATATATATATACACACACACATATTTCTGTCTAATTTTGCCATCTCAAGGGCAGGAGGGAGGAGGGAAGAAAAAAAAGAAAAAAGAAATTTACATAATAACTTTATTATATATTTAAAAGGAATAGCAAGTTGTACATAATAGGTCTGCAGTTTCATATGCAGTCATCTTTTTTTATTATACTATGTTATGGAAAAGCTTGTTTTATTTATTTCATAAATTAAAAAGAAAAAAGATGTATCTTGGAAATTCAGCAGTGAGCAGCCATGCCAGAAGTGTAGCAAATGATAATAGAATGGCCCCTCTGAAGGAAAGATTGCAGACTGGTCATGAATCTGAGAAGTAAAACCTTCCAGTGTCTACTACATTTGATTCCATGTCATACTGCAGCGCATCTTCTCAGGAGCGTTTAGGGCCTGGCTTTTATATATAGGTTGATAGGGGCCCATGACCTATGTCATGTATATACATCTAAGAGAAGAGGGAAAGAGTCACAAGATATCATTAAGGATTCAGACATTGCTGATCTTGGCCCATAGCATCACCCCTGTCAAAGCCCTTGTGGCATACAATGACATAGGGTTCCAACAATTTTCAAGACAACCTACTTCACAAAACTATCTCCAGGGACTCACGTAAAGTGTGATAACACAAATACACAGAAGAAACCCATTCATGTAACCAGAGTTGCCTTTCACTAAAATGATAAAGAAATTAAAAAAAAACCCAAACGTTTTTACCTGGTTTTCTTATTCTTCATTCTGACAGCAGAGTCAGCTCTGCTATATGAGACCCAGTTTAGAAACACTAATCCAGAAGCCTGGGTTAGCTCAGCTAGCATAGACTAACTATTGGCAGCTGTAGGGGTGGGGAGGGGGAAGCTAATTTCCTCCTTAAGGTTATTGACAACAGTTTTTCCTTTCTTGCTCCATAAATCAATTATTTTGCCTTCCTAATTATAACGTAGTCAAAGGAAAGAGTATATGGAGCACATTTGGAGAGTCTCTGAAAGACTTCCTTGCCTAAAATACCTCCTCTACAATCTGTCAGACTAACAAACATTTTCACCATTACAAATGGCTTTTGCATCAAGGCAATGTCTCCTGAAGACTCTTGTTAAAATATATGCAAATTAGTGGAGAGAGGCAGAGAACACATATACCTATTTTTCTGGCAGATCTCTCAAGACCAGATCTTAGAGCTGTCTCAGCCTCCTCTTATGTGGCAGAATTCACTTTTTACTCACTTTAGTCCCTGTTTCAAGCCCAGCTAGGCTTGCTTATTTGCCTGCAGTTGGCTACCCTTTGGTAGGCATGGCTGGCACCATGAGAACCACTTCTTGATGAGGGCTAACAAGGTTTGGGCTTGAAGTAAAGTCTGGAGGGTGTGGCTATTCCCTGGTCTCTAGTACTATGGCGGATAAGATTGTGACAGATTGAGAGAAGATAGAATTGTTCAAATCTTATTTTCTTTGATTTCTCAGCCAAAGAGATAAGACAGGTGATGGTTACAGCTGCCTCTCATGAATCAAGTGAACATGAACTCATATCAGGGTAAGTTGCCAAATGGAGCATTTTAAGTGCTTACTATGTGCCAGGCACAGTGCTAAATGACAGGGATGCAAATACAAGCAAACAAGACTGTCCCTGACCTGAAGGAGCTTATATTTTAATGAGAGAGGATAACAAATTTCAGAGTGCTGAAATGGGGGAAGAGTGGGAGGGGAGAAGGATTAAATGTCAGGGGCAATATGGCAGACAAGAAGGAGAGGAAATCCAGAGAGAGTGGAGATGAGAGTCAGATAAAACATGGCTAGGTTCTTCCTAAAATAGTGGTCCCAAGAAGAGAGTCACAAATGAGGAGAAAGCCCCAGAGTGGATTTTTTTTGGGGGGGAGAAATATAGCAGGTGAGAAGAGGGAGATGAAATCTGGAAAGAGTCAAGCAGGAATGAGGTGAAGGATGGCATGGGTACTGAAAGAACTGGCAGACATGATATATTAGAAATAAGTGTCTGTGATCTGGGAAAGACTGTCAAAGACAAGAGAACAATGATAACCCAGGGCCAGCATGACTGTATCAAGAACATTTATCACAACTTCATTTCCTCTGTTGATAAGATGTGAGAAGAATACTGGAGATAGAGTTTATCTAGATTTAAGTAAAGTGTTTGGCAAAGTCTCTTGATCTATTCTTGTAGAAAAGTCAGTCAGATTTAGAATTATTTGACTGGTTATTTGCAAGTAGTAGTAATGAGTCATTCAGTGTCAGCTTGGAAGGAAGTTCCTAGGCCAGTGGCTGTGCCCCTGGCCATCTGTGCCCCTGTTCTGTTTCATATTTTTATCAATAACTTGGGTTAAGGCATAGATAGCATCCTGATCTGGATAGGGGATAGTTCTCTACTTCTAGCCTGACCCAGAACCACTTTCCACTGCTACTTCTAGGAACAGTAAAAGGCGATACTACCCTTCCTGGAAAGGACGTTCATGAATTAGCCTATGGCTCCATTTACCATCCCGATCACACTTACTTTTTTTTTTGGCTACCAAATCCTTTAGACTCCTTAGATCTTGTTTTGAACAAGCTGTTTTGTGGTCATTATGGTGTATTAGGAAGAGCCATATCTTGGATCCTCTATTTCTGGAATCCCTTCTGCCTGGAATGCTCTGACTCCTCACCTCTACCTCTTAGAACCCTGAGTTCCCTTTTAAGGCTAAATTCAAGTGCCACATTCTACAAGAGAAGTCTGTTCCTGAGCCCTCCAGTTTCTAGGATTCCCTTCAATCTCTAATTACTCTGTATTTATTTTATAAAATATATATACACACATTATATAATAGCATATTATGCTGTATTGTATTATATTACATTGTTACAGATGCTCTTACATTGTATTGTATTAAACGATTACATGTAATACATCACACTTTATTGTATTATATTATGCCATATGTTACATGATATCATGTGATATATCTTATATTATAATGTTACACTATGCCATAGTATGTTATATTATTATAGTCTAACATAATAACATTATATATTACATACCTGCTGTTCCCTCTCAAAAGAATATATGTTCCTTGAGGAAGGGAACTATTTCATTTTTGGTTTTGTATCCCTAGCACTTAGCATAGTATCTGGTACATAGAAGGCACATAATGAGTACTTGTTGAACTGAGTTCAAATTGACTTGAAATCAGAAAACCTAGGTTCAAATTTTGGTTCTGCTCTACCTGGGCACTTTTGAGTAAGTCACTTCATTTGTCTTGGCCCCAGTTTCTTCATCTGTAAAACGAGAGGTTTGGGCTAGGTAAGGTCTCTTTCACCTTCAAAATCCTCAATTGTTTCAGCCCAAGTGTAGTATTTTACATTTATGTGTGCCCCAAATTAATAATTTCATTCTGTTAGCTTTGTTACTCCATTCTAACTTGGCTACATCTTTTTGGATTCTTCCTATTATTGAAGACATTAGCTATTCTATGTTACATATGATTGCTCTTTGCATGTATGATTATGAATTGCAGTAGCAATTTTATCCCTAAGCCACATTATGCATCTCAATATTTCTGTGCCAGATATATGTCTATTTTCCTTATCATGGCCAACTTTCCTTAACAGGATCTTCATTCCAAGGTGATTTATTAATTGAAGTATCGATGACCCATCCTGTCACTGCTTGATTTCATTAAAAGGACTTGCCTTTGAACCAGAAGGTCAACAAATCATACAATGAAAATTCTCCCAAGAGGACCTTTGTTGCTATGAAAGGGGAGCCAAATTGTAAAGATACAGGCTAGAAAAATGTTCTTCAAAGTCTGTCCACTAGACCATGGGAAAGCATTGATGAAGAAAGATTGGCCTTTGTAAATACAAGATTGCATTCCTGTTATTAATAGGTGGTTAAAGTTTAAATTCTAAACCTCTAACAAAACTTTTAGGAAGAGCCCTATTTGTTTGAGACACGCTTTTTTTGCTCAGTCAGGCTTGACAGGAGCAAGTTCTATGATTTTCCTAGCAAAAAGGCTGGGGTTGGGGTTGGTTGGGGGGGGGGAAGGTGTGAGGTCAGACCAGCAGGTGTTGGTAATGGATTTGTGACAAAGACTCAGGGCCTGTGCAAGACCTGATGCTGATTGATTAATGCAAGGTGGGGCAAATACTGACTCAGGTGAATTGGAAGAACATTTGAGACCCCAGTGGGAAGAGGATGGAATGAAAGGGACAGAGAGGAAAGTGGGAAGTCGAAGGCTGCACTCCTCAGTGGAGCAGGCAAACCATGAAGGAGAAGTTGCAGTTAGCAACAAACAAGTTGACAAAAAACAAAACAAAACAAAAAACAAAAACCCCCCAAAAAACCAGACACAGCTATGGTTAATAAGCCAGGTTGAAATGGGAGAAGCTGAGATAATAATGGTGAAGCAGGGGCTAGACAGCAGTGTAAAGTAGGAACTGGGCCTTCCTTTTCAATGGGGGAGTTGATACAATCTCCTTGAGAAGTATGAATCTCTAATAGACAGCTGGGGTGTTATGGTTAATTCTAGCATGTGATGGAATGTTTTGTCCTAGCTTTTATAGGGAAACCTGAATCCATTAGGGCTTCAATCCAGGACTGAGTAAAAACAGAAGCAACTTTTATAAACTATTGTGGGGCTGATAAGGACCTCTTCCAGGAAGAGGTTGAGTACCAATTCCCCTGAGCCCTCAGGGTCTTTCTGCCTTATTTGCCTCCTGTCAAAGAGTTTGGTGGTGGGAAAGGGTGATAGTAGGAGCATTAACTTGGGTCCTTAATCCTTTGTGATTACAAATCAACTTGTAATTAGACACCATTGACAAAGACTCCTTCAATTTAGCACTGTCCCCACTTTACATTACCATGTGTCATCCTGCTGTCCATTCCAAATAATGGAGGGGATTCCACCTCAGAGACATCATTAGCAAACTCCCCCTTCAAACCAATATCCTAATTAGAATCTTGGGGCCATCAAGTCAACAGGAATCTCAAACCTTGGCAGACTCCCTGTGGCTGGCTAGCAAATTCCTTTATCCTGAGCTTCTCATCTCTGATTTACAATTGCCTTCAGCGGATGCAAAAAACAACACCATCAACACCAAAAACTAAACCAAACCAAAAAACTCAACTCTTGCTACCTCTCTGTATTCTTATCTCTGTCTACCTCCATCTTCAACCATCTTCTACTGTGCCCTCTGAAACTCCTCTTCTTTAAAAAAAAGAAAACAAAAAACTTTCATACGTGTGTGTGTTTGTGTGTGTGTGACAGGTAGGTGATATCATCATTATTCTGACTAATCTTTCATTTCTCCTACTATATTAGACTTTTCCAACCTGTAGTGGAAACATCAAATGTCTCCATGCCTTCACATGGGCTGTCTCTCATACCTAGAATTCACTCCCTCCCCATAAGCATCTTGTAGATTCCTAGCTTCTAGTTTGAGTGTCATTGCTTACTAAAAAAAAAAAAAAACTATCCTGAGTCCCTTAATTACTCGTGCTCTCTTTCCAGAAATTACTTTCTATGTAGTTTGTATTAAATTTTCTCTATATACATAGGACATAGAATTTAAGTTCCCTGAGGACAAGGAATCTTTTGTTTTTTACTTTATTTCCAGCTACTAGCACTATACCTGGGACAGGGAGGCATTTAATAAATGCTTATTAAATCAACTAGAAATCCCAGGTTGATTCTGCTGATCTTTTCACTCATGCCTCAGAATCCCTAGAGTGTTCATCAGTATGCAATTGAAATGCTCACTCTGTTGACTTCCTTGAGAATGGTAAGAGGTAGTTCTAGACTTTGTTTTCCCTACAAAAGCCAACACTTTGAGTGTTTGCCTTCAAAGTTTCTACTTTCTTTAAAGTAGATCCAGGCAGGGAAGACATAAACAAGAGAAATACTTTTACCACAATACTTCACAAGTTTTAGAAGCTCTCAGGTTCCTGATTATGTATTCTTATATGGAGCTGACACTACAAGGAAATTTCTTATACTTTTCCTCTCTACTTCTAGAGATAGCTCTAAAACCTTGCTTGAACTCATACTCTCTGAGTATGCTGCTTGAATGGTAGTATTTTCCTTTGACTATATTGTACACAATTCTCACACTTCTTACAGACTTGTTCTGACATTTTGGACTGGTAGAATTTACTGTATATAAAGTCTAACATTCTGTCTTGAACCAGATGTCCAAAATCATCAAGCAGAGTTTTGATAGCAATAGAGTGAAATGTCATAGGTAAAAGTAGTAATAATAAATATTTTTATGGCACTTTAAAATTTGTAAATCTCTTCACATGCTTATCTTTAAAATCTCAGAAAACTTGGTACTCTGAATTTTGCTCTGAATCAGCCAGAGGCAAATTCATTAATTGAATTTTCTAAATATGCCTGCTTGGAATAATTTTCATTTATGGCTTCTGTGGGAAAAGTTTGTAAGAAAGAGAGGGAAAGAAAAAAGGACTTGATCAGAATAAGGAGAATTATATAGATGACTTGGATGGGTTGGGGGTTAGGGAAATAGGTCAGAGGTTGTATCTGAGACAGAAAAATTTGGCAAAATCTGTAATGAAGAAAATTCTAAGAGGAACAACATCCTGGCTCAGAGTCAACTTCTAATTATAAGAGAAGCCAAGATCAAGAACAATTAAGGAAGATATAGGGGATTAAGGAGATAAAACACAATTAGGTAGTGGATCCTGAAAAGGTAGGCTCAATAAGGATAAGAAGGTAGTTGACAAGACACTGCAACATGAGGTAAGTAAGGAAACATGAATGTGCAAATAGTTAATTGATAGAGTGGATTAGTGGGTGGAGATAAATTGGCTGTAAAATTTTTTAATGTTTAAAAATTAATAATTGACCATAAAAAGTTTTAACCAAGTATTTAGGGTTGAAGTGTAAACACTCAGAAGTAGTTTCAAGAACAAGGCTAAAAGTCTTAACCATTATGGAGAGTAAGGAAAATTGTACAGAGAATTGCACCGAGCATTTACTAATTGTACTTCTGCCAATGTTGAGTAGCTGTATACCCAATGTAGGCTAATCTTCCTCCTGGAAGAGAAGGTAAAAGGACTGATTCTCCATGCTTCAAGTTGCTAATTAGGGAGAAAGAAGGGTTCCTGAAGGAGGCAGATGCAAAGCTTCAATTGGTAATTAAAGAGAAGGGGGAGTCTGAGGTGGAGAAAGAGAAACTTTACCCCTTTCAGGATGATACATAATGGAAAAGTGTTATACAGAGAAGAAAGGGAAGGAAAAGAGTATCTATGCCAATGTTCCTCAAAGTGTGGTCCAGGGACCCCCTTCAGAGTATCTATTTTCATGAAAGTGCTAACATGATTTAATTTCTAATGTGGTAAATATCAGTAGTAAACAAGTGCTCTTTGCAGTTTGAAATAATTTTTTTTGTGTGTAAAGGAGTCCTGAGATTAAAAACAAAAATCAAGAATGGCTGACCGATATGGTAAACTTCAAAATGGATCAGATATTCTTTGTAAATATGGAAGAGCACTGAATGCTTTGCTTGTTCTTGAGAATGATAGAGTAAAACCTCAGAAACTATTAGGTGAGATTATCTTGTGATGGGCAGAGGAAGAGAAGAAGAGAAGTAGTTGGTTATTCTCTGCTCAGGGATGCTGAAAGATGGTCTCATCTCATAGTTTCTGCGGTTCTATTTTATTATTCTTGATGAAAAAAAAGAAAGAATGGAGGACAGAAAGAAAGGAGGAAAGGACAGAAAGAAAGGAGGAAGGAAAGAAGAAAGGAGGGAAGGAAAGAAGAAAAAGAGTACTTCCATATACACAGGAGAACACAAAAGGAAGATCCTATATGAAACTGTGAATCTCCATTTCATACCACTTTTTAAAAAATTATATAATATATTCTGTGCATTATTTTTTAAAATTGCCCCACTTGTCTGTTATTCCTTCTGAACTTTATTTTGTTTTCTTCTGGCATTTAACAAATATTTCAGTGGCCCTTTTTTTGGGGAGGTATCATTATTGCTAACCTTCCCCCTCCCATCTCCCCCATACACTTAAAAATCAAGAGAAAGATTTGTTACCCACACAACAAATAAGCATAGCCAAATGAAATGAATTCACTCCATATCTGTGTGCAAATATGTGTGTCTCTTTTTGTACCTTGTGTCCATCATCTTTCTGTCAGGAGGAGGGTTGCATGCTCCATCATTTGTCCTCTCAAAGTATGGTTGGTCATTGCATTGATCAGCATTCTTAAGTCTTTTAGAATTATTTTTCTTTACAATGTTCCTGTTTTTGTATACATTCTTCTTCCTGTTCTCTTTATCTCACTTAATACTATCCAGGATTCTCTGAAATGTCATCTTTGTAATTTCTTCTCAGGGTCTCTTTTCTCTCCCTACCATAATTAATTGTTTCCGTTTGTATCTTCAGAATTTTATTCTTGAGAATTTTCCATCATTTCTCAGCTGATTTTCCTCACAGAATGTTATTTTTCAGGATCCTACCTATCTTTCTTCTGAAGTCCTGTGTGTGTGTGTGTGTGTGTGTGTGTGTGTGTGTGTGTGTGTGTGTGTGTGTATGGTGAGGGTTGTGCAGGGGACCCTTGAACCATTGACCCTCTCTAACCTACTTGATCCAATTATAGGATAGAAGGGGAGGATGAGATGTAAGGGTTCACCCCTTCCAGACTTTATTTGGCTAGTGTAAATGGCAGCTCCCTTACAATGCCCTATCAGAACTGGAAAGGAGCACACCCTTTGCAAGGTGCCAATGGTCTACTTCAAAGTCCAAAAGAGGCCTACTCTTATATTTCATTATCTCTACCAGCCCCTTCAACTTAAGACTTAAAGTTGGAAAGGGACAAAACCTCAAAGCTCCTTGTTCCTTTCATCCTGTAATTTTAGCAGCTGTGTTGGCAGTGAGGGGTACTTAGCTGAGCAGGGCTCCCCAGAATCTGTTCTCTTAAAATTTATTGAGGAGATGTTTTGGAAACAATTTGAACCAGTGGGAGCTAGTTTATTTGGTGTTGATCTTTCACTTGGGCCTCTGACATGCTCATAAAACTCTACTTTCTCTATCAACTTGCATATCTAATCTGTTCTCAAATTGCCTCAAGCCCAAGCCTGTGCAGATCTACTACTGCATGGGTATGCTGGACACAGCTCAAACTGGCTCTCGGCTGATAGTTAAATTTTTAATGTGAATATTTATACCTTGGAAATCAGTGAAGGCTACAAATCTGGGCTTGATTTATTGTTTTGTTGGTTGTCTAGTCAAGTAAGTGATGGAGAAAATGTTGATAATGCAGATTAAATTTAAAAGTGTGTCAGGTATACTTTTTTTTTCCTGGGGTTGGGGGGAGATCTAGTTGTTAAACATTTACCAGCGCAGTCCTGCTCAAGCTTGTGCAATTATAAAACTCGGCGCCTTTCACCTGGCAACCCATTCCTCACCTGGGTTATTCTGAGGATATCCACCTCTTCTTTCACTGTTCCCTTATCTAGCAATCTTTCCTCAGTCAGCAGGAATTCTGAGGTCAAGGCTTTTCTCCATCTAGCAGATATAGAGAAACCAAATACAGGCTTGCTCTCTATGCATTTTCCACATTGCTAAATTTTCTCTTTGGTTCTTCCTTCCTTCCTTCCTTCCTTCCTTCCTTCCTTCCTTCCTTCCTTCCTTCCTTCCTTCCTCTTTCTTCTTCCTTTTTTTAAAGTAGAAGGGTAGGTAGGAAGAAAAGAACATAAATGATTATTAATTGAAACAATAAATTTAATAAAAAAGAAAATGCTTGTTAATTAAAAAAATAAAATAAAAATTTAAATTGCCTCTTATTGCACCCTTTTGTGTGCTTGCTCTCTAACCCATGAAAGCTTCTCAAGGTTAAGGACTATTTCCATTTTGTCTTTATATTACAGTCCATATTATAATGTCTTGTGTAAAGTTGGCATTTAGTAAATGTTTCTTAAAGACTCCAGGTCAGGAGCCAGATCTTCTATGTAACCCTGGTTCTCCCAGCTGAAAGTTTTATGCTTTGCCCTCAAATTTCCCTAGAGCACTTTGTCTGATCTTCCTTTTCTCAAAGTGAACTCGTACACTGAATTATGTTCGGTATGCACTGCTTCTGTCTAGGGGGACCCACATCCTTCTTGATGGCTAGAACTGCATCATCATATTTTATCTTTATATCTCCATTACCTAGCATAGTTCTTTGCACATGGGAGTTGCCTAATAAATGTTTATTGAATGGATGGGTGAATTTAATTACAAAATAAACTATTACTCGATGGAAAAGGATGTTCCTTTCATAACCCTTTTCCATACAGGGGCTGCTTGGCAGTAACTTTGCATGAATTGATCCTTTATTTGCCCAACATTCTTTATGCATATTCTTTATATATGATGTACATAATTCTGTGGTGCAAATACTACAAATTAAAACAAGATCTTAATAATGGACAATGGAGGGAACTGGGATGCATAACTCAGCTAATCAGAATTACTCTTTAAATTTCTGCACTCCACTTTAAAAAACATTTTTACTTGTATCTTTTGTTTTTATATCACTTTTCCCCAGGAAATCCCTCCCACTTCCCCTTTTCTTTTCCAGTCATTTCTTTTAACAAAGAATTAAAAGAGGGTGAGGACCAGTTCAGCATACCTCTCCCACACATCTATCAAACAAATCTGACATTAGGTGCAGGGTTCTATGCCCAAATTTCCCCCACTTCTACAGGGGAGGGAAGGAGGGTGCATTCCATTTTTAAAACAAAAGGCAAGCAACGGGAAAACAAGCTGAGACAGGTCATGTTCCAGTTGTTCTAGGGAGTCTACTCTGATTACGTCTGTTCTCATAGATACTCTTTGTCTTGTCAGAGGCAACTAGGTGGTGCAATGGATAGACTGAGAGGGTTGGAGTCAGGAAGACTTGAGTTCAAATCCGGATTCAGACACTTATTAGCTGTATGACCCTGGGCACGTTACTTAACCTGTGCTTGCCTCAGTCTTTTCATCTATAAAATGGGGATAATAATAGCACCTATCCTCTTGGGAGGACCAAATGAGATAATATAGTAAAGCCCTTGGCACATAGTAGGCGCAACATAATTATTATTTTTATTATCTTTATGCTCAGATAGGGTCTGTTTCACGTGTAGTTTACAGATATCATATACTATTTAGTACGATTTCCATTTCAGCTTTGTCTCCCCAGGGAGATCAGACAGGGATCAGGTATTTTCCATTTGTATGCCCCATAGTGTCTATGTGTAGTATAGCACTGACTGCTAATATGTGCTCAACAAAAATTGTGGGTTGAATATTGCATTTTTAAAAAAAGAAAATTAAAGACAAGTATACACATCCATCCCTGATAGCAATACTTCAATACTCTAATACATCAGCATCTCATTGATGTGGTATTCCCTCCAATCATGCAGATCACAACCCATACTTGGGTGTCTGTTCTCTTCAGCTCTTGTACACATCCTTCCATTGGTTTACTACAAGAGGTCCACCCAACATGCTGGGGGCCTTCCTTATGTTGCATTGACGTAAGAATAGCAGTGGAATACATATGGGTGGTCCATTGGTTAGCTCTTTCTATGTGACCAATCCCCTTTCTTTTTTGATCATGCCTTCTCTTTGATGATCTCCTCTAAAAAGTTCCCCCAACATTCCTTGTTGGTGATGTGTTACAGCCTGTTTATACCCACGATGTACAAAGTGCCATTTGGGTGAACCTCAACTTCTTTGGAGTTTGTAGTACTGTATGAATTGAAGCCATACAAAGCAGAAGAATTTCAGTAAAAAGATGGGCCTTTGTTTTAAGGAGAAGCTTGAGGCCATTAAAAGAATGTTTCAATTTCCCAAGAGCAAAGTCAATCCAATACAAACACTAAAGCTTTTCATATTTTGTGTAACAACATGGGGCAGTTGGCCACATGATCCTGTTTGTGTTCTAAGGTATTAAGTCACCAGAAATATCAGAGAGATCATCTTAGAAAGTAAAATATTTTTATCCAGCATTTGGTTCAGGCAGGCCAAAGTACTGGTTGATTTTGGGGGAAGTATATGTTGCTTTTTTATTTTTGAGATGTGCTTTTTGGAGGCCTAAGTGGAAAGAACACTGGATTTGAAATCAGGGCAACTGGACTCAAATCTCAGCTCTTCTGCTTTCTAGCTATGTGAGTTTGGGCAAGTCATTTTCTCTCTCTGAGCGTCAATTTCCTTATTTGTCAAATGGGGGTGTTGGGTGAGGTGATATCGAATGTCTCCTCTAACTCAAAATCTTATGTTCCTATGAGCATGTTTCTACATCTTCAACATCTGCAATGGTGATTGATATTGAAAACAGTGGCCCTACCTAGATATGGTTATCACAGAAGAGTTTACTTAGGATCTATGTAGAGAAACAATGGTATGATTTAATGGAAAGTTCTGTGGAATTTCTTCTCCAATCCCTCTTCATTCCAGTGCCTTTCCTCAGTTAATTATTTCTTATTTATCATATGTATTATAGCTTAGTTTGTATATATTTGTTTGCATGTTGTCTCCCCCATTAGATTGTAAGCTACTTGAGGCCAGGGACTGTCTTTTACCTCTTTTTGTATCCCCAGCACATAGCACAATGCTTGGCACATAGTAGGTGCTTAACAAATGTTAAATGTAAATGTAATGTAACAATATAATGAAAAATGATTGATTGAATAGTAGGTAGACTACTTGGATATGAATCCAGGTCAGGTAAGATGTATGACCTTGGGAAATCACTTAGCTTTTCTGTTTCCTTATTTAATAAAAATAATCATAATCATAATAAAAAATAGCAGAGAACTAATATCCTTGGAGAACTCAGCTAATAAGCTCTAGCACTTAGCTTTATGCCTGGCATATAGTAGGTGCTTAATAAATGTTTATTTATTTGACTTGCCTTGTACTAGATGGATCTAAAACATTACAACAGACCAACCTGTTGTCCATAATTGCTCAAGCATTACACGGATACACAAAACCTAAAGAACAACATTTTTGTAGCTGTTACTATGTAGAATACTAATAATTTCCAAGCTACAAGTAATGAAAAGCTCCCAAATTGTAGAGACCTAGGAGAGGACATCAAAATCACATCATAGGATGATGTGTGAATCATCCCTATTGTTCTATTTGGTTCTGGATATGTACCAAGGATACTTTTAGTAAACCTATAGAAAATGACCTTGTACCTTAACACTTTTCTCTAAATAAAAAAGCAAGTTTTTACACACCTCTTCAATAGCACTCAGAATATTGGATATAAAATAATAGTAGCAGAATAGTCACTAGTCAAAGGACCACAAAATGTAAGAAATAAATTAGAATGATAATTCTATTGCTAGTAGTAGTAGTAGTAGTAGTAGTAGTAGTAGTAGTAGTAGTAGTAGTAGCAACAGCAGCAGCAGCAGCAGTAGTAATAGTAGTAGTAATTAATAATAATAATATATAAGAGAATGGTAGAAACTTAAACATATCACATGACTTGACCTGGAGAGCAGAATATTAGAAGCTTGCTTTCATAAGCTAACAGATTTCAGGTTCTGAATACAGACCTCAAAATATCCTGGAAAATTTCCAAATAAACTATAATGAAACAGGAGGAACATTATCAAAGACAAAACTGTTGCTCATGATCACCTAGATATTACACCATTGATCCATAAATATTTGAAAACTTAAGAAAACAGGTGTTACTATACCAATTATTTATAATCTCTGAACTACGTAGAACGAAAAGTTTTCCAAACATAGAGTTGCAGAATTTGAGATTTGGAAGGGACCTCAGTGGCCATGTAGTCCAACCCATGCCTTAAAGACATTCCCAGTATATACCTGACAAATGATCCTCCAGACCTCCAAGGAAGGAGACCTCATTACTTGTGAAGGCAACCCATTGTACTATTGAATAGCTTAATTATGAGAAAATTTTTCCTAAGATCAGTCCTAAATTTGCCAATTTTCAGAGAGATCCAGCAGAAGAAATCAAAGCTATGTGGGAATAGAATGAGTTGCACATCATCTTTATGAACCTGGAAGTGTCCCAAAGATGTTTTCAGTGAGCATATAAGAGATGAGTTGACATCCCAGTACTTGTATTGAAATACAAAAAGAAAATGTTTTATCCACTTGTCAAAAGAATGATAATAGGGTAGCATCTTGTCTTAGAGCCATTTCTAGTTTAACTCCATTGAAAAAGGTGAGAATGATGATGATGATGACAATGACGACATTGATGATAAGGTAGCGCTTAAGGTTTGTGAAGTGCTTTACAATTATTATCTTATTTTATCCTCACAACAACCTTGAGGAAGCTAAGACAGGCAGAGGTTAAATGACTTTCTCAGGATCACATCGCTACAAAGTGTCTGAGGTTGGGTTTGAACTCAGGTCTTTCTGATTCCAAATTCAGTACTCTATATACTAAATCACTTAGTATAGTAATAATCGTTAAAATTAATAATAATAACAGTCTTATCTAATTCACAAGGTTGTTATAAACATAAAATGTAATTTATGTGAAAATGATACATGTTATTATTATTCTGCAGAAGGACAGAATAGACCTCAGAGTTTATCTAATCTAATCTATGCATGACCAGCAATTCCCTCTGCAACATACATCTTGAAAATTGACATTGAGCGATCTCTTGAAGATCTTCTGGTGTCTGGTTCATTAGATAACCCATTCCAGTTTTTCATGGATCTAACTTTTAAGAATTTGGTCCTTATACTTACATACTTAAATGGATTTGTGAGGCCATCAATGGGATACTCCTTCCCAGGATGCTGATAGCAGCCCTTCATGCCTGCTCACCATCTATGATTTTTGTCCCCTGTTTTATTTTTGCCTCTGTGTGTTCATTTTCTAGCACAGTGTCTAGTATATAGCAGGCGCTTAATAAATACCTGTTGATTGATTACCTTCCTATAAATATGTTCCTACATCAATTGCAACTTCCATCTACTATTCTTAGTTCTTCCCTTTGGGATCAATTAGATCTCTCCTTTATGTGACATTCTTAAAAAAATTTGAAAGTTTGAAAATCACTGTCATGTTGTACCAAGTCTTCAGTTCTTCTGGCTAAACATCCTTGCTTCATCTGATGTCCGTGGAGTGACCTTTACTAATTTTAGCACACTGGCCATCTTTCTGAACATGTTTGAGTTTCTCAATGTGCCAGAACTGAATAAAATACTATAGCTTCATTCTCACCATGACAGAGTGCAGGGAACCACTACTTTTCCTTTGCCCTCATCATTCTTCTATTCATACAGCCTCACATCACATTAACTTTTGGGAGGTACTAGATCACACTTTTGATTCATATTGACCCTGAAGACCACTAAGATGTTCAGATCTTTTTCATATGCAGTTATCTAGCTACTTCTTTTCCATAATGTACTTATACAATCGGACTTCATATTTATCCCTGTGAAATTTAACCGTATTAGGTTTAGCACATTGTTCTAGCTTAGCAAGACCTTTGGGGATCCTGATTCTGTGACTTTCTGTATTAAATATTACTCTCGGCTAACTGACATCTGCACATTTGTTAAGTACATCGTATGTTGATGAGAATCGGGCCAAGAGTATATCCATATGCCATCCCACTAAAGAACTCTCTCTACACTGACATCAATAATCATCACATTTTGGGTCCAGGAATCATTCCTGAATCCAACTAATCGTAATAATCTCATCTAAATTTCCCCATTTGGCCTGAAATATTATGAGAGACATTATCCAATGCCTTATTCAAACCCATGCGTGACATTTTCCTGATTTACCAGACTAGTAAACTTTTCATTTAGACATATGTTTTATTTGATCCATGTAGTTAAGAAAAGGCCTTGAACAGCATTCAGGATGATCTAGCTTTATTATTTTTTAAAATTCTGAATTGAATGAACAACAACAATGACAAAACAGATACTTTCACATAGTATCTGTTTAAAAAAGGATACCCCAGAATGATAAAATATAAACTCCTTGAGTTGGGCAGCTAGGTGCTAGAGTGGATAGAGTGCTAGGCCTAGAGTAAGGAAGATCTGAATTAAAATCCAGACTTAAACATTAACTAGCTCTGTGACCCTGACCAAGTCACTTTACTCTGTTTGCCTCAGTTTCCTCATCTGTAAAGTGAGCTGAACAGGAAATGGCAAACCACTCCAGTATCTTTACCAAGAAAAACCCCAAATGGGGCCATGAAGAGCTAGACAGGACTGAACATGACTGACAGTAACAACAGCAAACTCCTAGAGGGCAGGAACTATATTACTTTGTCTTTTTATCCCTGACAAGTAGCATGGTGCCTGGCACATAGGAGGTACTTAATAAATATTTGTGGGTTGATTGAACAGGAGAGGAAGCAGCTGCCACTTGTATGTGTGTGTGTGTGTGTGTGTGTGTGTGTGTGTGTGTGTGCATAATTTTCTCTACCATTCCTGACCCAAAGATTATTCTCCAAGGAAACCTAGTAGTTGAATAGTTTTATTTAAAAAAAATTTTTTTTAGGCAGTTGGGGTTAAGTGACTTGCCCAGGGTCACACAGCTAGTAAGTGTCAAGTGTTTGGTCTGAAGCCGCATTTGAACTCAGGTCCTCCTGACTTCAGGGCTGGTGCTCTATCCACTGTGTCACCTAGCTGCCCCTGAATAGTTTTATATTCTCTAAGTCTTCTGTTAACATTATCTCATCTGCTGGGGGTCTTTCCTGCTCCCAATATAGCTTTTAAAAAGACCTTTTTAAATTTGGAAAATGTGGTACTAAGAGAAAAGGAGTATACATTTTAGAAGAGTTTTCAAAAATTAGGGGTAGAGCCAGTCTCCCTCTGACTCCCACTTTCTCCATTTATCAGAAAATTAAATTAGCTCACTCCGTAACCTTTACAATTTTTCTTTTTAAATTATTTTTTTCACATAACAATTCTTTTTCTCTCCATTCCATCTCCCACACCCAAATGAAAAGAGAAAACCAAACCCTTATAACAAATATACATAATCAAACAAAACAAATTCCCCTGTTGGCCATGACCCCAAATGTGCCCCGTTCTGCATATTTAGTCTGGCACCTATTTGTCAAGCCACGAATAGGATTCTTCATCGTCAGTCTTCTGGAATCATGGCTGTTGACTATTCTAATTAACAGAAGTTTGCAAAACTTCTGCAAAGGAAAGATTGCAGATGATGCTGAAGCTGGAGTCGCTAGGTGACAGCAGAGTGCTGGCTGGCATGTGGGATCTGAGGCACCAGATGGCGTCAGAGCCTCGCTAACCAGCCACACTCCAGTATGTTCATTTTTCAAAATTCAGCATGTCTGGAAAGTGTATGGGGAAGACTCTGGGAATTCCCACCTTTTTTTCTAGTCATATTTCTGCCCCTCGCAGAGTCGTAAAGAAGACCAAGTCAAATTTATTTATCTCGTACCTTGTCAGCTGCCTAAGGTCTTGTCTGTTGTCAGTAGCTTACAGACTTTGATCTGCCTCTAAGATGTCCCTATTACTAGCATGAAGTGTGCTGGGGGAGATAGGAGGTCAAGAAGAATTCTAGATTAGTAGTAAATGTCATCCAGTCTAACCTCATCATTTTATAAATGAAGCTTAAAGATGCTAAGTAACTCACACAAGATCATATAGGTAGTGGTAGAATTTGAACCCGAGTTCTCTCCAGAGACAAATACTCTAGAGATAGTGTTCTTCTCACTGTACCACATTGCTTCCCAAGAGGTCTCCTATGCTTGACTCACCACAAATTAGGATTTAGAGCTGAAAGGGGCCTTAGAGATGAGAGCACTGAGATACCCAGATTTTCTTTTTACTGACCCATAACCATCTCAAATGTCGTTTCTAGAGCGCCTTACTGCCCCATTCAGAAACTCTATTTGTCTTAAAGAAGAGAGTGAGGCTCTCTTTGGAGGTCAAGGAGAACAGTTTCCTCTTTAAAGCTTTGTCTCTGCCTGCTGACTATGGGTGTCACTTTGGGATGTAATGACAAAAATTTTAGATTTGGAAATGGGAGACCTGACTTTGCTGCTTATTATCTATGTGACCCAGAGCAAGTTACTTAGTCTCTCTGACTTTCAATTTTCTTATCTTTAGAGAGAAAGAATAAAAGTGAATTATCTGCCTTGAAAGGCTGTTGTAAGAAAAGTAACTTAAAAATTGTATATAAATGTGAGCTGTTGTTAATGCATTTTGAAGGGCCAGATAGTTGGATTATTTGGGGATGAGAGAATAAAATGAGCATAATCTGGAAGCAGCTTTGGAATCTCTTTAGCTAGACTTTGCAAATGTACATTTTATTCTATATACAGTAGAGAGCCAGTGAAGTTTTTGGAGAAGAGGAGTAGGATCTGTGCCTTAGGAAGGTTATTTTCACAGTTGCATGAAGGATAGACTGGAGAAGGAAGGGATTATAATCAGGGAGACTTCAGTGTGACCCTGGGCATGTCACACCTTCTCTCTCTCTCTCTCTCTCTCTCTCTCTCTCTCTCTCTCTCTCTCTCTCTCTCTCTCTCTCTTTCTTTCTTTCTCTCTGTCTCTCTCCATCTCTCTCTCTTCTCTCTGTCTCTGTCTCTGTCACTTCAGAGTGCAGGCTACTCTTTCTCCTGGAAGGTAAAGGGAAGAGATTTGAGGAACACGTTTCCAAATTCCAGGTTATGAGAGATAAAGAAGAGTAGAGACAATGTGGTTCAGTGCCACAGCCTTCCTCTACAGTCAGAGGAAGAAGAGAATGGAGGTTATCAGTGACTCTCTGCTCCGTTATACTGAGGCAGCTACTTGTTGACCTAATAAACAACAAAATGGATGTTGGTTGTCTTCCCAGGGCAAAACGGAGTAACTCTCAAGTAATATCCCAGAAACAGATGACTATTACCAACTATTGATTCTAGTGAGCACAAATAATATTTCCAGAAGGCACTTGGAAAGCATTGCTAAAGGTTGTAAAGTCTTGGGCAAGTAACTGAAAACCATAGGGGCCCAGGTGGGATTTTCTTCCCTGCTGCCCTTTGAAGGCAAAGGATGAAAAAAGGAAAAAAAAAACTCATTTGGGAAATGAACAACTGATTAAGATGGTGTCTGAAGATGATATTTGGATTTCTAGATCAGGGCTTAAAACAGAGGAAAGATGGACTTTTGTCTAGGGATGGATCTATTGAGAAGACTGATCTTGGACTCTTACAAGTCTAAAAGGAAGGGAGGGGGAGAAAACTGCACATATATAGCTGCCAAGCAAGATACCAGGCACAGTAGTTAGAATAGGGTAAGAAGGATAACAGAAGAGAGCCCCATGAATTCTCTGGAGTCCAAATCCACAAATAAAGTCAGCGATCAAACCTATAGCCTCATATGTAGATATATGAGACATAATGCATGGCTCTAATCCCAAAAGCCAAAATACTTAGACTAATCAAGACCTGCAAAGCTCCACACCCATTCTCTGGGAACCTAGAGGATCTCTGAATTCCCAAATTCTTGCCAAGGGTGGGAATATCACAAAAACACAGCAGGGGTTATGGTAGATTATGAATTCCAGACAGCCTAGAGGTGGAGGAGATAAAACATGAACTTGAGAAATATAAAGTACTTTAAAATATTTTAAGAATGGACAAGAAGGTTAGATGACTGTCTTTATTATGCTCATGTGTATTTTGAATCCCTGAGAAAAGTATTGTAAAAGAGACCATTGGAAGAGGGAGGAAACTTTCAAATTGAGTCAGGTGGACTCCAAGGCAAATAGTTGTGGAGAACTAAATGAATTTGTTTTAGAGAAATTGTATATTAAAGCAGGAACTAAAGAGAATTTTGAGTTAATCCAGATTAAGAGGGTTAGTGTTGGTGTTAGGGGAGGGAGAAAGTTTTTACAAGAAAAACTTTAGGAGAAACAACTAAAAGCTGAATGAAAATAAAATGAGCGGGTCTATAGGGAATGGAAACTAAGATGAGATGATGAAGCTACTCAGAAAAATTGAATTAGGATTGAATTCCAATAATCAGAAGGGGAGAGACTAGTTAAAGGTTTTCTGTAGACAGAGCCCAGGGAGTGGGGATAGGAGCATGGCAGTGGTTGAGTTGATAAACTAGGTGATTGCCTGCATAGCAATTTTGACCTGAAGCTCTGGAACCAAGTCAGGAAAAGACCACAATGACTTAGAGAGCTGGAAGCAGGTACCAAACCTCAGTGCCAGGGATTTTCTTCAGATCCTCTGTGATTGTCCCAGGGGGATTAATGTTCTGCCCCAACACTTATTTATTTTTATTGGTCTATATTCACCCTGAGGTGCTACTCTAGCAACTCTAGGCTAGTTCCACTGAAACAGCAAGGCTAACTCTGGGGCTAGCTGGGTTGGGAGGTAGCTTGGGCCCCAGCCAGAGGAACTTTCACCTCCTGGACAGTGTGGTGAGTCAGGAATCTGAGTTGGGGAAGACTGAGAGAACCTCTGTGAATAAGGAATGCCAGACATGGCCCTGGAAAAGAAGGAACCAGCCCACACCTGGTGAATGCAAAAGCAATGGAGGAGGAATGCTGCTGGCCATGGGCACTTGTAGCAGAATTCTTGGTTTCCATTTTAGGCTAGAGGGGAGAACTGAAGGAGGATCTGAAGCCACAGATGCCATCCCCTTGTACCCCAGGACTAGAGGCAATTACAAAAAATTAAGCTGCTACAAATTAAAAAAATGAGCAGGCAAAGGAGAAAGAATCCAACTATAGAAAGTTACTATGGGAATAGAGAAGATTGGGTTTCATCTTCAGAGGAGGATACTGAAGCAAAAAAAAGGCTCTCCTACCCCAAAGAGTAACATAAATGGTCACCTGTCCAAAAAGAATTCATAGAAGAATCTTTAAAAAGGCTTTAAAAATCAAATGAGAGAGATTGAGGAAAAAATAATAATAATAAAAAAAGAACAATCTGAGAAAAACAAGGAGATTATGAAAAGAAAGTCAACCAATCAGAAAAGGAGATCCATAATCTTAAGGAAGAAAATAACTCCTTGAAAATTAGAATTGGGCAAGGAGAAAGCAGCAAAGTTGTAAGAGGCCAAGAAATAATCAAACAAAATATAAAGAATGAAAAAATAGAAGATAATGTGAAACAGCTCATGAGAAAAACAATTAATCTGGAGAATACATCAAGAAGAGAAAACATAAGAATAATCATATTACCTGAAAGCTATGATCAAAAAAAGAATCTTGATATAATAATACAAGACATAATTAAAGAAAATTGTCCTGAAGCATTAGAACAAGAGGGAAAAGTAGAAATAGAAAAAAATCCACTAATCACCACCTGAAAGAAATCAGGAATATCTTAGTCAAATTCCAAAAACCCCAGCTCAAGAATAAAATACTATGAGCAACAAGAAAAAAACAATTCAAATATCATCATGCTACAATTTGAATTACACAAGATCTAGCAGTAGTGACACTAAATGACTGCAGGTCTCAGAACACTATATATATCAAAGAGCAAAAGAATTGGGGTTGTGGCTAAAAATATCATACCCATCAAAGTTAAGCAGAATTCTGAATGAAAAAAAAATAGACATTTAGTGAATTGTCATGCTTAACAAGATTTTGTTAAAAAAACAACAACCTGAATTTCATAAAAGATTTGACATATAGGATCCAAGAGAAATATAAGGTACCTATCAAAGACTAATTATAAGGGACTCAATGAAGACAGAGTGTTTACATTTTTTTTATATGAGGAAATGTAAAACATATGTCTAAGATTATTATTAGTAATTGGGTAGTTCATAAGAAAGATTGGGGTAGATCTGAGTATGATATGATTTTAAAAAGTAAAACCATTTAGGAACAGGTAAAAAGAGTAATTATTTTATACAAATGAGGCATAAGAGGAAGAACTGACACAGAGGAATTAGGTGGGGGAGGAAGGCTGGTAGTTCTGGAACCCTACTCTCATCAGTAATGAGTTTAAGAGGGAATAATGCATCTACACTAAGAAGGGTATAAAAATCTTCTAAATTCAGAAAGCAACAGAAGACCAATAGGGTAGGGATGGGGAAGAGGATGAGGGAGGGATTTTTAGAGGGAAGGGTGAGGGAATAGGATAAGGGGGGTAATAGAAGAGTATTTAGGTTAATGGGAATGGGAGGATAAGGCAGGGATCCTCATAGGGTGGGGTAGGTTAAATGACAGGAGGGTAAGGTAGCAAGTAGAGGTAAAGAAGAGGAGTCAGGAGGGCTATGAAATAAGAGATACACACAAATATGAAATAAATATCAGGAATAGAATTTATTAAGAAAAAAAGCAGGGGTAGTAATCATGATCTCAAAGTTAAAGCTAAAATCGATTTAATCATGAAAGAAAAATAAACTACATTATATGTCAGCCATATTAATCAATTTTGTTTTAGACTATTTAAAATAACTAAAAACTTACAAGAAAGCAAAGATGGACATCTCTCAACACAATGTGTATTATTTATCAGACAGGCTTTCTTGAAATGAAAATTTATCTTTGCATATTTTGAATCTTCTCATTCTGTTATGCACATGATGTTTTTTTTTCTTTTCTTAATTTGTATTTAAATTTATGATATTTTTTTTCTTTTCTCTATTCAGTATTTGTGTTCTGGTGTTTGAGTCTAAAATTCAAAAAAAGTAAAAAAGTAAAGTAAAATAAAATAAAATAAAATAACTAGACATTATTAAGGTTGGAATCTTGCTGTGGTATAGGAAATGATGAATTGGTGGACTTAGAAAAATATGGAAAGACTTGGACCTATGAAGGAAGAGCTTATCCACCCTCAGAGAAACAGAGGACAAATAAGTATAATACAGTCTTACATGGATGCATATGAATGCATATGTTTATATATGAGTATGATTATAGATATCTAAGCATATGTATGTGTATGTAACTATATGTACATATCTTTGTGTGTATATGTGCATACATGTATGTTTGCATGTATAGATTTGTATGTACATGTATGTATAAATGAAAATATGTATGTATATGTGTGCCTATGTATGTGTCTATGTGTGCATATGTACATACATACATATCCACACACACATCCACACTTAATTGTAGCCTTTTTGGGAGAGGAGGGAAAGGAAGGGGGAAAAAAAGAACAAAGTAAAAAGTGCATAGCAGAGAACAAAAGAAAATTTACAAGGAAGGAATGAAAAGATTGATAGCTCTGAGCACAATGCATAGTATTTGTTATATAGGATTTCTTGAAATAGAAATTTATTGCTGTATGTTTTGAATCCTCTCTTACATTCTGCTGTGCACATGACAATGCTTTCTTTTTCTTTTCTTATTTTACATTTGTTTTAATATTTAAGCTTATGTTTCTTTTTGTTTTCTTAACTTATTTAAGTTGTAGTATTTAACTTTAAAATAAATTAATAATAATAATAATAATAATAATAATAAAAAAAACCTAAGGAGATGAGGAAAGGCTTCTTTTTTAAGGTGGAGCCTAAAGGGAGTCCTGAAGGTAGCTAAGGGTGCTAAAAGATAGGGGCAAAGGAGTGAAGAGGAAGGGGTGCATTCCAGGTGTGGCACCCAAGACCCACCTGAAACTTTTCAGATATAAACATGGTGATGATGGAAGAACCTGATGCCATGGGCATTCAAAAAGAATGTCTTGGAATGTGTGGAATAGGATTAAGCAAATGTTGACTTGACTTGGCAGGATTTCGGTAGGCAGGAAATTTGAGTGTAATGGAGAAAAATCTCTTAGACCTGCCTGGTGCTAAAGGAACTTAAATACAAACTCAAAGCACAGAGCAGAATCAAGAAGGAAAGAGATCTGGAGATCCTAAAGTAGAACCATAATCATCCAGGGTCAAGGTCAACACCAGATATTGCCTTTTGTCTGCAGAGAACAAACCCAGAATTGAAAAAAAAAATTAGAAAGAACTTACTAAGGGGAGGGTCAAAAATAAGCGCTCCACCCTCCTCCCCTCTCCAGTCTCTGTAAGTTTTACATTCTATAGAGTTCAAACAAAGGAACAGGGAAAACAACAGCTGATTGGCCAGCACAAAGGCAGTTTCCAGAGATGTAAAAGGGGGAGGAAACTCCTTGTATTCCTTGTATCAATCTTTGCATATCGCTCCCCTGTTGTTGCTTTTATTCCCCTTGGGTCTGGGGGAGGGGTTCAGCATAACCTGTAGTCCTGAATTAAGAATTAAAGAAATCTGGTTTCTAAACAATAAGTCTGGTCTCTCATTCATGCATGACCAGGTTTAAACAAGGCAATAAAGTTTTCCCACACCTCTTCACAGCAAACTGTGATTTGGGAGAAGCCAGCAGAATGCTACGAGCTCCTTACATCAACAGAATGGAAACTCTTTTACCTCAAAGGTTTTTGTCATGAGTGAAAAAAGCTCTGGGTGAATGCCCTTGTTGGCTCTTACGTGGAGTCCTGGGGAAACTGAACTTGGCATTTAGCCTACCTGCAAGTGGGTGGTGACATAAGGACTAAAGGAGAATCCTGGTCTGGGCAATGCAAACAATGAATACATTTTTTTTAAAGCATTGGACATTGATTTCCTTTTTTTTAAAATTTTCTTTTTTTAAAAACTCTGAACTTGGAAAACATCAAATAAAATGAGCAATTCCATATAAGTTGTGGAACAGGAGACAACTGCATGAAGCTGTGAATCTATATTACATGAAACTTTCTGTTCTTTTTTAATTGACTGTTTTCAATTAACAAGCATTTATTCTTTCTCCCTCAAATCTCTCCTCCCCACCTCCCATTCCTCAATGAAAAGGAAATAAAGGAAAAAAACAACATGGCAATGAATATGCATAGTCAAGCAAAACAAATTTCCATATTGGCCATGTCCAAAAATGCATATCTTCTTCTACAACGGACAGTATCACCTCTCTGAAGGCGTGTAAAATACTTCAACATCAATCCTCTGGAATTGTGATTAGTCATTGTATCAATCAGATGTTTTAAGTTTTTGAAAGTTATTTGTCTTTACACTCTTGTTACTGTATAAATTGACCTCATGATTCTGTTTACTTCATTCCGAATTAATTCATGCATACCTTTCCTAGGTTTCTTTGAAACTATCCTTCTAAAAAATGTCTTATGGAACAACAGTATTCCATTATATTGATACATAATGCTTTGTCCAGACATTTCCCAATTGATGGGAGGCCCCTAGTTACCACTTTTTTGCTACTCAAAGAATTCCTATAGATATTTTTGTACATGTGCATCCTTATTCTCTTTCTTTGATATTTTTGGGGTATAGGCTAGGCATGGTTTAGTAATTTTTTAGGAATAATTCCAAACTGCTTTCCAGAATGTCTGGACCAGTACATGATTCCACCAACATCAATGTGCCTCTTTACCCATAGCCCTTCCAATATTTGTAACTTCCCTTTTTTTGGTCACCTTTGCTAATATGCTATGTGAGGAATGGCAGAGTTTCTTAAATCTGTATTTCTTTAATTATTAGTGATTCAGAGCAGTTTTTCTTTTTAAAATATGACCACTGGTCTCTTGATTTTTTCCCCTTGAGAACTGCTTATATCCTCTGGCCATTTATCAATGACAAATAGTTCTTATTCTTATAAATTTGAATCAGTTCCTTATATATCTTGGAAATGAGACTTTTTATGAGAAAAAGTGCTATAAAGAATTTTTCAAAGTTAACTCTTTCTTTTCTAATCTTAACTGCATTGATTTTGTTTGTGTAAAAAGTTTTTAGTTTTATATAATCAAAATTGTCCATTTCATCTCTATTCCTTGTTTTGTCCTATAATGGTGAAAGGTAATTTCCTCCTTCCTTCTCTGATTATTTTATGATGTGACCTTTTATGTCTAAGTCATGCATCCATTTGGAGTTTATCTTAGTATATGTTGTAAGATGTTGATCTAGACTAATTTCTGCTAGGCTGTTGTCCAGTTTTCCCTGAAGTTTTGATCAAATGGTAAATACTTACCTCAATAGCTGGGGTCTGGGATTTATTAAACACCATGTTAATACGTTCATTTACTTTTGTATTTTATGTACTTAATCTGTTCCACTGATCAACCTTTCTATTTATTTATATATTTATTCATTTACTTTGAAATTTACTTATTTTTAGTTTTCAACATTCACTTCCACAAGATTTTGAGTTCCGAATTTTTTCCCCATATCATCCCTCCCCCACCCCAAGATGGCATGCATTCTGTATACCCCTTCACCTAATCTGCCCTCCTATCGATCTCTCCCCCTCTTCTCTTATCCCCTCCCCCTTCTATTTTCCTGTAGGGCAGGATAGATTTCTATACCCCATTTCCTGTATTTCTTGTTTCACAGCTGCATGCGAAAACAATTTTTTTAACATATATTTTTAAAACTTTGGGTTCCAAATTTTCTCCCTTCCTCCCTCCCCACCCACCCTCATTGAAAAGGCAAGCATCTCAATATAGGTTATAGATGTGTAGTCATGCAAAACACTTCCATAGTGGTCACGTTATGAAAAACTAAGTATATTTCCCTTCATCCTATCGTACTCTCCATTTATTCTATTCTCTCTTTTGACCCTGTCCCTCCTCAGAAGTGTTTGGTTCTGATTATGCCCTCCCCCAATGTACCCTCCCCTCTATCAACCCCCTGCTCTATTGTCCCCTTCCCCTCTTATTTTCCTGTAGGGTAAGATAGATTTCTATACCCCATTGTGTATGTTATTCCCTCCTTAAGCTAAATCCTATGAGAATAAGATTCACTCATTCCCTCTCACCTTCCCCCATTTCCCCTCCACTGTAAAAGCCTTTTTTTAATCTGTTTCATGGGAGGTAATTTACCCCATTCTACCTCTCCCTTTCTCCTTCTCCCAGTATAATCCTCTCTCACTTCTAAATTTTATTCTCCAGATATAACACCTTCATCTTCAATTCACCCTGTGCCCTCTATCTATCTATCTATCTATCTATCTATCTATCTATCTATCTATCTATCTATCTATCTATCTGTCTGTCTGTCTGTCTGTCTGTCTGTCTGTCTGTCTGTCTATCTATCTATCTATCTATCTATATGTACATACAAATAAATTTTTTTCCCTCCAACTACCCAAATACTGATAAAGGTCTCATGAGTTACAAATATCATCTTTCCATGCAGGAATGTAAACAGTTCAATCTTAATAAGTCTCTTATGATTTCTCTTTCCTGTTTACCTCTTCATGTTTCACTTGAGTATTGTGTTTGAAAGTCAAATTTTCTATTCGGCTCTAGTCTTTTCATCAAGAATGCTTGAAAGTCCCCTATTTCACTGAATGACCACTTTTCCCCCTGAAGGATTATACTTGGTTTTGCTGAGTGGGTGATTATTCTTGGTTGTAATCCTATCTCCTTTGCCCTCCGGAATATTATATTCCATACCCTCTTGGTCCTTTAATGTAGAAGCTGCTAAATCTTGTGTTATCCTGATTGTGTTTCCACAATACTTGAATTATTTCTTTCTGGCTGCTTGCAATATTTCCTCCTTGACCTGGGAACTCTGGAATCTGTCTACAATGTTCCTAGGAATTTTCCTTCAGGGATTTCTTTCCAGAGGTGATTGGTGGATTTTTCAATTTCTATTTCACCCTTTGGTTCTAAAATATCAGGGCAGTTTTTCTTGATAATTTCTTGAAAGATGATGTCTAGGCTCTTTTTTTTGATCATGGCTTTCAGAAGTCCAATAATTTTTAGATTCTCTCTCCTGGATCTATTTTCCAAGTCAGTTGTTTTTCCAATGAGATATTTCACATTGTTTTCTAATTTTTAATTCTTTTGGATTTGTTTTACGGTATCTTGATTTCTCATAAAGTCACTAGTTTCCAATTGCTCCATTCTAATTTTTAAGAAAGTATTTTCTTCAGTAAGTTTTTGGACTTCCTTTTCTATTTGGCCAATTTTGCTTTTTAGGGCATTCTTCTCCTCATTGGCTTTTTGGACCTCTTTTGCCGTTTGGGTTAGGCTATTTTTTTTTGACTAGGCAATGAGGTTAAGTGACTTGCCCAAGGTCACACAGCTAGTAAGTGTTATGTGTCTGAGGGTGGATTTGAACTCAGGTCCTCCAGAATCCAGGGCTGGTGCTCTATCCACTGTACCACCTAGCTGCCCCTAGGCTATTTTTTAAGATGTTATTTTCTTCAGTATTTTTTTGGGGGGGGTCTCCTTTAGCAAGCTGTTGACTTGTTTTTCACGATTTTCTTGCATCACTCTCATTTTTCTTCCCAGTTTTTCCTCTGCTTCTCTTACTTGTTTCTTAAACTCCTTTTTGAGCTCTTTCATGGCCTGGGACCAATTCATATTTTTCTTGGAGGCTTTGGATGTAGGAGCTTTGGCTTTGTTGTCTTCTTCTGGTTGTGTGTTTTGATCTTCTTTGTCACCAAAGTAAGATAATATAGTCTGACTGCTTTTGTGCTGCTTGCTCATGATCTTAGCCAATTACTTGAGTTATAAACTCTTTGTTAAGGTAGGGGTCTGTTTCCAGTATGGAGAATGTACTGTCTCAGGCTTCAGGGGTTTTGTGCAGCTGTTTTCAGAGATACTTGTAGGGACCTGTAAATTTTCAGTTCTTCCAAGGTGGTATGATAAGACACAAGGTGTTTACTCCTTTCCTGACCTATGCTCTGGTCTATGAGTGACCACAAGCACTCTTTTCTGCCTTGGAACCGTGAGGAGGATTTTCTCTGTATCACCACTACAAGCTCCACCACACCAGCACTCCTCCTTGCCCCAGGACTGCCACCCAGAACTGTGACCCAGATCCAAGCATGGGCAAAGCAAGAGAATCCTGCACTAGCAGAGAGATTAGCCACTCAATTCCCCCTTAGTCTGTGGGCCAGAAGCTCTGGAGGCAGCCATTGCCCCAGAACTACAGCTGGGGCTGGGGCTGGGACCGTGCTTCTCTCTCTCATCACAGTCACAGACTTTTCCCACTGACCTTCTAGGTTGTCTTTGGCATTCGTGGGTTGAGATGTCTGGAAACCACCACAGTCCTCTGAGGACTGCTCCAGGTTTGCTGAGGTCTCAGCACCCACGCCAAATTGCCGTCCTCTCCCTGCTAGGCGAGATATACCTTTCTGATCAACCATCCAGGCTGTCTTGGGCTGTAAATTTGTTTCATTCTGTCTTTTTGTGGGTTCTGCTGCTTTAGAATTTGTTTAGAACTATTTTTATAGGTATTTGTAGGGGTTTGGGGGAGAGCTCAAGCAAGTTACTGCTTTCACTCTGCCATCTTGGCTCCCTCAACCTTTCTATTTAAAAAAAAAGTACCAAATAGTTCTGTTTTAAAAGTAATTATAGCTTTATAGAATAGTTTGAGACCTGGTACTATTGGTCTCCTTTCTCACTTTTTTCATCATTTCCCTTAAGAAAAGGAGAACAATTATACAATGACAATCGCAATATAGAGAAAAAAAGTTTTTGAGGAATCCAATCAATGTAATGATAAGTCAAGAGTTCAGAAGATGAAAATGCAACATGTCATCCTACTTTTTGCCAGAGAAGTGATGGTCCTATTCATTTTTGGATATGGCCAAGGGAGGAGTTTGTTTTGCTGGACATGCACATTTATTATAAGGGTTTTCTTTTCCACTTTTTAATTGCTCAGTGAGTGAAGTAGTCAGAGGGAAGGATAATAAATGCTTGTAAAAATAAATAAATGAATAAAAAAATTTAAATGCAAAAAGAAAGAATGTTGTAGACCAAGTATAATTTTCTTTATAAAAATTAATCTATTTTATGTTACTATATGGTAAACTTTAGAATGTACTTACTTTTACATTTAATAGGTAGTATAAGTAGCTTTTTGAAAGCCAAGGAGTACAAGGACCAAAAAGTTTGAAATTCCTGCTTCACAAATTAGAGCCATGGCATTGACACCTTGTTAAGAGGACAGTTGGTGGCTCTGATTAGTTCCAATGAGTGGGGCTGCCAGCAGCTGGCTGACTGATTGTGACTCAGGAAAATCAAATTTTGTCAGAGCAGTCATCCCTTTGCACTGGATTCTTAAGAACAGTGACAAACTTTTCCTGGCTCTTTTTCCTTTTCACCTTTTCCTTGTTCTGGGGGCAGAACAGAGCACAATAAAGCCGAGTCAGCTTTAGGGTGAGGGTGGGGAGGAGGTGGGGGAGGGAAAATTTGTGCATTCAAACATTCTCCTCTCAGGAATTCATTGGCAAAGCCTGTATTGGGGCAAGAGGATATAGGTGTAGCATCTGCTGGACCATAGCCTCTGAGCCCAGGTCCAAGACAATGGTAGACTTTCCCAAACCAAGATATGGTAGCTACTAGGGGCAAAGATTGAGTTCCTGATAGAACCTGGCCTGAAGGAGCTTTTCTTGGGCCATGTTTCTGAATGACAGTCTCTAGGACTGAGGAGCTGGAATTCTGTTTTCCTAGGCAGGGGGAATCTCAGATTCTAGCCTGTTAGTCAAAGAAGGGAGATGTCTTGGATAATACAAGTCTTGAAGGTTGTCTTATGAGTAATTAAGAATAGCTAACATTTATATAGTGCTTATTATGTATCAGGAGCTGTGTTAAGCACTTTTACAATAATTATCTCTTGTGATTCTTACAAAAACCCCAGGAGGCAGGTGCTGTTATTATCCTTATTTTACAGATGAGGAAACTGAGGTGAACAAAGGTTAAGTGATTTACCCAAGGTCACACAGCTGGTAAGTGTCTGAGGATGGATTTGAACTCAGGTCTTTTTTTTTAAAGGTAATTGGGGTTAAGTGACTTGCCCAGAGTCACACAGCTAGTAAGTGTCAAGTGTTGGTCTGAGGCCAGATTTAAACTCAGGTCCTCCTGACTTCAGGGCTGGTGCTCTATCCACTGTGCTACCTAGCTGCCCCTGAACTCAGGTCTTTCTGACCTGAGGCCGGAACTCTATCTACTTCATCACCTAGCTGGCTTCAGTAGACTATTAAAGGAGTCTGTGACACAAAAAAGGTTAGAAATCTGGGTCCTAGAGAAAAGGGGAGTTCTTGAGCATCCCATGTAGAGAAAAAGAGGGTTATACATATGGCCCTTGTAGCCAGAGGAGTAGTAGGAAGGGTTAAAAGGCATGGAAAAGGAATAAGAGATTGCAATCTTGCCACCATCATACCCCACCCCCAACTTTTTATTGCAGTGAGTTATTTGGACAGTGAAGGTCTGATGAGAAGGCAACAATTCATTTAGAGTTCCAAAGTATGCTCTCCTTCCAGGGGAGTCCAGGCACTGAGAGTCTCTGTCAGGTTAAACAAAGTCTCACTGGAGTATTGGACCTACTATTATTATGAGTGATTTATGTCCATTTTAATTTTTGTTTTTGTTTGTTTGTTTTTTGGTATTTGTTTATGGACTCCTGTGAGTCTTTTGTATCGTTTGCATTTTCTATGGGGTGAAACAAAGGCTGGCCTAATCAACGTGCATTTGTTACCTTGAGTGCATGTACAGGAGCTGGAGACTCCTTTTGCCGACTTATAGAAAAAACTAAATGTGAGCTATACCTGTTATTCCTGGAGTAAATACCAGGTAGTGATAATAAGCCAGAAAGAGAATATGATATTTTTGCATAAACCTCTCAAAACTGACCTAGTGTATGAGAACCTAGAACACAGATTACAAATAATGACTTCCAATTTCTGTTAAAAGTTCTAAGGTTGCTCTTCTTATCCTGTATGCATGATTATAGATCACAGTATTTAGAACTAAAAGGAATCTTGAGGATCATTTAATCCAAACCCTCTGTTTTTCTGATGAGGAAGCTGATACCTGGAAAGAGCAAGTGACTTGACCCTCCGATTCTAAATTCAGTGCCCTTTCTACTACACTGTGCATGAAAGTGGCACCTTCCCTCCATATGCACCTCCCCATTAGCTGCTGTATTGCCTGGACTGGAAACCAAGCCCTGAAAGACTTAGCCCTTTTTTCCCAGAACTCTCATCCTGGGGCTCCATTGTCCTGGTTGATTAGTGGTAGCCTCAGTTACCCATCAGGGCTCCAGCTATACTTCAGTTCATTTAACTTTCCTGACCTTCTCCTTGCTATCATATGTGAAGCCTTTCCAGTTCTAGAACCAAGATCAAATAAACTCTGTCTCTGTTCTTAGAAAGGGTATGTCAACTATTCTCCCCTAGTTTCACTTACTGTCCCTAGAAGTTTCCAAACCAAAATAGCCCAGCCCTGTCCTCCAGTCCCCTATATGTTTTGTTTTCACCTATTAGACTATAAGCTTTTTGAGGGCAAGGACAATCTTTGATCTTTTTATATGTATCTCTAGAACTTAACTAAGTCTTTATTACAAAGCTCAAGAATCTGTGTCCCAGAGTGACCAACGGACCAATGAATCAATCAACAAGCATTCATCTAGTACCATTATGTGCTACTGCAGGATTGAGGGTGGGGCAATGGAGGAGCTTACCCTAGCCTGCCATCAGGTAGTTTCCTATTTTAACTAATTATTTTTGCTAACTAGATATTAACCTGTGTTGTTCCTACACTGTCGAAGGGACTTCAAGTGCTATGAGTTCTTTCTAAATTCATCTCTCTGTGGGATATCTCTAGCCTTGGGAGAGACATAGTAGGTACATGAGCCCAATCCTGCCCTCTCCTGGCAGAACACCAAACTGCAGGCTTAATCCCATATCAGGTACCTGAGAGGGGATTCGAGCCAGATTCTTTGACATTAAAGTTATCTCTCTTTCGGCTGCATCATTGGTAGTATCCATCTTCTAGTTTCCTCCCATCTCCCACCCTCACACACAATGCCAAGATGAATTTCTGACGGGCTTATTCTCAGAAGGGTTAACCAAGAAGCTGAGGGTCTTAATTCTGAATTAGTGATGTACACAAGAAACCTTCTACATTCCTGGATTTAGGATTTGTGGTTTTGAATATTCCTTTGTTTTTGTAACAACCTGTTTTATCCTATCTGTGGGAGGGCTGAATTTTACCGGTGGTTAGGAAAATGGATGGGGCCATGAGAGGGAGAGGGAGGTAAGGATGAGGGTAATATGGGAGGAAGTGATCTGAATCAAAAACCCAACAAGCATAAACCAGAAGACTAGCATGGATTGCTACCACAGTTTCTTTGGAAAGTCAAAATCTGAGGGGCTGAAATGAATGAGAAAGCCAATTACACAAGTAGAGATTCAAACTGGGGGATCAATAGTGAATCTCAGGAGGAAAGAGAGAATGTGCGTGAGAAGAGTTGACCATTTGTCTGACTAAGCAAAATTCCTCAACGTTTCCATCTTTTCTGCATTCCTTGCCTTCTACACTGCCTCGACATGCTCAGCTCTCTAGGGATGAATCTGTCATGCCTCCTGACTTAGCCATGCCAGTAAGACCGCAAATTTGGATACCACTCACTTTGTATTCAACTGCTTCCTGATCCTTATAGCTGCCTCACCCATGCTCTTATTTCACATCAGTTGCTCATCCTCTACATCAGCCTGGTTACAGAGAAAAGATCCCTGGCCTGGAAGTTAGAACACCTGGGTTCTAGTAACAAAACTATTAACCAAATTACTGTGTGATCTCTGGGCCTCAGTTTCCTCATCTATAAAATTAAAGAATTGGACAAGGCAGTCCCTAAGGTCCTTCCTACTTCCAACACTCTCTGACTCTGTCTTTGAAAAGGAACTTAGTAACTTCCTGCATTTGAGCTAGGGAGTGTTAAAGGTAGTAGAAGCTTTCTCAGAAAGATAAAAAACCCCAGCAATGAAAGAACTGGGGCAGTGTGTAGGAACAAATACCAGTGAAAATATATATTTGCACAGATTTCTACAAACTCTCCCTTGTTAATTGGGAAGGGTTTTCTATATGGCTACTCAATTCAATTCACATTTTTTGTTCCACTGGTTTTAGAGATTGAACTGCTATCTTAATAATAGCTATGAATCAATAAGGAGGCAACAACTGGTACGTGCACAAATAAGAAAAAGTCAGCCCCTGCCTTCAAGAAGTTTACAATCTAATGGGGGAAGACAGCACATAAAAGGAGCTGAAAAAAGAGGAAGTGTGCATTGGTGGGAAGTTTTTAGAAGCATAGTGAGAAGAGGTAAGAAGACTGGCTGGCCCGGGCCCTTCCTCAAAATGGAGGCTCTCAATGGGAGGGGCTCACTAATGGGAGAAAGGGACCAGCATAGCAGGGGAATGTCCCAAGCTGAGACTACAGATGAGGCACAGTGATGAAATCAGAAAAGTCAAATACATAGCCAGGAGGATGCCTTTTTTTCATCCTTCTTGACCTTTCTGTAGCTTTTGACACTGCTGATCACGTTCTTGGGGAAGTTAGGTGGTGTAGTGCGTAGAGTTCTGGGCCTTCAGTCAGGATGATTCATCTTTGTGAGTTCAAATCCAACCTCAGACACTTGGTAGTTGTGTGACCCTGGGCAAGTCACTTAACCCTGTTTGCCTTAGTTTCCTCTTCTGTAAAATGAAGTGAAGAAGGAAATGGCAAACCATGATGACAAGATTTAAGGTGTTAAATCTGGTAGACAGAGAGTCTGAAAAACTATGGACAGAGGTTCTCAATATTGTACAGGAGGCAGCAACAAAAAACACTCCAAAGAAAAAGAAGAGCAAATAAGCAAAATGGTGGTCTGATGAGGCTTTACAAATAGCTGAGGAAAGAAGGAAAGTAGAAGGGAAAGGAGAAAGGAAAAGATAGATCCAACTGAATGCAGAATTCCAGAGAATAGCAAGAAGAAATAAGAAGTTTTTCTTAAATGAGCAATTCAAAGAAATAGAAGAAAACAATAGATTAGGAAAGATAAGAGACCTCTTCAAGAAAATTACAGATATCAAGGGAAAGTTTCACGCAAAAATGGACATGATGAAAGACAAAGATGGTAGGGGTTTAACAGAAGCAGAAGAAATTAAAAAAGAAATGTTCTTAACTAACTTAATGAAAGGAAGACCTTAACTTCACCAATAACCACAATGGTGTGGTTATTGATCTAGAGCCAGACATCCTGGAGAATGAAGTCAAATGGGTCTCAGGAAGCATTGCTAACAATAAGGCTAATGGAGGTGATGGAATTCTAGCTGAATTATTTAAAACACTAAGAGATGATGCTCTTAAGGTGTTGTGCTCAATATGCCAGCAAGTTTGGAAAACTTAATAATGGCCACTGAATTAGAAAAGATCAGTTGATGTCCTAGTCCTAAAGAAGGGCAATGCCAAGGAATGTTCAAATTACTGAACAGTTGTGCTCATTTCACACACCAGCAATGTTATGCTTAAGATTCTGCAAGGCAGGTTTCAGCAATATGTGAACTGAGAATTACCAGAAGAGCAGGCTAGTTTTTGAGAAGTCAGAGGCCAACATTTGCTGGATTGTGGAGAAAGCAAGGGAGTTCCAGAAAAACATCTACTTCTGCTTCAATTGGCTATACTAAAGCCTTTGCCATGTGGATCATAATAAAATGTGGCAAGTCTTAAAGAGATGGGAGTATTAGATCATCTTGTCTCCTGAGGAACCTCTATGTGGGCCAAGAAGTGTTAGAACTGAACATAGAACAACTGATTGGTTTATAATTGGGAAAAGAGTACAGCATCACTTTATTTATTTAACCTGTATGCAGAGTACATCATGAAAAGTTCCAGGCTGGATGAATCAAAAGCTGGAATCAAGATTGCTAGGAGAAATATGAACAATCTCAGATATGCAAATGATACCACTCTGATAGCACAAAGTGAAGAGGAATTAAGAAGTCTGTTTATGAGGGTGAAAGAGAAGAGTGTAAAAGCTGGCTTAAAGCTTAACACACACACACACACACACACACACACACACACACACACAAAACCCCTAAGCTCTTGGCAACTGGTCCCATTACTTCCTGGGCAAATAGAGAAAGAAAAAATGGAAGCAGTGTCAGATTTTATATTCTTGGCTCAAGGATTGCTGCAGAAGGCAACTGCTGCCATGAAATTAAAAGCAGAGACATCATTTTGCTGACAGAGGTCCGTATATTCAAAGCTATAGTTTTTACAGTAGCAATGTATGGCAGTGAGAGTTGGACTATAAGGAAAGCTGAGTGCCACAGAATGGAAACTTTTGAGAGTCCCTTTTACAGCAAGGAGATCGAATCAGTCAGGACTTAAAGAAATGAATGCAGGTTATTCACTGGAAGGTCAAATACTGAAGCTGAAGTTAAAATTTGAAGTTAAAAAAATTTGGCCAAGTAACGAGAAGATGGGACTTATTGAGAAAGACCTTGATGTTGGGAAAGATTGAAGGCAAAAGGCAAAATGGATGGCAGAGGACGAGATGGAGAAATAGTGTCATGGAAACAACAAACATGCATGTACACTTCAAGAGGTAGTGGAGGATAGAAGGCTTGGCATGATATGGCCCATGTGGTCACAAAGATTCAGACAACTGAATGATTGAACAACAACAATGATCATCCTCTTCTCCTGGGTCCTCTTCCAGTTTATGCTCAGTAACTGTGGGTACCCCTCAAGGTTCTCTTCTCTTCTCCCTCAATTTTAATTTTCTCACTGATTTTACCAGCTTTTATGTATCTAGCCTACCTTCACCTCTCTGCTGACTTCTAGTCTCCTATCACCAACTGCTGATTGGACATCTCAAATTGTATGGCCAATAGACATCTTAAAATCTACATGCTCAAAACTGAAATTATTATCTTTTGCCCCAACCTCTCCCTTCTTCCTAACTTCCTTACTATTGACTAGAGCACCACCATCTTTTCAGTCACTCAGGCTTACAACAAAGGTGACATCTCTTCTTACGGGCTCTCATCTCACGTGCCCAATCTCTTGCCAAGTTTTGTCATTTGTACCTTTTAAATATCCCTCCTAATGTCTCCTTTTCAGAGAGACAGATAGAGATCATTGTCCAACATTTTATCCACCTAGTTGCCTCTAACCAGACCACAGATATAGATATGTAGATTTGCGAGTGATTGACACAAAAGCGATTCGCAAAAGCGATAGCCGGAACTAGAAATGGATGAGACCATTAAAGGAGGGAGTACAGAGAAAGAAGAATGTTGAGGGGTGAAACCCTCAACAGTAACATGAGAAGGATAACCAGCATTAAAGAGTTGGGCAAAGGAATCCAGTACAGGAGACAAAGAAGGAGGGTCCAGAAAAGTAGGAGGAAATTCAGGAGAGGGTGATGTCTTTGCAATATTGGACACAGTGGAATTCTAATACCATGAGAAAATCCTTTTCTGCTTGTTATCAGCTCAGACCACTGCCCAAGTCATTCAAATGATGTTAAAATCATGGGGCAGATCTATGATGATGGCTTTCAATTATGTTGCTAACTCTGTTCAGCCATTGAAGCCTTATGCGCTCTTGGTCATATAAGGGACTGAAGAAGAGAGTGCACAAAGCCATCCTTGCTGTGATAAATAATAATAATTAATAATAGAATTTATATAGCACATAAAGTTTTGCAAAGTGCTTTGCAAGTACCCTGTGAATGGCCCTTGGGAGGCAGTTGCTATTACTAGACCCATTTTACAGATGATAAAGAATGTGAATCAGACAGATTGAGTGACTTTCCTAGGGTCACATAGTGTCTGGGTCCGGATTTGAACTGAGGTCTTCCTGACTCCAGGACCAATACTTTATCCACCTAGCTGCCTCTAACTAGACCACTTACTTCACCAATGGTGAGCCAGCAGAGAGACTTTCAGATATTAAGGCAGCATGTACATAAACTATTACAGTTTTAGAATGAAATGTGAAAAGATATCTTCTCTTCATGGTCTCAACATTGTTCCCACTCTATAGCTAAAGCTCAACTTTGTTTTGATTTTAGAAGTGAAAGGATCATTATTAACACACATCTCCCACAGACTGCAAATCTTAATTAAGACAGAAATACTTTAATATTCCACATCCTTAACACTAACCATTAAATGGTTTTTTTTTTGTTTTCTTTTTTACCCCCTAAGGGATATTATTAATAAGAAGAATGTAATTCAAAGTTTTCCAGATGTTACTTTTCTGATATGTCTCAGCTTGCACCCATAAACCACCTGGTAGCCGCAACAGCTGGATTGCATCCAAATGTGCGCGCAGGTAAAAGGGTATTACTTGAAGAAAATGAAATGATCAGTTATTTGTCAACCGAGCTTGTGACATTGTTTAACTAGCTGTTGAAGTTAGCTCTCAACGTTGGGAACAGGCTTGCAAAGTCACATAGTCAACTCTCAATTATCCATATGTGGTCTAGACAATTTAAAACTGCCCCTAGTGCTGATATCAATGACATTTGGCTGTGACATGTATTCCTTGTCTTATTTTAACCACCAATTAATTAATCTTTGGCTAAAATGAAAATTTTTATGCTGTTTACAAGGGAAAATTTAGACCAGTGGAGAGAGGTTATAAGGAATCAGATTTTGACTCCAAATAAGGAAAATCTTCCTAACACAGTCATCTGAAAATGGATTAGGCTGTCCTGTTAGGTAGTGAGTTCCTCATCACTTAAGGCATTCCAGCAGAGGCTGGGTTCTCCAGACTTTGATCTTGCCCTTCATCTAGCTAGCTCCCACTGAAGCCTAAACCCTCTCTGCCATACTAACAGACTAGCCTCCTTTGACCCTCAAGACATTCATTGATCTTCCAAGTTTATTTGATCCAGTGTTCTGCCAAGTGTATGCCCCAGCTCACGTAGGGTTTTCAGGAAGGACTCGCCTTGCCCTTCATACCTGACTGTTCCCATACCATAGTGTAGCTGCCTTATATAGAACATATGGGGGGGGGGAGATTGTAGAGGAATTTCAGAGTCACTGTTGTGATAGGACTTCCTATGTGGACAGAAATAGTGTCCAGAATATATAAGAGGGGCCTTGCATATAATAGGTACTTAATAAGAGCTTAGATTCAGAGATATAAGGGATCATCCAAGTTTATCTATTCTAATCTCCTCATTTTTGAGTTGGAAAAAGGGGGTGCCCAGTCAAGTGACTTGCCCAGAATCACACAGTTGTTAACTGGAAGTACCAGAATTTGAGTCCAGGTAGGTCCTCTGATTGCAAGTCCATCTCTCCACTGTACCACCCAAATAAATGTTTGTGGAATCATCAAATCAGACTCATCTACTGGGCGGGAGGCTGGTCTTATTAGATGACCTCTCAGATGCTCTCCACCTCAGTCTATGACTCTACATTCCCCATGCTCCCCAGTCAATAATGGATGAATGTGTCTAAGAAAAGTCCCAGAGGGTAGAGGGGATAAGCTTTTCCTGCAATGATTTTACCCACATCAGTCAGCACTCACTCTGCTATGTCTGATGGGAATTGCACAAGGGTCAAGAAGACTAAAAGAGGTCCATGACTAAAAGAGGGGGACACACAGGAACCCAAATCCAGGACCACCCACACAGTTTAGTGAAGTCATCTTTCATCAATCTCGACTTCACTTTTTTGAACTCACGCTGATTCCCCCGAGGCTGGGAGGAGCTGTTTCTTGCTATGAAGAGAGTGCTACAAGAGAGAATGAATGGTGTCAATGAGATTTCAGGTCAGTGTTGTTATCTGCACTTAGGGGAAAAAAAAATAAGCATGAGATGCTAATTATAAGCTTAAAGGCTGCATGGCTTAGTTGATGGAGAGCTAACCTTGGCATTCAGATTTCCTGGGTTCAAGTTGGACCTCTGACCCCAGGAAATATATTTAACTTCTCAGGCCTCAAAGTAACTCTTTAAGACCATAAGCTGGATAACAGTTGTTGATCAGCCTTAGTGGAGAGAAGTTCCTTATCTAAAATCACAGGTCTAGACTCCCCTCAAAGAGTGACTAATTATCTTATAGGACCACCAGTTTAGAGATGAAAGAGACCTTACAGTTCATCAAGTCCAGAAGTTCTTAACCTGGTGTCCACAAATTTGTTTACAAAAATATTTTTATAATTGTCAATATAACTGGTTTCCTTTATAAGCCTATGTACTTCATTTTATACATTGAAAAGCATCGTTCTGAGAAGGGGCTTGTGGGCTTCACCAGACCCCCTCTAAGGGAGTCCATGATGCAAAAAAGGTCAAGAACTCTCAGTCTAGTCCCCAGACTGAGCCCCAGATAGATGAAATGATTTGTTTAAGGTCACACAGGTGTTTGGTGAAAGAATGAGGCTATAAACCAAAGTCATATGACTCATTTCAGCCCTCCTTTTATGGTAGCATCTTAAACTTGGAGGAAGTTTCAGAGATCATATAACTAACCAATCTTCACCTGAGTTCTGAATCTCATCGGTAACAAGTGTCATCTGTCCTGTTCTATCCATCCCAGCCCATGGACTGCTAGGCAGCTGCCCTATGGTATGGGACTAATCATGGATGAAGTGTAAGGTCAACCCTTACTGAAAATACCACAGGAGCAGGGACAAACACTTGGCAGAATACTGGAACATCTCAACTGGGGAGGTCAATGAATTTCTTGAGGGTTGAAGGAGACTAATCTATTAGTATGGCAGATAGAGTTTCTGCTTCAGAAGGAGCTGGATGAAGAGCAAGATCAAATGTCAGGGGGTTCAACAGGTGCTGTCTGAGATCAGCAGACTACTGAGTGAATGATGTGGAAGCTATACCCACTGGTCGTGTATCTTTATCCTGCTCACTGCCTTGTAACTGGTTATGGTGGGTAAAGACAGGCATAATTCAACCTCTGCTTGAAGACAACCAGTGATGAGAAACTCACTACCCCCTGAGGTAGCTTATTATGTTTTCATTCATTTCTATTTTTAGAAAGTTCTTGTTTTATTTTGTTTTGTTTTGTTTTGTTTTGTTTTTGTCTAGACCTTTGATTTCATTAGGCTAGAGGCTACCAGTATGGAAACTACCTCCAACAATGAAGATTTCCATTCTTCTGACTTGGAGACTCAAGTCCTCAAACAGATCATTAATCTTTAGAAGCAGCTAGGTGGTGCAGTGGAGAGAGACTAGACCTGATGTCAGGAAGTTCTGAGTTCAAATCCAGCCTTGGATACTTACTAGTTGTGTGACCCTAGAAACCTCTGTCTGCCTCAGTTTCTTCCACTATTAAATATGGATAATAATGGTCCCTACCTCCCAGGATTGTAGCGAGGATCAAATGAGATAATACTTGTAAAGCACTTAGCACAGTGGTTGTGGTACTTAATACTTGCTTCCTTCCTAATCTTATCCATGTGGGTGTTTTTTCCAGTGATGCTAGTTGCAAGCCATTCATGACTGCTAAGACTCTTGACCTCCACAGAGGGTCCACCTAGTGCTCCAGGGGGGGCTTCCTTGCTTTTCCCTAACATTACAAGCATAATAGTGGAACATGTTTCTCAGCCTGCTCACACCCACCACGCACCAATCTATTACCTTCTAAATAGCATTTATTTTTAATTCTTTGGTGTCTGTATTGTTCTATAACTTGCAGCAACATTGTTAGAATATGTGTATTAAAAAGGCAGGCCTTCATTTCTAGGAGAAGTTTACAATTTTCTAGTGATAACTCAGTCTGATTCTTTTGTCCTATTAAACTAAATTAATTACTAATTAATTATATATGTGACTGGCATTGCAAATGGACAATGATTTAGGCCTGTTTATCTACCTATCTAGTGAAAGAAGTGTGTGTGGTTGTGTGTGTGTGGTTGTGTGTGTATGCAAGCTCTATTAGGTCATCCAAATAACTTAGTATCATAATCTCAAAAACAGACATTCTTCATCCATTTGGTTTTCCCTTTGAGGATGATTAGGTTAAATTGTTTTTGAATGATTGCAAATTTTTTCCCAAGAGGTTCTGCAAAATTTGATTTCTTGATACAACCACCTCAATGTCATCTGCAAACAGGATCATTTGGAAGTCTTCACCATCCAGAGGGAATCCCTCTTCATTTTGGACTCTGCACTGATGTCCTCCATGCCAGTAGGGAACAATTCTAGTAAAGATGTATTTCCCTGCTTTAGATGGGAATGAGCATTTATATAGCACCTACTGTATGCCAGGTACTATCTAAGTAGGTGAGGTAGGAGCAGTGGGCCTGCTGTTCAGTGGAGCCTATGAGGAAGTTAGAATATTGGGGCCGGGGGCAGCTTTGTCAGGATTCCAGCATAAGCATTTTACAAATATTATCTCATTTGATTCATACAATGACTGAAAGAAATAGGTGCTGTTATTATTCCTGCTTTACAGTTGAGGAAACTGAGGCAAACAGAGGTTAAGTGACTTGCCTAGGTCAAATAGCTAGTCTGAGGGTGAATTTGAACTCAAGTCTTGATTCCAGGCCAAGCCCTCTACCCTCTGTGACACCTAGTGATGAAAAGATTTTTAAAGAAATTTCCATTAAGATTTCAAAGAATATTGTATAATTTTTGATGTATGCACATGAAATACTTTTGGGGGAAAAGAATTTCTAGGTATAATTTGCTCTATTAAACCAAAAGTTAATTTTTAATCAACAAACGATAATCACAATAGAATCATGTATCCTTTTGCTTCTTCAGAAGGGATTCTGGAATATGTGGTATTTTCTTGTCTTCTACTGCTCTTGATTCCAGCCAGAAAAGAAAAGTATTTTCTTTAGATGGGAATGTCGGTTATATAGCTCCAGAGCTGCTGATTTTTTTGTCAGTCATCTTTTGTTTAGTATAATTAAATTCTGGTTTTTGCCCCGCCCTCCACCCATGCATTCAGACACCTTATGAATCTATCCCTCAAAACTCTCATAGTTGTGTGGCTTACAGCATGGATCTTGACTTTGTCTGTTTGCCCTAATCCAGTTGCTTTCCCTGTCTTTATTCACTATAAAACATTTCTTCCTCCTTTATAATCACATCTGGGATTGTGATGTTGGAGTCCATGTGTGATGACTCTATCTTTGATGGCTAGAGAAATTTGTTACAGCAGTCTTTGTGTGTCTTTTCCATTTTTCTTCTGTTTGCATATCTCCTTCCCTTTTCGTCCTTAAATGACCCCAGGATGCTTTTCTTTGCTTCATTGGATCTCTCATCAAGCTTTCTTTGTGCCACTTTTACCCTCCGCTGCTTCTTGCTGCTTTATGAGGTGCTGTTGCTCATAATTTCCCATCATCTCTCTCCATAAGATTTTATAGGCAAGCTTATATTTTAAACCATTGTCATCCTTGGTTGCCATATCTTTCTGTTTGGCAAGTGAGTCAAGTGCATGCTAGTAAGATACTTTTTAGTCTCTTTTGGTCTTCTTGTTATAACAATTGATTTACATTAATTAAGCTTCTGTAGGAAATTAATGTACTGTCAGTCTACATCCTTTAAAGTCCTGCTCTGATTTTTCATTATGCCATAGAAATGACCCTGGATCCTTAAAGGCTATGCCAGAGAATCACCAGCTCTGTCTGGTTCCACTGTGTTAGGAAGGTTTTGAGCATGCTCCCAGAATTGGGCTGTTTCCTTTCTTTTTCTTTTCTTATTTTTAAAGCCGACCTAATTAATATGGAGAGGCCCATCATCAGTGGATTGACTTCTTGGTGGCAATTTTTTTGATTCTGGAAACCCACAAAACAAAACAGGCAAACCATGATGTCTTTAAAAGGCCTTCTTTCTTTTATAGTGTCTTTTCTGGGGTACTCCCCCAAATTAATGCTCACAGGTTTGCAGGTGATTGTTACCACACATTCACCTATGTTCCTGGTATATGTGTGATTATTCTCACAAGTGTGAGAGTATTTTTTGGGTCTATGTTCCTAAAAGTCCTAAAAAAAACCCACCAGTGAGTTGTCCTTTAATAGTCAGCCAGTAGGTATAATTAGCTCTAAGAAAATGCATTTATTAAGACAGCATAGTAAGAATAGTAGCTACAAAACTTCCAATCTGGGGTGAATTCTCCCGCAGATAAACAGCATTTTTTGGAAGAACAGACTCAAATTTAGAGCACCCGGGTAATGAGTTAGGCCCACAGGGAACTAAGGCAATTCAAGCTTCTAACATTTCAGGACCTTGCCACTGCTCCTCCCTGGGTACAGGGTCTCTGCTGCGTGGATTGCTTGACTGGACTTCTTGGTTCTATTTCCTTTCATAGTTCAACTCTCAACTGTGAGAACTACTTCTCTCTTGATTGAATAACTAGTTCTTTTCTCTACTGCCAGCGGTCCTGCTCTTTGAGGCCGCTTCCTGCTCCAAAATCACTGGGTCTGTGTATATCTGCTCCCTCAGAGATGTGCTGTCTCCTGCTATATCAGTAGCGCCACTGCAAGATGCCATCCATAGCCAATCGAGGTGGGAGGAGAGGAAATTTCCCCCTTTTGCTCCCTCCCTATTGCATTTTATTAGAGCTTTAGGGGCCACACTCCACAAAACTACATCCTGCCTCAAACTGTGCCCGTACTCTTTAGAATTAGTCTTTTAAGGGTCACCAAAGGCATGGCCAATATTTTGTCAGCTATTGGAAAGCTCTTTCCTCCCATTCATTTTCATCAAATGCAATTTCTTCACACTTTGTAAGAATGATGGGGCACATGTTACTTTAATATATTAGCACTTTGTCTCTTCTATTATTTCTCCCTATCTGTGATTATATCAACTAGATTAAAGAGAAAGGAACAATCTCCTCCCCGCCCCACTACACTTATATTAAATCCGATGCTAATGTTCTATGACCCATGACTATGTCAGAGTATTCCAACCTCAAACATAGAAATGACCTATGGAATGGAGTAGAAGAGGTGAACAAGGCTGCAGCTTTTGCTAACTTTACAAACCAGAATGATTATCTCCAAGGCTTAAGAGAGTAAGAGGAGAGAAACTGGAGGTAACTATTTTAGATGGCTTTATCAAGGAACTGAAATAGGAGTGTTGATGTGACCAAGCCAGAAAATGTCAGTGGGCTTCTGTGGCACTCCTGGCATTTTGACTCTGTAAACTTCAGCAGAAGCCCTCGGCTTGAAACTCTGGTTTTTACTGCCAATTCACCTACTCATGACAGACCTTTGATGTCTTTGAATCTTTCTTTGAATGCCTCCCCCAACCCCTTTCTTCTAGACTTACGTTCCTGCTATCTTAAGCTAGGGCATCCCTGCCTCAGGGGAAGATTATGATTTCCCATGGACTGAGGATTTTTCCAATTGTCTTTCAGAACTCAATACGTTTGTCTAAAATTTACAATGGCTAACAATTATAATGGCAAAGCTGTCTGACTTGTCACCAATAGAGGGCGCCAAAGAACATGGAACTAATGTCTCAAAAGTAGAAAAGAAATAATCCTACAAGACAAAGAAAGCCACTAAGTCCGGGTTAAGACAGCAGTGATCCTGGCATCATAGGGAACTTGGAATACACACAGAATTTTTTTTCCAGGTGAGCAGAGCACCTGTCAGTATTCCTATCCCAATGTAATTGTTTTTGGACATTATCGACTTCTACATCAGGATATTCTGCAGAAATAGAACAATATTGCCATTACTGTATACAATGTTCCCTTGGAAGAACCAAGGTCCCTCTCGTCTGGTAGGTTAGGCTGGCTACTGAGCTACTCACTACCTTATGGATGAAAGCTTCCCAGTGGGCAAAATGGAGGAGTTTCTGGAGGAGCTATAGAAAACTTTCCATATACTTTGCCAACTAAAATCCTATCTTCTACAGGAAGCCTTTCCCAATCCCTGTTACTTCTAATGCTTCCCTATTTTCCTTTTCTCCTGTAGATAGCTTATTTGTACGTATTTGTTTGATTGTTGTCATTAGATTGAGAGCTTCTTGAGGGCACACTGTCTTTTGCCTCTTTTTGTATCTTCGGTGCTTAGCACAGTGCCTGATATATAGTAGGTACTCAATAACTATTTAATGTCTGAATGAATTAATAAATGCAGGCAGGTAAAAAGAAACATACATCCACACTCATCCCAAATGGGTACATGTGAACTCCTCTGTGAAAGAATCTACCAAATCTATGGTATTTCCTATGAAGTTGGACTTGGGGTCTGATTTAGGAGTTTGACATCTCTCTAGTAGTACTTATCTCCTGTTGGATCCTGAGAATGTGTTAGTTCTGCAGCTCTACTCATAAGGATTGTGCAGAAAGTCTTCATCCATATTGCCTACTAGGAGGAGGGTTTAGTCAGGAGTAGGGATTCTTAATCTTTTTTGTTTCATGGATTTCCTTGGTCTGGTAAAATCTAAGGACCCCTTCTCAGAATGTTTTTTTTAATGTATAAAATGAAATTCATGGGATTAAAAAGGATATCACTTACATTCAAATAAAATTTTTAGCTATCCAATTCATAGACTCTCTGAGATCTATCTTTAGATACTTTGGTGGGTACATGTACCACCCACCAAAAAGAATCTCTGGTTTATAGAGTCAAAAAGAGATAGATTATAGGAAGGGAACAGTAGAAAAAGAACTGGTTCTGGAGGGAGAGGACCTAGGTACATAGTATGGGGAAGACTCTCCTCTGATACTATCTGTGGGGCTTTGGGAAAGACATTCATCCTCTGTAAACATCAGGCTTCTTCATCTGTAAAATGGCTAGATGGGCTCTCAGGTCCCTTCCATATTTCGATCTAGGATTTTATGGGGAGTTCAGTGAGGTTGTTCTGGGAATGGAAAGAGTAAAAGGCTTTGCTTTCTCCTTATTGTGATGGCAGGTTGGTCTGTGGATGACTCTCAGCCTGGCTAAAGCTCTGTGACTGAGTGATAAGGGTGTGCTATTCAGAGATCCCTCTTGTCATGTATCTACTTATTGGGTAGATTGGGGAAGGGCTAAAAGTTCTTCACACAAGGTAGGCAGTGAATGGAAGTGGTCAATCTTGATAATATTCTCATTTGCTCCTGAGATCCCTCCCAGAATATTAAAATGGTTTGAGTCATCCTCCAGTGCCTATAGCAGCACCAGCAATTTTCCGAATTGTAGAAATAGCATTTGACAATGAGGAAGTACAGTTTTCGCCCATAAGTGGTAGCCTTGATGAGAGAGGGAAATCTAGACTCAGGAAAAAAAAGTATCTTTTATGTACACTGCCTCTAGATATTAGAGAAAATTTACCTGCAGTAAACTCCATGGCAGCTTAATAGTCTACTTTCCAAATGGACAAATCATTTGCTCTTGAGGGAGGTGTGATCTGAGATGGACTCCCACACCTGTGTTCACGCCTGGAAGTCCCTTTGGCCTGGGTTGTCAGAACTCCACTGTTTAAGACTTTAGACATCTTCAATCATTTTTTTTTGATGGCCAGGATTATGACATGACATTGGTTGATGTCTGTAAATTCATAGACCATCAGAGTTGGAAGAAACCTTAGAAATCAAGTACAGTCCTCTTGTTTTATTTTATTCTATAGTATCATATATGCCTTTTGATTTGTTTTAAACCGTAGTTGTTTTGTGATAACCATTTCCTACATATAGACCCCCCTCCCTGATAACAAGGAAAAATGTAGTGAGCACAATATATACCAAATATATCTCATGGTTAATACAACATTTTACAGCCATAGCTTCTACCAAAAAGGAAGAATCATTTGTTTTTTTCAACCCAGAATGATGATTCATTTAATTCAAACAGATCTGCCTCTTCGTGTTGTCTTTATTTACGTTATGGTAGTCATTGTGTATAACATTTTCTTTTGCTCTGTTGGCTTTGCATCTGTTCATACAAATCTTGCTATGTTTCTCTGAACTCCTTGTATTTGTAATTTTTTATGGTACAAAAATAGGTTCACAGATCTAGAGTTTTATAGGACCATCTGGTCTAATGCTCTGATTTTACAGATGAAAAAACTGAGATCCAAGGCAATTAAATGACTTGCCCAAATCTTAGAGGTAGTTTGAGTCAGAGTTAGGATGTAAATGCAGGCACTTGGACTCCACGGCCAATGTTCAGTATCCCATTGTCTCTATATTTCATTATGCTCATATACCACATTTTGTTCAGCCATTCTCCAACTGATAAGTGCCCATTTTGTTTCAGTCGTTTATAACACATGAAAGTGTAGTTACCAATATTTGGTTATATATGGAAACTTTCTTTAGTTTTTTGGCATCTTTGGGGTTGAATATTGAGTAAAGAATTCTCTATGTCAAAAGGTATGAACATACCTATAGTGACTTTTCTAGAATAATTGACAATTCCTGCCCCAAACAGTTGACTAATTCACAGTTTCACTAATAACAGTTTAGTGTACTTGTCTTCCCAATCTCTCTAACACTGACTTTCTGTCATTTTTCATCTTTACCAATTTGATTTACTGATATGATTGTACATGAAATTGCAAATCTACTCTGCACAAGACTTGAGTTCTAATCCTCTCTCCATTACTAATTACCTGTCTGGCCTTGAAAAGTGGTTTAACCTTCCTGGGTTTTAGTTATCTCATCTGTGAACCAAGGGGTTGGATTATATAACTTCTAAAAACATGACCCTTTGATTATGTGACACTTACCTAGGATTTAAACCTATCTCTCCCAACTCCTGGTCCATGGTTGGTCCATGGATCCATGTAACAGATGGCCTTGACTGACTTGTGTCCAGAAAAAAAAAAGTCACATAAATGCTTCCTGCTGATACCCATTCACTACTCAATGACCGAGCTAGAATATACCATTCAGAAACATGTAGGAGTAGTGTCAGAGAGTTCTTAGGATGTCAGAGAGTTCTTAAGACAATTTCCATAAGTAATGTGCAAATTCATCTGTGGTTTGGAGTCAGGTTCTCATGAGAGAGGAAGTTCTGAATCAGAGCAGACACACAACCACATCAAGGAGAAAAAAGACATTTAGACAGATGGGATACTACTCTGGGGAGCAATTACCACATAACCAGCCATGTGGCCTAACATGCTGAGTCCCCCAGTTTGAGCATCAAGGAAGAAAAAAGACTGGAAGGTGAGCTGAACCAGGCGGTGATGGATAGAATGTCAGGACAGATGAACATCTGGGGAGGTTTAATAAGGAGGAAATGTAGACCTCCCACACAGTAGCACCTTTATGAGCTTTGATTACACACTGAGGTATAGAGAATAATAACAGCCGGTCACACTGCTAAATAATAACCCTTCCCTACTTCATAAAACCAAACCTCCTTTAAATCTTTCTTCCTTCACTGTTTAGAAGGCCAAATGTTGTGTGAAGCAGCTCAATGTGACACAGGAAACCAGCAGACTCCATTGTATTTTTTTTGGTAAATTGGCTCTAGCAAGGAGTATTTCCGACTAAACACTGCCCTCCTATTACTATTTGGTCCACTTCAGTTCCATTTAGTTCAAAGAAATTCAATTCACCAATCATTTCCTTAACTCCTACTGTATGTAAGGTGCTCTGATAGTTGCTGAAGATGCATGGATGAAATAAGATATGATCTCTGCTCTCAAAGAGCTTCAAGTCTAGAGGAAGAGACAAAACATCTTCACAAAGGACAAGACAAAGCAAAAGAAAGGTCCAAAGTGCTGGGAAAGTAAGGAGAGTTTACTTCAGCCTGGGCTCACTTTCTCCTGAGAGGCCAGAACATTAAGAAGATTTCTGCCCCCACCCCTACCTCCACTACTTCACAAATCCATTTGAGAAAACAGAAGGAAAAACTGAGCAATAGCTCTTGGGAATGACCTGATCAATTTTACTTGCATTTGCAGGAACACATACAAACATGTTGGGGATATGGCTTCTAGTGCTTTAGTCTTAGGTCTTAGAAGATGAGGAAAGGAAAGTAGAGCAGGAGGGAGAGAGAGAGAGAGAGAGAGAGAGAGAGAGAGAGAGAGACAGATTGCAGTCATGAGGTTCTAGTATTTGAAATTAGGTTGACGGTCCTGATCAATAGTTAACAAGGTTGCTTGATTTTCTTGCAGCAGGGTTCAGCAACATAAAGGTTGAGAAAGTAGATAGTGTGGGTTACTAGGGTTAGGGTTTGGAAAGGTAACATGGCAATAGGGGGAAAGGGATTGAAGGCTAGAGGATAATGTTTAGTTGAAGCAGACAACCACAAGGTCAATTCTGTGAAGAGAACAAAGTAAGGCCAGAATCAAAGTGATAGACTAGAAGAACAAGTTGGAATGAAAGGACTAGAGGTTATAGAGAAGATGAAGATTAAGTGTAAGAGGAGAAGGAAAAGAGAGCTGGATAGATAGGAAGTTGTGCTCTGAGGAAGGAATTTCAGAGATCTGGATCATGAAGGTAGCACAGTTATGGGTGACGATGAGACCATTCCTATGAGTGGCAAAGGAAAATAAAGGCATAAGTCATAGGCACTGAGGAAATTGAAAAATGTCCAAATGGAAATCAACATATAAATTGATGCCTTCAAGCACAATGGTAAGTTTTGGGTTGCAGAGGAAGACTGAGCCACATACTTGAATTCCTAGAAGGTGGTAGGTGATCACAAGGATTTTAATTGAATAATATAGAAACATTGAAGTAAACATCAAAGGTGGAGAAGATGTTAAGTGGTAGTGGTGAAGCAATGGTCTGGACAGTGAGAAGAGAAAAAGGTCACCTATTCTTCCTCCTCCAAGCCCATGTATAAAAGAATGAGCTTGAGAAAAAGGTCACTAGGTATGAAACAAGGTAGCAAGGGATTCTTTTTTTCACCCAAAGATACACAATTTTGTAAGTGTAAGATGGAAAGACCTAAATGAAAAGAATCAGGATGAGGGGGGTTTGTTTACTTATGAAGGGGTTTCAGCAGATACTATGGAACTGGAAGAATGAAGGGGATATGCGTTATGGTGAGGTACAACTGAATTGGATAGTGGTTAAAGTGCAGGAAGAGATAGGAGTGGGAGGAAGATTCTTACCCCAGCAGAACCCCAGATCCCAAGGATGAAAGCAGAAGGAGGAGGCAGAGAGTCAGAAATACAGAGATGGAGAGACAAAGACAGAGACACAGGGAAAGGGGGAGCATTTCTATTCTTTTGGAGGCTTCCTTTCTTGTTGGGAGAGGCTCCTTATTCAAGAGCAAGCCTCCTAGCCTCAACTCATCTTTTCCTCTTCTTTTTTTTCCCCCACTTCCCATTATCTTCTTCCTCCAAAATCAAGTGTTAGTGATGCCTGAAGAGGAGGGAGTTGCAGTTAGGTGGGGAAGGGCAAGAAAATGTAAACATACTGATTCAATTATTTTACAGTGGTTGTGTTTATATGAAGCCAACTCCATTCTGGAAACAAATGGAAAGATTCACTCACTTTTCTTGGTGTTTTGTTCAAGATGGAGACAACCGTCCAGATGTTTGGCCCACGTACTCAGATGGCAGTCATCCAGATGTTACGGTGTTGTGTAGATGAGGTCAACGTCCCACTTCCTTTAAGATCGTGCATTTCCAATGTTCTCATTTTCAACTTGTTTCTCCTCCTCTTCTTCCTCCTCCTCCTCCTCATAGACAAAAAAAAAATCATAGCCCCTGCCCTGAAGGAGCTTCTAAGGAAGGGAATCCTAATCAGGCACAGGTTGGACTAGGTCCCTACTGAGGTCTCTTCTGCCTTGGAGATGCTGGGACTCTATGAAAATATATTCTTCACAGGGCTTTGGCATGGTCTACCTAAACATGCTAAACAACTAAACTTTATTTAGTTTATTTCTTTATTTTATTTTCTTTCTTTATTTTAAATGTTAAATTTTATTTTAAACTCTATTTCTATTGTGATCAGGATATTTAAAATGGAAGATAGGGATTTATAGAGCTAGAAATAGTCTTAAGTTATTGCAATCTACCCCTGTCCCCGTTTTTGGACAGATGAGAAAGCTAGGGCCCAGAGAAGTAAACTGATTTTTCTAAACCCAGAGAGCTAACTGTTGATAAAGCTTAGTCAAGAGAACAGTACCAAAGGAGAAGCATTCTTGTCCATGCTTTCTTCTTCTGGCAGCACCTTGTGAAGCAGTGTGGTCCAGTGGAAAGAGCTCTGGATTTGGAGTCAGAGGACTTGGGTTAGGAGCTTGGCACTGCTCTGAATTACCTCCATGGCCTTGGCCAAGTCATTCACATGGCTGGTCTTCCATTTCCCTATCTATAAACTGAGGGGATTGGACTAGATGGTCTCTAAGGGCCTGTGAACTTTCAGTGTGTTCTAACATTTCCCAAAGCAGCTCTACAGTAGCAGTTGGAGAGGTGGTGTGTTGATTCTGACTGTGCAGATGTGGTGTTGACTTTACAAGATTAAAGCTGGGCTGATTTATGGCACTTTGGGAACCATCACTTTGAATTTCCTGGTTTCCATGCTTGTCAGATCCGTGCACTGCTGAGTCCCACAGGCAAAGTAATCTGGTAGCCTTGGATTGTCTGGTGAGAGGCAGGAATGTGAAATGCTGAGAATTTTGTACAAGACTGGCTTTGACTGGGGTGAGGCAATTGATGAAAAATTCATGATGAAATCAATTCAACAAACATTTGATGAGGATGATGACAAGTAGCATGGGATAATAATAATAACACACATTCATACAGGTTATAAGATTTTTAAAGCGCTTTACCTTTTATCCTTGCAAAAAATCTAACAAAAAGTTGATGTTATTATCCTCGTTTTACAAATGAGGAAATTGGGGCGAGAGAAGTTCAGGGACTCACCCAGGGTCACACAGCTAGTAAGCAACTGAGGTGGGATTATGAACTCAGTCCTTCCTGGCTCCAAATTCAGTGTTCTATCCACCATGCTATCTTGCCACCTCATGGCATGGTGGATAGCAGGCTAGCCTTAAAGTCAGAAAGTACTTCATTCAAGCCCCTCCTCTGAGACATACGATACATTGTCAAGGAGCAAAGTGGTTTTACTTCTCAAAGTCCCACGCAACTCCCTAAGATAAGAAGTTTGGACTCCAAAAGTTCACAATAACTCACATTTAGAGAACACTTGAATGTTTGCAAAGCGTATTGCATGCCTCATCATACCTGAGCCTTATGATTATCCCTGTACAGAATAGAAGCTAAGTGACTTGCCCTAAGTCACATAGCTTATAAGTATCTATGGGAGGATTAAAATTCAGGTCAGTGCTTTATCAAACATGATACTCCAACATGTCCAAAGTCCATCCTTGGAATCAAGGTATACAAAGAAAAAAAAAAGAGACCATTCAGGTGCCAATGTGCTCCTTGTGGCAAACTATTTTTGGAAAACATGGACAAAAGCCAAACTAGGTGAGTAGGCATGGTGGGATTATAGATCAGCATCATGAAAACCATGAAGATGAACTTGGACAGACTTTAAGAGATAGTGAAAGATAGAAGGGCCTGGTGTGCTGCGGTTCGTGGGGTCACAAAGAGTCAGACATGAACGAATGATTGAACAACAAAATCATTGGAAGGATCTTCCTAATTGAAGAGAACAAATATTTATATAGTGCCTACTATGTGACAGGCAGTAGCACTAAGTGTTTTACAAACATCTCTTTTGATTCTTACAACAACCCTTCGAGGTAGGCGCTGTTATTGCCCCCATTTTATAGTTGGGTAAACTGAGTCTGACAGAAGTTAAGTGACATGCCCAGGGTCACACAGCTACTAAGTATATGAGGCAGGATTTGAACCTAACTCCAGACCCAGCTGTCTATCCATTGCACTACCTAGCTTCTTCTATTGATTGGATCACAGATCCATCTGAATATGTTAAGAGGTCAGCGCTGAGCCCTTCACTTGCACAGAGAAGTCACTGACAGCTTCGTTTGCAAGGATCTAATTTTTACCTGATTACTTACTTCTCTAATCCTCCTGGCTCCTAGCACCCTTCCTCCTATTAAAACTACCTTATATTCATCTTGTCTACATTTTGCATATACTTTTTTGTGCATCTGTTGTTTCTCCCACGACCAATCAGCAAGAATTCATTAAGTGCCTCCTAGTGTCAGGCACTGTAGTAGGTACTGAGTGTACAAAAGCACAAGTTAGCAGTCTGCACTCGAGAAGCTGACATTCGATCAAATCCTCACTTTCCTTTTTAGACTCAGCTCGAGCACCACCTCCTTCATGAGGCCTTTTCTTTAGACTCTGAGCTACGGTTGGGAGAGGGGATGGAGTGAAAAAGGAGGCTCGTTTGGAAAAAAGATTCACTTCCTCTGAACTTTTGAGTTTCTCAGAACCTGCAACTTCCGGACTTCCTTAATCTGAGGACTTGACACTATTTCATTTCAGAAAAGATCTACCCTAGAGGTTGTACTCATGTCTGCAGGCATCCATAGGAATATTCAGTTACAAATGTTCTTGGCTTCAGAAAAGCATTAGACATCCCGATTTCTGGCCAAGAACGTAAAACAAGATGGAAACCAAAAAGCCAGAATGAATTCCGTTATTTTCTCTAAACAAAATGTTATTTTTATTTTATAGAACCACAAACCAAGCCAAAGGAATTGATTCTTTCATTGTTGGTTTTGTTTTCATATTTTTCATGAGTCTAATGAATCTGTTCAAATCTAAATGCAACCCATACACACATTCCTCTAAAATTACTACAATATTAAATGCAATATTAAAATTATTACAATTACAAAATTATTACAACAATTTTAACCTTCACAACAAACATCAAACATCAAAACACAAACAGAAAACATCAAAAAATCAAACATGGGGAAATTCTCCAATGCATATGCTACAATTTGAACTTTTCTTTTGACCAGGTAGAGAGAACCCTATACCCCATAATAGTATAATAAAATAAAATGCATTTCAAAAAGTTCTCCTATATCCATTCCAGTCAATTTTGTACTCAGGAAACTACCACCGCAATCATAAAATAGCAGGATTTTAGAGATAGGAGGAAATTTAGTAGTCATCTAGACCAAAACCTATCCCGGAAAGAATCTCTCCCTCATGACACACTCAACAAGTGGTCATCTAGACTATACCTGAAGACCTCAATGAGGAGGAACCACACCTTATCCATCCATCCATTTATCCATCCATCCATCCATCCATCCATCCATCCATCCATTCACCTATCCAGTCAGTTAACAAGTGTTTGCTTAAACATTTGCTATGTGCCAGGCACTGTGCCAAGTGCAGGAGACACAAAGAAAGGCAAAAACATGGTCCCTACTTTCGAGGATCTTATATTCTAATGGGAGAGACAGTATGCAAATAAATATTTACATATAAGATATATTCAGTGTGGATAGGAGGTAATCTCAGAGGGAAGGCAGTAGCCATGGTGATGGGGGATGACAAGAGTAGGAGGGAGATAGGACAAAGTCTTCTATAGAAGGTGAGCTTTGGTCTGAATTTTGAGGAAAGACAAGAGGTTGAGGTGAGGAGGGAGAGTGTTCTAGGCATGGTGGACAGCCAGTGGAAAGGCAGGAAGCTGAGATGCAATGTAGTATGTGAAGAACAGTAGGAAGATTAATGTCACTTGATCATAGACTATGTAGAAGAGAGTAAAGTATAAGAAAACTAGAATAGTAGGAAGGGGCCATGTTGTAAAGAGCTTTAAATGCCCAATAGAAGATTTCACATTTGATCTTGAAGTTAATAGGTAGTTACTGTAGTTTATTATGTAGGGGAGATGACATGAGCAGACCTGTGCTTTAGGAAAATTGTTTTGGCAGCTCAGAAGATAGATTGGAGTAGGAAGAGACTTGAGGCATTATACTGCCCAGAAGGCTATTTCCACAGTCCAAATGGGAGATGATGAGGGCCTATACAGGGGTAGTAGCTGATACCCTGCTAGTGCAGCCCATACTGTCTTAGGGAGATGGTAGAATGACAGATTAAGAGTTAGAAGGGACCTTAGAAATCATTGAGTCTAACCTGCTCATTTTACAAATGAGGAAACTGAGTCATAGACAGAGAAAACTGAGTCCAGAGAAATACAGCTAGTAAGTATCAGAGATGGGATTTGAATCTGTTTTCCTGACCTTAAGTCTAATGGTCAGAGACTCCAAACTTTTGCATACCATTGATAGAAGATAGCATATCTCAAAGATCTTAAGGTCACAGACTTAGAACTGGATCTTGGACATTATCAAGTTCAACCCCCTCATTTGAAAAGTGAGGAGACTGAGATCCAGATAGTGACTCCCTAGAGCCACACAGCTATTATGTGTCTGGGGAGGGATTAGTATCTGGTTCTTCTTAAATCCCAGGTTCTACTTTCTATCCACTATACCATGGATGTCTCTTAAGATTTTTTCATAACAGGAAATGCTGGGCAAATGTGCTAGGCCACACACTGATGGGAGTAACAGGTGAAATCAAATTTGGCCTTTTGGAGTACTTCAGAGAGCTCCTTCCTGACCCTCTGTTTAAAGTGGGGGCCCAGGGTAACCATCTCATCGCTTCCCACCTGGCTGCCCTCCTGGACTTTATCATTGTCTCCAGAAATTCATCTTCTACATGATCACGTCATTTCTGAAACTTCTATCTCCTCCTTTCGATTTGCCCCTTGGGCCCCTCCCTTCCTCTGATTGGAAAGGGCAGAAGGTAGACTTGGGAGAGAGAGCTCCTCCCAGATTCTCCATTTAAGAAGGCAGCCCAGGGCAGCCATCTCGTTATTTCCTATCCAAGCAGAACTTCATCATGCCCCAGTGCCAAGGACTCTCTCCTTCTCCCTGAACCTCCCCTTCCCACTGAAAAGACTCTTTTTGAATTTGGCTTCCACCAGTAGATTGTGAGCTCCTTGAGGGTAGGGACTGCCTTTGCCTTTCTTTGTAGTCTCAATAATTAGCACAGTACCTGGCACATAATAAACACTTAATAAATGCTTGATTTTGCTCTGCCTGCTGCTGATTGCGGATTAATGCGGATCCTCCTCGGGTTAATGAGGAGGATCAGGCAATGTGCATGCTGGCTGGAGATTTAAGGACCCAAGCATCAAGAGAGATGATAGTTTATTTGAGAGAGAAAGAGATTAATTCCTGAGACTTGATACTCCCAGCACATGCGACTCAGCATCTATGGGGTGAGTTAGCAACTGAAGAAGCAGGCACTTTTTCCCTTTCCCCTGAAAGTTCATCCTGTGCTTAAAAAGGAAAGTCCTACCTCTGAAAGAGAATGACAACTAGGGAAGCTCTACACAGGGGCAGCCATGGCGAGAGGAAATGAATAAGCTTGGGATCTCTGGCTCAGAAGATGAGTGATAGCTCAGCCTGCCCCATTCACCAGTGCCACATGGTGGTTAAATCTATATACAGGATTGTGATGTTGAGGTCCAAGTGTGGTGGTTACATGTCCTTAATGGAGAAAAGTTTTTATAATTTTTATGGCCATTTTCATTCTTCTCTCATTTGTTATCATTCCACTTTAATCTTTATATTCTTTGGGAAATAAAATTGGATTCTTTGTCAACTGGTTTTACTCCACTGCTTTTGTCTACTTCATAAGAAAATACTCCTCATAATTGCACATTATCTTCCTTTGTGAGATTTTGCCAATGAGTTTATATTCGAACTTCAGCAGTTTTTGCTGTCTCAGTTTGGCAAGAGAGTCAAATGTATGTTAACACACTTTCTGATCTCTTTTTGTTTCCTTGTTCCATACCTGGCATGCTCTCCTTTCTCATCTCCACTTCCTGGCTTATCTGACTTCTTTCAAGTCCCAGCTAAAATTCCACCTTCTACAAAAAGCCTCTCCTGGTCCCTCTTCATCCTAGTGCCTTTGCTCTGTTGATTATTTCCAATTTCTCTTCCATAGAGCTTATATTTATCAGTCTGTAGGTCAGTCAGTCAATAAATATTTATTAAGCAACTACAATGTTTATTGACTGCCCAACAGACTGTTACCGGTAGAGCACACCTATCTAATGGTTATCCCATGTGCTCAACTCATCTTCTTTTTTGGTCATATATTTTTGGATGATATTTTTTACTCAACTTCTTTGTAGTTCCCTATTTATTATGCATTGCAGCCTACACTTACCTACGATGTACTGGTCTTCTGGCTTCTGAATGACACTTACTTAAATGCTTTACTAACTGTAGTGGTACATGACTTACAGTCATACATAACATTGGTAGAATGTTGGCAGTAAAAAGACAAACCTTTTCTGGGAGAACTTTGGAATTATTAAAGGAGCTTTGCAGTTTCCTAAAGCTTATCCTGCCTGTCTTCCTCCTCCTGTCCAATTCTGTGTTCAACACATTGTCCATTTGCAGAGCTTTTCCAAGGGGGGGAAACAAACTTTGATAGGCAAACTATGGACAATCTATCTGTTATAATCTGAGCAATCACTAAGTTTTGTGTTGTAGGCACTACAAGGACATTGAGAAGCTAGACAATGTTTAGATGATTAACCAGTATAATGAGGGGCTGTGAGACCATGTACTATGAGACTCAGTTCAAGGAAATGGATGTGTTTATCTTAAAGAAGAAAAATCTCATGGGGAATGTGATAGCTGTCTGTAAGTATAGCACAATGAGTTGTATAACAACTCATTGGAAATGGGTTACCTAGATAGGCATTGCTCATCTGAGACCGCAGGGAATGGTGACCTATGCCAAATCCCTTTCCTTAATCTGCTGTCATAGTTTTCCCTCGGTTTGTGTCACTAGGATTGCCTGATTTCTCATTGTTTACTTAATATATATTTTTTAATTTTTCCCAATTACATGTAAGAACAATTTAACATTTGGTTTCTTTTAGATTTATTTTAAACTTCACTACTAAAACCTAAATATACAACAAGAAAGGAAAAAGAAACATTATAAACTCAGATACTAACACTTAAATACAAAATAAGAAAAGAAATCAAAAGCATTGCCATGTGCACAGCAGAAAGCAAGAGAGGATTCAAAATATACAGCACTAGATTTCCATTTCAAGAAAGCTTATATAATAAATACTATACTTTGTGTTCAGAGCTGTCCATCTGTGCTTCTCTGTGAGTTTTTTTTTTTGTTCTCTGCAGTGCACTTTTCACTTTGCTTTTTTTTCTCCCTTCTTCCACCCCCCACAAGAAGGCTACAGTTAAGGGTATATACACACACACACACACACACACATGCATGCATGCAATATACATATACACACATATATAAACATACATATAATACACATATGCACATAAACATATATACACATACATACACTTACCTATATTTAGATATTTAGATATCTATAATCATACATATATTTATATGTATTCTGATATCTGTATATTTATTTCTTTAGATATCCATATACATATATTTAGATATCTATAATCATACTCATATATAGATGTAAACATTCATTGACATCTATGTAAGACTATACCATACTAGTTTATCCTCTGTTTCTCTGAGGGTGGATAACATCTTCCTTCATAAGTTCAAGTCTTTCCGTGTTTTTCTAAGTCCACCAACTCATCATTTCCTATACCACAACAATATTCCAACCTTGTACTGTCTAGTTATTTTAAATAGTCTAAAACAATTATTGATTACTATGGATGACATAGAGTGTGGTTTTTCTATTTTTCTCTTTTGATTAAATGTATTTTAGTTTTAACTTTGTCTGAGATTATGATTATCACTCCTGCTTTTTTTTCCTAATAAATTCTACTCCTGAGCTTTATTTTAAGTTTGTTGTGTATCTCTTATTTCCTATCCCTCCTGACTTAACATTTCTTGTTTTCAAAATTTGGAGTTCTAAATTCTCCCCCCACCACACACACTGAGAAAGCATGAAATTTGATGTAATTTATACATATTCATGCCTGACTTCTCAATAGGGAAGTAGACTTCCTCATTCCAATGTTTGTTGGCTCTTTATCTCTCCCTCCACTTTCAGCTAGCTACTTTAGAGACTATATGTATATATATGTATATATGTATGTATGTGTGTGTGTATATATATTATATATACGTATATATATTATATATATATAAAACAACTCTATAGTCGCTCATTATAAAAATGGTTATGGGTTCAAAGTTTAAGGTTCTTCCCATCAAAGGGAAGATCAAGAAGGTATCCAGTGTACAAACATGACTAAGGTATGGAAAAGGTGGTTTATTCTCACTCAGAAAAGGGCATATTAAGCAATGAAGAACCATAGAACAGTTAGACTAGAGTCTAGAAACTTAACGCTTATAGTACAACCATTTGGAAGCTAATATTCAGGACTCATTGGGACATGAACAGTTTCTGCAAGGTTGGTAATTAGCCAGTTCATAGTCTATCTCTACTGAACGTGATTCAATCAAACGCCAATCAGGATCTTCTCCAGGACCTCTCTCTCCAATTTCTATGCCCTGTTGGTTGCAAGCCTGCTGCAATTAAAACTGTTCTAATTGCTGTCCTTGTCACAGGCAGTTGCAGCATTTCAAGGTCGACGAGATTGATGCAAGAGGAAAGGAAACAGAAAGAGGGGCACAGCAGCCAGGCGAAAGTGCCTCTGGTACAAGGCCAGTTAGTTGAGTCTATGTTCCACTTGTGGACAAGAGGTGAAGATGAGTCACAGTGTAATCATTGTTGGGGGTAAGAAAGGTCCCTTTCTTCTTCCACCCCATGACTAGCATCACATCTTGTCTATCTGAAACCTGCCCTCAAAAGACCTGCAGCCAGAAGCAACCTCTTCTTAGTAAGAGCAGCTTCTCACTTAGTAAAAGGAGGCATCTCATGCTTTTTCCAGTTCAGCAACCAATCAGGGGACTCAATCTGGTGACGAATTGCACGTAGCCCAAAGCAGTCAGAGGATATGTACACAGGTTCAATTTCTATAAAGTTGTCCAGGGGCAGGAAGAAAATATCTGAACATTCTCCAGGGGCGTATACGTATGTGTGTCGGGGTGGGGTATAGCAGGGGAAACATCTTAAGCACATATTTGAAGGCCTGTCATGTGGATGACGGATTAGTTTAATTTTGTGTGGCCCCAGAGAATAGAACCCTGAACAATGGATGGAAAATAAAAAGAGGCAAAGTCGAATATGGGTCAGGAAAAAAAAACAGCTTTGCTAACAATTAGAGCTATCTAAAGGTGGAATGGATGGCTTCAGGAGGAACTGGGTTCTCCACATTGGGACTCTTAAAGGGAAGGCTAGATAACCACGTGTGAGGTATGCTGTAGTGGAGATTCTTGGGGAATGGGTGAAAAACGGGTTACTTAGATGATCACTGAGGTTCCCTTCAATTTCAAATTCTGTTAAGTGCTAGGTCAAGCTCCTCTGAGTGGTTGTGGAACAGTCATGAGGCCCTACAATGTTTGGGGCTTGGCACACCCTCGTGTTACCCATGAACAGGAGCATCTGGAGAAAGGGGAGTCACAGAGAATCCATCCTTCGACTAAAACTCTTTTCTAGATCATCTCCAGGACGGTGTTAAACACTTTTGGGAAAAAGTACCTTACATTGTTTTATGCTAGATATCAAGCAAGGCTACTCTTTTGTTCTATCATGCAAGGGATCTTGTAGAATTCTGATGTATGCATGCAAAACGCCTTCTTGAAAAGAGTCTTCATATCATTTTGCCTCACTAAATCAACAACTTTTATTTATTTTTATTTTTTCACATTCATGTAATACTTTAACGTGTTTTTTTAAAAAAATCAACAACTTTAAAAAATATCCAGAAATCAAGAAGAAATGATGGAACCTCATACACTCTCCATCTTTTAGCCAATTGAATGATCAGGCCTAATGTGAAATATCACTTGCGAGAGGTTGCCTGTTTCTCAAATGTACCCTCAATAAAGATGCTTTCAACACATGTTTGAATTATTCTTGTAAAGTGGTTTTTACATAGTAAGGGAGGCATATAGTTCAGAAGTTGTTGACATTCTCTTCTTTGTAGTTCAGTTATTTCTGTCATGTCTGACTCTTGGTGATCCCATTTGGGGTTTTCTTGGCAAAGATATTGGAATGGTTTGCTATTTCCTTCTCCAGTTCATTTTACAGATGAGGAGACTGAGGTAAACAGGGTTAAATGACTCACCCAGAGTCACACAGCTAGCAAGTATCTGAGTCCAGTTTTGAACTCAGGAAGATGAATCTTCCTGACTCCAGGCCTGGCACTCTATGCACTATGGCACCACCTAGCTGTCTAACTGATGTTCTTTTCATCGGACCTTTATTTGGTCTTGCTAAAATGTCCTATTTTACCCCCATTCCTTTAAAGATAGGAAGATACCACCTTCACCTCCTTCAGATAACTTGGGAACTGATTCCTCAACATCCTTGTGATAGTGTCGTCTCCTTCATGGGTCTCCTTTTTTATATCTGGTCTGCTTTTGTTGTCTTTATTCTATTTTGTATTATTTCTCCTTCCTCTGTAAACAAATTCAGGACTGTGATGTTAGAATCCAAGCATGACACCTCTATTTCCTTGATGACTAAAAAATGTTTTGCTATAAAAAATTGCAATCCATCTTTTCCACCTCTGCTGTGTTTGTTTGCTGTCCTTCTATTTTCATCCTGAAGGGCCTTTAATATGATGTCACTTCATTGGATCTCACACTGAGATTTCTTTACTCTAGTTTTACACTTCACTGCTTCTCTCTCTCTCTCTCTCAAAGTCATATTGTTCACAATCTTCTGCCATCCTTCTCTGTGAGATTTGTATAAACAAGTTTATATTTTGAATCTCTGTTGCCATTGGATATTCTATCTTTCTGTTTGTCAAATAAGGCATGTTTGCTCTGACTAAGGCACTTTTTGATTTTTTTTCCCACCTTTCATCATAGCAATTGATTTGTATTAGTTAAACTTCTACACAAAATCATTATAATCATTGCTCATAACCTTTCTTCTGTCTACATCACATTAAATAATTATCAGTAACATGTTTAAAGAGCCTAAGTTGTAGCTGTTTAAATTGTACAGAATATCTTTTCCCCATTTGTATGTTTTCCCTGAACTTTTTTTGTACTGAGCTTGATCTTTCTTCTAAAAATTTAATATTCTTATTGTACTTAGGTAGTATTTGTCTTTACATCATAGTTATTTCTTTTTAATTTTTAATTTTATTAGTTTATTTATTTGATTATTAATTTAATTTATTAATTTGATTAATTCACTTAAATTTATTATTTTTATTTTACTATTAATTTCATTGTTTCATTATTAATTTAATTCATTTATTTTATTTTACTATTAATTTATTATTTTATTTATTTATGATTAATTTAATTTATTTAAATAAAACAAGCATTTCCAATGCATAGTAGAATAAAAAAGATGAAACTATAAATCTATTATGTACAACTTGCTATTGCTTTTAAATATACAAAGTTATCATGTAAATTTCTTCCTTTTTTCCTTTTTTCTTCCCTCCCCATGGCTACCATTAAGCACAAATATGTATATATATGTATATGTATATATACAAATATATATGTTAAACCATTCTATACGTAATTCTATTTATCAGTTCTTTCTCTAGATCAAGATAATGTCTACTTTCATAGGTCTTTTGTAGTTAATTTGGGTATTTATGATAGTCAAAATGACTTAGACGTTGAAAGATTTTCTTAAAACAATATTGCTATTGTTGTATACACTGTTCTCTTGGCTCTCTACCCATTTTGCTCTTCATCATTTTGTGCAAGTCTATCTATGTTTTTCTAAGATCATTGAGCTCATCATTTCCTAAATCACACTCAATGCTAATCATGTACTGCAACTTGCTCAGCCGTTCCCCACTTGATGGGCACCCCCACAATTTCCAGTTCTTTGTCACCACACAGAGATCTGCTATGAATATTTTAGAACATGTAGATTCTTTTCCTTTCCCCCAATCATCTTGGGAAACAGACCAAGTAGTGGTGTTGCTGGGTCAAAGAGTATAGGCAGTTTAATAACTCTTTGAGTTTTTCCCAGATTACTCTCCAAAATGGTTCGATCAGTTCACAGTTCTACCAATAGTGAATTAGCGTCTCAATTTTTTCACATCCCCTCCAACATTTTGGAAACTGGGGAAAATTTTTTCTCAGTTTCTCAAATAAAGGTCTCATATCTCAAATATATAAAGAACTTTGTAAAATCTACAAGAATATACATCATAGGCCAGTTGATAAATGGTCATATTTATTTCTTTGTATTGGTCATTTATTGCTGAAAAATCATATTCTAATGTATTTTTATGCTAGAATTTTTCTGGCCATCACCAACTGATGATGGACTCCCATTTTGTTGCTAGCTCATTTCTATTTTAGAATGCCGCCTTAAATATTTTAATATATATCAGACCTTTGTTTCTATATTTGATCTCCTTTTCATAAGTCCCCTGGTTTACTCTTTTTTCTTATAGCTGGAGCATCAAGATATTCTTCCAATCAAGTCTGAGCCAAGCATTTGGTGCAGGACTCCATTTTGGAAGCATTTTAAAACGTTATAGTGAAAGAATGTTGAACATGGAATCAAAACGCCATTTATAAGATTTGTGACAATGGGCAAGTTATTTCCTTTTGTTGAGCCTCAGTTTCCTGATGGAGGTTAATTAAATGATGACTAAGCTTCCCAACAGTGCTGGCATTCTATGATTTTGTGGTTTTAGTGTGGGCACTGCCACTTTCTAAACCCTTTCGCCAAAGGCAGAGAACTGCGGTTGGGGTGGCTCTTCTCAAGCAGCTGTTGGGTAGTTATGTGACCTAGCCTACCTAAGGCTCAATTTGCTCACCTACAACATAATACCTACCCTGCCTTACACGGATTTTGGGAAGGTCAGGTAAAATTACATATATAAATGATTTTGTCATTATTAGAGGCTACATTTATGTAAGATACACCCAGAAGAGTGCTGCCCTCTCTTCTTCAAGTTTAATGTCACTGGTTCCTTCCTTCAACCGTTTTCCTACAGCACAGTATTCATTCCCCTTAGGCAAATGAAGTGACATTCCCCAAGAGCCAGGTAGGATGCCTATGTCTCCAGAAGATTCCATGTCTTTATAATCCATAAAGGGCTGGAGTATCAGAGACTAGTGCTGGTCCAGATTGGGCAAAGAGGATAGTTATTTCTTCCACAGGGATTCTGTCTGCTAACTTTTAAAAATACATGTGTTTGAATGCAATAAAACAGGGATGTTTACAACAGGGCTCTATTGTGTTTTGCCTTTGAAAAGTTTTGGGGGGAGGTTTTGGGGATCCCCCCAACTCTTATTCCTTTTCTTATCCAGAAACAAATTCTGACTGTCTTTCCCCCCCTATTTCTGAGAGTCCTTTCCTTGTTTGGGGCTCTATCTTTTCTGAGAATTTGTATGGGGGTAGTTCTTCTCCTCAAGCAGATGTTGGGTAGTTATGGATATTTCATTATTCTACAGCAACCAGGCTATAGCTGGGCCGTGCTATGGGGGACACAGACTCCAGTAGCCACCCACCACTGCCCCTTGTGGAATAGGAAGAGTCCTAATGACCCTAAGACCCAGCACTTTATTTTTGCAGCTGTCAAGCGATGTTGCCAGCGAGGTCCCAGGGAACAAGAGTATTTCCTGAGCTGGTGTTTATGGTTTGAATGATAATGAAAGAAAAGGAGAACAGAATAAATATCTGGAAGAGATAATGCCTTCTTGGAGAGAAAGATGGTTTTATACCAAAGCTGGCCTGCATCTCTCTTTCCTCATCAGAGAATCAGAACACTTTAGTACAATGAGAAATACTCCTTCTAGTGTCCAGGATGAATCGTACATATATTGCTGTGCTGGGTTTCCTTACTCTGTCTTTGTCAATTTTTTTTTTAAAGCAAGTACATGGTAAAGGTGATGGCTATGCTGGAGAGGGCAGGTAGGTGGGTAGAGTGCTGGTAGACTCATCTTCCTTAGTTCAAATCTGGCCACAGGCATTTACTAGCTATGTGAACCTGGGAAAGTCATTTAGCCCTGTTTGCCTCAGTTTCCTCATCTGTAAAATGAGGTGGAGAAGACAACGGCAAACCATTCTAGTATCTTTGTCAAGGAAACCCTAGATGGTGTCATGAAGAGTTGGACACAATTGAAAAATGACTAAACAACAACGTGCTGGAGAGAGCTTCAGAGGTGGCTAGAGTGTATGAGTGTGTTTTTGTATGAGTATTACATATACTGTGGATGGAAGTGTTAGCCATCATAGGCACAGAGGTTCAGCTATAGCTACATCCTTAGGCCAAAGCACCATAATTTTGTTGGCAAGGGAACTCCCTGCTTCTACTTTGCAACTTAGCTACAACTTAGTAGATAATATTGGGAGTTTCCCAAGGCTCAGAGGGGTTGTCATTTTTTTTAGTGTCACAAAGCTACTTAAATGTCAGAGGCATGATTTGAACCCATGTCTTCCTGACTCCAAGCCCAGAACTCCATTCACTAACTCATGCTACCTCTCTCAAGCTATGCTTAGAATTTAGGAAGTTGGCCTTGGTCGTATACTTTTGTCCCATTCCTAGATGTCTGGCACCAATAAACATTTGAGATTCATATTTATGAAATTAGTCCCCACCTAACCCCCTCATAGATGCAAAGAAGTGGGACCATCCATCCCCTTATTCCAGGGTAAATGAGTATATTCTATCCTCCCTCCCAAAGTTGATCCTACTCCTGGAAAAAAATACTTTTGGTACAAGAAATACTAGATTAAAATAAACATTCAGGATAGCCTTGAATTAGACACTGATTCAGAAAATGATTGAGAAGTGTCTGGAGTAGGGGATTCAGACCCCAACTCTGCCACTTACTACCTGGGTGATCTGGGACAAGTCACTCAATCTTCCTGGGCCTCAGTTTCTTCTCTGGCAAAATGAGGGGAGTGGAAGAGTATTGGGACCTCTAAGTTCCCTTCTGTCTCAAAATCTGAGTCTACTCTGGGCCTCAACTTCTGAAGTCCCTTATAGTGGCTAGGCTGATGGACTTGGAGTCAGGAAAACCTATGTTCAAATCTTACTTCAGATGCTTTCTAACTGTGTGACTGCATGAGTCGCTTTAAAGTCTCTGTGCCTTGGTTTTCTCATCTACACAATGGGGGTATTTGGCTCAATGACCTCTAAGGTCCTTTCCAGCTCTAAATGTATGATCTCATGATCTCACTTTTTTTTATTTATTTAGTTGAAAGCATCCCAGTTCATTTTCCCCTCACATCACCAATCCTGGCTTAGGGGATAAAAGGATCACTCCAATGAAGCATTCCCATTGCTTTCTTCTTCCTTTCTATAGAGAAATCCCTTGTGTGGACTGGGTATTATTATTTTTTTTTGGCTAGGCAATAGGGTTAAGTGACTTGCCCAGGGTCACACAGCTTAGTAAGTGTTATGTGTATAAGCCTGGATTTGAACTCAGGTTCTCCTGAATCCAGGGCAAGTTCTCTATCTACTGCACCACCTAGCTGCCCCTGACTGGGTATTATTATAACAAATACGGTAGTTGTTGTTTAAATTATTCATCCTCCAGAGACAGGCTCCAAACTGAAAAATTTAAGGATTCTGCCTGTCACCTATCTCAACCAGACAGAGTGGCCCTCATCAATTCCCGTCGGTTAATGACTAGCCATGATTGGCATCTAGAAGATGTTTGATGTGAATGACAGGAAAACCACAAGTATGCCTAGGAGAGGCCTGAGGGTATCTCAGGCTGCATCCATGTGGAATTTTATAGAAGACACTGTTCATGTGGATCAAAATTATTTTCAAGTTACAACAGAGACAAACATGGACTCTTCTATCACAGGATAATATTAATGAAAACAGAACTAGAGAAGTATTGGCCACCCACACAAAGGAAAGGGTAGGCCTGAAAGGAAGCCCTTACTCAGCTTCCCGATCACACATGTTGAAATCCCTATTCTCTTATAACATTTGAAAATGTTATAGCACATTCCAGGGTCAGGGATCTCTCCCAATGGAGGCTTAGACAAACAGCTAAGTTCCTTAGGTAAGGTTCATCACTGCACTCTCTTCCTACCAGATGGTTTCAGCTGCCTATAGAGAGAGATTCCTACTCTTCTTCCCTAGATGGAATGACCTCCGCCATTTTAATCTCTTCTCTACTAGCTTCTTCCCTTTGTCAGCTCTCCCAAGTAAAGTAAAACTTGACATCTTGAATCTGAATTAAGATGAGAGCTTTAAAATGGGATCAGGAGGAGGAACAAGGAGGAACTTAAGCTGAAAGTGAGAGGAAGTGGAATAAACAACACAGGGCTTAGATGTTACGGGAACATCCTTGTTGTGGTTGGATGGACTAAGCGCTGGGGGGTTGCATTGGAGGAAGCTCCCTCGGGCTCAGAGATTTTGAGTCTGAGCATTTGTAATTCAGAAGTCAGCAAACACTGCAAATCAGGGCTTGACTTATTGTCTTATTGACGGCGTATGCTTAAGAGAGTGGGATAAAATGTTAATGATACAGACTAAACTTAAAAGTGTGTCGTACCTTTTATGTCCAAAGAATTATTAAACTACCCAAAGATGATTAGGGAAAGAGGAAAAGAATCTGGATGTTCTAAAAGGTTTGTAGCAGCTGTCTTTGTGATGGCAAAGAAATGGAAATTACAGGGATACCTATCAATTGGGGAATGGCTGAACAAGCTGTGGTTTATGATTGTGACGGAATCCTACTGTGCTATAAGAAATGATGAGTTCAATGATCATAGGAAAACATGGAAAGACTTACATGAAATAATAGTGAAATGAGTAGAACCGAGAGAACATTGTATATAGTAACAGCAATATTGTTTTTAGCAGTGATTTTGAGTGAAGAAGTTATTTTGTCTATTTTAAATACCCAAATTAACTAATTAACTATAAAAGACATATAACGGAAAACACTACCGGCATTCAGAGAAACAAATGATAAATGGAAGTATGTATAGAATAATTTTACAAACATTCATATACATGTGTGTGCATATACATGTAAACATGCATGTAATACATATGCATATATACATACATATATACATACATACATACATACATGCACATATATATATTCCTATTCATGCCTAACAGTAGCCATCTCTAGGGCGGGGAGGGGAAAAGGAAGAAAAAAATGAAAAAGAAAAAATTTACACGATAATTTTGTTGTATATTTAAAAGGAATAGCAAGTTGTGCATAGTAGATTTGCAGTTTCATGTTCAATCATCTTTTTTTATTGTACTGTTATGGAGGTGTTTATTTTATTCCATAAATTAAAAATAAAATAAAATGTGTGCCGTGCCTTTTCAGAGAGCTCATTGATAAACAGCATGCTCCTGCCTGAGTATTTTAATTTTAAAAGGGATGGGGGCTGTTTCTGAACAGAGTTGATCAGTTGTTTTCCTAGCTCTCTTTGATGTTCAGAAGGTGTCAATAGCCAGTCCTGGTTCTGCCACTAACTAACTGTGACCTTGGGCAGATTATTGAACTTCACTGGGCTTCAGGTATTTTTTTTTTAACCTGTAAAATGAGAACATTGGATTCAATAATTTCAAAGGTTCCTTTCAACTCCGACTCTCTTTATAATGCTCCTTATGCTGTACTTAAATATAACACAAGGGAATACACCTTGTTCAGCTTCAAACGATGTGTAGTATAAAGGGAAGGAGTGCTTGAATTGGAGTCAGGAGAAATCTAGGTTCAAATACTTCCTGTTACACCTACTAGCTAGACAGTAACAAGTAAATCTGAGCCTTGGTTTACTCATTTGCGAAAATGGAATAGTTGTAAAGATCAAATAAGTGTGCAAAACTCTTCATAAACCTTAAAGTGCAGTGTAAATGTCAGTTATTATTATTAAGCAGATTCATAGCAATAGAGTCATCAAATTTTGGAGACTAATGGAACATTAGAGATTACCTTTTTTTTTCAATTGTTTCACCCACAGAAGTTTTAGATATTGTTACTTAAACTTAAGTTTGGATAGTTAGAATTTAATTGTTATTCTGAAGAGACTATGAAGCTTTGAAATGAAATGAAGATTTAAGAGAAACTTTGAGAAGAGAGAAAGAAGATGAAGAGACTTCTTTCTTGGCAAGAACTGGTGTAACCCTTATCTTGCAAAAGAAGATGAGGTGAATGAATTCTTGATAAGAGACTAACTGGCATCCTGAGTGAACTGAATGGTGGGATGGTTGTTCCAGAAGTGAGGAACAGCTATCTACATTGATAATGATGGTTAGAGATAATTTAAGCTGTTATGTTTTTCACAGATAAAACACTGTAAATAATTATTTGTGTCTTTGTGGTATCATTTGTTCTATTGTTAAGAAATTGCATAACCAGCAAATTTGATGTTTATTTAAGCCTAGAAGATAAGGAGTGTGTGTATATATACATCCACCCACACACGTATGTGTGTAGTATGTATGTGTATATATGCATATATATGTATATATGTGTATGTATGTGTGTTTGTATATATATGTGTGTGTATATATGTATAGATATATGTATATATGTATATATGTATGTATGTATGTGTATATATATATATATATATAATATACATATATTCCTGAGTACAGGGCTACCCTCCTTCCCTAGATGGAATGACCTTCTCCACCATTTTAATCTCTTTTCTACCAGCTTCTTCCCCTTGTCAGCTCTCCCAATAAAGTAAAACTTGACATCTTGAATCTGAATTAAGATGAGAGCTTTAAAATGGGATCAGGAGAAGGAACAAGGAGTGATATACACACAGACACATACAGATGTGTGAAAGGTGGAATGCAATACCTTGAAGTGAGCCCATTTGGGGGCTTCTAAACCTTTGCTTTCTCCCTTTGCCATTCACTTGAATGAAAGACCAAAAAGAATCTCAGACTTCAGAAAATCAGAGGGCCTCAAACTCAGAAAGCTTTTGGGTTTTGATGAAAGAGAAAATACTAAACTGTTTCTGAAGTGGTTGTTTTACAATTGGACATTAAGCAGAGATCCAAAGAAGGGCTGAAGTGTGTCCTGGCAACTTTTAACAGGGAATTACTTTTGCTTGTTTGTTTCCTAGGTAAAACATAAAGCCCTGAAAGGTCTATATCTCTACAAAATCAAACACATGAAATATCACTTTACTTCTAGACTCTTTAAAACTACTGAGAGCTCAGTGATAACTCTTCCATGAAATGAAACTGTAGATTAAACACATACATGCATTCATACATACATATATACACAGACAGACAGACACATACACTCCAAACTCTCCTTGAAATGATGTATGATGACGGGATAATTTAAAAGAAAGATTATGGGGACATGAATGGTCAAAATGGAAGAAGTAAAAACTGTATGTGGTTAATGTGTTTTATGTAAAGAGACAGTGACTTCTAAAAGAGCTAAGAATGCTCTGAAGGGGCTGTCTGAGCAATCACTCTCTCTCTCGTGGACATTTTTTACTTATATTTATTTTTTTTCTTATGACTTAACAATCATAACCAAGCATAAACATTTTAATACATCAAGAACAACAAGAAAGAAGCTTGTATGCAAAACTTTGATCTGCTGTTAGTTGTTTAAAAATGTATATAATATGCAGGTGTCCCCAAGTGTAACAAGGGGTGTCATGTGTGGCTTGAAAGGAGGTAGGAATAGACATCTCTAGCATCACCTCCCCCCCAGCCTTCTCCAAGGGAATCTTTGATTCCTGCATGGAGGAAAAATGGAGATTGGAGCCAGAAGCTGGCCACCACTCTGCTCTCCTCAAAGAAAGGCTAGGATTTTATCTATCTGCTCCATTAGATAATATTAATCTAGGGGATGTAGTTTTCTGGTTCAAGCTAACTCAATGACTACTTTTTTTAAAATTTTTTTTCTTTTTTTTCTTTTTTTTATGTTTTTTTTTCCATATGCTTTTGAGTTGAAAATTTTTCTCCCTTTTTCTCCCCCCCACCCTCCCTGAGACAGTTCACAATCTGACATAGGCTTTATATTTACATACCCATTAAACATATTTTCACATCAGTGAAGTTGTAAGTAAAAATTAAAACCAATAGGAGGAACCATCAGAAAGATGAAACGAAACTCAACAGAAGGTAAAAATAAGTGATAGCGATTGGACTTCCATAGTTCTTTCTTTGGATGTGGACAGCATTTTCCATCCTGAGGCCTCTGGAGATTTTCTTAGATCCTTGTAATGCTGAGAAGGGTTCAGTTTAACATTCTTAGTCATTGCATAATGTGGCTGTTATTGTATACAAAGTCCTCTTGGTTCTGCTCACTTCACTCAGCATCAGACCATATAAGTCTTTCCAGGTTTTTCTGAAGTCAGCATGTTCATCATTTCTTATAGCACAATAGTATTCCATTACATTCATATACCACAACTTGCTCAGCCATTCCCCAATTGATGGGCATCCTCTCAATTTCCAATTCTTTGCCACCACAAAAAGAGCTGCTATGTATATTTTTGTACTTGTGGGTCCTTTTCCCATTTGTTTGATCTCTTTGGGATATAGCCCTAGAAGTGCTATTATTGCTGGGTCAAAGGGTATGCACAGTTTTGTAGCCCTTTGGGCATAGTTCCAAACTGTTCTCCAAAATGGTTGGATCATTTCAAAACTCCACCAACAATGTATTAGTGTTCCAATTTTCCCACATCCTCTCCAACATTTATCATTTTGCTGTTTTGTCATGTTGGCCAATCTGATAGGTGTGATGTGGTGCCTCAGAGTTGTTTTGATTTGCATTTCTTAATCAATAATGATTTAGAGCATTTTTTCATATGACTATAGATGGCTTTAATTTCTTCACCTGAGAACTGTCTGTTCATATCCTTTGACCATTTATCAATTGGGGAATGGCTTGTGTTCTTATAAATTTGTCTTACTTCTCTATATATTTTAGAAATGAGGCCTCTATCAGAGAGACTGGTTGTCAAAATTCTTTCCCAATTTTCTACCTTCCTTCTAATCTTAGTTGCATTGGCTTTGTTTGTGCAAAAACTTTTCAATTTAATGTAATCAAAATTATCCATTTTGCTTTTCATAATGTTCTCTATCTCCTGTTTGGTCATGAATTCTTCTGTTCTCCATAGATCTGATAGGTAAACTATTCCTTGTTCTTCCAGTTTACTTATGGTATCAGCCTTTATATCTAAGTCCTGAACCCATTTTGACTTTATTTTGGTATATGGTGTGAGATTTGGGTCTATGCCTAGTTTCTGCCACACTCTTTTCCAGTTTTCCCAGCAGTTTTTTTCAAAGAGTGGGTTCTTTTCCCAGAAGCTGGGGTCTTTGGGTTTATCAAATAATAGATTACTATAGTCTCAATGACTACTTCTTAATGTGCCAGGAGGGACCCCAAGGTTTATTTCTAAGGCTTGAATTCCTTCCCAACAACTACCAGTTTCACAATGAATACTCAGCGAACAAGCAAAGAAATCCATTTATCCAAGTTGATAGCAAAGCAGAAATCAGTGAAAATATTCACAGGAAAATATATACCAGACAATTCAGGTTGAAGGATCTCTCCCAGTGGGAGCTAGGATAGCTCAATCAAAAGATATCTCAGCTCAAGAGAAAGAAGGTGTAAGGAAAGAGAGGGAAGGGGGGGGGGAGAGAGAAAGAGAGAGAGAGAGAGAGAGAGAGAGAGAGAGAGAGAGAGAGAGAGAGAGAGAGAGAGAGAGAGAGACTTCATCCAAGGGGTAAAATTCCCCGAACCTATAGTGTAGCAAGCTGGAGACAGGCACATAATAGAAATTACTAGCTCCTCTCATGTCAACTTCTTCCCAGAGTCCTTTTCTTTCAGCAACCCGAATTGGGTTTGGCATTGCCCATTTTCTCTCCCAAAGCTGGAAGCCAGGAAAGCTGCTGTATGTAAGAAGGGCCTAAAGAGATTGAAGACTTTGGATCTCAATTCTTTCCCTCTTTCTTGTAAACTCTGGCCTGCCCCTCATAAGGCTCAGGGCACTTACTAATGAGGAAAGAGTCCAATATCCGGCTTTGGGGATCAGATTCCATGTAAATTAAATTTCATAAGATAGTAAAAAATTACCCTGTTTGTGTCCCATTCCAAAATTCTTTTTTTCTTTCAGCTTCCATGGAAGAAGGAGCAATAGAAGAGAGGATTTGAGCCAATTTTTAAAGAATCATACAGGTTATTTGGAGGAGGTTGTTTTTGTGAAACAGTTCAGAGGTTGAATTTAAAGAGAAGAAATTTAGCAAAATTTGAAGAGTAATCTCTAAGCCCAGATACTGGTTCAGATTCTATCCCTCTACAAGAAGAAGGATCAAGGAAAATTATGGGGGATATAAAAGGATAAAGGGGGATTTGGAGTAAAATCTAAAGAGATAGTCTCTAAAAGGATAAGGAATAAATAGTTGGCAAGACAACATTAAGTAAGAAAAAGTAAATGGAACAATTAGAGAGTTAAGCAAATTGATAGAATGGATTGGAGGGTGGGACAAATTACAGAAGCTAACCAGAGATTAGTTTTAGACTGAAGGAGATGTGGAAGTGGCTGTGGTTGTGGAGTTGTTGAGATAAAAGAAAGGAATCTAAGTGTGGTTGTCAGGTTATTAAGAATTGATAATTGGCTGTAAAAAGTTTTAATTTGGTGCTTAGGATTGCAGTCTAAACACCACCATGAGAGTTTAGAAGTAAGAAACCAGGCTGAAAATCTCAACCATTATGAAGAATAAGGGGAATTTGTAGTGACTTGCCTGGAGTGTGTGATGTTCATATTTCTGCCACAGCTGAGTAACTATTATCTGTGTTCCAAGTAAAGGTAAATTTCCCTTCTGGAGGAGGTGACAGACCCAAAGAACATCTCTCCACACTCCAGGGTATTTGGGAGAATGAAAGGTTCCTAAAGGAAACAGACACATGGCTTCCACAGGGCAGGAAGGGGGGCGGATCCTGAGGTAGAAAGGGGAAGAGGTTTTTTTTTCAGGATGATGGAGAATAGAAGTGACACAAAAGGGGCAGCAAGGTGGTTCAGTGGATAAAGCTCTGGCCCTGGATTCAGGAGGACCTGAGTTCAAATCCAACCTCAGACATATAACACTTACAGCTGTGTGACCCTGGGCAAGTCACTTAACCCCATTGCCAAACCAAAAAAAAAGTGACACAAAGGAGAAAGGAAAAGAAAGGGGCACCTGTGCAATTAGAGTTTAACAACATATTTGAGGCTTTTTCCATAAGAGGGAAGAGAAATTGATGTTCTGGGGAGGAGGAGCCATTTGTCTTCCCAGGAATGATAGGAATCTGTTCCTTTCCTGGGGACATTTATCCAAGACATGACAGAGAACCTCCCAAGACTTATCAAAATGGATGACAACTACCAATTTCTGGCAATTCATAGGGACATGAATGGTACTTCCAGAAGGAACCTAAAAAGTATTGCCAGTGTTAGGAAGTCCTAGGCAAGAAACTGAAGCTCCCTGGGGCACAGGTTGGGTTTCCTCGCTATTACTCATTGACGGCAAGGGATGAAAACAGGAAAATTAATTTGAGAAGTGAAGAGCTGCCTAATAAGCTGGTGTCTGAGAATGGGATTTGGATTATTGGCTCATGTCTTGCAATATAGGGTTGAAAGACAGAGCAAAGGATGATAAGTGTATTTGCCAGACGTCTTACAAATTTATTCAAAAGGACTTTAGAAAGGATGGCAGAGAAAGTAAAAGGGTATGTACGTAGTGCTTAGTAAATGCTTATTGACTTGATTCTGATTTTCATTTAATAGTGAGAAATTAGTTGTTAGGGTGGAAATAATGGGAAACTTGGGTGGAGGGGATCAACACTACATTTCATAGTTTGTTATAAAGAAGGAGAGAACTGCTATTGAGTCTATACTGCAAAGAGGAAAGGGACTCATATGTATGAAAATATTTATAGTAGCTTTTTTTGTGATGGCAAAGAATTGGAAATTAAGGGAATGCTCATCAATTGGGGAATGACTAAACAAGTTATGATGTATGATTATGATGGAATACTATTATTCTATAAGAAATGATGAAGGGAATGGTTTCAAAAAAACCTGGGAAGACTGATGCAAAATGAAGTGAACAGAACCAGGAGAACAATGTACACAGTAACAGCAATATTGTAATTATAATCACCTGTGATATTCTTAGCAACTCTGATCAATAAAATGATCCGTGACAATTCCAAAGGATTCATGATGAAAAATTCTATCCACCTTCATTGAGAGTCAATGGATTCTAAGTACAGACTGGAGCATATTTTCCTTCCTTCCTTCCTTCCTTCCTTCCTTCCTTCCTTCCTTCCTTCCTTCCTTCCTTTTTCTTTCTTTCTCTTTCTTTTTTCTTTCTTTCTTTCTTTCTTTCTTTCTTTCTTTCTTTCTTTCTTTCTTTCTTTCAACAGAGCTCACGTGAAAATTTTTTGCATGACTTCATATATATAATTGTTATCTTACTTCTTGCCTTCTCAATAGAATAGAGGAGAGAAGAGAGGGAAGTAAAGAATTTGGAACTGAAAACAAAAACAAAAATAAAGATGGAAAGGAAATCTGGGCATTGTCTAGCATAGATTTCAGTGGATTCAGATGAAAAATAGGCAGGATTCTATGGAACCAAATGCTTCAGAAGTCAGTCCAGGAAGTATGGGAGGTACTCAAGAATGAAATTCTGATGACAAAATGGGGAAAAAACATAAATGAGGAGGAAAAATGAAGAAACCGATGTAGATAGAGAGGGTACTCACTAACCAACTTAGATTTTAAAAATAAATGTTCAGAAGATGAAAACAAAACCAAATTACAGAGAATGAACAGACAAATATATCTGTTGTTGTTCAATCATTTCAGTTGTGTCTAACTCTTCATTATTCTATTTGGGATTTTCTTGGCAAGAATACTGTAGTGGTTTGCCATTTCCTTCTCCAGATGATTTTACAAATAAGGAAACTAAGGCAAATAGAGTTAAGTGACTTGCTTAGGATCACACAGATAGTAAGTGTGTGAGGTCAGTTTTGAACTCAGGAAGATCTCTTTTTGACTCCAGGCCTGATGCTCTTTCTACTGCTCCGTCTAGAGGGTACCATCCTGTAAAAAGTGTCAAAATCTCAGAATGAGCTAAGGATAAAGAGAGAAAAATAGAATTTCCCATTTCCTCTTTCAAAAGGCTTCTCCACTTTTTGAAGGATGAAATTTTCACAAAGGTTAAGTGCAACAGAGTACTTTGACCTCACTGCCTAAAGGCCAGGCATATTACTAGGCATGCTCCAAAACCCTGTTATACACGAAGCAACAAGAAAAAGAAGAGAGACATACAGACACAGAGAGAGACAAAGACAGTGAGAGAGACACACAGAGACAGAGAGACAGAGACAAAGAGACAGAGGGAGAGAGAGAGAGGAGAGAGAGACACACAGAGAGATTTGGGGAGAAAAACGAGGCATGAAGAAGGAATAGGACTTTTTCTTAGAATGAATGGGATGATGATAACTGACAACAGAGAGAAGGCTGAGCTGATCAATTATTTTCTATATTTTCTAAGAAAAAGAACTTTTATGCTGGAAATGACAGAACAAAAGCAACTGGCAGGGAATTGATACCTGATAGATAAAGAGAATGTAAGAACGTACTTCACTTTCCTTGATAAATTCAGGTCACCTGGTCCAAATGAATTATTTCCTTGGATTCTGGAAAAGCTGATGGATGTTTGCTGAGTCACTGTCAGGAATATTTGAAAATTTATGGAAAACAGGAGAGGTGCCACAAGATTGAAGAAGGGAAAATATCCCTATTAAAAAAATGGGAAGAAGATAAGAGAGGGGGGGTGATAGAAGGGAAAGCAGATTGGGGAAAAGAGTATTCAGAATGTATGCCTTCTTGGGGTGGGGGAGGGGAGAGACGGGGAGGAAATTTGGAACTCAAAATCTTTGTGGAAGTGAATGTTGAAAACTAAAAATAAATTAATTAACAAAAAAAGGAAAAAAAAGTAAAACAGAGAACAGTCTGTCAACTATAGGCCAGTGCATTTGTTTTTGATATCTGGGAAAATTCAAATACAGATTAAAGAGGTAGTTAGAAAGCTTCTAGAAATGGAGCATATAATTATAAAAATCCAGCATATCTTCATCAAGAATAAATCATGCCAGAATGCCCTTATTTCTTTTTTGTGATAGTTACTAACCCAGTATATGAGGGAAATGTAATTTTTTTTACAAAGTATCTCAAATTATTCTTGTGGAGAAGATGGAGATAAGCGAATTAAACAATAAATAATCATACAAATTCACAACTGGTTGGCTGGCCAGATTAAAAGAGTGTTTTTTTTTTATTTCAGAATTAGCGTGGCCAGAAGTCTCCAGAAAAGAACCTCAGAAATCCCAGGTTGGCCCTGGGCTATTTAATATTTTTTTTTATCAATAACTTGGATAAAATCATAGTTGATATGCTCATAAAAATTTGCAGGTGATTCAAAACTTTGAATGAGGGCTAGCTAATATACTGGATGACAGTCAGGGTCCAAAAAGATTCTGACAGGCTGAAGCGTTGGGCCAAAGCTAATAAGATGAAATTCAATGAGGATAAATGTGAAGCCTTGCACTTGGATAGAAAAAAAAATCAGTCTCACAAGTATAAGATGGGGGAGGCTGGGATGAAGAGCAATCATTCTGAAAAGGTCTTGGAGTTGTAATGGACTAAAAGGTCAACATGAGTCATCAACATGATGCAGCAGCCAAAAAAGTTAATTAGGCTTTGGGTTGCATTAAGATAGACATTGCTTTTTAGGAAGAGGGAGCTCTCTGTGCTGCCTTCATCAGACCTCAACTACAGTACTGATGCCCAAAACTAGAAATAGTTCATGAGGCAGAAAAATCTTTGCAGCAAATTTTCCTGAAGGATCAGTGAATCAACAAGCATTTATTAAACTCCTACTGTATGTCAAGTACCATACTAGACATATTGATAAAATAGAGAATGTCCAGAGGAGGGCAACCAGGATGGTGAAGGTTCTTGACTCCATGATGCACAAGGATCAGCTGAAGGAACTGAACATATTTAGCCTTGAAAAAGAAGACTCATGGAAGACATGTTGGTAGTATTCAAGTAGTTGAAGCTGGTCAAGTGCAGATGGATGGGATTTCTGTTTGGCCCCAGAGGGCCTCATAGAACAATGGGTGGAAGTTGAGAAAAAGGCAATCAAGGCTTGATATGATGAAAAACTTGACAATAGGCACTGTCCAAATTTAGAATGGGCTGCCGAGAAGTGTTGGGTTCTTTTTTTCTGGAGGTCTTCAAACAGTGGTCGGATGACCACTTGATTGTTATGTTACAGTGGAGATTCCTTTGGTGTATGGGTCAGACTAGATGGACACTAAGGTCCCCTCCAGCTCTCAAATTCTATGTTTAAAAAAAAATTTTAATTGATGCCCTTCTATTTCTCGAAAATTTTTTCCGTTTCTATTACTTTCCATTAATAGAAACCCTCCTTGTTAACAAATAAGTATAATAAAGCTAAACAAATCACACATTGGTCATGCCTGAATGTATATTACATGTCTCCTTCTGCACCTCTATTCTATTACCTCTCTGCCAAGAAGTGGTCACTATGGTTTACCACCAGTCTTTTGAAGTCAAGATTGGTTACTGCTTTGATCATGGTCCTGAAGTGTCTCAAAGTTGTTTTCTTTTCTTTTCTTTTTCTTTTTCTTTTTCTTTTTCTTTTTCATTTTCTACTATTACGTAAACTGCTTCAACATCACATCAAATGAGATAATATTTGTAAAGCACTCAGCACAGTGCCTGGCACATAGTAGGTGATTAATAAATGCTTGTTCCTTTCCCTCTATCCCTAATTCCTGTTCTCCTGGCTCTGCTCATTTAGATTTGCATCAATTTATACAAATCTCCCAAAATTTCTGTCTTTTTCATTTACCTTCATCATTTCTTATGGCACAATAACTTTCTATTATATTCATATATTATACTTTGTTGTCATTCCCCAAATTAATAGGCACTTATTCTTTCCCACGGTTCTTTGCTACAACAAAAAGTGCTACTATATATATTTTTGTATGGTTTTTATACACGTACATTAAAAAAAATCTCTTTGGGGCATAGACCTAGTATGGTATTGCTGGGCTAAAGGATATATACAGTTAAGTGACTTTTTGGATGTTGTTTCAAATTGTTTTACAGAGTAGGTAGACCAATTCACAACTTTGCTACTAGTGTGTTAGTGTTCCTGTCCTCCCATGATCCCTCCTAGAACTGCCATTTTCCTCTTCTGTCATCTTTGCCAATGGGATGGGTGTGAGATATAACCTCAGACTTGTTTTAATTGCATTTCTCTATTAGCGATCTGGAGAATTTTTTCATATTGTTGTTTATACTCTCATTTCTTCATTTGAGAACTGCCTGTTCATATTTTTTGATCATTTATTTATAGGGGAATGACTCTTGTCTTTATATATTTGTGTCAATCTACTATATAGCTTAGATAATAGATATTTATCATATATGAGGGAAGGGATCTGTTTCACTTTTTGTTTTTGTATCTCCAGTGCCTAGTACAGTGCTTGGCATACAGTAGGAGTTTCATAAATGCTTATTGACTGATTGATCCTTTGGGGAAATTTGCTGCAAAGATGTTTTTTCCCCATTAACTATTTCGCATCTAATTTTAACTGCATTGTCGTGCAAAAGCCTTTCAATTTTATGTAATTGAATCATCTATTTTATCTTCTAGGATCAGTTATATCCCTTGTTTAGTCCTCCCCACGGGAGAAAATCACATGCCCACAGCAAACCTCAAGTCAAGATTTAACAGGCTATTGAAGCTGTGTTAGGATTATTTAATGACTGATAATAAAGTCAGAAATGTTATAAGATTAGATTGCATTAAGTATGCTCAATTAGTAGCTTACTCTAAATAACTGATGTTCAGAACCAGAACACAATGAATTTCCTCCAAGGGAATCCCTGTAAGGAATTTGCAGAATAATTGTATCTATCTCTCTGCTCTTCAACCCCAAAGGACCATTAGTCCTCCATTTTCTCAATCCTCTTTGGAAACATCACAACAGAAAATACAATCGTCTTGTTGAAAAGAAAAAAGCAGTAGTTTCTTTGGTCCTCTTTCAGCAGAATAAGTGTGCCTGTCCCAGAAGGTAGGAAGATGACCACAAAACTTCTCTTGCAGACAGCAAAATGTCCATTCTCTTTGGCCCAGAGATTCCTTGGCTAGGCATATATCCTGAAGAAGTTAATGACAAAAAGAAATGTCTCATATTCACTAAAATATTTATAGCAGCACTACAGAAGCAAAGAACTAGAAAAAAAAGTAGGTACACATTTATTGAGAATTGAGAGGTGACATGGTATAGTGAATAGAATACAAGATGTGGAGGCAAGAAGATCCAAGTTCAAATCCTGTCCAAGACATTTACTAGCAGTATGACCATAGACAAGTTACTTAATATCTTTCTGCTTTGGTTTCTTCATTTGTAAAATGAGGGAGTTGAATTCAATGACCTCTAAGTTTCCTTCCAGCTCTAAATTTATGATCCTATGATTGGGAAGGGGTTAAACAAATTGTGGTATATGGATATAATGAAATATTACTGTGCTATAAGAAATGACAAATGCAGAGAAGCACTAAAAGACAATGTATGAACTGATACACAGAGAAATAAGCAGAACCAGGGAAATGATATATACAACGACTATAACAATGAGTATGGAAAGAACAATTACAAGAGATCAATCAAAACTGAGTGCTGCTAAATAATAATATCCAAATGGACCCAGAGAATGTGTGTGATACTTCTTCCTACTTCTTTTCAAACATGGGAGACAATGGTTGTGTAACATTCCATATAAGTCAGGCTTTTTTATAGATTAGCTAGTTGTGCTGAATTTTTTTTCTTTTCTCTCTTTAAATATTCTTCATTATAAGGGATTGCTCTCTGGGAGAGGTCAAGGAAGAAATATGGTGGGAAATACATGGATAGTATAAAAACAAAAGGCATAAATTTTAGTTTTTTAAAAACCCTCTTTTTTGCTTCTGCTGTTTCTCAGCTCTCTCACTTCCTCTCCCCTGTCTTTGTTCCCTTAATCTCTCTTTTCTCCCTATTACCCTTCCTTCTTATTTTCTATTCTCTCCTTTCTTTACTTACTCCTTACTCTATCTTCTTTCCCTCTGCCCCTGTTATTGTTTTCTCTTTCCCTTTCCTCTTTTCTCTCTACAGTTTTCACCACTCTTCTCTCACTTACTTGGCAAAGTACTATGTGGGGATAAAAATTATCCAAGCTATGATAAAAGAAACTGAAGCAGAGCTCCAAGCCAATGGCACTTTATTAAAGGGTCCATGGTCCCCTCTAAGGAAGTGGACTTTAGATCTTCCTCACAATCTGAGATGCCCCCTCCTTCCAGGGCTCTATTTTTATACGATTCTGTAGGTAAACATTCAGGAGCAGCCATACCAGATACAGAATAATTTCATTGGTTGACATATGATGCATAAACTAAAATTTAAAAAAAGTATATCAGCAGAGTCATGAATTGGGCAAGGCAGGAAATCTTTCCACTGACTAGGTAGACATAAGGGGATCAAGAGATGGCTGAAGCATAGGGCATCTCCACTGACTAGGTGGTCATAAGGCGGTCATAAGATGGGCACCTGCTCATGTTAGACAAGAGATAATGGTCGAGAGGTACAAAAATGATTTTGGGGACTTTCCATGTAGTTGAGTCACCTCTGCCACACCGGGCTTGGTCACCATGACAAGGAAAAACAGGAGTGGAGGGCCTCCAGCCAACTTCTCATGATTATGCAAGTGATCTTGCCATCTGCAGCTCACAGCTCTGGGACCAAATATACAGAACTTATAATCATATCAAATTGATTGATACTGATTGGAATAGAATAGGGGGTCTTCAATGAATTCAACTTCCTCAACTAGGACTAGGCTAGGCTAAATCAAGAACTGTGTGATCTTTGGTTCCAAGATCATTTCCTCTCATCTCCTTTCATTATTACTCATTTGTTTTGTGCTATCACAGAACTTGTTATGGAAAGAGAGTGAGCCAAACCTGGAATCAAGTCTTGCCTCTGACGTATATAGTCTCTATTACCTCTCAATGTAATGGACAACTCCATCTGTCTGTAAGTCACAAAGGAAGTGCTAACCTGCCTTGATAGAAAGAGTGAGTTTCTTCTTCAGGCAGTTTCTGATACTGATAAAGTCACAGATCCAATGTCTGTCATGGAATTCAAAAACCATAAGGAATCTTTGAAACTATCTAGCCTAATCTTCTCATTTTACAGATGAAAAAAGGCTCAGAGAGGTAATGTAATTTACTCAGCTTGATTGCTAGTAGGAGAGCCAAGAACTGTGGAGTGAAATACATGCAAAGAAAAAAACAGCCCATAACACATCATTTCCCTCCAGTAAAGGCCTCTTTAATTTGTCCTAAGACAGGCTGCTGGAGCAAGACAAAAACAAAAAACAGAATGACACATTTGCCTTTTTTTTCTTTATAGGCAAAAAACAGGAGAGAAACAAACTACTACAGATCTCTCTAAGAAAAAATAATTGTGTACATTGAGTATAATATTATAAACTTAAAACAGCTCATAGACAAAAATGTTAACTCCCACATCCATCTCTTCAAAAATTTTATGTAGAATATCCATCCAGTCAAAATTGATATGTCCTCTCCCTTGATGTCATATGGGTTTTTCCAAGAAAACATCTGGACTGCATGCTGCCTTGGAATATCCTCAGAAGGCTCTGTCAATGATTAGATGTCAGGATAAAACCCCTGAGAGTCCAGAGTCCTTTCAAATAGCAGGGGAAAGGGGAATAGGGTAAGGAAACTATTCAAAGTTCAATTTCTTTCCCTGTGGCTTGTGGTCTCTTCCTCCTTCTCTGGCTTCTCAGAAACCACTCCAATCTCCACAGATTCCTTGGCATCCACCACCAAAACCCCCATGACCTCCTTTATCTCCTCTACCTTTTCTTTTTCCACCTTTTCCAACACTAAATCCTCCTTAACTACCATCACAGACTCCAAAGCCACCTTCTGCTTTAGGCTTTGCCCAGTCCAATCTTTTTGTTTCCACCAGTCTCTCCATTTTCTTTGGTATTAGCATCTTCTTTCATTATGATGTTCACAAAATCTTACTTTTTTGATGATCCAGTTTTCCTGTCTATGACCATCCTTGCACCAACAGAGCCATTAAAATGACTCAATATTTCTTTTGTGCAGACAGGACTTTAATAAAGTTTTGTATGATTGGATCCATGAATTATTATTTTCTAATTTGTAATTACTTTTAATTCCAATCTAATTGTTCTACACTCAATTTCCATTTGGGTACGAAAATTCAACCTTCTTTTGTATCTTCAGCAGAGAAACATTCAATGAATGCCTACATACTCTTTAGGGGTGCCTCACTTGTTGTTGGAAATGGCCCTAGATGTTGCCTTCTCAAACACTTCCTGTAGGCTTTTGTCAGTGGTATTGTAGGTGAGGTTATTCAGTGCAAAGGTATTTGAGTTTCCTCTTGGATTTTCTCGCCCTTAGTTTTTTTTTTCTTCTATGGAGTCCAGAATAATAGGCCAACCTCAATCTCTGGTTCTTGTTTCTCTTCCAAGACCTTCCAAGAATTTTTGCTGCTCGTCGTAAATTCCATGTAGGCAATTCTTTGGAGTATCCCATTCTTGGTAAGGACTAATAAAACTGCAATAGCCTCTTCAAGTACTTCTTTTAGTTCTTTCTGAGGAATTTTTAAGGTAGGCTCTGGATGAAGAGAGCCCTTGAATTTTGATCTTTCATACCTTTCTTGTTTCTTTGTTTTTTTCCAGTTTAATTTTAGAGCCAAGGACATTTGAGCCACTGAATTCCAAAGCTTTTTCCAGGACTTCAGCAGATTTAAATTCTATATAGCCAGACTTTTTGCTAGTGCCAATTCAGACATTCAGAATTGCGAGATCATTTGTGCAAAAAAAAGTCAGGTTACTAGATCTTACTTCAAAAGAGCTTTTATTGAAGTTTAAGTTTCCAGTGGAAAGATAAAAGCTATAGCTTCGATTTTTAATTTCTAGGTGTTTTTTATCTTCAGGGTCTTACTGTTTGTCCATTTCCTTTTTCTTCTTTCCAAATGATTCTTTTGATGAGCACTTCCTCTTCCTTATCTTTCTCATCTTCATCTTTAGTTTTTACAGGTACAACTTTCATAGGAAACTTCTTCCTTTTGGCAAGCGTTGCATCCGTAGCTTCATCTTCAGAATCATCCTTATGGTCTTCATTTTCCTTATCCTCTTCATTCTCAGAGTTTTGTTTCAATGGAGTTGCTGTCATTTTTGTTTCTTTGGGCAGCTCAAATTCTTCCCATTTCTCATCATTACAGTCATCTTCTTGTTCAGGTTCACCATCCTCTTTCTCAGAATTTTTCTATTTTTTTTCTTACCAGGGATTGCTGTTTTATCCAGGTTGGCTTCCTTATTGCCTGGTGCGATGACTGCTTTGACTAGAATAGCCACTTTCTTGACAGGGGTATCTTCTGCCATCTTGCCAAGGGTCACAGCTGCTTTCTTGGGAGGTGTGGCAATGACGGCCTTTTCGATGACTGGTGGTGCCTTATTTTCTGGAGCAGTCACAGCCTTCTTACTCTTCTGGGAGAACACAACTTGTTCTCCATTATTATTTCCTTAATCTTCTGATATCTCATCATCTTCATTTTATTCCATCTCCTTTGGAAAAAGAACCATTTTTTTAGGATCACTTTGATTTTTTTGTAGTCTCCCCTAACTTTGCCTTGGTGGTAGTGTATGACTACAAGGTGGAGGGTGTGGATTTGTCAGTAGGGGCTTAGGCAGCATAAATGGTAAGTGGCAGCTGAAAGCAATAGTCCTGTCCATGAGTACCTCTTATCTGGCAGCAAATGAGAAAAAAAAATTCTATTATAGTTTTTAAATCTCATTGAATAGCGGAGCAATCTGAGAGTGGTGGAACATTATTGTAATCCTTGCTGCTTCAGAGGCTAAGACTGGTGGATTGCTTGGGCTCAGGAGTTCTGACCTACAGTGGGATAAGCTGGTAGGTGTTCACAGTAAGTCCAGTGCTTGGTAAATGTCCAGAAGCAGGGGCCACCTGGCTGCCTAAAGAAGCTTGAACCAGCCAAGGATGGAAATTGAGCAAGTTAACAGTAATGGGATTAGGCCCACGAGTGTCTAGTGACCTTCCAAGCATATGTAAGATAAAAAAGTTCCAGTCTCAAAAAATAAATGACATATTAAAAAAACCCTATTATCTTCAAAAATTCATACTTTTGTTCACGTAGATACTCTCCCTAACAACTCTAAATGCGAAACTTCTATAATTCAATATATGGTCTTTAAGGGTTATTGTGACCAAAAAAATTCAGCACCCTCTGGCCAGCTTAGGAATGAGCCTCCACCTAATGAGGCTAGAGTCTAGCTGCTAGACCTTGGACATCATCACACCACATATGAAGCCTTTCCAGCTTGGTAGGAGTTTGTATTCCATCGGCCAAGCTTTTTGACACTGGCCTCCACTCCATCTCCCGACTCCCAGCATTTTCACTGGCTGTTTTCCATGCTTGAAATGCTCTCTTTCCTGATCTCTGCCTCTTAGATTCCCTGGCTTACTTCAAGTCAAAACTAACATCCCACCTTCTACAGGAAGCCTTTCTTGAATTATCCTTAATTCTAGAGCCTCCCCTCTGTTGATTATTTCCAATTTATCCTGTAAAAATCTTGTTCATAATTGTTTGTGTCTGTCTCCTTCATTAGATTGTGACCTCTTTAAGAGCAGGGAGTATTCTTTTGTCTTTTTTCTTTTTGTATCCCCAGTGCTGAGCATAGAGCCTAGCACATAATAGGCACTTAATAAATGTTTATTGATTGACTGATTGACATATTACAACAAAGTCTCAGACTAAGGAAAAATAATAACTTTATAATGACATTAATAAGAATATTCAACAAGTCAACCACTGTGTGAAAAATACAGCATTAAAAAACAGCAGTGATTGGCAGTGAGTTGTGGGAATGGACAGATTTTCCCAAACAATGATGATTCATTCCTGCAGAGGCCAGGGTAGTATAATGGAAAGGGCACTCAATTCAGAGTGAAATAACTTGAGCCAAAGTCCAATTGACCTGCCAACTGTGTGACCAGTAAGTCATTTAACCTCTTCAGGTCTTAGTTGGATTACATGGTCTCTAAGGTCCCTTACAGCCCCAAAATTTATGACATTGAGTGAGACTGTCCCATAAACTTTCATGATGCACATACAATTCATGGAAATGGTAAACTGAAGTAGAATTTTCCCATTTATTCTGGTCTTCTACCTAGGTGAAGTTTTATCAGTTAGTTTGTTTTGTTTTCTGTAAAAATAGAAAAGAAATGCACAAATGCTAGCTATGTCTAATACAGGTTAGAAAATGTACAGCCCTTCAACCAGAAGTTTCAGGTGAACTTAGTTCTGTTTTGGAACAAACAAAAAAGAAAAAAGAAGGAACAAATCTTATTATCCTGATGTGATGCCTTTACTTTGCATCTGTTCCACCATATCCCACCGTACAGGGGTGGGGAACCTGCTGCCTTGAGGTCACATGTGGCCCTGTAGACCCTCAAGTGCAGCCATTTGACTGGATCCAAAACTTAAGGACCTAGAGGGCCACATGTTGCCTCGAGGCAGCAGGTTCCCCACCCCATAACTATAGAGATGGGGGAGGAGGGAACAGCCAAGTTTAACTGCTAATAAGAAAAGCCTAAGAGGGAATGTGACCCAGCTTCCAGCTATTGGAAATTTGCATCAAGTTCCCAAGGTTGGAGAAATGCCAGAGAAAATGACAGTTGGCTCTCCTTGTCCAAACCTGTAATGGAGTCCACTCTGTCAGTCCAGGAGTGATGAGCTAGTCATGGTAGGGTGCAGTCATGGCTTCCTGCCAGCAACATAATGCCTAATAGAAAAGTACTGGATCCCAAGTCCATGACTATGTATTGAATAGGGAATTGAGTCTAGTTATGTTTAAACAAACTAAAATACACATTTCCTAGAGCTCCTGGGTTCAGAGCATCCCATGAATCATTTGAGTCTGTCTGGGTCTTAGAGAGGCTGCAGGTATGCACCTGAATCATAGACATCTTATAAAGATCTTCTCGCTACATTTTTGCCCCTGTGGTAAGAACAAAGCACAGTTAAATATGTCTTTCCATTCCTGTGGGGAAATGACTCCAATATGCCAAGGCCGCACAAGGAAGGCTCAGTCAAATACAGCAAGTTCAGGAAAAAGTTGGGGTGTTGCAATTGGTTGAGGATTCAAGAACTATTCAAATTTGTCTCCCTAGACCCAGAATGGGGCCACTAAGTGGTGCAGTGAATAGAGCACCAGGCTTGGAGTCAGGAAGACCTGAGTTCAAATCCAGCCTTAGACACTTACTAACTATGCAGCCCTTGGCAAATGATTCTGTTTGCCTCATCTGTAAAGTGAAGTGGAGAAGGGAATGGTAGACGCCCCTAGTATCTTTGTCAAGAAAACCCAAAATGGGGTCATGAAAAGTCAGACACAACTGAACAACAAAAACAACACACATTTTTGTAGCCCTGATCTTTATATATATATATATATATATATATATATATATATATATGTGGTCTTGTTTTACCTTCACAACAAGCTTGTAAAGGCATAAAGCTAAAACTTAAGCAGAAGATAACTAGAGGGTAGCCTTGTGAAGAAAAGGAGAGGCTGGATATGAGAGATACGGTGGAGGGAGCATTGACAGGACTTAGCAATGAGGAGTGGAATGAGAAGATGACTTTGAAGTTAGGAGTTTAGGTGACTTGGAAGATAGTAAGCACTGTTAACAGAAGAACAGAAGTTGGGAGCAGCAAGTTTGGGATTGTTTTGGGGATGGAGAAGATGATTTTAGTTTTGAATGCGCTGAGTTTGAGGTGCCAGTGGAACATCCAGGTGGAGGTGTCTAGGAGGCAATTTGTGTGATTAGAGAGCTCAGGGGAGAATTTAAAGTTGGATATGTGGATCATAGGATTAGAGCTTTAGAACTGGAGGGGACCCTAAACATTATCTACTCCAACCTTCACTTTTCGTAGATGAGTAAACTGAAGCCCAGGGAAGTTAAGAGATCTGCCCAGAATCATATACAGAATAAATGGCAAAACTGGAATTCAAACCCAAGTCCTCTGACTTTCAATTCAATGTGTTTTTCATTGTACTACTCCCCCTCTGTTCAGAAGTCACTTGATTAAGGTAGTAGTTGAAGCCCTAAAAATGACTGAGTTGGCCAAGAGAGAAGACATATAGAGACAAGAGAATATAATCAAATTCAGTGGGAGATACCCTCACTTAGGGAGCGGGAAAAGATAACATATCAAAAGAGAGGAAGAAACAGAGAGGCAGAAAAGCTAGGAGGGAAGAATGTCATGGAAGAAAAGGAAGAAGACAGTCTAAAGAAAGAGGGAGCAGTTAGGAGTATCAAATGCTCCAGGAATGTCAAGGAGGAAGATGACTGAGAAAAGGCCACTGGATTTGGTCACTGGGGATCCATGAAAACAATGGAATAGCATTATAGAGAGTAAAGGGAATGAAACTATTTTTTGAAACCACTTATTTTCCCCAGGCTTGTCAGATTTAAGCTACAGCAGCTGGGGTTTTGTTTTGTTGTTATTTTTTTTTAAGTTGTCTGTAACACACTGCCTGTGGGTTTGTTTGCCTCAACAGACAAAGGAGCAAAGTGAGGCAGGTCAGAGTGATATAGAAGGCTCAGTGAGGGCTCACTGTTTACTTTAGCAACATGACAACTTGAAAGACGATTACTGAATAGCTAGTTAAAAGAATATGAGGTATGAACAGCATCTTATATTGCCTGAAGAGAGGCGTCATGTCTAAGACTATGAAGTCATGGTTTCCCTATCCTTGGCCTTGTCAAACTACATCTGGAACACAGAAGATGACATTGATCATTATCTTGCAGTGCCTTAAGAAAGCTATCAGATCTGGAAATATGGAGGTGATAGTTTCTCCATACTGTGCCCTGGTCAAACCATATCTGGAGTACTTTTTTTTTTTTTTACAAAATCAGTCCTGTGTATACCATGCTAGACACTGACATCTTCCATTGCACTAATCAAATGAGGTAGCATATCTAATGGTAAACCTTAAAGTGCTATATAAATATTAATTATAATTCTTGTTATTATAACAGCAACCCCCCCTGCCATGGTGAAAGGTACAAACTGACAGAATTGGTCAAAGAGGGTATAAAAGGTGGACCAGAGCAAAGGAAAAAGGATAAAGTGTCAGAGGGTAAGCAGCCTAGGGAGGATAAATAGAGCGAGACTCAGAATGGAATACAGAAGAGGGAAGGGACAGGAAGTGGAGCAAATGATGTTGCTGTATTATTCCTCCATTTTTGAGGAGGTCCAATGACATCACAGGTTATTTCTTGAATTGTTCAGGACTTGGATTTGAGTGAGGCAGAGTTGCATAAAACTGTCAACCTTACCCTCTCTTCCAGAGCCATCAAAGTTCAGATAAAAGTCAAGATGCATGGTGATGGCCCAGGATGCATGGATGAACTTAGCATCTTTGATGCCTGACTAAGCTCTAAGCACTCCACAGCACCTACTTTAACTGCCTTCATGGTTATTGGGACAAATTGTTCTTACTCACTCCACTGGAGAAAGTCTTCATATGCTTGATGGTAGTCATCCCCCTAACTCACCAATGTGTTTGAGGCTGCTCAATTACCCTCAACCAGATTTAGACCATTTGCCAAGACAGTTTACCAGGGTCTGGCTACTGGGCGTGCTACAGCTTCTTGGAACCACGGGTGACAGTCGGGTAAAAGTGGATACCAAAGGTGGATGAGTAGCCTTGAAAAGGGCTCAGCAAATCCTCACACCAGAGGTGCTGGTCCTGAACACGCCATACACCCCAAGCAAATGAGAAAGAAGAAAACAGTGGAGACCCTCCTGGAATTGAAATAGATTTGAGTGAATGGGAAAGGAGAGATGGTGGATGGCAGACCACACAGCATATGAGTCACTAAGCATCCAAGTGGAATAATGGCCCAGAGTTAAAACAAAGAATGAAGAAGAGCATCAAAGGAAGAAACTAGGAAGAAAGAAACTGAAGAAATTGTGGTGTGATTAAGCTTTATTTACTCCAGATCTTCTACGTCTAGGACCTTATTATAATATTGCTTTATTATTCTGTGAATTCTAACATAACATAGGTCTGAATATCTACCAGAGCGCCTGGCATATAGCAGTCACTGAAAACTTGTTGATTGAATGACAAAGCATAGAAACTGCATTTAGAAAGGGTCTACCATATGGTTAGCTTATAAGCTAGAGCTGCCTGGTCAGCACCGCTTATAGTACATCATAGAATCATCATTTTGGAGGTGGTAGGGATCTCAGATGTCATTTAGGCCAGTGGCATCCAACTCAAAAAGTAAGGGATCCCTGCAAAACCACAAATGAACATCATCTATGTTGTATTGCATTTTTATTTATTTTGTTAAATATTTCCCAAATATATTTTAATTCGGTTGCTGAGTTTAATACCTATGATTAAGGCCAATCCATAATTGACCAAGAATCCCTTCTACATATCCCCAAGTGATCATCTAGTCACTTCTTGGCTTTTTTTTTGTTTGTTTTGTTTTGAGACTGGGTCTCGCTATCTTTCCCAGGAGAGAAGTGTAGGTGCCACTCACAGACTGATCTCACCTATGATTTACATGGAGACTTTTACGTGCTCTATTTCTATTTCCAACCTGGGCTAGTTTGCCCTTCATTAAGCAAACTGATAGTCCCCTCACTCCTGGAGCTCACCATACTAGTGTCAGACTTAGTACAGACACTGCATTGGCTTTAGTCCTACTACAATTCAGAACTCCCAAGCTCAAGGGATCCACTAGTCTCAGCTTCCTCAGCAACAGCCTCATTCCCCAACCATTGCTTAGCTTTGATATAAGCAGGTTGATGTGGAAGAAAAAATACTCAAGAGTCAGAAGACCTAGATTTAAGGTCCACCTCTGCCATCTACTTGGTGTGTGGCTTTAGGCAAATCCATCACCCTTTCTAAACCTGTTTCATCCTCTGTAAAATGGGAATAAGGAAACAATCTCCCTATATCATAGTTTCTCTGAAGATCAAATGTCATTATGTACATAAATGCTTTGTGGGTTGTACAAGTATTATACTAATGTAAAGTTTATAGGTTCCTAGGCTTAGAGTTGGATGTTAATAAGGTTTTATAGAAAGAAGAAGCCAAAAGTCATGACTTGTGCTTCTGTTAAGCCTTCTCTTGCTAAGGATTTTCCTTTTTCTTTTCTTTCTTCTTTTTTAAAGGTGAAAACTTGTGCCTTGTGTGGGACTGTTAGTACTGGGTTCCTAGCATAACATGAAAGATTTGTGAATTTCAAATATACTTGCGAAAAGTATATTTTACAAGTATATTTGAAATACAAGCAAAATTTCCATTTACTGTCACTAAATATTACTATCAAAATGGATCCTTTTACCCAAATAATGAGCTTTGAGGATAGAGCAGAAATGTAATTTGTGAATTTGCAAAGTTTTCTGCTTATACCATACCTAGCTGACAACTTTATCTTTAGCTATGACATGTAAACACATATGTTTATATTCAAATGGTTATGTTCAAGTTGTGTTTCCAGAGGAAAAAAGTAATCATCCTGTTTAAATTGTTCCTATTGGGTTTCCAAAGCCCTTGTGTTGAACAACCTAGGTGTTATTTCAAACACAACGTGTTGAGATTTGAAGTAAATCTCTGCTTTTAAAGAGAATGATAAGTATTTAAGAAGGTGTGGAGAGAATGCTGAACTCAGTCCAAAACCTCTTTAAGTGAATTTTAAAAGAAATCGTTTTGCAATTGAATTCAATATTGTTTTTATCAGGTTCTCAAGTACAAGGAGTAAAAGTTGGCAAGTCTTACAAGGCTCAGACTTGGCCAAAATGTCCTTCATTTCATTCAGGTTTCTTTAATACTAGGTAAAAAGTCTGCTGCCTTTTCCGGTTTGGGATCCCTTTAAATAAAGTTCTAGCTGAAGTTGGAGAACAAAGGGGGAGATTTGCCAAGCCCAAACTGGAGTTATGGGGTCTAAGAGTTGTAGACTTGAACCAACAGTGAAATGGTGTCTTCTTCCTTTCAGCAGCCGTGAGATGAGGATTCCATCTGTATGTGACAGCATGCTGAACACTCTCCAGACAAAGTCAAACATATTCCATCAATCAAGAAACATTCATTAAGCACCAGGCATTGTACGAGGCACTAGGGATACAAAGGCAAAAAAATTAAAGAGCCCCTTCCCTTCTACTAGGGGAAACAACAGACACACATACAAGTGGGCACAAAATGTATACAAAATAAATGTAAGATAATTTGGTGGGAGCAGGAGCTAGCAGCTGGCAGTATCATGAAAGGCCTCATCTAGTAGGTAATAACTGAGTTGAAATTTGAAGGAAACCAGATTGCAAGAGGTGAATGTAAGGAGAGATGGCATGGTGGTTAAGAGCCCTGTACTTGGAGTCTAGAAAACTTGAATTCAAATCCTACCTCAGATTCTTACTAGCTGTGTGATCTTGGGCAAATCACTCAACCTCTGTGTGCCTCAGTTTCTTCATTTATCAAATGGGGATAATAATAATACCTACTTTACAAGGTTGTTGTGAGAATAAAATGAGATACCGTGTATGTCTATAGTACATATACATAAGATACAATGTTTTTTGCAAACCTTAAAGCACTATATAGATGATGGTTATTATTATACAGGGTATGAGAGACAGTCTGTACAAAAACATGAAGACAGGAGATGGGATGCTGTGTGTGTGTGAAAATGCAAGTAATCCAACCCAGGACCATAGGGTGTGTGAAAGGGGGTAATATGTAATAAGTTTGGAAAAGCAAAATAGAAGCAGATTATGAAAAGCTTTAAATGCTAACCAGAGGAATTTGCATTTTCTCTTAGCAGTAATAGAAGGCTATTTGAGGGGTTTTTCTTTCTTTCTTTCTTTCTTTCTTTCTTTCTTTCTTTCTTTCTTTCTTCTTTCTTTCTTTCTTTCTTTCCTTCCTTCCTTCCTTCCTTCCTTCCTTCCTTCCTTCCTTCCTTCCTTCCTTCCTTCCTTCCTTCCTTTCTTTCTTTCTTTCTTTCTTTCTTTCTTTCTTTCTTTCTTTCTTTCTTTCTTTCTTTCTTTTTGGAGGAGTGCAATGACAATGGTTAGATTCATGCCTTAGCAATATATCACTTTGGCAGAGGACAGCTGGATGAGGGGAAAATACTAGAACCATGGAGATGAGGGAAAATAGTCCTTACTCCCAAGGAATTTCTAACACCATTCAAATAATACCATTAAAGCACGGGATTTTTTGTCCTGAGATGATGGGCATCAGAAAGATGCTGGGAATAGTCATTAATCTGGGTTCTCACAGATTCATGGTTTTGTCCAAAGCTCTGCAGGACTCTTCTATGGGGGCAGGATTATGCTAGGAAGAAAACATAGACTAGAGGAAATAGAGAAAAAGGTTGGGGTGGAGGAAAGGAGGGAGAGATGTCTAGGGCCAGGAAGTCTTTCTTCCAGGTTAGAGGGGCAGTCTGTTATCCCTATGTACTGACTGTCCTCTGCCTCTAGATGGTGCTGTGCAGTCACCAAGTTGGATGATAACTGACTGACTCAACCACTTGACAGAGAGCAGGAATTGACAAGATTCTTAGCCAGAACTCTTTTTCTTTCAAATATTCATTTAAAACATTTTATTGCTATTTCCATCCCTCTTGACCATTGTAATTTCTTCACCCATTTTATAAGATACTCATCTTTTGCCCTTCTACACAAATCCTCCTCTCCCTAACATCTGCCAACCTCTGCCCCATATCTTGCAGAATATCACTGCTATTCTACATCCCCCTCCCACTGAGTAAAACTCAAAAGCTAAGGACCTTGTTTTTCCCACTGTACAGAATCTACTCCTTTACTCCAAATGGCAGAGCCATTACAAGGGGGAGAAACTGGAACTGTTCCCCAGGGTAGAAATTTAGAGGGCATTGATACAGTATCCCAGCCAGGGTAAGCTTGCTATTCTACCCAATCCACTCTCCTCTTCCTCCAGCTTTTGGGGACTGTTTTAAGGGGGAGGGTGCTTCTTCCCTTTTCAGTAACTTAGAAACTGAGTAGTATTCCCAGGATAAGCATCTTCCTCACCTCCACACAGCTTCGCCTCAGACTGCACCATATATATCACCCTACCTTCCCTTCCCAGACCCTACCTCTTGACCTAGGTGGGGAGATTGCTAGTTATAATTCTGCCACCTGGCCTTTCTTGTTATACTAAACGCTACTAACATCATTTTGGTTGGATACGTTAAATCAGTCAGCCAGGCAACCAGTAGCCAAGCCATTCACTCAATCAGCACTCTATTGAATGCAGAGCCTAGCATAAGAGTGCGTCACAAGTGGTTTCCACATTAGTGAGACTCAATATTGTGACTCATTATTTCCCCAGAGGAAACAAGGTGAGTGTCCCTCCTATCGGTCAGTCCAGTGACACGGAGGAGAGTGAGTAAACCCAATGAGACACCTGTGGAGCCACATAGACCCAAGGTGTTTGTTTCTTCTTTGCAACCCTGGTCAAACAGAGGAGAGAGGACTGAGCCTCCAGCACGAACTGAAACCCTTTCTCAGCCCTTTCATCTTGGCAGTGAAGGGTTTGGCTTGTCATTTCAGAACTGTATTGCCTGAAGTCCTACATGAAAGGTTCAGCTCAAAGATCCTAGACACAGGCTGAAAAATTATTGTTGAAGTCTGAAAAACTCCAAAGGGAGTTAGCTCCATTACACAATGCAGTTATGGAGGCAAGAATAGAGTCTGAAAAGGGAATGTGAGCCCTTGAATCCCATTTTCTTTTCTTGTTCATTTTGAAATGCATGTGCATGGGAGGAGGAAGGAGAAGGGGGAAGAGAGAGTGGAAAGACAAAAAGGACACAGAGAAGGAAGGAAATGGGGGAAATGAAGGAGAAAGGGGGAAAATAGAAGAACATTTTTAAAAAGAGAAAAAATAGATAACTGCTTGACCTGATCTATAATATGCAGTTGAAATGGACTAATACATAGAGCTAGGGCTTTGAAAACATATTTTTACATCTTTCCTTTTTTTCCCCAGTTTCCTAGTCATTCTTCATCTGTCTTTCTATTCTCCTTTCTCCCCTTTCATCTTTATTAATCAATCACTTAACCTGAATTTGTTAAGTGCCTACTGTGTCCCAGAAACACCACTGGGTACTGTGTATATAAAGTATGGGGAATGAAGCAATGTCTACTCTTAAAGAAAGGAAATAAAGAGGGAGATAAAAGTACACATATAAATATATATGAAATAAATGCAAAGAGAATAAGTAAAACCAAATACAAGTAATTAGTGGGGGAAGGGCAGTAATAGTTGGAAGAAATTAGGGAGGACTTCATATATGTGACTATAATAAATAGCTTATTTTATTTAAAATAATGGCCCTTTTGTTGCACATGGTTCTCTCCTCTACTGCTTTAGGGAATTTATATTAAATGAAAAGTTAAGAATACTATCACAATTGCTCCAAGCCCCCAGTTAGGATAATTCTTAACATTTACAGGGTGGGAGAGAGGGAGGGAAGGGAAGAGGGACAGAGACAGAGAGAGACAGAGAGAGAAGGAAAAAAGACAAAATTATATATCTATTAATTGTATAGCATTACTAATATCCAATGTTCTTCAAAATTCTTCTGGACAAGTTACATTAATGGGGGAATCTTGTCTTCTGTCAGGAAAATATAAACAACCTCAATTACATCTGGTGATGTAATTTGTTATTTATTGAAGGTGTAAAACAGAAGTGTCCAGAGAAATGACCCTTTACAGGGTCTGTTTGTAACTGTCAGGATTTTATCAATGGTCTTGACTTTACAGAGAGGAGCAAATGAGGACAGAATGCTCACATGCATTATCTCTCATCTGTAGCCACTCCCCCCCTCCACAACTTACATGTTCTTGAGGAATAGCAAGCCCTCCAAATCCTGTGTGGTTGGGATATAAGGACTGGTTAAGTAAGCAGCTAAATCTCAATGTCAGGAGTGTTGCAATCTCAAGTGAGATTTTATCATCAGAAGTGTGAGATTAGGGAAGACAAAATTTGTCAGAGGAAGTGTTTATAAACTTGGCAAAGCCTAGATGACTCCTATAAGGGAATGTCCCAGGTGGAAAAGTATCTGCAGTGACAGCTGCCCTCTGACTCTTCAGAGCCTGAATTGTCACTTCTTTAAAATTTCCTCCTTTGAGGTTCATTCCAAATGTCTTTATCACCCTCTGCAGATCCTGGTTTAATCATCCACCAGCCCTCCAGTTCATTCTTCCTCCTTTCTTAAGGACTTCAGTACCTGGCTCATCCCCAACTCCCATTCTCCTTCATGGGGATTTCAATAAATGAAATGTCCCTTCAAATACCTTGATCACCCACTTCATCAGGCTCCTGGATTGTCATAATCTACTCTTTCATTCCATCTAGGTCACATATGGTGATGACTATACCCTCCATCATCCATGGTTTACTTCCAGATGCCAGGCTCTTCTCCTTCACTTATTTTTTTAATTTTCACTCTGACTTCTACTCATTCCACTGTTCCGTGTTCTCAGAGTCCATCACTTCCTACAGCCTCAGTTTCCTCACTCCAGTGTTGATCTTCACTGTTCTAAACACACAGCACTTCTGACCAACGTGCACAAGTTATCCCCTGTGTTCTTCACTTCTACCTCTTAGAATCCCTAATTTTATTCAAAATTCAGTTTAAGCACCCCCTTCCCCAAGTTCTTTCATGATGCTCCCAGTTGGTAGTGTCTTCCCACTCCCCAACATTACCTTGCATTTTATATGTAGTTGTGCACGTACCTGTTGTCTCTCCCAACAAAATGTAGGCTTCTTAAGGGCAGGGACTTTCGGTTTCATCTTTGTATTCTCAGCACCTAGTATAGTGCCTGGCATATAGTAGGTGCTTAATGAATGTTAATTGATTAACCTATGACTTCAACTATTCCCTATCCTCTATCTTTGAATTCTTTCCCCCTTTCTTACTGACATTCATGGCTTGTCAAATCCCAACTCTGCACAACCCCCATCATTTGCCTTCTCTTCCCCAATTTGAGGGACTCAAACAACTGTGTCCACTATGTCCACTACAGATTTATGTTCTCTAATCTTGACTGTGCCCTCACTGCTGCACAGCAATCCTTTTATCCATCTTAGATTGATTATCATGTCCTCCCTAGCAGCTGTTCCAAACCTTCTCTTCTCTCCTCTGGCTTCCTATACTCTGTCTCCCCCACTTCCTCTCAGCAGAAGGGGATCTCATAGCGGCACAGTCAATGTATCTGTACAGGAACTTCATTCCCAGTGGTTTTGCTCATCAAGGCATCACTATACTACCCTGCCACAGCCTCATCGCATTAAAGGGATTTGCTTTGGAACGAGAAGGCCCACAAACCGTATAATGAAAACTTCCTAATGAGGAAACTTGTCTATCTAAAAGGGGAAACAGATTTTAGACTAGAAAGATGTTTGTTAAAGTGTGCCCAACAGACCATGGGAAAACCTTAAAGATGAGGGATGATTGGTGTCTGAAAATACAAAATTACATTCCTATTACTAGTGTGTGGTTAAAGTTTAAATTCTAAACCCACAACAAAATTTTAGCAAGAGCTCTATTTGTTTGAGATAGACTTTTTGCTCAGTCAGGCTGGACAGGGCTGAATTCTATGACTTTCCCACCAGGAAGGCTGGGGATTGTGGAGGAAGTTATTTGAGGTCAGACCAGCAGGGATTAATAATGGATTTATGACATAGGCACAGAGCCTGTTCAAGAGCTATTGTTGATTGATTAGAATAAGGTGGGGAGAACATTTGCTCAGGTGAATTGGAGGCGCATCGAAGGAGATCTAAGTCCAAGGTGAGAGAGGGAAGAGATGGAAAGGAAGAAAGGGCTAAGATTAACTATATATTCTAGCATTTACACATGGTCTAGCATTTATATAGCACTTTAAGGTTTGCAGTAATGCTATATCTCAGTCTATCTCTATCTATCTGTCTTTCTGCCTATCTAAAATCTCATTTGATCCTTACAACCCTATGAGGTAGAGTTATCATTATCTTCATTTTACATATGGAGAAACTGAAGTGGAGAGAGACTATGGGACTTGACCAGGGTCACATACATGATAAGTGTCTGAGGCAGGATTCAGAACTGTCTTTTTGACTCCGAGTTCAGTATTCTGTCCACTGTCTGCAAGCCATGAAGGAGAAGGGCAAGCTATAGTCCAAAAGCAAACAGGTTGGCAAGAGGGAAAGATATATTTTGATTAATAAACCAGGTTGGAATTGGAGAAGCCTATAGGATGGTGAGATACAGCATGGGCTGCAGCCGAAACAAGCAATTGAGTGTTTTCCCAGAAAGGAGGAGTTGATACACAGTTTCTTTGTGAAGTATGAACCTCCAATGGGCTGCTCAGGACCTTCTGGTCATTCCTACCATGGGATGGAGGGTGCTCAAAGGGACTTTGTCATCCAAAGGGGGTTCCTGAATCTATGAGGACAATATATTTGACTTCCTCAGTCCAGAAATGAGTCAAGAAGGAGGCAGTATTATACATCCTAAAATATTCATCCCATATCTATTCTTACCTCCTCAACTCCTCTATTCCTTCTCTTCTCACTCTGTTCTAAACTTTCTGCACTCTGAATTACTCTCTCCAAAGTTACCAGTGAGCTCCTAATGGCTTCCTGATACTCATGCTTCTTGACCTCTCTAAAGCATTTGGCTCTATTGACTGCCTTCTGTCTGGATGCTTCTTTCTGGATTTGGGGGCTCTTCTTTCTCTTGGTTCTCTTATCGGCCTCACTATTTCTCAGTATCTTTTACTTGTACTTCATCTGTGTTGTGCTCTCTGACTGTGCCTGTCCTTCTAAGGCTCTGTCCTGGCCCTTCTTTTGTGTTTTTTTTCCTCTACATGCTCGTTTGATAATTTTGCCGGTTCCCATGGGTTCAGTTATCATCTCTATGCTGCTGATTCCCAGACCTATTTATCTGACACTAGACTCTCTCCTAAACCATGGTTTGTATCACTGATTGTTGGACATTTTGAACTGTATGTCCTGTAGATATCTCAAACTCCACATTTCCAAAAACAGAACTCATTCCCCCATTCCCTCAACTCTGCCTTTGTCTGAACTTCCTTAATACTTTCAATAGCACCAGCATACTAATGGTCATTCAGGTTCACAACCTCAGTGTCATCCATGACCCCTCTCCTACTCCACAAAGCCAATGAGTTGCCAAATCTTGTGATTTCTTTCTCAATAACACATCTCTCTCACACACATCCACTTCTCTCCACTCATACAGTCATTCTCTTTCCACTTAGTCCACCAAGCAAAGGCTGGGATTTTTCAACAGCAAATTTGCTTAGTAACAGACAAAAGGTTCTCAGAGCACTAAGGTCTTATCCTAAAGTAACAAAATCTAGTAACTCTTTATGTGGAGACCCCATTCCTATTCCTCAATTTTGTGTCAAGAATCCTGCACCAAAGTCCTTCCTTTCAATCCTTGAGCAATTTAAGCTACCAGTCCAACTCTTACCCTTCTTCTAGCAAAGCTTCTCCCACAATAGGTAGTTATTGGGTTAACAGGTTAGTTCAGGGTAGGAGAAGAAATGTCTCTCTTCCTAACTTCACCAAAGGAAGCCAAAATTAATAAGCTGAACATAAGCTTATTATTCCCTCTCCTTTTCTCATGTGAAGAAATTGTGTTGATTTCATTAAGTTCAAGAATATTGTAGAAGTGAAAAATACCTATTGTTCAGAGGACTAAATGCAATTGGGTGGGCATCTGCTTAATTTAGTCCATTAGGATATATATCTTGTTAAGGACCTGCAGATAGACAATGAAATGTATCCAGAATTGAATAGGAGGAAGAAAGGAGGTTGAGTCACATTTGGAAAATGGCTAATTGCTCTTAACAATCTCAAGCTGCTTCCCAACACAAAATCTTTCTTTGAACACCAATTTTCTCCCAGGGATGCTATATGGTTGCGAATCCTGGAAACACCACAGTCAATAAAGAATAAAAATTTCAGGTAACTCAAAGGGTGATGAAGAGGGGACATGGTGGGTAAAGTAGGCTATGTCATATTACTAGTGATAACTTGCACGCCAGAAATGGCACAAAAGATTTCACCTGGGAATGTTTAGCCTGAAAAGGAGGTGGTGAGAACTAGAATTAAGGGAAGGCCAGCCTGAATGCTGCACTGGTGCCTACTGAATATTAAAGACCCAGAGGAAGACCTCTGACATATTGGGCAGATCTTCTATGGGGAATTTAAGGAAATATATTGACAAGAATTTCACAACATAAAAAGGTATGTGTGCATTGCCATCTACAGCAATGGAGAGAGTACCCAAATAATTGATACAATGAAGGATTGGAGTATGTCCCACTATTGGCTTGCATTGAGTTTGTAATCCATCAAAACCCTCCGATTATGGACAGAAAACTTAACCAGTCAAGTATCCCCATCCCTTACTTGTTTGGGTTTTGAATCCGAGAGTAGACTGTTATAGATATTATTCTTCAAATTATTCTTATTAGAGTCTGCCCATCATTCTGCTATGTTGAAATCCTTTTGGGTTCAGACTCAGCTATCTGAGATGCTATTTACGCTTCCAAGTTTTCTGTTATTTATAAAATCTGAGGTTATTTATAAGACTACTAAACAGTAATTGGTCAAAGACAAACCTTAAGGGGATACGTCATTGGATACCTTCTTTTAGTCAACATATTTCTCCCTAGCGATCTGCCCAGCATGTCCTTTTTTTTTTTTTAACATCAATACCTGTTGGACTTCACCATTCAAATAGTTCTAAATCTAACTTTATTATTGTCTATCCCACATTTCTCCAGCTTTTCTACAAGTCTAGATTGAAATGCCTTGTTAAATACCTCACTGAAAGCAAGGTACATTATTTTCTCTATGGCATTGCCTTCATCCCTGGGTCTAATAATTCCATCAAGGAAAAAAGATTGTTAGTTTGGCATGACCTGTTCTTGTTGAACTCATGTTTCTTCTTCATGGTATTCCTTCCTAAATATTAATTTAATAATACATTTCAAAATTGAATGGCTTTTGCCGGAACAAAATTAATGCAGATAGGATAAGAAGGGAGCAATAGATTGAGGGAAAAATCATTGCATCTAAAATCTCTAATAAAGTTTTGACATCCCAGATACATAAGCAATAATAGAAATCCATACCACACAAAAGTTATTGTCAAATAATAGGGGGTCAAAAATATGAACAAACTGTTTGCAAAAGAAGAATTTCAGACTATTAACAATCACATGAAATGTGGTTCCAAATCACCTGTAAGAGAAATATAAATCAAATGAACATTGAAATTTTACATTATACCTGGAAAATTGGCCAGGATGGCAAAAAATGTGAGAGAATGGTCAAGTTGAAATACAAGTACAGTGATAAACTATTGGTGGAGTTGTGAATTGGTCAAACCATTCTAGAAAGCAGTTGGGAATTATTGCTAAGAAAGTGAATAACATATACATACCTTTTGATCCAGAAATCCCACCAGTAGTCATTTGTTCCAAAGAGGTTAATGATAAAAAAAAAAGTAATGCTTCGCATACAGAGAAAATATTTGCAGTACTTTCTTTTAGTAGTGAAGAAGTAGAAGTAAAGAAGTAGAGACAAAGCAGAGGTCCACTGTTTAAGCTTCCTTTTCTCATCATTAAAATGAAAGATTTGTGCTAGATTGTCTCTGAGGTTCCTTACAATTCTAGATCAAAGATCCCAGATTCCATGATTGGGAAATGGCTTAACAAGTTGTGGCACTGGAATCTAATGGAACATACCTGCTGTGTAAGAAACAAAGAAAACAAAGAAGCATGAGAAGACTTTGACAAACTGATGCAAAGTGAGGAGCTGGGAAAATAACATTTACAATGACTAGAATATAAATGGAAAGAATAAGAACAAAACAATCAAAACAGAAACCCACGAAATTATAATGACAAAGTTTGATCCTAAGGAATAGATTTAAAAAAGCACATTTCCCCCTTTCTTTGCAGAGATGAGGATTCTATGAATATAGGTTGCTACAACTCTTGTCAGTCTTTTCCAATATGTTGGCTAGTTTAAACTTCTTCTTTTTCATTTTTTGTTATAAGATGTGGCTCTTGGTATGGGAGGAGGGATGTATTGGGAACTATAGATGATATAATTATAAAATATATCAATAAAATTTGTATTTTTTCAGGAATTAAAATTAAATTCAATGGCCTATTATTTTTTTAAAAAGCAGTGGGATCATAGGATCATGGGATTGAGAGTTGGAAGGAAACTTAGAAGCCATTCAGTCCAATCTTTTTATTTCATAGATGAGAAAATTGAAGCCCAGATAATAAATGGCAGAGTTGTTTTTTTGAACCCAGGATGGGGACACAGTGGGTGATGGGTACAGCGCATGGAAGTTTCATTTGAGAGAAGGATGTAATTGGAAGAAGGTTAACAATGGCAAGTGAAGAATCTGTGAGGGAAAAAGATTTAATGATGGGCAGTAAAAATGAGAATACAATGGGGAAGGATTCAGTGAGGGAAAAGACACAGGGGATAGGTATAGTAAAGCAAGTACTGGCTTGGAAGCCAAAGAACTCGGGTGCAAATCCTGCCTTTGTCACTTAGGAGCTTTGAGACCATAGGCAGATCACTGAGGAATTCTGAGCCTCTTTTTTATCTCTAAAATGAGGGAGTTAAATATGATGCTTTCCAAAGTCCCTTCCATCTCTAAATCAATGATTCTATGATCTCTAAGGTAAAGATGGATGAGTGAGTGAGGATGCTGTGAGGGGAAGGAGAGAAGTCTGCATAATAATGAAGTGGGGTAAAGGATCTGGGGAAAGAGAAAGAATACACCAAAGGGAAGGAAAAGTGTGTGTGTGTGTGTGTGTGTGTGTGGTGTGTGTGTGTGTGAGAAAGAGAGAGAGAGAGAGAGAGAGAGAGAGAGAGAGAGAGAGTGAGAGAGAAGAAGAAGAAGAAGAAGAAGAAGAAGAAGAAGAAGAAGAAGAAGAAGAAGAAGAAAGAGGAGGAGGAGCAGGAGGAGGAGGAGGAGGAGGGAGAGCATGCTGTGAGGGGAAGGAGAAGAGTCTGGGGAAGAATGGAATGGAGACAGAATCCATAGGCAGATTGGCCAGTCTTTGCCAGTGCACAATTTGCAAGAACCCTGGTATCAGCCCTGACAGACTGTGTGGGTGTGTATGTGTGTGTGTGTGTGTGTGTGTGTGTGTGTGTGTGTGTGCACGCTATGTATACTTCTATGCATGCTCTATAGTTTAAGATCAACTAAAACACTCCTGAGTTGAGAGAAAAAAGTGTCTGGTACACCTGACCAAAAAATGAATCAAAATAACTGCAAAGATTCTGGAGGAAGCAACTAAGAGATTTTACTGGTGGGGTATGAAAATGCTTCTCTTTCATAAAAGTTGATTCCATCAGGCTCCACAGCTTCCCCAAAACACTCCCACACTAGCACTGAACCTTTCCACAATGGACAACCCCTTATGCTCCTTTGAAAGTCCTCCAGTTTGGGCACTAGAAGTTCAGAGACCTTTGTGCAGTCAGACCTTGGTCTTTTCTCAGTTAAGTTTCCTGGGTTGCTGTTCTCTCCTTAAAAGAAGTTGGTTCCCCCCAGCCCCCTGAAAAAACTTCAGCATTCCAGCACCTGAGGCTTATTTCTGGAACTGCCCATTTCCAACAATTTTTTCTTTACCCTTCTGTGAATCCAGGGTGGTCATCAATCACACTGCCTCTTCCTGTCTTCCCCTGGAAACCACATGAGGAAAATACAAAGCTTGCCCATGAAGACCAGGCGAGTTTTGTCTGGAGCCTTGCAGGTTAATGATATTCTTGGCGAAGGAGCCAACTCTGTGGGAACTGCACGTTTTGCCCTTTGGAAAGGGATAAGATACCTTTGGTTCCTTTCTCATGCATGCTGACCTTTCTTTGCTTGGGAACAGCCTCGGTTTTTATAACCAACTTGGAAGAAATGAATATATCTGGTAATTGTATTAATCCAAGGATAAAGTAAAGGAAACATGAGAGGAGCCAATCATAAAGGAGTCCAATTTTCTCAGAAATGCAATCAGAAAAACTGTAGGTTAGGGCCTAATGTATGGAATAGTTTATGTTCCATCCAAATGCAACTGAGAATAACCAAAAATAATACAATGTTGGCCTCACTTTTTTTCCACTCTGTCTGCAAAAGGATGTTTTTTTCAGTGTCTTGGGAAAAATATAACTTCAAGGGTTAAGAGGGCTTTAATCAAGACTCTCACAAAAATTATGAGTCAACCTTGCCTATTTGTGTTGTGATTTGTCAGTAAAGGACCAACAACTATTCCTCCAGATCTGGGATCCCACATTATTTGCTAAAGTCTCAATCATTTTGTTTGTCCCCAAAGAGACTCATTCTCAGGGTCTCTGCATTGAAAATGCACACATGGCCCTTGCCCCTCCAATAATGGGACTTAACCAAGAGTGGCCTTTAGCCAAGTCAACATCTAGGACAAGCTTGTCCTCTATAGCCTTTCCATGGTCTTTCCCCTCCACGATACCTCTTACTCCCACCCCTACCCTTCAAAGCATTTTTTTGTTGTCCTTATTCACAGAAACACAGCATCTTGGGGTTGAACGAAAACTCAGAGTCTATCTGTTCCAATCTACATAGACCTGAATAAGAATCCTTCTACAACATCTTTGACAAGTGGTCATCTAGCCTTCACTTGAATACTTCCAGTCAGGTGGAACCCACGACCTCTTTAGGTAGTCTGTTCCACTTTTGGACATCCCTAATTGTTAGGAATTTTTTCCTGGTAGCAAGCCTAAATTTGTCTCCGTGTGACTTCAACTCTTTGTTCCTTGTTCTGCCTGTTGGGACCAAAGAAAATAAGTATAATTACTCTTTCACACAACTTCAAATCATTGAAGATGGATAATAAGTCTCCCCACCCCCCAACACACACACACACACCCCATTAACTCACTCACTTATTCATTGACTTTGCTTTAGTTCCTGAGGATGAATGGAAAGCTAACTCCTCAATCCCATCTTTTTCATCTCCTCCAGGAGCTGGCTTCATTGATCATTCCCTCTCTTTCATATTCAGTCTAACCCTTTCTGCTGGCTTGTTTTGACTATCCACAAATATGCTGAGGTTTCCTCTGTGTGGCCTAAACAAAAACAGTACACCCCGCTTGACGCCTACAATTCCCTCAGGCTATCCCCCTATATCTATGCACTGCTTAACTTCTAGAAAGAATAGTTTACACTCACTGCCTCCACTTCCTCACTCACTGCTCATTTTTCAATTCCTTTACCATCTGGCTTCCAACCCCTACATACTACTGAAATCTCTCTAGAAAAAGTCATCATTGATGTCTCACTTGGGTGTTATGTTTGAGACTGGATCTTTCTATTCATCTTTCACCCACCACACTATCCTTCCCAGACTGGAAGAGCAGAGGCCAGTCACAGCCCAATCCCAACGCTGAACAGCAGGGAAGCTTGAACCTGTTTTATTTTCCCCATGTAGGCTAGTTTGCCCTTCCTCAGGCAGTCTGATGGCCCTCCAGCCCCCAGGGCTCACCATATTGGTGTGGGACTTCCATGGTGTGGCTACCAGATTGGCTTTAGTACTACTATAGCTCAGAACTCCGGAGCTGAAGTGATCCACCAGCCTCCACCTCCCGACCAACAGGGATTCTGGGGGTTCTGTATCATGACTGATTGCCAATATTCTCATAATTGTTAAATCCAGTGACTTGTATTCTATTCTCATCCTCTTTGTCCTTTCCATAGCATATGACATTTGCCCCCTGCCCCATGTCCTTTCTTCTAGGTGATGCAAAGGATAGTGCTGGACTAGGAGTCAGCAAGTCTTTAGTTCAAATCTTGCCTCAGACACTTGCTATTTGGGTGACTTGGGTAAGTCACCTAACCTCTTTCCCTTTCCTCATCTGTAAAATAAGGATAATAATAGTGCCTGCTTCATATTGACGTTGCAAGGCTCAACTGAGATAATACATCTAAAGCATTTTGCAAACCTTGAAGCGTTATATAAAACCAACTAATGTTGTTGGTGTTATTTTCCCCTACTCTTCCTGCCTTTGTGATGTTCTTTCCTGATTCTTTTCCCACCTGTCTGTTCTATCTCAGTCTCCACTGGCTCTTCCCCCTCTTCGGTGTGCCTTTCCTTCAAGGCTCTGTTCTCAATCTTCTTTTCATACACTGTTCTTGGTGATTTCATCCCCTTCAGTGGGTTAGCTTATCACCTCTGTTCAGATAACTCCCGAATCTATATATCCACCTCCCATCTTCCCCTTGAGCTTCAGTCCTAGATCTCCAGCTACCTGTTGGACCTCTATTTATACATCTGCTTCCGCTTCAAACTCAGTATGCCCCATATAATCATATTCTCCTCCCCCACCCCTGTTTTTGAGACAATTGGGGTTAAGTGACCTGCTCAGGGTCACACAGCTAGTAAGTGTCTGAGGCTGGATTTGAACTTGATTCCAGGGCCAGTGGTCTAGCCTCATTTGTTATTCTCCCTCCCCCATATTCTGCATGTGAACACAGTGTATCTTTCAGTAGACTATAAGCTTCCTCAGAGCAGGCACCACCTCATTTTGTCTTTGCATCCTCAGTGCCTGGCACAGTGCCCACATGTATTAGGAACTTAATAAATTCCTGCTGGCTGATGAGTGATTAATTGGAGTTTAGGAGGTAGTGTATTGTATCTGAAAGAGTCTTGGACTTGAGGTCAGTAGAGCAAGACTGGAAAGCCATCTTGGATACCTGGATTAAATGAGGGAAATGGGACAAAGAGTTTCATCTCACTGAGCCTCAGTTTCCTCATTTGTAAAACAGAGATAATAATACATCACCAGACTCAAAGGGTGCTTGTGATGAAAGTATTTGGTAGAAAAGCTTTAAAATATGATTCAGTTGATAACTTTTGGACACAAGAGCAAAATACCAGATGACCACATATTTATTACCTCACCCTAGGACATTTTCATTTTCGTTCTGAGCAAAGTTATAAGCCAAAAGAAAGAATCTCTAAATGTGGAGTTTTAGATGTAGGAGCAATGAAGAGAGCTATGTTTTGGGGGGCAGATGAACTTTCCTATCACCCCTAAGATAATACTCCTCATAAGCATGGTTTTGGTGATGGGGAGAGGGAAGGATACTGCACTGTGCACAAAGAAGGCTGGCAAAATCCCAGGCCAGCAAGGGAACACGGAAGGTTTCACGCTACTGCTATTCTCTCCTTATTTGGAAAAGTACAGATAACCCCAAAAGGCACTGTGTCATTCAATACCTAAATGCCCTCTCCAGGATCACAGATTCAGAACTGGGGGAAAACTAAAAGACCTTCTAGCTTAGTCTCTTCATTTTAAAGAGAAAGAAGCTGAAGTGACTTGATCCAGCTCATAGACCAGTAAATGACAGAGGAAGGATTTGAACCCAGGTCCCATGACTCCAAACCCAGAGCTCTTTCTACAATCATATGCTTGTATAATTCTACCCTGGCCTCTGGTGCACGAGTGAGGCAGCCTGTGTCACTGAGACAGGAAAAAATGGCAACCGAAATAGTGCCAGAAGACAGGATTGAAATGAAACCATCTGCTTTCAAGTCTGGCTCTGACACTTTGTGTGTGACCTTGAACAAGTCACGTCACCTCTTTGGGCCTCAGTTTCCTTATCTGTAAAATAAGGAAGCTTGATCAGATGACATCTGAGGTCCTTCCCAGCTCTAAATCTGTGATTTGAGGCTCTTTGGGAAGGTTCCCAGAGGAGTTTTCCTGAGAAAAGATAGAATGGAGCAGCAAAGGGGCTATGGAGAACTGCTTGCACTAGCCCAGTAACATTGAAAAGCAGATGAGTCCCTGACCCAGGCAGGGCCATGCAACCAATGACCCCGTTTGGCTTCCCAATGAGAGACTCGTGTTCTCAGCTGTGCCACACATCAGGTCCCTTTTTCCTACCAGAGGTGATTGACCCAGCTTGCCTACTAAAGGTCCAGAGCCTCTATTCTCCATGCCAGCCCCAAATACCTCTTTGGTATTTAAAGGGAGGGGTTCTCCCAAATATCATAAGTAATTTTTCTCTGTTCTGGCTGGCAAACAGCCTCCAGCAGCAGTGGCAAAGTTAGTAAAAACCAGCAGTGAGGGATTTGAGGGCACAATCAGGTTTAACCACCCTCATAATGGGAGCCACATGGAGAAATCCCAGCTTGGTCTATTGCCCTCCTACATGTGAGACCATGGTGCACAGATGTTTAAAAGGGGATTTTCATTCCACATTGCAGGCCCACCTCTGAGATTTGGCTTTCCACTCCTGTTCAGTCAGACAGTCTTTCTGCAAGTCACAAGCTACACGCAGTCTCACCTTTCCATGGGGAATAGGGGGCAAAGTAGGGACATTGTGGCTGCCATGCTGATGTGCCTGAGCATAAGTGGCTTACCTGATTGGAGTCAAACAAGCACACAAAGATTACCAGCCACAGGCATTACTAAGAAGAACATTTTCAGGGAATGATAGGAGAAGGGGAAATATTATACGTATTTCCAGTGCCGCTGAGGGGAATTTGCTCAGTTCCCTGGAAACTCCTTTAGCCTTATATTAGAAAGGCAGTATAGTATAGTGCCTGAATGTTGGACTTGTGATTCAGGATGATTTGGATTTAAATCTCATTTCAAATATTTATTAGCTGTGTGACTTTGGCCAAGTCACGTAACTTCTTTCTTTGAGTCTAAATTTCCCCACCTAAATGAGATTGATGGTATCACCTACCTCACAGAGCTGTAACCATCAAAAGAAATAATGTATGTTATTTTCCCTAACAATTTATTAATTGATTTTTAAAATAATAAATATTTTTCCATCCTGCTACCTCTATCAATTGAATAATTTTTTAAAATTCTTGTCACAGAGAGGCATAGTGTAGCAAAACAAATCCTCATATTGTCCATGTCCAAAAACGTCTCATTCTATCTTTTAAGACCATCTTCCTTCTGGCAGGAGGTGGGTGGTGACATGTTTCATCTTGAGCCTTCAGACTGGTGATTCCTTATTGCATTGATGAGAGTTCCAAATCTTTCCAAAGTTGCTTTTCTTCATAATGGTGCTATCATTGTCGAAATTGTTCTTTTCTTTCTCCTCATGCTTTATAAACCTTAAAGTGCTATATAAAGGTCACTAATTGTTATTAATTATCTGGCAAAAAAAAAAAGAGTCTATGGCTCCAGAGATCTCACTACTGGACATATATCCAATAGAGGGCAAAGACAGAAACAAATGCCTCAAATATTCATAGCAGCTTTTGCAGTAGCAAAGGACTAGAAACAGAGGCTATCTACTAATTGGGGAATGTTTAAATAAACTACTGTGTATGAATGTTTGTTGTTCAGCCATTTTTTAGTCATGTCCAACTCTTCATGACCCCATTTGGGGTTTTCTTGGCAAAGGTATGGGAGCAGTTTGCCATTTCCTTTTCCAACTCATTTTATAGCTGGGGAAACTGAGGCAGAAGTTAAGTGAATTTGCCCAGGATCACACAGCAAGTAAATATCTGAAGCCAGATTTCAACTCAGGAAGATGAGTCTTCCTGACTCCAGACCCAACACTCAATCCACTGTGGTGCCACCTAGCTGCCCCAGTTTATGAATTCAGTGGAACATTATCATTCAATAAGAAATGACGAGCTTACACAGCTAGGTAGCATTTGACATTGGCATCACCCTTTCCTCTAGTTTAGTGGATAGACTACCACATCTGAAGTCAGGAAGCCCTGAGTTCAAATCTGCCCTTAGATTTAACCCTGGGCAAGTCATTTAACTTTGGTTTGCCTCAATTTATATATACATACCCATATACAGGCATATAAACATGTAGACATATATATGAAGTACATGAATATGTACATATGTATACATTGACATTGACATGTGTATTTTAAAGTGTATGGTCTGATAGGCTCCTGTTCTCTGTTCTGCCCTCTTTTCTCCCGTACCATCCCTACTGGAATCCCTGCCTCACCTAAGGTGTAAGGAGCAAGTCACTTGTTGAAGTTTAGTAGAAAGAAGAATATAGGTTAGCCGGAGGGGTGCAGGCTTTATAAGAGTGGAGGAGCTGTTCCTTGACCCTTCTATTTTCTCAGGCTAAATGAGTGCCAGTATGTGGTGAACCTCCCATTCATCACTTAAGGCCAGAGAAAAATCTGCTGCCTAATTGAGCCTGATCCACAGGCTGAACAGATTAACCTGAGGGTTTGGGTGAACTGTGTGCTGAAGGAAAGCAGCTGCCAAGGTGGAGTATTTGGGAAACTGCAATATGAAGATCCCTTGGACAATTTTTTTTTTAAAAGAGAGTTGATGAACTCTCTACTTTTGAGGAATCCACAGAATTCTGTGGGAAGAAAATATTTCTAAATCCCATTTGTCCTCAAAATCCCTAAGAGGTTGTCATGTCCTCTTTACTTATCTTTGGTAAGTAAATAAGCTGAACAGGAAAAGGAGCTTTACTGGGAGAAAGTGGTCAGTCTTATTTTGATTAAAATTTGCAGACAGCTTTCAACTGGAACAAACTACCAGCATGAGAAATCCCATGTCTTCCAGCCTACTGTAGCTAAGCTGCTCTTATCTAATTCATATGATCTACCCACTTGCCAGGCTGTTACTTCCCTTTGGGTGCCTGCTATCTGTTAAAATCTGTAACAGAAACCTTCACTGCTTCAAAGGGAAATCTAATTTAAATTGGAGGCAGGGAAAGGAGGAAGAGGAGGAGAAGATTTTCTCTGGAATTAAAATCGAGAGTTATAGGACCCAATGTTAATAAGTCATTGTTACATTTTTAAGCTAGATTTTTGTTCTAATCCTATATTTTAAAACCATCTTCAATATCACCATCACTACCACCACTGTCATCAACAACAATACAGATGGAATCCCTTCTATTTGCTAGGCACTGTGCTAGACATTCTGGGAATGTCCAGGCTGCCTGGTCTTTCTCAATCATGGATGGCCTGAAACCACCCCAGGTTCAAAGCTTGCTTTGGGTCAGTTTCCACTCAAAGCTACAACTCACAATAAAGTAAATGAGATTAGCCTGGCATCCCTTTCCTTTTAAAAAATTAAGTTAAATTTTTTTAATTCACAAAAATTCATTTTCTCTCCCTCTTATCCACTTAGTATGTATCCCCTAGAATACAGACCCCGAAGCATTCTTATACAGGGAAAATATTTCACTAATGTCAGCTAAAGAGAACTGCTCTGAGGCTGAACCTATATGAGACTGAGACAATATCAGTTTGATTGGTTCAGCCAAACTACCAGGTCATTGTGGGAGAAAAACTATGGTCAACTAAAGTGGATATTGGTTAGAGTGTATACCAAAATTTGATGGTTTTCATCCATTTTCCCCCATTTTTTTAGCATGAGCATCATGTAGTCCCAGCCCAAAACATACAATATTCCCCAAACAAACTAGAGGTTCATCAGCTAAAGGTGATGCTTCAATAGCCAAAGTGCCATTTTTATCTTCTAGATTTAGTTTTTCAGTAGCCCAGTTGATGGGGAAGACATAGCCCAGCCAATGATTCCCAAAATAAAAAATAAAGGAAAACCAGAAGGATCTCAAACCAGGCTTTCTAACGATCAAGCCCTCACTAAAGTCCTCCTCCAATGGCTCATCATAGAATGGAAACAACTGGGGATTCTTAAAGGCTCTGCCAGCAGAGTTTTGGCAAATTAGAAAGACTCTGAGTACTGACCTGTACTGAGGCTGTGCGTCTGTGGATCCATTCTGGCTAAGGGCAGAGGGGGGATACCACAAATCCCATTTAATTCAATAGGCATTTGCTAAATGCTGACTGTGTTTCAGGTGCTGCACTAGGATCTGGATGATACTGTCCCTTCCTTTAAGGGTCATACATTGGGCAAAGGGGTGGGTGGGGAGGGGACATGGAACATTACATACAAAGATAAGAAAATACAAAACATATTCCAAGTAATTTCAGGGTGGAAGTTCATGGGGAGAACAATAATAATTAGGATTATCAGGAAAGGTCTCATAAAAGTGGTAACATTTGAGCTGCACTTTGAAAAAAAGCTAAGGTTTCCAAAAGGCAGAGGTAAAGAGGGAATGTATCCCAGGCATTAGGCACAGAATGGAAGGATGTCCACAAAAGGCTGGCAGCCAGATGATAGACATTTTTGGCCACAGCTACCCGGGAGGACCATATATGATGAAGGCATCTACTAAACTCTAGAAGGCTTGAAATATGCCTTACTGAAGGAAATATACCCCATGATGAAACCAGGGATCTTCTGGCCAAAGTCCCAAAGAAGTATCCCAGCTAAAGTCTTCTGGCTTAAATGAACTAGTATTCTTCCACTGCTGTTCTAAACCTAAATCCCAGAACCAGTAGGGCTAAGTTGGAGACAGGAAGGTGAATGAGGATTCAGAGCTATTAGCTGGGGAGGCCAGCCCAAGGGAGCTCTCCAGCGAAGTGTAAACACATAGAGTGGCTGGTGAAATGAGGCTACGGGTGGGTGATAGAGCTAATGTTTAAAGCTTTGAAGAGGATCTGTGGGGCAGTAATAACAAACCACTTTGATGTCATTATGTACCACAGAATTTCTAGCTGACGTGTAAAAGGGGACACTCTCCAGGCTGCAGCTGCTTCTTACATCTAAGTCTGGTAAGAATTTGCCATAGGTGATTTCTCAGACTGACATCTTTGGGAGGCTCAGGGAATAATGCCAGGGAGGTGTGAGGGGAGGGTGTGTTGTCTTTACATGTGGCTGATAGTAACTTAATTTTCTAATTTCTAATTTCAAAATAGCACAGTTTGAGCCCCAGCACAAGATGTTTTGAATCACAGCCACGTGGATCTTTGAGCTTGGCTCATCTGTTTCTGGGAAAATGTATAGAGTGGCATGTCACCAAATGTTTTAGGAAAAACACAAGAGGTCTCAGACTCTTTTGGCCAATTGTTCAAAGGGCTGAGCTGTGAAAAATTTGATTACAGGTTCATTTGAGCCTGTGATGCCTGAGTGCGGAAGAGGACTTGTCCACTAAGGGGCATATTCTCCATTGATCACTGACTTCTTGATTTAGTATTTTTTTCCCCCAGCTCTCCAGAGATCCTGGGCATAGGAAGAGTCCAATTATATAAAATGTTATTAATGACCCAGGTGACTCCATTTTGGACTCTGGGAACTCAACCTTCATGTTACTCCAAAAAGCTAGTGACAGCCTTCTCTTTCCATTTCCAATGCTAGGCCCTCAAAGAGATCACTTATCTCAATGACAGCTTTGATTAAGCCTCTTTGGGGTGAAATCATTGCAAATAAAGCTCTTACAGCAAGGCTGCCTCTTTCATAGGATTGGAGATCTAGAAAAAGAAGAGACCTCAGAGGCCATCTAGAACAACCTCCTCACTTTACAGATGAGGAAACTGAGGTCCAGTGAGGTTAAGTGCCTAAGGTTACACGGGTAGTAAGCATCAGAAGAAGGATTTGAGCTAAGTCTAGAGTCAGTGTTCCTTTCTACTGCACCTGTGGCTTCAATTCAATTCAACAAGTATTTATTAAGTCTCTAATATGTGTCAAGGCACAGTTTGGTGTTGCAGTGAATAGAGTGCCAGGCCTGAAGTCAGGAAGACTCATCTTCCTGAGTTCAAATCTGGCCTCAGATGCTTGCTAGCTATGTGACCCTGGACAAGTCAGTTAACCCTGTTTGCCTCAGTTTCCTCATCTGTAAAATGAGCTAGAGAAGGAAATGGCAAAACACTCCAGTATTTTTGTAATGAAAAGCCCCACATGGGGTAGCAAAGAGTCAGACATAACTGAAATGACTCAATGACAATAACCCACCCCATGCCTTCTACTTGCCCAATGTACCCTCCCCTACTTACCCTGCCCTTATCAACTCTGCCCTAAATGGTACTAATGCCCCCAGAATAGCCTCTCCAATTCCTTACCCCCTCAAAACTTTTTTTTTCTCCTCAGTGAGACTGATCACAACCAAGTGTTAGGAGAAAAAAACTGTTTGATTAGGCTAGCTCAAATTCACAAGTGAATCACTGATGGCCATTAATACCCATTTTAAAGGAATGTCTTACTGATCTTTGTGATCCTTCCTTTTCAGCCTTGTTTCATATCACTCCCTTTCTGCACCTTATTCTAGCCAAACTTTACCATGCCTAGTGTTTTCTGAACTCAATGAAAATCCCTGTGCATTTGTATAATCCATTCCCTGTGTCTGGAATCCATTGTATCTCCTTCTCTACCTCTCAGTTAGGAAGTCAGCAAACATTTATTAAGTAAGTGCCTACTACGTACTAGACAGTCTGCTAAGTGCTGGGGATGCAAAGAAAAGCAAAAGACAGTTTCAACTCTTAAGGAGCTCAGTCTAATGGTCTAATGGGAGCAGCAACATGCAAACAGCTATGTACAACAAACTGTATTTAAGATGAGCTGGAAAAATCAACAGAGGAAAGGCAGTGGAATTAAGAGGTGCCAAGAAAGTCTTCCTGTAGAAGATGTGATTTTTACTGAGACTCGAAGGAAGCCAGAGAACTAGGGGATGGAGATGAGGAAGAAGAGTATTCCAGGCAATCCCAGCAGAGTCAGGAGTTGGGAAACCTTTTCTTCCTTCAAGGTTCATCTCAGGGGCTACGTTCCCCCATGAGGCCTTCCCTAGTGTCACCAGTTTTTAATGTTACTCCTTCCTCAACCTCTGCTATATTCCCTTATTTGAGTACATGCCATATCCCTCTTACAACGTTAACTCCTTAAAGGCTAAGTTTGTTTTGTTTTTGTCTTACAACCCCTAGCATGTTAAACAGCATCTTGGACACAGGATGTGTTCCTTGAATTGACTTGAATCAAAATCAGTAGAATGAAATTAAAGAATGAACCCCATGTTGCAGGCTCCCGTTCAGGACCCTGAGCTCTATGTTGTGACCTTGCACCATTGGTTCTTCTTTAAATAAATATTAATGGAAATACATTGAGTTCATGGGAAGTCTAGTGGATTACAAGCTTACTATGGGTCAGCAGTGTGATGTAGCAGTCAAAAAAAGCAATGTCATCTTGGGCTACATTAAGGCAAATATGGACAGCTTCCAGGAAAAGAGAAGTGAGAGTTTCATTCTATGCTGCCTGGTCACACTTCATCTGGAATCTAATGCTCAGGTGCAGGCAGTATGGTTAGTTGAGGAAGAACATGATAAACCAGAGAGTGTCCAGAAGAGGGTGACCTGAATAGGAAAGGCTTTAGTCCATGTTACAGGAGATACAGTTGAAGGAACTGGGAAGGTTTATTCCAGAGAAGATAAGACTAAGAAGGTGGGCATGGGGGGGATAGGGGACATCATTGATATCTTCTAGTATGTGAAAGACGGAGTAGGCTTTTTCTGTTTGGCCCCAGAGAGAAGAACTAAGAGTATTGGGTGGAAGTTGTTATAAAGAAAAACTAGGTTAGATGTTAGGAAAAAAATTTCCTCATAATTAGAACTTTCCAAAAGTGGAATAGACTGCCTGGAAAAGTGGGGAGCTCTCTTTTCCTGAAGGTTTTCAAACAGAGAATGGATGGCCATTTGATGGTACATCATAGTGGGGATTCCTATGGTGTTCAACCACTGAAGCCCCTTCCAACTCTTAAATTTCTGTGATCGTAATTTATGGGATCTGAAGATAAAAGAGTGTTTAAAGATCATAAAGTCTGACCCCACTATCAATCAATCAATCAACAACTGTTTATTAAATGTCTACTAAGCAGTGGAAACGGTGATAGGTCCTGGGGATAAAAACATAGAAGTGAAATGGTTCCTGTCCTCAAGGAACTTATTTTCTGATAGGAAGATAGAACCAAGGGTGTATGGAAGCCAGCTTGAACTGGTTCAAGAGAGCTAATTATCAGATTTTTCTCAGGAGCGTATACACCCCAGAAATCCACAAACATTACAAATCAGGGCTTTGTTTATTGTTTTGCTGATTTCTAGACCTAAGAAAGTGGTGTTAATAATATAGACTAAATTTAAATGGTGTGTCTTTCGTACATTTTATTTTTCAGACAGACAGTTGTGAAAACAACACATACAGGGAATCAATGGCCAAGGAAGGGAGTTTTAGTCAAGGCAGTCACAGGGATGATGAATGGCACCCAGAGCAAGACTAAGAGGTGAATGAATGGAGTGGCAAGGTCCTGCCTCGGCTAGCCCTGCTGTCTAGGCGGAAGACTTTTTACAGATAAAGAAACTGTAGCTCATAGTGGTGAAGTAATTTGCCCAAGGATACATGGGAAGTAAGGAGCAAATCTGAAGTTTAAAGCAGTGCAGGAACTTCTGGAGCAGGTAGGTGGCGCAGTGGATAGAACGCTGGGCCTGAAGATGATAAGACTCATCTTCATGAGTTCAAGTCTGGCCTTGGACACTTGCTAGCTCTTTGACCCCGAGCAAGTCACTTAACCTTGTTTTCCTCAGTTTCCTCATCTGTAAAATGAACTAGAGAAGGAAATGGCAAACCACTCCAGTATCTTTGCCAAGAAAACCCCAAGTGGGGTCACAAAGACTGAAACAACTGAACACATATATACACATGGAGGAAGTTCTAGGGAATTGTTCAATTAGATTCTGGGTTCATTTTCTCTGGACAACACATAATCACAGTCATGCTGTCACTAGGATCATGGGAATTTTGTGGTTAGCAGTTTCATCATATTCATCACTGATTGTGTCAGACCTCGAAGGGAGAAAGAGGGGATTGTGGCTTCAAAGGCATGGGGTTGTTGGAACCAGAGAAAGTCTTTAACTGTGGAGAGAGATCCAGGAAATACTATCATTCCCACACTCCAGTGCATGTCGAGGTTCCACAAGATGTCAACACTTCCTGCCTCCCCTATTACAGCATCAATTGGTCATAGATTGGTCCCTGATTCACCGACTGTGGACAACTTTAGCCCTCCATTCTGCTTAGGGCTCTGTCTTCTCTGAATGTTTTTGATGAGGCACCTCCTTGCCCAGAATCTCAGAACCAAAAGGGGCATCAGAGATCCTCTAGTCGAATCTCAACTTATGACCAAAAATATTCTCTTCTACAACATTCCCCTTAAGGGGTCATCTTAGCTTTTTCAAGACAGGCTTTTCAGATTGCAGCTTTTTGTAGTTCTGGGTCAGATTGAGTGAGCAAGGGCCTTAGTGGTGCCTAGGAGAAGCTTGGTGATGCAGTGGATAGATAGCTGAGCTTGGGGTCAGGAAGGCCTGAGTTCAAATCTAGCCTCAGATACTTACTAGTTGTGTGAGCCTGGGCAAGTCACTTAACCTCTGCCCTAGTTTCTTCAGCTGTAAAATGAAAACAATAATTGTGCCTACTTCCTGGGGTTATTGTGAGGAGCAAACAAGATAATATTTGTAAAGCACTTAGCACAGTGCCTGGCACATAGTAAGTACTTAATAAATGTGTATTAACTCTCCTATCATCTCCCAGGGAGGAGTCCTGATATATTTGAAGGAAGAAATACAAATGTTATCCTTCACATGGTAAGATGATGGAACATGTCTATTCGAAGGAGAGATTCTACTTTGGATTATTTTTCTAGCATTGGAGATGGTCATATACTTCCAATCCCTACCATTTATGATGTAAAGCACAGTGAATAAGAGTGCTGAATTTGGGGGCAGAAAGACCTGAGTTCAAATCCTGCCTCAGGCATGAGTTTTGTGACCCTATAAGTCACTTAAGCTCTGCCTCAGTTTCCTCATCTGAAAATTGGAGTAATAATAGCACTTGCCCTCCAGGATTATTGTGAAAATCAATTGAAATAACTACGAACATCATTCTACAACCCTTAAAGCATCATACAAATGCTATCTACTATTATATTTCCTAGTTGGCTGAACACAATTTCAAGAACAGCCTGTGTATGTCCATGGGATGAAAGTCAAAGCATTTCATATCCATCGTGTCACTTGATCCCCACAACAAACCTATGAAATAGATACTGAGGGTATCATTTTTCCCATTTTACTGACGAGGAAACTGAAACCACCGTTTAGAAAGCTCAAGGAAGTCCTGGAGTCAGGAAGATCTGCATTAAAATCTGGCCTCAGATACTTACTAGCTGTGTGACTCTGGGCAAGTCACTTAACCCAGCCTGCCTCAGTTTCCTCAACTGTGAAATGGGGACAATAACAGCCCCTACTTCCTAGGGTTGTTGTAAGAATCCATTGAGATAGAATTTGTAAAGCCCAGGATCATACAGCCAAGAAGTGTTGGAGTCAGAATTAGAACTCAGGTTTTCCTGACTCCAGGTCACAAATGGATCCAAGTCGTTGACACCAGCTAACCAAATATCCTTTCTTGCTCCAGTCGAGGAATAAAAAAGGGGAAGTAATTATTTCTTAACTTTCCAGGCCCTGAAGTCAGTAAGTGGTGTTAGCTACTAGACTAAATGCTTAGTCAAAAGGAGCCTGGGCTCACGAGCTCAGTAACGCAAAGTCCCAGTGCGGTGGCCCGTCTCAGCAGAGACTAGAGCCACCTGTCAGACACTCCTGCAGGAGCACTACAGAAGTCCAGCCCTGGCAACTTGCCATGGAGACTGGCAAACGGCAGATCCCAAGATTGATGGCCAGCTGCTGATGTGGGGCAGCTGAGGGACCATGGAGACAGCTGGGAATACTGTTGAATGGAACCAAGTTTTCTAAATGGTTGGCTGTCCTTCTGTAAGCCTGTGGGAGGCTGCCTTGGGAAGTAGTGGGTTTCTCTTCATAAGAGGCCTTCAGATAGAGGCCCGATGAGTCCTTGTATGTTACAGACAGGATTCCCATTGACTTATGGGTTGGACTAGATGACCTCGAGGACTCTTCCAACTGTGAGATTTTGTGGTTTGGATGAGAGATCTAACATTGTGTAGGGTGGAGGGGAAGGGGAACCCAAGCCAGCTGAGAGGCAGTGATGGGGCAACATAGTGGAAAAAAAACACTGGATCTGGAGTCAAAAGACTTCCATTTTAATCTGGGTTCTTCCTTTACTAGTAATTGACCTTGGGAAAAACCATCTAAGTTTCCTCTTCTATAAAAAGGGGATAATAATTGTACTCCCTACCTTGCAGGACTATTGGGATTAAATGAAGTCACCTAACTGTCCATTGCCTCAGTTTTCTCATCTGTAAAATGCAGTTAATGATGTCTCACAAAGCTTTAGGCTCAAATAACATCATGAATTTGGAGGCTTTGCAAGCCAAATATGTTGTTATAAACATCACCTGGTGTCATTATCCGAGGCAGATAAAGGTGTGAATAAACAGGAGCATGAGTCTGAGTCCAATCAGACTGTCCCATATCAATGAGAAGAGATGACTTTGCCAAGCAGGACAGATAAAAGGAAAAACTAGAAATGAAGGAGGACATTAAATGCTTAGTCACTATAGTATAGTGTTTTTACTTTAACAAGCAGTAGTAATTCACACTTACTTAATAATGGTTATAACTTCACTTCTCACTAGGCTGTGATAGAGATTTCTCCATCATGGCCCAACCTGGGTACCTTCCTCTGCCCCCCCCCACAAATTCCCCTTTGTACACCCCTCCTTCAGCTTTCTTTTCTGTGTTGTCTTCCCCTCCCCCCACCACATTAGAATGTAAGCTCTTTGAGGGCAGGGTCTATTTCGGTCGTTTGTTTGCTTACTTGTATTTCTATTCCCAGCACATTTAGCACAGTTCCTGGCACTTAATAAATGCTCATTGACTGACTATTTGTGCCACACCAGAGTGTATCCATTTATATACCTCTCCAGTGCCCAGTGAGACAGGGCACTTCTAGGGGCACCCTACTTAAGTCACTATTCTTGCTTGTCTGTGCTTGTGGTCCCTTATACCGAGTAGTTTTGGTTAAGTTTATTGAATTGTATTGGGCTGAAAATCATCTGGGTATTAGGCAACGATTCCATTGAAGGGGTAGGTGATGATGATTCAAGGTCATCATCAGCTGTATACTCCATAATATTTTCTGAGCATCTTCCCTAATCTATTGGGGCAGCTAGTTGGTACAGTGGATAGAGAGCTGGGCCTGGAGTCAGGAAGACTTGGGTTCAGATCTGGTCTCAGACATCTACTAGACGTGTGACCCTTGGCACTTAACCCTGTTTGCCTCAGTTTCCTCATCTGTAAAATGAGCTGGAGAAGGAAATGGCAAACCGTTCCGTATCTCTGCCAAGAAAACCCCAAATGGGGTCACGAAAAGTCAGAAACTACTCTATCAAAGTTACCTATATCAAAGGTCAAGGGACCCTTCTAATCAGAGTTTGAGGATCCCTGACAATTCATTTGGGAATAATATTCCTGCTAGGGGCTTCCTAGGCAGTCAAAGCTGGTCCTCCAAGCCATGCTATAAAATGCACTACTGTCTGGCTTCATGGTCAGACTCCTTCAAAGGGCAATTGGGCATTTGCCAGGTGACCTGTGAGTAACTTGTCCCTTTTTCTCTGATGTGGGGGGATCTGTGTGAGGAGGGGGAAATGGGTCAGGGAGGAGGGAGCAGGGGCCTGATCATCTGCCAAAGGGCAAAGAATCATGGGAATGTGCCCAGCCCTGACTGTGTCTGGACCTGTAATGGCTTTGAATGGCCAAACATTGCTGCAGACATCTCGCTCTCTGCCCATTAATCCCCATGACAAGTTCCAAATTTACAGAGGGATGGCCCTTCTGCCAGATCATTGCTAATCTATACACTGACATTAATAAATGGAACTTGGCTTTTCTGTGAGTAATTGGTGCCTAAATATAGCTAAAACAAAAAAAAATTTAGTTTTTGGCTTCTCTACCAATTTAAAAATTGTGACACACTATCTTAGGCTTCCACTACCCCAAAAATGTTACTTGGGAGTGGCTTTACCCAAATTGCCCTTTATCTTTGCTCTTGGTCTGTCTGCAATATTTCCTACCCAACCTTTTCGGCTTAAAACACATTCTCCAAAGTCTAGGCCTATAACAGCAGTGAGTGTTGGACTTGGGGTCAGGAAGACTTGGCCTTAAATACTGCTTCATAGAGTGTGTTGTGTGACTTGTTGTGTGACTCTGGCTTAGTGACTTAACCTCTCCCAGACTCAGTTTCCTCACCTGTAAAATGGGGATAATAATAGAACCTACCTTACAGGATTACTGTGAGGATCACATGGTTCATGAGGTGTTAATATGTCTAAAGGGGTTGGCAAACCTCAGACCACTCTATAAATGTTAACTAGTATTAGCATTTTAGTACACTGTCTTAACTCTGCCTTCTCAGAACGTCAGTGGTTGTTATTGCTTATGTGGGACCAATCCTCACTGAAGTTTTGAAGTAGGAGAAATGTGTTGCGGGCAATGCCAGGATACTTTTTCTCTGCCTTTTCCCTCCTTTGAATGCCCCTTGTCCAATCCTATATCAGTTGAACACCATCTTTTTCCCCTTCTCTTCTCCTAACACCATCACCCACCCCACCCCAGTTCTCTGAAGAGAGGAAATGATATCAGTCACTTGTGAGTTTGGCACTTCAAGGCATCCCATAAAGTGGTTTTTTTTACCTGATAGTTGCTCTGTGAAATAGCTACAATAAGTGTTGTTGTTGTACAGATGTGAGATTTCACTGATGAGGAAGCTCCTACCAATGCAGGTCAACATCCATTCTGCAACTTAGCGGCTCAGAGAGAGCTGTCTGAGGTACTTAGAGATTAAGTGGCTTGCCAAGGACCAAATAACCAGTTTGTATCAGAAGGGAGACTTGAACCCAGTTCTTCATAGACTCATAGGATCATAGATTAGAGGTGGAAGAGATCATAGAGTCCATCAGGGTCAGCCCTTTTATTTTACAAATAAGGCAACTTAGCCATGGAAAGGTTCAGTTACTTGCCTTGGATTACACAACTGCTATGTATCTAAAGCAGGATTTGAATTCAGGTCTTCCTAATTCCTTGTCCAACTCTCTATCCACTTTGCCATCTAGTTGCCCTGCCTGGCATGGAGACTAGCTCTCTACCCACTATTCCATGTTGACTTTCAAGTCCAACTATTATTGTTTCAATTTTACAGATTAGGAAACTGAGGCATAGAGTATTAAGTGAATTACCTAAGGTCGCTCAATTAAGTGCTGGAGTCAGGATTTGAACCCATATCTTCTGACTCCAAGTCTAGAGTTTTGCATCTTATACATCATCATATTCTTAAGATGCCTTGAGAAATTGCCCAAACCATGAAAGGCTGCTGAACTTGCAGCCAGAAAACCTAGATTTGAGTCACGGTGCTTATGAGCTGCGGCAAGCCATTTCAGCTTTCTGAAACTCAGTTTCCTTATCTGTGAAGTAGGAATGATTAGTAGACTAAGATTACTACTATAAAATATGAGCTATTTGTTATTACTGTATTGTCAGTCTCAATAAATATGTGATTAAATTCAGCTAAGTCCCGATTAGTATGAATAAGAAATTTCCTGAAGTGGCAGCATTATTTTAATTCTCACTGCATATTTCCACTGGGTCAGAATTAATTATCATATTTTATTTTTCAAAGTATTTTTTTTCCAATTGCATGTAAAGACAATTTTTAACATTTGTTTTTTAAAATTTTGAGTTCTGAATTTTTTTTCTCCCTCACCTCCTCCCTCCCTAAGACAGTAAGCAATTTGATATAGGTTATATATGCATATGTAATATATATGTAATTGTATAAAACATTTCCGTATTAGTCATGTTGTGACAAAAGAAACAGGCCAAAAGAAAAAAAAACACACAAAAAATTGAAAATAGTATGCTCTGATCTGCATTCAAACTCCATAGTTCTTTCTTTGGATGTGTTTTCATTTTCCATCATGAGTCCTTCGGAATTGTCTTGGATCATTGTGTTGCTGAGAAGAGCTAAGTCATTTATAGTGGATCACTGCACAATATTGCTGATACTGTGCACAATATTCTTCAAGTTCTGCTCATCTCATTCAGCATCAGTTCATGTAAGTCTTTCCAGGTTTTTCTGAAATCTGCCTGCTCATCATTTCTTATAGCACAATAGTATTCCATTACATTCACGTACAACACTTTGCTCAGCCATTCCCCAGCTGAAGGGCATCCCCTCAATTTCCAATTCTTGGCCACCACAAAAATGTTGCTATAAACATTTTTGTACGTGTAGGTCCTTTTCCCTTTTCTATGATCTTTTTGGGACACAAATTACCATATTTTATGTAATTATAATTTGAAATAGCATGAATTTGAATACATGCCACAACTTCATGGAAATCATTATTTGTAATAATTGGGACCTGGTTATACCTACTTTTTGCAGGAGTATTTGTATTTTAAGCTTTTCCTCTGCTTATGGTGAGAAAAAGGCTTTGTTCCATATTAAAGTAATTTATATTTAATATAATTTAAAGTAAATAATAAAGTAAAGTATCATTGAGTCTATGAAGAAGATACTTGGGGAGGCAAAGGTCTGCATCATATCCCTGAATTCACATGCTATCCTAGCTTAGGCTCCTATTGCCTCTCACCTGAACTGTAGTCAAAGGCTCCTAACTGTTCTCTTGGCTGTCAATTTCTCCTCTCAACAGTCCATCTGTACAGCTGCCAAATTGACATTCATAATGAGTGGTTTTGACCGTGTAACTTCATCCGTCATGGAGCTCCAGTGGCTATTGTCTGGAAGATAAAACCCAAATTCTTTTTGTTTGGTGTTTCGAGTCCTTTATAATCTGGCTCCCATCTACTTTTCTGAGATAATTACAAATTGCTCCCTTTCTCTCACTCTGTATAGCAGCCAAACTGGCCTGCTACTTCTTTCCCATAAACATTTACTGCCCAACTTGGTGCATTTGGAGAGGCTGTTCCCCATGCCTGGAATCCATCCCTTCATTGCCTCTGCCTCTTCTTCAGTTGTGTCCTACTCTTTATGAACCCATTTGGGGTTTTCTTGGCAAAGATACTGGAGTGGTATCTGAGGCTGGATTTGAATTCAGATCTTCCTGACTCAAAGCCAAGTGAGCTGCTCTCTGCCTCTTAGAATCTGAGCTTTCTTCAAAGCTCAGCTCAGATTCTCCCCACTGCTCTAAGTCTTTCCTGACCACCCAGTGGCTAGTGCTTTCCCCTGCAATTTGTTTATGTATTGCTTTCTATGTATTTTTTTTTTAATATACTTCTATGTATGCCTGCAGCTAGGTGGCACAGTAGATAGAGTACTGGGTCTCAAGTCAGGAAGACTCATTTTCCTGAGTTCAAATCTGACCCCAGACACTTATTAGCTGTGTGACCCTGGGCAAGTCCTTAATTCTGTTTGCCTCTGTTTCCTCATCTGTAAAATGAGCTGGAGAAGGAAATGGCAAACCACTCCAGTATCTCTGCCAAGAAAACCTCAAATGGGGTCACGGAGAGTCAGATACCACCGAAACGACTGAACAGCAACAGTGTGCCACGTAAGCACTTTACAAATATCTCATTTGAGCCTCACAACAGGCAGGTGCTATTATCCCCATTTTACAGTTGAGGAAACTGAGGCAGATAGAGGTTAAATGGCTTGCTTATAGTCATACGATAAGTGTCTAATATGGCATTTGAACTCGGGTCTTTCTGACTTTAGGGCCAGTGCTCTAACTACTGAAGCACCTACAAGCATACACTCTATTGGTATGATATAAACAGTATGGAAGGTGGGGGTGAGGGATGTTAGACAAGAGAGAAAAAAGCAAAGTCTACTAGTTGTTCATGGTTTCTCCCTCCTCATATTATTTTTTATTTACTTATCTGTGTACATGTTGTATGTGCCCAGAGGACTGAAATCTTGTATGTGTGTGTGTGTGTGTGTGTGTGTGTGTGTGTGTGTGAGACAATCAGGGTTAAATGACTTGCCCAGGGTCACACAGCTAGTAAGTGTTATGTGTATGAGGCCAGATTTGAACTCAAGTCCTCCTGACTCCAGGGCTGGTGTTCTATCTCCTTTGCCACCTAGCTGCCCAGACTAAAATCTCCTTGAAGGCAGGAAGTGTTTGATTTTTTTTTTTAATTTATAAAAGTGGGATGATACTCAATCCTACTACTACTTGAACTGGGAAACAAGATGCCCAATCAGTCCATTTTAATCATCAGCCTTGAACTAAGTTAAAAAAAAGTATTTGAAAGCCATTTTAGAATTAAAACGACTCAGGACAAGAAGTCTGGTTAATTAGCTAGGGGATTTCTGGGTCAGTCGGAATGGGAGAATTCCAAACTTGGAGAAAGTATGGCTTTGTAGCACATCACTTAGAAGGAAGGAGTGGGAGGGGAGATGTCTTAGCATTCGCCTTGGCCAGGTCTCCTCCCTACCACCATATCCTTTGACCAGAGAAGGATCTTGCTAGTTTCCAAGGGTCACTCTAGACCCTTCTAAGCTGGACCTCAGATCTTCCCATCCATGACCTTTTCTTGTATCCCCAGGGCAATGTTGGATCTCAGCTTTCCATGCATTTCCTAGCCACATCCCTGGGCAGTGTCTTTATTGGACAGCTGGACTCATGGCTGGAAGGATCCTAATAAAGAAAATATAACACACCTAAGAATTCTTCGACCATAAATGAGAGACAGGGACTTCCAAAAACCAGCAGCAGGAGCTGTGAGTCACCCCTTTGCCATATCTGCTCCCTTAGCTCAAGCTTACTTACTCCTGGAATTCATATGCACTTGTGGGGAGAGTGTGCCACAGAAGGGGAGTAGGGGGATGTTTGGTATCAACTGTCGCTATTGTGCCACCTTAGCAAAGACCCATTTATAAAAGCTACTTAAAGCTGGCTGACATCACTGATTCTCAACTGATAATCTTGAGAGAAAGGACATCAGCAGCGGCCTGAGCCCGCAGAAGTACAGAATCACCCATAAGGTGTAGCCAAGCTCTGGAGACCTGATGCATCATCAGAAGTGGGAATTAGGGTGAAGATCCTCAGAGTGCAGATGGGCTACTGTCGTATCCCCATAGATTAGCAGAGTATCTTGCACCTAGTGGATATTTAATGAATTCTTGTTTAATTTAATTACATACATTACTTAGTGTTTTTGGAAACTAAACCTTTAGTATAGAGGTGGCCAGCGGGTATGAGTTCTCCCATATCATATTCCTTTAAAATGAAGGTCAAATTTTGTTGTTGGGTTGTTCAGCCATGTCAGACTCTTCACGACCCTGTGGACCATAGCACACCAATATGGTCTGTGGGGTTTTCTTGGCAAAGGTACTGTTGTTTTGCCATTTTCTTTTCCAGTAGATTGAGTGACTTGCTCAGGGTCATACAGCTATTAAGTGTCTAAGGCTGGATTTGAACTCAGGTCTTTCTGACTCTAGGCTCAGTGCTCTATCCACTGAGCCACCTAGTTGCCTAAAGGTCAAATATGTGGTCCCAAATAAAAAGATTACACGTGTAGGCAAAGAACAGACTTCATTTCTTTCTGGGCTTGTGAAATTGCTCTGAATTTTAGAATCATCAAATTTTCAAGTGGGAAAGCATCTTGGAATTCCCCTAGTCCAGTCTCCTACCCAACCTAGGAATGCCTGCTAGGGAATTCCTGACAAATGTCACATAGTGTTTACATGAGCACTTACAAGCCCAGACTACTTACTACTTAATCAGTTAGCCTGTTCATTATTAACCAGCCCTAATTGCTAGAAGGTCCTTCTTTAGATTGAAATAAAGCCTGTTTCCCTAGAACCATGTCCTCATCTTGTCATCTAGAACTCATCCTTCTGCCATTTGACTTCCCTTCACACATTTAAAGACAAAGGGGGCAAATCATCTAGGTCATAGTTTTCTCATCTATGAAACTGTGCGTGAGTGTGTGTGTGTGTGTGTGTGTGTGTGTGTGTTGTGTGTGTTTGTGTGTGTGTGGTGCTAAGTGACTATGAATGAACAAATTAATTAATTAATGAGGAAAAAAAGGATTTAAGTGCTTACTATGTTCCAGGCACTATGCTAAGCTCTGGGGATATAAATACAAAAAAAAGCAAGACAGTCTTTGCCCTCAAAGAACTTATATTCTAATACAGTAAGACGACACATAGAGAAGAATGGTGGTCAGGAAGGATTGTTTGGGTCAGGGGTAATGAGCATCTGTCTCATCTTTTACAGGAATGGTGATACTTCTAATTTTAGATTTCTGATCCTAGGAGCCTATGATTCTGTTTGCCTCTAAGTCTTCTTCCCAAAGCTCCCACTTTCCTTATCTGCCCATTCTATGACATGGCTTCCAGACGTCCCACAAAGCAAGGTGGCATGGCGGTTCCAGTCCTTCCACTTACTAGCTCAGGGTTCTTAGACAAATCATTTAATCACTCTGAGCCTCAGTTTCTTCCTCTATGAAATGGGGTTAAAAATACTTGCTCTTTATACCTCATAGGGTTGTTATAGATCAAGGGTGGGGTACCTGTGATCTTGAAAGCACATGGGGCCCTCTAGGTCCTCAAGTGCTGTGAAGCTTGGATTCAGTCAAAGGGCCACACTTGAGGACCTAGAGGGCTCCATGTGGCCTCAAGGCTGCAGGTTTCCCACCGTCATTATAGATGAAGGGCTTCATGAAACTTAAAAGTGTCCCACCAGTATGGACTGTTATCTTCATTATATTCTATTCAATAATTACTTCTTGAATATGTGGTAGACCTCTGTCTAATGTCCTTTTTAAAAGCTTATGTCCATGGGGATCTTCCGAACATTTAAAAAAAAATTCACAATCAGATTCAGGGGACTATGAAATATTATTTGATTCTATCTAAGACCCAGATGCAGATACTGCTGTTGGGGCTGGCCATACAAATAAGTCATATGAAAATGATTGGAGGTGGAGGGGAAGATCAAATAGGGTATGTGTTTTTGGCCAGAATTTAGGCCTGGGATTTAGGCCGCAAGGCAGGGTCCCATTCTTGTCTTCCACCCCCACCCCCCACACACACAGTATATCTTTTCCCCCAGGTCACCAGACAAATGCCCAGGAGCTCTTTGAACAAGCTACACCCTGCCGAAAAGAAATCTCAGCCAAGGATCTGATTCCCGTGTATTTTTTGTATTACTCTTGTTTCATTTCTCTTTGAAGAGAATCTTACCATCCTTAATTAGATAGCCTCACTGTTTTTTTAACATCATCTTTATTTTTGAATATAGCCTCCCTCTTCTACACAAAGAGCCATCCCTCAAAGCAAAGAATTTTAAGAAGAGAAAAGTAAAAAGCAAAACTAATGAACACAATAACTGAGTCAGACAACATATGCAATGTTCCATACCCACAGTACTCCACCTCAGTAAAGAAATCCTTATTGTGAAAGATGTCATTCAGTAAAGAATGGTGTTGTTTTCATTGCTACTCCAATCCCTAAATGTGTATTCTCAGAGGTCATTGACTAAGACGATTTTTACCCAAAGATCAACAAGGAATGAGCCTCTGTTGTACTTAGAAGGGCCCCATGATAGAATGTTTTCTGGACACAAATTTGGGTCTTAGACTTCAAAAAGGACCCCTTCTCATTAAGTGAACATGAATGACATTTTCTGCATTCATGCAAGCATAGATCAGCATCTTAAATGCTCTTGCATGCGTCTAACCCTCATCCCAATTAGTCACAGTATTTAATCTCCAACTAAGAGACAAACACCCTTTGTAAGGTTTTACATCACAGCTCCTTCTATCCGATTTTGGTACAGCCATGTCAGCTTTGAAATATACAAACCCAATTAAAGTGTGTCTAGCTTTTAGGAAAGCTGAGGGGGGAAATGACCTTTGGCATCACCTTTTTTAAAAAAAAAATTTATCATCTTTGCATCAGCCATTCGAGTTCTTGCTACCTCAGTTTTAACGTTGAAAGCTCGTTTTGGTGCTGTGTGACATACCACAGAGCCCCAAACCTCAGTTTGAGTTCACAAGGGAATTAACTTTGAATCAAAGATCACACACACACACACACATACACACACACACACACACACACACACACTCAGGGTCTATTTCTTCCAGGGAAATGATGTTTTTGCAAGTTTTTGCAAAGCATTTTTTTTAAAGATAAAAGGCATAGATATTTTTTGCGTCTTCATTTTCTGTCAATCGAACTGTCAGAAGAAACATCCACATTGGAGCTAAAAAAATAAGTTAGTGTGCCATTTCAGGAACTTCTCTCCCAGACAAATACCAATGATCTGCAAGTGCCATCGCCCTCTTTGGGCCATAACCTGCTTCTTGAAATGCACTCAATATGTATGAGCAATAGTATTTTGGCATAGAATTCTGCTGTCACTCACGAAACTCATGGGCAGTGAGGTTCAATTGATGTATCTAGTGGCCAGTTAGTCAGAGATGATGGAATGTTTATAGAGTGTCTGTTGTGTACATAGGCCCATGCTGGGTACTGTAGGTCTGGACCATGCTCTATAATTAATTTTCCCAGGTAATCCATTGAGTTTATTCATGCCCAATTCATTCAGGCCTTGGCATAAACCATCTCTCTTCCTTTCTCTGTGCCTAACCATACCCCACCCATTCTTCAAGGTCTTCTCTTCCTCTTCCTCATCTTCATCTTCTTCTTCTTCCTCTTCTTCTTCTTCTTCCTCTTCTTTTTCTCCTCCTCCTCCTCCTTCTCCTCCTCCTCCTCCTCCTCCTTCTCCTCCTCCTCCTCATTCTCCTTTTTCTCTTTTTTTCTCCTCCCCTTCTCCTTATCCTCCCCTTTCTCTTTTTCCTCCTCCTTTTCTTCCTTCTTCTTCCTCTTCCCCTTCCTCTCCTTCCATTTCTTCCTCCTCCCAACAGGCTCATTTCTTATTGGATCATGTCTGGAATATTCATGCCTGGATACCACATTATAGAAAGAGTGTTGATAAATTGGAGAATGTTTAGGATAACCAGGATGGTAAGGGGCCCCAAAATCACATCATAGAGAAGATCAGTTTAAGTAACTGGTGATGTTTGGCCTGGTGAAGAGAAAGAATAGAGAAGGGTAAGATTGATAGCCACTTTCCGATATTTGAAGGGTATAAAATAGTTCCTTCTTAGCCCCAGAAGGCTGAGAGAGGCAAATTTAAACCTGATTTCAGAAGAAGTCCCTAACAAATAGAGGTGTTTAAAGGGGCCTCAGGAGGTAGTGGATTTCTTTTAAATGGAAGTCGACAAGCAAAGGCTGGACAGGCACTTCTCAGGATCTCACAAAGGTGATTGCTGTTCAGGTACAAGTTGGTTTCTGAGGTTACTCCCAATGCTGAAATTCTGTGACTTTGGGAAAGTAGACGCTTGCATGTTGTACCCTATCTAGGTGTTGACATCTGTGATAACACAGTAAGCTCCCTGCCCTCGTGGTTGCCAGCTGAGTTTGGGGCCCCCCATGGAACATGTACCTCATCTTAATCCCTAGTGCCTCATCTTGGAAAATTGCTATGACTGCATCATTATCTTATTATTTTTTTAGAGTATTCCATAAGCCATTTACTAGAGGATTTTAGTGCACAGTATTATTTGTTGAGTATCTATTGAATGAAGATAATGAAGTAAAGCACGGCAATGGAGAAACAGGATGATGTAGAGAAAATAGCATTGTATTTGGTTTTTTTCCCCCAACCAAAAAAGTTCCTTGAAAGCAGAGACTGTTTTTACATTGTCTTTGTATCTCTAGTGCCATGCCTAGTGCCCAGTGCCTGGAATATAGTAGGAGTTTAATAAATGTTTGTTGGATTGTATTGGATTCAGAAGACTTGAGTTTCCTGGCTCTGATACTTACTATCTGTATGACTTCAGCTTAGTTCTTTTGGAATGCTTGTCGGTATTGCTATACAGGTCAGGATGCTGGAGACAGATGTCTGCTGGAGACGGATGCCTGCATAGAGGATATAACACACATTTATACATACACTTACATTGAATAAATACTGCTATGTACCACAAAAAAAAATCTATAGCAAAGGAAGTTATTCTGAAAACAGTAGAGAGAATGATTCTCTCATAACAACTTTCCAAAAGAGAAGGGAAAGTGTATATGTAACAATAAGACTTGGTGGTAGGCTCAGGGGGACTGGAGAACTGTGCCCAATCCCTGCTTACTAAGGGTTCCCTCCCAATTCTGTACCTGTGCACACATATGAAACAATTCAAATCTGGGGAAGCCTGTCTTTGAAAGAGAAAACATTAGGCATTTTTGTCTTATTGTCTCTTTGGCTTCTCTCCAACCAAGAGCACCTAGGAAAAATTATTTAAAGCTTAGATTGTGCCTCAGGTTTCCCCAAAGGGGGAGGCAGCAAAAGGTACTCAATGTACAAAATAAACCAGTTATAGGACAGCTATTTATTTCATCCAAAAGAAATGTTAAATACATAGGACTCATAAACATCTATTGACAAAAGCAGCTTCAGGAAGCAACAATAACAACATAATTACTATTATATGTTGTCCTAATAGGTGCATACTTAAAACATCAAGACATGATGGAGTTTATAGGACTGCTGAATACACATTTTGTATCTCACCTCAACCCTACGCTGCCCAAACATTTTCCTCCAGGTGCACGTCTCTGGCAATCCAGACCATTCTTTTTGTTAGTCATCTCCTCCAAAAAGAACGCCAATGGATGAAGAGAGGACATGTTTGTGGGTAAGCTGAGATGCACTTTATACTCAGGATCTTTTGACCTCTCAGACTCCTAAAATTGATTCCAAAGTTGATCACAACTACCTTAGGATTATTGTTCTGTTACCTATGATCAAGGGGAAAAAAACAACACACACACACACACACAGAGAGAGAGAGAGAGAGAGAGAGAGAGAGAGAGAGAGAGAGAGAGAGAGAGAGAGAGACAGAGAGACAGAGAGAGACAGAGAGACAGAGAGAGAGAGACAGAGACAGAGAAAGAGACAGAGACAGAGACAGAGACAGAGAACCTTATAGATTGCTGAATCTGACCATCTTACTTTATAGATGTGGAAACTAAGGCCCAGAAAAATGAAGAAATTTATCTAAAATCACATAGTGAATTAGTGGCAGAGTAAAAATTAAATTCTTTTTGCCTTCTCCTCTCTACTACCCCTTCTTCTAGGACAGTGATTTTGACACCAAGCCATGCTCATTACTTACAAATGAATAATTTGCAATAATTCAGATTTAATTGTTAAGTCAACAGTTAGAAATCCCCTCATGGCTAGGGAGATTAGCTCCCTTTTCCACCAAGCCAGAAAATTAAAGATTTCTCTTCTATGCCTTTAATTTATTTTATTGGGAAATTCTTTTATATTCAGGACATGACAATATAATGGAAATCTATTGAGAATGGCAATAATTTCATTAACGCTTTTTTGCCACATTTTAGGAAACAAATTGGCACATAGCCAGGATGGTGAAGGAACTGGAAACCACTTTACCTCCATCCCATCATTTTGAATCCTGAGTCCGAGATTTCTTTACAAATCAAATGCATGATCAGAGCAAAGGACTATTCAAAAGAGATGTTCAGTAAACACTGACATACTCTTCTTCCCAATTCAGCTTCTCATCCACCTAAGAACGTGGATATATCTATTTGCCTTTCCATGTTATCTGTATAGGGTAATGGGGAAGGGGGGGGAGGTGGGAAGAGATAAATAAAATCCATCCACAGTCTTAAACATTCACTGACCTCTAAGCCTCCCTCTTTACCTTTCGCTAGAGCTGCTACTGAGGAACCAAAATAAAATGTTAGGTTTTCTTTCATTTTTCTAGTTTAGTCTGGTATCTCTCCAGCCCAACCTAGTTTCAACTCCTCAGAGTAAGACGCCCCTCCCAAGCAAAACTCATCACTTCTAATCTCATCACTGTGTTGCTAACTCAAGACTTGATAGACACTACCTCCCTCAGCCTCCACTTCCCTGATTGGAGGGCTAGAGGGCAGAGTACCAAACTCCTCCCAATGCATTCTTTTAGAGAGGGCAGAAACTGCCCTCTTCATCTGTTGTTCCACCTAGTTTCTACTCCAGGGAAGGAAATGCTTCTGCACTTGGTGCCCCCCAACCTCTTCCCCACTCCCACCATTTTCCTGCCTCTTTTTGTGTGTTGTAAACTCCTTGAGAGCAGACTTCTTTTTATTTATTATAACCCCAGTGATTAGCACATAGTAGGTGCTTAATAACTGTTTATTGGATTGGTATATACCCAACTTGAACCACAACCTAGCCTGAAGGATGAATGTCTAGAGGTAGAAGAAGGCAACATCTTTATTAGTCACATATTAAGTAATCATCTAAAAAAAATAAAGGAAAGTTGGCCCAACTTTGATCAGACAGAGATGGGCATGACCTTTAGCCATCTGAGTTATCTTGGACTTCTTTCTGGATCTCAGGTCACTCCAGTCAGAGTGACCACTCCTATGGATTCACTCAGTTCAGAAAGTACAAGTCAATATGCTCAGTGTCTGTGGGGCAAGTCAAGATAGAACAAGATAGAAGAAAGAAGAAGGGACTTGAAATCAAACTGAATCAACGATTCAGTTTGTGACTTTGGCTAAGTCACTTATGGTCATAGTATTTAGAGCTGGAAGGGACCTTGGAAGTCACGTAGCTCAAACTCCTCATTTTACAGATGAGAGAAATATCTCTTCTAATTGGGGGTAGAGCACTCAGGCTTTATGAAGAAGGCCAGGAAAAAAAATGATGTGCTTCAGTTTCCTAACCTGTAAAAAAACCTGAACTACATAGTCTCTAAGCCTACCTTGTCTAAAACCCCACCATGCTCATAATTTCTCACAAATACCCACGGTCTGTCCTTTATTCCCCACTCCCGTTAATCTCTTGTTAGCAAAAAACACCAAGGTTGTATCACACCTCCACCCTCATTTAGCATTCCTTTATCTACTCAGTGCATTTTTTTCAGACTCAGAAAGTTCCAGGCTAATGCAGCTCTGAAGGATTTTTTTTAAATGTTTCATTTCTTTCCTTTTAGGATCTGTGCCCTAGTTGTTCTGGGAAACTTGTGACCTCTCTGTGTTTTTAATTAGAAGATGTCATTTTTCCATGGCAACCTATCTTGATGTCACAAATAGAGAATCTGTAAAATCAGTTTCCCTGTAAGGGGCTGAAGACTTGGAATGAGAGCCAGTCCCAGGGAATGCTGATGCCCAGGCCCTGGAAGTTCTGGCACATTGGCAAAGATATTCCATCCAGATGAATGGGGCTAGAATAAGGAGACATTGCTGGGAGCCAGTACCAAAACGAGCAGAGAATACAACCGGGACCCCTCTGGCGTAGGCCTTATAAAACAAAGTTCTTGACAATGACAGTGGAATCATGTGGGATTTCTGATTGGCCCAAGGATAAGATTATGTCAGCCACGAACCATGACATCTCCCTGGGGCCTTGGATTTAAGATGTGATAATTTTACAGAAGCTAATAATAATAATAATTACAGCAACAACAATACGAAATGGACAAAATCAATGCAAGTTCCATGATGACCAAATCTGAACCAGGCCTTTGACTCTTCATCCCCACACCACACCCTGTACCCCAAAGGGAATCAAAAGGGAAAAAAAAATCTTAAGGAAACTATGAGGGATAAATAGAAATACGTAATTCACAGCAACAGACATTAAGCTCAAAGGAAATGATAACTAAAATGAAGTCATTTGGCAAAAGTGGTTTAAATATTGCCCAAGAAAATCCAGATTGCATAATTATTTGAAAATACATTAAGCATCATTTTCATCTAGAAAGAAAAATCTTGTTTTAGCTTATACAATCACAGTGTTTCTGCAAATGTATCCTTTAATTGTCTCATTAAGTTGCTTGATGAATAATCCTTCCTTTTGCACTTAAGCAAGACAAATAAACATCAGAATAAATCCAGAACCATCAGTTTAGTGGAGTGGCCACTAAAAAAAGGAGCCAGGACACCAGGGTCCCATTATCAGATGTAGGATTAAATGCCTGTGTGGCCTAATGGCTGGAAGATCACCTTTCCCTTTCTCACTTATGAAATAGGGGAGAAATTGTTTTTCTCAATATCACCAGGTGACCTCATGAGGCTGCTGTGGAAAAAAAAAATAGAATGAAATATTTGAAACTCAACTGGTCTTTTCTAGAAAGGGCATTGAATAGAGAAAAATGCATAGGATTTAGAGGTAGGAAGAACTGAAAAGATGAATTTTAGGACAAACAATTCAATTTTAATGATGAAGAATGTGAGATACGCAGAGTTAAGAAAAACTTAACCAGGGTAAAAAGTGAAACAATAATGAGATTCAAAACCAGGAATTTCCCTACTACACCTCCGTCCTAATGTGGATGTTGGAGTTAAGTAAACTTTGACTTTGACTCAGTTAAAGTACTCTCTCCTCCCATTCCCCAAAGGCTCTGGGTTCACAAGGACGGGGTTCTGGAGTCTGCTTCCAAAGTGTCAATTTCTATTTTTGTTTCGCTGTCCCCACCTAGAGTTGTTCTGATAAAATCTTCTGATGAAGCTTAGGTATAGTTTGCGTCCAGGTTTTCCAAATGAGAGAAACAGTGTCTCTACCTCCCATGCAGAGACTCGATAGACAATATGAGTATTGGGTACGAAACAGCTTTCATTTCACTTGTCAGAAAATGTGCAAGAAATAAAGGATGCACAAGGGTCCATGAATAAATACAGAAACATTAAGTCCTCCATTAGGGACCAGCTACTTCCAGAAGGGGATTGTACTTGGGGAAATTATTGGGAGAGTCTTCTGTCTTTCCAATGAGTACCTTTTCCCCACCAAGTCCCATACTGTTTCCTTAAGACTCATTGTGTCACCCTGTAATGTAGACTTCTTGTGAAAGGCAACCATATTTTTTGGGTTGCTGAATGAGCAAACCCCTACTCATCACTGGAGTAAATCATTGGCTTTGCTCTTCCCATAGGAGGCTGAGCAGGAATTGTGTGGATTGTTCTCTGCTTTCTCTAAAGAGTAGTCTACATTAGGAAATCCCAGATGAGTTTGGGTTCGTGAACATTGCTCATAAATTACTTTCTCAGAGCTTTGTGAAAGCACATGTCTGTCACAGCCACGTGCTTTTGCTGTAACTCATTGTAGCTACTGTTTACTACACTTCAGAAGAATGAACAAGGAAAAAGTCAAAGACAGCCTTCTCAAGAATAACAGTTATTGAGAAAGGGACCAACTCTGTCTCACAGCTAGCTTTTATAGACCGCCTGAACAGTCAGTTAGGTAGCACAGTAGATAAGAGTACCAGTCCTGGAGGCAGGAAGATATAAGCTCTAATATGGATTCAGACATTTACTAGCTGAGTGACTGTGGTCAAGTCATATAACCTCTGTTTGCCTCAGTTTCCTAATCCATAAAATGAGGTTGATAAGCACACCTCCCAGGGTTGTTGTGAGGCTCAGATATTTATAAAGGGCTTGTCACAGTGCCTAAGATGTAATAGGCATTAAATGCTAGCTGTTATTATTACCATATACATAAATATGTCTGTTTGTATTTACATACATATATAAATGATGTTTCTCTTGTAATAGAATGTAAGCTTTTTAAGAGTAGAGATTGCTTCATATATATGTGTGTGCATCTATGTGTGTCTATGTGTATGTATATGTGTATACATATGTGTGTGTATATAGATAGATAGATAGATAGATATAGATATAGATATAGATATAGATATAGATATAGATATAGATATAGATATAGATATAGATATAGATATAGATATAGATATAGATATATATATAGATATAGATAGATATGCAGAAAAAGCCCAAAATGAATATGAAGTTGCTAGAAGAGAGGGCATTAGTAGCTAGGGGCATCTGGAAAGGCTTTATGTAGAAGGTAGTGCTTGATTGAATCCTGAAGCAATGAGAGATTCTATGACAGCTGTGGGGGAAGGAAGGCAGAGAGATGCAGGATGTGACACCATATGCAAGGAACAAAGAAAAGGTCAATGTGGCTGGATCATAGAGCTGAGAGAGAAGGGTCATGTATAATGAGACCAGAATGATAAGCTGGGGCCAGGTGCTGAAGGCCTTTAAAAGGCAAATAGGAAAGCCTTCATTTTATCCTAAAAAAACGACAGAGAGCCAGTTAACTGAGTGGAAGAGGGGCGTGGTCAGATCCGTACTTAAAGAAAGTCACATTGGTAGTTGTGTGGATGATGGATCAGAGAGAAGAGATACTTGAGGCAAGGAGTCCAGTTAGGAGGCTATTGCAATCGACCTGGCAAGAGGTGATGAGATCCTGAGTGATGAGGGTGATGAAAGTGGTGGCCGTATGAGTAGAAAGAAGTTGCTAGCTGACACTTCATGGAGGTAAAAATCAAAAACTTTGGTAGCTCATTCCAGTTAGTTGGGCAGTGAGGGAGAATGAGGAGTCAAGGATAACTTGAATGGGCAGACCAGGGAGACTGGAAGCTAACCCTCTTAATGCAACTCAGGATAAGCCTTTGTTATAGCATATCATTGGCCCTTTGTGAACTTGCAGTTCATGAAATCATGAAATCCCCACGAAATCTTTTGCCAAACTGCTGTCTAGCTGGGCCTCTTCCATCTGATATTCATATAATTGATTTCTTGAACTCAAGTGTAAATCATTATATTTATTTTGCTTCTGTCTTTATATCCCCAGAGCCTAGCACAGTGCCTGGCACATAGTAAATAGCATATAATAAATGCTTATTGATTGATTGATATTAAATTTCATTTTATTAGATTGGGCCCAAGGTTCTAGCTTGACATTGGTATGGCAAGAAAAAATACCAAACCAAGATCATGGAGCAAGGTAAGTAAAGGCCAATTTCTTTGTAAAGAACCCAGTGGAAGAGAGTCCTAACTTGACCGACATGTTCCTTTTTCCACTTGAGAAGAGCCTGTGTGGAGCTCCCACCACTCCCCCATCTGTCAACCTGGAAGTCCTGCAAACTCATCTGCTCTTCAGCTCTTCAACCACCTGTCCATTTCAGGAGCACTTGCTGAGTCATGTGAGATATCATTTTAAAGCAATGCTCTCTCTGCCTTAGCCATTGATGAATTGACTTATTTTGGACCATTCTTTGCTAAATTCCTCAGATGCCTTTGGTAAGTGTTGAGGTGAAAACTGAATTAATTCTTTCAAAACTGTTTTTTTGACAGAACTAAGCACTCACATACTTCTCTATTTCTATTAAAGAGTTGCATCTGAAAGGAGCTACTGTCTTGTTGCTACAGAGAAACCACAGTTTCTTCTTCAAGGCTAAATTAAGTTTAGTAGGCATAAGACTCAAACATGGTCTACAAAATTGACAAAGTAGGGCTAATGATGTCTATTTCTGAAAGCTCTCTAACCCAAAGAAATCAATATTTTCACTATTCCTCCAGGATTCCTTCCTTTTGTACTTTTCCTCTGACCATTCTTCTCTCACCCGGGCTTCTGATTTCTCTTCACTTTAACATTCTGCCTCAGTTGCAGTCTTGCCTTGGAAGACTGCAGTGCCTGGGGCCTCCTCATTCTGGAAGATATAATCACTACTGCAGCTTTCTCACAGTGAAACTTCTGCTTGTCAAGCCAACCCCCTTCTCCCATTGGTGAGCTCTTCATAGGGCCTCCATTTGGGAGAAGAGCTCAGGCTGACCAACCTTCATTCCCCTCCCAACTGTGTTTCTGACTTTCTATACTTCAATACCATGCTCCTCTCTCTAGTACCTTCATAATTCCTTCCCCACCTCCCCATCCATTTCAGCTCCTTTTGCATATTGTCTTTTCCTATTAAAATGTCAGCTCTTTGAGGGCAAGAGACTGTATCCTAGCACCTAGTACAGTGTGTGGCACGTAATAAGCACAGTTGTTGCCTTTTCTTGTCTCTTCCTTTGGGGTGGGCTCCCTTCTATAATCATAGAAGCTCATAAACTATTAAAACTGGAAAAAAGGAAGCCAACCCCCTGGTTTGATAGGTGAGGCCACAGAGTCCCAAGAAAGTCTAGGGATTTGCCTAACGGGGTCTAAAGTGTTAGTGATAGACCTAGCAACATAATTCTGATCCCCTATTTCCCAGTGCAGGGCTCTTTCCCCTGAATCATGCTGCTTGCTCCAATCATTCTAGCCAGAAATGTTCTTTCCCTTTACTGAATATAGCCTGGAGAAAGGCATAGACAATGCACTTATTGAATTGGTAGATGATGCAAGACCGAGAGGGATGGATAATTCGATTCAACAAATATCATTATGTACCAACGCTGGCAATGTTACTCTATATTGTTTTTCTGGTTCTTTTTACGTCATTCTACATAAGTTAATCTGAGTTCCCTATACTTTTCTCTTGTCTTCTTCATCATTTCTTACAGCACAGTACTTTTCTATTACATTTGTATACAATCATTTGCTTAGTCATTCCCCAATAATTGGATGACTTGTTTTATATTATAGTCATTTATGAATAGATCCCTTACTCTCCCAGGAAGATGCCTTTATATCAAAGCAAAAACAGTTAAGGCAAAATCAACCAACAGAGTAATTGCATCAGACAGCATTCTGTCACTGTAGGTCCCCTCCTCTTCAATAAAGGGAGGAGAAAGTATCTTTTTTTTTCTATTCTTCTATAGGGCCAAGATTGGTCATTTTAGTCTTACAGTGTTTGTTTGCATTTTTTATTTATACTGTTTTCATGGTGTATATTGTTTTCCTGTCTCTGCTTCATTTTGCATCAATTCTTAGAAGGTTTCCCATGTCTCCCTGAATTCCTCATAGTCTTGATTCTTACGCCATAATATTATTCTATTACATTCATCTACTACAATATATTTAGCTATTTCCTCATCAGTGAGCACTCACTTTTTATTTCTTTATTACCCCAATAAGTGTTGATATGAATATTTAGGTGTATATGTGGGCTTTTGGTCTTTGCCCAACTTAGACTATACCCCCAGTAATGAGATCTCTGGTGTAAAGGGTAAGAATAGTTTAGTGTCTTTTCTCACAGAATTCCAAATTGATTTCCATAATGGCTGGTCTAATTTACAGCTCCATCAACAATGTATTAATGAACCTGTCTTCCTACCACCCTGCCAACATTGACTATTTCCATATTTAATTATTTTGACAGTTTTGGGGGGATAAATTGAAATCTTAGGGTTGTTTTAATTTGCATTTCTTTAATTATTAGTCAGCACTGGCCCCAGCTAGATTCTGTACTCTTTCCCTCAGGCTGCTACACAGCCTCACTGCCCCTACCTCCACATACAGTATTCCATTTTGTTGTCTTGTCCTGCTTGCTTTTTCTTTAGTCTTTTGACCCATCACCCACAGTTCACAGCTTCGTGGAGATCAGAGAAAATGCTAGTTCTTCATCTTGTTGCTCTCATGACCCAGAAGTCCAGGAAATATATTCTCAACCAAACAAGACAATTATTAGAGATGGAATAGGTAACTTCGATTACAAGTGATTGAAAAATGTCTGCAAACAAACAAAATGAATGCATAGACTAAGGAGGAAAGTAGTCAAATGAGGAAATTTTTTCTTTGTATCAGATTTCTCAAGTAAAGGTTTGGTGTCCAAGATATACAAATAACTAACAGAAACATGCAAGATCAAAAGCTATTCCCCAATACATGAGTAGTCAAAGATTATGAATAAACAGTTATTAACTATTAACATCAGACCATTAACAACCACAAGAAAAAAAAATGCTCCAAATCACTAATAAGAGAAACACAAATGAAAACAACTTTGAGATTTCACCTCACACTTACCACAAATTGCCAAAGCTGATTACAGATGGGAATAGTCAATATTCAAGGGACAGTCAGAAGATTGGCACACTGGAGCATTGTTAGTGGAGTACATTTTTTTTTCAGAAATAAACTTATAATTATGCAAATATAATAATTAAAATGTCCGTATTCTTTGACCCAGAGATTTTACTACTAGGTATATGCCCCAAGGAGGTCATATTTTCACAAGGGTTGATTCCATAAGTAATAGCAGGAGTACAGGGGTAGGGAGGGGGCAGGGAAGTGGCAAGGATGAGCTAAAAGCAGAGACAGTGGTCTGGGCTGGGCTGCTATTTCTGGGACTCTTGGGCTTAACTGCCCATCAGTGGCAGTTGGTCAGAGGTTTGTGCTGGTTGTGGTAACAAGGACAGAGGACCCTTTCTCCACAATGATTGTTCCTTTTCTCCTCCTGCACCATAATGACTTCAAGAGCCAGACTAGAAGCAGAGTCAGTGGTCTGGGGAACAGTGCTATTGCCAGGGTACTTGAGCTTCAGGTTCTGGGTTATTTCAATCAGGGTCTGAGGGGAGGTGGTGATGGCTTGAACATGAAGCTTCCCATCTCTCCTTCCTCAAATGGTGTAAGGTAGATATAATTTGCTTTCCTCAAGGAACTTAGTAGCAAATGACACCTTCACTGGATGTAGAGAACTGTTAATCAACACCGTCCTTATAATAATGCTTCACAGATCTAAAGACTATAATTCAATCATCCTTTTGTTTCATATCACGGAAAACATTTCCAATTTCTTCTATACTGAGCTCCAATTTTCTGAAACCTTTTTGTCCTTGCTCATCCTGCGAATTCTCTCCAAAATTTTCCCACCTTGTCTAAGTTAACGAAGCTCCCACTTCTCATAATGCTTATTAGTGGGGAGAATTTAATAACTTAGCAATACCTAGATCCCTGTCATTTTGATATTGCCCAGTACCATTTTTTTTTCACAGAATCTGTATGTTGCTGACTCATTTTAGGCATCCTGCAACTTCACAGTGAATTAATGTTCTGACAATGTACACACTGCAGTGAGACAAGTGATTACTAAATGAGAGGGAAAGCCAGCATGGAAATGGTATAGAAACTACAAGCCAGATGATTGTGAGGGCATTTAAAGGTGAAACTGGAAGGAGGGGAACAAAAAGATGGAAAATGGAAAAAATGTGTACTTTACTATAACAAACCCTTCTCTCCATCGATGATGCTGGAGTCACCACACTTGGCTTCTAACTTCATGGCCCCAGATGTGCTATACAAAGAACTAGAAACGGCACCAAGGAAAATGAAAAGATCAATATTAGACCAAGTGCACAAAGGAGAGGTTCATTTTGGAAGCCACATTATTTGGAGAATGTTGTGGGGCTGTTTCTCAACATAGCTAAAGTAGGGAAGACTACCAAATACTTGAAAAACAATCATAATTTTTACCAAAAAAAAAGTGATGCCCACAAAGTGCCATTAATGATTATGGATTTATATGCCTACTTTCCTAACTCTTCAAGTCTTTATGAGAACAGTCTTTACATGAATTCAGGGAATCTTTGAAGACAGGAAAAGAAAACAGACAGACTTTCACAAGTTATACTCCACAGCAGATCACATTTTTACAGTCATGAAACTGACCGAAAGGTATAGAGATTCTAAGATTCTGCTATGCTTATTGTTTGTTGACTTTAAAAAGCCACTTGATTTGGTAATAGTAATAATAGTACATATTCAACACCAATGTGCCAGGCACTGTGCTAACCACTTCACAGGTATTATCTCATTTGATCTTCACAGCAACCCTGTAAGGTAGGTGCTATTTAACTCTGACAGGGTGTCCCCCATGCTTGTGTTAAAGGGCTACAAGATTTCTTGAAAGACTTAAGGAGGTAACTTGGTTTATAATGACCCTCTAATTATCCATATCAAGCTAGACATAAAACAGGGAGACATCTGCTTCCCAGAGATATTTGCCTTTGACGTGGTCCATGTTCTAGTGTGGAGTCCAAAGAGAAGGATTCCCTAGGACTGATCAGTTCTTTTGGATTCTCCTCCTTGTTGCTGATGTTGTAGTGATTGCCTCAAGCCCTGTACTATTTTAGAGATGACTAAACAAGACCTATAATCATTTTAACAAAATTCAACCTTACTGCTCACAGAGGAAAAAACAAATTGTAAGTGGAGAAATGCCTGTTGTCTGGATTATGACCAGCAGTTGGATGGAAAATCCACAGAGTTGATGTATTATAAATCTTGAATCTATGATAAACTGGGTTCAGAACTGAATAGGAGCAAAAGAAAGGACTGGGTTGCTTTTGTGAAAATGTGTAGGACTTTTGATGACCCATGTAACCAAGAACAATCTTTTTAACATCAGTCTTCCTCTAGTAGTTCTACATAACTACAAATTATGAGATTCCTCAACCTCCAAAGAAATAAAGTTGCGAATCACCCAAAGAACAATGAAGAGGCGCATGGTGGGTCTGAATAAGCTGAAACATATCATCAGTGAAGGACTGTGCAGGAGAAACAGCCTGTAGGCATCATCTGAGAGATGTGTGAAAAAAGAGATTGGGCAGTCACATAATGAGAGTGAATAACTGGAAGGACAGACCAGTTTTTCCATTGGTATACAACGCCCCCCCCAAAAAAAAAGATCCAAGCATTTATTAAGCACCTACAATGTGCCAGGCACTGTACTAAGCAATTTACAAATATTATCTTATTTGATCCTCATAACAACCCTGGTAGTAGATGCTATTATTATCCTTATTTTACACCTAAGGAAACTGAGACACACAGAGATTAAGTAATTTGCCCAGGGTTACACAACTAGTAAGTATCTGAGATAAGCTCTGAATTCAGGTCTTCCTGACTCCAGTCTTAGTGGTCTGTCTCCTGTATCATATATACCTTTTTTTTTTTGCTTTTTGATAAGGCAATCAGGGTTAAGTGACTTGCCCAAGGTCACACAGCTAGTAAGGGTCAAGTGAATGAGGTCAAATTTGAACTCAGGTCCTCCTAACTCCAAGGCCAGAGCTCTATCTACCGGGGCACCTAGCTGCCCCTACCTTTCTTAATGTTAAGAGATTGACTGCTATGCAATGTTGAGAGATTTAGAAGATGAGGTAGGGTGGACAACCCCCATGAGGGATATACAGGAAGATGTGGGCAAGAGTGGCACAGAATAAGAACACTAGGACAGGTAGCAACACTATACATTGATGAGAACCGTAGATGTATCAAATCAGGTTCGAGGGTTGGGTGCAGACCTTCCAGAGACTTTAGCTACTGTCTGCTCCAGTCTTCTTATTTTTCAGTGAGTAAAGTGAAGTCTGGAAGGTCCAAGTGAGTTGCCTAAGATCAGACAGTTTATAATAGCAAAAACCAGGATTTAAATTCAGGTATTCTGAATGAAAATCCAATGTTCTTTGCATTGCACCACACTGCCTTTTTCTAATCTTTTCTATTTGATTGTAATCTCTTTGAGGGCAACAGCTGTGCCTCCTTGCGTCTCTCTTTTCCTCAGGGCCTCGTGCAGAGCAAGCACTCAATAAATGTCAAATTGAATTGTTGAGAATGTTCAATAGATGATTAAATTAAATCAAACTGCACAGGGAATGCACAGTGGGGAAACTTTAAGGGTAAAGCATGTTTAATGCTTTAACTTGTCCATTGGACAATCATCTTGAAGGAGCCTTCTCCTTCTTGCTGAATAAAGGTTGCTTCTGTCATCTCAGTGGTCTAATGGAATGTTTCCCTTGGTTGAGATTTAATGGATTGGGAGAAGTCAAGACCACTGCTGTCACTGATGAATGAGTCTTCTGTACAGAATTGTTACCACAATCTAGAAGCCCAGGCAATCGATCAGCAGCTGTTACCAATAACCCTAACAAGAACACTGGCTTCCCCTTCCCCCTCTGAAGCTGCCTTTAGCCAATTTATAAAGCCAGAGATAGTTCAGGCTTCTGGGTTGCTATTTCTAACCTGGTTCCTCTTCATAGCTAGAGAGATTGTATTGGGAAGACGAAGAGCAACAGAGCCAGAGGCAACCTTTTTATGGCAAAGGAAAGTGCCTCTGGGCAGTCTGATTACCCAAGTTTTCCAAGTATGCCTGTTTCTGTGCTCTTTTATGTTGTTTGAGTCCCTGGAGGGAGCATCTCTCTCATTGGCTTACACTCCAAGTTGCTGGAGATCTTAAGGACTATAGGACCAGAGACTTAGAGTTGGAAGACACTGCATATGCCCAAAGGCTTATGTGATGATGACTCAATGTCACAAGGTCATGGCTGTGTCGATGCCTTCTGAGCATTTCATTATTCTTTTAGGCAGCTATGCCAGATGTCTCAGGACTGTTGCAGTCAGTGGTCATGGAATCCTGACAAAAAATGCTAATAAATCACCACTTTCTGAATTTATGAATTAAAGGTATGTCTTTTCTAAGCTCCATTTTCTTTCTCTCTTTTTTGGACTGACTTTTGCAATAGCTGAAAAAAATTTTTTTTGAGTAAAATTTGTATGACTTCTTTCCATGGTGAAGATATTTTATGTGGACACCTAGCAACCCAGAAACAGAAATAACTCAGAGTGGGAAATACTCCAAGAGCACTTCTAGTCATTCTTTTTCTACCTTATCCCATTTCTTGAACTATCACACTTGGAGTCTCTGAAATTTTAACGGTATGAACTAGCGTCGAGTACAGTAAGCTAATGATGTAAACTTTCCCTCTCTAGAAAACCATAGGGAGAATAAGTCAGAAAATTAAAATAATCAATCATAGCTTCCTTAGTCCCTGAGTCTGGTGATACTCAACTAGGTTCAGATTAGTGCAAATGATGAATCATTGGTTACACGTGTTTGAATTCACATATTTGAAGTTGTGATTATGTAAATATGGTCATTTTTCCAGCCTTTGGAACTATGCAGTGTGAATTCAAATAATGTAGCAACTAATATAGCAAGGAATGATTCCTTATTAGCAGTAATGGAGACCTAGCTGTAGGTTCTTATCACAGTTTTTAGCTTCCCTCTGTCTATGGAGTCGATACTTCCCAGTCTAGTCTCCCTACCAAGATCGTAAACCCATCAAGGCTCCAGGCAATGTCGTGGGCCTTGGTTTGTATACTCCACAGTGCTCACTCCACACAGGGTCTCCACAAATTTTCATTAATTAAAATTAGCCAGAAACCTAAAGATACAAGGATTTCTTAGCATTCAGGCATCAGAAGCCAGTCACAATTCAATGTATCTCATATCCATAAGACTGACTATGTTTTCTACATGGTTCTGAGGAACCTGCTTGAAAAAAATCCTTTTCAGAAAACTGTGTATTTCTGTCACAGGGTAATACGTCTGAATTAAGGTGGAATCTCTTACTCATAACAATAATTCACATTTACACAGTGTTTTTGGTTCCCAAGTGTTTTATTTAGTGCAAACATTTAATCAATAAGCATTTACTAAGATAAATGCTTATTAAGATTCTGGCACCTTGCTTTTCATTGGGGGTGCAAAGAACTTACATTCTGTGAGGGGAAACAGCTTATATATACACACATAATAAAAAAAAATAAAATATATACAGTACAAGCAGAGTAATGGGAAGGCGTACAAGCAGTTCAGAAATCAGGAAAGTCAAGTCAAGTCAAAAAGCATTTTTTCAGTACTTTCTATGTGCCAGGCACTACACTAGGTGCTGTCCTTAAGTAACTTACATTTCGTGTAAGAGAAGACAATATATAAAAGGAAGATGAAAATGCGAGTGAGGAGAGAAAATAGGGGGAGAAAACATGGTAGAGAAAGTCCTGGGGTGGGGAGGTGGTTAGGAGTATTGCCTCAAGAGGAATGAAGACATGAATAGCCTGGGCATCTTTCTTAAGATGGAGGGTCTGTGAAGAACCAACCAATCAGAGGGAGAGGCTGCAAAGGGAGAGGCTGCAAAGGCAGAGGGTTCTATCAATGTATGAAGTAGCCAAGGGGCAGAGCCGGTTTAAGGGAAGGCAGATGAGAATAGAGTACCTTTAAAAGTCAAGTTCTGATTCGTGATTATATCTTATAAGAGGTGGTCCTTGAACTAAGTTTTGAAAGAAGATAGGGTTTCTAAGAGGTTGGAGATGAGGAGGGAGTGAATTCCAGGCAGGGGAGTTGAATATTACAAAGGCATGGAAATATAGGCAGAATGTTGTGTATGGTGCGACAATTAAAAAGGTTCGAGACACATAGTTTCTGGGTAATTTAATCATTGTATTAGTAAGGCCAGCAGGTTATTAATAAAAGGATGGTTATTCAGCTATCTCTCATAGACCAAAGACAATAATGGTGGCTGGCTCACAGTTTATATACCCTCTGAAGAGTAGGTGTTCAATGGAGTTGAGAGTGACATCATTGTCCCCATTCACAGAGAAGCTATCTCCCTACCAGACTACTCCCAGCCTTGGGCTATCTAGACAAAAGGATCTGTCTCCACCCAAGTTTGAGTAGAACACAATGGGCTTCCCCACCTTAGATTAAATTCCTTGTAAAGTTGGGCGGGGCCTGACCAAAGTAGAGGAGAGTTAATTCAATCTCATTATCAGTAATGTCCTCCAAGAGACTGAACTTTTTAATATCAGGAATTTGGAAGAAGGAGAGAGCTCTGAATCTCCCCAAGATATTGGTTATTAATAATCATTTCTCTCATTGGGGAACCACAAGTAGCCGACTTAGTGAGTTTATAGAACGAAAGGAGAGCTTTCTAGTGTTTTGTGAATACAAGGCAAGTTACATATCTTACCACATTTGTCATACTCTTGTAAAGTAGGCAGGGCAAGTATTATTATCCTCTTCAAATTTTGTTTTATTTTGGTCCCAGACATGTGATGTCATTGACTCCATGGTGTCAGATTCAAATAGAAACAGATCCCTTCCTGGGCTGATTGGCTTAAAAAGGCACAAATTAACGTTATCTATATTGTGCTGTATTTTTATTTATTTTGTTAAATATTTCCTAATTACATTTTATTCTGGTTCAGACTTCACTCTGGAGGTTTGCCAGTTGCTTGTGGCCAGCAGGAAGTAAATTTGATGCCTCTGGTATAGGGAACTCTCCCTGAAAGAACTCTTGCCAAGGAAGAGCAGCAATAATTCTATAATTTGAAGTCTTAGGGAGTTGCCTGAGGCACTGAGACGTTATTTGCCTTGCCCAGAGTCTCAGCTAGTATGGGTCAGAGGCTTGATTTGAACCATATTTTCCTGATTTAGGGGTTGTTTCTCTATTTACTATTCCATGCATCCCATTTTACAGATAGGGAAACTGAGGCACAGAGGCTTTTCCAAGCTCATACAACCAATATAAGTGGCAGACTTGTATTTCAAATTCAGGTCTTTTGGCTCATAAGTCCAAAGCCATTTCTATATTATACTGCTTCTCTATGTATATAATCTAAAGACCTTTTTTTCTTAGAATTTAGAAAAGCCCTATTCTACCCCTACACATATGTAAAGTTGGATTAACAAGTTATTCTCATTCAGAATTTGCACATTATTTATAGTTTCTTTGCTGAGAAATGAGAACCCCAAATTCCCAAGCATGAATCAACAGGATTTCCTATTCTGGTTTCATGGACATCAGGCCAGATGGTGCATCGTGCTGCCCCATTCATCGTCCAAATGTCCCTAGGATTGGCAATCAGATGGTGGGGGGCAAGGGAAGATGCTTGCCATACTCCAGATAGGGCCATGGTGACTTCTGTGTCTCAGGGAAAACATTCAGCTCTAAGTCAGGAATTTAGCCCAGTGTTGGCTGAATTGGGTGAATGGAATGGTGAGATCAAGGGGTGACTTAAGGGCAGGCACGTTTTCCTAGGCTCTGTTCCTACCCTCACCATTCTATCACAGTTAAGGAGCTGGGGAGCCAGAAAGAAGGGACTTCCCCAGAGCCTGGGTATCTCACAGGAAAGTGCCGTCAGAAGTTTCTGGCATGTGTGTCAAGAACGTGCAGTTACCAGCAACTTTCAAAACACATAATATCTATTTGCAGGCAGCCCTGATGAGGCGGTGGAGTTCCCCTCACTTATACCCTGACCCTTGTTCCTTAGGGTGGTGTCATAAATCAAATCTACAGCTTTTCTTGGGAGGACTTCAAATGGTGGGATACAACATGGGATCCCTCCAGTGACATGTTCTGTTCCCAAAGTCAGAAACCAAGAGGGAATTCATTTGTCTCACTAGTATTTTAAGTGTTTTCTTTCCTTTGGGCTTTATTATCTTTTCTAGCCATTAAGAGGAAAAAGTAGAGCTCCTGCATTCATCATTTCTCTGAATGAAATTCTGTGCTTCAGAGAGAAGGATGAGTAGAAAAAATACAGCTCTCTGGTATGGAAGCCTTTCACATTTCTCATCATTGACCTCAGCTCCAGCAATGAGCTAATTTATTGGAACTATTTGCAAGTGTAGTAGGAGTAAACTGGAGACATTTCCATGAGTCTGGGTGTACACTCTGGCCCTGTTTAGTGAGATGTGAGCTCTGGCCTCTTGCTAAAGGACATGCATGATCTAGCAACCCCTGACTGGTCCCTACCAAATTTTAAAATGAAGATGCTTTTTCGGCATTAAAGTGAGGTATGAAATATAGAGGAAAGACCAGGGAAACTAGAAATCGAAATAGCTCCAGGGGTGGGGAGCCTGTGGCCTTGAGGTCACATGTACCCTTCTAGGTCTTTGGGTGTGGCCTTTTGACTAAGTCCAAGTTTTACAGAACAGATGCTTTTATTAAGGGGATTTGTTCTGTGAAGTTTGGGTTCAGTCAAAGGGCCACACTTGAGCACCTAGAAGGCTATGTGTGGCCTCGAGGTCACAGGTTCCCCACCCCTGAACTAGAGTCTGTTCCTGGACATATGACAAACTTTCTTTGTGACATTAGACAGGACATAATACTTCTTTGTGCCTTAGTTTTCGTATTTATAAAATTAAGGATGTGATCGCTCTCCCTGCCCCCCATCTAGCTGTTAGCTAGGTGGCACAGAGGATAGAGTGCTGGAAGAACTGAGATCAAATCCAACCTCAGACACGTACTAGCTGTGTGACCCTGAGCAAAACACTTAACCTTTGTCTGACTCAGTTTCCTCATCTGTAAAATGGGGATAATAATAACACCTACCTCCCAGGGTTGGGATCCCAGAGGATCAAATGAGATAGTATTTCTCAACACAGTGCCTGGCATGTAGAAATTGCTTAATAAATGCTTCTTTCCCCCTTCTCATATCTACACAGAATGGTGAGGATAGGAACAGGGTCTAGGAAAACTTGCCTGCACTTAGTTGACCCCTCACTTTCATTCCATTTCATACCCTTTTGTGCAACTCAACAAGCACTGTACTTATTTCCTTTCCACCTGCCTCCTCAGTTCACCTCTACCAAATGGACGCCAATACAGTTTGATAGATTTTAAAAAGCACTGAAGTTTGCAAAATGCTTTCCTCTAAACCTTGTAAAATAGTGCAAATATTATTGTCCTCATTTTATAAATGTGCAAACATTGTGCGCATTTCATAAATGTGCAAACTGATGCTCAGACAAGTGAAATGATGCACCCATGTTCACACAGCTGATAGAGTTGCAAAAAGAACTAAATACCGGCAGACTTCTGGATCAAGTGAACAAGATGGTGGACTAGACATTTCCTTCAATCCTCACAACCTCTTAAACCTCTCCCAAACAGCAATTATTCATCAAAACACAAAGCAATTTCAACTGTTTTGTGGTCTAGGACACCCAGGATCTAAAAGGAGGTAAAAATGACTTTCCCAACCCAGGAACTGATACTTACTGACCCTGAGCCTATGCAACATATCTCCCCCACCTCCCATACAGAAAGGTAGCATTAGCAAACTAAAGGACATGACAAAAGCTCACATCAAAACTGAAAAGGAGGACCAGGGTCTTTAAGCTGCAGAAGTTTGCTACAGCCTCAACAACTAGCTTGGCCTTAGCCTTTCAAGAGCAAAAGCCTGCCAGGGGCAGCAACCCAGAAGCATCACCACTGCAAAGTTCTGTATTGCCAATGCTGAGGAAGGCAGGCTCTGAATTGCTGGCATCAAGCCAAAGAACTGAGGGACAGAGGGATTGTGTATGTGTGAGGGACTGTGAAGTATTCCACTGAACACGAGGGAAGAAAGCAAAACATGCAGCAGAGGACAGTTCTGACCACCCACAAGTCAGTGGGAGCAGAGACCTAACCTGATGAACCTGAAATGCCCAGTGTGGGAGGTGAGTCAGACACTTTGAGATCCAACCCCCAAGGAAATCATAGAGAAGAGGGAGTCTGGAAGTAAGTAACGAGGAAATTAAGGGAAAAGACTGAAAATACCAAAGATTTCAGGAAGAAGAAAACTCAAAGACCTTGAATGTAAACAAACAAATCAATAGGAAAAATAGTAAAAAGAAGAAAATATGACCCCCAGATCTAATAAATGAATTTGGACATCTGAATAATACTGAAGAAAAGGAGGAAATAGTTCAACACTTAATGAGAGGAGAGGACCCTGTGGAATTTGAGAACATGGAACTAATGTTACTTCTGAGTGGTTTAAAAGAGAAATGAGCATTATGAGAGCACAATTTATATCCTGAACAGCAAAAATAATGAACAGATTAGAAAAAAAAAACTTGAATCTGCAATGGCAAGCCTCACCGAAGAAACAAAGGAAATAATATTAGATTTGGAATGCAAATACACAGAAGTGATGGACAATCTAGAAGAAGGAAAGCAAAAAACAAAACAAAACAATGCTATTAAAAGAAATTATGCTCACTAAGAAAGAAAAATACCCTGAAGACAGGACACATGGAGGCAACCTAAAGATCATGTGTCTCCTAGAAAAACACAACAGGACAAAAAAAATTAATAGCATAATTAAAGAAATAATAGATTAGAAGAGCCCAGAGCTTCTGAATATAGAAAAGGAAATTCCAATTGAAAGAATTCACAGATCATCACCTCCAGAAAGAAAAAAACCCCCCAAGATGGTACACTTTAAAACATATAATGGTTAAATGCAATGATAAATACTTATAAGCCCATGTTCAGCATTCTTTCCACCATACCACACCACCTATGTAATGTAAACTCCTTCAAGGCAAACACTGTTTGACTTTTGTCTGTGCATCTCCAGTACCTAGCACAGTGCCAGCAACGGAGTAGGAGATAATCAGTAAATATTTATTAAAGTTTTATATTGCTAGATGGCAGACACTATCATTAGCACTAGGGATGCAAAGAAAATCCAAAACATGGTTCCTGCCCTCAAAAGAGCCTACATTCTAATAGGAAAGACAGATTTCAAATACCCATGTTCTATGTAGATAAAAGACATCAATGATATAAATAGTAGGTAATCTGAGAGGAGAGGCACTACCAGTGAGGAAAAGGCTTCTTGCAGAGGATGGGAATAAATGCCCATTCATTATCTGGTTGACTGATCGCCTTTTTGCTGCAATATGGGATTAATTCAATGGAAAAAAAAATTCTGAAAATGAAATAAAAACAAGGACATGAAACCTTTAGGACTTTGTTCTGAAAATTTTTGTTTTTAAGGGTTCAAGGACTTCACTTTTTAATGCAAAATTGCAAAGAGCCACATTTGCTTCAGTCCCTTTAAAAACTGGGGTGGCTGGATGGCAGAGTGGAGGCCCAAGGCTGGCACGGGGCAGCTGCTCATGTGTCATTACAAGGAATGCTTCCTGTTTCCACTGTTAGAGTTACTACAAGGAGGGAAAAAAATTATTTAAACAAACCATAAAATGAAATAAATGCTTAAGTTTTCCTCTCAAAGTAGAAGTCAAAAGCTGGTAACTCTCAGGGAAAGGCACTTTGTGGAGCAAAAACCAGCTGGGACAGCATTATATCAATTGAGAACCTTGACTAACCAGGGACACAACAATGCCGTAGCTATGGAACCATGACAGTGGTTAGTAATCATGATGTTGAGGTAACAAACATCAAACAATTCTGACTCATGGAAAGAAGATGGCATTATACTCAGTGTAGTTTAGTATCACGTGTATATTATTGTATCTGAATTTTTTTGAGATTTGGCACTTCAAGTGAGTCACCAGTGTCTTTTTCTGTCTCTGCCTCTCTTTCTCTTAAGAGAGAGCATTCCAGAGCAGTCCAAATACCCAAGAAAAATGGTTAGTCTCAAACTTATAGCCAGGATATTTTATTTCATTGGTTCATAGATTTAGAGCTGAAAGGAAAAATAGAGGTCATATGGTCCAATCTCTCCATTTAACAGATGAGGAAACTGAGAACCAGTGAAATGATTGCTCCCAAACTCCCTGAATTGTACATACTCTTTGACTCAGCTAGCTCTCCTACTTCTAGCCTTATACTCCCTATGCTCCAAAAATCAAAGAATGAAAAAAAGGAACCACAATTGGAAAAATATTTATAGGAACTCTTTTCATAGCAATAAAGAACTATAAGCCAAGGGGGTGCCCATCTATTGGGCAATGGTTAAACAAATTATGAGATTTTAATATAATATAATATGACTGTACCACATAAAATTACAAATGGGAGAGTTTGAGAGAAATTGGGGGAGACTTGTATAAATTTTGGCAGATTGAAGTGAGCAGAAACAGACCAATTGATATAATATCAATACTGTAAACATTAACTTTCAACTCTGATCAATGCAATGACCAACAGTGATTCCAAAGGACTGATGGGGAAGCATGCTAACCACCTATTGACAGAGAAGTGATGGACTCAAGATTACAGATTTGGCTGTATTTTTGGATGCAGCCAATGTGAGCATTTGTTTTGCTTGACTGTATATGTTGTAAGGGATTTTTTTTTCTTTTCTTTTTTCGCAGTAGAAGTAAGGGTAGGTAGAGAGGGGATTGGGTTAAGGTAACCAAAAACAAAGAAAGGAAAGAAGGAAGCAAAGAAGGAAGGAAAGAAAGAGCTCTTTGGTTTCTGTCTACACCTACTGCTTATAGAACCTATTGACCATTTTCCACAAAATACATACACCCTTTTGCTCAGAAAGAGTTTTCCTGCCTCATTGCACTGAGATCAGGTGGCCCACCCCAAAATGCTATTTCTCAGATGCCCTATAATGCAATGTTGCAATGCAGTACTTCTTCTATCCATCCTCCTCCCTTGCAGTTTCCCCATTCCATTCACTTGGGCACTGATTCTCACATATTCTCCACCCATGACCTGTCCAGTAGAAGTCTGTTGTATTGAGCCTCAACTTTTAGCTGTTGGTCAGGTCAATGTGACTCAGTAGTAATACTGATGAAATCAGTGACAGACCCTGGTCTTAGAACCACTGCTCTATTGACTTGGAATTTGACGCCACATTCTTAGTGTCTGGGATGACCACAAGGCTGACTCAGTGAAATAAGAATGCAGTGGAGTGAGGAGGGGTTGAGACTAGCATGCCACTAACACAAACATTCACTGTCTCAGGTGGAGAAGTTGTGTGAGACAAGCCACGATTTTGCTGATGCCTACTGCTTCCTTCATAGTATGTTCCACCAACCTACCCTCTGTTGACCTTCCCAGGTTTGAACTGTTGCTAATTTCTCCTTTATTTTATTTTTAATTTTATTGGTATATTTTATTTTAATTTGCCTCCATTTCTTTATACATCCTTCTCCCCTCCCTTACCCAGAGAGATTGACACACAATAAGTGTTTGATAAATGATTGTTGACTTGACTATTACAAAGAATAAGAAAGAAGAGCAGTTTAGCAAAAACTAACCGACAGGTCAACTGAGTCTGACACTACATGCAATGTTACAAACCCATAATCCCCAGTCTGTGCACAGCAGGGAGGGAGAAGCATTTTCTTATCTCTTCTTTGGGACCAATTTTGGATTTTGTTGTTTATTCTTAACACTTGTGTGTGGGACAGAGACCACCAACCCAAATTAAAAACCAGAGTCTTGACAAAAGTTTGCAAAAAGGAGGAATCTCTTTATTGACTTTCTCTAGAAAGGACACCCCCACACTGCCTAAGCTGCCCCAAGAGTGTGAGTGTTCTTTGTTGAAGGCAACATTATATAGACCCTAAAGCAGCAGCCCACCCTAACCCCCTTCCCGTGGGCTTGTTGGCTGAGCCTCAGGTGTACAATCTATTTGTGTAAAAACTACCCCAGTAACAGAGAAAACAAAGAGGTATAGAAATTATGTTAGCGTGTTCCCCTTTTCAGGGCCTCACGGTTTCAGCAGCCTTTTACCCAAGATCATATAACTAGCTAGAGGATGAGATAGACAGGATGCTCTTATGGCTCAGGAATTTCTGCTAACACTATCTAAGAGTAGGAGAAGGCTAGGGGAGGAGGTCTTGTATTCTGAGGGGTCTTCACTTAGTGTTGGTCCACATGTACCACTCAAAAGCAACAATACCGGAACCATTAACAAGAACTAATGACCCTTTGAGGAGGCTTCACTTCTGAGAGATCATCTCTCACTTGCAACATTGTAGTAATTTTGTTTGTGGTTTTCCTGTTTCTTCTTACATTATTTTGAATCAGTTCATCTAAGTCTTCCCATGCTTCCCTGAATTCTCCATATTCAACATTTCACTCCAAACTCCTTCTGACTTTTGCTAGCTCTCAGATTTAGCTAGCCCACAAACTTGGCCTTGGACAATTATGCTTCCTCACCCCATAGCACTATTTGGACCACACCCTCTTTCCCCAGAAGTTTCTCTCCCAAGGTTCTTGTTTGTTGCCCAATGAGACTTTTCTGGATGATTTTGGTAATTGCCTGCAGGCATTGGCCCCAAGTCCCTAGAGGAAGCCAGAATCTCACCTTGAGAATTTTCAAAATCTTACTCCTTGGAAGAACCTTAAGCAAAGCATTTTTCTATTTAAAACACCTTTTGAAACAATAACACTAAGTTTCCTGGTTCTGTTTTCTGTTTGGTATAGCAGAGCTTTCTAGACTGTAGTCCGCTTCAGATTTAGCCATCACTGGCCAGATGCTGACTCCACAAAACAATTATTTCCTACGTGCTGTCTAGCACAACCACTTTCACAGCCCAGTATTCATGCAGTCCTTAGCAAGAAGAACCTCCCAAAATATTATCCCAGCTATTTGGATTATCCTGAGCTAGGACAATTTGCCAGAAACCTAGGAGCTCAGTCTACAAATTCCTTATTGTGTCTTTAAGCATACCTGCATGCAAGAGGCAGCATGGTGTGGTGGGTGGCTAACTGGGGGTATGTAAATGCTTAACAATAGGCTCTCAGGAGGAAAAATGTATACACAACACACTTTTAAAGTTTAAAGTTTAATCCACATTATTAACATTTCATCTACCACTTTAGGTCTAGACAATCAACAAAAGAATACATCCTGGCCCTATTATGTAGCTTGCCAGTATCTGAGTCATAAACATCATACCAAACATTTACCAATAGGATCTCCTGAGATAGTCTGAGCTGGCTCAAGCACAAACCTGGTTGATTGGCTGCCATAACTGGAGTCAGGAAGATTTGAATCCTGTTTCCAATACTCATTAGCTATGTGACCATGCAAAAATCACTTAAACTGAGTCTCAGAGTTTCCTTATCTGAAAAAAGAAATAATACCTTTGTTACCTACTTCATTGTGGGTAGGCTCAAATGAGACAATGTATACATAAGGTAGCTCAAAGCTTATTAATAGTCACATGTATAGCAAGGGCAGGACTTTCAAACAAAGGATTGGAGTAGATCTCCAGGAGTCTCTAGAGAAGTGTTTTTGTTCATTGTCTTCTCCCTTCCATTCATTTGCGTGGGAGACCAAATGGATCTCAGGGTTGATAAGGATAAGGATATAGGTTGGTGGAAGGCAGGTCTGTGCCTCAGACCCAAATAGCACCTGAAAGTGCAGCAGCTGCCAAAATCATCCACAAAGGACTCATTAGCTGTGAGAAATTAAGTGACAATTATGAAGACTTTCTCATCCCAAGTCATAAGGAGGCTTAGAACAGAAATATAAGTATAAGTAAGGGTCAAAAGAAAGATGTAATTCTTTCAGATATGACTTAGTGGCCTGGCTCTTCAGTTTTCCATCAATGTTTAGGTAAAGACTTTCCTTTTCTGGAGGAAAAGCCCATCATAGCCGAAGCCCTGAAACTAGACTCTACTCAGTAAAGATAAAAGCAGCTAAGTTTTTCCTGTCTTTTGTCAGGTATGTGAAGAGCCTGTCTTCCTGAAAGAGCTGAAGATTAAGCCTCTGGGGTCTAAGTAAAAAAGAGAAATGGTCAACTCAATTTTCTTCTTATGGGGAAAAAAATTGCACTCCAGCTAACGATTCCAAATGAACTCAGATGCTGAAAGTAGAGAGAAACTCCATAGCCAGTGACCATTGGAGCCAGACCTAGCAGCAACAATGTGGCCAGCAGAGTACAACCAACCATCACCATGAGAGACCAGCAGGGAATAGCTTCAGCAAGGGCTTGGTAGAAACTATATGTTCCATGAGACAAGATGGAAGATGGCTCAGTGGCAGCAGTATGATGGCACTACCAGAAGACACTGTCAGACTAATCCAATCCAATAAACATTTATTAAGTGCTTACTGTATGTCAGATGCTGTGCTAAACACTAGAGATGCAATTAGAAAAAGGAAAGACAGTCCTTGTCCTCAAGTGGCTTACAATTTGATGGGAGAAGACAACACATAAAAGGAGGTAGACAGCTTTGGGGGGAGAAACGTGAGGGTACCTGGCACAGGGGCATCATATTCCATGGAGTTGAAACCATGACCTGCAGGGCTATGGGCTAGATATTCCCTTCCACATGAATGCCCTGGCCACACAAGTGTGGGTCCCCCACACGCATATACCCCAGGTACATCTAATCCTTCAAGTATGTACTTGGACTTCATCCAGGTCATTAATAAAAACTGATAAATAGCAGAAGGCCAACAACTAGAGCCTTTCATTCTCTTTCAATCATCCCCAAAGGGCTGAGACTTGCTGCATCTAAGCCTAAAGCCAGACCTGTGGTCTATGTAACCACAAGGATTAACCTCCAGATCCCAGAGGATTTCTATGAGCAGCCAAACCTGTTCTGTAGCTAGCAGAATCAGCAAGGCTAGTGGATGTCGACAAACCCTGTGGGGAAGTAGGAAACGAAGAGGCAGATTGATCTCAGAAGAGCCCCTGTCTCCTCAACTGTAAAATCAAGGAATTGGGTTAGAGCATCTCTAAGATCCTCTCTACCTCTTAATCTGCCTAATGGGCATTTCAAATTGGGTATCCCATAGTCTTCTGAAACTTAACATGTCCCAACAGAACTTCTTATCTTTCCCCCAAAACTGACTGCTCTTCCAAAGTTTCTTATTACTACTGACAGCATCAACATCCTTTCGATTCCCCTCGTTCAAAAACTCAGCATTATTTTGACCACTCACTCACACTTACCCACATATTGGTCTCCTTTGCTTCAAATCTCTCCACACTATAATTTAGTCTTCATTCATCTGCCAAAGTGATTTTCCTAAAGTATAGATCTGACCACATCATACACACACACACACACACACACACACACACACACACACACACACCCCATCCCCCTTACCCTTGAGCTCAATTATCTCCATTGGCTTCCCTTTAGCTCTAGGACCAAAACCAAAACTCCACTGTCTGGCATTTACAATTCTCCACAACCTAGCCCCTTCCTGTCTTTCTAGTCTATTTACATATTACTATGTTTCATGAACTTTTCAGTTTAGCTACGCTGGCCTGCTTTCTCTTCTGTATACATGATAGACAGTCAGTCTCCCATCTCTGTGCCTTTCCAGTGTCTGTCTCTCATTCCTGGAATGCTCTGCTCTGTTCTCACATCTGCCTCCCAGAACTCTGGGGATTCCAGTAGTCCTTTGGAGACTCAGCTCAAAGCTACCTTTGGTAGGAGACTTTTTTCCTCCTCCTTCAGCTGCTGGTGCAGCTAAGGTTACTTTGTATCTACTTTAGCTTGCATATACCTATTTATGCATGTATTATCTCCCCCACCCCAGTGAGAAGGCAAGCTCCCTGAAGGCAGAGATTTTGCTTTTCTTTGTATCTTTATATTAAGCACTTAAAAAATGCTTATTGATTGATTGATAAGCCTCTGAACTTTAATAGATGCTAAGATATGAGAAGGCTTCCTAACAACTAGAGCTGTCTCAAAGTGAAATAGGCTGCCAAAGGGAGCACTGAGTATGCCATCATTGGAAATATGGAAGCAGGGACTGGATGACAACCTGTCAGGGATTTTGCAGATGGGATTCCTACTCAGGTACATCTGAATTAGTCTCTGTAGTGTCCTCAAGCTCTAAGGTTCACAGATTCTTGGACTATCTGAAATTTTATAGGATTATAGGTTATAGAGCTGAAAGGAACCTTAGAACCCATCTAATATTATTCCCTCATTTTCCAGATAAGGAAAGTGAGGCACAGAGATTGTAAGTGACCCACAAGTAGCTGGTAGCCAAGCTAGGATTTCAACCCTGATGTTCTTATTCTACACATACTCTTCCACTCTTTCATTTTCCAGTAAGCCATGTTGTTGTTTGTCCTTCATTCTCAAGGAGAACCATGACATCAGGACGGTGATGCTATGACTTATAGGTGAATTGGATTTAAGTGAGGCAGGGCTGTGCAAAGTCACCAGGCTCATTTTTCCTCCAGAGCCATCTAAGTCCAGTGGCGAGATATAGATCAGGATGACCAGAGAGGGCCCCGCAGTAAGCGATGTAGATTCTGGGTGAAGATGTGTTAGAATGATCAGGGCTCCTCATGCATACTGTATATCACATAGCCCTACTTGTCCCAGAATGATCTGTACCTATCAAATATAATGTGATCAAAAAAATTCATAGGAGAGAAGTTTAGTTTCTGTCTTTGGAATCTCAGTACCTAGCACCATGCCTGGCTCATCCAAAGAAATGAAGAAATACTTGTTGAATTAAATTCAATTCAATGAATTTATGATCCAATGGCTTAAGACAAGCATATCTAACACCTCTCATGAGATGTGAGTGTATGATGCAGAACGCAGGTGCCTTTTGGAGCAGCTACAACAAATCCCATCCTCATCATCTCAGTCCTACTATCTTGTTGCTTTATTAAATCTTTATCTCTTTGTGTTCAAAGGCAGTCCAGGGGATTTCCTCTGAAATAGTTTCAGAAATTACCAAAATCCCAGAAAACTATTTTTCATATTAGATTGGCTCCCATCCTGCAGTAAAAATCCAGGAAATCTCTTCTTCCATGGCCTAATTTATCTCTCTCAATCTGAAACTTAACGGGTTAGACAAAATAGCTATTATTATCCATTTAACATATTAATATTTTCTTTTTTGGGGGGGGAGAGGGAAGCACTTGGGGTTAAGTGACTTGCCCAGGGTCACACAGCTAGTAGTTTATTTCAAATAACATAAAGACATAAACATTTAAGTAATATATAGAAAGTTCCAGTAGACTCACCCAAGGGAAAGAAAGTTGCTGCTTATTTTCATTCCTCCCACTGACAATTACAGCTGCCAGGTGATACAATGCATTTGTCTTCCATCCTTTTATTTTATTTATTTATTTTAATTTTTAGGCAATTGGGGTTAAGTGACTTGGCCAGGGTCACACAGCTAATAAGTGTCAAGTGTTTGGTCTGAGGCCAGATTTGAACTCAGGTCTTCCTGACTCCAGGGCCAGTGCTCTGTCCACTGCACTACCTAGCTTCCCCCTCTTCCATCCTTTTAACCTATGATCTGGGGCCTCATCTGCTGGTGTCTCATCCTCACCCTCTTCTACCTGGCATCTTAAAATTTTAGGGTAAGTTTTCTTCAAGACACACTAGAACCATGAAATAAGCTGAGCTGAGCTTTCCTCAGCATATAATTAACAGCACAAGTAGCCCAAGGATTGTCTCTCCTGAGAAAGTCCTCCAAAGTCTCTATGATCCTGGGAAGAGTATCTTCAGGCTTTCTGAATCTAGGTCTCAGCAACCCAAGCCTATGTATATAATAATGCTGCATATTTAAACAGCATTTTAAGACTTGGGAAACATTCTCCTCATTGCAATAGTCTTTTGTGAGAAGTAGAATAAGTATTATTGTCATTTTTCAATGTAAAGAACCTCTACTTTTAACTGGTGTGAGGTCTCCCTTCACGTATATAAATTAACTTACCTACAACTTATGCTCTTTGATAGTTGCCTCAGTCTCAGAGAAGTTAAGCAATTTGCCTAGTCATCCAGTTTGTAAGCATCAAGGGTAGGATTTGAATACAGGTCTTATTACCTCCAGGTCTAACTTTTTCCACTATACCATGTGGTTCCATTTTACAGATGAGGAAACTGAAACCGAGAAGGTGAAATAAGAGCTAGACACAGGTCTTCTGACTCTAAATCTGGCACTCTCTCTATTACCCTATACTACCTTCAGCATGTAAACAAAGTTGATGTGGGCAAAAACTTGCTTCATCTCATACAGCAAAGGCTGAGCCCCTGAAGCAATAGATCATACCCTAACTACAAGCCAACACCCTAGCAAGGTTATTTCAACTTATTACTTCGCTTTTTTAGCACAGGGAAAGATTTTCAGAGCCCATTTGGTGCCATCGTATGTCTTGGGAATCATGAGTCCAACAATGGTTTCTTCTAGTGTCTGCTTGAAATATTAAAATCCTTATCTATTTCTTCTTTGTGTTTTTTAGAATGCCCCTTTGTGGTAGCTCTCCAAGTGCAGGGGAGTGTAGCTGAAGTACTGAATGGAGATAAATGTCTTAAACATCCTGAAGCCTTGTACCTCTGGGAGCCTCTGGTTACCAAGTACCAAGTACAGCAGCTGGCAGTCAACTCAACAGGCCATGGCTAAGGCTTACTGCCCAAGGGGCACATCATGACTTAGATCACAGGGCGATGAATGTGCTAGATTTCAAGAGCACCCAAGGTACCTACTTGAAATTCACTTTTATTCAGCCTCTCTCGATGACTTGCATAATGCCTTAGCATCCCTCCTGGGAGAAGCCCCTGAATTCTCTAATCCTGGATCCCTACTGAACTGGGCTACCCACCAGAAATCGAGTGATAAAGTACTATTTAATAGGAAGCAAAATGGGAGGAGGGAGGTAAGAAAAGCGTCTGTTTTTAAAAGACCTAACCCTGCATTATCTTGCATCCTCCCTAAGATGAATTACTTTTTGGCCCTGATAGTGATATCCACAAACAGAGATGAGAAGAAAAACCATTTTTCAAGTGAGTTCTGGGAAAGAGAGTGTCCCCTAGCCTCCACCCAAGAGCAGCAGTTTAGAATATCAGACTGAAGGCAAACAGACCACAAAGAGAGACACCACTTTATGACTAATTTGATTGAGGAACATTAAATAAAGCTACCCTGGAGGAAAATATGTAAACAATCATTTGAGCTTTTAAAAACACCCTTAACGACTGCTGGTTGCTTATACAATTGCTTTTGTTTTTCTTTTTCTTTTTCAATTAGAAATACCATCCTAACCACCAAGGAGGAAAACAGTACAGTTCTAATAGGAGGTTCAATTTCAGTGGATCGTTACAAGCATTGTCTCCAAATGCATTTGGGATGTTTTTCCTCCTGGTTCCTCAGCTTTATGTTTTTATTCCTACCTGGTGCCATCATGGAGGGGTCTTGTATTGGGGATCTTTTCTTTCTAGTTCCTAGGATTTACGATGGTATTCTCCTATATTCCTACCTGGTGCCATCATGGAGGGGTCTTGTATTGGGGATCTTTTCCTTCTAGTTCCTAGGATTTATGATGGTATTCTCCTATATTTCTACCTGGTGCCATCATGGAGGGGTCTTGTATTGGGGATCTTTTCCTTCTAGTTCCTAGGATTTATGATGGTATTCTCCTATATTTCTACCTGGTGCCATCATGGAGGGGTCTTGTATTGGGGATCTTTTCCTTCTAGTTCCTAGGATTTGTGATGGTATTCTCCTATATTTCTACCTGGTGCCATCATGGAGGGGTCTTGTATTGGGGATCTTTTCCTTCTAGTTCCTAGGATTTATGATGGTATTCTCCTATATTTCTACCTGGTGTCATCATGGAGGGGTCTTGAATTTTTCACAAGGCAATCTAAGTGATTTAAATCAAGTAAATTTACACAAAAAAAATCACTGATTTTCATCACCCTTCCAAGGCTTATTAACTAGGGTTTTAAACTTCCCACCCTGCTGACTTCAACTCTTCACTGAGGCATCTCAGTGGTAGAGTATGGTTACTGGGGCTTGGTATCCACAGGCTGTTCATGGGATTTGAATGGTATTTTCATGTGTGATAGAAACACATCCGGGTGATTTCCCCAAGCCTCACTTGTTGAAACTTGACATTTGTGCTATCACTTAATTATGGCCTGGCTCCCCTAAGGTTTTCTTGGCATTACTTTGACAGCTGCCTACCCCACCCCACCTGTATTTCTTCTCTCTCCCTCCAATCCTGCCCCTACCCCATTTGAGCAGAAAGAAAGCACCCATTAAAATAGCATTGAGAACCTGAAGAAATAGTTCATATTCACATAGTTTGGGCCTGGGGTTTTTTCTCTACCACAGAAAGACCAGACAAATAAAGGTCAAGTTCCTTGTGTCCCCCACTTGGGACAGGTGACTCCTGGATAGAGACTGTGCATTTACCAAACAGAAATAAATAACGGTCATCCAGCACTTGCTTTGTGACTAGCATCAGGCTAAAAGTTGGGTACACAAAGAAGGATGAAAATAGCCTTTGACGTAAAAGAACTCACATTCTAATGAAGAAAATAACACATAAATAATCAAGTACATCTAAGATATATACAGACATACATCCATTTATATATAAATACATTCATGTATACAGACATACATTTTTATATATACAGTAGGTAAAAGGTAATCTCAGAGAGAAGGCACTGGCAATGGGGGAGGGGCAATAGAGAAAAGCCTCCTCTCAGAGCTTAGCCTAGGAGAAAGCTAGGAAAGCAGGGAGGCGTGAGGCATTGCCAATGCAAAGGTAGGAAATGGAGTGGCATGTGCAGGGAACAGCAGGCAGGCCAGGGCAGCTAATTAGAGACTCTTGGAAAGGTAACACATACCCCCCCAAATCTCACCCTCCTTCCTCCTATTTGGGCTCACGAGCATCTTCTCTATGATGATGGAACCTAAAGAGAAGCTGCTCCTCTCTATCACACACCCTTCCTCTAGTTGAATTAGACCTAGCACAGCACTGAAGTCTACAGAAAAGACCAATTTTTGTTCATGTGAGGGGTGGGGGGAGGGGCAAGGTTGAAATGTTTGCTTTTTTGCAAGAGGTATATACAGCAGCCCTAGCACTAGACTTCATTTCATGCTGTAATCCTCTTTAGTCTATAATAATAATTACTTACATTTGAGAGGCAGCCTGCTGTAATGGATAAAGGACTGGCCTTGAGGGAAAGAAGTCCTGGGACCATGTCCTGTTTCCACCCATCTATGTAGATGGAGGAAATTTCTATACAGGAAGTTTTCTATCACAATGAAATAGCTGGTCTGGACCTTCCCCCTTTCCCACCAAAAAAAAAGTTTATATACACGCACATATATACATACATACACACATATGTGTATATATATATATATATATATATATATATATATATGTATGTGCATGTACATATATTATGTGCGTGTATATATATGTATGCATATGTATATATACAGCTTAATTGCATTTATACTTTTGGGATACCCTGAATTATCTCTTTTGTTCTTCACAACAAAGTATTTGGTAGCATCCGATATTACTATTGCCCCCATTTTTTTTTCTGTCTTTGGGGACCTATGATCTTATTGTGGGGAATTCCACAGATTAACAAATCAATGGATTCGAATGAGTGATGAAAACACTTATCAAGAACTTCCTATGTGTCAGGCATTTGCCATGCTAAATGCTAGGAACACAAATAGAAAAAAGCAAGATAATCCCTGTCTTCAAAGAGTTAAATTCTAATAAGAAGAGATCGTAAGTATGGGAGACTAAGAGTTGGGGGAGGCTGTGTTCTGGAGAGAGTACATGGCTTGGAGATGGCTGGGAAATGTTATGGTGGTCAGGGACCAGTTAAAGTAAAGTGAAAGTTCACTCATCAATGACCAATATCCCATGGCTTAAAGTCTGAGTTCCGGTCTAGTGGGAGCAGGCTGAAGTACTTATTTCATTTATTATATGGAAATTAACCCTCTCCTCTCAACCTATCACTTTTTTAAAAAAAATTTTCTCCCAACCCTAGCACCTAGTTCCTTATCTCCAGACTCAACTTGTTTTTTTTTCTACTTTGATTTCTCCTTTGTGATATGTACTCTAGTATTTTCTGACCTTATGAAAATCCATAGCAAATTTCCACAGGGCATGAAGACAAGGGTATACTGGTAAATGTTTATCAGCTGGCTCTCCAGGAAGAAAAAAAAAGGAGAAATGATATACTTTAAAGTTAAATCTGCATTATTAACATTTTCATTACTTTTTCATGTCTAGACAATCAACAGAAAAATGTCAAGTCCTGATTTGTAGCATTTACTGATTTCTGAGGTTTAAATGATCACTCTGAAATAACATTTGGCTCCAGTTTTGAACAGACCTAAGGACCTCATTTGGGGGACAAGTCTGAGGTTTTGCTGAACCTTCAGCAATAAAGACCACTTTTCTGCATTAGAAACAGAGATCTACTTCTATTCAATGTGTCTTCGGTAGACCTTGCCTTCTAATTTCTTTTGATCAAGACCAACTTTACTTCCAATTCTGTTTTCATCTCTAAGTTGGATCATTCCCTGGGTTGGCCAGTTAGCTGTGTTCTGTTCTTGGGCCACAGACTGAGTTCCAAACCCTGTCCAGGTGTCTTGCAAACGCATGCTCTTGACCTTCAAAGCTGTAGCTGATTTAGCATCTGTTGATAACCACTACTACAACTCAATCAAGCTACCATCCAATCAACAAAAATTTAGTAAGGACCTACTGTGTGCTGGGCACTGTGCTTGGTTTTGGGATACAAAGATAAAGATGAAACCATTCCTACCCTCTAGGAACTTACATTCTATCAGGAAAAACAAAAACACAGGCCTCCTATTGGTATATTGGTATTATTTCCATATAGGGAAGACAAGATATATGCACACACATTCACATAGTTTATACTTCTTGTAAGATCAAGGCATTTTCCATCTCTCTCTTTCAGCCTACATTCCAGTTTTGGATCCAGGTCCCAAACCTCCTGTCTTTAGTTCTCCTGGAAGGTAAACAATAGCAAACTGACTAGCCAGGGAAAGAGAGAGACACACACAGAGAGAGAAGAGAGAGAGAGAGAGAGAGAGAGAGAGAGAGAGAGAGAGAGAGAGAGAGAGAGACAGAGAGAGAGACAGAGACAGAGAGAGCGACAGAGAGAGAGACAGAGAGAGAGAGAGAGAGAGACAGAGACAGAGAGAGAGACAGAGACAGAGAGAGATAAAGAAGATAGATGATAGAGAAAGAAGATATAGTAGAGAAAGATAGCTAGATATTGAGTTATAGATTATTAGATATAGAGATAGCTATAGATATAAAGATATATAAATAGAGAGATAAAGATAGAGATGGATTGATAGCTATAGAGATGAAGATATATAGACAAATAGATTAAAAGATAGCTAAATTTAGAGTTAAAGATAGATTATATAGAGTGATACCTATAGATATAAAGATAGATTTTATATATAGAGATAAAGATAGAGATGGATAGATGGCTTTAGAGACAAAGATATATAGATAGACGGATGGATGAATGGACAGATGGACAGATAGATCCAGGATCATAGATTTAGAGGCAGAAAGAACCATATAGATGATTTTGTTCAATGCCTTCTTTATTATAGATGAGAACAAAAACTGAGGCCCAGAGAATTTGTGACTTGCCCAAGGTCACTTGGGAAATAGCAGTTAGGATTCCCATCCAGATTTTCTTACTTGAAATCCAGAAATCCCTCTACTACACTACAATGATGATTTGAAAAGGACCTCAGAAGTTATCTAACCCAATGTGAGCAAGATTGTCTTCTTGAAAAATTGCATAGCACTTTGTCCTCTTACAAGTTGTCTTGTTATTTCCTGCATTTCTGTCAGTCTCCTTAGTGAAAACTTAAGTTGATTGAGCATCACTCAAAAACCTCTCCTGCTATAGCTCCATCTGGGTCAACACAAAGGTTAGATAGAGATAGATAGATGGATGGATAGATAGATGAATAGATAGATAGATAGATGATAGATAGATAGATGATAGATGGATGGATGGATGGATAGATAGATAGATGGATAGATAGACAGACAGACATAGAAAGATAGATAAACATAGAAAGATAGATGATAGAGATACATACATATACATATATATTTATATGTATGTATATATGTATATGTACATGTATACATATGTATGTATGTATATATATATATATACACACTATATATCGGCAAAACTCTGTATCACAAAATCTGAATTTTGGAATAATCAGTCAGTCCACAAGCATTTGTTAAGTGCTTACTATACGCCAAGCACTTTGCTAGATGGCAAAGTGGATAGAGTGCTGGATTTGGAGTCAAGAAGACCTGAGATCAAATCTAGCCTCAGACACTAGCTGTGTGACCTTGGGCAAGTCACTTGATCTCTGTTTGCCCCAGTTTCATTATTTGTGAAATGAAAATACTAACAGCACCTCTCTCACAGGGTTGTTGTGAAGATCAGTAATAATTGTAAAGTGCTCAGCACAGTGCCTGCCACATAGTAAGTGTTGTATAAATATCAGCTGTCATCAACGTCAGCATCATGATGATTATTATTATTCTAGGCACTGGGGATACATAGAAAGGCAAAAGAGAATGCCTGCTCTCAAGGACCTCAGTCTAATGGGGGAGACAACACTGAAACAGCTATGTACAAACATGATGCATAGAGGGTGAATTGGAAATAATCAACAGAGGAAAGGCATTAACATTAAGGTTGTGCTTTTAAGCGCTATTTCTACCAAAGCCTGAACTAACTTGAGTTTCTCGTAGGGCAGGTTGAGCTGCTCTCCAATTTTCTTGGTAGAAACGGAAAACAGCTGGTGCAACTGGTAAGCTGGTACAGCGTGAAGATAACACTTTTAGTATTTAGGAGACTCAGGTTCAAGTCCCAGCTCTGTGCTTCGATAACTGTGTGACCCTGGACCAATTACTTAGCCTCTTTGGGCCTTAACCTCCTCTTCTGGAGAATAGATAGCTCACAGTTGATTATTTCCAAGGTTCACCCCCCAATTCTAACATTTAATTAGTTTGCATGGATGTGTATAATATATATGTTATTTCCCCTAGAATAAGGGAGCATAACTGGTCTGCAATTTTGTCTCAGAGAGTGGCCTGGGGCACTGAAAAGTTGTGGAACTTGTCCAGGGATATTTACTAGTAAGTCTTAAAAGTGAGACTTGAACCTGGGTCCTTCTGATACTGAAACCAGCAACCAGCCACATGTGTGCTCCCTTTCAGCACACTCATGCACACGCTCACAAATGGTCAAAGTAGATAAAGGACCAGCTGTGGAGTCAGGTATTCCTGACTTCGCTTCCTGTGTCCAGTAGATTTGTCACCCTAGGCAAGTTACTATACCCAGGCCACTTCCTCAGACTATAATTTACAGATGAGTGGCTGATCTGCATTAGTTGAGAGGGTTTCCACAAGGGAAATTTCCTACACTGATGAAATTAAAAGTCCAGACAAAATAAGCATGGGTACATGCACATATGTGTGTATGCATATATGCATGTATGTATATACACACATATGTATGTATATGTACATATACACATATATACATATACACACACATATAGTTATCCCTTTCATATAACAACTTTCCCCATAATGATTTTGATATGCCAACCCAGGTTGGCATAAGAAACTAAATGGGAATTTAGGGGGAGTCTTGTGGAAACCGCAGATGACATGTGAAGGCCAGTAGACAACACAGAGCCTATGACCAAATATTTAACCCAAATTTTACAATAAGGTACAGTAAACACCCCATAAAAGAAAAAGAAAAAATTCAGACTTCTCTGGTACAAAGGGAAGGTCAAATAATTTTATGTAGATTTTCCATATCACAGGGACACCACGCTCCTAACCCCCACAATGTGGAAGGGATAACTATATATATATATGTTTACATACACTTATGGAATATGTATTTATTTTAGCACAACACTCTGTGGTTTAGGTATATTTCCTCAATTGGTACAAATTACAACTCCTGTACCACTTAAACTATCCTTGAGAGGTGCTAAGCCATCATCTGGAGGCAAACCTGGTGCCAAGTCTCTCTGAGCTTAGCTTGGCTCGTCCTCTAGTGACAGATGTGTCCTGTCACCAAGCCCATAACCAGTGCTTTTCCAGCCTGTCAGGACTTGCCAGACCTTGTGCTTTAATGGCTTAACCTTTGAGAGCCCAGAGTCACCCCCATGTCTAAGGGGATCAGAGGAGTACTTCAGTGGCACACATCAGAGATTTCACCCTGAGTGTATGTGTGCATATGCATGTGTATGCGTGTGTGTGCATGCACATGAACTCCCTTCCACAATGCATTTCACTTGCCCTCCTGACCTTGGAAGGAAAGCTTCATGAGATTCAGTGGCAGAAAAAATCACCCCTGGCACCATGGCAATCCACAGAATTTCCATGCCATAATGAAACATTGGTGTATGGCTTTAGTATAGGATACAGATTCACATGTTCCAAAGAACAAATGGAGAGACTAGAGTGGGTGTAAATAGGATGCAGCATATTACCAATAATGGTTAGCATGCAGGAAGCCACATAAAGAAAAGCATCAAGGGAATGTAAAACAAAAAAAAAAAAGATTTGGTCTGATCGTGTATTGAGAGTGAGAAATAACAGATGGACAGACAGGTGGGGCGTTAACACTGGGACCCAAAAAATGCTAAGTAACCTGGAGGAAAGCCTTCAATGCATTGTGGGAATTTTTTTAGGAAGGCTTCAGGGACAAGAATCACAAAAAATGAGATGGGAATGATATGTAGCAATCTGCCCCAGTGAAAGGAGTGTCCACATTAGTGAGATCATCTTCCACCCCCATGGTATTGCACAAGTGGGTCCCCAGACCTGGAATGCATTCTCTCCTCACTTTTGCACTTCTGGAAATCCTAACCTTCCTTCAAAGTAAAGCCCAGATGCTGCCTCCAATGGGAGACTTCTTCTGGTCCTCCTCATTGTTAGCTCTCTCTCCTTTTGGAAATTAATTAGCATTATTTTGTATATACTTTATATGTAATTATGTGTGTATATGTTGTTGTGTGTATATGTTATTATCCCTCTCCCCCCATAGAATATAAGCTTCTAGAGGGCAGGGGCTCTCTCATTTTTATCTTTGTATCTCCATTGTTTTAGTACAGTGCTTGGCACAAAGCAGGTGTTTAATAAATACTGACTGATTAATAAACATTTATTAAACAATAGAATCTATATATAACATATGTGTGCATATACATACAGATACATGTATGTGTATGTGTGTGTATTCAGAGAGTAAGAGAAAGTGAATGAATAAGTGAGTGAAAAAGGCTTTGTTAAGTAATGCCATCTTCTCAGTGCTGAGAGGCCAGCCTTACAGATGAGGAAACTGAGGTCAAGAAAGTTACCATATATTTGAAAAACAACCTAACAGCGTCACAGTCTGTAGTTAAAAGAAGTTGCCTATGTTTAACATTTCATCTCCTTATATTAACAAAAGCCCACAGTGATAAAGGGGTCTTTGGTTTTATCCATTTTATGTATTCAAGTGTGCTTTTGTGTAAATGCCCCCTTTTTAAGAGTGTGTGTATATAAATCCTTCCCAAAAGTCATCTGTGGCTCTAGCAATGCAAGTGTCCTATATGATTATCTCCCCTACTAAACTGGAAACTCCATGAGGGCAGAAATGATGTGTTCTACTGTATATTTCTCCTAGTGCCTAGTATATAAATAAAGTTATTGAATGATTAACTCCTTGTATTAAATGTAAATTCTACAGTCTCAAGCCTATTAGTAGAGAGCAATAGAGTGCCCCCTTCCCCTGAACCCTCTTTACTGCCTGAAAAAAAAAAATCTTCTGCCCAAGTTGAAGTTTTGAGCAACATCCAGGGGACATGTAGCAGCCAACATCAATACATTACAGTTGCATTGTACTGAACACAGCCAAACCAAGGAAGATGAAATTTTAGACTAAGTGGCTGTTAAAGGTCATGGTGTGATTTAGGTCAGCATAGGAAATGGAGAAAGTTTAAAGGGTAAGAGTGATGCATTCATTTGTGTCAAAATCAGGGCTATGTGTTTCAAGGAATATTTCTGAGTGATCTAAATGCAGACTGTCTTGAGTATATATCTCACGGACCCTCGGAAGGCTGCGTTATCTTCCTTGCTGAGTCCAAGTACAACTGAGTATGTTGATTTAAATCTAAGAATGTATGGTTTGGAACTGGTGGACCTGGGGATCACATCTCTTCTAAATCAAATCAAACCAAATCAACAGCTCTGATTTTGAAATTCACCCTGGGCTAGACTCTGCCTTTCACCAAGCCTGGGAACAAGAGATCTTGGACCTGTAAGGCCAGCCTTACAGATGAGGAAACTGAGGTCGAGAAAGGTCAAGGTCGCACAGGTAGTCAGCGATGGGATCTGAACCCAGGTCTTCTGACTCCAAAGTTCACATGTTTAGTTTTGTTTTTCCCAACTGTATCACACTGCCGCCTGCAAGACACCAGCTTTAGGTGGCAGAGAACCCTCAATAAAACATTTTTTCCTGGATGCCTCTAGTTTTCCCAGCTCCCTTTCCACCTTTCTTGGTCTAACCTAGTCCTCATTTGTTATCCTCTAGAACCTTCTTTGGGATTTCATCTTTCCCAGGAGATAGGTTTTTTTCTGGTTTCTTCCTCTTCCATGATAGCTCCTGGAATTCATTTAATTCAACTACAGCTTTTGAATCTGTGTATGTGTGCCCTGAAGTCTTTGGATATTGTCCCCCTCATCTTTTTTTTTAAAGAATTGCACCAACAGTCACAATAAATCAGTATTCTTAAGGCATACAAGTCAGATTTCTCCTTTAAGACTTTTTTCCCTTGATTTTCTTGCCTTTAAAAAAAAAACTATGGGAAAATTGTTAATTTTCTGTGCAGGAAACTTTAACAATTTACTTAAATTGAATAGTAAAAATAGTTTCCTGGTGGGAATACATTAAGGAACATTGAAAATAAAAACCGGTTGGTGGCATCAAATATCAGCTGATTGTCCAGCAGATCTTGGATGGAAATGTTCCAGCCAGATGAAGCAATAAGAACATGCCGATAACTTATTACCAGAGTCATCGGGCTGCCAAATGGTCCAAATGACCAGCACTTCCCTTGCAATGCTATTTAATCAGAGGCATGGCAGGATAAACAGGAGATTAAGTTAATATCATCCTCCTGCTGCTGTCAACAGACAGATATTATAAATGCTATTTCCTCTGTAGTTATCAACCAGTTTCTTGGGGGAAAAAAGAACACAACCAAACCTTGATTACTGGGGCTATCTGGTATATAAGATATTTTATTTTCCTGTAAGAAATTATTATTGTGGGATTTTAGGGGAAAAAAAACACTACGAAGACTTACTTTCAATAATTTTTGTTTGAAGGCCTCCTCCCTCCCTCACAACTTCAAACTTTGCTACTGAGTGTCTGCATGAGCCAGTCGTCCTCAGTGTAAGGTAAAAATGAGGTTGGAAGAGCACTGGACTATGCTATATTCAAAGTCCAGTCCATACGGAGTGTGCTGGTAATTGTTTAACAACTGGCTCTCCAAATATTCACGACACACTTCAAAATTCAATCTGCATTAGGAGGGAGGGAAGGAGGGGTAGAGAACGAGCATTTCTATAGTGCCTACTGTGTACCAGGCACTGTGCTGAGCACTTTACAAATATTACTTCATTTGTCATTATTTATTTACACGATTCATATTTTCTCCCATCACTTTCTTAAGTCCAGACAATTGGCAAAACAATAATCAAGTCCCAATTTGTAGCATTTGCTGATTTCTGAGCAATGGAAATCTGACAATCGGCTCTCAAGAGATGATTAGAACTGGTACCAGCATGCCCCTGAGTCCATGTCTTCCACTAACTGGCTGTGTGCTCTGGAGTATCACTCAACCTTTCTGAGCATCATATTCTCATTTGAGAAACAAGGAGGTAGTGAAACCATGTGAGACAAGGGCAAGAGTACTGGCCCCCTGAGTCAGAAGATCTGGTTGAAATCTCAACTCTGACACTGCTTGTGGGACTTTGGGCAATTCACCTACTTTCTCTGGGCCTCAGTTTCCTCACCTGTCAAATGAAGGGTCTAAAGTCCCTTCTTATATCACCAAACCCAACCAACTCATTTTATAAACAAGTTATGAGGATTGTTAGGCATATCCCCTGCTACTTCCCAAAACCTACCCAATGTTCTATTCAAAACTGCTATTTCCTGCTACTCCCTCCAGGCAGAAGAGATGAGGTAGCATCTTTGCCTATTCCCAGATAGCTTAAGAAAATGATCTTTTGACCAACATGGGGCCTGGCCCACCCTAAGACAAAGTCTGGGGCTAATCTAGAAAGAATTCCTTAAGACTCCAGGAAATGAGCAGCCTCTTGGCAATACTGGCCATCACTTTTCCTCCAAAGAAGGCAGTCTAAGATAGAAGGCTGCAAAGTAAGATTTTTGAGTGAGTCTGAGCATTAGGAGATAAAAAAGGAGACAGCATCCCTGACCCTCAAAGCAGCCTTTTTCCACCTCCACCAGCAAAGGCACCACCAGCTCAGAACTTTGCCCTTTTCCCGTGGGGTGCAAAGTACCCATGGTGTCCAAGACCAACTGTAAGTACTAACTCAGGTTGCTATCTGCTCATCTGTCTGTCTGCATTTATTTTCAAAGTCTTAGGAGCTTGGCTCGAAGTTTATTCTGTGTATTATGTTTGGCAGGAGAAGGTGTTTTAATATCCGCAGGTGACTGGTGCTATCTCAGTGCCCCTGAGTTCAGTTATTTTGAACAGGATAAAGGATTGCCCCAGGTTTCTGCATAATCAGAGCATTGAACAGCCCAGACATCCCCAGAGCCCATCAATTTAAATCTCTATTTCTCTGCTCTGAGAAATTGCTCTTTGGAATGACCACATCTGGAACTTTCCCTAATATAACTCCTGACAAAGCCAGAGCTAAAAACAAGCTACTATTTCCCCATTTTCCCTTCCACCCCCACTACCACAAAGAACCTGAATTATGGCCGATTTTATAAGTCACGACACTCTTGGCCACATTTCGACTTCTTACTTGCAGAGCTATTATGCCTACAGGGCGTCTCTCTGTGCCCTAAACCATGGGCCACACTCCCTATGTGCACAGTCCAGTCTTTTGAGAAAGAGAGACCCTTAAAGTTTGCTAGCCTTTGTCACTGATTTTTTTTTAACTTAACTTGCAGATTTTCTATTTATGCCACCCAAGTGAAGGGGAGGATGAACTCAAGACCACAACTGGATACATCTTTAAAACTCCCAGATTGGTGCAGTCTAACTCTATCTTTCTAGCAGCATCAAGTGGAATAAAGGGCTTGTTCATCAGAAATATAGGCACCATGCAATGAGCTAGATGTGTGTGTGTGTGTGTGTGTGTGTGTGTGTGTGTGTGTGTGTGTGAAGGCCCTGTGGCCTTAAGAATCAAGGTTGTGGCTTTGGTCTGTATCATTTGTCCCTTTCAAGCCTAGGCACAGGTGGTAGAGTCCCCAGATCTGGGAGCACAAGTGGTGGCAGCCTTGGAGGTAAGATTCTAGACCGGATGCTGCTGCCAGCCCAGCAAGGAAATCTTGAGAAGTCAGCATTCCAGGACACAAGCCTGAGGTCTTTGGACTTCAAACTTGGTGGGACCATGTGCTACAGGAATGCCGTTAAGCTCTCTTCTTCTTCCCAGAGCCTGAGGTGGTGGAAGTGGGGGGACAATGCCCTCAGGTGTTTGGGGAAAATTGCGTATATTTGTTCTAGCTATAACTTTGAAGGAAAAATTCCTTTGTAAAAGCTAATCTGACTATTAAATGCTTAAATGGAACTGGGGTTCAGGGTACTCCCTAAAACTAAAGGAACACAATCAGTGAGAGCTTGAGTCAATGGCAAAGGCTTTAGGCACCACTAAACCCACTTCAAGGACAGCTAGATGGTACAGTGGATAGAGCATTGGCCCTGGAGTCAGGAAGACCTGAGTTCAAATGTGGCCTCACACACTTACTAGCTGTGTGACTTTGGGCAAGTCACTTAAAGCTGTTTACCTCAATTTCCTCATCTGTAAAATGAGCTAGAGAAAGAAATGGAAAACCACTCCAGTATCTTTCCCAAGAAAACCCCAAGCAGGGTCACAAAGAGTTGGACATGACTGGAAAAAATGCCTGAGCAACAAAAATAAATCCTCTTAAGAGAAGTGGAGAATGCTGGGGGAGGTATGAAGTGTAGCAGGTGGAGAGACCTACGTTAAAATACAGCCTTTAACACTTACTAGACATGTGACCTTGGGCAAATCACTTAACTTCTGTTTGCCTCAGTTTCTTCATTTGTAAAATGGGGATAACCCATCTCCCAAGGTTGTTGCAAGGATCAAATGAGATAATATTTAAGTGCTTTGAACCAGTTGATACTATGTAAGTATTAGCTATATTATCATTTTTGTTGTTGTTATTATTGTTATTATAGATCTAAAATCCTAAACTTCTAAGGATTCCTTTCCAGTTCTGCCTCCACATTCCCATGGTCTTGAATTAGATTTGACTGTCTCTGAATTTCTAGCCAGGATTATTAAAAACCTATATGAACAAACTTTAAAACTGGGCATTTGGATGAAAATGAACAATTTGGAGTCTCACCTTCAAAGTAAAAAAAAAAAAATGGAACCCTTTGCATTTGTTTTTCACATCACATCTGTGGGGGAGGGAGTTAATCAGTATTATTATTCCTGTTTTACAGTTAAAGAAATTGAAGGCCACCAAGCTTTGGTAACTTGCTGAAGATTACATACCTAGTAAGTGACTAAGCCATAACTCGAACCTAGGTCTTCTGATTTCAGATCCAATTCACCGTGCTATTTCTCATTTCAACCTGTCTCTTCTGGTCAGGCAGTTAGTCAAAAAGCATTCATTAAGTGATTACTATATGCCAGGCACTGTGCTAAGCCCTAGGGACAATTGTAAGGGCCCAGCATATTCTGAGGTGTTGAGAGGCTATCTTTCCCAGGCTGCATCCCCAACATAGCTCTCTATCCCTGATATTAGACTATTAGGAACATGGAAGGAGAGTTGTATTAAGGCCTAATGTTACTAATAAAGAAGATGCTTACCTTCATCCATCATCCCTTTTTTCTTGAATCTTCCATTTCTATTTACTAGCTCCTTTCCCATTGCCTATAAACATGCTCAGGCCTCCAGACACTCCATGAAATTAAAAAGCAACACCAATCACTTCACTTGATCCTGCTCTCCTCTGAGGTGACGCACTGTATCTCTTCTCCTTTTTGGGTCCTAGAAAAAGACCTCTACTTCCATTGTCCCTGCTTCTTCACCTCTAACTCACTGCTCAACCCTTTGTAACCTGGCTTCTTCCACTTCTGCTCTACTAAAACTGTTCTCTTAGGGATTACCAATGATCTCTCCACTGATAAATCAGACACTGTCTTCTCATTCCTCATAGTGAAAGGTTTTTCCATTTTTCACCCCCTTCCCTTCCTTTCCTTCCCTTCTCTGATAGTCTCTCTTCCTACTTAGCCTACGTGATATTCTCTCATGATGCTTCTCCTTCCTATCTGACCCTGCTATTCCTTCTGTTCCCTTCTATGCTTGACTCCTTTTCAGAACCATCACCCATCTCTCACCCCCTAACCCTGAGTGTCTCCCAAAGCTCTGTCCTAGGTCCTCTTCTTTTTGCTCTCTATACCCCATCTCTTGGTGATCTCATTCCCTCCCATGGATTTAATTATCAGCTCAACATAAACAATTCCACAGTCTCTATAACCCACCCTATTCTCTCTCTTGAGGTTCAGTGCCAAGGCCAACTATCTCCTGGATATCACCAAAATGTCTCATTGGTACATCAAATCGAACACATCCAAAATAAAAAAATTCACCTTCCTTCCTCCAGATTTACTTCGTGAATATCCAGCATTCATCCAGCTACCCAGATTGGAAGCCCAAATTTGTGCTAGACTCTTCCCTGTCTCTCACCCCACCATGTCCGATCCATGGCTAAGAGTTGTTGATTCTCCCTTTGCAGTAGCTCCCACATCCACCTCTTCCTCTGCACTCGTAGCCACTATGTTAGCTTAGGTCCTTATCACCTCTTGCCTGGATTATTGTGATGACCTCCTGTTCTTCCTGCTTCCAGTCTCCCTCCTTTCAAACCCATCCTTAACATAGCTTACAAAATAATCTTCCTACTGCACAAGCCTGCCTGTGTTACTCCCATATTCAAATACCTCTATTGGCTCCTTATTGCTTCTAGGATAAAATGTACTTAAACACATTGGCATTTAAGGGACTTCATAATCTAATTGCAAATTCAGCTTCATTTCTTATCACCTCCCTTCACCCACTCTATAAATTCCAGTCAAACTGGACTGATGACTGTTTCATGGACTGCACATTCCATCTCTTGTCTCTATAGTCACTCAAACCACTTATGGTGCCTGGAAGGCATTTTTTTCTTTTCAAACTTACCTCCTTGAATCTTTATCTAATGTCAAGGCTCAGTTCAGATGCTTCATCTTACTCCATAAAACCTTCCTTGATCCTCCACTGTTGTCAGCACTTCCTCTCTCGAATTACTTTCTAATTACTGATTTGTTTATAGGTGATGTTCTATGATCGTTCAATTCATTACAATTCAGCAAACATTTATCATGCCTACTATGTGCAAGGTGCTGTGCTGAGTGCCGAAGATACAAAGATAGAATGCAATAGTTCCTATACTACGTTGGTAGGGGGCATGTCTGGGCACAAGATGCAAACAGATTAAGAAATGCAAAACACATAGACAAAGTAAGTATCAAGTGATTTATCATGGGGCAAATACTAACCACTGTGTAAGTGTGTTTGGGGGGAAAGGAATTGAAAGGGTCAAGAGAGTAGAAGAAAGAGCAGAAAATGGGAAGCTAGGGGGAAGAAGACAAACCCCACTTACTTCATAGCCTTGTCCAGGGTCAGCCTCCATCACACTTTGACAAACCTGGCAAAGCCCTTGGGAGGAAATGGTCAATAACTGTCCCCATTCCAGAAACCTCTGATGTTCAAGGAGGCTGAACTGGAAGAGAGATGCCCTTGAGAGCTTTTGCACCTCAGAGTTCCCCTACATGATGAGAGATACTGACGGGGATGTGTGTGTGTGGAAAAGGAGGTGGGCCAGTCATCATTGTCATCATCATCATCACAGCTCACATTTATATAGCACTTTAAAGTTCTGTAAAAGGCTATCCATGTGTGTATTTGTATGTATATTAGAGCCACACAGACTCTTCCCTTTTCAAATGAGAAGATGATGGGCTCAGAAAGGTGGAGTGGCTTACTCCAGGCCACACAGCCAGTTAGTGGAAGAGATGGTGTGTGTGTGTGTGTGTGTGTGTGTATGTATGCATATATGTATATATGTATGTGTATGTGTATATATGTGTATATATTTCTGCATGTGTATTGTATATTTATATATAATTTGCATGTGGGTGTTTCTACACATATATGTGTGTGAACATATACATAAAATATCTGTGAATATATACATACATTGTCTATATTTGGATAGATATATATACACATATATAACATATGAATTATATAATATTGTTCATCCTTCATTTTTGAAGAAGACCAATGACATCATGAGTTGATGTCTTGACTTGAGCATTAATTGGATTCAAGTGAGGCAGGGTTACACAAAGTTGTCAGCCTCATTCTCTCTTCCAGAGTCATCAAAGTCCAGTGACAAAACAGAAGTCAGGATGACTGGTGATAGCTTGGGATGCAGTGGATGACCTTGGTTTCTTTGATGTCTGACCAAGCTCTAATGGGGTTTTCGTGGAAACTAGCACCTCTGGTGTGAGGGCTTGCCACCCTTTTTAGGGCTGCTCATATACCTTTGGTGTCCACCGTTCACCCAACTCTGGCCTATGGCTCCAAGAAGCTGTAGCATGAGCAGCAGCCACACCCCAGAAAAAATGTATGAGTAGATGGGCTAAACCAAATTGAGGGTAACTGACAGACCTCAAGTCTGTCAATGAGTTAGGGGGGTGTCTACCCTAAGTATGTGAAGACTTGCCCTGGCAGATTGGGCAGAGAACAATTTGTTCCAACACTCATGAAGGTAGCCAAAGTAGGCATACAGAATGCTTAGAGAGCTCAGTCAGGTTATATAATATGTGTGTGTGTGTGTGTGTGTGTGTATCTTTATTATAGATATAGATATACACATATATGTGTAAATAAATATGTATATATGCATACATGTACACATACATCTGTGTACACATACATATATGTATAAGTATATATAAACACAATGCATATATACACATATACACAATACATATATACACATATGTGAGGATCATTTAATCCTCACAATAATCCTGGAAGGTAAGTGCTGTCATTTTCATTTTATTCATGAGTAAAATGAGGCAGACAGAGGTTAAGTGACTTGCCCAGGGTCACACAGCTAGTAAATGGCTAAAGCAGGTTTTGAACTCATGTCTTCCTGGCTTAGACACTGTAGATGTTACCTTAGTTCACATGAAATTTTAAAAGAGCCTAAGAAGGACTTGAGTGCATGGGGCTAAATCCTTGGTGGAAGTCTCATGGAATGACTCATACAAGAATCAATACATGATGAGGTATGGGTGGGTAGTATCTGTGCTAGTGTTGAGAATACCCACACGGATGAGACCACCAGCCCATCCAAATATTAAAGTTAGAATTTTCTACCCCTATTCCGTTGGCCCAGATTGGAGGAGCAGAGGTTTTTCTAGCCCAGTATGATCTGGACAAAGAATACACAGATTAACCAACAATTTTGAAGACAACATGTTCCCTTTATCTCATAGGTCCCAGAGAAACAGCTCCCTCAGCAAGGCCCTACAGACACAGATTTCCTCTGTGTGTGTGTGTGTGTGTGTGTGTGTGCGCGCGTGCGTGCGTCTGTCTGTCCCAGTCACATTCTAACTCTCCTATACATGTGCTCGGAGATTATTGTGAAAAAAGTCCCACTCCCCAGACCCAACCCACAGGCCAGCACAGACCTGTTAGGGAGTCTGGGTGTGTCAGCTCCCCAAAGCCCAGAGACAAAGAAGCACCATTCTTTCCCTGTGAAGAATTCATTCATTCAACAAGTATTCATTGATGCCTACTATGGGCTCAGCACTGTACTGGATGCTGGGAGACAAGGCAGAATGTGGAGATTTTACAAATAAAAGGGTTTAGGAAGTTAAATGACTTGCTCAGGGTCACAGAGCAAGGACTGAATCAGACCTTGAACCCAGGTCTTCTTGGCTCTGAGGCCGGCTCTCTATTCAAAATACCACACCTGCTGTATATGTAACAATTTACATTTGTATTGCACATTAAGGTTTATGGAATATTTTACCTTATTTGATTCTTCCAACCTTGTTAGGTAGGTGTTATTATTATATCTCTTTGACCTAAGAGGAAAGCAAGTCTTAGATGGTTTAAGACAGGGGTAGGGAACCTACGGTCTAGAGGCCACATGTGGCACTCTAGGTCCTCAAGTTTGGCCCTTTGACTGAATCCAGATTCAGAGAACAAATCTCCTTAATAAAAGGATTTGTTCTATAAAACTTAGACTTAGTCAAAAGGCCACACCTAAGGACCTGCAAGGCTCCATGTGGCCCCTGGTTTGAGATTTGCCCATGGTCACACAGCTAATAAGTGCCCTGAGCAGGATTCAATCACTGTACCCACAATGCCTGCTCTCAAGAACCCTACTTTGGAGAAATAAGATGTAGAGACTTTGAAGATGAAATTTCTGGAGAAATTTAGAGGAGAGATTGATATGGACAAGAGTGGTTGGCAAAGACTTCATGAAAGATGTAGACCTTGGGTAGGGTAGTGAAGGAAGTTAGAATTTAGACGATGGAAGGAAGGAAGAAGGGAAAAACCATTAAGGGGGAATGAACTCTTCTTCCAATTCACTAAAGTATGGTGAGCAGGAATAGGATATAATGAAGATGTGGCAAGAATCATGGGAATCAATCTCTTCCCACTGAAGCACCATTACCAGAGACTGTCCCAAAGTCTGGGGTCTCTCAGACAATTGTCTAAAGTCTGAAATCTGCAGCTAAGCAATGGGGTTAAGTGACTTGCCTAGGGTCACACAGCTAGTAAGTGTCAAGTGTCTGAGGCCAGATTGGAACACAGGTCCTCCTGACTCCAGGGCTGGTGCTCTATCCACTGTGCCACCTAGCTGCCTGCCAACCTTGACTATTTATAGCATCAACACAGAAGAGATCTTAGAAGGTCAAATTAAGACAATAGATTCAAGTCTGAGGGGGACAAACTTCAGGTCAATATTAAGAAATGGAACTGGTTGCTTTGGAAGGTAGTGAGCTCTCCCATCATTGGAGATCTTCAAGCAGAAACTGTTGATGATATTGTGGAACTTATTAATGCTACAGGTAAGAGTTGAACCAAATGATGTCTAATGGCCCTTCTGGTTCTGAGAAATTATGGTAGACTGAGGAACCATGGATAGAAATTTGAAGAAGAGAAATTTTAGCTCCATTTAATCAAAAACTTTCTTTTTTTTTTCATTTCTTAACTCACATTTATTTTTTTGTTTTTTTTTATTTTTTCCATATGCTTTTGAGTTGAAAATTTTTCTCCCTTTTCCTCCCCCCACCCTCCCCAAGACAGCACACAATCTGATATAGGCTTTACATTTACATACCCATTAAACATATTTTCACATCAGTGAAGTTGTAAGTACAAATTAAAACCAATAGGAGGAACCATCAGAAAGATGAAACAAAACTCAACAGAAGGTAAAAATAAGTGACAGCGATTTGACTTCCATAGTTCTTTCTTTGGATGTGGACAGAATTTTCCATCCTGAGGCCTCTGGAGATGTCTTAGATCCTCGTAATGCTGAGAAGGGTTCAGTTTAACAATCTTAGTCATTGCATAACGTGGCTGCTATTGTGTACAAAGTCCTCTTGGTTCTGCTCACTTCACTCAGCATCAGACCATATAAGTCTTTCCAGGTTTTTCTGAAGACAGCATGTTCATCATTTCTTATAGCACAATAGTATTCTATTACATTCATATACCACAACTTGCTCAGCCATTCCCCAATTGATGGGCATCCTCTCAACTTCCAATTCTTTGCCACCACAAAAAGAGCTGCTATGTATATTTTTGTACATGTGGGTCCTTTTCCCATTTGTTTGATCTCTTTGGGATATAGCCCTAGAAGTGCTATTGCTGGGTCAAAGGGTATGCACAGTTTTGTAGCCCTTTGGGCGTGGTTCCAAATTGTTCTCCAAAATGGTTGGATCATTTCACAACTCCACCAACAATGTATTAGTGTTCCAATTTTCCCACATCCTCTCCAACATTTATCATTCTGCTGTTTTGTCATGTTGGCCAATCTGATAGGTGTGATGTGGTACCTCAGAGTTGTTTTGATTTGCATTTCTTAATCAATAATGATTTAGAGCATTTTTTCATATGACTATAGATGGCTTTAATTTCTTCACCTGAGAACTGTCTGTTCATATCCTTTGACCATTTATCAATTGGGGAATGGCTTGTGTTCTTATAAATTTGTCTTACTTCACTATATATTTTAGAAATGAGGCCTCTATCAGAGAGACTGGTTGTCAAAATTCTTTCCCAATTTTCTACCTTCCTTCTAATCTTAGTTGCATTGGCTTTGTTTGTGCAAAAACTTTTCAATTTAATGTAATCAAAATTATCCATTTTGCTTTTCATAATGTTCTCTATCTCCTGTTTGGTCGTGAATTCTTCTGTTCTCCATATATCTGATAGGTAAACTATTCCTTGTTCTCCCAGTTTACTTATGGTATCAGCCTTTATATCTAAGTCCTGAACCCATTTCGACTTTATTTTGGTATATGGTGTGAGATTTGGGTCTATGCCTAGTTTCTGCCATACTCTTTTCCAGTTTTCCCAGCAGTTTTTTTCAAAGGGTGGGTTCTTTTCCCAGAAGCTGGGGTCTTTGGGTTTATCAAATAATAGATTAGTCATTGACTACTGTGTCTTGCATATTTAACCTATTCCACTGATCCACCTCCCTATTTCTTAGGCAGTACCAAGCAGTTTTGATGATTGCTGATTTATAATACAATTTAAGATCTGGAATTGCTAGGCTACCTAATCAAGAACTTTCTAACAGTTATAATTGTACAAAAATGGAATGGGCTGCCTTGGGGGGAAGTGGGTTTCCTGTCACTGGAGATTTTCAGGCAGTTGCTGCATGACCCATATGTTGGGGATATTGTATAAAGGAAACACTCTTCAAATAAGGGCTGAACACAGTGACATCTAAGGGACTTTCTATCTCTATATGTAATTTAGGTAAGTTGTAGGGGGCCTCTGCATGCCAATGTTTGGTTTTCATAGAATGTGTCAGGCACAGGTGTGTCAAAGCTCACCTTAGAGAAATTCATTAAACGGTAATGATGCGGCCTCGCCCAAAAGACAAAGGCAGTGGACATGACAAAGCTGGAGGGTGGTAGAGTTGGTGTAGAATGTTGGCACAGCAAGGGCCTTGGAGGAAAAAATGCCAAACAGCACATCCTTTAGGACCTAAATACTCAAGAATGTAATAGAAACCAGAAAAATAAATTGAGTCAAGTGGAGGATGGTATGAGCAGAGAAGAAGCCATTTACTAGTGAGGAGAGCTGCTGGAGTTTAAGAATGAACCCGTGGATTGGGATGATAATGATGATGATGATGACGATGAAGGTGATGATGATGATAGCTACAACTTATACAGCCTTTATATGTGCCAGATGCTGTGTTAAGCACTTTTACAAATATTATCCCATTGCATCCTAACCACCCTGTGAAGTAGGTGCTATTATTTCCCCGTTAAAAAAAAAAGTGAGGCAAACAGGGTTAAGTGACTTGCCCAGGGCTACACTGCTAGTAAGTATCTGAGGCTGGATTTTTATACTAGGGCTTTCTCGCTTCAAGCCCAGGGATCTATCTACTGCTCCACTTAGCTATCCTAGGTGTTGTTTGTTCAGTCATTTGAGTTACGTCCAACTCTTTGTGACCCAAAATTTGGATTTTCCTTGGCAAAGATGCTGGAGTAGTTTGCCATTTTCTCTCCAGCTCATTTTGTACATGATGAAACTAAGGCAAACAGGGTTAAGTGACTTGCCCAGGGTCACACAGCTAGGAAGTATTAGGGACCAGATCTGAACTCAGGAAGATGAGTTTTCCTGACCTCAGGCCTGGCACTTTATCCATTTTGTCACCTAGCTGACCAACTCTAGGTGAGAAGGAGAGTTAGAAGTCCTAACGGAACTCAATACCCTACAAAGAAGATGTACTTTGAAAGAGATGGAACCATATTAGTGTTGTAGATTGGTTTTGGAGCCCAAAGACCTGGGTTTGAAAACTGATTCTGTTATTTGCTAACTCCATGGCCAGAAAGAAAGAGGTCATGAAGAAAATCCTCAAGTTGAAGATGAAGGACATGGGAGTCAAATCCTGGCCCTGTTACTACTTGGATGACCTCAACCAAGTTACTTAACCTTTTGAGACCTCAGTTTTCTTGCCTATAAGACGAGGAAGATGAATTACATTATCTCTAATATCCTTTCCATTTCTAAATCTATGTTCCTACAGAGTACATGTACTTGGTAGATCACAGTAAGCCATTCAGGGGGGAGTTTTGTTGTTGTTAATTTGTATTCATGTATTTCTTGTTATAATTATTATTATTATAAGTAATATTTAAAAGTAAAATAACCCTCATATTAGAGCCAGCTTGTTTGCAAGGACCAAGTTGGGCTGTACAGAACAGATTTTCCCAGGATCCTGGATAGGGAGTAAGGGCCAACAAAAAGAGAAATATTCCCTCCAAAATGATCTGTGCCATAGGGCAACCCACCACAAGAGTCAACTATGTCTATGAATCTCAAGAGAGAAGGTGGGAAATGGGAAGAGAAAGGAACATGCTCATTCTAAATATAAACATAGGACCTCCACCAGAGGCTCCATTGTTGGATCAACACAGACAGAGATTGTCAGTAAGCTTTTGTTTCTACAACATCACCAAAAACTAGAGTCCCAGCTAGCCCAGGACAAGCTCCCACATTATCCACCCCTTGCTCAGGGGAATGAGAATGGGCAGAGAGTGTGTTTTTTAACTTGTTCTCATCTCCTTCCTCATTACTGATCTATTTTGAATTGACTCTGTCTCCAGGATATCACCCAAATAGCCAAGATATGGTAGGTGTTTCCCTCTAGAGGACCACACATTCTAGTCTTTTGCCTAAGATAGAAACTTTAGCGGGAACAGAGACTGCCCTCTGTTTTCATAGCAGTGTTGGAGAGAATCACAAAGAATTCGCAAGTTGGAAGGGACCTCAGTGGTCCCTTCCTCAAAGCCCTACATGAAGGAATCCTCATTGTAACACCTGACATGGTCTTCTAGCTTCTGCTTGAAATCCTCCAAGGAGGAGAAACTCACATCCTCTCAAGGCAGCCCATTCCGTTCTGGGAAAGTTCTGATTATTAGGAAGTTTTTCCCATTACCAAGCCTAAATTTGCTTCTTGGCAACATCCATGCATTGCTCCTGGCTCTGCCCTTTGGGATGAAACTGAACAAGTCTACTCCCTTCATATACCTTGAAAGCCCTTCAAATACTTGAAGAAAGATATCACATCTCCCTGAATCTTCTCTTCCCCAGGCTAAATATCCCTAGTTCCATTAATTGATTCTCATGTGGCCTGAACTTATGGCTATTTGCCATCCTGGTTAGTCTCTCCTAGACATTCAGCTTATCAATGTCCTTCTTAAACTGAGGCTCTAGGAATTGACCGTGATACTCTAGATGAGATCTGACAAGGGTAGAATAGAATGGCATGATCATCTCTCTATTCTAGGAAGTCAAGTGTCTCTTAATGGAGTCCAACATCATTTTGGGGCAGCTAGGTGATACAGTGGATAGAGTATAGACTCATCTTCCTGAGTTCAAATCTGACCCGAGACACTAGCTCTGCAGTCCCAGGCAAGTTACTTAACTTTGTTTGCCTCAGTTCCTCATATGTAAAATGAGCTGGAGAAGGAAATAGCAAACCACTCCAGTATCTTTGCCAAGAAAAGCCCAAATGGGGTCACAAAGAATCAGACACAACTGAAAAATGACTAAAGAACGACATCATTTTAGCTTTGTTGACTATCATGTCGCGTTCTGTATTCATACTGAACTTACAATTCACTTAAACTTTCGCAGACAAATTGCTGTCTTAACCCATCTCCCTATCTCGTATTTCTGAAGCTAATTGTTTTTGCACCGCGTGTAAAATTTTTCATGTATCTGCAGTGAATTTCATCTTGTTTGTTTCAGTTGAATGTTCTGGACTGTTGAGATGTGTTTTGGATACTGACTATGTTTTCCACTGCTAGCTATCCCTCCCAGCTCTGTGTCATCTGCAGATCTGATGATTACAGTATTTATGTTTTTTATCTAAGTCATTGACAAAAATGTTAAAGTTCACAAAGGCAAGCACAGATATCTGGAGTACTTCACTGGAGAGTTCCTGCCACTCTGATGTTGAATCTGAATCTGGCCATAAACCACTTTGGAATTCATCAAGTTGTATTATCAATGACGCCACATCTTCTCCACAAGAAAAGTATGAGGTATTTTATCAAAAGCTTGCTAAAAGGCTAGGTGTAAGGGAAGGAGCCCACTGTCCCCACCCTGATCAATCAGAACAACAAACATGATTCAAAATGTGTAAATCAGATTGTTCACCCTCAAGATCCCTTTATCAAGTGTGAATTCCTCTTTAATTGGATCAAGAAAGGATTGAACAAACAAACAAGCTAAGTGTGCCTCTGGGGGCTTTAAATAGTAGGAAAATTTCGGCAATTGTCCAGTTCAAAGGAGTGGACCAGCCCAATGGTGAAGGACTCCAAGTTCAGGCCCCTGAGAAAAAAATATCTTTCTGTCTGTCTCTACCTCTCTCTCTCTCTCTCTCTCTCTCTCTCTCTCTCTCTCTCTCTCTCTCTCTCTCTGTCTCTTTCTCCCCTAGAGGTCTGGTGACCTGAATTCACTAAAAACAACTAGGTGACCTCTTACTATCCCCTTACTTGCCTTGGGCATCTACCCTCTGTTAGTATTTTTATTCTATCCTTTGCAAAACAAAGATCATTCTCCTTGGCAGAAAAAATAGAAGTCTAATAATAACCGAGCATCTCTACCTTCCCTCTGTGGTCAGTTATCACTATCCCATCCACTCCATGCACAGGTCCTATCTTTAACCCTTTTCAATCTCCTAATATAGCTAAAAATAAAAATAAAATCTTTATGTCTTCCTCAGCTTCTTTCACCAACCTCTACTCATTCTGAGTTTTAGTATTCCTATCACAATTTTTACAGGACCGTTCTACACTCTTATATTCATCCTCTGTTATCTAGCCTTTCTTTAATATTCGGTATGTTTCTTGATTGAATCTAATTTGGTTGTTGAGTACTCTGTGCATCTATATTCATCTCTTGTGACATGTAACATTTTCCCTCTTAAATGGAATTGTTTTCCTTTGTATCTTCAGAATTCCATTCTTGAACATCTCCCATTCTTCCTAGGCTAGCTTCTTCCATAACATTTAGTGCACAGGATCCTCCTCCAGTCAAGGGTTTCACTCTACAAGTCTCAGTCATGCCTGTGAGGTAAATTTTCCTCCTTATAAGACCTCTAGTTCCTCATATGTGTTGCCTGATCATCTGGACGTTTGTGCTTAGATATTTGAAACCATAGGTTTTCTACTGGCTACTTTCTTGGATTTTGTCCCTTGTGAACTTCTGGCTATGTCAATTCCCAGTCTTCATTCTTCATGGTAGATAGCCACTCCAGTAGCACATGGTTCTTTTTTGGTCCAAAATTACTATTTGATGCAAGTACCTCCCAGTATGAAAGCTCATTCCACCAACACAGATTAGAAACTCTCTGTAATTTAAAGTCTTTGAGAGTTCCCTGGGGGTTCTGAGAGGTTAACTGACTTGTCTTTGATCACACAGCTAGCATATACTTTAGAGGATGAACCTGAGTCTCCCTGACTCCAAGGCCAGTTCACTATTCACTGCAAAATCCTGCCTCTCTAAGCATGAGGGATACTCTCTGACTTAAGTCTTGAAACCATGGGAATTTCTCAGGGAAAGGCTTGCATATTCAACTCCCTGAACGCATGCACTGATTCTTCCCTTCTTCAGTAAGAATTAACTTGTATCTCCATATTTTGATTTATGGTAAAGCCTCATTCATTCAGACTATTTAGGGGAAGAGTCAGTTTCAGTTAGTGCTGAAAAAATACAATTTATGAGTCACCTCTGATCTAGTGTTGCTCACTATTTTGATAAGGGAGCATGATGTTTCTGGGACAAGAGATGGCCCTAAATACTGAGTCTTCCCAGTGTGGGAGTATATGGCTATGTTGTTGTATTTATTATTTTAATATTATCTTATTTGGTTGTTCAATGTAATATTTTAGTAATATTTTCTTTTTTCCCCAATTATATGTTAAAACATTTTAAACACTTTTTAAAAAGTTTTGCATTCCAAATTCTATCTCTCCCTCTCTCCTTCCCCTCCCTACTCCTTGAGACAGTCGGCAATCTGATATAGGTTTTACGTGGGCAATCATGGAAAACATTTCCATATTAGTCATTTTGTACAAGAAGACTCAAAAAGGAAGGAAGGAAAGAAGGAAGGAAGGAAGGAATTGTAGACTTCAGTCTACATTCAAATAATATCAGTTCCTTCTCTGGAAGTGAACAGCATGTTTTATTATGAGTTTTTGGGATTATCATGGATCATTGAATTGCTGAGAATAGCTAAGTTATTCGCAGTTCTCCATCAATATTGCTGTTACTATGTACAATGTTCTCCTAGTTCTGCTCACTTCACTTTGCATCAGGTCACTTAAGTTTTTCCAGGTTTTTCTGAAATCATCTGGCTTGTCATTTATTGTATCACAATAATATTCCATTACAATCATATGCCACAGCTTGTTCAGCCATTTCCCCAGTTTCAGCCAAATCCACTCGATTTCCAATTCTTAGCTACCACAAAAAGAGCTGCTATAAAGACTTTTGTGCAAGTAGGTCCTTCACCTCCCCCCTTTTAAAAAACTCTTTGGGATATAGACCTAGCAGAAGTATTGCTGGATCAAAGGGTATGCACAGTTTTATAGCCCTTTGGGCATAGTTCCAAATTGCTCTCTAGAATGGTTGGATCAGTTCACAACTCCACCAATGTCCATTAGTACATTCCCAGTTTTCCCACATCCACTCCAACATCTATCATTTTCCTTTTTTTGTCATATTAGCCAATCTGATAGGTGTGAGGTAGTACCTTGGAGTTGTTTTAACTTGCATTTCTCTAATCAGTAGTGGTTTAGAGCATTTTTTTCACATGACTATAGATAGCTTTGATTTCTTTGAAAGCTGCCTATTCATATCCTTTGATCATTTATCAGTTAGGGACTGGCTTATATTCTTACAAATTTGACTCAGTTCTCTATATATTTGAGAAATAAGGCCTTCATCAGAGATACCTACACAAAAAATTTTCCCAGTTTTTTGCTTTCCTTCTAGTTTTCATTTCATTGATTTTGTTTGTACAAAAACTTCTTAATTTTGTATCATCAAAGTTATCTGTTTTACATTTCATAAAGCTCTCCATATCTTGTTTGTCCTAAATTCTTCCCTTACTCAAAGATCTGACAGGTAAACTATTCCATGCTCTCCTAATTTGCTTATGGTATCACTCTTTATATGTAAATCATGTACCCATTTTGACCTTATCTTGTTATATGGTGTGAGATGTTGGGGTGGGGCCTCTCTGTGCTACACAGACTGTTAGCTTGCCTTAGAAGCTGCTGGCTTGCACAAGGGCAGGGCATTGCTGGTGGATTGCCCTGGGGTTTAGAGCCTTGCTGTAGGACTCCCCACCTCCTCCACTTTGTGGCATGCCCTCATGCCCTTGGACTTCACTTCCCTCCCACCACAGTGAGACAGACCTTTCCTGCTGATCCACTGAGCTACTTCACAATCCTAAATCAGTTCTGAGGTGGTTTTCAAGTTATTTGGAGAGGAATTTGGGGGGCTCCCAGGAGATCCTGCCTCACTCTACTATCTTGGCACTACCCTAGTGAATCTAGGAATCTTATGAACTCTCTCTGATGTCTTGACTCAGCCCATTTACTATGGAAGAGTAGAAAACAGCATGAAACCCTGAAAAGAAAACTGTACTAGGAAATAGGAGACCTGAGTTTTGGTCTCTACTCTACCTCTAACAAGCTGTGTGACCTTGGACATATCACTTGACTTCAGGTCTTTTTCTCCCTTTCTGTAAAATGAAGCTATTGGACTAGTTGCTGCTCCCTAAGGTCACTTCTTGTTTTCATAATCTGTAAGATCTGTGAAGCTTCTGTGATTCTCTGGAGTCCAGTCATCTTGACTGAAAATACCTATATGCTGTACTTTAAAGCCTAAGGGACCTTCCGGTTGACTTGCAGCTGATATTTTCTATATATACTGCGTCCTCCACTAGAATGTGAGCTCCTTGAGACCAGAGGCTTCCTCTGCTTTCCTACATACATCTCAATTCTTTAACACTTTGTACAAATTAAATACTCAATAAATGGTTTTTTTAATTTATTCGTCTATCCGTCCATTCATTCATTCCACTAGAGCCCTTCCTATTGTAGGTCTATGGGAGCATTTTGTCTTAAATTCAGAGTCAACTGAAGCATTTCAGTGGGAGTTGAATATTGTGGCACCAGTTTATCAAGTTTCTATGATAACGTGCATGATATGGCCCTGTGAGCCAGAAACAACCAGGAAAAGTGAAACTTCCAGCTCCCTGTTAAAACTTTCCCCTTTAATATATACGATTACAATGTGATAATCAAATTCCTTCTCATTTGTGGGTAAAATATGCAGTTTTATTAAAGTACACATAGTACATAAAGTAACTTAGACCAAAAAGCATTATCTTAATGGATTTGCTTCAATCATAGAATCTTTAGGTTGTAAGGGAACTTAAGGATCATTTGTGCCACGAAGCCAAGATAATGATGATGGTGGTGGTGGTGGTGGTAATGATGATAATGATGATGATAATGATGATGACCTCCACAAAGGTTCAATTCACTGTCCATGTTGGGAGGGATGGAGGACAAAGGCACAGCAGGAGAATGACAACCAGGATGAAGTACAGTGGGAGGACTGCTACAGTAACTATGAAGATCAGTCAGGAAACATAAACTACTGATGAATCAGGCTCTTACAATGTCACTCATTAGGTTACTACTTTAGTCAGTGTAATGTAGCTGCTTTTAAGAGTCAAAGAAATAGACAGAGTGGCACAAAGGTAGAGGTCAGAACTAATGATAATGAGCTTGACATGGAGGACAGTGGAATGAGTGACCCCACTTTGCGTTCTGGTACCACAAGAAGGTAAAATATTCTAAAATAACAAATGCCAATCCCCTAACTACAGGAAATACTTCAGTGTAGATGGCACTGACTACAAAAAATGGGCAAATCATATGTATCCATGAAATAGACTGATATGAATACTCTCATCATGTGATACTAGTATAGTGTAAAACTGGAAATACATCTTTTCAGTTATAGAAAAAGCAGTTTTACTTTTATCAGTTAGCTATAGTCACACTATAAAAAAATTAGAGGAGCAAGGGAAAAATATGTTTAGATATATGGATGGGGAAGATTTTATGATAAGTTCACACAAGATAAAATGCACAATTTGATTATATCAAGTTTAAAAATTTTTGCACAAATTTGATGTCAAAAAATTAGAATTAAAAACTGATATTTGGGGAAAACACTTGCAACAAGTTTGAAAAAAGATCTCATATCCAAAATACATAAGGAAATGATTTAGATTTGTAAGACTAAGAGCCATTCCCTAACAGTTAATCAGTCAAATCCAAAGATGTGAACTAGTAATTTTCTAAGAAAGGAATCCAAGCCATTAACAATTGTATTTTTAAAAATGCTCCAAATCATTAATAATTAGAGAAATGAAATTCAAGTAATTTTGAGGTTCCACATAAAGTCTATACCTGCTCATTAGAGTGGCAAAGATGCCAAAAGAAGAAAAGGACAAATGCTGGAGAGGACTGGGAAGACAGGCACACATGCATTGCTGATAGAACTGTGAATTGAACCAGCCATTTTGGACAGCAATTTGAAACTGTACTCAGAAAGTTACCAAAGTGTACATACCTTTGGATTCAGCTATACCACTTTTAGGCCTTTACCCCAAAGACATTTGAAAAAGAGGAAAAGGATCTATATATACAAATTGTAGTATATGAATGTAATAGAACGTTATTATGCCATAAGGACTTTGATTAACACAATGATAAGAGTCCAAACGATGAAGATGATATACTCCACACAACTCCTGACAGAGTTGATGAATTAAAATTACAGAAATAGAAATACACAGCTAATACAGGAATTTGTTTTGCTTGACTATGCAATTATTTATGGAGGACTTTTTAATTTATTTAATGGGGGAGTAGATCAATTAGTTTAAAAAAAAATCAACTATTTAAAAGACAGAAAAAAACAAAATACAGTGACCTAACAGAAGAAATCAAAATCATTTAAGAACAGTATGTACACACATATGATCCCTATCATCCTATTTCTTCCTCAGAGTTGTCTTGGCAGGTTTCAGTTATCCCCAGTTGTTTCAGTAAATCTACAGAAAATGAGTTTGCATCTCAATACTTTTATTCAAATACAAAAAGCAGGTGTTTTATCCATCTGTTCCATAGTCCCCAGAATATTAAATACAAAAATAACAATAGCATATTGGATTGATCTAAGGCCATTTCTATTTGAACTACATCAAAAAAAAGATTAATAAAATGAATGAATAATCAACTGTACTAGAACTGGAGTAATTTTATAGACAAAACTACTGTTCACAATTACCTGGGCAAAACATTGACCTATAAATAAATTTTAAGAACAATATTTTTTAACATAGCCCTATATCAATAACTCACAAACTCAAATCTATGTGGAATAAGGTTATCAAAGTACAAAGACTGTATTTTCTTTTTTTTTTATCAGGATTATTGATCAGGGGCATGCTGCTGATACAGTTTACCTACATTTGTGGAGAAGACTGAGAAATGTTTAATAGAAGATAATGTACTTAAGTTCTATCGACTGAATGACTGGATTTAGTTGAAAGGTTCAATGTTACCTTGGAAGAATTAGAGTGGAGTACCTCAAAGATCTATATTTGGCTCTGTGCTCCTAATTATTTTATCAATGACCTAGATAAAAGATTTGTTCTGTGTTAATCAGAGTTCTAACATCTTTCAAGGTGATTTTTCTCTATGATGTTGTTATTGTATAAATTGCCCTTTTAGTCCTACTGACTATACTCTGCATTAGTTCTTAAAGGTCCTCCAAGTTTCCTCTGAAATTGTCTATGTCATCATTTCTTATAGCACAATAACATTCCATTACAGTCATATGCCACAACTGGTTTAGCCATTCCCCAGTAGGAGTACACCCTTTTAAATTTTGATTTTTGGCTATTATGAAAAAGCTGCTATTAATGTTTTTGTGTGTATAGATTCTTTTCCTTTTTAAAAATTTCTTTGAGGTAAAGGCCTAGAAAGAGGTATAGCTAATACATTGTATCACAGTCACAATCCCAAAAGATCTCAACAACTGAAGTACTGGTGGGCAGAATGGGTGCTCCTTGATTGGGGAATGACTAAAAAAATTGTGTATGTGAATATAATATCATATTGTATTATAAAACTCAGAGAAATATGAAAAGATTTTTATTAATTGATACATAACAAAGTAAGTAGAAATAATGGAAAGAATATACATGATTATAAGAACATAAGTGGAAACAATATTAAAAGATTTGTAATGTTATGAGGCTTAGTGAAATCAGCACCAGTCTATTTAAACAGTTCTGTCTTTTCTTCATTATCAGAATAATTTGAGTTCTGCGTCAAAATTTCATTCTTGTGACTATTTCTCGTGAGCCAATTTATTTTTAGAGAATTTCTGGTCACAGGATTCTTCCTGTCTGAATTGTTTGAAACTTGGTCTCACAAAGTCATAAAAAAAAAAAAATTATTGAAAGTTTGGAATCCCCTCCTTGACCATTTTAAGTCCTAAAACGGTGTGGCCATTCTCTCTCAAAGTGTTAGTGTTTTTATTTCAGCAGCCAATTCTTCCTTATTGGTTATTTAGGTCCAGAATAGCCTTCTCCTTGTTACTTCCTCCACTTTTGGAAGAGTGAAATTATTATCAAAGCAAGTCTAGAATTATTTAGTTACTCTGTTTTTGTTTGTTTGTTTTTTAGCAAAGAGAGAATTCTGACAGATACCTGGATAGGTGAATCCCCCAATTACTGCTATATACCCTCTTTCCACACCAACTCTCTGATCTATTTTTTAACTCAGAACTCGATTTCTTATTCCACCTGGGAAGTCTGTGACATACTTGTACCACAATACTTCTTCTGTTTTTCTCCTCCATTTGTCCTCACTCCAGTGTTTTCCACCATGTTTTTTGCTCTGTTTTTATATTTCTTTTTATCTAATATGTTCCACTCAAATATGACATTTTACTACCATATCTACTACACCATTGAATGATTCTAGGTCCCAAATGTATTAGTAAGGTGGTATTTACCTCCTTTTGTTAAAATTTGTAGTTTATTTGTTTTTTATCCATATTGACATCAGAGACTATGAATACCATTATTTCCCCTTTGTAGGTATTATACCTACAGAGGTTGGTATGAACTAGTCATCTTCACTATTCTTTATTATTTATATCACACTTGTTCCTTTGATATATTTTATCAGTTACATGTGAGCAGTTTTCTTCCTCTCCACTAATTTATAGTAGTAGTAGTAGTAGCAGCAGTAATAGTAGTGGTAATAGTTATCATGTGTATAATGCTTTGAAGTTCGCAATCCCAGACCTTCTAGGGTGTGCACCTCTACCACTGGCAGGATGATACTCATGAGGGGAGGGGTGGAGAACCTGTGGCCTCAAGGCCACATGTGGTCCTCTAGGTCTTCAAGTGTGGCCCTTTGACTGAATCCAAACTTCACAGAATAAATCCTCTTAATAATCTGTTCCGTAAAACTTGGACTTAGTCAAAAGGCTGCACCCAAGGACCTAGAAGGCCACATGTGGTCTCGAAATCACAGGTTCCCCACCCCTGCATAAGGGCATATCAGCAGCATTTTCTTTTAAAATGTAATATTTTCTTTTGTTGTTGTTGTTTTGTTTAGTATTTTTTGTCCAAATCCCACTACCCCCAATTTATGCTTGAGGGAGTTTATCAAAGGATCCCAGATCTGGAAGGAACTTTGGAGCCACTTGTTTTACAGTTAAGTCCCTAACTGAACTAGGAACTCTTTCTATGTACCCCCAACCTATAAACACAATCTCTCTGATGGCATGCAATTCATTAGTTCCATTAACAATTCCAAAAAAAAGTTGGCTAGCATTTATTAAGACACTATGCTAAACGCTGGGGCTACAAAGAAAGTCAAAAGACGGTCCCTACTCTCAAGGAACTCATAGCCTAATGGGAGAGACAAAATACAAGCAACTATGTACAAATCTATGAGGGAAACCATTAACACGAAAAGGGATCAAGAAAGGCTTTTTTTTTGTGGGAAATTGGACTTTAGCTGAGACTTGAAGGAAGCCCGGAAAGCCAGGAAATGAGGAGGGAGAGAGTTTGAGGCATGGGGGACAGATGGTGAAAATGTTCAGAGTCAGGAAATGGAGTGTTTTGTGCAACGAACAGCAAGCCAGTTGTGTCACTGGATAGAAGAATGAGTGTGTGTGTGTGTGTGTGTGTGGGAGGGAGACAGACAGACAGACACAGAGACAGACACACAGACAGACACAGACAGAGACACACATAGAGAGAGACAGAGACAAAGAGAAATGGAGATGGAGAAGGACAGAAAGACAAAAGGGGGGAAAGGGGGATGGAAGAGATTTATAAGGTGTAAGAAGAATGGAAAGGGGTCAGGTTATGAATAGCTCCAAAAGTCAGAGGATGTAATATTTTTCCTCATTGGTCCTAATTCTCACCTCTAGTGCCCAGTAGAATAATCCCTCTACTGCATCATAACCTTCAAATATATAAATGCTGATCTCTCCCTTTTATCTTTATTATAGTTTAACACCTTCATATAGCATGGGTTTGAGTTATCCTCTCTCCTCCCCAATGCTACCTCTTTGTCCTGCACTCTCCTCTGGCCTAAGTCCAACATGTCTGTTTTTCCTAAAACATGGCAACCAGAACTGGACACATCACTCCAGATGTGTATGACCAGGGCAGAGTACAGCAGGAATATCCCCTATGAGGGGCAAATGAGATAAGGTATGGAAAATGTTTTGCAAAACTTAAAACACATAGATGTCAGCTGTGATGGAGTTACAGTACATCACAGTAAAGGTCTCTTCCATATTTTACCCTATTCTATGTTCCAATCTCTCTAAACATAACCCAAAATTGGATCTGCTCTTTTGGCAGTCACAAAGAACTGCTGATTCCTTTTCTGAGCCCTTTTAGTGATCAGTATTCTTTTACTCTTTCCTCCCTCAAATAATCTTATTTATACTTATCTGTTGTACCAGGTAGAATGTAAGCTCCTTGAGGGCAGGGACTGTTTTTGCTTTTTATCCCCAGTGCTATGGACTACAGTGCTAGACAAAAATGTCTGAGATCAAAATGGTTTTGATTAATTTGTATTGAGCTTGCATTTTGCCAGTACCTCCAAAATTTTGTTCTTTAAAAATTTTAATTTTATAAGAAAAAACAGTAAGCATCAATATAACCATATTTTAATAACTATTTTAATTTAAATTAATTCATTTTAGTGCATAAAGAATCAAAACATCTTTTCAGTCCCTCTTCTATGTCTCCATAGAAGGGACATTTCTGTCCATTCCTTGGGTGATGGCAACTTTAGCTAATGTCATTTTGTAACAAAGGCTTAACTTTTGGGTTACATCAGCAGAAGCAAGATCATGAAGTAATTTAGGACCATGTACTGGGCATAGTATCAAAAAATGCTTCCTATCAAATAATGGATGGCTATGTTCACATCTTGCTTATCTTCTCCTCAGTTTACTAAGAGATAGATCCAGAAGAAGCTCTAGGAAAAATGGTTTGTCCAAGGCCACCCAGGCAATAAATGTCAGAGCTGGCCTTCAAACCAAGGTCTTCTGGCTCAACGTCCCATGTCTTTATCGTATCACTATGTTGCTCTAGGTTCTTATTGAAACCAAGAGCAGAGAAGCATTCCCTTTTGCTAGCTAAATATCTTTGTTTCTTCTGTAAGATTTCTGAGGTTCTTTTTCCACGTGCCAGGGTGCACAAATTACAGAGTTATTTTGAGATAGTCCTATGGAAACCTAAAGAGATTCTAACAGATTAATTTATGAGATTCATTTCTATAAAGTCACGACCTAAACCTGCTGATTGACATATCGCGGTTAACAAATATTTTCTAAGCTAGTAAAATGTTATACAGAAACAGCAATGAGTCAGCATTTAATTCATCCTAACATAAATCTGAGAGCAATCCTTGCCAATTTCACTTAAGTCAATATATTTTAAAACACTGTGCCTATATAATGTTCCCGTTCACTTCACAGCTGTCACTGTGCATGGGCCCAGCAGCTGGAATGAAGGCGAGCTTGTCACACCTCAACTTTGAATTTCCTGCCTTTTATTTTCTTGTGTGTTGCAGCCTTGATGTTGTTTAAACAGCACTCTGTCTATTTGATTTCCTCCTTCTCTGCACAAAGCCCAAACAATTAAAAAAATAAAAAAGAACCAGCTCATCCTTCACAGCTGGTTATAAAAGTGTGTTCTTGAGAGGGAACAGAATCGGCTCTCTTATCTGCACACATAAATATGTATTTAGGCATTTTAATTGACTGCTATTTATTCAGTTAAATAGTTTCTGGGACAGAAACCTACAATAGCAGCTAGATGGATGTCCTTTGTCTTTAACGATGACATTACTGATAGCAGTGTCTATATGTGAGCACAGATGGAGCTGAAAGGACTTAGAGTCCCTTCCAAACTCCACAGAAGACTATCCTTTGCTATTTGCAGTCTTCTATTTCTTAAGACTGTTTCTTTGACTCAAACCTTTGAATCCTGTTATTTAAAACTAATGAGCCTTAGAAGTTAGCTAGTCACACCACCCGCCCAAAGTAGGACTCCTCTTTGCAACATTCCTGGCAAGAGACATCCAATCTTTCCTTGAACATCTCCAATGTTGAGGAGCTTACCAACTAATGAGGCAGCTAGCTAGGTGATGCAGCAGATAACAGCACTGGATCGGTATTAGGAAGATCTAGGTTCAAATCCTGCCTCAGACTCTTACTAGCCTCAGTTTTTGTATTTCTAAAACAGGGAAAATAACAGTATCTAAGAATGGCTGAACAAGTTGTAATGTATGAATGTAATGGAATAATATTGTGCTGTAGGAAATGATGGAGATGGTTTCAGAAAAACCTGGCAGGACTTACATGAACTGATACAAAGTGAGCAGAACCAGAATAATGTACAGAGTAAGGCAATGTTGTAAAGATAATCAACTGTGAAAGACTTAGCAACTCTGATCAATACAATGATCCACAACAATTCCAAAGGACATGATTAAAAATGCTATCCACCTTCAGGTAGATCATTGATGGACTTAAAGTGCAGATTCTTACATACTTTTTCTATTTCTTTTTCTCATTTTTTCCCAGAACATGGCTAATGAAGAAGTTTGCTTTGTAGAACTTCATATAGATAATTAATATTGTATTTCTTGCTTAAAAATAATAGTCTCTATCTCACAGGGTTATTGTGAAAATCAAATAAGATAACATATGAAGCACTTTGCAAACCTCAAAATGTTATGCAAGTGTCAGCTGTCATCATTATTATTATGAGTTGTCCATTCCAATTATCAATAGATCTGATTATTACAAATTCCTCCCCTCTCTAACTTCCAGATAGTTTAGTCCTGAGAGCTAACTAGAATAAATCTTTAATCTCTTGTATCAAGACCCCTTCAAATATTTGAAGACACTGAAACTATTATGTTTCCCTCCTCTTCTCCAAACAAAAGTCTTAGTTCTTACATGATTCTTACATATGTCAGGATTTCCAAATGTTTTATTTACCTGATTGCTCTGCAGATTAAACCAATTTGATAATGTCCCTCTCAAAATATGGCACCTAGAACTAAACACAAACTCCAGGTATAGTCAGATTAGCATGAAATGTAGTAGGATTGTAACCCTTAATCTAAATATAATGTTTCCATTAAGGTTTACTAAAATAAGTCAGCCAATCAGTAAGCACTTATTGAGGAAGGAAGAACAGAATCTTTCTTTGAAACAAAATTAAAGGTAAGAAAATTAAGCAAAAGACTACGTTGTCTATGTCTGACAAAGGTTGGGGTGAAATAGCTTTCTAGCCCAAGACAACTTAGGAGGGATGCAGAAAAGGTCTGTCACACTGGTATGGAGTGTAGCACAGTCCCTAACAGTATGGTCTCCACAGCAACAGCAGCAGACCTTGGAGGCTGCTGCATCAGTGGCAGCAGCAGCTTCTGGAGTTCCCAGTCCACAGACAATAAGGGGAACAGACAACTGGTCAAAAAGATTACAGGCGACTTTTTGCTGGTGCTGGTTGAGGACCTTGTTGCATTACCCATAAGAAGTTCCAGATCACATATCCAGAGCAAAAAGAAGCACTACTGCTTGGGGCAACAGGGGAACAGAGGCTTTAGTCAAAGTTCCATGGTGGAGAAGAGTGCTTGTCATCTCTCATAAAGGAGCAGGGGCCCTGGTCTCAGTTGTAGTGCAGAAAGCAGCACTAGCATCTGCAGTCAAGTAAGCAGGGGCCCAAGTCACAGTACTAGGGTCAAGAGGAACACTAATATTTGTGGCTACAGGCTACAGGAGAACCTGAGTTCAAATCCAGCCTCAGATCAGACACTTGACATTTACTAGCTGTGTGACCCTGGGCAAGTCACTTAACCCCAATTGCCTCACCCTCCCCCCCCAAAATAAGAAAGAAAACAACTTCTTAAAAAAAAGAATTGACCAAAATGGAAAAGGAGTTTATAAAAAGCTCACTAAAGATGATAATTTCTTAAAAATTAGAATCAAGTAACTGGAAGCTAATGACTCCATGAGACATCAAGAAACAATCAAACAAAATCAAAAGCATGAAAAAATAGAAGAAAATGTAAAATATCTTACTGAAAAATCAACTGACCTGAAAAAATAGGGAATATAATTTAAGAATTATTGGACTACCTGAAAACCATGATTAAAGAAAGAGCTTAGACATCATTTGTCAAGAAATTACCAGGGAAAACTGCCCTGATATCCCAGATTCAGAAGGTGAAATAGAAATTGAAAGAATCCATCATTCACTACTTGAAAGAGATCCCAAAATGAACACTCCCAAATTCCAGAGCTCCCAGGCCAAGGAAAAAAATATTGCAAGCAACCAGAAAGAAAGAATTTAAATATCATGGAACCACAGTCAAAATCACACAAGAGTTAGCAGCTTCCATATTAAAGGACTGGAAGACTTGGAATATGATATTCTGGAAGGCAAAGGAGTTAGGATTACAACCAGCAATCACCTACTCAGCAAAACTGAGTGTAATCCTTCAGAGGAAAACTGATGTTTAATGAATTAGAGAATTTTCAAGCATTCCTAATGAGAAGACCAGAGTTGAATAGAAAATTTGACATTCAAACACAAGATCAATGGAAGCATAGAAAGGTAAACACAAAAGAGAAATCACAAGAGATTCGATAAGGTTAAGCTGTTTACTTTCTTGCACGGAGAGATGATACTAAGTTATCTCCCAAGAACTTTATCATTGTTGGAACAGTTAGAAGGAGTATGCATAGACAGAGGCACAGGTGGGAGTTGATTATGATGGGATGATTTTTTAAAAAATAAAATTAAGGGGTGAGAAAAAGTAATGTATTGGGAGAGGAAGAAATGAGAAGTAAAATAGAAAAAATTATCTCACATAAAAGAGGCAAGAAAGGAAGAGGTTTTAGAGTGCGGTGGTGGGCTACACTTGAATTTTACTCTCATTAAAATTGGCTCAAAGAGGGAATAACATACACAGTAAGTTGGATATAAAAATCTGTCTTACTCTAAAGGGAAGTAGGAGGCAAAGGGGATGAGAGAATGGCTGGCTGTTGGAGGAGAGAGTGTATTAAGGGAGGTGATAGAACCAAAACAGATTTTTGAGGAAAGACAGGGTAAAAAGAAAGAGAAAGAAGGATTAACAGGAAGAAAATAGAATGGAGGGAAAAACATAATTAGTAATCATAACTATAAATGTGAATGGGATGAATTCACCCATAAAACATCAGTGGCTAGCAAAATGGATTAAAAACCAGAATCCAACAAATTTGTTGTTTACAAGAAACACATTTGAAGCAGAGAGGCACACATAGAATAAAAATAAAAGGCTGAAACAGAATCTATCTTGCTTCAGCTGAGGTTAAAAAAAAGGAAACATAGCAATCATGATCAAAGCAAAAGCAAAAAGAGACCTAATTGAAAGAGAGAAGCAGGGAAACTACATTTTGCTAAAAGGTACCATAGACAATGAAGCACTATCAATACTAAACATATGCACCAAATGGCATAGCATCCAAATTCATAGTGGAAAAGTTAAACAATTAATAGAAAGAAACAGACAGTAAAACTATACTAGTGTGGGACCTCAACTTTAAATAAAAAAGAAAGATGTTAAGAAGATGAATAGAATTTTAGAAAAGTTATATGATAGCCCCCTAGAGAAAATTGAATGGGAATAGAAAGGTGTTTACCTTTTTGTCAGCTGTCAATGGTATCTTCATAAAAATTAATCATGTATTAGGGCATAAAAACCTCACAGGCAAATACAGAAAAACAGAAATATAAATGAGACCATTTTGGACCATAATGCAATAAAAATTACATTAAATGGTTGTTGTCTTTCATTCTCAAGAGGATCAAAATGACATCACTATGCTAGAGTCAAGTTTCAATGTGTCCAACTGTGGCTAATCAAACCAATATAAGCTTGGAATGCTCTACCACAGGTCAGGCATCGTGGATTTGGTGCGGATTTTTTGAATTTGTGCATCTTGCATTTCCTTTGGGGCTGTTTCAATTCTGCTTTGCTCATAGAGCACAGCACCTTCTCTGATGTGGGCACATCATGCTGATCAATCCTGTGCCAGTGTCTCCAATGTCACACAATCAATTCCAAAGTTCTTAAGAGAGACCTTGAGAGTGGCCTTATATCGCTTCTTCTGACTACTGTGTGAACACTTGCCAAGTGTGAGTTCTCCATAAAATAGTCTTTTTGGCAAGGGTACATTTTGCATTTGAATAGCATGGCCAGCCCATTGGAGTTGCATTCTCTGAAGCCAAGTTTGAATGCTTGGCATTCAAATACTTCAGTGTCCAGTATCTTATCCTACCAGGTGATCTTCAGAATCTTTCTAAGACAATTCAAATGGAAGTGATTCAGTTTTCTGGAATGGTGCTGGTATACTGTCCAGGTTTCACAGGCATACAACATGGGATGAACAGCACAATCAATGGTTCTGCAGACCTTCAGTTTGGTGGTCAGCCTAATACCTCTTCTCTCTCATATTTTTCTTTGGAGCCTCCCAAATACTGAGCTAGTTCTGGAAATGCATGCATCAATCTCATTATCAATGTGTACATCCCCGGAAAGTACACTACCAAGGTAAGTGAATTTATCCACAGCATTCAGAACATCTCCATTTGCTGTAACCAATGGTTCCACATATGGATGATGTGGTACTGGCTGATGGAGCACCTGTGTTTTCTTGATGTTAATTGTTAGGCCAAAATTGGCACAAGCAGCAGAGAACTCATCCATATTTTGCTGCATCTCAGCTTCAGAGGCTCCATTGAGTGCACAATCATCCACAAACAGAAAATCACGCACCAACACTCCCTCCACTTTGGTCTTGGTTTGTAGCTTTTTCAAGTTGAAGAATTTACCATTAGCATGGTAGCTAACCTTGATGCCGTGTTCATCCTCACTGAAAACATTTGACAACATGACTGAAAACATCATGCTAAAAAGCCTGGGAGCAAACACACACCCTTGTTTCACTCCATTGGTAACTGGGAAAGCACAAGAGTATTGTCAGTTATCCAGGACCTGAGCAAGCATGCTATCATGAAAATGACATACAATACTGATGAACTTCTCCAGGCAACCACATTTTGACATAATTTTCCATAAACCCTCATGGCTGACAGTATCAAAGGCCTTGGTCAGATCTGCAAACATTGTGTACAGACCTCTCTTCTACTCCTGGCATTTCTAGTGGAGTTATCAGGCAGCAAATACCACTCCTTGGCCCTTTCCAAAGCCACACTGGCTCTCAGGTAGATAACCATCTTCCAGGTGAAGGATCAGCCTCTAAACACTTACATCAAGAAAATAGAAAAAGAGCAGATCAATGAATTGGACATCACCTAAAAATATATAACTATAGTCATATAAAAATGCTCTAAATCACTATTGATTAGAGAAATGCAAATTAAAACAACTCTAAGGTACCACCTCACACCTATCATATTGGCTACTATGACAGAAAAGAACAGTAACAAATGTTGGGAGGGATGTGGAAAAATTGTGACACTAATGCATTGTTGGTGGAGTTGTAAACCAGTTCAACCATTTAGGAGAACAATTTGGAACTATGCCCAAAGGGCTATAAAACTATGCATACACTTTGACCCAGCAATATCACTCCTTGGTCTATATCCCAAAGAGATCAAAGAAAAAGGAAAAGTACCTAGATGTACAAAAATATTTATAGCAGTTTTTTTGTGGTGGGAAAGAATTGGAAATTGAGGGAATGTTCATCAACTGGGGAATGGCTAAAGAAGTTGTGGTATATGGAGGTAATGGAATATTATTGTTCTATAAGAAACAATGAGTAGGCAGGGAAAGACTTACATGAACTGACGCTGAGTGAAGTGAACAGAACCAGGGGAACATTGTATACAACAACAGCAATATTGTACAATGATAAACCGTGAGTAACTTAGCTATTCTCGGCAATACAATGATCTAAGACAGTTCCAAAGGACTCATGATGTAAAATGTTATCTACCTCCAGAGAAAGAACTGATGTGTCTGAATGCAGATTGAAGCATACTTCTTTTATTTTTAAAATTTTTCTTTTTTTGTTGTTGTTTGTGTTTTCTTTATTAGGTTTTAATATGGAAATGTGCTTTGCGTGACTATACGTGTATAATCTATATCAAATTGCCTGCCTTCTCAAGGTGTGGGGAAGTGGGGAGGAAAATGATGGAACTCAAAAAAAATTTTTTTTTTAAAAAAGAATGTTAAAAAAACTAAATGTAACTAAAAAAATAAGAGACTTGCTGGTGGTGGGATGGGGAAAGATGGAAGGGAGATCTCTTTTCTGGAGCAAAGCTTGGTAAATGTAACCATTTAGACAAATGTAATGCATAGTCTATGAAAGTCATTCTTTCCTTTTCAATTATATTTGGATAAAAAATCTTAATATAAACATCACATCCAAGTTCTGTTTTTATATATGTGCCTACTTTTTAAAGTGCCTGCTATTTGCCAGGCACTGGGCTAAGCCCTTTACAAATATTATCTCATTTTGATTTCATATATAGGGCCATAGGTTTTAGTATTTGAAGATGCCGTTTGATATAACCTCTCTATTTTATAGTTAAGCAAAGTGAGGTCCAAAGATGCCATGATCCAGTGCTAGGTACTGAAGATAAAAATAAGGCAAGTCTTATCCTTAAGGAGCTAATATTTCACTGAGATTGTAAAGACACGACAGTTATATCAAGAAGAATGAGGTGAGGAATGGTGGAAATGAAGGCAAGATGCAGCCAGATGAACCTAATTTAAGCAAGTTATGTCATACCTAGGCTCAAAATTCTTCAGTGGTTTCTTATTGCCTACCCAATAAAATCCAGACTCCTCACTCTAGAGCCCCAGAGGTTCTCCAAGGTTATTTTATCCACCTCCCCCCACTTCATTTAACAATTTAGGCAAATGAGGCCCTGAGATATCCAGTAATTTCCCAAAGATCATTCAGCTAGTAAGTGGCAGAGCCAGAATTTAAAGTCTCAGTACCTTCCTGCCTCTCCCAACTAGCCTGCTACTGTAAGACCAAAAACCTTTCCTTGGCTACCTTCTCCAAAAAACACACCCCCATCTACCAAAGAACCCAAAGCAGAGCTAAAGAGATTGTAATCACCCACCATCTTCAGCTGAACTGCTCCCAATATTGCTGGCTAGCCAATTACCATCACTTGTTTCCCTTGAAGTATCTGTAATAATGAATTTCTGGCTGCCTTAGAGAAACCATGACTTCCCCCCACCTCCTGTTCTTTTATCCCCATTCTCATTAATCCAACACCTCCCATGTACCATTCCACTTCTGCTGGCCCCTATTGTGTCATCTGGAATTCTCACTGCATATTTATCATATGAGCATAGACTTAGAACTGGAGAAAACATCTGATCAAACGTGATAATGTTACAATTAAGGAAATTGAGCCCCAGGGAAGTTATGTGACTTGCCCAAGGTTCAACAGGCAGTAAGCACAAAAAGGAGAATTTGAACCCATGTTCTTTGACTGTATTTTGGATTCCTTCCACTCATGATCCTTCCATCTTTTGGCACTCAGAGGCCTGACTTCTCCCTGATGACACAGCATCCTGCCCAGCTCTGGGTTGAACCTTCTCTCATAACATGCATAGAATGTGGTCTCTCCTCAATGCACCTCTTAGAATGACTAAAGTACTTCAATTCTTGGCCAAAGCACCAGTTGTTACATTAAGTCTATGATTTCCTTCCAGTTCTCAGTTGCCAGACTGCCTTGTATTTTTTTTTGCTTATATTCTGTATTTACTCAGGAGCTATTTAAATATATAGATATAGTTTGTGGCATACCCAGATATAATCTGAGATCCAGCCCCCTTTTTTGAAAAGGAAGAGGGCTATCACTATACTACCAGTAGCTGGAGGGTAGGGGAAAAGAGAGAAAGGATCCAGGACCATTATGTGCTGGGAAATATCTCCTGTCTCCAAGAAGTTATTAAGCTAAAATTATATCTATCTCCCATTACTCAAATATCTCAAGTCCAGGAGTATAATGTTTAGAGTTTCAGAACAAAAACCACTTTCCTGAACATTCTTAAAGGAGGGAGTCCCTAGTTTATGCCTGCCAATCTTCCTCCCAAATATTAGGGCAGCTGAGTGGCATAATGGATAGAGTGCCAGACCTAGAGTCAGGAAGACTTCTTCCCAAGTTCAAATCTGGCCTCAGACCCTTACTACCTTTGTGACTCTGGACAACTCACTTAACCCTGTTTGTCTTAGTTTCTTCATCTGTAAAATGAGCTGGAGAATCCAGTATCTTTACCAAGAAAACCCCAAATGCAGTTCCAAAGAGTCAGACATGACTGAAACAACTGAACAAAACCAAATACTAACTGCACAGAAGCCCATTACAAATAGTAATATTGAGTAAATGCGTTTATCCAAACAAAACAGAAAACCAAAATTGGAGTTCTACAGATTGGAATATAACAAAGTATACACAAGACAAAATGAGCTAGTTAGTGGGAATTAAGGTGAGATATTAGCTAAAATTGGAAAAGATTGAATAAACTAGAGGAAATCCACACTCACCATTCTTTATAATTGCATGTCCTGGTGGTCAAAGAACATGATAGGCCCAAAGTGCATAGCACTTTAAGTATTTATTAGGCACCTACCATGTGTCAGGCACTGGGGATATTTAAAAAAAAAAAAAAGGAAAACAAAGACAAACATAATCCCTGCTCTGAAGAAACACAGAGTCTAAAGAAGTTTATAGTATGTAAATAACTATATACAAACAAGATACATACAGCATAAATTGGAGATAGTCAATGAGGTTGATAGAATTAAGAGGAATCAGGAAAGGCTTCTTGTAGACAGTGCAATTTTAGCTGGGAACTAAAAGAAACCAGGAAGTAAAGATGAGGAGGGAGAGAATGCTAGGCTTGAAGGACAGTCAGTAAAAATGCAGAGTCCAGAGATGGAATGCCTTGTGTGAGGAACAACATGGAAGCCAGAGTCTATGAATTGTAGAGCACATGAAAGGGATTTAAAATATAAGAAAACTAGAAAGGTAGGTAGGGGCCAGGTTACAAAGGGTTTTGAACACCAAGCAGAGGATTTTTTTATAACAAATACTATTTTATACACAGATTTTGTATATATATAAAGAGTTACCTAAACATTAGTATTTTAATTTATAAGGAACTTTTCCATTCCCCCTGGTGATCTGGAATACCCCTCTCACCACTGCTTCTGGCCCTTATCTCAGAAGTCTTGAAGCTATTCTGGTCCACTTAATTTTTCCTCAACCTATGAAAGAGCAGTGGAGAAATGACATAGGCCTGCAGTGACACTATCATTGGTCCCATTTTCAAGGAGAGAGGCAGGAAAGTAGATCAACAGCTGCTATGATGCCTCTGCTCTCCATTTCTGGCAACATTCCCTTGGACTTGTTGCTGAATAAATGAGTCAACTGTGCACTCCCCCAATTTATGTAGCTTTTGACCCCAGTACAATAGACTGAGCTTGAACTTCACAATGCATCAGATAGTAGAAAAAATACAGGGAACATCAAGACCTTTTCAAAATATTCCTCGTAAAAATACTTTCTTCATCATCAGCAAGCCTTTGTAGAGCACCCACAGTGTGTCGAACACTCAGGGAATCTCATCAAACTCAATACAATTATTCCTTCTCTGCCTACATATTTTGCCAAAATTCAAGGCTACATTGTGATTTTAATTGATTATTCAATATTTATCAATTGTTAACTAAGTACAACACGTTGGCTGCCATGGGTAATACAGAGATGAGTATGACAAAAGATTGTGAGTATGGCAATAGATTGGTCCTGAAGTACTTCGCAGTCTCACACAGGAAAGAAAAAGATGCCATAAAAAGATATCTAACAAACACAGGGCATAAGTGCTAAGCACCAAACTAGTGCCACAGGTAATAAATGCTATCAGAAGGACCTTAGAGATAATCTACTCATAGAATCAAAGAATGTTAACAATATTATGAGGATACCATAGCCCAGCAATTCAGCACTATTATTATGTGGAATTTGTATGGTTTATATAGGTTCAATCTCAGGGCATCTCTCAAAAAGTCTCTTTCTTTGGCTCATGTTCCTACTCAGGGTTTCCTCTGGGACTAGCAGAATAATGTTCATGTCTAGGTCTCTAAAAACAACAACAAAAACAAAAACAGTAAAAGGACCCTTGGTTCTCATGCTTAGTACTCAGGTTAACATTACATTGAATATAGGGGTGTGCTAGAGACAGCTCAAACCAGCTCATGAAAATCAATTGTTAAATTTTCGGTGGGGGGCAGAGCCAAGATGTTGGAGTGAAAGCAGTGACTTGCTTGAGCTCTCCCCCAAACCCCTCCAAATACCTATAAAAAATGGCTCTAAACAAATTCTAGAGCAGCAGAACCCACAAAAAGACAAAGTGAAACAAATTTCCAGCCCAAGACAGCCTGGATGGTTGATTGGAAAGGTATATCATGCCAGGCTGGGAGAAGAGCATGGGTGCAAAGGCCTCAGCAAACCTGAAGCAGGCCTCTGAGGACTGAATTGTGGGCAGCTGCGGTGGTTTCCAGGCTTCTCAACCCACAAATGCCAAAAAAATCTTAGAATGTCAGTGGGAAAAGTCTGTGACTGCAGTGAGAGAGAGAAGCCCCTGGTCCCAGCCCCAGTCCCCGAGCTTGGTCCTGGGGCAGTGGCTGATTCCTGAGCTCTTGGCCCACAGATTGAGGGGGAATCGAGTGGCTGATCAGAGGAGGATTGCAGGGATCTCTCTGCTGGTCAGGATTCTCTTGCTTTGCCCATGCTTGGATCTAGGTCACAGTTCTGGGTGGCGGTCCTGGAGCGAGGAGGAGCACTGGTGTGGTGGAGCTTGTAGTGGTGGTGTAGAATCTTCCTCACAGTTCCAAGACATGAAAGAGTGCTTGTGGTCACTCATAGACCAGAGCACAGATCAGGAAAGGAGTAAACACCTCACCCCTTATCATACCACCTTGGAAGAACTGAAAATTTACAGGTCCCTGAGAAATATCTCTGAAAACAGCTGCACAAAACCCCCAGAGCTTGGGACAGTACATTCTCCACACTGGAATCAGACCCCTGCCTTAACAAAGAGTTTATAACTCAAGTGGTTGGCTGAGATCATGAGCAAGCAGCTCAAAAACAGTCAGACTGTAGAATCTTACTTTGGTGACAAAGAAGATCAAAACATATAACCAGAAGAAGACAACAAAGTCAAAGCTCCTACATCCAAAGCCTCCAAGAAAAACATGAATTGGTCCCAGGCCATGAAAGAGTTCACAAAGGATTTTGAGAAGCAAGTAAGAGGAGTAGAGGAAAAACTGAGAGTGATGCAAGAAAATCATAAAAAAACAAGTCAACAGCTTGCTAAAGGAGACCCAAAAAAATACTGAAGAAAATAACACCTTCAAAAATAGCTTAACCCAAATGGCAAAAGAGGTCCAAAAAGCCAATGACGAGAAGAGTGCCCTAAAAAGCAAAATTGGCCAAATGGAAGAGGAAGTCCAAAAGATTACTGAAGAAAATACTTCCTTAAAAACTAGAATGGAGCAATTGAAAGCTAGTGACTTTATGAGAAATCAAAACACTGTAAAACAAATCCAAAAGAATGAAAAAATAGAAAACAATGTGAAGTATCTCATTGGAAAAACAACTGACCTGGAAAATAGGTCCAGGAGAGAGAATTTAAAAATTAGTGGACTATCTGAAAGCCATGATCACAAAAAGAGCCTAGACGTCATCTTTCAAGAAATTATCAAGGAAAACTGCCCTGATATTTTAGAACCAGAGGGCAAAATAGAAATTGAAAGAATCCACCAATCACCTCCTGAAAGAGATCCCCAAAGGAAAACTTCTAGGAATATTGTAGCCAAATTCCAGAGTTCCCAGGTCAAGGAGAAAATATTGAAAGCAGCCAAAAAGAAACAATTCAAGTATTGTGGAAACACAATCAGGATAATACAAGATTTAGCAGCTTCTACATTAATAGACTGGAAGGCATGGAATATAATATTCCAGAGGGCAAAGGAGATAGGGTTACAACCAAGAATCACCTACCCAGCAAAACTGAGCATACTCCTCCAGGGAAAAAATGGTCATTCAGTGAAATAAGGGACTTTCAAGCATTCTTGATGAAAAGACCAGAGCTGAGTAAAAAATTTTACTTTCAAATATAAGACTCAAGTGAAACATGAAGAGGTAAACAAGAAAGAGAGGTTATGGGAAGACATTTATGCCACTGATACACTGTCAAAGGAGGTGTGAAAAGCAAGCTAGAATTATCCTAAGAAAATGACTAAAATGGCTAATCCCTTTGACCCGGGGACTCTCTTGTTAGGTTTATACCCCAAGGAGGTCAAAGACAGAGCAGGGAGTCTTATGCATGCCAAAATGTTTATAACACTAATTTTCATAGTAGCAAAAACTCAGAAGAAAGTATATGCCCAGTGAGTGGAGAATGACTAAAACAAATAGTAGCACATGAATGGAATGGAATATACCTATGATGAAAATGACTCTGTAAGAAACAATGAATAGTAATACAAAAGTGTTGGAAGACTTACACATATTGATGCAAAAGGAAGTAAGCAAAACAAGGAAAGTAATGTACACAATGACTATAATGATGGAAATGGAAAGAATTTTCCCTCCCAAATGGAATAAAAAACTAAAAGCTTTGTAATTATAATCAAGCCTGACCTTCAAGAAGAGCTATGAGAAGGCATCTCCCTCCCTTCTTTGCAGAGGTGGGGGACTATGTGTGTGAAATTGGTGTGTTGATTAGTTTTGCTGAACCATTTTTTCTCTTTATTTTTTATTCTTTATTAAAGGGGATGTCTCACTGGGAGGGAGAGAGGCAGGGAACGTGATGTAAAAACAAAAGATAATAAAGATAATAAAAATTATTTTAAGAAAGAAAATTTACATCCAGGAAATCAGCAAATGCTACAGATCAGGGTCTGATTTGTTGTTTTGTTGATCATCTATACTTAAAGTAATGGAGAAAATGTTGATAGTGAATATTAAGCTTAAAAGTGTTTCATATACTTTTCCCCCCTAGAGTCAGTTTTTAAAAATTTACCATATCACCCCTGAATACAGTTCGTTGTATTTCACCTAACAACCCAAACACTATGGATCCACACCCTACCCAACAAATAATACAATGCTCTTCTTTCTTGTAAGCTCCACCTTTCCCAGGAACCTCTGGGACTATCGTACTTACTACTGTAAAGTTTAAGTTTCATTAAAGAGAAAGCACTTAGAGTTGATAGAGTTGACCCCTTATCTTTGAACTCTACCTAGATAAATTTCCAGCCTTAAATCTATGATTCTATGATGCCCCAGAGAACTATACAGTGTGTACCAGTCCTATAGTACTACCATATGGTCAAGGTCATACCTGCAAAAGGGGAAAGAATTAGGTTTTGGAAGAAGCCAATCCCATTCTCCAGACCTGCAGAGTCTACATAACTCACAATAGTAGTAGAGAGCAAAGCCCAGAGACATGACTATGTCTTTACATACTCTTTGGCCTTAGGTCCTACTTGGTCTTGGAACTCTTCTACTTGGTCAAGACCCTTAATGTACCCAAACTCCTTTTCTCTCCAGGAGGCTCTCCAGGAACTTGGACTTAAAGAAGAGACTCATTCATCTCCAGGGATGCTTCCACCATCTCCAGGAAACTTGATTCAAGAATTGTTGCTACCCTGCAACTATCTCTCCACTTATGCCATCTTTTGAGTCAAGATGTCCTCTCTTAATAGGACTCTATGGTTTCCCCTCTGGTAACTCTCTTGCTACTTTGCCACTGCCTAACCATCATTGTTACCTCTGTAGCCAAAGGGTCCCCTGGAAAAGAGCTGCTCACAAAAGCTGGCTTTCCTCCAGACCTAAGTTTGCTTCTGTCTTCTATCTCTCTTTTATCAATTTGTCTTCTTTTCTCTTCTATCTTGCTCAGTTTTCATCTCTTTAATTCTTTTCAAATATGTCTGCTTTCTTTTAAAAGCCAAGTCCAAGGGTGTAGCTAAGCTTTACATCTGCTATCATTCAATTCAACATTTCCAAAATCCATGATTTAATTGATCATCCTAAGCATAGTCTTTTTTTTTTAGCATTTTAATGTTTTATTTATTGTTAACATTTTTCTTTTTTAAAATTTGAATTCAAATTTTCTCCCTCCCTCCGAGGGCCTCCCCTACCCACTGAGGAGGCAAACAATATGATATCAATTACGTATATGAAATCATGCAAACATACTTCCATATTAGCCATATTTCCGAACAAAGTAAGAAAAATGAAGTGAGAAAATTATACTTTAATTTGCACTCAAGAGTTTATCAGTTCTCTTTCTGGAGGTGGGTAGCAATTTTTCATCATGAGTCCTTTGGAATTGTCTTGAATCATTGTATTGATCAAAGGAGCCAAGTTTTTCACAGTTGAGCATCATTACAATATTGCTGTTACTGTGCACAATGATCTCCTAGTTTTTTTCACTTCACTTTGCATCAATATATATGTCTTGTCATGTTTCTTTCCGAAACCACCCCCCACATCATTTCTTATAGCACAATAGTATTCCATCACAATCATACACCACAACTTGTTCAGCCATTCCCAATTAGTGAGCATCCCCTGATTTCCAATTCTTTGCACCACAAAAAGAGGTGCTATAAATATTTTTGTACATAAAGGTCCTTTTCATTTTTTTTTGTCTCTTTGAGATACAGACCTAGCAGTGGTATTGCTGAGTCAAAGGGTATATACAATTTTTATAGCTCTGTGGATATAATTCCAAATTTTTCTCCAGAATGGTTGGACCAGTTCACTACTCCACCAACAATTCATCAGTGTACCTAGTTTTTCCTCATCAACTCTAGCATTTGTCATTTCTGATAGGTGTGAGGTGGTATCTCAGAGTTGTTTTAATTTGCATTTCTCTAATCGGTATTGATTTAGAGCATTTTTATACGACTATAGATAACTTTGATTTCTTCTTCTGAAAACTGTTTCTATCCATTGCTCATTTGTCATTTGGGGAATGGCTTTTATTTTTATGAATTTAACTCAGTTCTATACTCAGTATATGTTTGAGAAATGAAGCCTTGATCAGAGAAACTTGCTGTAAAAATATTTGATATTATTTTATTGCCTATGGTATCTTTTAGTATAATGTAGCTTCCCTGATTATCTCATTTAATTAGGTCTCTTTTTGGTTTTTCTTTGTCTGAGGTGATGATTGCTACCCCTGCCTTTTTTACTTCAGCTGGAACATATTAAATTCTGCTCCAGCCTTTTATTTTAACTATGAGTGTGTCTTTCTGTTTCATGTATGTCTCTTATAAACAACATATTGTTAAGTTCTAGTTTCTAATCCATTCAGCTCTCTGCTTCAGTTTTATGAGTGAGCTCATCCCATTCACATTCACAGTTATGATTAGCAACTGTGTATTTCCCTTCACAGGCCAGCTAGATGGTGCAGTGGGTAGACCACTGGGCCTGTCAGAATTACCTGAGTTCAAATCTGTCATCATACACTTGCTGTGTGACCCTGATCAAGTCACTTAATCCCATTTGCCTCAGTTTCCTCAGCTGTAAAATGAGCTGGAGAAGGAAATACTAAACCATTCCAGTATCTTTGCCAAGGAAACCCCAAATGAGATGACAAAGAGTTGGACTTGATTGAAAATAACTAAACAACAACAATTTCTTTCATCCCATTTTCTTCTATTTCTTCCTCTCTCTCTCTTTTATGCTCCCCATCCTCAAAAGTCTATTTTGCTTCTAACCATTGCTTCCCTTAATCTACCTTCCCTTTTATCATCTTTCCTTTCCCTTCTTTTCTTCCCCTCCTATTTCCTTATTGGGTAAGTTACATTTCTATGCACTACTAAGTATATGTATGTAGTCTTCCCTCTTTGAACCAGTTCTGATGGGAGTTAAGTTCAAGCATTTCCTACCATCCCCCAGCCATTTCCCCTTCCATTGTAAAAGCTCTTCCTTGTGCACCTCTTTTATGTGAGGAAAATTTCCCTATTCTACCTCTCCCTTCCTCCTTCTGCATTACTCTTTCTAACCTCTTTATTGTTTTTCGGAGATCATTCCAACATAATTGACTTCTGCCCATATCTTCTGTCCATGTAAACTCCTTTTAACTGCCCTAATAAAGTTCTTATGAGTTACAAGTATCATCTTCCCATATAGGAATTTAAACAGTTTAACTTTATTGAGTCCCTTATGGTTACTTTTTCAGGTTTACTTTTTATTCTTCCCTTGGGTCTTCTGTTTGAATGTCAACTTTTCTATTCAGCTCTGATCTTTTCATCAGGAATGCTTAAAACTCCTCTATTTCATTATACATCCATTTTCACACTGAAGGATACACTCAGTTTTCCTGGATAGGTGATTGCTGGTTGTAATCCTAAATCCTTTGCCTTCCAGAATACCATATTCCAAGCCCTCCAGTCCTTTAATGTGAAAACTGCTAAATCTTGTGTGATCCTCACTGTGGCTCTGTATTTGAATTGTTTCTTTCTGACTGCTTGCGATATTTTCTCCCTGACCTGGGAGCTCTGGAATTTGACTATAATATTCCTGGGAGTTTTCATTTTGGGATCACTTTCAGGTAGTGATTAGTGAATTCTTTCGATTTCTATTTTACTCTCTGGATCTAAGGTACCAAGGCAGTTTTCCTTGATTATTTCTGGAAATTTGATGTGTAGGCTCTTTCTTTGACAATGACTTTCAGGTAGTCCAATAAATCTTTAATTATCTTCCCTCAATTTATTTTCTAAGGCAGCTGTTTCTCCACTGAAATATTCCATATTCTATTTTTTTCATTCTTTTGACTTTGTTTTATTGTTTCTTGATATTTTATGGAGTCATTACTTTCTTTTTTTTTTAAGGCAATTGAGGTTAAGTGACTTGCCCAGGGTCACACAACTAGTAAGTGTCAAGTGTTTGGTCTGAGGCCGGATTTGAATTCAGGTCCTCCTGACTTCAGGGCTGGTGCTCTGTCTACTGTGCCACCTAGCTGTCCAGAGTCATTAGTTTCTAATTCTAATTTTTTAATTCTAATTTTTAAAGTATTATTTTATTCAGTGAGCTTGTGCATCTCTTTTTCCATTTGGCCAATTTTGCTTTTTAAGGAGTTCTTTTCTTCAGCAGATTTTTTTACCTTTTGTAGTTTGGCCAATTAATGACATTGATTTTTTTTTTTTTACCATTTGGCCAATTCTGTTTTTTAAGATGTTATATTCTTTTGTATTTTTTGTGCTTCTTTTACCAAGCTGTCAAATCTCTTTTCGCAATTTTCTTGGATCACTCTTATTTCTTTTCCCAATTATTCCTTTATCACTCTTATCTTTTTCTCTCACTCTTTCAGGAATTCATGTTGAGTTGGAGTCCAATCAGCATTTTTATCTGAGGCCTTTTTGTAGCTGTTTTCACAGCGTTGTCTTCTTCTGAGTTTATGTCTTGGTCTCCTCTAGCATCATAGTAGCTTTTCAAGGCCAAATTCTTTTGTTGTTGTTGTTTGTTCTCTTCAACAAAAACCTCATTCTCCAGGCTTTTCAATTTTAACCATGTTACATCTGGCCAAATTCCTGACCAGTATTATTTTATCCACCTCCCCTTCATTTTATAGACAAGATAACTGAGATTCATATAGGTGGCGTGAGTTATACAGGAGTGCACAGTTAATTAGTGCAACAACAGCTTTCTTCATTTAGTTGATTCACTCATTCAACTCAACATTGGTTTGAGAGAGGGTCCAGCATAGTGGAAGAGATAATGGATTTGAGTCGAGTCCTGGATGTGAATCTTGTCCAATATATTTAATTTAATATTTAATTTTAATTTAATGTATTTAATTTAAATTGTTTAATTTAATAATATGTTTAACTGATCTAGGACCAGGACAAGCCCATTATTCTTTCAAAGCCTCAGTTTTCTCATCTATTAAATAGAGATGATAATATACTACTGTCTCAAAAAGGTTATTGTAAGGAAAGGGCTTTGTAGTATTCTTACCATCTCCCACTCTCCCAGTCCCCATGATATTGAATCCTAATGCTGCTGGAAAAAAAATAATACTCCTTAAACTTAGCTATCTGCTTCCATGTTCCCATCCCCCTCAATCCAATCCCAACGAGGTCTCATTCCAGATCTACCTTTTCCTTCTACCACAAGGTAGAAGACAACTGCTGGAATGTCCATTCAATAAATAATGGACTTCCTGTCATCTTCAGTTTCTTCCTTCCTCACTTCCATCTTCTGGAACTCAACGAGGCCTGGCTCCTTCCTGATGACACTGCATCCCTAGCTACCCTTTTCAGTGCTGACTGCACTTTCATTCCTACCCCTGACTTACTGGTTGTGGCAGGGGAGTCAGAATAATCCTTGCCTCTTCTAGACTCTCCTTCTACCACCATCATTCAACAACCTCTCCTCTTTTTATGTTCATTCAACACAATTTATCAAACAATCCAGATTCAAGTAACTATCATCTATTCACTCTCATGCCATTCTCCCTTCTTTCTCAATGAGTTGAGTGACTGGCTTACAGTTTTCTTCCTCACCTCAGCGTCTTCCCTTATTATATGGAACTTCAACATACATGTTGATGTACCCTCAAATATTCAAATTTCCCAGTTCCTTAATCTGCTCAGCTACCATGACCTATTCTATATTAAGGAGGAGACCCAAGAAGTCATGACTTCATTACTTTCCAGGGTACATTTCTGACTCTCCTGGACTTTCTCTACACTGTCCTAGAAACCATTTCCACCCTTGAAGCTCATTTCACCCTTGAACTTTATACACTGGAAGCACCCTCTGCTGTGCAGCATCTTCCTGATAGGCTGGCTCCTCTCAGACCCTCCATTTTAAGGAAGAGGCCAAGGCCATTTATGTCTGCATTCCTGACTCTCCTGCACATTTTCTACAATGCCCCTTTCACCAGGTACCTTCATCTCTTCTCCCCCATTCCCAATTTTTCAGCCCCCTCTTATGTGTTGTCTTTCTTTTCTAGAATGCGAGTTCCTTGAGCAAGAGCAGAGGCCTTTTCTATTCGCATTTATGTTCTCAAACACTTAGCACAATGCTTGGTACAGCTAAACACTTAATAAATGCTTGTCTTGACTTGGCTTGATGCCTCCACTCCCCCTCAGCTATACAAAGGGATGATCATATTCATGGGACCTTGCAATCATCTACAAGTATTCTACTTCCATGTTGAAGAACTCTAAAATGCATTCATTTGATTTTAATCTTTTATCTTTTCATTTCCTTCTGTATCTCTCTCTTCCTAAAATTCCTCTTTGACCTCAACATGATCTCCAGTCATCACATCCCCCAGTACTATCCTGGGCCACAATCCCAGCTCTGGCTACATTCTCCTCCCTTCCCAAACATGACCCTTGACCAATTCAACTCCACACTATCCTTTTACTGTTGTATCTCTTGTTCCATTGTCTTATTGCCAATCACACCTTGCCAAAAAATCAGCCCAGTTCTCTAGCCTGTCAAGATCCATTTAGATCCAGTGTGTGTTAGCTCTCCCTAGGTTTATGTCTCTAGAAATATGATAAATGTACCATACTACAGACTACCTGAACAGAAAGAAGAAATAAATGAGGAGTTTGGGAAACCAATCATGAGCCAGGCATGAAGATATGATGCAGTAGGAATGGAGCCATTCGGTTACTCAAACATCTGCTGGACCCTTCTCTCTGCCAAAGGCAGAGGACCTAATATCTCATTTTACTTTGATGATAACTTCATCCATCAAAAGGTAGAGGAACCAACAAGGAGAGGTTCTCTTCTGGATCCATTTCTCATCAACAGGGAGGAACTGATTGCTGGGATAAAAGTCATGGGGCCATTTTGAGAAAGTGACCACTCACTCCTGGACTTTGGGATAGATAAGGAGAGGAACATTGGGACTAGTATGAATTTTACCCTAGATTTTGGGTAAAACTCATTTTCAGGGAAAGGAGAGATAAGATCACACGAACTAAAATTCTTCAGGGAAAATTAGGTCTAGAGTGATAAGTTCTGAAAATGAAATTCGGAAAACATAAGTATACATGGTCCTATTTAGGGTTAAGAGGGACAGTTATCTAAGAAAACTGATATCAATCAGTAAGTATTTATTAAGTGCCTACATGTGCCAAGCACTATGCTGGGTACTAGAGACACAAATACAAAGAGTGAGACAATCTCTACTCACAGGGAACATACATTCTAGTGTATAAGTACAAGTAAAACCATATTCAGAATAAATATGAAGTGAATAAACATAAATTTTTACAAAGTAGTTAACTACAAAGGAGGGTGACAGAGAGGGCAATAGCAGTTGGGGTGGGGGATCAGGAAAGAATATACAAAAGATGCTGCCTAAGCTATGTCCTAAAGAAAGAGAAGGACTCTGTGAGGTGAAGGTAAGGAGGGAGTGCATTCTAGGCATCAGAAATGACCAATGTAAAGGCATAGAGATGGGAAGTGTGCCATGTGTAGAGGAAAACAGATAAAGTCAGTTTGGCTATATCCCAGCACAGGAGCTGGAATAATGTGAAACAAGGCCAAAAATATAGGTTGGGATCAATATGTGATGGACTTTAAAAGATGAACAAGGAAATTATATTTTATCTTCAAGGCACTAGAGTTTATTGAGTAGAAGAGTCACCTCATCAGATCTGCATTTATGCTAATAATTTGCTTTGACTTTGGCAGCTATGTGTAGGATGAACTGGAGTGGAGGGGGACTTGATGCCGAGACATCAATTAGGAGGCTATTATAATCCAGGTGAGAGGTGCCTAGGGTCTGAACTAAAGTGGTAACTATATAAGGGAAGAGCAGGGGTCAGATGCAAGAGATGTGGTAAAGGTAGAAAGCCAAGATTTGGTAATTGACTGGATGTATGAGGTGAGGGAAAGTAAGGGGGTCTATTATGAAGCCAAGGCTATAAAGCTGGGAAACTGGAAGGATGTTGATGGTTTCTACAGAGATAGGGAAGTTTGCAAAAGAAGAGGTTTTAAGTGGAATAGAAAAACAATAGAAAGGTAATGAGTTCAGTTTGGGTTATATTAAGTCTGTCTATTAACATATCCAGTTTGAAATGTCCAGTAGGTAATTGGTGATAAGCTGGGGCTGGAGACAGATAAATGCTAGATATGGATATGGATTAGACATAGATACAGATTTATCTTAAAGTCATAGGCATAGAGATGATAATTAAACATATGGGTACTGATGTGGTTACCCAGAGAAAGCTTGAAAAAGAAGGAAGAAAGACCTAGGAGAGAGACATGATGGACACCTCCTATTAGGGAGCATGATGTGGTTAATAGTTAATTTCCTCATCTGTAAAATGAACTGGAGAAGCAAATGGCAAACCACCCTAGTATCTATGCCAACCAAACCTCAAATAAGGTCATGAAGAGTTGGACACAACTGAACACAAAGAAATTATATTTAATGAGCCAATAAAGGAGACTTAAAAAAAGAGTGATCATAAAATATACATCTAACACAAAGGCTCATGGGATTTAGACTGAAAGTCACTTTTAGAAATCAAGTAATCCAACTGTCTCATTTTCCAGATAATAAAACTGAGTCCCAGAGAGATGATATGATTTGTTCAGTGCTTCCATGCAAATTAAAGCAACTTTGAAGTTCCATTTTAGACCTATTAAATTGGCAAAGATGACAAAAATGGAAAAGAACAAACGAGAGGAATTTGGGATTGTGCCCCAAAAGTGACTGAACTGTACATATTCTTTACCTATTTGTACCACTACCAGATCTATACCTCAAGGAAATCAAGAAAGAGGAAAAGGACTTATATGTACAAAATCTTTTATAGCAGTTCTTTTCATAGTAACCCCTAGTTACTGAAATTTATAATAGTACCTCAAAACTGCATACCTATTGTGGAATTACTAAACATATTATGGTATATTATGTAAAGAATGATTATTTCACCACAATAAATGACAAAACAGTTAATTTCAGAAGAAATCGGGAAAACCTCTGTGAACTAATATACAGTGAAGTGAGTAGAACTAGGGAAACAATTTATAAAATGACAACAACATTCTGAAGAAAAACAACTTGGAACGACTAGCACTCTGATCAATGGAATGATACACCATGACACCTGAGGACTAAAGATAAATTATGGTATCCACCTCCTGCCAGAGTGGGGATGTGCCCAAAATACAGAATGAAACAGTTTTAGATGTGGCCAATGTGTTATTTTTTTCTTGGACTACGCACATTTGTCATAAGAGATTTATTTTTATTTTGTAATTGTTCAATTGGGGGGCAATTAGAAGAAGAAATAATAAATGCTTACAATTTTTTTTATAAACCTTACAAGTAAAAACAGTATAATTCTCTTTCTGTCTTTCTCTCTCTCTCTCTCTCTATCTCTCTCTCTCTCTCACACACACACACACACACACACACACACACACACACACACACACACAGAGTAAACTCCAGTGACTTCCTACTATCTCTAGGGATCAAATAGAAAGTCCTATATTTTAGACTTTAAAGCCCTTCATAACCTTGCTTCAACTTACCTTTCCAGACTTTTTCTACATTATTCCCCTTCACACACTCTACAAATTGACCAAACTTTCTTTTCTACTGTGCCTCACACTTGACTCTCAATTGCCCATCTCTTTGCCTTTGTTCAGGCTGTGCTCCATACCTGGTATGCCATCCCTGCTCACCTCTGCTTCACAGAATCCCTAGTTTTCTTCAAAGATCTGCTCAAGGACCGCTTTGTTCAAGAAGTCTTTCCCTCTAGGTGTTAGCAATAAAAGGTATTAACATGTCATATCGATTGGGTTAAGATATATTCTGGCTCTAGTACAAAGTGATGGTTTGCTGAATCATCCTGAGCCATTGACTCAGAGGCAGCTTAAGTGGATTAATTAGAAACAGTTGGAGTAGACACAGTGCCATACAGGCCTCCACTAGAAAAGGCAGAGGAGGCTCAGCTAGAGAGGCTTCTCTAGAAAGGAGGATAACCTTAAGCAGAAGCAAGCTACTCTGGGCAACAAATAATGAAAGCAAATGAATTCATTTCAGTATGCCAAGCATTTATTGACTGCTCACTATTTTTAAGGCTCTGTTAGCCACTAAAGTCAATATAAAATTGAGAAAGACACTGATTCTGCTCTTAGAGAGGTTACATTATAGTAGAAGGAGATAAGTAGCTTCATGATGTAGTAGAGACATGGCTTAGGAGAAAATGAACTGGTCCTGCAGTCAAGAAGAACCTAGATTCAATACTGGCTCTGAACCTTATGGACTTTGGAATGTTCTACAAATCACATCATTTCTCTGAATCTCAGTTTCCTCCTATATAAAATCATAAGGTTTGATTAGACCAACAGTTCTCAAAGTGCATGATGGGGGTCCCCAAGATCCTCTCAGGGGAATTGTGTGGTCAAAACTATTTTCATAATAATACTAGGACTTTTAAATTTCTAATGTGGTAAATATCAATAGATATAACTCATAAACAAAAATCCTTGGTGAGAGGGGAACCTCAATAATTTCTTAAGAGTGTAAAAGAATAAATGACTTATACACACAAAAATGTTTATAGCATCTCTTTTCATGGTGGCTAGTAATTGGGAACTGAGGTGGTGTCCATCAATTAGGGAATGACTGAAAAAGTTATAGTATATTAATGTGATAGAATATTATCATCCTATATGAAATAATGCAGGGAAGGGTTTCAGAGAAATCTGTGAAAAATTATATGAACTGATGCAAAGTGAAGAGAACCAGGAGAACAAGTTTTACAACAACAAAAGAGAAACAACTTTGAAAGTCTTAGAAACTAATGACCAACTCCAATTCCAGAGGATTCATGAGAAAACATGCTATCTTACCTCCTTACAGAGAGGTACTGGACTCAGGAAATATCTTCCTCCTCCTCCTCCTTCTCTGTTTTCTACTCCTCCTCCTTTTCTCCTTCTCCTTCTCCTTCTCCTTCTCCTTCTCCTTCTCCTTCTCCTTCTCCTTCTCCTTCTCCTTCTCCTTCTCCTTCTCCTTCTCCTTCTCCTCCTTCTCCTTCTTCTTCTTCTTCTTCTTCTTCTTCTTCTTCTTCTTCTTCTTCTTCTTCTTCTTCTTCTTCTTCTTCTTCTTCTTCTTCTCCTCCTCCTCCTCCTCCTCCTCCTCCTCCTCCTCCTCCTCCTCCTCCTTGTCCTCTGGCTAATGTGGGAATTTGTTTTGCTCAATTATACGTACATCTAATAGGCTTTGTTTTTCTTGCATTCTCAATGGGTGTGAGAGGGAAGAGGGAAGGAAGAGAATTTGGAACTGAAAATAAAATAAAATTTAATTTAAAAATAAATGTAAAAACATTCTGAGACCAAAAAGTTTGAGAACTCCTGGATTAGATGATCTCTAAGGTTCTTTACAGATCTAAGTCCTATTATCTTATAAGTAATAAGGTATTTATTGTGTAAAGTGAGATATCTTAAGCATCATAAAAGAATGAAGAAAGGAAAAAGGAGAAGGTGGAAGGCAAAAAAACACAGATATAGTGCCTACTACGTGCCAAGCGCTCTATAAATATTATCTCAGTAGATTCTTACAACAACTCTGCAAGGTAGATGCCGTTATTAGGCTCACACAGCTAAGAAGTTTGGGTTGAGATTGGCTTTGAACTCAGGTCTATCCTGATTCTAAGCCCAGTGTCCTATCCACTGTACTACTTTGCTTCCCCAAATGACTAAACAAGGAATTCAGAGAAATATAGAAAGTTTGTACCAACTGGCATGGAATGAAATAAGTAGAATCAGATGGATACTACACATAATGACTACAATACAGTAAATGAGAAGATCACTAAAAAGAAACCAGCTTCTGAGTAATTGACAGACCAGTTATTACATTGGGGAAGGGAAAATAAAGCATAGCTCTCTCCTCACAACAGAGGTAGAAGACTTCTAGGGCAGAATGCAAATAAAAATTGTCAGACTCTGTTACTGTATTGGTTGGTTTAGCTGTTTTTCCGTGTTACAAGAACTATTAAATTTTATGGTAGGAGGGTGTATTCCAAAAGTAACAGCAAGAAAAATCAAAAGGCACTAATAAAATTCATTTTTAGAAAGTGCAAGATTCACATTTTTAGCCTCCTGCTCTCCACCCTCCCATCCTCCCAACTATAGGCTCCTTTGTAATCCTTCACCATAAATTCCCTCTAAATACCTTAGAGGTTAATTTCTTATCATCAAGGGCCAAGTATAGAAATGTGGTGAAGACCCTTTGATCTTCTGGGGACTTAAAATTTGGGGTCCCTGTAAAAACAAGAGGTTATAGTTTGAAGTCTGAAGGATGCATCAGCGAGCAGAAATTTTGCCTGAATGGTGGGAAGAAAAATTAATGCACAGAGGCCACACTCTTTCCCGAACCCTCTTAACCCAAGTCTCTCATCCCATGTGGAAAAAGCATCTGGTGGGATGACCTTCATTATTTTGGGGAATTCTTATCTGAACAGTTCTTGTCCAAGCCTGTGTTGTTCTGTTTTTTATCCGTTGGACTGAAGGAAGGTTACAATAGGACGGGACAGAATTTTGGACATCTCAGTCTGGGAAAACTTCCCCCATAAACCTGACTTGTTACATCTGTCCTGCTGGCAGCCACAGGCTCCACCAATTGTCCAACTGGCTCCACGCCTCTCACCAGAGATTCGGTCAGAAGAAGAGTTGGCTCCCTAGGCTCTCTCATCCTGTCAGAAACAAACATTCCACCCTTGACAGCCCCAGGGATCTGTGTGGATTGTGGCTAGCCACAGCTGCCAAGAACAGAACGGATGATCTCAGCAGGTGTACAAAGAAAAAATATAATAAGTGCTTAATAAATGCTTGTTGACTGGCTGACTGGGAAGACAGGGTCTGAAATCAGATCCTTCACACCCTCTAATATTGTCTCCCCCAAAGCATCTTTTCTTCTGGGTCTTTGGCATGAAAGCCATCCTTTTTCTGTGATGAGATGGAATGTCAGGGTTGCAGTCACATGTCCAGATAAATTGATGGATGATTCAGTTTGTATCTAGATATTGGGCATCACAGAGAGCCAGCCTGAACTTTTTAGAGTCAAAGCCTCCTGACTCCTATAACTCTGGACAGAATTTGCCCCCTCTACCACCAATCAACAGGAATTTATAAAATTTCTTTAAATTAAATTAATATATAGCAGACACTGAGCTAGGCTCTGGGGATACAGACAAATATAAAAATCTCTGACCTCAAAAAACTTATATTCTGTAGGAGGAGTCAACATGTTAATATAGAAACATATAAATAATATGCAAGGAAAAATGCGGGAGGATACTAGCAACTTGGGGGGGGGGTGGAAATTAGAGAAGGCTTCATATATAAAGTGGTACTTGAGCTGTTCTTTGAAGGAAAACCAGGGCCCTAAGAAACAGAGGTGAAGAGGGAGTGAATGTCAGGCATAGAGAAACAGAAGATGCATAGAGAGAGGAGAGGTGGAATGTTGTATGTGAGGAAGAGCAAGAAAGCCAGTTTGGCTGAATCATAAAGTACATGAAGGGGAGTAATATATAAGAAGGAGATAAGAATATAAAAAGCAGATTTGTTGTAACAGGCTTTGAACAGCAAACAGAAGAGTTTGTGATTGGCCATTAAAGCAATAGGAAGCCAATGCAGTATACAGAGCAGGAATGTGCTTTAGAAAAAACCATTTTGACAGCTATGTGGAAGATGAATTGAAGAAGGCAGAAACTTGAGGCAGGGAGGCCAATCAGAAGGCTATAATAATAATGCAGGTAAGAAATGATAAAGGCAGGGATTATGGTAGTAAACATGTGAGTAGAAAGAAGGGGGTGAATATGAGGGGCTGTGAAGAGAGAATTAATGACACTTGGCAACTGACTAGCTTTGTGAGGTGAAGGAAGTGAGGAGTTGAGGATGAATCCCAGGTTGCCAACGGGAGTGACTAGTAAGGTATTAGTAAGCTCAACAGTAATACAGAAGTTTGGAAGAGAGGTGAATTTGGGAGGTGAGGAATACAATGAGTTTTATTGGAGACATATTGAGTTTGTGACACCTATAAGACAACAAGTTTGAAATGGCCAGTAGGTAGTTGAAAAAGCTTTTCATTAGAAGATGAAAGGGGAATGATTGTCATTTGTTGGGGGGGGGTCTTTTTTGGTAGAGCAATGGTAGGGGAGAGGGTGAAGAGGAAAGGGAAGGGTTTTATGGCCCCTTAGTTCTTGCATCCTTGCATGTCTGTCAGGCAATTCTGCTAACCTGAGAGGGTTTCCAGAGCTACTTCTCTGTAGGGAGAGAGCGCTCACTGAGCTCTTTACTTTGGCAGCTACTTGGCCGAGGTTGGTTAATGACATTCACATGGCTCACGCTTCCCTGGGAGAGAGGAGTCAGATTCTCTTCCTCCTGTTCCCTCCCACCCCACGCCATTCCAAGGCTCACGAGATCAGAAACCAGAATCCAAGCTACTACTTGAGCGCACTGCATCAGTAAATGGGAAAGGGGACTTTACAATCCGCACTCCCCTTCTTCCTATACTCAAGGACGCTTTAAGGAACTGGTGTCCAGAGCAGAGATCAGCTTGGGCCTGTAGGTGGGGAAGAAATCTGTGGAACTTGGTGACATTTTCTTTCTGTTTATTCTTTATGTTCTAATGGAATTCTGTGGTCCAGACTGGGTTTCAGACTCTGTGCACTTAGAGTCAGCTAAAGTACAAAGGGGAAAAAAAGAGAGAAAGTAGTGGGAAAAATTAGATTCTTGATTTGTGTCCAGATGGTACTGGACGAAAATAGACTCAGAGATTCTCACTGCAAATTTGCCTCTGGTATGAAGCTTCCCCCCACTCCCAGCCCCCGTCCCCGCCCCTTTCTTTTAAGGTCCTCTTGGTAGGAAAGGGAATGTGGAAGAGAAAATACTGGGAAAGAGGATTTTTCTTTTTTCCCAGCCATATGTTAAAGTGTGCATACAGGTTTAAGTTTTGAACTTCTGTAGAATGCCAGGCGGTGGCATATGAACTTGACTGTGAGGCCAGTCTAACCACCTTGGACTAAGCCCTCTCTCTACTGGCCCTTCGGTAACACAGAGCTGATGTGCTCTGCAGGTGGCACCCTCGACAAGTGTTAAACAAGCTGGGGGAGTAGCAGCAGCTGCTAGGTAGCCAGCAGTACAAATCACCACTTCTGACAGCTTTGGGATGGTCATGGAGGCCACTCATGGTTCAAAGGACCCAAATCCAAAGAGAATGAGAACACAGAAGACTGTCAAGGACCTGACTTGGAGAAACTGTGCCTGCAGGGAGCAGCGATCCTTCAGAAATGTGCACTTGCTCCAAAGCATAGGGAGCCCGAGGTAGCTGCCTCTGGATTTCCTGGTGCCTGATGAAAAAAGGGGGCTTTCATGTCTATAGGATGCCATGTGCTGGTGCTAGGAAGCAACACACAGTCAATTGAGTTCAACAGGCACCTACTGTGTGCAAGGTGGTGGGGGAGGGAAGATTACAAAGACAAAAATGAAAATAGTCCCTACCCTCAAGGAGCTTACATTCTTCCTTCTATTCTTACATTCAGAATGGAAAAAAGAGGCTTGGTAGATCTCAGACAGATCTAACAACTCTCAAGGTCATATGCTTAGGTTGCCTAATTGGATACCACACTGATAGAATGCCTATACTCATTCCCTCCAAGCCAACTGCCCAAGCAATGCTTCTTTTGTTTTGTCACAAAGATTATCCAAAGATTCCCCTGTTGGGCTACACAGGAGCCATAGAGACATCCTCAGGCAATCTGCAAGACATGTAGTCTTCTAGCCTAGCCTAGAACCTCCTATAGTCACAGAACCACAGAACTAGAGCCGGAGGTCCATCTAGTCCAGTCCTCTCATTTTACCAATGAGAAAGCACAAGCCTATGGAGGTTAAGGGATATGCCCAAGGTCGCACAGTGAGCAAAATAGAAGAGTCAGCATTTAAACCCAAGTCATCTGACTCCAAATCCAAGTGCATTGTACCAATGGCTCTCCAGCAATTTACAGCAGACATTAAAGCAGGAGAGGGCATGTCAATGTCCTCAATGATCTGAAAAAGGACACTTCTAGGTCTTTATCCGAATCATATATGTGAAATGCTTTGTCCACTTGGAAGCATTATACATCAGTTACTGTTCTTGTTTTTAATGTGTATTTGTTAAGTATCTATCTTTGCCACATTCTGATTTCTCTTCTACTTGACTGGTGGTCCTCCGCTCAGTTTCTTAGATGTTCCACAGCCAAGATGGGACTTTCTTCCATTCCCAGGCATGATTTGTCAAACCTGACTGAACAGCAGTACTAACATTAGATGAAAAAAAGGGAATCATCTAAGCTTCTGGAAGCTGGAAGGGACCTTAGAGGCCACGTTATCTATACCACACCTAAACAAGAATCATCTTCTGTTTTTTTTCCATTTCCACATTTTATATATATATATATATATATATATATATATATATATATATATATATATATATATATGATTTACTTATAATAAATATCTTTTTTCTTCCCTCCCCCCACCCTAGAGATAGCTACCATTAGATACAAATAGGTGTATGTATATATAAATGTGTGTAAATATACACACACACACACACACACACACACACACACACACACACACATATATATATATGATTATCTATACATACTTCCATGTATCAGTTTTTTCTCTGGATGCAAATAGTGTCTTTCTTCATATGTCATTCTAACAACATATGTGACAAGTGGTTGTCCAGTCTTTGCCTAACACTTCCCGAAAGGAAGAAGTCACTACCTGTTGAAACAGTTCATTGCCCTACTGGATAACTAATTATTGGGAGGCTTTTCCTTACATAGAACCCAAATCTCTACACCTTTACAAAATCACAGAACTTGATTTGAAAAGGACCTCAGAGGCCATTAAGACTAACCCTTACCTGACGAGTATCACCACTATGATATATCTTCCAAACTAGATGGCCTGTGCTTGAAGATGTCCAATGACAAGAAACTCACCGCCTCTGGGAGGCAACCCATTCCACTCTGAGATGCCTTTAATTGCTAGGAAGTTAGCATCATAATGATAATGCATTATATTTGTATTAATGCATACATAGTATTATACTTGTTTAGTGATAATGTTTTATATCTGTATACTTTTCAAAGAATTTTTATCTCATTTAAGTCTTACAAGAACTCTGAGAAGTAGGTGACATAGGTGAGATAGTGCCTCTTGTAACTTACTACCTGTGTGGCCTTAGGCAAGTTACCTTCTAGCTCCCAATTTCTTCCTCATTAAAAAGAAGGTGGCTGGTCTAAATAATGCCTAAGGTTCCTTTCAGCTCTGGAGACATATAATCTTATGACCTTATGACCTACCTGTGTCATCTTGGACAAGTCACTTAACTTTTCTAGGTTCCTGTTTCCTTATCTCTAAACTGAGTGGATTGGATTAGATGGCTCCAAAGGTCCCTTCCAACTCCAGCTGTATAATTGTATGAGGCTCAGAGTGGGTAAGTGGCTTGCTTAAAGTCACAGAGGGATTCAGAGGCAAAATTAGGATTAAGACTCAGGTCTCCTGATTCCTAATATGTCTACTGCTACACCATTCTAATGCTTGGCCAGATTTCTGTTGCCACTTCTTAGACAAGAACAGGGAAAGGTAAATAGGCATATGGCACCCAGGTGCCCAGCATCCACCCTGGAGACAAGACCAGAAATGCCCTCTTTGAGATGAGGAAAGATGGTAGGAAAAAAGCAGATATAGTCATATGAGAGGCTGCCAAGGCAGCCAATATAACAGATAGGATAGATAGATAGATAGATGATAGATAGATAGATAGATAGATAGATAGATAGATAGATAGATAGATAGATGATAGAGATAAATATAACAAATATGTAATTAAACATTACATTATATAAACTGTATTATGTTGTTTATGTTGTATAAACAATATATAATAACATATATAAACAGTTAGATAAATAAAAAGGTAGATAGAGGAGCAAATAAACAAACATGGAAGTAGATGGGTTAATTAATAGAGATAGATGAATAAATAAATATATAAGGAGATGGATAAATGAATTGGTAAATACATAGGTAGACAGATAAATAAGTAGGGGAATAGATATTTAAGTAGATGATATAAAAGTAAATAATGAATGTATAAAGAAATAAATCAATAAAATTAATGTATAAGTGTGGATAGATAAGTGAATTAATAAACAAATACATAAGTAAATAGGTACATAGATGAGTAAATAAATAATATGTAAGTAGATAATAGATAAATATGGATGGTGAGTAAAATAAAGAGATTAGAAGATAGATAAAATAATTTTGCAAGGTAGTAGAAAAGAAAACAAACATGACACATGCTACATTCTGGCTTATTATGTGATGTCTTGTATGCCCAAACCTAGGATTCTAGACCATCTGGGAAAAATTCAGTTCACAGCAATGCTTTTGAGTCTCTATGGGACCATTATCCCTCAAATGGACCCAAGATAAAGGAGAATTTCAGTGGAAATAAAACTGTATGACAGTTTGGAGTGAAGTGAAGACTTTTCATCACTTTTCTATGGCCATAATTTGTTGAGTTAAGTGCTAGGCAGATACTATCTGTTCAAAGCAACTTACGGACTCAAAAAGATGATTCAGAATTTTGTATCTGGTATGCACCTGTGCTTAAGAGGTGGTAGGGTAGGAAATGAGAAGAAAAGGAGAAGAGAAGAACTCAAGAAAATGCTTTGGGACAAGCAAGTTGAAAATCTTTGATGGGGAATATGGGAACATGTCAGTCTTCAAGAAGTCTTGCTGACTTAGTGAAGCATAAGAAAGCTATGATCTGAGACTTCAGAAACAACAGCCCTGGGACCAAGCCAAGAGTGAGATAATGGATGAATGAGCAAATGCCTGCCAAGGAGTAACCCTGATTTATTTCTCTGGACTTCACAATGTGTACATTGCTTAGTAAACAGGTGGCTGTTTAATCCCCAAACGGCAAGTTGGAAAGAGAAATTTCCTAAAATGAAAAATCCCACCTTACTCAGCTCAGGATCCCCAAAGTAATATATGGGGCTTGGCAAAGGAGTTATACTCATCCAAAAGGAATGATTTGAAAGGAAATACTTTATAGTTGTGCCATATTTAGCACAGTATGTGTTCCCCAAACATCATGTGTAAATTGAATGTTTGCAAATTAAATCACATTTCCAGTGCATTAAGGGAGCCCACTGTTTCAGAGAATCCTTCAATGGCTCCTTTTAGGGTATAAATGGTTATCCTTTCAATGCTTTGTAAATTTGGATTTCTGTATATAAACCTTATATGGAAATCTCCTAATGAAAAGCTCAGGTACATTTGAGGGAATGTTCATACTTATTTTAGCTCACGCCTCCCTCCCCCCCTAAATAAGTATAGCAATTCCTCTTAACTTCCTCCCATCCCTAATCTGGCATTCATAGGTTTAAAGGTTGCATCCCCTGGGAGATGACTACTTTTAGGTTTCAAGGTAGTCTGTGGGCTTGTACTTCAAAGACTTTAGCTCACAAGCCCCTACTGGGGAGTTCACCTTTTATAGTCAGAAAAGGGTCATATTTAACCCAGAACAAAAGTACCAACTAAGATGGCATAGAAAAAACAGCAGATACAAAACATCCCCCTACATAAACCCAGGGCATACAATTCCACAAAAACATGCAACATTCATGCAAAGAATGGGACACAGACAGAGTATATTGGTTGGGAGGCACACAGGTAGGGAATTTTTGAGTCCAAGGCAACTCATGCTTCCATTACTTCAGGGCCCTCACATACTTTCCCTTTTCTTACTTCCAGTGTTACAGAAACATTCTATACTGCAAAAGATTTCTGCAGAGGAGTTTCGGAAGAACAGAGGGAAAGGGGCAGGACACATGTCTGGGCTTGAAATAGAGCTCAACCTTATATCCTAGCCTACCTCCCACCTCCCAGTGCCTCAAAAACCAAAACAACAAATGAAAGAAAGAAATCAACCCCTAGCTGCAATAACAACAGAGTGACAGTGTTCTGAATTGTCAGACCCTAGAACTGAGGAATACAGAGAATGGGATGGATACTATCAGAGGTTGGGGGTTATAGGGCTATGAAGCACTTCACTAAGTCCAAGGAAAAGAGTCCAGCATCCAACTGGGCCTATTTCTGTCCCCCCCAAAAGTGACTTGGATCAGAGACCTAAGCTGGTGAACTGTGAACTGCCCAGTATAAAAGGAGGCTGAGTTGTTTTGAGATCCAACCTCCAAAGAAACCATTATCAGAGGGGAAGGAGTCAGAAAGTGAGCAATAGGAGGAAATAAGGAAGGGGGAGACTGAAATTACCAAAGATCTTAAGAAGAAGAAAACTCAAAGACATTGAACATAAGCAGATAAATTAACAAATAAACATTGAAAGCAGAAGGAAATTTGGTCTTCAGATCCAGTAAAAGAGTTCAGGCATCTATAAATAAATACTGCAAAGGATTATTTAAAAAAAAAAACCTGGAAAGACTTATATGAACTGATGCAAAGTGAAGTGAGCAGAACCAGGAGAATGTATACACAGTAACAGAAATATTGTACAATGAAGAACTGTGAATGACTTAGGTATTCTCAGCAGTACAATGATCCAAGACAATCCCAGAGGATTCATGATGGAAAATGCTATCCACTTCCAGAGAAAGAATTGATATTGTCTGAATACAGACTGAAACATACTATTTTTCTTTCTTTCTTTTCCTTTCTTTCTTTTCCTTTCTTCTTTCTTCCTTTCTTTCTTGTTCAAGTCATCTTGTGCACAATGACTAATATGAAAATGTTTTACATGACTGAACATATATAACCTGTATCAATTGTTTATCATCTCAGGGAGAGGGGAGGAAAGGGAGAAAGGGAGATATAAAATTTGGAACTCAAAACTTTAAAAAAAATGTTAAAATTGTTTTAACATGTAATGGAGAAAATAAAATGTTATTTAAAAAATAAGTAAAACAAAAGAAAATGGCTCAACACTTAATGAGACAGAGGGCCTTGTGGAATTTGAGGTGAATGTGAAACCACAATACACTGTTCCAGGGTAGTTTTAAAAATAAATAGAATTATAAGAGCAGAATTTATAGCCCTGCGACACAGAAATAATTGACAGAATAGAAAAATCTGAATCTGTGATGGCAAGTCTCACTAAAGAAATAAAAGAAAGAATAATAGATAAGAAAGGAAAATACATAGAAGTGGAGGAAAATTTAAAAGAAAAGAAACAAAAGAGTAACAAAAGAAAACATGCTAATCCAAGCAAAATATATTGATCTCAAAGACACAATATGTAGAGACAACTTAAGGAGTATAGACTTCCCAGAAATACACAAATCAAACAATCTGATCATAATACAAGAAATAATACAAGAAAACTTCCCAGAACTTCTGAACAGAGATAATAAAATACCAATTAAAAGGATTTATAGGTCATCTCTGGGGGTGGAGGGAAGAGAAAGGTGACAATTCCAAGACATATGTGGTTAAATTTAACAATTCAATCAGAAACAAGTTGCACAAGCAAACATGAGAAAGGCCTTCAAATACAAAAAAAAAAAAAAAAGGAAAGGCAATTCCAACAACACAAGACTATTCTTCACCCACCAGAAAACACAGGAAGGAATGGAATAATATGTTCTGAAGAGCTCTGGTGACACATTTACCATGACTTACCATCCAAATCTGAGCTTAATCATAAATAATAAAAGATGGACATTCAATAGCCTCTTGCCTACAGGTGAATCAATGTTTTTTGTGGGACTACATTACAAAATGGGAAATTGGGTGAAAAAAGAGAGTGAGCACAGGGATAGAGGTGAATGTGTGATGCATCTAGGTCAAATTGAGGATTAGCAATGAGAGGAAGGTGCTCCCCATGGTCTCTCAGGAACAGAAGACCCTGAAAGGGATGGGTCAGGAAGGATTAAAAAGCAGAGGAAGAGAAAGGCCTCGTTTTGGTAAGGGGAAGGTACCACTGATTAATGTTTTTGTGAATGAAGAAATGTGTTCTGTGAAGGGAAATGGAGACCTTTTTATTGAATTATCTGAGGGAAAAGATCACTCAATTTACCTTGGTGGGAGGTGGGGAGTTGGAACACCTACAAGTACCTGGTACTTGCAAGTCTGCATGAACCAAGGGAGAAATTTTTGAGGCAAATGGGGAAAGAAAATATCTGGGGTGGGGTTTAGCTCAATGGTAGCCTCTCCCTTCAATTTCTGTTTGCGACAAATCTCTCTTTTCCTCCTTGCACTTTTATCTCCACTCATCTTGCAGGACTGAGAGCCAGAAGGCGCTCTAGAAGTCACCTAGTCTGAGACTCATAGAATCTCAGTAGAAAGAGACTTCGATGACCAACCAGCCCTACCCATACTTGAATGAATACTCATTATAATATCCTTGGCGAGTGGTCGGTCATCAGGCATTTGGTTGAAGACCTTTAGTGAAAAAGAACTTATTATCTCTCAAGGCAGCCCATTCCACTTTTGGAGAATTTTAATAGTTAGGAGGGGTTGGGTTGAGTTGGGTTTTGTTTTTTCTCAGTTCCCTCCTCCCATCTGACAGATGAGGACATTGAGTCCATGGTTCCTGCCACCTCAACCCTATCATTGCCAGAGAATGCACAACAATGTAACATACTATTTCTACTTCTTCAGCAATTCATTCCCTTGCACCACCACCCCCTGAAACCTGAAACTGGCTTTTGTAGCTTTTCCAAGGAAGAAAGTTGGGGAGAGGAAATCCAGGGTTCATAAGCCTGGCCTAATTTTAAACTAGATTTTCTTAACATTCAAAATGCACAAACAAGTGAGCAATAGTTGCTGGTCTGTCTTTATTTGAGATATTTGGCCGACAGTATTGTTTCCTATGAGCACAATATTGAGGGGAGGAAGGAAAGGGGGGAGGAGATCTCTTTAGCTGTGTTTCTATAGATTAGTTTCAGGATAATGAATTCCAAAAGCAAATGGCCTTTCAATGATTTGACAGCAGAAAGACTCCAGAAACCAGCTCTCTCTGAGCCAACAAGCAAAATTTCTCTGCAATAAAATCTGTTTCCACCCAATCAAAGTTCAGGCTCATGAGTTGCTCAATGGTACCAATTAGTATTCCGGTTCAGCTAGGTTAAACATATTTTGTGGACAGACTCAGATCCACATTGAATATACCATGAAGAAAGGAATCAGTCTTTACATATTTATGGAGATTTTTGTGATTATAATTTTTGGGAAATGTGCCACTTGAATTGCAGATAAAAGTCAATATTTGCTTGCTGCTTGAATGAAAATTTTGCTTATTTGGAATTTTCTCACTAATAGAACTGAGGATATAGATTTTTATTCTAGCTATTGGCATGCCTGGTAATTCCTCAAATCCAAGCCTTTCCTTCTAGCTGTAGAATTATATACTATGATAGTGAACAGAGGTATAACTCTCACTGGACAACCTGGTCTTTGGCTCAGGGTACTAGCATATAGAAGGTTGTATGCTTTCTCCCCAGATTGGAGCAAGGAGAGTGTACTTCTCTGCATCATAAACTTACCACATCTCACATCATAGTTTTATATAGTATAAACATGCCTCAGCTCCCCTTTTCTAGGGCCCACCTTCCCTCCTATGCCTCCCAAAGATGTGGGCCAAATTGTCTTTGGGAAAGTTACCTTTCTTTCTCCTAGCATGGCTGAACTCAAAGTCAGGCTGTTTCCTCTACTGAAATAATCCCAGGTAGAAGAATTCCCAGTTATATCCCTAACTTTTTTCATGGCTGGATCAATGATTTCATTGGTGTGGTGGACTCCAGTGAGGAAATGCCTTCCACCAATTCAGATTAACATCTGCTCTGCAGTTTGTAGATTTAGAGTTGATTGGAACAGTGAGAGGTTCAATGACTTTCCCAAGGTTGCACAGCTGGAATGTGTCAGAGGCCAGCCCTCCACTAGTACACATTGTAAGGTCTCCTGCCTCTACACTCAACTACAAGGCCTTCTTCCAACCCTCAAAGTAATTCTATTAAATTCAACAAATATATATTAAGTACCTATTATGTCACAGTCACTGTGCTAAGCATTGAGGATACAAGAAAAAAAAAACTAAATAGTCCTTGACCTCAAAGAACTTACATTCAACTAAGGGATATAGGCCATAGACAAATAAGTATAATACAAGGAAACTGAGGATAGCAGGAACATTGACAACTAAGGTGGTCAGGGAAGGATGTATGGAGGAGTTGGCACCTGAGTTGAGCCTTGAAGAAACACAAGGACTGAGAAAAATGAGGCCCAAGGGAGTATATTCTGGGCATGGGGACAACTTGTGAGAATGAATGTAGGCAGAAAATGGAGGAATAATTCAGGGAACAGTTAGTAATATAGTCTGGCTGGAAAATAGAGTTTGTGAAGGGGAGTAGTATGAAATTAAACTGGATAGATATGTGGGAGCCAGATTGTGGAGGGCCTAAAATGACATGTGAAAAAGTTTGGTTATTCTAGAGACATTTGGGAGCCACTGTATTACCCCATAAATCCTCACTACACTAAGAGAATAGAAATAATAACTCAAATTTACATAGCCCATTAAATTTTTTTGTTTACCCCAAAATATTCTCATAAGGTAAGCAGTGTAAGCAAAATATCTCATCTGAGCTAAAATCCTAACTTGAACTAATTCTTGTGTATTGCGTCCCCAGAGGACAAACTACTACTTCAGATTCCTAGGAATCTAGGCTGTACTCTGACTACTATAATTCATGAGTCCCCACCAGTGTGCTTCCCATTAACAAAAAGCCAGTAGACTCAACCAGCTCTTAGAGAAGGCTTTATTAAAATAATATAGTATAAACAATAGCCACAAAACATTCTCCCCATCAATCTGGGATTCTCTCCTCAAAAAAAAAACCATAGAGCATACTAATAATGAGTTGCAAGTATGTAGCAAAGGCAACTCACAAATCCTTTGTACTGCAGAGCCTGGAAGTCCTCTCCTTCATTATAGTCTCTTCACACTGAGTTGGTCAACTTCATTACTAAGTGGTAAGCTCCATGAGGACAGGGATTATGTCTTACTCCCTTTTGAATGCTCTATAGTGTTAAGAACTTGCCTACTTAGCCATCCTTGGCAATCTTGGAATTACAACTGACTACCTTTCCTTTATCATACAATTATTCCCTTCCTGCACTCTATAATAAAGCCAAACTGGCTGTCCTCTGGTCTTGGCACATGGTACTTCATCTCCTGTCTATATAGATTCATTGAACTGGTCATCCCTCATGTCTGTAATACTCTACCTCCTTACTTCTACCTCATAGAATCCATCTCTCTATTCCTTCAAGATACAGGCCAATTACCATTTTCAATATAAAATCTTTCCTTATCCCCTCTTCTCGCCTATTAGTCCCATACCCCAAAATTATACTGCATTGGTTTTGTGTTTATTCCCTTTATATTGTGTTTGTTCCCTTAATTCTCTATATACTCATAGATGTGTGTGTCATCTCTTCCAGTTGAATGTAAGTTTCCTGGAAGTAGCAATTATTTCATTCTTTGTATTTATATCCCCAGAGCCTAGCACAGTAGTTGGCACCTAGTAAGTGCTTAATAAATGCATGTTGTTTGACTGAAGTTACCTTCTAGCTATTTTTTAACAGGGGTAATAATAATTCATGCATTCCAGATCTCATTTCATTCAGAAGGTGACCTTTAATAAGTCATTCAACTAGATTCAGGGGGCAACATTTTATTGTTAATAGAGTTGGGCTTCATTGATTCAAAATGGGCTTGTTCCTTGACATGAGGAGGCACCTGCCCTAGCCCACAGATCCAGTCTAAAACCTAGACTATAGCAAGCATCATGCTCTTCCAGGTCTCAGAGGAATAGAGATGCAGGCATGGAGAGTCCAGCACATGACCAGACTAGATCAGAAGCTGTAGGCAAGACTTAAAGATACAGGGCTCCAAGGAGTCTCTTTCTGGGTAGTCTTTTCTCTCTTCTCCTAGAACATGGTCTGATAGCTCTTTTTTTTTCTGTCATAGCTCCCCTTTGGCAGTTGAAACCTAAGGGAACTCCTCAGAATACTGCTTTAAAATTCATAAAAAATAAATACGGTTTAGAAGGAAAACTATACTGAAATATAGTCATCAAAATATTTTTTAAAATATGTTCACAGACCTCAGGTTAAGAACCCTTCTCCTAGAGGATGGAACAGCAGAGAATAGCACTAACCTTCATCTTTTCTGAGGGATATTCTCTCTCCCTGAAGTTACAGGAGCAATAAAGCAGGAAATATTAAGCACCTACTATGTGTCATATAGTCCCATAGAAGTAGGGAAATGGAATTAAGTTCATCAAAGGAAAGACCAGACAGTCTCACTCACTGTCCTTTCCATCTCCCCTGAGTATTCTCCTCACCCCACCACAGGATGCACATACACCTAAAGAAGAGTCAGGTGTCAAATAATTTTGAAAAAAATAAATACTGCTTATATTTTTGGTCCTTCTAGTGTTATTTTATTCCTGCGTGTCCTCACTAGCAGAGAATTTCTTCCAGTATCTAAATCTATTTGTGGAACTGAATTGAATTTGTAACCTTATGCCTGTTCCACTCAAAGAAAGAAGTACAACTTAGATGGAAAAGAAAGCTCAGGAAATTGTGGATTTTGATATAGTTTTTCCAGGCTAATAAACCCACCTATGAAGTACTGATGCACTAAATGAAAAAGCATTGCAATTTCCCAGGAATATCCAGCTGCTATTTATTAAGGCTTTAATGTTTGTGCTGTTAAACTAATTTGTGCAGTTAAAAAGAAGTGGGCTCCAGCATCTCATTTTTGAAAATTCACATACCTCTACAATGTTTAAAATCCTCTTTGTTATTATAGAGAAGAAATATGGTATAGTGTAAAAAGCCCTGGATTTGTGGAGTCAAGAGACCTGGATTTCAGTCCTGGTTCCAACATTTATTAGTTGAATGACACTGGTCTCAACCTCAGTTTCCTCATCAGCAAAATGGAGATAATAATGCACTTTATGCCTCATATCCATCTGTATACATATATATATATATATATATATATATATATATGTATATATATGTGTGTATATATATATGTATATATATATATATATATGTATGTATATATATATATATATATATATATATATATATATATATATATCTGAGTATGTATATCTGAGACAAAGATGGTAGATGGATAATGAGTTGAGTCTAGAGTTGAGTAGGAAGAAGGGTGAGGGCTGGATGGCCTTTGACAAACTGCTGAGTCTGGATTTCGTGGTGCATGCCTGAAATCCCTGCTGTTGGGAAGGCCAAGCCTTGAGTTCTGGAGGTCTAAACTACAGCAGAGTTAAAGTCGATTGGTTGTGTGCACTAAGTATAGCACCAATAAGAGGAGAGTGCCACCAGGCTGGCTAAAGAAGGTCAAACCTGTCCAGGTAACAAACAGGGAAGGGAAGGGAAGGGAAGGGAAGGGAAGGGAAGGGAAGGGAAGGGAAGGGAAGGGAAGGGAAGGGAAGGGAAGGGCAGGGAAGGGAAGGGAAGGGAAGGGAAGGGAAAGGAAGGGAAGGGAGGGGAGGGGAGGGGAGGGGAGGGAGGGAAGGGAAGGGGAGGGGAGGGAAGGGAAGGGAAGGGGAGGGAAGGAAGGAAGGGAAGGGAAGGGAAGGGAAGGGAAGGGAAGGGAAGGGAAGGGAAGGGAAGGGAAGGGAAGGGAAGGGAAGGGAAGGGAGGGAAGGGAAGGGAAGGGGAGGGGAAGGAAGGAAGGGAAGGGAAGGGAAGGGAAGGGAAGGAAGGGAAGGGAAGGGAAGGGAAGGGAAGGAAGGAAGGGAAGGGAAGGGAAGGAAGGGAAGGGAAGGAAGGGAAGGGAAGGGAAGGGAAGGGAAGGGAAGGGAAGGGAAGGGAAGGGAAGGGAAGGGAAGGGACAAGAGTCACCAAACATGTGGCAGAAATATATATCATTGAGGGAATGAATACTCATAGCATTGTAAACTAATGAAGTATAAACTACTTATTTCACAGGATTCTTGGGGAAAACTTGTCTTTTAAACTTTACAAAGTACTATATCAGCAGGTTACTCCAGGATTTGAAAACAATTCTAGTGGGAAACAATATGTAAATAACTAGATAATATAAGACAGAGTAGATGTAAAATAATCTCACAGGAAAGTCACTAACTAGTATGAGGAGGTGGCATGAGGGAAAGGCAATACAAAGACATGAGAATGGGAGATGGGGTGTCATGTTTGAAGAATAGTATATAGGCCAGTGTATTGTAGTGAATTCAAGCTGAGCTATTTAAAACCCTAAAAGTTTAAGCTGTTAAAGTGTCAATATGTTAGCAAATTTGGAAAATTCACCAGTGGCCACTGGATTAGAAAAGATCAGTATACATCCCATTCCTAAAGAAGGGTAATAGCAAGGAATATTCAAATTACCAAACAATCATACTCATTTCACATGCCAGCAAGGATATACTTAAGATTCTGTAAGTTACACTTGTACAATATGTGAACCAAGAATGACCAGAAGAACAGGCTGGCTTTCTAAGAGGCAGAAGAACTAGAGACCAAATTGTCAATATTTGCCAGATTATAGAGAATGCAAGGGGGTTTCAGAAAAACGTTTATTTCTGTTTCACTAACTACACTAAAACCTTTGACTGTGGATCACAAAAAAAAAAAATGTGGCAAGCCCTCAAAGAGATAGGAGTACCAGAGCAAGAGTCAGAACTCAAACTGGAACAAAAGACTGTATATTGTCACTTTATTTATTTAACTTACATGCAGAGTACATCATGTAAAATGTCAGGATAAATCAAAAGCTGGAATTAAGGTTGCCAGGAGAAATATCAAGAATCTCAGATATTCAGATGGTACCACTCTGATGGCAGAAAAGAGAAAAGAAATTAAGAAGCCTTTTGATGAGGGTGAAAGAGGACAGTATAAAAGTTGGCTCAAAGCTTAACAGCAAAAAATCTAAGATCTTGGCAATTGGTCAATCACTTCCTGGCAAGTAGAGGGAGAAGAAATTGAAGCAGTGTCAGATTTTATATTCTCAGGCTTAACGAACCCTGCAGAAGGCAACTGCAGTCATGAAATTAAAAGACATTTGCTCCTTGGAAGGAAAGCTAAGGAAAATCTAGACAGCATACTAAAAAGCAGAGACATCACCTTTGCAACAAAGGTCCGCATACTCAAAGCTATGGATTTTCTAGTAACAATGTATTGCTGTGAGAGTTGGACCATAAGGAAAGCTGAGCACCACAGAATCAAAGCTTCCACATTGTGGTGCTGGAAAAGACTTTTGAGAGTTCCTTGGACAAGAATGAGATCAAGTCAGTCAATACTTAAAGAAATGAATTCAGACTATTCACTGGAAGGTCAAATACTGAAGCTGAAGCTTATATACTTTGACCACATAATGAGAAGATAAGAGTCACTGGAAAATACCTGATGTTGGGAAAGATTGCACACCAAAGGAAAAGGAGATGGTAGAGGATGAGATGGATAGATAATGTCATCAAAACAACATGAATTTGGACAGACTTCAAGAGGATGGAAGGGACTGGCATGCTATGGTCCATGTAGTCACAAAGAGTCAGACATGACTGAACAACAACAAAAAACAGGCCAGTGTACCTGAATCGTAAAGTATGGAAGAGAGTAAAGTGCAAGAAATTTGGAAAGATAGGAAACAGCCAGGTTTTGAAGAATAGTAAATGCTAAAAAGAGAAGTTCATATTTGCTCCTAGGGAGCTGCTAGAATTTTTTGAGTATGGGAGTAACTGGTCAGATCCATACTCTAAGAGAATCACTTTGCCACATGAGTGAAGAATGGATTGGATGGGGGAGATAATTAAGACAGGGAGACCAATTAGAAGTCTATTGGAGAGAAGTCCAGGATGGAAGACCAGACTGGGGTGCTGATCTTGTGAATAGATAAAAGAAAGCACATTCAAGAGATGTTTGAAAGTAGGAATGACAGGACTTGGCAACAGATTACTAAGTGATAAATTGAGTATGACACCCAGGTTAAGAACCTGGGTGACTGAGAAGATAGTGGTACCCTTGACAGTAGCAAGGAAATTTGGAAGAGGGGAAAGTTTAGGAACAAAGATATCGAGTTCTAATTTGGATATGGTAAGCTTGAGATGCCAGTGGGGCATCTGATTTGAGATGTCCAAGAGGCATTTGTTGACATGGTACTGGAGTTCAGGAGAGAGACAAGGCCTGGATATGTAGGTTCGGGAATCACCTGCATAGAGATGACAATTGTACCAAGGGTCAAGTTAGATAGGATACAAGGAAAAAAGAGTCTAGAACAAAGTCTTAAGGGACACCCATGGTCAGTGGGTGTGACATAGATGAAAATTCATTAAAAAAGACTGATTGTTACAAGCAACACAACTTTTAAAAGTGAGGGATGATTTTCAAAGTGTCTGAAAGAAAGATATTAACAACTGGACAAATGATGAATTGTGTGATTGCTCAAGAAAGGTAATCAAACAATACCTATTGACAAATTCACTTATGTTCTCATCTCTACAAAATATGAGAATAATCTATGTAGGTATCAAGGAAACCTTTGAGATAAATATTAAAAGGGGCTAGGGAGACTTTCACATATGACTTTCCATAGCAGATTGTATTTTCATATCTTCATAGTCAAACAACTGATCGAAAGACAAAGAGAATACAAGAGCCCATTGAATATTGGTTGTTATTACAGGAAGTTGCATTTTCTTTTCCAAAAATTGATTCCTTCTGTTTTTATTTCAGTTTCATTTCTGAATATAGCCTTTCCTGCTCACCTACCTCATAAACTATCCCTTATAATATTTTTTAAAGAGAGAAAAAAAATCAATCCAGTAAAACAAGCAACATAACCTTGATGAATAACAGATACAACATTTCACCCCCACTTCTTCAATGAAGGGAATAAGATGAATTTTCTCACGTCTTCTCTGAAATCAAACTTGGTCATTTTATTCTTTTAGAGTTCAAGGGTTTTTTGGATGTGGTTATACTTCTTTCTATTTCTTATAGTCATCATATACAGTGTATTGTTTTCAGATTCTACTTCTCTTCCTCAACTCGTGTTTTCCCAGGTTTCTCTATATTCCTCATATTTGTCATATCTTAGGGTACTGTGATATTCTTTTACTTTTATATACCTCTATCTGTTTAGCCCCTTCCCAAGCAATAGATACCTGCTTTGTTTACAATTCTTTGCTACCATAATAAGTGCTGCTGTGATGATTATGCTGTATATGGGACCTTTCTCTTTTTGACTTCCTTGGGGTACCTACCTCATTGTGAATTTGTGAGAGGTATGGACATTTTATTCACTTTCTTAATTCCATCTTAATTCCAAATTAATAATATATAATATTATATAATAATTACAAATTATTTTCCAGATGGTTGTATTTTTTCAAAGCATTTGACTAAGTAGAACAAAATACCACTTAAAGGCTCCCTCGACAAGGTATTTCCCACAGATGTGCAACTGTCTTTAAAAATTATTTGATAGATGCAGTAATCTTTGGTCATGAGTGCTAAGTGAGGCACAAAGCAGGGAGATACAAACTTACCAAAAATGGTCTCCTTTACTCTTGTGGAAGATAGCATGGCATAGGGGATAGGGCGTTGGAATTGGAGTCAGGAAGATCAGAGTTCAAATGTCACCTCAGGTGCTTACTCACTGTGTGACCTTGGAAACTCACTTAACCTCTAGGGCCTGTTTCTGCACTTGTAAAATTGAAAGGCTTGGGGGAGGGGCAGAGCCAAGATGACAGAGAAAAGCCAGGAAGTTGCCTGAGCTCTCCCCTGTTTCCTTGGGAAACAACATTGAATCAAGCCTCTAAATAGATTCTGGACAGACAGGAGCTACAAAAAGATGGAGCAAAACAATTTTCCAGCTTAAGATAACTCAGAACGACTTCAGGAAAGGTCTGTCTCACTTGAGTGAAAGGGGGTGCAGCCTAGCACAGACGGTGTCCAGGCAAGCCAGAGAGAAGCTCTTAGCTACGGCACAACACAACAACCCAGGACCCTCGGTCCTGGCTCAGCTAGTGGCACAGCAGGCCAGCTGTGAGGTCTCCAGTCCCAGATCAGAAGGCAAACTACCAGGCCAGGAATCTCCACCAAAACAGGTGCAACTAGGCTGGATCACCCCACTGCAGTGGGCAAGCTGCCAGCTTGTCCTGAGGATCCAGTGCAGAAAGCCAGTGAACAGGCCCCTGGACCTCAGCACAAGAAGCTTGGGACAGTGCCCCCTGTGCCCCAGGAGCAGAGCTCAACTTTAAAAATCATGAAATAGGCTTAAAAATGAGTAAAAAAAAACCCAACAAAAAACAAAGAGCCCTGACCATAGAAAGCCTTGACCAAAGAAAATATTGACAGGGAAGATCAAAACACAAACTCAGAAGAGGACAATGTCAAAATGCCTACATGTGAAGCCTCAAAGGGGAAATTGAATCGGTCTCAATCCTCAAAAGTCATCTTGGAAGAGCTCAAAAAGGATTTTAAAAGTCAGGTAAGAGAGGTAGAAGAAAAATTAGAAAAAGAATGGGGTGGCTAGGTGGCACAGTGAATAGAGCAGCGGCCCTGAAGTTAGGAGGACCTGAGTTCAAATACAGCCTCAGACCAAACACTTGATATTTACTAGCTGTGTGACCCTGGACAAGTCACTTAACCCCAATTGCCTTTAAAAAAACAGAAAAAAGAAATGAGAGTTATACAGGAGAATTATGGGGGGGGTGGGAAGAGTAAACAGCTTGGAAAAGGAAGCACAAAAATCGACTGAAGAAAACAGTTCCTTAAAAAGTAGAATTGGCCAAATGGAAAAGGAGGTACAAAAGCTCACCGAAGAAAATAATTTCTTAAAACTTAGAATCAGGCAAGTGGAAGCTAATGACTCTACAAGACATCAAGAGCCAGTCAAACAAAATTGAAAGAATGAAAAAATAGAAGAAAATGTAAATTACCTCATTGGAAAAACAACTGACCTGGAAAATAGACCCAGGAGAAATAATATAAGAATTATTGGACTACCTGAAAGCTGTAATTTAATAAAAGAGCCTGGATAGCATCTATCAAGAAATTATTAAGGAAAACTGCCCTGATATCCTAGAACCAGAGGGTAAAGTAGTCATTGAAAGAATCCACTGACCACCTGCTGAAATAGATGTCAAAATGAAAACTCCAGGAATATTGTAGCCAAATTTCAGAATTATCAGGTCAAAGAGAAAACACCACAAGCAGTCAGAAAGAAACAATTCAAATATCAAGGAGCCACATTCAGGTTTACACAGGACTTAGCAGCTTCAACATTAAAGGGTTGGAGGGCTTGGAATATGATATTCTGGCAGGCAAAGGATCTTGGGTCACAACCAAGAATCAACTACCCAGCAAAACTAAGTATAACCTTTCAGAAGGGAAAGATGGGCATTCACTGAAATAGGGGACTTTCAAACTTTCCTGATGAAAAGACCAAAGCTGAACAGAAAAATTGATCTTCAAATACAAGACTCAAGAGAAGCATAAAAAGATAAGCAGGAAAAAACATATTATTCAATAAGGTTAAATTATTTACATCCATACATGGGAACATGATACTTGTAACTCTTGATAACTATATCTCTATTAGGGCAGTTCAAAGGAGTATACATAGACAGAAGGTGTGGGTATAAGTTGACTTTGATGTGATAATATTAAAAAATAATTAATGGGTGAAAAAAGAATTATACTAGGAGAAGAGGAAAGGCGGAGGCAGAGTAGGATAAATTACATCACATGAAAAGGTGCAAAAGACCTATTACAGCAGAGGGAAAGAAGGGAGGGAGCGAGTATTGTTTGTACCTTACTCTCATTGGATTTGGCTTAGAAAGGGAATAACATACACACTCAGTTGAGTATAGAAATTTATCTTACCCTGTAGGAAAGTAATAGGGAAAAAGAAAAAAAAAAGGAAGGTGAAAGGCTCATAGAAGAGAGGGCAGAAGTAGCAGGGAAATGGGGAAAGAAAAGGGAATGAGGCTGATAGAAGAGAGGGCAGATTGAGGAAAGTGGTGATTGGAAGGAAAACACTGGTAAGGAGGGACAGAGTGAAAGGAGAGAGAAAAGTATAAAAAGGGGGGAAATAGGATGGAGGAAAATACATAGGTAGTAATCATAACTATGAATATAAATGGGATGAACAGATAACAGAGTGGATTAAAAACCAGAATCCTACAATATTTTGTTTACGAGAAACACATTTGAAGCACAGAGATACACACAGAATAAAGGTAAAAGATGGGAGCAAAATATATTATGCTTCAGCTGAAGTAACAAAAAAAAGGGGGGGTGGGGCTCACAATCCTGATCTCAGACAAAGCAAAAGCAAAAATAGATCTAATTAAAAGAGGTAAGGTACCTCTTGCTAAAAAGGTACCATAGACAACGAAGTAATATCAATACTAAACATATATGCACCAAGTGGTACAGCACCCAAATTCTTAGAGGAGGCATTAAAGTTACAGGAAGAAATAGACAGCAAAACTATACTCCATCTCTCAGAACTAGGTAAATATAAACACAAAATAAACAAGAAAGAAGTTAAGGAAGTGAATGGAATTTTATTAAATTAACTATGATAGATCTCTGGAGAAAACTGAATGGAGATAGAAAGGAATATACCTTTTTCTCAGTAGTACATGGCACCTACACAAAAACTGACCATGTATTAGGGTATAAAAATCTCACAATCAGATACAGAAAGGTAGATATATTAAATGCATCCTTTTCAGATCAAGATGCAATGCAAATTATGTGTAATAATAGACAATGGAAAGATAGATTAAAAATTAATGGGAAACTAAATAATCTAATCCTAAAGAATGAGTGCATCAAACAACAAATCACAGAAAAAATCAATAATTTCATCAAAGAGAATGGCAATAATGAGACAACACATCAAATCTTGTAGGATTCCGCCAAAGCAGTTCTTAGGGGAAATTTTATATCTCTAAATGCTTACATGAATAAAATAGAGAAAGAGTAGATCTATGAATTGGACATGCAACTAAAAAAGCTAAAAAAGAACAAATTAAAAATCTCCAATTAATTACCAAATTAGGAATTCTGAAAATCAAAGGAGGAATTAATAAAATTGAAAGTAAGAAAATGAAGATGGTGGAGTGAAAGCAGTGATTTGCTTGAGCTGTCCCCTAAACCCCTCCAAATACTCATAAGAAATGGCTGTAAACAAATTCTGAAGCAGCAGAACCCACAAAAAGACAGAGTAAAACAAATTTCCAGCCAAGACAACCTGGATGGTTCATCAGAAAGGTACATCTCGCTGGACTGGAAGCACAGCATAGCGCGGCATGGGCTCGCAGGCCGCAGCGAAACTGGAGAAGGCCTCAGAGGACTGAATCTTGGGCAGCTGTGAAGGTTTCCAGACTCCTCAATCCACGAATGCCACAGAAAACTTAGAAGGTCAGTGGGAAAAGTCTGTTTCTGCAGTGCTGAGACAGGAAGGCGGGGTCTCAGATCCATTCCCCAAGAGGGTGGCCCTGGGGAGGGCAGCTGCTTCCCAAGCTGCCGGCCCATAGACTGAAGGGGAATCCAGTGGCTGATCAGACAGGGATTGCAGGGATCTCTTGCTTTGCCCATGTTTGGAGCTGGGTCATAGTTCTGGGCAGCGGTGCTGGGGTGAGGAGCACTGGTGTGGTGGAGCTTGTAGTGGCTGTAGAGAGGAACCCCTCCTCACAGTTACAGGACAGAAAGGAGTACTTGTGGTCACAGGCCAGGAAAGAAGTAAACACTTCACCCCTTATCATACCACCTTGGAAGAACTGAAAATTTACAGGTCTCTACAAGTACCTCTGAAAACAGCTGTACAAACCCCCGAACTTGGGACAGTACATTCTCCACATTGGAAGCAGATTTGTATCTTAACAAAGTGTTTCAAACTCAAGCAAGTGGCCGGGATCATGAGCAAGCAGCGTAAAAAGAGTCAGACTATATTATCTTACTTTGGTGACAAAGAAGATCAAAATATACAACCAGAAGAACAAAACAAAGTCAAAGCTCCTACGTCCAAAGCCTCCAAGAAAAATATGAATCAGTCTCAGGCCCTGGAAGTGCTCGAAAGGGATTGTGAGAAGCAAGTAAGGGAAGTAGAGGAAAAACTGGGAAGAGAAATGAGAGTGATGCAAGAAAATCATGAAAAACAAGTCAACAGCTTGCTAAAGGAGACCCAAAAAAATACTGAAGAAAATAACACCTTAAAAATAGCCTAACCCAAATGGCAAAAGAGGTCCAAAAAGCCAATGAGGAGAATGATCTAAAAAGAAAAATTGGCCAAATGGAAAAGGAAGTCCAAAAGATTACTGAAGAAAATACTTCCTTAAAAATTAAAATAGAGCAATTGGAAGACAGTGACTTTATGAGAAATCAAGACACTGTAAAACAAATCCAAAAGAATGAAAAATTAGAAAACAATGTGAAATATCTCATTGGAAAAACAACTGACCTGGAAAATAGATCCAGGAGAGAGAATTTAAAAATTATTGGACTATCTGAAAGCCATGATCAAAAAAAGAGCCTAGACATCATCTTTCAAGAAATTATCAAGGAAAACTGCCCTGATATTTTAGAACCAGAGGGCAAAATAGAAATTGAAAGAATCCACAGATCTCCTCCTGAAAGAGATCCCCAAAGGAAAACTCCTAGGAATATTATAGCCAAATTCCAGAGTTCCCAGGTCAAGGAGAAAATATTACAAGCTGCCAGAAGGAAACAATTCCAGTACTGTGGAAACACAATCAGGATAACACAAGACTTAGCAGCTTCTACATTAAAGGACCACAGGGTATGGAACATAATATTCTGGAGGGCAAAGAAGATAGGATTACAACCAAGAATCACCTGCCCGGCAAAACTGAGTATAATCCTTCAGGGGGAAAAATGGTCATTCAGTGAAATAGAGGACTTTCAAGTATTCCTGATGAAAAGACCAGAGCTGAATAGAAAATTTGACTTTCAAATACAGGACTCAAGTGAAACATGAAGAGGTAAACAGGAAAGAGAAATCATAAGAGATTTAATAAGATTGAACTGTTTACATTCCTGCATGGAAAGATGATATTTATAACTCATGAGACCTTTGTCAATATTAGGGTAGTTGGAGGAAAAAAAATTATATGTATGTATATATAGATAGATAGAGGGCACAGGGTGAGTTGAAGATTAAGGGGACATATCTGGAGAATAAAATTAAGGGATGAGAGAGGATTATACTAGGAGAAGAAGAAAGGGAGAAGTAGAATGGGGTAAATTATCTCACAAAAAAACAGAAAAGTCTTACAGTGGAGGGGAAATGGGGGAAGGTGAGAGGGAATGAGTAAATCTTATTCTCATAGGATTTGGCTTAAGGAGGGAATAACATACACATTCAATTGGTATGGAAATCTGTCTTACCCTGCAGGAAAATAGGGGGAGAAGGGGACAAGGTAGCAGGGGGATGATAGGGAGGAGGGCAGATTGGGAAAGGGGGTAATCAGAAGTAAATACTTCTGAGAAAGGACAGGGTCAAAAGAAAGAATAGAATAAATGGGAGGGCAGGATAGGATTAAGGGAAACAGAGTTAGTTTTTCACAACATGTCTACTATGGACGTGTTTTGCATAACTGCACATGTACAGCCTATATTGAGTTGCTTGCCTTTTCAATGAGGGTGGGTGGGGAGGGAGGAAGAGAGAAAATTTGAAACCTAAAGCTTTAAAAAAATATGTTTAAAAAAAAGTTTTCACATGCTACTGGGAAATAAGAAATACAGGGAATGGGGTAGAGAAGTCTATCCTGCCCTACAGGAAAATAGAAGGGGAAGGGGATAAGAGAAGGGGGGGAGATATAGAAGAGAGGACAGACTAAGGGAAGGGATATTCAGAACGTATGCCATCTTGGGGTGGAGGGAGGGGTGAGATGGGGTGAAAATTTGGAACTCAAAAATTTGTGAAAACTAAAAATAAATTTATATTTAAAAAATTTTTTAAAAATAAATAAAAAATAAAACCTTAAAAAAAGTAAGAAAATTGTTGATCTAATAAATAAAACTAAGAGTTGGTTTTATGGGAAAAAAATAAAACAGATGAACCTTTGGTTAATTTGATCTTAAAAAAGGAAGAAGAAAACCAAATTACCAGAATCAAAAGTAAAGAGGGTAAATTCACCATCAACAAAGAGGAAATTAAAGCAATAATTAGGAACTATTTTGTCCAATTTTATGCCAATAAATCTGACAATCTAAGTGAAATGGATGAGTATTTACAAAAATATAAATTTCCCAGAGTAACAGAAAAGGAAATAAATTAAATAAACCCATTTTAGAAAAAGAAGTTGAACAAACCATCAATGAACTCCCTAAGAAAAAATCTTCAGGGCCAGATGGATTTACAAGTGAATTCTACCATTTAAAGAACAATTAACTCCAATACTATATAAATTGTTTGGCAAAAAAAGGTGAAGAAAGAGTCCTACCAAATTCCTTTTATGACACGAATATGGTACTGATACATGAAGAGCCTAATCAAAGAAAGAAAATTATAGAACAATTTCCCTAATGAATATTGATGGAAGCATTTTAAATAAAAGATTAGCAAAGAGATTGCAGCAATTTATCAGCAGGATAATACACTATGACCAGGTGGGATTTCTACCAACAATGCAGGGCTGGTTCAATATTAGGAAAACTATCAACATAATTGACTATATCAATAACAAAACTAACAAATCAAATGGTTATCTCAATAGATGCAGAAAAAGCTTTTGACAAAATACAGCACCCATTCCTATTAAAAACAATAAAGAGTATAGGAATAAATGGAGTTTTCCTTAAAACGATAAGCAGTATCTATCTAATACCACAAGCAAGCATTATCTGCAATGGGGATAAGCTAGAAGCTTTCCCAATAAGATTAAGGGTGAGACAAGGCTGCCTGTTATTGCCACTATTATTTAATATTGCACTAGAAATATTAGTTTTAGCAATAAGAGAAGAAAAATAAATTGAAGGAATTAGAATAGGCAATGAGGAAACAAAACTATCAATCTTTGCAGATGATATGATGGTATACTTAGAGAATCCTACAGAATCAACTAAAAAACTACTTTAAATAATTAACAACTTTACAAAATTGAAGGATATAAAATAAACCCAAATGAATCATCAGCATTTGTGTATATTACCAGCAAAGCCTAGCAGCAAGAGATAGAAAGAAAAATTCCATTAAAAATAACTGTAGACATGGAGTCTACCTGCCTAGGCAAACCCAGGAACTATATGAACACAATTACAAAATATTTTCATACAAATAAAGTCAGATTTAAATAATTAGAAAAAACATTGATTGCTCATGGGTAGGCCGAGCTAATATAATAAAAATGATAATTGTATTTAAATTAATTTACTTCTTCAGTGCCATACCAAACTACCAACAATATTTTATAAGGCTAGAAGAAAAAGCAAAATTCATCTGGAAGAGCAAAAGGTCAATAATATCAAGGGAATTAATGAAAAAAAATGCAAAGAAAGGTGGCCTAGCAATACTAGATCTAAAACTATCTTATAAGGCAGCAATCATCAAAACTATTTGGTATTAGCTAAGCAATAAAGTGGTGGATTGGTGGAATAGGTTAGGTACACAAGACACAGTAGTAAATGGCTATAGTAATCCATTCAAAGACTCCAGCTTTTATGATAAGATCTCACTATTTGACAAAAACTGCTGGGAAAACTAGAAAACAGTATGGCAGAAACTAGGTATAGACCAACATCTCACACCATACACCAAGATAAGGTCAAAATGGGTACATGAATTAGACATAAAGGGTCTATAAGCAAATTAGGAGAGCAAGGAATAGTTTGCCTATCAGATTTAAGGAGAAGGGAAGAATTTACGACCAAACAAGAGATAGAGAACATTATGAAATGCAAAATGGATAATTTTGATTGCATTAAATTAAAAAGGTTTTACACAAACAAAACCAATGCAACCAAGATTAAAAGGAAAGCAGAAAGGTGAGAAACAATTCTTACAGCCAGCGTTTCTGATAAAGGCCTTATTTCTTAAATATGTAGAGAACTGAGTCAAATTTATAAGACTACAAGTCACTTCCCAATCAATAAATGGTCAAAGGGTTTGGACAGGCAGTTTTCAGATGAAGAAATAAAGCTATCGATAGTTATGAAAAAATGTTCTAAATCACTATTGATTAGAAAAATGCAAATCAAAACAGCTCTGAGGTACCACCTCACATCTATCAGATTGGCTGAAATGAAAGGGTGAAAGGGAAATGATAAATGTTGGAGAAGATGTGGGAAAATTGAAACACTAATGCATTGTTGGTGGACTTGTGAACTGACCCAACAATTCTGGAAAACAATGTGAAACTATACTCAAAGGGCTATACAACTGTGCATATCCTTTGATCTAGCAATACCACTACTAGGTCTGTATCCCAGAGAGATCATAAAAAGGGAAAAGGACCCCCATATACAAAAACATTTATAGCAGTTCTTTTTGTGGTGGCAAAGAATTGGAAATTGAAAGGATGCCCATCAATTGGGGAAGGGCTGAATAAGCTGTGGTATATGTGTGGTATATGAATGTAATGAAATACTATTGAACTATAAGAAATTATGAACAGGCAGATTTCAGAAAAACTTAGAAAGACTTACATGAACTGATGCTGAGTGAAGTGAGCAGTACACAGTAACAGCAATATCGTATCATGATCAACTATGATAGACTTAGTTCTTCTCAGAAATAAAATGATCAAAAATAATTCCAAAAGACTCATGATAGAAAATGCTATCCACATCAAGAGAAAGAACTACGGAGTCTGAAGGCAAATCAAAGCATACTATTTTCACTTGTCTTTTTTTCTCACACTTTTCCCTTTTGTTCTTATTCTTCTTTCATAACATGACTAATGTGAAATATATTTAACGTGATTGTACATGTATAGCCTATATCAAATTGCTTGCTGTCTCAGGGAGAAAAATTTGGAACTGAAAATCTTATAAAAATGAATGTTGGAAACTATCTTTACATGTAGTTTGAAAAAAATATAATACTATTAAGTAAAAAAAAAGCTGAAGTGGGGGAGGGAAAACAGACCCAGTGGCCTCTGAGATTCCTTCCAGTTTTAAATCTGTAATTGTATGAAGTCCTACTCATGGGACAGGCTCCCTATGAGATCTTCTAGATACTTTTGTCTTCCAATATTGTGCTAATTTCATCAAGTCTTTGAATGCTACAATGCCTCCTCAATGGGATTGACAAACAGTCAGAAGAGATTGGCCTAACAATTATCCATTAAAAACAATCCCACAAATGAATAAAGAATGACTATGGCAACTGGTAGCTGTATAGGCAGGCCATTGTTTTAGTCCATCATGACCAAGTATTGCAGATAGATAATGAACTTGGATCATAACCAAAATGGAAGAGCAAAGGATTTTACCACAAAACAGTTTTTTAAAAAACCTGGAAGGCCTCTGGTCAACATGTACAGAGCCTCTAAGGAGGATTTATGGAAGAATCTGGACAGTAATCACACAGATGAGAAGGCATAGATGTGTTACAATCTGGACTAACGGAGGGATCACAAGTTCATGCAAGTAAAGAAGTCCATTCCCAATATTTGAATTTGCCTTAATGGTGGACTGGGGAAGCAATGCAGGGGTTAAATGTCAGTGGTTATAGAATAGAACAAGCTGAGACATCTCTAACATCCTTTCATTTATTTTCCCCCTTTTTTTAAACTATAAGTGTAAAACACAGTAGACTCTTCCCCCATAATCCAGACAGATGCCATTTCACTCAACCTAGTATTTCAGTGAAGAACATAGCTGGAGTGCAGACCTGGGGACCCAGAGAATTTAAGTCTAACAGCATCTTAAGACAATCTGACTTGTCAGAAGATTGTGGACTGTGTGGGTCACTTTGTCTTCTCTCAGTGCTGAGCCCTGGTATCTATAAGGTTTGAGGAAGGCAGAAATTGGACTAATTCAGGCCTCCTTACCTGTATTGGGTGATTTCAGGGACTGAGGTGGGGATGCCTAAGAGGATCTCCTTTGCCTAGTCATTATAGTGGCTGAAATCCCACCATCAAAGATTTGTCTTTTTGGGTTAAGAATGGCCTTTTCTAAGGCACTCATATTCCCAGGTAAACCTACAAGAGAGCAAGGTAGCATATCAAAACCCAAATATTTTAATAATGACTTTGTCATAGAATCTTAGAACTAGGGAAAAACCTTAGGTCTAAGCCTCTTACTTTACAAATGAGGAAACTGAGACCCACAGAAATGAATTAATCAGTTAAAATATGTCATCAAAATAGGTGAAGTGATTTATACAGCTGTTCAACAGTGGTCAACTAGGCATGACAAGATTTCCTGACTCCAGTCCAGTGGGGTTTTTTTTTCCATTAAATTTCATTCAACTGGTTTTTCTCCATGCTAGGAAATGAAATGGGACAGCAGGGGATACTGAACTTGGAAGACACTGAAAGTGATCTTCATCTTCTTTCAAATTTTACCTTGGGCATGGGAGTATGGGGGTGAGCCAGGAATCTACTGGTAAATGTTTAACAACAGGCTCTTTAAGGGGGAAAAAATACGCGTGACACACTTTTAAGTTTAATGGACATTCTTAACATTTTCTCAAGTCTAGACAATCAACAAAACAATATACTCAAGCCCTAACTTGTAGCATTTTCTCACTTCCAGCCCTTCTTTTTTTGTAAAAGTAGAGTGGATGCCAAAGTTTAGTGGACCAAGCCAGAAGACTGGTGTTTGAGTTCCAACCCTGCCCTTTACTAGCTGTGTGACCTTGGGTAAGTAACTTAACCTTAAGGACCTCAGTTCCATTATCTGTAAAAGAAGGGGTTGGAGTAAATGATCTGTGAGGTTCTTTCTAGATTTATGGACATTAATTAAGGTATTATAATGATTATCCCCATACAAGTGACAGGGACTACTCTGGTCCCCATACTTAAAGGGCAAATATATTACAGTTCACCCCTCTCACAGAGTTCTCTAATGCCTTTAAGAGAGTTTGAGGGTGTCTAAGCTCTCTACTATTGGCTGCAGCCCCAATAATGGTGTTTCCCCAATTGTAAGGGTCCTCTGTACCCCAGTTCCATTTAACCACTTAACAGCGAGATTCGATTTTCCAAAGAAATATTTATTTCAAAGGTATAACAAATATATGAATATACCCTTTAGTATGTGAAAGAGTACTCCCCCTCTTCCCTGCACCACCTCATAGTCTGCAGAGGTGAAAGAAGTTACATTCACAGCTTAGATCAGTTATTATAGCAGAGTTCCAAGTCCTAAATCCAAAGCACTCTTTGAGCTCCAGGCTAGAGAACCCTAGCTCCTCAGGACTTTCTTGCCATGCCAGCTGGCTGCAACATCAGGCCTGGAATTCTGAATCCAAGGGGGCCATGGCTTGATTCTGGGTCTGGGAGGAAATTACTACCTACACCTAGAAACTGAGAAGGATAAGCATTTTGTGGGGGCCATGGAGCCTTAAAAGGGAGGGCGGGGGGGAGTGCTTTTCCCCCTCAATGGCTCAGTTCATAGAACTGGTGCTGTGGGCGGATGTGACCTTTACTCTCTCTGGAAGCAGCAAAGGAAAGAAGGAGAGGGAGAAAAAGAGCAAAGGGTCCCAGTCTCACAGTTTTTAAAGACACAGCTTGCTGGGGCTATGATGCCGATGTAAAGAGGTTGTTTTGGCCCTCATGTGATAGGGGGATGACAGGATATCTTCTTCCAGTTGCAGGACACTTCCACGTTAGATGATCTGGGCAAGTTCCAAGGCCCCCATTACACTCACGTGAAGAAATCGAGGATGAGAAACAGTAACAAGTCTTATGCTGCATTTAATATGATGGAATCATAGAGATAGAACAGGAAAAGACCTCATAGACCATTTAGTCCAAACTCTCCATTTTACAGACGAGAATACTGAGAAGTTAAGTGATTTGCTCAAGCTCCTATAGGTGTCTTGTGTCTGACTTAAGATCTAAACCCAGGTCCTTTACTAGCTATGTGACCCTGAGCAAGTCACTTAACTCTGTTGGCCTCAGTTTCCTAATCTGTGAAATGAGCTGAGAAGGAAATGGCAAACAACTTCAGTGTCTTTGCTATGAAAACCCCAAATGGGGTCACAGAGAGTCAGACACGAATGAAAAAACAACAAACTTCTGACTCCAAAGCCATGGAGCTTTCCTCTATACCACACAAAATAGGTGCCATCTTCAGGTCCCCTCAGCTCCTTCAAAAAAAAAAAATCCCCTTTGCCTCTTTCTGCTTGCTTCGTACCATTCATTTTGCAAAGTGTTCTTCTAGTTCCTCCCCATGAGCTAAGCATGGCTGAAAACAGATGCTTCCAACAGGCCTCCCGCATTCTAGCAGATGAACTCTTTTAGCAGTGTGAACGTTAATAGTTTTATGATGTATTTATATGTCATGCTTTTACATTTGCAAAGTGCTTGACCATTATTTTTATTACATTTTTATTAGCCATTTAAAATAGCTATTTGAAACAATTAACATTGAAATTCTCCCTCCAACTTGTGGAAACTTTACATCCATTTTTAGTGGTTTCTCTTCTAAGAACTGCTGAGGATCTAGGGAAGATTAACCACCTTTTTAGGCAGTTAGGGATCTGCAAATTTCCCAGGGGCAAAAGAATCTGTGTGTTTGGGAGGGGTTGGGGCGGGGAAGGGGGAGGGAAGAGAGGGGAAGGCAGGTAGAACTCTGCCAGAACCTGCCACTCTAAGGAAGTACAATAATCATCGAAAGCCTTCAAACTTTGCAGAATGTATCTGAAAGCCTAGTGGCTACTACTACTCCCTGCTCCAGACACACCAGGCAGCTAGAGAGCTCCCAATGTTTACCGTGCCCCACTATTTGAAAAATACATAGAATAAACTGAAATTGTGTAACCATTCCATCTAAAGTTGAAACTAATATCTACATGATTTTTTTTTAAAAAAAGTGCTGAAAAGTATCTCAAAGCCTGTAAAAATGTTAACGGAGACAGTGTGTTTCCAATGATTTTTGCTTTCTTTGGAATGGAAATGCTCCCATAAAAAGGCATGATCTGTGAGCTCTCCTCCTCTTCTGGGAGATCTACAAACACTGCCCTAGATGTCTTGAGCAAACCTCACTTTCTTCCAACTCCAACCCATTTGGATGTTCCCCACACATGTGTACAAAGAGTTTGAAAGACTGCTAAAAGTACCCTTGGAACAATGCAACTTTGTACATTGTTCCTGTGATGCTGGCTTGTTTCATCTATTAATGCACTTCTAAATTCCATCGATGATAATGCTACATGTGCTCGTTTCAGCCCATTTGTCCCTGCACCCCACCTCTGCAGAGCCCAGCTGCTGTTTACAGAATATAGACCGAGTGGCATTGCAACGCATCACTACAACAGAGAGGCAGGGTGGTAGAAGGGATAGAGTACTGGACCTAGAGATAAGTCTAGGAATCTATTCAAGTACCATCCCTGACGCTTATTGATCTAAGCAACCTTGGACTGGTCGTGGTAATTTCTCTAAACCTCAGTTTATCCATCTCTAACATTGGGTAAAGAAGCATTATTGTATAGCAGGTGGAAAACCAGCCTCAAGTCAAGTAGATTTGAGTTCAAGTCCCATATCAAATATATACTGGCTGTATGACCCTGAGAAATCCCTATCCTCTGAGTGCCTCAGGGAACTGTCTCAGACTATAAATTATGTAACATTTGCCAATCAGCATGAGGAGTTTTCTCATAGGAAGTTTCTTAAATTCATGAAATCTGGGTGAAAGTGAGGGGAGAGAGAGAGAGAGAGAGAGAGAGAGAGAGAGAGAGAGAGAGAGAGAGAGAGAGAGAAGAGATAATACCTATAGGTATCCTCTATTATTGGGATCAAATCAGCTATTTTATGTTTTATAAATGCTTTATAAATGTTAAAGCTTTATAAATTTTTATATAAATGTGTTATCTCCATCGACTATGCAATAGTACCTTTTCCGGAATAATAGTGAATACCACAAAATTCCATTTCAACGAGAGAATTGTGACAACTCCTTGAAGTAAATTCACGGGATTTGGACTGTGATGCTAAGTGGAGAAGATCAATCCTGATCCTCCCTGCCTCCCATCCTGAGATCATAGTACTACAATACTCAGAGTTGGAAAGAATCATTGGATCATTGAGTGAGGGCCAGAAGAGACCTCGTAAGGTCATCTTATCTAATTCTTCCACTTAACATATCAGGAAACTGAGGCCCAGAGAGGTTAAAAATGACTTGCCTAGCATCCCTCAGTTGCAGAGCCTATGTGTGAAGTCAAATTCTTACTCCTTTTCATTATACCATGAAGAAAAGTTCTTTGATATTTAGCGATTTTCCTTTTCCATCTTTAGCTCAGGTCATCTCATGGGGTCATAGATTTAGGGCTGGAAGAGAACCTTAGAGGTCATATAGTCCATCTGCCTTATTTTTTGGATGAGGAAACTGAGGCCCCCAAATGTAGTATCTTGCTCAACATCACATGGATCACGAGAAACAAAGCTGGTTTTCAAACCTAGGCTCTCTGACTCCAAATCCATTGCCTTTCTCTCCTTTGTTGCTGCTGGGTTCTGGTACTGAGTTGGCAGAACTTTAACTCCCTTAGTTTCTTTGAGGATAATCTGGCAGTTTCAAGCAGAAGCAGAACCACTACTTGGCAAGCATGTTATAATGGGAATTCCTTTGGTGTATCAGATGGGCCAAATAGCTGCTGAGTTCCACCCTCACACCCCCCACGACTCTCAGATTCTGTGAGCTTAAGAAATGCAATGGGAAGATTGTTGGACTTGAATTAGGAGACCTAGACCTGAACTCTGCCTCAAATCAGAGCTGTGGAACTATGGACAAGTCATGTAACATATCAGAGTCTTCCTTTTCTTATCTGTAAAATGGGGACAATAATCCTTGCTCTAATCTACCCCAAGAAACCATTGGGAGGTAAAGTGCTTTGCAAACATGAAAAGGCTATAAAAATGTAAGTTATGATTGCGCATGTTCAGGGTCAGCATGAGAAGTTTGCAAAAGCCGCAGAAATCCTGGAGACCCAAAGTACTAGTCCTATTGGTCTGTTCTGAACCTCCTCCCATTGTTGTTGGCATCCCAGAGCAGAGCTGGGGTTTGCCCACACAAAAGGAGGAGGCACACACAGTGATGAAATCAAATTCAGCACCATTGGTACGCCCTGTCTAATCTCCAACCACTGCTGGTATATCACTCGCTGGAGCTTCCCAGGCGAGCACTTTTTTCCTTCACCACAGTCTGTTTTTCTTTAAAAAAAAAAATGAACTTGTTGCTCCAAGTGACTTGACGTCTGGCTCTGGGTACAGAGCTTGAGGGCAGATGGCGAAATTAAAATATGTTTCTGGATTTGGAGGCTGAAGAGTGGTTGCGGTGTCCTAACCAGGGTGGCCTCTCCAGCAGAATTGTGAAGTAGACAAATTTGCCTTCCACGTCCCCAGGCTGGGCCCCTCTCACACCATTCCTGGCAATTCACTCCTTACAGCTTCCAGTGCACCCATCAAGAAGCCATTCCTACACAGCTTTGTGTTCACTTAACTGTCAACTAATGCTTTAAGGAGACATGATTTCATTGGGGTGGGGACTCCTTCTGTCTGCTCCCCACCCCTTCCAGGAAGCCTGTTCCCTGGGGCAATATAAATGTCTTAAGGAATGGCCCTCACCTGGGTGAAACAGTGGTCTCAGCCCCATTCTGTGATGCTGATGTCAAAGGCAAGAAAGAGTTTGAATTGGGAGGGTTCCTCAGGAGATTTCTTTATTACCCACTGTGTCCCTAGGGTGCAGGTGGACACCTTTTTACTGATCCAGATTATGATCTACTAGAACCCTTGAGTTGATGCAGATCCCAACCCCTCTACAGCTTTATGAATAACTATAGCTGAAAAAACAAATCTATTTCTGGGGGGCCAACTCTCTGGTTCAACTCAATTCAATTGAACATTCGCTCATTAGGGGTCTCCTCAGTGCCAATCACTGTGCTAGGTGCTGAAATAGGAAGACGAAAATGAAGCAGTCTCTGCCCTTACAGAGTTTATATTCTCTTTGACAGAAACAACACATATACACATATAAATAGCTCTCTTCATTCTGCTAGCTTCACTTTGCATTAGTTCAGATAAGGTTTCCCAGGTAATGAAACCATCCTGCTTGTCATTTCTTATAACACAACAGTATTCCAACACAATCATATACCTCAAGTTATTTAGTCATTCCCCAAATGATGATCATCCCCTCAGTTTCCAATTCTTTAATATCACAAAAGGACTGCTATAAATATTTTTGTATGTTTCCATCCTTTTCCATTTTCTTTGATTGCATTAGAGTATAATCCTAGCAGTAGGAATGTTGGGTCAAAGCATATGCACAGTTTAGTAGCCCTTTGGGCATTGCTCCAAGTTGCTCTCCAGAATGGTTGGACTAGTTTACAGCTCCACCAACAGAGCATTAGTGTGACTATTTTTCCACATCCTCTTTAGCATTTATCAATTTTCTTATCTGTTAGCTTAGCCAATTTGATGGATTGCAGGTTACCTAAATGTTTCCATTTGAATTTCTCTAATTACTAATTATTTAGAGTATTTTTTCATATGACTATTAATAGCTTTGATTTCTTCCTCTGAAATTGTCCATTCTTATCCTTTGATCATTTGTCAATTGGAGATTGAACCTTATTTTTATAAATTTAGCTCAGTTCTCCATATATTTGAGGAGTGAAATCTTTATCATAGAAACTGCTTATCAATCCCCCATCCCCACCAGTTTCCTGCTTTTCTTCTGATTTTGGCTGTATTGGTTTTGTTTGTGCAGAAACTTTTTTAATTTTACATAATTAGAATTATCTGCTTTCCCCCCTGCAATCCTTTCTATCTCTTGTTTAATCAAGAACTCTTCCCCATCTATAGATCTGATAAATAATTTTTCTATGATCCCCTAATTTACTTATTATGCTATCACCCTTTATGTCTAGTTCATGTGTCCATTTCAAACTTATCTTAGTATATGATGTGAGATGTTGGGTTGTGCCTAGTTTCTGTCAGGTTATATTCCAGTTTTCCTAGCAGCTTTTGTCAAATAGTGAGTTTTTGCCCCAATAACTAAAATTTGGGGGTTTAGCAAACACTAGGTTACTGCACTCATTTGCTTCTGTATACTATGTACTTAATCTAGTTCATTAACCAACCACTCAGTCAAGTACCAAATTGTTTTGATAATAATCACTTTGTAATACAGTTTGAGATATGGTATTGCACTCCTTTTATTTATTTATTTTTTGTGAGGTAATTGGGGTTGAGTGACTTGCCTAGGATCACACAGCTAGTGTCAAGTGTTTGATCTGAAGTCGGATTTGAACTCAGGTCCTCCTGACTCCAGGGCTAGTGCTCTATCTACTGCACCACCTAGCTGCCCCTATGATACTTCATTCAAATCCAAATTCTCTGGCTCCTGTCTTCATTATACCATGAAAAAGTGTTCTTTAATATTTGGTAATTTATTTTTCTATATCTTTGGCTTTCATGTCATCTCATGAGATCATAGATTTAAGGCTGGGAGGGGATCTGAGAGATCACACATTCCACCTCCCTCATTTTATGAATTATACATAAACCATGGACTTGGCCTACCTATGAGCAATTCATATTTCTCCAATTGTTCGGATCTGTCTTTATTTGTGGGGAGTGTTTGATAATTGTGTTCATATAGTTCCTGTGTATATGTTGGCAGGTAGTATTTTATACTGTCTATAGTTATTTTCAATGGAATTTCTCTCTCTATCTCTTCCTGCTGGATTTTGTTGGCAGTATATAGAAATGCTGATGTATAGGTTCATTTTATATCCTGCAACTTTGCTTTAAGTTATTAATTGTTTTTACTAAGAAGCATACCATCATATCTAGAAAAGTGATAGTTGTGTTTCCTAATTGCTTGTATTTATTCTTTCAATTTCTTTTTCTTGTGTAATTGCTATTGCTAGCACTTCTAGCATAGTGTTTTCAATATTCATTAGGGAGATTGGTCTTTAGTTTTCTTCCTCTGTTTTTCGTCTCTCTGGTTTAGGTATCAGAACCATATTTGTGTCAGAGAAGGAATTTGGTAGGACTCCTTTACGTATTTTTTTTAATCAGTTTATGTGACATTGGAATTAATTGTTCTTTAAATGTTTGGTAGAATTCTCTTGTAAATTCATATGGTCCTAAGGTTTTTGTTTGTTTTGTTTTGTTTTCGACTTAGGGAGCTTATTTTTGGTTGCTCAATTTCTGTTTCTAAGATGGAGTATGTAAGTATTTGATTTCCTCTTTTGTTAGTCTGGGCAACTTATATTTTTTATACATATTCATCCATTTTATTTAGATTGTCAGTTTTATTGGCATGTAATTGTTTTAGTTTTCATCTTCATTGCTTGTGCATTAACCCTTTTCATTTTTGATGCTAGTAATTTCATTTTCTTCTTTTTACAATCAAAATAGCCAATGATTTCTCTATTTTATTGTTTTTTTTCATAAAACCTGTTCCTAGTTTTATTTATTAGTTCAACAGCTAACTTTCAATTTTATTAATTTCTCCTTTGATTTTCAAGATTTCTTTTTGATGTTTAATTAAATATTTTTAATTTGTTGTTTTTCTAGTTTTCTTTCAGTTGGTTACCCAATTTGTTTATCTATTCTTTTTCTCTTTTACTGATATAAATATTTAGCGACATAAATTTTCCCCTAAGTACTCCTTTGGCTACCTCTCCAAAATGTTGATATCTTGGCTCACTATTGTCATTATCTTTAAATAAATTATTGATTATCTCTGTGATTTATTCTTTGACCTACTAATTCATTAGAATTAGATTATTTAGTTTCCAATTAATTTTTAATCTATGCTTCAAAGACTCTTTATTGGACGTAATTTTTATTGCAGCATGGTCTGAAAAGAGTGCATTTAATATTTCTGCTTTTCTATATTTGTTTCTGGTGTTTCTATGCCCTAATTCATGGTGAATTTTGTGAAGGTGCCATGCACAAATGAGAAATAGATATGTCCTATCTATTCCCAGTCAGTATCTACCAAACATCTATCATATCTAACTTTTCTAAAATTCTATTTATCTCCTTAATTTCTTTATTGTTTATTGTATGGTTAGACTTACCTAGATTTGAGATGGTAAATTGAGGTACCCTACTTGTTTAATTTTACTATATTACTATATTATAACAATCTTTTTGTATATATTAACATCTTATGATATAACATAGGATTTTTTATTGGCACATATAAAAATAAAAATGTGTTTCTAACTAGAAACAACAATCAAGTCAACATTTAACTTTTCCTATAACATTTAACTTTTCCTTCAAGAATTTGGTTGCTATGCCATTTGGCACGTATATGTTCAAAATTGATGTTAATTTATTGTCTATTGTACCTTTTAGCAAAATGTAATTTTCCTGATTCTCTTTCTTAATTAGATCCATTTCTACTTTGTCTGAAATCATGTTTGCTACCCATGCCTTTTTTACTTCAACTGAAGTATAATAGATTCTGCTCCAGTCCCTTATTTTAACTCTATGTGTATGTTTCTGTTTCAAGTGTGTCTCTTTTAAACAACAAATCGTTGGGTTCTGGCTGTTAATCCATTCTGATCTCTGCTTTTATTTTATGGGTGAGTCCATCCCGTTCACATTCACAGTTATGCTGTGTATTTCCCTCCATCCTATTTTCTTCTATTTATCCTTCTCTTTTTTTATTCTGTTCCTTCTTCAAAAGTCTGCTTTGTTTCTGATGTACTGCCTCCCTTAATCTACCCTTCTTCTTATCCCCACTATCTTTTTCTTAGCCCCTTCCCCCCCCATTTCTTTGTTGGTTATAATGAATTTCTGTACCCTATTCTGTGTGTAAGTATGTACCTCTTTTATGAGATAATTTTGTCTTATTCTTTCTCTCCTTTCCCTGTTCTTCCAGTGCATCATTTTTTTTTTACCCTTCTATTCTTCATCTGAGACCATCCCAACATAATAGACCCATGGTCATGCCTTCTGTCTATGTAGATTCCTTCTAAATGCCCTAATGATGATTAAGTTTGGGGATGGGGGGGAGTTACGTGTATCATTTTCCCATATAGGAATGTAAATGGTTTAATCTTGTTAAATCCCTTGATTTTTCATTCATATTTATCTTTTTATGCTTCTCTTAAATCTTGTGTTCGAATGTCAGATTTTTTATTTGGCTCTGGTCTTTTCATCAGGAATGCTTGAAAATCCTCTATATCATTAAATATCAATTTTCCCCACCATAAGATTATATGTTTTCTGAATAGGTTATTCTTGCTTATAATCTTAGCTCCTTTGCCTCCTGGAGGGTGTAGGTCTAATATGAAGGAGTGTTTATAAGTAATGGGACAATGTTTCCCAAGGGCACAATGGAAAATTGAGAAGAGCAGGATAGGGACACCAGAAAGATCAATTGTGTGTATGCACAAGCAGGGAATGGTGGTGAGGGAAGGGAGCTTTGACCTAGGTAGTCTACAACTCAGAAGGAGAGGGATTCAGAGTGGGGCTACCACTATCTACAAATATCCCAAGCCCTTCAGTAACCAAGATCATTTTTATTTGATTGTCAATCCCTGAGAAATATGTGGAGGTGAGAGAGGGGGCCACATGTAATAGAGCCTGACAAGGCTGGAGTCAGTGAAGTCCTGGGGCCAGGATGGTCATAGAAAAGTCAGACATGTTTGGGATACTCAACCTCAGCCACATGAAGTCTGACTCAGGATTCATTCCAATGTTGAGTTGATTATTCCCTTAAGGGCATCAAGGGAAAGAAGGGAGAAACACTGAGGACATTCTTTGTTTCTAAATTCATGTAGATGTAGAATGGGAAGGGCAAAAGAGCAGATGTCTGATCTTAGGTCCTGGTGATGGGTCTCTTGGGACTTGGATAAACTGGTCCTTCATCAACAGTTATGTCACCATATGCAAAATCTTTTCATCTTGGTACCACCAGACAGAAATAGTATTCTTCTGGCATAAACTTAAAGAGCCTTATGGATTATTTCCATGTGGGGCATCTGAGTAGAACTCTAGTGGAGGTATCAATAAATATATCAATGCCTTAAGGCACCTGTGATCTCACAGATGTGGGTATACATCTCCACACATCCACATCTTCTCAATCTTACTGAGTATTGCCCACCACTTCTTGTATCTCCTTTATAAATGATCTGTTTAATATGCAAGGGGATATCCTTCAGTTCTCTTAATATTCCATGGGAACCAATATAGTACTCAGGCTATCCATTTCTTATCCTTTGCTCTCACTATATGGCCTGCCTCCCTCCTTTTTACATCATACATTTCCTAAGTGATTTCTTCTGTGCCGCTTTGTGCACACAAGTCAGTATTGTAACATACTCATGTATACATTTGCTTCTCCATTGGCCCTTGTGTCAATTTGCAATTATGATTCTTCAGAGATCATAGTATTCCATGACTTATAGCCACATAGCTTTGCTAGCAGAATACTGGCACTAGAAAGATGGAGACTTGTCCTCAGGGAAGCTTGAGAAGACACAAATGCTACATTATGTTCCAGATACCATCCATCCCATGCTCTTCCTACTATTGACTTCTGAACTCAGCTCATTATCCCTTTTACAATGCCTATCCAGGAAGAGATGTGTTGAATGATGAATGAACTACTCACCCAACCATTGTATGTAATAGTGTGGATAATAAGCATTCTTCATCCATTTGGGTTTTTTTTTCCCAGGAATTGGAATGTTCTGGATCTCATTGGAGAGTCTCTTTGAAACTCTTGGAAATGAACTAATCAGTACAATGTCATTGGCAAACAAAACTAGAGGACCTCACTATCTATAGTGAGTTCCTGCTCCATTTGCACTCTCTGAAGGGCATCTTTCATGAAAAGGGTGAACATCTTTGGTAAAAATACATTTATCTATTTTTGAAAAATACATTTGTCTATTCATTGAAAAAAGTAACTTTGACATGCCAAGGAGTAATAGCTATAATAATAGCTAACATTTGCTTTTTTAAAAAAAAGAGTCCACAAAATGTGTTTAGATGCATTGTCTCATTTCATGTTCTCAAAAAAAAATCAGTAATATAGAGTGCTCAAATTGTACTGTTATTTTACAGATGGTTACCTATGAGACAAAGAACAATACAAAATGATCTTCAGTCCTGTGTGGTCCCCTTATACTTCTGTAATGATCAGAGTGGTAGAAAATAGATGCTAAGAATCAGGTTGTTGTTTTGTTTTGTTTTTTTACTTCCTTCAGATTTTATCTGAATTGCTGGTATTCTAAATGTGAGAGCCTTGTCCAATGACCAATAACTGGATATACTCATTGAGTGAGTAAATGACATTAAAGCACTATAGAAATCTTAGATATTATCATTATAATTATTGTTTTTCTCATCAGAAGAGAGATGGATGCTGTAGCTAAGATGGAAGACTAACTCAGAGATTCTCCTTGGAAAGGCAAATATAGTAGATGATGGAATGGGTTTTATCATACATCAAATGGCAACAAGAAATGTCATTTGCAAGGTTATTTAACTATCTTTTTTTGCTGTCCTCATGATTCATATTTGCCAAAAAATTAACAACCACCATGAAAATAATTTCAGTGTATACATAAATGAGGATGAAGAGATAGAGAAATTCTGGGAAGAATTCAATGAGCCTTTTTTGAATCAACATAAACTTTAATTCTTAGCAACTTCAATGCAGCAGCAGTAGAAAAAAACTTCATTGTTGAAAAAAGGATCAGGAACAAGAAACGATAAAGGCCAAAGATGTTTAGATCCAAATTAAATGTTTCTCACCTATACATCATGAATGCAATCTTTAAGAAGGAAATTAGGAGGTACTAGACATGACGAGCACCAAATAATATTGTTTTTTAAAATTAATTTATTATATTTAACTGTAATTAACATAAAAAATGAAAAAATTGACAGAATAAAGTCTGTAGACATGCATTACAAAAATGTTATGCAGAAGTTTAACCAATGCAAACCAATTGCAATAATGAAGAGATCAAATGTCTAAGAACTGTCTCAGCCACCACTTGATTTGCTTTCCAAGTAAAGATATGTGGCAGCCAAGGTCAGATCAGGTTTAGAATAATAACACATTTGTAAAATCTTATAGAAAAGAATCGTCAAAGATTATGTCCAAAATCACATCATAAAATGCAAAAAAGTAATGGAGGATAAAATCAGTTAAAAGAAAGCTTGGCAAGAGACCCAACTAAACAAAGTCATCCTGGACTCATTTAAAGTAGAAACTAAAAGGAACAGGGAAAACAAACAGATAAAATATGTAAAGATCTGCAAATGTTTCTTTTTTATGAGAAATGCTTTTCTCCATCAAGGATGATGGAACCACAAATTCTAGGCTCAAATTCTAGTATCAGTCCAGGACATGTTCAGAGAAGAGGTAGAAATAATGCTTTAAAAAAAAAGATGGGAAAAGTAGCAGGACTAGACAAAATATATGTAGAGGAGGTTTGCATTGGCAGTGACATAATTGTGAGGGTGCAGAAGGAATAACTCTCAAGCTATTTAAAAGAAGAGAATACATCAAAGGTGTGAGGGAGAAATCCACCCCTCAAAAAAGGCAATCCAGAGCATATGTCATTGATATATAATTTTATAAGAATGATTAATACACATTAAGTGTATTTTTGACTATGGTCTAATATGAAATAGACAGGTTTTTGTGAGCAATGTTCCCTAGTAGATTTATTCTTTACCGTCATTCAGTTGACTGAAAGATAGAGAATACAATATCCCAATGTGTTTACTATTGACTATAAAAAAGCATTTGATTGGATAGAGCAAATCAGAGCCTTAAAAGGCTCTCCTCTAACAAGATGTCTCCTCTGCCTAAGTCAAGATTATGCAAGATTCTTTAAAACATATAACAATTGCACCAACCTTGTTTGATGATCCCATAATTTTTAATAAAAAAGGCATAAAACAAAGAGATCTCTCCTTATGATAAATCCTAAGTGTTTGACATTGTCATAGAGGAGATCCAGCTCAGACATCAAATTGAAAAGTGATTGTCTATAAATGGCAAGGTTCTTACAATATTCTTGTTTGTTAATAACACTGCTCTGGTACCATCAAATCTAGAGACATTGCTAAACCTCCTACACAAGATCCATTACCAGTTAAAAGAGCTTGACCTAACCATACACACAGGAAAAAAAAATGTGGATGAAGAATGCCTTTTATCCAGATAATGACAATATAATGGTTTTAACAGTACATGTTTCTGTACAGATTTCATCTGTACAGGCTCTTCCTCCACCAATGCAAAGTAGTGTCTACTCTATGATACAAAAATCTTAGAGAATAGGCTGGACACTGAGAGGTTAATTGACTTGTCCAGGGCCACACATCCAATATGTGTCAATGCCAAAACTTGATGCCATGGCCAATCTGCTACCATAATTCCCCATAGCTTCTCATGTATCCAACCACAATCATCTATCATTCTATCTCTCCCTATACTTTCTTAAACTTGTTCCATCCTCACAATGGTCTCTATTCTCTCTATCCTTAAGACTTTCCAGACTATCACTCCTGCTCTCTCTTTCCTACTTCCCAATCTCAGTTCCTTAACCAGTTCAACTCTACAACAGTCCCTACTCTCAAATAACCTGTTCCTTTGTCCTATGGCTGATTACACTTTGCCAAATCCCAACTCTCTATCACTCCAATGATCTTCCCCTTCCACTTCTCTTCACACTTGGCTGAACAGAACTGGAGAAATTCACACTAATTATTATTACTAAATTGTGTTATCTAATTTTCACTGCCCTCACTAAGGAAGGCAATGCTTCTAATCTCAATTTATTCTCTATCTTAGTCTTCATAGTCCTCCCACTATACCTATTCCTTTACTTTCTCAAGGGAGTACCCATCTCATACTTTAGTACAAATATTGACATCATTAATGAAGAGTTTCTTCTCCTCTCCTCTTCGTTTCAGAAATCCTTGACATTATACCTCACTATTTCTTCCTTTACTACAGTTGCTGATGAAAATACAGCCCTTCTTATCAAAGCCAATACTTCCACATGTACCCTTAATCTCATCTACTTCCATGTTCTTCAGCATGTGTTCCCACTATCGTCTCCTCTCTAGACCCAGAAAATGGTCCAGATTCTATTTCTGGGTTGAAAGAGGATGATCAATGACAAGGATTAAGGAGTATCAAAGAGGCTTAGGAAAGAGGATCCAGGGAGATAAATTCAATAAGGAAAAGGAAAAATGTGTTGGTGAAAAAAGAGAAGTAAGAAAAGATAAGTGAAACAATGAAAGGGTGAAGTAAATTGATAGAGTGGATTGGCGAACAATAAAATTGTTAAAAAACAGATAAGAGAAATGCTGAGTGAACCAGGAGAAAGTTGTACACAGTAACAGGTATGTTGTGCGATGGTTAACTTTGATAGACTTAGCTCTTCTCAGCAATGCAAGGATCTAAGACATCTCCAAAAGTCTCATGATGGAAAAGGATATCCACATTCAAAGAAAGAACTATAGAGTTTGAATGCAGATTGAAGTATGCTATTTGCTCTTTTTTTCCTCTGTTTTGTTTTGTTTCTTCTTTCTTGTGGTTCTTCCTTATTGGTTCTAATTCTTACTTTCAACATGACTAATGTGAAAATATGTTTAATAAGAATGTATATATAGAGCCTATATCAGATTGCATGGCATCTTGGGGAGGGAGATGGCAAGGGGGGGGGAGAAAAATTTAAAGCTCAAAAGCTTATGGAAGTTATTGTTGGAAACTAAAAATAAATTAACAAAAATGGATATTAAAAAAACAGATAGGAGATTGATGTAAGACTGAAGAAAAAGGGGAGTAGGATTGTGGAGTTGCTTTTGAAACTAAGGAAAGAAAGTAGAACAGCATTGTCAAGTTATTAAGAGGTATAAAATGTTTGGGGTATAAAAGTTTTAACAATGTACTTAGGGTTCAGGTAATGCCCACCAGAAGTTAATGGAAAACAAGGCAGAATACATTATGAAGAGTAGGAGAAATTGTTCAATCACTTGCACTGAGAGTTTGATCTGTATTATTTCTGCAACAGCCTAGTGACTATTATCTGAGTTAAAGAGTTAGGTCAATCCCCTTCCTGAAGAAGAAAGTGAAGGTATTCAAAAGAATATTTTTACACACTCCACAGTATTAGAAAGAGTGAAGTCTTCCTAAAGGAAAGAGGAGTGGGGCTTCAGTGGGGGAAAAGGGAATGTAATGTAAAGCAGGGGAAATGACCTTTGTTGGGATAATGGAGAGTGGGAAAGTATTACAGAGATGACAAAGGGAAGGGAAAAAAAGACAGCTGTACAATTAGAACTCAAATAATAGATTTGAGGCTCTTCCCAAAGAGAAGAAAACAGTATACTCTGAAAAGGAAAAAGATCATTGTCCTTCTAAAAAGAACAATATAGTAGAAATACTGAAGTTAGCAGGTTAGAGATCATCCAGTTATTGTTGTTATAGTTTGCCCTTCATTTTTTTTTTTTGGTGAGGCAATTGGGATTAAGTGACTTGTCCTGAATCACACAGCTAGTAAGTGTTATGTGTCTGACACCGCATTTGAACTCAGGTCCTACTGATTCCAGGGCTGGTGCTCTATCCACTGTGCCACCTAGCTGCCCCTGCCCTTCATTTTCTAAGAAGACCAATGACATCATGGGGTGATGCTTTGACTCATGCATGAAATGGATTGAAATGAGGCACAGTTGCACGAAGTAATCAGCCTCCCCTTCTTTTCTAGAGTCATCAAAGTCCAGTGACAAGACAAATCCCAAGACAACTGGCAATGGCCTGAGATGCAGTGGATAACCTTGGCATCTCCCATGTCTGACCAAGTTCTATGCATTCCATAGCATCTATTTAGCTGACTTCATGGCCATTAGAACAAAATTTTCCCATCTGCCCGTGCTGCTGGGGGAAGTCTTCACATGCTTGGAGACACCTCCTTAATTCACTGATGGGTTTGAGGCCTATTGGTTACCCTCAATCTGATTCAGCCCTTCTGCTGAGATGGTTTACAGGTTGCCACTGTGCATGCTACAGCTTCTTGAAGCCACAGGTGAGAGCAGGTAGACACCAAAGGTGGATGAGCAACCCTGAAAAGAGCGTGGCAAGCCCTCACACCAGAAGTGCTAGTCCTTGAACACCACACACATCTCACTCAGTAAGGTCATCCAGTATAAATCAGTAGAAAAGGACAGTAGTGGTTGATTATTCCCTATTCAGGGGTAAGGGGACAGCTATTTGTCAATCTGTTAATATGTTGTTCCCTTTTCTTCCTAGAGAATGTATATAAGACATAAGAGAGACTTTCATGAAAATGGATGACAACTCCCCACTTCATGTGATTCTCATGGTCACAAATCATATTACTCAAAAGACTCTCTCTCTCTCTCTCTCTCTCTCTCTCTCTCTCTCTCTCTCTCTCTCTCTCTCTCTCTTTCTCTCTCTCTCTCTCTCAAAATCAAAGCATCTAATAACTTCTTGATATGGCTCAGTGATCATTATATCCTTCAAAAGACAAAATAACCAACAAGAGAAAATTTTATTACAAATCTGATTCTTACTAATAGGGAAGAACTGATTATAGTTGGAGAAATAATGGAAATCCTAGGCAGAAGTGATCACTCTGTCCTAGAGATTGTTACAGAGGAGAAAAAAATCTGAGTCTAATCTGCTCCTTTGATTTTGGGAAACATATTTCAGGGGGTTTAGAAGGAAGGTAAGGAAAGAGAGGTGAAATCCCATGAAAGACAATGCATCAGAGCAAGTTAGCCCAGGAAGGATAGTTGGCATTCAAGAATGAAATTTGAAGACACATGGGATAGCTTTTCCAATGAGTAGGAAAAATGGGATTTGTCTGAATATACAAATGTAGATTCTAAAGGAACTCACCAACCAATTCAACAAATCAAATGAAATATTATTTGTAAAAAGCACTTAGCACAGTGCCTGGCATACAGTAGGTACTATATAAATACCTATCCCCTTTGTCCTTCCCCAACCAAGTTAGTTTTTTTTAATCTATAGAAGGTAAAATCAAAGCCAGATAGCAAAGAATGAATATAATATTGTAATATAATCTGCAAAAAATAGCTTCAGAAATGTGGAATTTGAGAATGAACAAGGAAAATAAGGACAACAACAAAAGGGGGAGGCAGTTACATTAGGAGAAAAAGAGGATCAAATATAACTGGTATGACCATTGATTAAGGCTGTTGGGATGATATCTGACAACAGAGAGAAGGAAAAGTTGTTCAATTTTATTTTGTTTCTCTTTTCCCTAATAAGGAAAATGATATTTGCATTGTAAATCATAAAGCAAAAATGATTCTCAAAATAAGTAAGGGGATAGCAAGAGAAAATCTAGCTAAGCTTGATGAATAAAATTTACTTGGCCCTACCTCCTTGACCACTGAAAGATGTGACAAGTGTGATTGTTGAGCCACTGTCACTGGCTCATGGATCATGGAAAACGTGAGTGGTCCATAAGATTGGAGAAGGCCCATTGTCTTGGTTTTCAAAAAGTCAAGTCAACAAGCATTTAAGTAGCACCTGCAATGTACCAGACACTGTGCTAAGCACTGTTCAGGGTGAGAACAGTTTGCAGACTATAGATCAATGAATCTGACTTTCATTCCTGGGAAAATTCTAGAATGGACAATTAAATAAATGGTTGGCGAACATCTAGGAAAGGAAATAGTTATTATAAAGACTCGATGTGGCTTGAACAAGAAAAGGTCATGTCAGACGACTCTTGTTTCCATTTCTTATAGGATGACTAAAGTAGTAGATGAAGGGAATACTGTATGTGTTGTTTAACTTGATTTTAGCAAAAGCTTTGATAACATATGTCATACTATTCTTTTAAAGAAAATAGAGAGATATGGATTAGGTGAAAATAGAATTAGTTGGATTCATAACCAATTGGATGGCTGAACTCAAAGAGTAGATGTTAATAGTATCATGTTAATGAGGCAGCAGTTCTCCTCTCAAGTGAAGTATCTCAGAAATCTGTGATTGGCATTGTGCTGTTGAACATTTTTAGTAGACTTCAATAAAGTCATAAACGGCATGCTCACCAGATTTGTGAATGACACAAAGCAAAGAGGGATAACTAACGCATTGGATGACCGAGTCAAAATTCAAAGAGAATCAGTGCAGCTAGGTGGTGCAATGGCTAGAACACTGGCTCTGGAGTCAGCAGGACCTGAGTTAATATCTGACCTCAGACACTTGACACTTACTAACTATGTGACCCTGGGCAAGTCATTTAACCCCGACTGCCTTGTCAAAAAAAAAAAAAAGATACAAAGAGAATCTTACGCTATATCTAATCAGATAAAATTCAATAGGGATAAACATAAAATCTAAAACTTAGATGTAAAAAATAAACCTTTCTCAAGGACAAGATGGGAGAAGTATGGTTAGAGAGCAGTTGTTCTAAAAACAAACTGGGGGTTTTAGTGGACTACAAGCTTACTACAGTGGGGCAGTAAAAAGGCTAAGGCAAGATTGGGCTATATGAAGAGAGACATGGCCTCCAGGAAGAGGAAGATGATGGTCCTTTTGAACTCTGCCTTTATGAGACCCAATCTGGAGTATTAGTTTCAACTGTGGGCACAATAACTTAAGAAGGGCATTGATAAGCTGGAAAGTGCTTGGAGGACAATTAAGCTGATAGGAAGGAGGAACAAGTCTTATAGATGAGTAGATTCTGGGGAACATGATAATTGTCTCCAAGTATTTAAAGAGTTTTCTGGCCCCAGAAGGAAGAGCTAGGGGCTACTGGTGATGCTGTGGGTAGAATGCTGGGTGTGGAGCCAGGAAGACCTGGGTTCAAATCCAGCCTCAGACATTTACTACCTGTGTAATCCTGAGCAAGTCACTTAACTTCTATTTGTCTCAATTTCCTCAACTATAAAATGGGGATAATAGTAACACTTACCTTGAAGGGTTGTTGTAAGGATCAAATGAGATCCTTTGTACACGTACTTAGCACACTGCCTGGCACATATAAATGCTTACTCCCTTCCCTAGGAATGATGGATAGAATTTTCAAATAATTAAATTTAGTCTTCTTAACAATTAAAACTGTCACCAAAAGTGGAATGGACAATGTTGAGGAGTGATGGGTTCCCCTTCCATGAAAGTCTTCAATAAAAGACTGGATGACCCCTTGTCATGTTGTACTGATTCCTTCATTATATAGTTTGTTCTAACTAGATGGCCACCAAGATCTCTTCCTACTCTTAATTCTGTGTTAGATAGATAGATAGATAGATAGATAGATAGATAGATAGATAGATAGATATAGATAGATATGGATATCTATGTAGATATATAATTGTCTATCTTTATCTATGACTTTATCTATATATATCTATCCATGAATATATACAGAAGAGAGAGAGAGAAAGAGAGAGAGAGAGAGAATATGTGGAGTAGAAGGAAGAAAACGTGAAGTAATGAAGTCAAATAGTCTTGCCTCCACCACATACTAGATGTGTGACCATAGGCAAGTCACTAAATTTCTAATCAACTTAGTCCACTCTTTAAGATCCTAAGTTGCAGATCAGGCACTGATCTTCATTGGTTAAGGGATTTTCCTTAGTGAGACTTACTACTGAAGGCTGGTAAATAGAGATAGGGATAGACAGAGATAGAGATATAGTGATGTAAAGATGAATAAATGAAAAAAAAACATATGTGTTTACTATGGGAGAAAAAGTAAGACTGTCCCTGCTCTCAAGGAGCTCACATTCTAATTGGGGTAGACAACACAAGAAATATATTTCAGCTACAAAGCAAATGGAAAGTCCCAGTGGACCTCAGGTTACACTAGTTAGTCAGATGAAAGTGCTAGGGGTCTTCGGGTAAGGCTGTAAGGATGTAGATATAAATTTAATGAGATGGATTGGTACCTCAGACAGATACTGCAAATGGACAAAGAGGTAGGTTCAGCACTAAACAGCAGGAGAGGAGACTTCACAAAAAAAATCTCCTTAATAAAAGGATTTGTTCTATAAAACTAGGACTCAGTCAAAAGGCCACACCCAAGGACCTAGAAGGCCACATGTGGCCTCAAAGCCGAAGGTTCCCCACCCCTGGTCTTGACTAATGTCACCCAGTTAGTAGGTAAACAGAACCAAAGCTAGAACATAGTCAAATTTAAAATTAATGGAATCAAGGCTAGAACATAGTCAGATTTGAAATTAACAGAATTAAAGTCAGAACATAGATTTGAAATTAACAGAATCAAAGCTAGAACATGGATTCGAAACTAGAAGAATCAAGGCTAGAACATGGTCAAATTCAAAATTAACAGAATCAAGACTAGAACATAGATTTGAAATTAAATTAATCAAAGCTAGAACACATATTCAAAAATGCCTATTAATCCTTTAAGTGAATAGCAGTTAAGGGTATTTGCATTTTTACAGTGATCTTGTATACTAGACCTAACAAGCTGGGAGGCCTATACAGGATACTTCAGATCAGGAGGTGGCCCCAAACACTTCCTTTGTAAGATTTCCTTTTTTTCCTAATTCTGGGGTGACAATGGGGTGGTTAGCATTCCTGCTTCAGTTGGGAAAGGCCTTAGGCTTTGATCAAACTGCAGGATATATACATACATATATACACACACATGCATACATAGATATACACACACATGCATACACACATGCATACATAGATATACACACATACATACATATACATATACATGTACATTATATATATGTATATATATATATATATATATATATATATATATATGTATGTATGTGTGTATGTATTTGCCATAAGGTCAAAAATGTTAATTTGAAAAAGACAAAAAAGGAAAAGCTGTTAGATAAATGCATTGCTCTGAGCCAACCAAGTGTTCACAGCACTCCTGTCACCTCCTAGGACATTATTCTCCCCTGGCAATGGCTGGTGGGATGTCTTCACAGGGGCTGCAGGCAGCACCCAGCATCCCCCTGCATGCCCCTGGGGCTAGAGAAGCCTTTGGCAGGAAAGATGCCTTCCCCCTACTGTACTTCCTTCTTAATTAAAAAATTTTGAAAGTAAAATTATACTGTGGTAAGAATAAACAGCAAAACAATAGCTGTGATTAATCTGTCAGAGACTTGTATAATGTGATGCTAATAGGAAGAAATAAATTCCTGCTGAATATCAAAGTCATCCTTTCACGTGGAGAACTTTTAAAATTAGAATGCCTGTAAATGAATATACATCAGAAAAGCCTTAGCTAGAACGTTGCTTCTTCTGAGGGAAAGAAGAGAGGACAGTGTGAGGACATCACAGCCTCAGGGAATAGTAGAATAGCTAAGTCTACTTCTCTACCTCTCTTGACTGGCAGGCATCCCCTGCTAAGTATGGTTCTACCATTAGAGCCTATACACACAGAAGGCCAGAGCTTGAAGGGACCTTAACCAGGATTTAGTCCAACTCCTTCACTTTACAGGTAAGGAAACTGAGGCTGAGACAGAAAGTGACTTTTCTAATATCTAATCATTAGTGTTTGTGCTACAACTAGGATTCAGCACTGCAGAGCGGAGCCATGAATACCCCGAGGCAAATGGGGCTTTGTCTGAAAAAATTGAGATGGGGATGAGAAAGATCTCCACAATGGAAAGAAAAGGCAAATGTCCTCCCTGCAGCAAATAAACCTCCAATATCATTTCCTTTTAGAAATTTTTATGGTATCTTTTATCAACACATTACCACAAAAAGTTTAGATGCCACAGCTATAGTCTCATCCATGTCCTGGGCTTGCCTTTCTCTCTAGTCTCCCTGGGTGTGAAAGCTAAACTCCTTTCTAGCATGATGGCAGCTCCTATGGTCACACTGTGGGCAATGTCACCATTGGTCCTCCATGCACACCATTCCCTATCTCTACCATGACTCTCTGCTGTTTTCACCCAAGTAAAAGAATTTCTAGTTACTCTACTTCTAAGTTCATCTCCACTTCTTTCTATTATACCATACTGTTCTATGTTTTAGGTTTACTCATTTAATTTTAGGTTAATTCATTTCACTTAAATTCTCCACATGAACATCTGAAGCATACCCATGGTCTCAACAAGCATGTTTCCTGGCTTGAGAAAATGTAGTAAAAAAAATAATGAATTGTTATGATCAGTGATGTGGCATAGTGGAAAGAACACTGGCATGAAAAAAAGTCAGATATCCTAAATCATAGAACCTTAGATTTGGAAGACTCTGTATAAGTCATTATGTTCAATCCCATTCTACAGGGATGAATCAATCCCTTCTGAACCTTTCCAGCCAACCAGAAAAGAGTGATCCAGATTCCTCTTGAAAATTTCTGGAAATGAGGAACTCTCTAATCCAAGCCAAGACAATGAATAAACATTTATTACGTGTCTGCTCTGTGCCTTCATCCTCCTTCCTGCTGTTTTTCTCCCCTCTTCTCCTGCTTGCTGCTCTTGTTAAGTGTGCCATACTGGACCTCCAAGAGACCATACCTGGGAGGATCTAAGCCACTGGGCTGTATACTCCCTGGGACCTTGAATCCTCATTTTCACCCCATTTTCTTGCCTTTCTCTAAGCATGAGCCAATACCCTCCTTTCCTCTCCCCCTTCTTTTCTGAGTTGTGCAAATTACCACTATCCTAGACCCTTAATTGAATATATTGATTGGCTCCTCTATCATTCCATACATCATCTTTAGGACTTCCCAGACTGCCCTTCTCTGACCAGCAATCTCTTCTATGCATCTCTAACATTAGAATTAAAACTCTTTGAGGGCAGATTGTCTTCATTTTTGTACAGCCATAGCACAATGCTTGGCACATAATAAGTAGTTATAATAAAGCTTTTTATTCATTCATTCTATGTGTCCGGCACCATGGTAGATGGCAGAGATATAAAGACAGAAGTAAAACCAGTCCTGCCCTCAAAGAGCTTATATTCTATCAGAGCAGATAATCTGAATTTCTGTTATAAGTATTCACAAAATAGATATAAAACATCATTGTAGGGGAAGGATAATATATATATATATACACATATATTTTTATATATTATATATTTATATATTTTATATGTAGTATGTATTTATATATGTATATGTATAATAGCTGGAGAGATCAAGAAAGTCTTCACTTAGAAGGGGAAGCTTGAGATGAATTTTGAAGAAAAGCAATACAAACATAAAAACAAAGATCAGGGAAAGTATATGTCTATATATGTATGTGTGTGTGTATGTATGTACATATGTGTGTGTATAAGCATACGTTTATCCATTTCTACATATAAACATATCCTCACTTAATTGTAGGGGAGGAGGAAGGAGGGGAAAAGAACTAAGTACATAGTAGAGAACAAAAGAAAATTAACAAGGAAGCAAAGAAAAGATGGACAGCTCTCAACACAACTAATAGTGCTTATTATATAGACTTTCTTGAAATGGAAATTTATTGCTCTATATTTTGAATCCTCTCATGTTCTGCTGTGCACACGACATGCTTTTCTCCCCCTTCTTATTGCGTATTTAAGTTTTGATATTTAAGTTTACAATATGTTTCTTTGTCTTTTCTTATTGTGTATTTCTAAATGTCAGTGATTTAAAAAAACTCATTTAGGTAAAAAAAGAAAAAAGAAAAGTAGTGATTCTGAGAGGTGGAGGTTAGGAGGGAACAAATTCTAGGCACAGAGGACAACCACTAAAAATACATGGGAACAGGAGGGGGGATGAATTATATTGGGAACAGAGAGTAGAGTTGTGTGGTTCTGCCCACTATAAGGGCAGTATACACAAGCAGACCACAGAGGATATTAAGTCTGTAACTAGTGACACCTTATAGCACGAATTCTTAACTTGGAGTCCATGAACTTGCTTTTTAAAAATATTTTGATTTCATAATTGGTTTCTTTGTAATCCTATCCATTTTGTTTTATATATTTAAAACATTATTCTCAGAAGAAACTCATAGGCTTCACCACATTGCCAAAGTATTTCACAACACAAAACAAGTTAAGAAGCCCTGCCTTAAAGCATAAGGATCTTAGCAAGTTCACTCGGCAGGCCAAGCTGATAGCTGCCTGTCTGACGTGAGAGAATATTTAGAGATGTTGAAAACAAATTCATATAATAAGAATAATAGCTATCACTGATATATTATTTCATTTGATCCTCACAACAAACCTGGGAGATTGGTATTATTATTATCTCCATTTTACAGATGAGAAAACTGAGGCAGAGTTTAAATGACTTGTCCAGAATCACACAGTTAGTATCCAGATTTGAACTCAGGTCTTCCTGATTCTAGGTCTGGTTCTTGATCCACTGTGCCACCTGCTGCCTATGTATATGTATGTTCAATTATTGCAGCCATATCTGACTCTTCATGACCCTATTTGGGGTTTTCTGTGCAAAGATACTAGAGTAGTTTGCTATTTCCTTCTCCAGCTCATTTTACAGATAAGGAAACTGAGGCAAACAAGATTAAGGGACTTGCCCAGAGTCACACAGCTAGTAAGTGGCTGAGGCTGGATTTGAACTCAGGTCTTCTTGACTTCAGGCCTGGCACTCTATCCACTGCACCACCTAGCTGCCTCGAGACATACATAGTTATCTGCATATTGTCTCACCAATTAGAACATCATCTACTTGAGGGCAAGGTATCTAATTTTTTTCATTTTTTTGTAGATCCAACACTTAACACAAAACTTGGCGTATAGTTAAGTGCTTAATAAATGCTTTTTGACTAACTGAGCACTTTATACACTGCAATGCCCCATGGAAAAGAGAGTTATCATTTCCTAGTGTATGGTGTAGTGGAATTTGGAATCCTTAGAAAGTCACTTAAACTATGTGACCTTGGGCAAATCATTTAACCCCACTGAGTCTCATCTGTAAAATAATGCAGTGGAAGATGGGTCAGATAATCTCAAAAGCCCCTTAGATCTCTAAATATTATTACTGTTATGGGCTGTATATAAGCATGTGAAAGCCACATACATGTGGGTTACCTATATGTATAACATGTACTTAGCATGTGATCCATTTCATGCAATGCCACAGTAGGTTCATAGACTGTTAGAGCCAGAAGGCTCATCCAGTACAATGTCCCCCCCTTTACAGAAGAGGAAAGCCAAGGCCCAAAGCAATGAAATGACTTGTCAAAGGTCACTAGTAGGTGGCAAAATTGGAACGAGAAACCAAGTCTTCTTCCGGAATATTCAGTGTTCTCTCTTCTAGAGAGAACTTGAGCAACCCGAGTGAACTTAGTAACTGCCCTCTGGGAATCCAAATTGCTAGTACAATTGGGAATTGGTGTGGTAGCCCCACAGCACCTGCTGCCCTAGCTCCAGTGGACATTCAACAATGTCGATTGCGGCTTGAGTCTGAGGAAGACTCCTCCTCAGAGCTGGTAGGTGGACTTGAGAGCATAGGAGAATGTGTGGAATAACCAAGGCAGCATTTTGTAGACTATTATACACTGGGCTCGTAGTCAGGAAAACCTGAGTTCAAATCCTCTCAGAAACTTATCGTCTGTGTGACCCTAGAAAAAATCACTTGATCTCTTTGTGCTTCAGTTTCTTCTTTGTGTGAAACTCCCAGGCTGGATTCAAGGACCTCGAATTCCTTTCCATTTCTAAATCTGTGACCTTGCAGTCCTTCCCAATCTTCGGCCCAAGTTAGGCATTCTTTCTCATAACCTCCATTCTGGCACACTGTAAATGATGTTCCGGTAGAACATATGTCCCTGGAGAGCAAGACACTATTTCCTTTGTCTCTCTAGGATCCACATGGTGCATTTCACATAGTAGGTACTCAATAAATGTTTGCTGATTTGAGTTGGTCTGAATTTCTGATGACCTCTTCTGGGTTACCAGAAAAGATTTTGCTTCACTATGCTTAAGGACAATGGTTGGCAGTAAAACAAAAAAAAATCTGTCATTTTTGTGAAAATTCAATCAATCAATAACATTTATTAAGCACCTACTATGTGCCAGGCACTGTGCTAAGCACTGGGGCTATAAAAAAAAAGGCAAAAGATCATCCTTCCCCTCAAGGAGTTTACAATCTAATGGGGCAGTCAACAAGCAAATATATACAAAGCAAGCTATATACAGGATCAATATGAAATCATCAGGAGTCAAGTCACTAGAATTAAGAAGGATTGGTAAGGCTGATACTAGAGAAAAACCTGCCACTTTTGCGAAAATTTGGGAAGATATTTCTGTGCTTCACGCATATACATAGTGAATGGATCACATTTTCCCATCTTTGCTGGCAGATCACCACCAAACCTCCTGTTTTAAATAGCTCGTGTACTTTGTTCTGGCCTTCTGGAATGAAGAACTAGGCAGTGGCTTAGTGCTAAGGGGAAGTGTTGCTGTTGACAAGGACCTGACTGTCTCCAGGCTTCTCAATCCTTCAGAAATAACAACAATTACTGTGCGTTCTACATTTCCCCCTTCAAGTCAGCAAATGCTTCAGCTGTTGGTTATTTTGATACTGTAGATAAAAGCTCTTTCAAGAAAATCTCATATAGAAAAATACCCTTGGCATGTTTGCACTGTCCTTTTTTACCCCAACTTTCTGAAGACATTGGACAGTTATTGAGGATGCTTGCTAGTCGCAGGTCAAGGGTGGAGAGATGTTTCTGGAAATGACCCCAGCTGGAGGGCATTTCCTTTTTTATTCTTCATGGAACACTAGAAAGGAAAGGGGGATGGGCAGGTTCAACTCAAAGATAGAGAATTAAAGAATCTTAGAATTCCAAGAGATCTTAGGGGTCATCTAGTCTAACCCTCTGCCAGATGCATGAATCTGTTCTAAAACCTCCCTGTCAAGGGGTCATCTAGCTTCTGATTGAATACTTCCAGGCACAGGGAGTTAATTGCTTCAGACCATTTGCAGATAGCTCCACTTGTTAGAACTTTTTTTCTTATATCCAGGTATGTAGTAAGGCTTCAATGAGATAATGCATGTAAAGTAATAGTCAGTTAATACATATTGAAATACCTATTATGTGCCAAGCATTGTGCTAAATGCTATTTAAATGCCAGTTAGTAGTAGTCCTATTAGTGGTGGTGGTGGTAGTAGGAGGAGGAGGAGTAGTAGTAGTAGTAGTAGTAGTAGTAGTAGTAGTAGTAGTAGTAGTAATAGTAGTAGCAGTAGTAGTGGTAGTGGTAGTAGTAGTGGTGGTGGTAGCATTAGCCTATAGTTACCTTTGTCAGACCTCCAATCTGGTGATGGCTTCATTTCCTGAGCCTCCTCCACTGCTCCTGAGCTCAAGCAATATTTATAGAGCAACATAAGGGTGTGCTAGGAAAATTTTAACAACCAGGATCTCTAGGGGAAAAATGTATGCCCACATACTTTGAAATTTAATTTGCATTATTAACACTTTCTCAAGTCTGGACAATCAACAAAACAATAAATCAAACCCTGATTTATGGTGATTGCCAATTTCTAAGGTATGAAGGGTCACACTGAAAGTTTAACAATTGGCTCTCCCAAGAGTTTGGTTCCAGCATACCTCTGCTTATATTGAGCTAAAACATGCCTCCCTATAATTTCTACCCAAGACCCTAGATCTGTACTCTGATAGCACCTACTCCATCTGCCACTTCCTGTCTGGACAGTCCCAGTTCCTTTAATGAATCTTTATATGACATGGTTCCAAGACTTTTAATGACTTTGTCACTCTCTTCTGGACCACTATAGTTTGTGTCATCGGCTTAGTTCAGGAGTGGTTCCCAAGAATGAACACAAATTCAACTGTTGGTGTCTGACCAGGACAGAGTACAGTGGGATTATTCCCTCCCTCATTCTGGATACTGTACTTTTACTGAGATTATATTAGGTTGGGGTGTGTGTGTGTGTGTGTGTGTGTGTGTGTGTGTGTGTGTGTGTGTGTGAGATCTATGTCACATTGTTGATTCATATCCAGTTTAGTAAGCTATATCCTCCACAAAGGAAGTTGCACCAAGTCACATCTCACCCATGTTGTTTTTTCACAACTAATGTTTTGAACCTAAGTGCACTAATTTTCGTTTATCTCCATTCAATTTTATCTTGTTAGATTTGGTCCATGATTCCTGCTTGACATGTATTTGTCTTTATCCAAATCATTAATTTTATCTTGCTGTTTTTATCAAAAGTATTTCTTTTGCTCTATTTCAGTCATGAGTCCTATCATATCAAGTCTCAGGGACACCTTAGAAGTTGTATTTGTCTCTTTGTATTAAAATTTCAAATCTGTTTCATTTATTCCCAATTTTCTGCCCATTTATATACAGTTATCTAGAACTATGAATATTCTAACATTTTTCCCAGTTACATTCATATATTTCTGGGTACTGTCTTTACTGTAATCCTTTGTATGACATACCTGATGTCGTCTCTCCATGTTCCATCTCCATTTTCAATTCAAAGTCCCCTTGATTAGACTGTCATCAGTCAGTCATTTCAGTAGGGTCCAACCCTTCGTGACCCCATTTGGGGTTTTCTTGGTAAAGATACCGGAGTGGTTTGCCATTTCCTTCTCCAGCTCATTTTATAGATGAAGAAACTAAGACAAACAGGGTTAAGTGACTTGCCTAGTGACAGCTAGTAAGTGTCTGAGCTCAGATTTGAACTCAGGAGGATAAGTCTTCCTGACTCCAGGCTTGGCACTCTATCCACTGCATCAATTATTTATACTAGGTCTCCCAGGTGTGGCTGACCTGACCTCAAATCTTTTGGAAACAAATCCCATAGATTAATTATGTGTCAATGACCTTACTAGTCTTTAGCAGTTATTAATTTTATTCATTCAAGTATTACAATGCCTCTTATTTGGAAGGGAATTTGGAAGCCATTAAATACCATCTGTACTTGACCAAAAATCTCCCCTCTAGCATCTGCCACGAGCTGTTTTGAAGACCGCCAGTGAAGGAGAACCCGCAGCCTCCCACTACAGGCCATTCCACCTTTGGATAGTTCTACCTGTCAGGAGGTTTTTCTTTATACCAAACCTAAAATCGCCTCTATGCAAATTCTACTCATTGTTCCTGGCTTTGCTCTCTGGGGACAAGCAGAAAAATTTCTCTTCTATAATTTAAACAGAGAAAGCTCTCTTCCCCACCCCCAAGTCTTCTCTTCACTAGTCTAAATATTCTTAGTTTCCTCGACCCATCTTCACGCCCCATGGTCTTGAAGGCTTTTGCCAACTTAGTTGCCCTTTCTTTATCCTCTGTAATTTGTTAATGTCCTTCCTAAAATGAGGTACACAGAAATGAACACAGTATTACAGACGTGGCCTGAGAAAAACAGAGTAGTGCAACATAATCTCTCTCCAATATGCCTGATAAAAGACTTATATCTAAGATACACAAGGAGCTGGTTCAAATTCATATGACTACAAAACATTCGTTGCTAGATAATAGTCAGAGGATATGAACAGGCAGTTTTCTTTTGTTTTTTTGGTTTTGGTTTGGTTTTTTTTTTTTGGTAGGAAATTTTCAAAGGAAGGTATTAAAGTATATGGGGAAATTCTCCAACTCAGTAATAATCAGAGAAATTCAAAGTAAAGAAACTCTGAGGTTCTACTTCACATCTATCACACCAAAAAAGATTACAAAAAAGGGAAGTGATTAGTGCTGGAAGGGCTGCAGGAAAGCAGGTATATTATCGCACTATTGGGGCAGCTAGGTGGTGTAATGGATAGAGTGCCAGGCCTGGAGTCAGGACGACCTGAGTTCAAATCCAGCCTCAGACACTTACTAGTTGTGTGACCCTGGGCAAGTCCCTTAATCTTGTTTGCCTAAGTTTCCTCATCAGTAAAATGAGCTGGAGAAGAAAATTACCAACTATTTCAATATCTTTGCCAAGAAAACACCAAATGGGGTTACAAAGAGCTGAACATGACTGAACAACAACTGTACTATTGGTGGAACTTTGAATTGATCCAGTCATTCTAGAAAGGAATTTTAACTATGCCACCAAAGTTACTAAAATACGTACACCCTTTGACTCAGCTATAGCACTACTAAGCCTATACCCCAAGAAAATCAAATAAAGAGTAAAGAGGCTTATATGAATTTTCATTTAATTTATATTAGTATTTTTCATGGCAGCCAAAAATTTGAAACTAAGAGGATGGCTTCCTATGGGGGAATGGCTAAACAAATTATGATATGGGAATGTAATGGAATATTATTGTACCATAAGAAATTATGAAAGGTACAGTTTCAGAGGAAACTGAAAAGCCCTCTATGAACTGATGCAAAGCAAAATGAGCAGAACTAGGAGAACCATTTATACAATGATAAAAACACTGTAGAGAAAAATAACTTTGAAAATTTTAGAATTCTGATCAATGCAAAGATAAATCATGAGTCAAAAAGAATGAAGATGAAACACATCATTCACCTTTTGACAGAGAGGTAATGAACTTAAGATGCAGAAAGACATATACTTTTTTTCTTTTTATAAAGACATATATTTTGACCTGGAAAGACCTACATGGTCTGATGCTGAGTGAAGTGAGCAGAACCAAGAGGACTTTGTGCACAATAACAGCCATGTTATGCGATGACTAATATTGTTAAACTGAACCCTTCTCAGCATTACAAGGATCTAAGACATCTCCCAAGGCCTCGGGATGGAAAATGCTGTCATCCAAAGAAAGAACTATGGAAGTTGAATTGCTTTCACTTATTTTTACCCTCTGTTGAGTTTTGTTTCATATTTCTGGTGGTTCCTCCTATAGGTTTTAATTTTTACTTGCAAGTTCACTAATATGAAAATATGTTTAACAAGAATGTAAATGTAAAACCTATATCAGATCGTGCGCCATCTTGGGGAGGGTGGGGAGGAGGAAGGGGGAGAAAAATTTTCAACTCAAAAGCATATGGAAGTGATTAATGATAAATCAATAAATTAATAAAATTGGGGGGGAGAGAAAAAAAGGCATATATTTTGAATATGACCAATGTAGACTACGCAGTTTTTGTGTTTTGAGGGCTTTTAAAAATTTTGCTCATGGGGAGGGTAGAAGGAAGAACAGATTAATTTTTTTAAAAAAGGAAAAAAACAAAGACAATGAAGATATTTATGCTATGATATACCACATTTATTTCAATTTAATTTATTGTTATGCAACAGTGCACAGCAATTTCAATGTATTGCCTTAATATGTCAGGGCTGCTATTTATATGACTATTATTGAGAATGGAGAATATTAATTGAAAAAGATAACGTGTTAAATAGATGCCACCCATAATTTTAAATCATTTTATTGTTAAGACATATGCTGTATGACAAAATAACTTTTTTTCAAAAAGAAAAAGAATAAGAAAAAAGCATGTAATAAGTTCCACGTGATAGTTTATAGACTAGTTTAGTTTGTTACTGGTGTTTTCTTTGGTGGCTGTATTCATATATCTTTCTTGTGTTTCTGGTACATGGAGTGTTTGCAAAGTAAATAATCTACTCGTGCGTATGGGTTTGGTTTGGTTTTGTTTTGCTTTGCTTTTGCTTTTAGTAGGTGTGTGCCAAATATCCCTCTTTCACTGAACATCTCTCTTTTTAAATTGATGGTTAGGCTCAGGTTTGCAGGGCATATCACCTCGTATTGTATCTTGAGTTCCTTGTTTCTTCTGAATACATTATTCCATTCCTTTCTTTGATTTGAGACAATATGAGATGACCAAATGTCTGTCCAAGTTCATATTTGCTGTTTCCATAACACTGTCTATCAATCTCATTCTCTGCCTTCCCCTTTTCCTTTCACCTTTATTATTTCTCAACATTAGGGTCTTTTCTACGCCTGTCACTCTATCCACTGTACCACCTATCTTCCCCATGCTGCAGTGACTCTATTCAAATACCCCATCCAACAAGAAGTAGAAAATACTGACTCTTTCCTGGCAAGTGAAGGAAAAGAGGAAAAAAGAGGGAAGAATCAAGCAAACTAAAACAGTAAAGCCAAATGGGCAGCTGCACCAGGCCTGAGGGAAAGGTGACTGGAAACCCAGCAGAGCACTAGACTCACATCCTAAAGATTACTCAGAGTAGAGATCACCGTCCTCCAGGGCTAACGTCATTGCCCAATTGCCCTCATCCCTATCCCCTAAGAAGCAGCAGAAGCTGGTAATGCCTAGCCATGTGAAATAAGGAGGATAGCAGTGGGGGGGGATTGCAGTGAACTGAAAATCTGCCTTGTGACCAGAGGCCTGACCCTAGCATAGTCAAGTCTGGGGCTACAATGACTAGCTCAATATGCTTGCCCTGAAGCAACAGACAATGATTCTGCTCAGCCTTGTTAATGAAAGGAGGAGAGGGGAGAGGGGACTGGGGAAGGGAAGGATGACAGGCTGAAAATAGATTTTTCCCAGATGGTTGTGACAGAAATTAAGGAAAAGAAGCAGGAAACCCAGCTGGCACCAGTCCAGTCATTTGGAGGTTACTCATGGCAAGGATCATGACTGGAAACTCCACATTTTTTATACAAATGGGCTACAACCAAACCACAGGGGTCTATGACACCAATGTAAGAGGTGGGGGGGGCAGAAAATGAATAACATATAATGTATGTTGAAAAAGCTGAAACACCAATGATGTCATGAGGGAAAGTATTACTAAGTGCCAAGATCACAAATATCAAACAGCCAAGAAGATGCTAAAAGCAGAAGGAAAGATGAGTAAAACCACCAAGAAATCAACGTAAGATTAGCAAATATTGCAATACCAAGGAAAGTTAACCCATATCGCTTGATGAAAAACAGAATCCTGTTGATTCCCCAGATATCATGTGAAAACAACAAGAAAATTCAAAATGGATGGAAAAGCTCATAAAACAAGTTATGAATGAATACAGATTTTTTAAAAATAGACCTCTCAATGTTGAAAGTGGAATTCTCAATGCAGAATTTAAAAAGCATACTTAGCAGATTAGGAAAATTGAATCTATGATAGAAAATCTCTGGAAAGAAATAGAATAAAAAAGAGATTAGATTTGCCCCAGAAAAATACCAAAATGAAGGAAATTTTAGAGCAGAAGAGAAACAAAAGAAAGCAGAATGTTAAATGTCAAGAACCCATGAATTGTACATAGACAAGCCAATATGACTGGCCTTGAAAACTGGATGGTGAGAGAGAAATTAAGGATCATAGGTCTTCCAGAAAAACATGGCAAATCAAAAAGCCTGAATACCATAATGTAGGAAATTATACATGAAAACTGCATCAAACTTCAGAATCCAATCAACAAATCATGGATCAGGAGACACCACGAATTGCTCCCAAAATAAAGCTCCATATTTCAATCTCCACAATAAGTAGTGATCGAATTTGATACTTTCAATGACAAGCAACAATTTTTGCAAACCACCAGGAGAAAGCTCTTCGAATATGATAAAAGAATTATTCTGTAGTTAGAAGAAATCAGAGGAGGGATTGGAAAAATGTATTCCAAAGAACAGTAAAACTCAAATTGCAACCTGAAACAACATATGTTACAAACTGAGTAAGAAGAAGGCATTTGGGGAATCCCTGAAAAACAGCAACAAAATAGAGATGAGGAAATTATTTCAACTACAAATACCCCCACACAGAACAAGAAAGATAAATAGATACAATTATCAATTGTACCAAGTGATGAAACCAAATATATATATATATACACATATACATATGTATATGTTGTAGGTTATTGTTTCATGGGGGATGGGAGAAGAAGGATTGACCTATGAGATTAAAGAACAATCAAGTGATGAATAGGACATAACAGGCTAAAGCTTTCAGGGAAACTTAAACACTCAGATAAACAGAGGTGGTTGCTGAATTGATGAACAATGGACCAATTTTCTGATTCTCCCATATATGAATCATTATCTTTTTGGAGCAGGGAATAGGACAGAAGAGATTGCATAATTGGAGGAGAAAAAAGTGAGAGACAAAAGGAAATGTATCATACACCCATCCCAGTTTGTGGTCAGGCCCTTATGAGATAATGATTCCTATAATCTTTTGGTAATACAAACTGCCAGGGTTGAGGGTAGTGGGGAGTCTTGCCCCAGAGGAGAAGGATGTGGCTCAATTAAAGAGGTTTTTTTTTTGAATCTGTTATTAAATTAGCAAATCCCTTTTGCTTTATATCATCCAAAAATTTGACAAGCATATCACCCAAGTCTTTGATAAACATTTTTATATAGTACAGGTTAAGTTCGGATCCCAGTGGTTTTCTCCTGGAGATTTTCCTCCAAGCTGGCATCAAGCTATTGATAATTCCATCCTAGATATGGTCATTCAAGCAGCTCTAAACCTAACTTTGTTATCATCTTGCCTCCATCTCAAAATGGCTTGTTAAATTCTTTACTGAAGTCCAAGTAAACCACATGTGCACCATCACCTTGATCTATCATTCTGAAAAACTAGTCAAAAAGAAAAAACTAAGTTAGCCGGTATGAGCTATCCTTGATGGAGTCTCTTTGTAAATTACTGTTTCCTCTTCTAGATGTTCATAGAACATCCCTTTAATAATATACTGTAGAATTCTGCCAGGAATCTAAGCCAAACTTGCTAGCCTATAGTTTTCTGAGTCTTTCATCTTCCTTCTTTAAAATCAGGATAACATATACCATACCAGCATATGCCATGATGGAAGTATGGTATTAGGTGCTGGGGGTGGGGGGGGACTAGAATTTTATTCAATTTCAGCATTTATTGAGTGTCAAATTAAGTACCCTTTTCCTAACGAAACAACAAAGGGAAAGTCATAGGTCCTGAGTGCCAGAGGCAGTTGCCCCACAGTAGATAGAGTGCAGGGTCTGGGCCTCAGGAAGACATCCAGCCTCAGGCACTTATTACTTGTATGACATGGGCAGGTCACTTATTCTCCATTTGCTTCAGTTTCCTTAACTGAAAAATGGTGAGAATAATAGCATTTTCCTCAAAGAGTTGTTGTAAGGATCAAAGGAGATAATATTCATACAGTGCCTGGCACATTATGTAGCCCCTATGCATTTTTTTTCCATTTCCTTCCTCTGAGGTTGGAAATTGCTGCAGAAAAGGATCCTGGCATAAATACTCCAATCCTGTCTCAAAAGGGTTAGGGTTTAGTGAGCTGAGCACACTTCTCTTCTTCTTTTGAAACACCTGTGTTCCATACCCCTGATTGGATTTGGGTATTCTAGCCCAGGAGTCTCAAATGGAAAAGCTATGCTTTATTTGAGCTGCTATCACCAACCCATACGCACTACTATCTAAATCTATGTTTCTCTTAACAAAAATAAAATGTGTTAATTGACTCATAGGACAGAATGAAGGGCATCAAAATTCCTATTCTATACTGATGCCTTCAGTCCTGGTTCTAGTGTGCCCTCCTCTCTGCATCTTGGCTGTCTCACAGGTCTATCTCACATTGAACCAACTCACATCTTGGTATATGTTCTGGACTATTCCTTTGGCTTTGAAGTCCTCCTCACCAACTCCTCCCCTCTCCATTTCTGTATTCGATGGCCCAAGAAGGAGCAGTGAATATCTATCATAGAGTCATAGAGTTGAAGTTAGGCTGACTGAGGTTGAATTCCCACCTCTGTCACTGACAAACTTTTTGCCTATATTTAACTTGTCTCTGCCTCAGTACCCTCATCTGCCAAATAAGATGTTATCTATCTCAAAAGGTTACTGTGCATATGAAACACTTGGCTAGCTTTAAAGTGGTATATAAATGTTAACTATTATTATTAATAACAGATATTGAGTCTTACTTACCCAAGCTGTTGTGGCTGGCTACTAATCTCTTTCTTTCCTCCAATGAACAGCACAATATAACACCAAACTCCCTCTGTAACCTATCAAATACCTTATGTTTTCCATATGAATTCCTCTTCATTTATGATATTCTGTTTTGCAATGTCAAAAGAGTAGAAGAACCTGGTTTTGACCAGCAGAGTCAAGTGGGGAGGGAATGTATGCAAGACACACTTTCAAGTTTAATTTGCAGTATTAACATTTTCTCTGTCACTTTCTTAAGTCTAGACCATCAACAAAACAATAAATCCAGCCTTGATGTGTACCATTTGCTGATTTCTTAGTGGGAAAGGCTCACTCAGAAAATTAACAGTCTTTTTGACTGTAGCACATCTCTGATCTGAATCCCTAGGCTGCCACCCACAACCTTCATGACCAAGTGAATCCCCTAACTGATCTGGGACTCAGTTTTCTCCTCTGTAAAATGTGGTGTTTGGACAACATGATCTCAAAGATCCCTGGTCCAACTCTAAATTCCCTGAGCTTTTGCTCTTAGACTTCTATAGTAGGCTCCACTGAAGTCTTCCTCCAATGCCTTATCATGTCAGAGAGGGAACTCTCAGTTCTTTAAATACTATGCCTGTAGAGTATAGACTCTAGTAGGTTCTACCAAGCTGAAAAGGCCCTAGATACGAAACCAGCAATAGATTGTGCCTGTCACTCAAAGAGAAGGCTCGCTAAGTTCATAAAGGCTTATCATCTGAAGAGCGTCCAATAAATGATGGTTTTCTTTTAATTTATAAAAATAAGGGTAAGGAGACAAAAATTCATAAAAGCTATCTGTTAAGGTATGGAAGGATTGTGATGTGATTTAGTGGAAGGACTACCATCTGCATGAAGATCCTTGAAATATTAGAATGTTTTGATAATGGTTTGTGATCAATAGAACAAGAAAGCGCCTGCTCTGTGTCAGGTACTGGGCTAGGTGTTAGAGATATAAAGACAAAAGACAGTCCCTGCCCTCAAGGAGCGTAGATTCTAATAGGAATGACAAGATGTGTACATATACATATACACACATGCCATCCCTTCCATTAGCATCTAAATATATGCAAGTCTTAGTAGGTGTATGTACATACATATATATTTATATATACACATGTATATATATATATATATTTACATATACATGTGTGTATGTATATATATATGTATATGTATATATATATATATATATATATATATTGCTATTGGCATATTTATCTTCAAAATGCATACAAAGCAGATACAAGGTAATCTTGGAGAGGAAAGCATGGAGGAGGCAGAGAGTCTTCCCAGGCAAGAGACAGGGGAATGTGTGTCTTTTGAGGAACAGAAGTCAGCCATTTAGGTGGGATTGTAGAGAATACAGAAGGAAGGATGGTATAAGAAAGCAAAATATATTCTTCCCTACAATCCTTTGAGATATTATCCCAATCTTACAGGTGAGGAAACTGAAGCTCAGACAGGATAAGTTTAATATCATTTCATAGATTTAAAGCTGGAAGGGACCTCAGAGGGATCTGTAGTACAACTCTTTTGTCTTACAGATAAGAAAACAGTCTCAAAGAGGTTAAGTGAATTGTCCAACAATGTCACCCAGGTAGGAAGCAGCAGGTTGGGATCAGGACCCAGGATCTCTGACTCTAAATCTAGCCCATGGTCATATACTTAGTAAGCAGCAGAGCTAAGTAGGTCCTCATACACACTCCCAAGAAAACCATGTAGAATAGGGGGCTGCTCTATGTTCAGCCCTTGGTTCCCTCCTTTCCTAGTTCCTCTCCCATCTAGCACATGAAAGAAAACCAAAACAGTCCAATATGCTCATGGATTCAAAATCCTTTCTGTCCTTCAGGATAACACTCACACAGCTACATCTACTGAAGCTCCACCTTCAAAAAAAATGAACTCTCTGTTCATCTAAAGTTTAAACTTCATCCCCAAATTCTTGGGCAGTTATTACAAAAGGTTGAACCTTTAGACAAGTTTATACGTGACACGAGTGATGAACTAAATAATATCCTATTGTCTGAAACTGCCTTTGTTTAATTGAAGATGATAAATTTCCTAATGGATAATGTTGACTATGAGGATGTCTATGCAAAAAGGACCATTTATGGTGTTCCTTGAACCTCCTGCCTTCACCTGCAAACTCTGCTAGTTTACAAGATTTGGTCTCAGACTGACCTGCTCTGCAAAAACTCATCTCAAAAACTGGGAAGTCTGTCTTGGAAAATAAAGACAGCATCTCAAACAGAACTGACTAGTGGGAGAAATCTTCCAACTTCTAATCCTTGAGTTATCCTCAATCCACCTCTTCAGCACCAATTTTTTGGTTCTTGGGAATTTAGAAAGAGTGGACTAATTTTGATGGACTCAGTGACAGGAGATACCTCAGTCAATCAATAAACATATATGCAGCACCTACTATATTCCAGGCACTATGGTAAGCCTTGGGGATATAAAGAAAGGCAAAAGATGGTCCCTGCCTTCAAGGAGCTCACAATCTAAGGGGAGACAACAAGCAATCAGATATATACGTGCAAGCTATATGCGGGATAAATGGGAAATAATAAAGAAAGGGCACTAGAATTAAGAGGGATTGGAAAGGTTTCCTGTAGAAAGTGGGATTTTAGCAGGGATGGGAATAAAACCAAGGGAGCCAGGAGGAACAGATGGGGGACAACCAGAGAAAATACTTGGAGCTGAGAGGGAGTGTCCTGTTCAAGGAACAGCTATTGGCCAGTGTCACTGGCTGGGAGGATAGTGGAAGAAGACTGGAAAGGATGGAGAGGGTTAAGTGGTAAAGGGCTTTGAATGCCAAACAGGATTTTGTATTTGATCCTGGAAGTGATGGGAAACTGCTGGTTTAAATCTTGACTCTCATACTCAGGGAGCCTCACCACAGGCATGGCCTTTGAATTTTTTTGAATCTAACACTTGCGCTATGTACCTCACAGGGTTATTTTGAGCAATATTGAGGAAACCTTAAAGTACTGGCTAAGTGTGAATGATGATGATAATTCAGTAAAAATGAAGACACTATAGTTTAACATCTGCTTCAATCCCCATTCACATTCTCATCATGTACCTCCACATGGTTTAATAAAAGGGCTGCTGGATTTGTATTTGGAAGACTTTTATTTTGAGTACCAGAGTGTCATATATTAGGTGAGAAACCTTAGCTCACCTTACCTCTGGGAGGCTCATTTTCCTCATCTAAAAGGGATAAGAACAGGACTCACTGGTATGAGAAATTCCCTCTACCTTTATAAAATAGTACCTTCTCTACAGCTGATGGTCTTTGAGAGCTCCCTAAAAACTTAGAGGTTGAGGATTGGCTCAGTGTCAAAGGCAAGACTCCTAGTTCTGAAGCTGGCTCTCTCTCTCCATTATGCCATCCTCTCTCCATCTGTAACCTTGCATTAAAAATACTTGCACTATTTTTTTTCCTCAAAAGATTGCGGAAAGGATGAAACGAGAGAATATTACCCCAAAAGTAATTTATTTATTCACTAATGTGCAGCTCAAAGAGTACTGGATTTGAAGTTAAAAGACCTGGGTTCAAAGGCCCACTCCATTCCTTTTACTACCTGTGTGATTTTTGGCACATCACTTAACCTCTCTGGTCTGTGATTTCATTATCTGCAAAATGAGAGACTTAGCTTAGGTGGCTTCCAAGGCCCCCAGCTCTGATTCTATGATTCTAAGGGACAGTAAAACCACACTGAATAATTAAGAAATCTGAGGTGAAAGACTGGCTTTAGTTCTTTTGATGCAGGACTTTGGAAAAAAGCATTGAATATCTGTGCCTTAGTTTTCCCACCTGTGCAATGGAATAGTCAGGCTAGAATTAAGATTTGAAAAGAATTATAAAGATAATTCATTCAACACCCTCATTTTAGAGATGACAAAAATAAGACCCACCAAAGGGTAATGCCTTGCCCACAGTTACAGGGCAATAAACAGCAGAACTAGGATGCAGATTCACGGCTCCAGACTCTGGTCCAATCAAATCCCATCCAATAAACACCTACCTCCCTTCAAGGCTAATGTCAAGCACTACCACCTCCAAGAAGCCTTCACTGCTTCCCACAATTGTTACTCCCTTTCTCAAATCAATTTGTATTTATTTTGTATTTCTGTGGATATCTTGCTTCCTCCTGTTGAATGCAAAGGGCTTCACTCATTCATTCATCCAAAAGTAATTTATTAAATTCCCATCATGTCCCTTTCTCAGTGAAATCACAGGTGTAATTCCTATCTTTATTCCTATGTGCCAGGCATAGTACTAGATACAGGGGGATGAAAAGGCACAAACAAAACAGATTTTGCCCTAATGAATTTTATATTGGGGTGGGGGGAGGGGGGCAATATATACCAAGTAAATGAAAATAATTTCCAAGGAGAGGGAGGTAGAGGAATCAGACTAGATTTCCCACTGGGGGTCACAATTTAGTGGAGCTTAGAAGGAAGCTGGGGATTGTGCTAAGCAGAGGTGATGAGGAAGAGCATTCCATGGGTAACAGCTTGGGCAAGAGCAGGGGGGTGGGAAATGGAATGGCATTTAGTTAAGGAGTATAGCATAAGACCAGAACGAAGATTTTATGAAAGGTGTCCTTGAGGGTAGGGACTGTTCTGTCTTTGTCTTTGTTTATCCTTAGCTATCCTTAGCCTATAGTCTCTAGTACATAATAGTTACTTAATAATAATAGCTAACATTTATATAGCCCTTACTACGTGCCAGGCACTGTACTAAGTGCTTTATAATTATTATCTTATTTGATCCTCACAACAACCCTGGGAGGTAGGTGATATTGTTATCTTTATTTTACAGATGAGAAAACTGAGGCAAACAGAGGTTAAATGACTTGCCAAAGTCATATAGCTAAGTGTCTCAGGCTATCCACCGTACCACCTGGCAGGGCTCAGCACCTAGGACACAAAGAAAACACAGAAAACAGTTGTTACCCTAAAGGTACCCTGAGTCTTCTGATCTGACCCCAAATTCAGGGCTCTTGCCACTGAACACAACACTGTTTCTCTCTTTGGTGCCCCCAGTTTTCAGTGGCTGGAAAGACTGAGGTAAACTCTGAATCCCCCTTCAAGCTTCAGTCACTCCCCCAATGCCCTCTTTTCTTCATCAGCACTGTCAGCGACTAGCAGGGAAGGCTCTAGGGTTCAGCCTTCCCAGGTGGGCAGGATAGGATAGGCCTGGTCATCTTTGACCCAGTCCCAAAAAGCAGTGGAGAAAGGAGGTGAACTCACAATGATGCCATTTTAACTGAGGCCTCAAGGTTTCCCAGCTTCTTCAGTCTGCCGTAGGAAACACCTTCTCTTCCTGCCCAGTACCAGAAGAGCTGGCAGCACCAGGGTGTGGCAGGTAAAGGGTCTTAGGGCAGGGGTGTACTTCAGCCCTCCTTCACCTTCTCAGGCCTCATTGGAGTTTCTGAAAAAGGAGAGCTCCAAGACAGATCAATCAAAAAATATTTCCAACACCTGCAGGCACCTGGAGGCGAGAGACACAGAGACAGAGAGACAGAGACAAACAGAGACAGAGATAGAGACAGAGAGAGTCAGGCAGACAGACAGACTTTCGGCTACTAGTAGTGTCCTTTTGCTGCACTTCAACAAAGCTACATAAGGCGACCCCCTTGCCCCATTCACTGACCAGTCTCACAATCTAACAGTCTGTGAAGCCAGGACAGAATAGGATTTTTTTCAAGGATTGGAGTAAAATAGAGCTCCTAGAGGCCCCGCAGTCAGTGGGGATGAGGGGGGTGGGGATAACCCTGGTCCTTCCACAGTTCACACTGGTGAAAACCTGGCACAGCAGTGGGTGATGTGCCACCAGGCCCTTGGCACGGTCTGTGGCACTTGGTTGGGCCACATGGGGCTTTGTTGTGCCTGAGCAACCAACCAAGCCCCCTCCAACTTGGCTTTCAAAAGGAAGCTACAAGGCATAAATTGGAGGTTTAACCAAGAACACTCCGCCCACAAAGGGACAACAAGACCCTAAGAAGGAGGGTGGAGAACAGCTCAAAAGAGAGGTTTACCGCGCTCTTGGGCTGTGGGGCAGAGTCTGAAGTGTATGTGTAGGAGCTGAGAGGGGGTGTCACTCTAGTTAGAGGCAGAGGACCTATTCCCTCCACCTTGGCATCGGCCGTCCCTGGCAAATAGACCGCGGCCATCCCTTAGTCACGCCTTTGCCTGCTGTCACTATGTCTCTCAGGGCCTCTCTTCCACGAGTTTAATAGTCCTGCCTAGCAGCCCCCGCGGTAGGGCTCCATTTGGGACCTCCGTTAGTGGGAACGCCCCTCAGGGTCTGCGCCTCAGGGTCTTTCTCCTAGAGATCAGCTCCGAAGTGTCAGGGAAAAAGAGTTCTTAACCTGCGAAAATCAGAGGGGGTGCGGAGAAGTGTATGCCTACCCTCGAGGCTCAGGTGGCCAGAGGCTAGCAAGCTGGACAAGGAGGGAGGGGGCAACCAGGGAACCTGGGAGCTTAAAAGAGCATACCTCCGTCTTCCACAAACACAGCTCCTAGCCCTGGATGCCTCTGAAAGCCTTGGTCTCCCAAACCTGTGTGCAGCCCCTTCACCCAGTCCCCCTCTCCTTCTTTAGAGACACGGGCTGGGCTGGTGACAAGGAGAGACAATGTTTCTACTCCCTCCCGGAGCTTCCTGGGGCTGGCACTGGCCTGGGATCGATCAGCCCTTCTTGTCTCGAAACCCTGGACTAGTCCTGGGACCCTTCCCCTCAGGAGCAGACAACCCTTCAGAGTCAGTCAGAGCAGGTGCTGGGGTGGGGGTGAGGGCGGGGGGGGGGAGGAGGTTTTGAGCAGCCTTGAAAGGGGAGGGACTAAAAATAAAAAAATGCTAAGGAGGAGAGCGTGAGCCAGTCACTCCAGCAGAAAGCGCTGCGAGCCCGAGGGGAGCTGAGCTCCGAGTGAGTCAGGACTGCCCCAGAGCACCGGCACTTCAGCGCACGGGCAGAGGCGCACACGGCGAGGACCTGGGGCAGGGTGGATGGCTGTGTTCGCCTGGGAGAGTGTCTACGGACGCGGGTCCAGCGAGATCTCCGACCCTCTGGGTAACCCCTAGGCTCCCGGCATCCAGAGGCACAGCCCCGAGGTGAGTGTCCCGGGCAGCGCTTCGCCGAGAGCGCGGCAGGGAAGCCGGACTGGGCTGGGGGTACGCAGGTTCTTGCCAGGCTCGGATGGCTTCACTGCGTGTGTCTTAGCCACGCTCCTCAAGGCGAACCCCGCAGGGCCTGGGAAGGCTTCTCTGCGGGCACGCGGCGCCTGGGGAGAGAAACCTGCAAGTGAGGGAGCGAATTTGTGAGGGGTGGGTGCTGGGACCACTGGCTTTGATCACGCGGAGGCTCGGGAGAGGCAGGTAGGAGTGTTTTGCAAGCGAATGCAAGAGAGTGGGCTGAGTCCGGAAAGTAACCCTGCTGCCCTAAGGCAGAGCGGTCCCAGGGGCTCCCCAGGTAAGGCGAAAAGCTCAGCTAAAAGCCCAGAAATCGACTTAGCGCTCACTTTCTCGTCCGCCTCCAGTTTTGCCCCTGTCCTCCAACAGTTGGGACACTGAGGGATCAGGTCTCTTGCCTCCTGAGCGCCCAGACTCTGGTGGTGCCCAAGGTCACAGGCTCAGTTCTGGGGATGGGAACGCTGGTGTGCTGTCGAGAAACTGGCAGTAGGGCTGGGCTACGCCAGCCTTTTCATTTTCAAAAACGCCACGGGCACCTTCAGGTGCCTGACCGAGGTAGCCGAGGCTTCAGCTCCTCCTCCTTGGGACATCCTTCCCTGCCCGGTGTTGCCAGGTGCAGTGGAGGCTTGGCTGAGGTGGCACCACCTTCTTCAGCTAAAGCAAGGAGGACAGAAAGAGGGACAGAAGACTTCAGGGGTCAGGAAATGACACCCGAGAGTTTACTTCGGGCTCATTGAGGCTGCTTTTTTCCTTAAGAACCTAACTCCCAGATTATGATGAAAAGGGTTTGCTGCTCTAACTTTGTGTGCTCCTAAAAAGTGAGAGACTAAAAGAAGATCTTGCTTGACGGGCTGGTTTTTCCAAGTCGTTACAGATTGGAAGTTGTAACAGTTTGGAGGATAATTTATGGGTGTTTCAGGCATTAAAGTCTATTACAGCAAAGCCTTTTGGGTGCTTGGGGTATTAAGAGAAACTGAAGTACAGGTCCCAGCTGGAAACAAAAGAAGAAAAATCTTCACCGATTGTACTCTCAATATGTAATCTGGAGTTAAGGAAGTCCTTAAGGAAATGACTGTATCAATTGCTCTGCCTATGTCCTCAGACCCTCACTCGCTGACTGTGGTGTGTCATGATCCCTACTTAGGACTCCCAGCTATGGAACTGGGAGCTAGATTGCAATAATGAATGATAGTCAAAAGCCTAGAGCAACATCTCCAGAGAATCTAAACCAAGACTATTCTGGGACCCCAGAAGTCCCCCCAACCTGACCTGGGGGAGGAGTTTCTGGTCCCATTTAATTCTATAAACATTTACTAAATGCCTACCATGTTTCAGAGACTGGACAACACCCTGATCTTATGGTCTTTCCCTTAATTCTGTCCCTCTCCCTCCCTTTGTCAGGTGAATTCTTAGACTCTTAAAAGAGCAGTAAATTCAGCCAACATGAGGGGCCTCTTTTGTTACCATTGCCAAGTATCAATATAGGCAGCTCGGTTTCCTTTCCTAGCCAGGGGCTATTGATGAAGACTGTAGTTGTCTGTCAGCAGAAAAAAATAAAGTAAAATAAAATAAAATAAAATAAAACACCCAATAGCAAAAAGACAGAGAGGAACCTAGCATGGAGGGATTTCTGGATTTAAATGAAAGTCACCAATCTCTTGTAAACTTCAGGGGCCTACCTCGAAATGAGGGCTGATTATGAACCTTCCCCCATCCAAATCACTGAATTCCCACTGATACTTCCTACATTTTTATGCCAATCAATTCCTGCCAAAATGACAGTGGAGAACAGACTTGAAGTGGATGAGATAACCCTACAGGGTAACGTGAAGCCTAAGGACTATGCTGAGGGGGGTTGGGAGTGGGGAAGGTGATAGGGAAATCTTCCTCCCTTTTCTTCCTTTTTTTTGGGGAGAGGGGAGAGGTTAGTTCAATTTAATTCTATAAATAGTTATGAAGAAGCTTGGTACAATGAAAACGGTCTCTCACACTTACTTATTACCTGTGTAACCTTGGGCAAACCATTTAACATCCACTGTTCTCAGCTTTCTCAGGTAAAATGAAGGCGCTGGAGCAGATGACCTCTAAGGTCCTTCCCTTCCAGCTCCAGACTCCAGGCATCTTGTGTGGCTGATCCTCATGCCTGATACTCTCTGTCCTTATTTCCACTGCCTGTATTCCCTGACTTTCTTTAAGGCCCAACTAAAAATCCACTTTTTAAAGAATCATTTCCTAATCCTCCTTAATGCCTGGTCCCTTCACTCGGTTGATTATCTCCCATTATGTATTAATCTTGTATGTATGTATCTTGTGTGTATGTATCTTGTGTGTATGTATCTTGTGTGTATGTATCTTGTGTGTATGTATCTTGTGTGTATGTATCTTGTGTGTATGTATCTTGTGTGTATGTATCTTGTGTGTATGTATCTTGTGTGTATGTATCTTGATTGTGCATATTTGTTTTCAAGGTGTTTCCCCCATTAGACTGTGAATGCCTTGAGAACTGCAACTGCCTTTTGTTTTTCTTAGCAAAGTGCCCGGTACACAATAGGTGCTTAACAAATGCTTATCAACTGTCTAGCTGATCCTAGCAAGGCCCTGAACACATAGGAATAATTCTTTCTCCTCCTCTGCCCAGTCCCTTCAAAACACAGGAGCTATACCTCATCCTTCCAATTTACCTTAACCTGGGGCATCTCTACGATCCCTTCTTTCCTAATCACTTCTGTGAAAATGAAACTCCCATCCCAACTCTTCTTATTCCACCCCAAATATTCCCAGTGAGTCTGTGAAATGAGGGGCAGGTTCCAGACCCAGACTGATACAGTGGCTTCCCACCCAATCCCCTGAGTACTGGACTGAGATGGAATTGGGAGTCAGGGCAAGAGGAGGGCCTCTAGCTGCCAGGAGGGCAGGGGAAGAACCTGAGGGAAGTTTCTCATGGCTACTGAGTGTAGACTGCTGAAAAATATCTGAGAAGTTTGCTCTTTGAATTGGATATCAAGTATTACTTACACAGTGTCCATGGAATTCTCTCATTCCAGTGACCACTTAGCTTGGATCACAGAGCAGACACTACAGAAAATTGGTTCAGCCACTCCATTACACTAATCACCACATGAAGGGTTCACCTCTAATTACTGGATGAGAAGTACTCATCACAATATGAAGCAGTTCACTTCTGAGGGGTGGATGAAGAGTGCCCCCAGCAGATACTGAAATCAAAAGTAGTGAAAGCTGGCATTGGAAGCCAAGGCCTTTCTGTAGAAAATCTGTCTAGGGGTCAGAAAGGTACTTTTGCTAACATCAGACTCCTTGCACATTAGAAGCAGGGCTCTGCCCCCTCATTTTTACTGGTTTTGCAACTATAGTATCTGCTTTGGGAAGTTACCAGATGGATGGCACTATGGTTAACGCCGTAACTGGGATGGGACAGATGGGACTTTGTTTCAGGATAGGGACTGCTTCCTCTTTGTGCCTCATTTCACTATCCTCCAGAAGCAGGTAATGCAATAACTTTATCTCTACCTGAAGCATCCTGTTACCATGATGCCCCTCTCTGAGAGTCCACTTTCCTTCTCAACCCATAAACCATTAGGCACTACAGTCAGACTCACAGAATCTCCATATTTAAGAATTTGAAGGGACTTCAGAAGTCATCTTGTCCAACTCATAACCCACTCCCCCCAAAAAAATCCCCTTCTAACACACTAGACAAGTGATTATGCAGCCTGTAGCTGTGATATCTATCATACATACTTCTATGCTCTAACCTGAATTTGATCGTGGTACAGTTATGACTCTGCCAGGAAACCAAGTTACATTTCTGTAAATCAAACCCAAGTAAACGTCTCTCTATTCATATTCATGTTCTCGATCTCACTCTGCCCTCTTTGCCTTTTGCCTCAATCCAGCTGTCCAGTTTCTATCCAGCTGTCCAGTTAGACTCCTGATTGGTGAGAGTTCTCTACACCTAGTGGGACCCAGACCTCGTCAACATACCCTTCCCTCTCTCCAGAGTTCCACCCCTAACCTTTGAGTATAAAACTATCAATGCTATCATTCCTGGAAAGGATTTGTCAGTCATTTGCCTTGTGACTTCCCAAACCAAAACACCCCACCTGGGACACTTCATCCTAATTAGACTGTAAGCTATTTGAGGGTAGACGGTCTATTGCTTGTGGTGCAGTATGTGTATCCCCAGCACTAAGCCTAATAGTACCTGTGACTTTTTTATTCATTCATTCAGTAAGTTAATTCTGAGTTTGCCAACCACCCATTCACATACTTACTGTTCAAAAGACATCTTTTCCCTGATCAATTTTAAAGAACTTTCATTAGCAAATAAGCATAAACCCTAATTCAGGTGTGGGTTTAGTTCGATTTTTAGAGCACTGGGGCTTTGTTTCCTCACCAACTGGAAGATAGGCAAGTGCTCTGATTCCAAGAATTATATTGGCCAAGCTGACTGTGATAGACATCAACATTCAATGGAAAAAAAAAATCATAATCCAAAGAATTGGTAGAAGAAAGACTTGTGAGAGGAAGATCTGAATCCTAAACTACATCTGTGACCTAGGGAAGTCATTTAAGTTAATTTGGACAATGTTCTTTTCACCTGTAAAATCAAGAGGGTTGTCTCTAACCTTCCATCAAATTCTAAATTTCTGATCACATGAATGGAAACATTTATTCCTAGTAGGCAAGGACTTCCAGCAACAGAGCTGAGCCAAAACAAGAGAATCAAAGAATTTTTTTTTAATCTCCAGGAGATAGTGACTATTCAAATCACTTGGTTGAGATGTCAGAATCCAGATCCTCTTAGGCCACTCCCTAAGCACATATGCTGCCTACCCCCCAAATGACATCTATACTCAGTCCAATCCAGCGATTCTACCCTCAACATCTGTCATTGTTTCTGCAGGTGGTTGACTTCAGGGACATGGGAACCACAGAACATTGGGGATGGGGCACAGGGGAAGAGTGGAAGAAATGTGCTCGAGACATGGCAAGAAAAGAGGTTGTGATTTAGCAGTTTTCTTTTCTACCGTGTGTTGAAAAAAAAAATCAGCCTGTCTGCAGCCACCCACTGATCCCTCACCTCCCTATGTCTACACTGTTGATGTGAGGAGGAAATCCTACCCTGGATCATACTCAGTCACTCACCAGGGGGTACCTCCTTTAAGTCATTAACCAAGTAGAACCTTCCCTACTACTGAGGCCAATTAATACAACATTCCTACTTCTCCACAAAACGTGAATAAAAATGAGCAAAGCTGTTAAAATAAATGAGAGTCCATAATGTCCCATTTAATTTTCAAATTAGGGTACTTTTCTACAATGAAGGTAGAGCCTTAGAAAATGGCTTGAGAGCTCTCCATCCTCTACCTATGCACTACCTTCCCTAGGATAGCTCGAAAAGACAAGAGTAGCTTGGATGACTTGTCTTTGGGTCTTCATCTATTAGCTTGGATGACTTGTCTTTGGGTCTTCATCTATGAAAGGAGTAAAAGGAATTACAGTCTCAGAGAATGAGATTTCCAATAGCAGGTGTTTGATATTTATTAAGAACAGAGAAGAGAAGATGATGATGGGGCAGGGCTGGTAGAATTGGCTGTTAAGGCAATTAATTAGAGAAAACAGAAACTGCAAAAAATGGGAAGTCCCTTGCTCATGTGACAGCCTCACCAGTAGCATCTTACCAGAGTCTCTGCCCCTGGAGTCTCTGTCTGCTTCCATGGTGCGGTGTCCTTCCCAACAAGCCCCTCCCCCCCCAGACTAAGATCTTTCCCTTCTACCTCTAGACAGTGCAGGTAATCAGTGACAATGCTAAGATCTGAACCCATGTCCTTTGCCTCCAAATGCAGGACTCTTTCCTCAGCACCATACTTCCTCCTAATCACCCTCTTAGTTACGACCCAATTAAATACTCGCTTTGAATTATCCAGGAGCCTACTTGGTTTTGTAGTGAATAAAGTCTTCTTTCTTCTCTAACTCTTCCTCCTCCTCTTCCTTCTTATCTTTGGATTGGGAGTCAGAAACTCAGAATTTCCCTGTAAATTTATTCTTAGGCTAAGAAGAAGTTTGAGAGATTTAGGACCCAGCAGTGGTCTTTTCTGAAAACCAAAAAGCCCTGGAAATGGAAGGACCTGACTATGATGAGATGGTGGGTGAATGGATTCTGGTATCAAACTTATCACAGTAGCATTTTACTATAAGGAAATTTACAATCCATTATACTGCAGTGATCGTTTCCAAGTAACCACAAAATATTTGCTATCTGGTACAGATGCGCTGAATTGCCTTGGTTATGTTTCAGATGGCTATGACTTCCCTATCTAGAATCAGTTGTGTCTCATTCTTTACACTGAATGCCCATCCCTCTCAAGAGAAATGAAAAATCTGCATCAAAAGACCCAGCCATTCTGTCCCTATGATGATAGACATTAACATCCAAGAATTTCACAAGAGAAGTCACACAAAGAATGAATGAATGAAAAGCGTTTGTTAAGCTTTCAAAGAATATCCTAGAAGTGTATCACTGAAAAGAAAGTGGGCCAGTCATGGCGTAAAAGCCCACATTCTCCATTGGTATCCATCCACTCAGTGTCAAGGGAATGTAACGCATTGGAAAGAACGCAAGGTTTGAACTCTGAGGATCTGGGTTTGAATCTTGACTTTGTCGCTTGATTTTGTAGCTTTCTTTGTCCGGCTCTTTGGACTTTAGTTCCCAAACCCACAAAAAGAGGGTGCTGGTCTAGATGCCCACTAAGGTCCCTTTCAGGTTTAAATCTGTGACCCTATGAAGTAGAGGAAGGCCTCCAGACTGTTAGGTGGATATATGGGAAACCCAGTGCAAGATACAGTCATACAGTGTGAGAGGACATGGCTTATATTCTGCATCATTAGAGGGAGGACCCACACTAGTGAGATCACAGGTTCATCAAAGATCATAAGCCGATAGGCCAGTGTTGTCTCGGACCCTCCCTACTCCCCCTTCTTCACCTCACCCTCAAGAAATATGAGTCAAGGTATTTCTAATTTCCTGGTAATGAAGCATGGTACAACTGCTCATTTGACTAAAAGGAACACAGCCTCAGATGAAAAAGCATAGATTGACAGGTGCCAAAAAACATTTACTGAGCTAGCTGTGCTACGTGCTGGGGATGTGATCCTGGCCCTTAAGCAGCATTCAGAATGATATAATGGAATTTGGAATCAAATCCTGGATCTGCCATAGCACTTTGGGCAATTACTTCCAATTTGGGGGCCACTGGGCTTCCTTTTTTTTTTTTCTTTGTCAAATGAAAGGTTTGGAACAAGTCATTCCTGAGGCCCTCCTGGCTTCCACATCCTTGGATCTTTTTATTGTTGTAACTTCAAGTGCTAAATGATGGGAAATGCCTGGAAGAGGAAAGACTCTTAAGAGCATAGATTTATAGCTGGAAGGCACCTTAGAGACCTTGGAGTTCCAGCTGCATCATTTTGCAGATAAGGAAACTGAGGTCCAAAGAGGTTAAGTGATTTGACCAAGATCACAGAGGTAAGTGTCCAAAGTAGGATTTGAACCCAAATCTCTCTGACACCAGATCCAGCAGTCTATCCACTTACCAACACTGATGAGAGGGAAATGGTGTGCTGGGAGTACAGTGGCAAGCCTGCGGGATTGGGGTAGAGGGCTCAGCTAGAGAGAAAATGAGAACGAAAAGGGAGGTTTCTAGCATATCATACACTCCATTTTCATTTCTTAGATCTATCTTTCATAGCCCTGCGGCAATTGTCCCCCCTCCCCCATTTCACTTCCATTTTAGAGGCCCTAACTTGTGTAAATCTACTACTGGTATTTCAAGCATAAGAAATCATTTTTATTTACCCAGCTGTATATTTTGACATTTTATAATTAGCATTCTGATTGGCTTGCATTCCCTACTTTAAATAATCTTTACAAGCCCCCTGACATCTGGGTGAAAGATCAGTAGATGTTCAGATGTATTTTTTTTGCCCCAGATTTCATTTTGAAAATGATAAAACACTGTCCTTTCAATACAGAATTCTTTGAAAGCTGTCATTTTGACTGAAGGCATTTGTAGGTATTTTTAGGAGGGTATTGGACTCCATGATCTCTTTCAGCTCTAAATTCTATCATCTTATTTTAGTTCTTCACCCAATCCAACAATATGACTATTTCCTTTTGACTTTTAGGGAGGTAAAGCAGATGGGAAGGAATAAACTCAGTTAGAGAAAGAAGTAGCTTATCATCCAAAGTTTATGAAACCATCAGTAATTAGAATAATTATCTCCCTTGCTTTTAGATACAGTTCTTAATTGGCAGATGATAACCTTTGGACAAAGGGTGAACTGACTATTAAAAAAAAAAAACCAAAAAGGGCAAACACCCATGATCCCAGGCCACCAAACTGGATTTCCATCGATCAGTTCCATCTCACTTTATGAGTATTTACTGAGTGTACCGATTTTAAAAACTCGGTATAATGTGAGTTACTGTTGGAAATACCAAGAAACACAAGACATGGTTCCAGTCTGCAAAGGACTTACCTTTAAGTTCAGATAGAGTACTACATGTCTCCTACACACCTCATAGTCATTCCTGTGTCTCCATGAAGATCCCTAAGTCTCTGTCTACTCATGCTATTTCCCCTTCATGGAATGCCCTCTTTTTCTTTCTCCCCTGCATAGAAAGGATTTAAACATAGGAAGAAAGAGAAATGCTTAGCTTTTTTAAGCTCTAAATTGCCTAGTACAGACATTAAGAGTTATAGGAATTGGGATACTCTTCAGCCTACCATTTAACATTCTCCACATTCTGGTTCAACCCCACCCCACCAGCTTTATGTCACACTCCTCCCCACCAAGTACCACTGACAAACATGCTGTTCCCAGAACTCTACATGCCTTTATATAGTACGTTCCCATGAGCCATTTGCACACCTTGAATCCAACCTCTCCTCCTCTCTGCTTCTCAGAATTCTTATCTTCCTGTCAGGCTCAGCTTAGGTGCTATTTCCTGAGGCAACTAGATAGAGCACTGGCCCCAAATCAGGAAGACCTGAGTTCAAATGCAACCTCAGATACTTACTAGTTGTGTGATCCTGGACAAGTCACTTAATCTCTGTTTGCCTCAATACCTTTAACTGTAAAATGGGGATAGTTACTAATACCTACCTTGCAGGATTGCTGTGAGGATCACGTGAAATAATATTTATAAAGCACTTAGTATAATGCCTGGCATATAGTAGGTGGTATATAAATGCTTATCCCCTTTTATTCCCCTTTCCCTCCTCCAGGAAGTCCTTCCTGAATCCCCCAGCTTTAATTCTTGTGTCTTCCTTCTGTTAATTATTTTCTATTTTTCCTGTGCAGTGTATAACTTGCTTTGTATTTGCCTGTTGTTTTCTCCTTTAAATTGTAAGTTCCTTGAAGGCAGGGACCATCTTTTGCCTGCTTTTTGTGTCCCCAGTACTTGGCACAATGCTTGGTACATAGCAGGTACTTTATAAATGTTTATTGTCTGATGAATTGATTTACTCCATGACCTGGATTATAATTATCTATAAGCATGGAATATCCTCTCGGTGGAAGGTAACTCCGAGAAGTCAGGGACTGTTGCTCTGTTCCCTTTGTATCCTCAGCTCCAGTTCAGTTCCTGACTCATTGGAGGAGTTTAATAAGTATCTCTTCAGCTGACTGGAATTGTTGGAGGGAGGGTTTCATGGAGGACGTGGTCCTTGAAGGATTGAGAGGACTTTGACAGAAATGAAAAAGGAAAAGAAGGCATTCTGGGGAGGGAAGTCATTTGCAATGATGGATATAGGAGAGAATGAGTTTCCAGGAACTTTAGCTATTGCTTCTCCTGCTTTTCATAAAAAAGCGCAAAAAAAAGGCAGCTTATCTTTCTCCCAGCCCCATACTCTCTCTGACCACTGGTCCATTAGCCCTCTGGGGGAGTTCCACCCTTCACAGTCCTAACTTCAGATAAAGCAGAAAATCTTAGTCCTTCTTAGTAAGAATGGGGTAATGATCCAGGAGGCTGTAGAGACACGCACAACAAATATTCAAGGAATTCTAAAGGAATAAAAAAATGCCCCAATCTGGATTTTTCCATGAAGACATCACTGGAACATGTTTTCTCAATTAGCTTTCACATTGCTTGGAGTGAAGTCATTGTGTGGGCCATCCATCAGCTCTGAGACCAACCAGCCACCTGATTCTGGACTTTACTTTCCTCCACTTCTTCTCCCTTCCCTGCCCCCTACCCAAATTTGGTTCACATAGCCACTGCTCCTGGTATCTATGCTGGCTACAGAAACAAAATCATCCCTACAATAAGCCAGGGCATGTGTGCGCGTGTGCATGAGCACGCGCACACAAAGTTACACTCCAGTGAAAAGAAACCTAATTTTAGATTTCAGTTGTGATGTGCGAAAAAGTCAGAAGACATACTTCTGTAGAAAACTAAGACTGAAAGGAGCCTTGGACCCACATGCCAACTGGTCAGACAATCCAGAAATCTATCCTTCCCCTCCCCCAATCCCTGGGTGTATTTTTTATAAATAAAGTTTAAAGTCACTAAAATAGTTCCTAAAATTTCTCGACATGTCCTGGACCTCATTCAGCTTTCTTCTCTTTAAATGTTTATTATTAGATTGTGGCTGCTCATTGTCCTGTCAGAGCACATTAGCACTTTATATAATAAGTTCCCAAAGCAGAGAAAAATCATCTCCTCTGTAAATGGAAAATTCAGAGTATGAGACAAATGAGCACTAAGTAAAATTATGCAGTTGTTAAGGAAGGAAGGAAGGAAGGAAGGAAGGAAGGAAGGAAGGAAGGAAGGAAGGAAGGAAGGAAGGAAGGAAGACAAAGAAAACAGTCGATCCATGAATCTGGTGATCATATTTTCTAGATGATTTCCTAGACAGAGCTTGTTTCTGAGGGGGCAGCTTTGTCAGATATTTGTAATTCTTTCAGTATTTTATATCTGATGTTTCTGATCTGGATGGTCCAAAGTGTATGATTGTCTCAAGTGCTGCAGTAGCAAAGCTGTTTGCCTGTCTAAAGCTGAGAACCATGGCTATTTCTTTGCATAGCTGTGTATTATTCAACTACATCAGAATTAGGATTTCTATAAAGTCTTCTTTCATGGATTGGCTTTTCATCAGAAAAGAGGCCATCCCCAAAAGATAAAGCCTAAGCTTTGCCATCCCTCGCACTGCCGGGTCTTTCCATTCTCCCTGCTCTACCTGAAATTTGTTTATGCATTGTCTCCCCATATTAGAGTGGGAGCTTCTTGAGAGTAGGGACTGATTTACTTTTTCTATTTGTATCCCCAAGATTTATTACAGTGTGGCATATAGTAAGAATTTAATAATAATTTTTTTTCATTCATTCTTTCACAACCTTATTGTAGCAGCTAGTTGGCATAGCATATAGAGTGTTGGACTGGAAATAAGGGAGATGTGAATTCAAATCCTGATTCAGATGACTGTATGACCCTCCGTGCCTCTCAGCCTCACTTTCCTTATCTGTGAAATGGGAATAATAATAGCTTCTGCTTCACAGGGTTGTTATGAGACTCAAATTAAATACTATTTGGAAAGTGCTTTGTAAACCTTAAAGCTCTATTTAAATGCTAGCTATATATACTGCTGTTGTGTAGGAAAAAAATCTTCTGAATTTGTTCTTTCTCCCATCACTTAATAGTATCTTTTATGTTTGCTACCCCATTTTCCATACTTAGGAAGGGGGCTCCTTTTCTTAGATAATGGAGTGCTGGAAAGTCAAGGAAGACCTGGTTTCAAATGCTACATTTGATACTCTGACAGTCAGTCTAGTATCCTGAATGAGGTACTTAGATGAATCGTGGCTCCAATCACCTTTTATGATCCTTAGTGACCTTGGGCCAGTCATCTGACATCTCTGGGCTTCGTCTCCTCATCTGTAAAATGAGGGGTTTGGACAAAATGATCTCTAAAGTTCCTTACAGTTCTAAATTTATTATGTAGTGATTCTTCCCTTCAGTTTCTCCATCCGTAGAAACAACTATGATTGTAATTTTATGAGGACCTTGTTAGCTTCTTTAGAAGCTAAATTCACAGTTGATCAGAAACTACCTAAATTTCTTATCATGGGGCTGAGGAGGCGGGGGGGTGACTAGGGATGGAGGCAGGATTTCATTTACTCTAGTTGCAATGTCTTAGAAAGGGCTTTAATTTCCCACAAAATCACATCCCTCCCCCCCCATAGTATATTTTTATAAGGCCAAAAGGGCTAAGATACTATTAAAATGTTGACATTGTCATAATTTTAAAGAAGTTTCTTCCCAGAGCCCTGGGCTTAGAATTTTCCCATAACAGGGGAAGTTCTGTGCGATCCTGGGTCTGAGTCTTTCTTGGTGATATCAGCAACTAGAAAATTTGAACATCATTAGAAGAACTTTTCCATTCAGAACCAAATCTGGTAGCCTATGCTACATATCTGACTTTGGCCCCCAGTTTCCTCATCTCTAAAAGAGAAAGACTGGACTAGATGGTGTTTAAGGTCCCTTCCATTCCTGAATACTTTGATCACAGTGGACCATTGCCCTCCCTAAGTTTTCCATGATACTACTTTCTCCTGGTTCTCTTCCCACCTGTATGTATAATAAAAATAATGTGTATGTATGTATAATAAAAAAAAAAGTCCTTTTTATTCTGCTTTGCTGAATCACTACCCTTGTCCCTCCCCATTCCATGTCTGGGTGTACCCACCAATGATCTTTCCTATGATCTTTTCTCCATATATATCATCTCTTGGTAATCTTATCAGCTCCAATTAATTGAATTGCAACTGTGAAACCAATGACGCTTAGCTCTCTATATCCAGCCCTAGTGTTTCTCTTGTAACCTATCCTTCTTTCTAACTTTATTCCACCTATTAAGGACATCACCATTCTTCTAGTCACCCAGGATCCCAACATCAGATCCATCTTTCACTCTTCTGCACATTAAATCAACTGTCAAATCTTGTTGATTCCACCTCCCATGGTATATCTCCTAGCCATTCTCTTTCTTTTACTTACACAGCAGTTCAGACCCTCATCACCTTTCATCTGAACAATTGCAATCACCTCCTCATTTTTCTCTCCACCTTTAGTCTTTCCTCTCTCCACTCCATCTCCTCCTACATAGCTACCAAATTAATATTACTAAAGCACAGGTCTGACCAAGTCCCTCTTCTGCTCTAGAAGCTCTAGTGATTCTCTATTACATAGAGAATAAAATAAAAGTTCCCATCACAATCTGTCTCCAGCCAACCTTTCCAGGTTTATTATACAATCTTCTCTTTTACTCACTCTGTGTTCCAGCCAAATTGACTTATATGCTGTTGCTTACACTATGACATTCCTTCTTCCATTTCTCTGCCTTTTATAGGTTAGTGAAATCCGCAACCAAAATGTTGAACATTATCAAAGGACCTCACTTTTTCATTCAGACTCAGATCCTGATCCTGATCTTGACTCTAACTCTCATCCTAACTCTTACCCCAATCTTTATCTCTTTCCAGAGAGAGTAACCCCTAGAGGAGTATATTAAGGAGGAAAGATTGGGCCTTCCTCCTCTCTCAGAATACCAAACTTCCTTCCTGGATCAGCTTGTGATACCTCCTACATAATGACCACTTGGCCATCCCCTTTTCTCCTCCTGCTCAGAAGTCATTTTTTAAAATATTTAACTTTGAATTTACTCATCTGTGTTCAGGTTGTGGTTATCCTTGAGTACATAAACTCCTTGAGGAACTATTTCATCCTGTATTCTCAGTGTGTAGTATAGTGTTTGTAAGTCAGTCAACAAGCATTTAAGTACTTATTATGGACCAGGCACAGTGCTAAGTGCTGGGGATACCAAAAAAAAAAAAAATTCGAAAAGCAAAAGCACCATCCCGGACTTCAAGAAGCTCGTATCCTAATGGGTGGGACAATATTTAATAACTGTAGGTACAAATTGTATACTGTGTAAAAGGAAGATAGTCTCAGAGGTGAGGAGGACCAGGAAGAGCCTCCTGAAGAGAATACAATTAGAGTAGTCTTGAAGACACATAGTAGGCATTTAATAAATGCTCGTTGAATGAAAGAATGAATGAATGAAGCTCACTTAATCCTTAACTCTGTGAGGTAAACACTATGGGTATTAGTAGTGTACATATTTTACAGATGAAGAAACTGAAGGTCAAAGTGAATCACATAACAGTGCCTTTTATCATGGTCATATAACTCTCTCACTATGTCACCTTCATCCTTTGCTCAAGGGAAAAGAAAAAAAAAGATCCCAGATGACAATTTGAATGAGAGGCTATGCAATTTAAGTTCCAAGGGCAGATAAGTAATGTGAAATGACTGGCCTCATCTTCTCACATCACACATTTATCTTCTTCCACCTCAGATATTCCCCCATGTCTCTTACTCCACAGCTCATCTCTCAAAATAGGGAGTGTCTCATAAAGGGCTCCATTTTCAGTTCTCAGATGCAAAGAAGGCATTGATGGTATCCAATCTGATGACATATCCAAGCCTAATCCAAATTCTTGCCTTTTCTCACTCTTTCCTGGGTAGACAAAAGAACTAATTGTATGTATGGTCAGAAGGAGTGACATGAGAGTAGATAACCTTTGGGAGTGGGGAGGAAAGATCTATCTATACTTCAGTCCTTGCTGCCATTATCACCATCTGATCCCTTCTCCCCTATGAAATGAAAGGCATTTTTTTAAATCCACAGAAGAAGAGAGAAGGAAGTTCAAAAGGGGACTCAGACAAGCAGGGCAGGTTTATTATTACCATGTAAAATTTAATATATGCTTTTTAAAAATCCAATTGGTACATAGCAGAAATTCACAATCCCCTTTTCTATTCTCTTTATATTGAGATGTTCCCATTTGTTAGGTTCATAATAAAAAAAAAAGACATCTCACATTAAAAATAAAATGAATGATTTCCCCTTAATTATACAATTACAAGTGACTCGGGTTCTGCATACTTAAAGAACAGGACAGTGAAAGCAAAGGAACTTTTCACTGGATTTGTCGCATCACCCTAGCTCCCACTTTAAAGCTGATGATTCATACCCAGCAGGCAAAGTGAAGGGTGCCTGGGCCCCCAATGAGAAAGCAAATAAGCTATTAACATCTGGCTTTTTTTTTTACTGGGTTGGCCTGGGTTGCTTTCCTTCTACCTGCCTTTCAGAAAAAGGCAAATGCTGAATCTGGCTCTAGTGCTAAAAAAAAAATAAAGGTCATTCCCACCCTTTTAGAATACTTGCAAAGGAAAGGGAGCCAATTGTCCTAAAATATGACACACCAGGAGAGAAAGGTTCTTAGCACATAAGAAAGTGAATGATTCTAGGAGTTAGGTTTCCTTTGAACTAGGCTCAAGAGTGTTGTCTGTTATTTTATGAGAAGGGTCACTAATTACAAAGTTTTTTTCTTGGAGAGGTCAGACTTCAAACTCTGCCTCCAGATTCTCTGCCCATGTGTCAGCAACTCTGTATCTTGGAAAAGAAAGAAAATATTTGGGGGGAGGCGGAGTTTTCAAGTGTGTTTTTTTATTTTGGTTTGATCCATGACATGCTGCTCCCTCTAAAGTAAAATACACCACTAAATGTTTTAAAGATTGTTTGAAGTGTTCTATGAAATCTTGCTAAATTCATCCAGTTGTTCAAAGGGTTTTCCAATCTGAGCACAGACTATATGAAATCTGCAGGTATCCATCCCATCCCCAGTCATTTTGCCTTGGTAGTGATTCATGTTCTAGGAGAAAGTTGCCTTTTTGTGTGTGTGTGAACTGTAATGTCATAAATGCCAAGTATGGAAATTTCTTCTGCCAATAAAGATGAGCATCTTGTCCATAACTGGGAAGCGGATAGAACACTGGGCTGAGAATCAGGAAGACTCATCTTCTTGGGTTCAAATTCAGCTTCAGACACTTACTAGCTGTATGACCCTGGGCAAATCACTTAACCCTGTTTGTTTTGGTTTCTTCATCTGTAAAATGAGCTGGAGAAGGAAATGGTAAATCACTCTAGCATCTTTGCCAAGAAAACCCCAAATGGGATCACAAAGAGTTGGACACAGTTGGACAGGAACGAAAGGGTTCAACAACAACAGACGTAACTGATTGGCTAAGAGAATTGCCTCAGCACTGAGTGGTTCAGTAATCTATCCATAATCATAGTTAACACTTGCTAGAGAAGGGACTTGAACCCAGTTTACTAGATACCAAGGCTTTTCCTTCCAGTTCTAAATCAGTGATCCTATAATTAGGTTCATTAGAAGCAGTTGACAATGATCAGTATAGGGAGCCTAAATTCTATTGATTGTGGGGGGGGGGGAGGAATATACAGCATATATACTGATATACTCAACACTGGAAGGTCTTCCCCATAATAAAAGTTGCAGTCTACTTGTGCCTGCCCATCTTTTGGGATTCATGACCATGTCCTCCCTCAAGTTCCTCACAGAGAGTCACCCAACTTGCTTCCCTCAAGTTCTCTTGACTTGAGGAAGGTTCCAGTGGAACCCTCCAGATGTCCATCGATCAGCCCCACCCTGCCCCACCCCACCCCATAACCAGTCTACCTCATCTTACTATCATACAGTTTCTTGAGGTGATTTTTAAACTCCTGTTCTTCAGCAGAGTTCCTCATCTGTCATACATAGCAATCTGATCACAAACCCACCAGAGCTATCTCCATTGCCCTCTGTGTAGTATTTATTTTAGATTCCATATCTTACTTGCCATATGGCAATACCAGCAAAAAATTTACATTGAAATGATGGGTCTTTGTTTTCATGGGAAGTCTGGAGTCATTAAATGGGTTTTTGCGATTGCTGAGGGTAATTCAGCTTGCTCTGTTCCAGTTTAACTCTAGGCCCCCAGTTCTTCTTCATTCAGCCTATCTGCCCCAGATACTGGAACAAAGAACTATCCCTTAGTCTTGTTCATCCCTCTTTTACTTTGCAGTGATAGGGACAACTGACAGAAAACTAGGGAGAGGGTGCTAAGAATGTACACAGATGAGTCAATACAAATTACATAGAAAGTTATATAAAGTATTTTCAGGATGATGAGATCACTAACCACTGGGGGGAAATCAGGAAAGGCATAGGCACAGGAGGTGACACCTGAGATGGGCTTTAAAGGAAAGTAGGGATTCCATGAGGTGAGGTGAGGTTGGGAAGGGAGTTCCTTCCAGAAAGGCGTGTGTTGGGGGGTGGGGTGAGGCCACTTGTGCCAAGTCCCAGAGTTGGGAGATGGAAGGAATGCCATATATTTGGAATAGCTAGCAGGCTAGTTTGACTGGAATATAGAGTACTGGAGAAGAACAAAGGGTGAAAGATAGTGTGGGCTTTAGGTGTTGGACGGGATAGGAGGAGTCTGAGAACAGAAACTTCTGAGCAAGAAGAAGAAAAAAAAGCAGTGATGAGTCAGAGAGGAAGAGAGAGGATTAAGTTAATTAAAGTCAGGAGCAGCAGAAGAGCAGTTTGGAGAAGAAAAGACTCTGGGTGTGGGGACCAGGGAGAAAGATCAACCAATTCTGGGGTGTGGGGAATCGTCTGCAGGTGCTATTTTGTCTAAACTGCAGACACTGTGCCTGAGAATCAGCTCTAAAAAACTCCAAGTCCTCACTATCAATGGAAGTTGGGAAAAGCTCAGCCTGTTGTTAGAAGTGAGCTAGGAAGAGAAACCAGATTTCTGAGTCAGGAAGGATAGACCCAAAGCGAAGAAGAGGCTGAACTCCTTACCTTCACAGGGCACCTGTAATTCGCTGACCTCTGTACCAGAAAGCAACTTCACTGCACTCCTTTAACCTTCTGGGTAGGCTATTCAGGCATAGAAGGCTGTCTATTCCCCTTCCCCATCCTTGCCTTGCATCTCCTGACAGGCCAAATGGCAAATAAAGAAGCAACAGTGGGTCCTGTGCAGAGCTGGAGGTCACTGGCGCATCTTTGGGGGGTATTACAAATGGGGGATACAATCTGGAAGGATATTTTGTGACCTTTCCGTGGTCCTGTTCCTGATACCAGTTTGGGCCATGACCTAAGGGTGGGAACAACAGATCTAGGAAAGAGTGAGAACACATCCACTGACACTGAAAATTCATAACTGCTTCAATGGTTTAGGGATAGATACAATTCCTCATCTGTAAAATGAGCCCGAAAAGGAAAGGGCAAAGCACTCCAGTATCTTTCCCAAGAAGCCCACAAATGGGGTCACGGAGAGTTGGAAAAAGGTGAACAATAGCTGAACTTATTTCACAGACATAGGGAACTCCCAGATGAAGAAACACAGCTAGATGGTACAGTGCAGGGGTGGGGAACCTGCAGCCTCGAGGTCACATGTGACCTTCTAGGTCCTTGGGTACAGCCTTTTGACCGAGTCCAAGTTTTACAGAACAAACCCTGTTATTTATTTATTTTTTTGGGGGGGGCAATTGGGGTTAAGTGACTTGCCCAGGGTCACATGGCTAGTGCATGTTATGTGTCTGAGGTCACATTTGAACTCAGGTCCTCCTGAATCCAGGGCCGGTGCTCTATCCACTGTGCCACCTAGCTGCCCCAACAAATCCTTTTATTAAGGGGATTTGTTCCTTGAAATTTGAATTCAGTCAAAGGGACGCACTTGAGGACCTAGAGGGTCACATGTGGCCACAAGGCCACAGGTTCCCCACTCCTGGTGTAGTAGATAGAGCACCAATATCGAAATCAGGAAGAAGGGAATTCTTCTGGCCTCGGACACTTACTAGTTGTGTGACCCTGAGGGTGACACTTCACTTCTCTCAAACTCAGTTTCCTCAATTATACAATAAAGTAGCACCTATCTCACAGGATTATGAAATGAGATAATAACTAAAGTACTACATAAATGCTAGTTAATATTATTCAGGACTCCAAGCCTGGCAATCTATCCGTGATGCCAAGCTGCCTTCCCTAAGTCTCTGTCTCAGTTCTGATCTTTCCCAAGCAGCAGGAATTCGAGCAGGTCACTTATTATCAAGGGCTACACTCCCAAGGCCATAGACCTCAAAAAAGACTTCCCTGAGCCACTGGATGGTGGTTACAGAGAGGCCCGGCAAGGGAGCCACGTCGGTGGGGATGCTCTGGTGATTCATCCCAGAGGCACAAGGCATCACAATGGTCTGATCAGCCTGCAGTCAGTCTAGAGTTGGGGCCAGGCTATCGCACAACATGGAATCAGGGCCTTCTGCCCACAGGACCATGCCACGACACTTACTCACAACTCTGTCTCCTCTTGCTGTCAGAATGCCAAGGTGTTCTCAAGATTAGCCTGTTCAAGCCTCATTGTATTGGCCTACTGATGTATTCTTAAACTCCTTTAGATTGAAGCTACCTGAGACATCCCCAAAGCATCATCACAGGTATTTACAAGGAATAAGGATTGATATAATGACAGGGAAATTCAGATGTGAATGCTTATCCTATTGTCTAATGAACTTGACTCACAGTTGATAGAAGCCCAGATTTTCCAGGAGAATTGGCCTCATTGCAGCTATAGCACTGTAAGGTTTGGAAATCCCAGAAAAATCACACCCCCATCAAGAAGCCACAGGCCATGGAAAATCATAAAATCTGCTTTCCCTCATGGCTAAGGGCATCTACTTCCCTGTGCCCTCAGAAATGCCATCTTGTTCAAGTTTACTTTGGGATGCATGAAGGCCTCTATGGTCCAGGGCCAGCTGGAGGTAAAGTGATGGAGGTGAGCCCTTTCCTGTCCTTTCAAACAGATGCTCACTCAACAGTCTCCTGCTTCCCTTTCTTCTGTTCTCAATGCCCTTCTCTATTTTAGCCCTCCATAAATCAAAACATGAAGCTAGGCTGTTAAAAAAATCAAGGTAGAACTCACTGATAACAACTTGAACTGTTACCCCTCTTGTAGGGTGTGTGTCTTTCAAGAACATTTAAACCTTATTCTTGGATTAAGGATTTTTAACATTTGTTGTAGCATGGATCACCCCTTTCGCAGTTTGTCCAGGCCAACTGACTCCTTCTCAGAATGATATTTATAAAAGCATAAAATAAGGGGCAGCTAGGTGGTGCAGTGGATAGAGCACTGGCCCTGGGTTCAGGAGGACCTGAGTTCAAACCTGGCCTCAGGCATTTCACACTTACTAGCTGTGTGACCCTGGGCAAGTCATTTAACCCTGATGGCCTCACCAAAAAAAAAAAAAAAAAAGTAAAATAAAAACATAAAATACATAGGATTACAAAGAAAAACCATTATGTCAAAATTCAGTTATTGAAATATATTTTTTAAAAGTTCCAGGACCCTAGATCAAGAACCCCTGCTCTAAGGAAAAGAAGCTCCCAGAATGTAGAAACTCATCACTACACTTTTGCCTTAGAGTCAGGTGGCCAGAAAGATCCTCTCTGATGGACAGCTCTAGCCCAGGAAGTTGTTTGCAAGGCTTCCTGAAGGAAAGTCAAAAGCATCCTATGTCATTAGCTAAGGCTATACTGCCACTCCAGCATTAGGCTAAGTCAACAGGGGTAGCAGTTAGGTGACTTTGGGGATAGAGCGAAGACTCATTCCAATCTAGCCTCAGATACTAGCTGTGTGATCCTGGGCAAGTCACTTAAATTATGTCTGCCTCAGTTTCCTCATCAGTCAAATGGGGGTAATAATAGCATTTACCTTCTGGGTAATTCTTACTTAGCCTTTAGTCATTGAGTGGGTGGGCCTTAGACAAGACCAATTTAAAAAGGTCAAGGTCACCCACTGCATCCTGGGCCATCCCACTTTGTCATGCCACTGGACGCCAGTGACTCTGGAGGAGAGATGCACAGTGCTGTCTCACTCAGATCCAGTGCACACTCAAGTCAAGACATCATTGCCCTTCCTCGAGAGTGAAGAACAGACAACAACCTCCGAGGATTATTGTAAGGGTCAAATGTGATAATAAGTGTAAAGGGTTTAGAACAGTGTCTGGCATAGAGTAGACGCTATATAAAAGCTAGTGATTATCATTATCATGGTTATTGTTATTATTATTACACAGTGCCCTAAGAGACAAAGAAAGGAAGCTCAGGGTTTAGCATGCTAGGCAACTCCAATTCTAAACTGGAAAATTTTCTTCAATTTCTATCATCTTTATTTTCCTTGTCTGTAAAATGGGAATGAAAACTGGATTTACTTCCCAGAGTTGAGATGAAGATAAAATGAAATCATACATGTAATGAGTAATTTATATCCTTAATGCTATATAAATGTTAACTACTACTACAACGACGACGACGACGACGACGACGACTACTACTACTACTACGACTATGACTACTGTTGTTATTATAATCATCATCATTATTATTATTAGAAACTTATTTTATACTGATATCCCCTAGAGTTATATGAGTGTTTATAAGGGGCATAAAGATTGTGTTTCTTAGTGTTCCTTACTCCCTTTCCCATGACTCCCAAATGTGGAAGTGGAAGGGCGGGGGTCATTCGAGACCAAGGGCCAGGGCCAGCTAGATTTAAGGTATCATGGGCTTTGCTCCAGGGTGCCAAAATGTAGAGGGGACCATAGCACTTGAGGTCTTTCAGTAGCATAGAAACAAGTAAATTTAGCACCTCGTTAGCAAGAATAAGAAGTTAAAATAGGAAAGTACCGAAAAGTCCCCTTAAGACTTTGCAGAATGAAAAGACAAGGAAGGGTTGCAGTGATGAATGGAGAAATGAGTTTGGGCTTCCTTAGACACTTGACAACTGTGTGATCCTGGACAAGTTACTCAACCTCTCTGCCTCAGTTTCCTCATCTGTAAAATGAAGAGATTTGACTCAATGGCCTCTGTGGTCCCTTCCAATCCTAAATCTATAACTCTATGATCCTTTCTCCCTCTCAGGTCGTATGTATCATTTAGTACCCCAGGGCAACCCCTGTCAGCTACTTCCTTTTTCTCTCAGCAAAGGTAAAAAATGCTACTCAAGCAGTTCTTATGTCTGTGATATGGGCCCTCTCTAGACACAGAATTTTACAATTGGAAGAGATCTTATTGGTCATTTCACCCAACCCATGCCCCTAAAGGAATCTCCACTACAAGGTATCCAACAGGCCAACATGGAAGAGTAGTGAAGAGGAGTGAAGTCAATTACAAGATGGTAGCAACTCTATAGTCAATCAACGAACAGCCTAACTAACTAACCTCATGAGACTCTAGGAAGAAGGCCCTGTTCCTGCCCACAGGGAGCTTACATCCAATTGACATCAGTCAGGAGCATATCTAGCATTCACCCCTCTGGGAAAGAATAGTTGTCAAGAATGTTCACCCTGGTTCAGGAGGAGCTGGGATCGCGGCCGAGGAGGAGTTTCCCCATTCCCTCATGACTTTGAACACAAAGGTTGGAAGGGAAGGGAAAGGTGGTGTACCTTAGAAGTAATATGGTGCAGTTGAAAGAGCACAGGATTTAGAGTCAGGGCCCTAAGTATGATGCTTCCTCCATTTTGGATGGTCACTTTGCATCTCTGAGCTTTTTTCCACATCTATAAAATAAGGGAGCTGAGCTCTAAGGTCCATTCCAGTTCCGTATCACAGCTTGATTATCTTGGTAAGACATTGCATTACATTCTTCACACCTTCTCTTTCTCCTTCCTTCTCCCTCCCCCTACCCACTTCTGCTTAGGTGGCACAGGGGATAGAGCACTGGACCTAGAGTCAGGAAGACTGAAGTTCAAATCCATCTTCAGACACTTATTAGCTATATGATCCTGGGCAAGTCACTCAACCGCTATCTGCCTCAGTTTTTTCAACTGTAAAATGGGAATAATATTAGCACTATACTCCCAGGGTTGTGAGGATCAAATGAAATAATATCGATAAAGTGCTTAGCAAACACAGCATCTGTCACATAGTAGGTGCTTAATAAGTACTTGTTTCCTTCCTTCCTTCTTCCTTCCTTTCTTCCTCCTTTCCTTCTTCTCCCCTTCCTTCTTCCTTCCTTTCTTCCTCCTTTCCTTTTTCTCCCCTTCCTTCTTCCTTCCTTTCTTCCTCCTTTCCTTCTTCTCCTCTTCCTTCTTCCTCCTTGCTTTCTTCCTCTCTTCCTTTCTTTCTTTTTTCTTCCTTTCATCCCCAGAAAAAAGAGATGGCTGAAACAGCTTGTTCCTGCCAGTGAGATTCATAGAACCACAGAGCTAGAAGGGACATCAGGAACGATCTAGTCCAGGAGTGGGGAACCTGTGGTGGCCCTCTAGGTCCTCAAGTGTGGCCGTTTGACTGCGCCCAGACTTCACAGAACAACTCCCCTAAATGTTAAAAGGTTCCACACCCCTGGGATAGTCTAAGCCTCTCATTTTATATTCTTATGAAATACAGCCATACCACCGGGAAAAGAGCATTAGATTTGGAGCCAGGAGAACCTGTGTTCACATTCTATTCAGCCGCTTAATACCTCTGTGACGTTGGGCAAGTCACCTCTCAGAGCCTCAGCTTTCTCGTCTGTAAAATTAGGGAGGTAGACTAAATGGCCCTCAAGACCCCCCTCTAGCTCTAAAGCTTATGACTATACAGATAACAGAAGTGAGGCTGCCCAGAGAGACTGAGGAACCTGATCGATTTTTAACCCAGGTTAATGGCTGAGCTGAGCTGAGCACACAAGCTGTTTCTCAAGTATCTTTCCAATGCCTACACACAGTGCTTGAAGTGAAATACTTTTTTGAAAGTAAGATGGCTCTGTCTGTCATTATAGCTGGAGTTAAATGCCACACTTTTTCCCCGCACTGGTAGAAATGTAACAGATCTATCTGCTCAGTAGCAGGCCAGTGAGATTGTTTTCTGCCTAGTCCACTCTCTTTCAGTCACTGTGCTTTCATCCATTTCAGTGGCTGTAGATAGGTCTAGGCCATGGATGAAGCAGGAGATGACCCCTTTATATGTGGAGAATTGATCTACAGCTATCCACCAAAGAGGAAGTTGAGACGAAATGTTCTGGGCCTGCTGAGAGGCGTAGCGTCTTCTGTCTCTGAGATGGGAATTTCCAGAGGGTGGCTATAGGAAGAAATCACCCTGTCCTTGCTGTGGGTGAGACTTATGTGTCTGTCTGAGATACTGTGAGTTTGGGGATAGGGGAAGAAGGAGGCTTTGGCTCTATACAGGCTAGAGAAGAAAGGAGGCAGATCTTTGCTAATGTGAAAGACAGCTCAACAACATTGACCTAGGAAGTCGATGGGATAGATTAGAGAGGGTGACGGCTTTGACATGGACATGGATTTGCACTGGAGGGGGTAGATGCAGAGCCTGGGCTTTGTCCAGGGCAGCACTGCATTTGGCCATGTGGCGAGGCTGAGGTGGGAGAGGAGGTGGAAGAAGCCAGGCCTGATTGGTGCAGGAAGCTTGTACCAGCATCCATGGCTGTTGTTGTTATCTGTCCTTCATTCTGGAAGAGGACCATGACATCAGGGAGGTGACGCCATGACTTGCACATGAACTGGATTTCAGCGAGGGAGAGCTGTGCAAAGTCACCAGCCTCACTTTCTCCTCCGGAGCCCTGTGGGTCCAGTGCCAAGATAAAGATCAGGATGACTGGAGAGGGCCCCCAGCCTTTATGGCTAGATTAGGCATAAAGGTGACTCTTATTGTATATGGTTTGACAATTTCACGTTCCGTAACTTTTGTTTGTTTGTTTTTTACCTTAATTTCTTTAACTACTAGTAAAGCCAGCTCTCTTGAGAATAACTCAAACTCTTTTTCCAGATAACTAAAGTAAAAGAATGATAGTACAAAGGCTTGGTCATTCTGGCCTCTTACTATTCACCATCCATGACATTCCATCTTCTGTGTATGTACCTTTGCATCAGCAGCACCCACATACCCAGAATGCTCTTCTTCCTCGCCTCCACTTCTTATAACCCCCAGTTCCTTTCAAGGCCCAAGTGCAGCTACAAGAGGGGTTGGCCAACCCAGCAGCCATTGATGCACCAACCAGGTCAAGTAAAGGTCCCTTTTCCCTGGGGAAAGGCTTCTCCTCACAGGTTTATCCTTGGATTGATGAAAATCCTAGAAATTTAAATAGCAAGTGGCCAAAGAAGGGGCCCATTGTTATGGTCTTTGTCATCGCCACCATCATCTAATGATATTTATCAACCACCCACATGTGCCTGGCAGGGTATGAGACATTTAGCCATGAGGAGACCAGAAGTCAGCCTCTGACCCCTCAGGAATTTGGTAGCAGGCTGAGGTTACTAGGCTTGCGTTGTTGTTCATTAATATTAGGCCCGGACTGCCAGCAGCCTCAGCCCAAAGACTGAGAGCTGCACTCAAGTCATTTTTATAATGCGCTTAGAGTAAGAGATCTGGCTCAGATCACTGGGGGAGATGCATTTTTATAGACCAAAAATACCAGGTGGGAGGAGATGGTTAAAATTCAGAGTCACAAGATGCCAGCAGCTTTTAAGGCACAGAGTCGCCAACACCATAAGCGCTTCTCCCAGTTCTTCTGTGGGCAGATGGCCACTATGGGGTCAGCTTTCCAGAGGAATTTTTAAAAGGGTGGGGGGTGGGGTGCTGGCAGATGGGAGCTAGGAGGCCGGTCCAGGGAGAGGAGACTCCCAGTGGAAGTGCTCTGTTTTCTAGGTTTATATGAGTGCAGACATCACATAGAAAACTGAAAGGCAAGGGGAGAGAGAGTGGGCATGAGATCACGTGGTAAAAAGCGGTTGACAGCTGCAGATGTGAAGGACAGATATCCTTGATCTGTGGAAATCCCATGCTTAGGTGTAGTGTGGAAAAGAGTGCTGAATTTGGGAGTCAGAGGCCCTGGCTTGAATCCCAGTGTCTACTCCCTGTATGATTTGAGCCTCTCTGGCTGGGCCTTGGCTGCCTCTTCTATAAAATGAGAGGCTAGCCAGTGGTTCTTTAAATTTTGTAGGGTAAGAGTTCCTCAATTTAAACAAAACTCTCACAGAACTCTTGTAAAACCTTTAAAATTATTTTAATGCCTAATGCCAAACAAATTAAGACATTTTTTTAAGAAGCAGTAATCCAAAGGTATTTCATGCTTTCTTGGAGGTCAGTTTGAGAAACACCAGGCTATACAAAGTCCACAATCTTCTTTAGCTCTAAACCTACCTACTCTTACAAGTCTATGAGTACACCACCCCTCCCCCCTTGAAAAAGAGGTTATGCACAAAACTGAGAGTTGTCATGCTTTATAGAGAGAGAAAGGAACCCAGGGGTACATACTTCCCTGTCCAAACTAAACTCTGGGCCAGTAGAGCAACCAAGTTATGTACCTCCTATTACTCAGTCTGAAGCTATGGCTCAGAACCCAAGTTAGAAAGAAGGTGGGGGAGTGGCAGAGAATGATTCTGGGCAGGCAGAATGAAATGCAGCCAGAAGGAAGAAGAGCCACTTCTTCAGACTGATAGGCTTGAAGAGGTAAGGGCCTTGGGGAGTAAAAGTTTTGTGAGCTGGTAAAAATTTGCTGAAGGATGCTGCCAGGAGAACTGGTGGTTGGGAAATCCTCCTCTTCCCTCTGGAGCTTGAACAAGAATTTATTGAGTGATCGTAATACCAGGCACAGCACTAGGGATACAAAAGAAGGCCAGATCTCCCAGTTAGAGCCAGTCATAGACATCAGTGATCACTTTTATTGGTTCTGATGGAAAGATGTACCAACAGTGTCTCTCCCCACCTTTTGGTACAGTGCCTGAAAGTTCTCACTTCTAGAGATGGGTCCCTTGAGGGAATTGATGTCATACTTCCAGAAAGTTTCTTCTGAAATACAAAAACCCAAGTAGGGCCCTTGTAAGCTTAATGTGGAGAACGGAAAGGTTCTGGACCATAAGAGCTGCTGGGAGAGGATCCTAGAGAGAGAAGAAAAGGAGTGGAATGAAAGAGGGGGAAGGAAACATGAAATGGCATCAGACACACAGTTCTCCTACTCCATAGTTTGGCCTAAGCTACTTCTGTTCTCTCCAAGAGTTATGTCCATTTGCCTACTGATTACAGAGAACTCTGAACATGGTGACTGATAAATAGCAAAAATAATCATTATATTAGTTGACACTGGTTAATATCAAGGTTGGAAAATGCCTTATATACATTATCTCATTTGGTCCCTATAGTGAGACAATAGTGATGATGATGATATATTACATGTAGGTGCTATTATTATCACCATTTTACAGCTGAGGAAACTGAGGCAAACAGAAGTTAACAACTAATAAGTGCCTGCAGCTGGATTTGAACTCAGGTGTTCCTCACACCAGACTAGGACTCCATTCATTGCACCTGTTTTATTCCTGTTTTACTGATAAGGAAACTGAGGCCTAGGAAATTTAAGCAACTTACCCATAGTCATATATTGTTGTTGTCTTTTAACTTAGTAGGAAAAAATTCAGCCTTACGAAGTCTTCTCCGACAGGTCATCTCCATGCATGTGTTAAGGTCATTCAGTATTCCTCAAGAGAGGCAACAGCAAATAACTTTGATGATTCTCTGATTAATAACATCAATTAAGATATAAGAGGGGGAGGTGTTTGTTGCTAAAGGCACTTGCCACTCTCATGAATCATGAGTCCAAGTGGAAGAGGAGTTCCATGTAGATGGTGCTGTCCTCCAGATTTCCCTGTTTGCAGATGACCTTGCAGAGCCTCCTAATTGAGATTCACACCCACTCAGAAAAGTTTAGCCTGACAATCCAAGAAAAACTAAACCGATGAAAAATGCCTATTGTCTAGGCTATGATATACAGTTGGATGGATGACCCATTGAGCTGATCTATGAGGACGTGTATTTTGGAGAGATACTCCAGCTGGACAATGACTTTGGCCCAGAATCAAATCAGAGAAGATGGGCCGAACTGCATCTGGGAAATTGATGAGTGCTTTATACAAGTTAGTGAAATAAAACACTCTGTTTCTAGTGCCAGTAAGTATTCTTCCACTGATGATATATGGCTGCAAATCTTAGATACCACAATCTCCAAATTGCAGGTCACTCAGAGGGCGATGGAAAGACGCAGGGTGGCTGTAAATAGTCAACAGCATGTAGTGAACAATGAACTGCAAAGCACAGAATCTATGTAAAATAGAATCAGAGATGTATGACTGGAAAAGGAGGTGGGCAGTCATGTAATGAGAGTGAGAGATCATTTCCCTTGTTTGTAGTGGTACCCAGGTAATGTTTGGAGAGCTAGAGGAAGGCCCCCAGGACATTGGGTGGACCCTCTACGAATGATTTATGGAGAGTCCACTGGTGAGAAAGTATGGATGGGTTGTGATCTATTCTGTACCATTGGAGGGAGTACCTACGTGGAGGAGGTCATGAATCAGTAGAAGTATTAAAGACCAACTTGATGTGAATTGGCTTCGTGCTTGTTCCCTGAATTCAAATATGTTCCTCATTTCCTCGTTATGGCATTGAAAGTGGCCTTGAGTTCTTGAAGGCCGAATCTGGAAAATACAACCTCCTGGCAGATCCTGCCCATTAATTAGTCAATCTGGAAAGGCCTTGAATACACTGCATATCTGTTGCCTGTGGACTGACACCATAGGACTGGCTACCAAGTGATGGTTTTGATGGCCTCTAAAACTCACAATTTCCTAATATGTGGAGAGGTTGTAATCTGAATCAATGAAGGGGTGCCCACCCCAACAAAATCATGACTCCTTGAGGAACTGACATATGAATCTTCTCCTTGTGGTATCTAACAAAGTCTTGAAAGAATGGAACCAAAGATGGTTATAGATTGGTTTGGGAACTGGGATATGGCAAGAGGCCATTCAGATAGGTGAACAAGAAATATCCACTGCAAGAGGTGCCCATCCATGGATAGCTATAAGAGGTATTCACATCTAAAGGCAATGAGAGGGTGCTAGAAACCTGGAGAAGGGCCAATGAGAAGAAAGGAGGGCATTAAGAAGACAAGTTAAGGAGCAGGGATAAGGGACGCTGCTGACCAGGTTTGCCTACTTTTTAACATTCTGCTTTGGGGCAGCCCTAGAAACCAATTTACTTGATTCAAATATGTTTGGTCTGGAGATGAAGGCATGTTTTCCTTATTAACGTTGAAATAATTAACTTGCTTATGTTATTATAGTCATTGTCTAAATATTGTTAAATAAAGATCTTTTTGCTGATAATTATCCAAACATTGCAGTAAAGATGGGACTTCTGCCAGTGTTAGGAACGTATTCCCAGTTACATAGAGGTTCCAAATATTTATGTCGTGCCATGTAATCACTTAGTCAGCCTCCTGACATTAGCTCACTTGTTGCTTCTTATCAATCCCAGGTGAAGAGCACTGAGAGAAAAAAACAAAAAACAACAACAACAACAAATTATACCATGTGGCCGGATGGAGTGCTCCGTGGGTGATAAACACAACACCATTGTTTTATTTTATGAGCCTTGTTTTCCACGTGTGGGTGGAATTCCAGAATTCATAGATAGTTTTTTTTTTAATGAAGTCAACACCACTAATGATAAAGAACAATACTAACCCAGCTTCCATACCCCAAAAGCCGCTAGATCAAAACTTGACCTGAATCAGGATTGGAGAAATTCCAAAAGTAACTAGAGCCTTGGGTCAAATGACACTGAGTGTGAAATCCAAGAGATGGCCCCTGGCCCCTAGAGTACACAGAAGCTCCAAAAGGCCCATGGATGGGAGAACACAGCAACCAGATCATACCCTGAATACTTCAGGTGCCCTTCCCTCTCATCGGCTCTCCGAACATAGGGTGACTCTAGGACGTCTGCCATGTTGAGAATTGATGAAACAGAGAGGGAGTCCTGGGCATCATTTAGTCTATCCCTCTGCCTACAGGCAAAGCCAAATATAGATCGTCCTGGGGTCCTTGAGGACACCTGAAGGAGATGTGGCCAAGCCAGCATTATGTGTGTTTGTGTGTATGTAAGTAATCATACATGAGTGCGCGTATATATGTCTGTAATATGTTATTTATTGTATATATGTATATATATATATTAGCGTGCATGTGTATATTATAAATTTATTATGTATTATGTGTATGTGTACAAATATGTAGGTATTATGTATATATATCATATATTAATTATAGGCAGCTAAATGGTTCGGTGGGTAGAGTACCAAGCCTGGAGTCAGGAAAACTCATCTTCCTGAGGTCAAGTCTATCCTCAGACACTTATTAGCTGTGTGGCCCTGGGCAAGTCACTTAACCTTGTTTGCCTCAGTTTCCTCATTTGTAAAATGAGCTGGAGAAGGAAATGACAAACTACTCCAGTACCTTTGCCAAGAAAACCGTCAATGGGGTCCCTAAGAGTCGGACACAACTGAAAAATGACTGAATAACAGCAATATTAATCAAAGACTCAACTGGGAAAAACATAGAATAAAAAGGGTGTCTGCAAGAGAGGGGAACATGACGCAGAGGCAAAGAACAAGAGTGGTATTTCATTTCAAACCTAGAGGAATTCGAATTTTTAACATCTAAGCAGATCAACTTTCCCCTGCATGGAGTTCCTTCTCCAGAACCCTCATCCCAGCATCGTGAAGCTGTTCCTTGGCAGTCTCTTCAGCAGATTTTTGTCTACAGTTGGTCAGGGTGATCGACGCCACTTGTCTCATTAAGTGACTTTCCATCAAATGGCATCCACTTCTCCTTGAACCTAGATAGGCAGGAAAGGAGGAGTGCCAGCTTCCCTTGCTCAAGTAGATCTATTTCAACCATCTTCACTTATCTGAGGGATATGAAATCTGCTATTATTTCTCTTCTCTCATACATTTACTCAAAAGCCATCTCCAGGAAGTCTTCCCTGATTACCCAGATTGGACCTCAGTTCAAATTCCTTTGTTCAACATTCAAATCCCTCTCTAATCTAATAGCATGCTACCTTCCCAATCTTCTTGCATAATGTCATGTCCAACTCTTTGTGACCCTATTGAGGGTTTTCTAGGCACAGATACTGGAGTGGTTTGCCATTTGCCTTCCCAGCCAATTGTACAGATGAGGAAACTGAGGCAAAGAGGGTTAAGTGACTTGCCCAGGGTCACACAGCGAGTAAGTTTGTGAGGCCAGATTTGAACACAGGAAGATGAGTCTTCCTGACTCTAGACCCCATATTCTATCCACTGGACTATCTTCTCATATACCATCCCCTGTAAATACAGTACACTCTGGACCAACAAAACTACTGTTTCCAAAGTTCCCTATAATACAATGTATTACACAACTGATTCATGATATTCTGTGCTTTCACTTGATTTTAATCATTTTGATCTCACATTTGGAAGGAACTTTATAGACCATATCATTCAACCCATACTTTCTCAAGAAGCCTCTATACAATATATCCCATGAGTGGTCATCCAGTCTTCCTAGGCAAGGACAAGCGGGGTGGCGAGGGTGCAAGGTAAGGGGTACAGCTGAGAGCTGGCTCCACCACTGGGCTGTGACACTGATCTGTTGGTCTGCTCTTAGGAGTACAGTCTTTACTGGTGATGTTAATTATGCAGGATTTAATATGAGATGGCCCATTCAAAACATATGAGCCCATCTTAGAGCTTCTAAGATGACCAAATCAACAAGAAGGATCCAGATACAGGAAATGTGTCTAAGATCCAGAAGCAAAGCCTGATAGTGGAGTCGGGATGCAAGGGACAAAAAAGACAAATTTGGTCCAAGTTCAGCTAAGATACAGGAAGTGGGGCATCTAAACAGAGCTGAAATTATGCAAAGAGATAGGCTTATACTTGCATTTGCTCAAGGCAGTGAGATTGGGCTGACATCTTTTTAACCCAAAGAGTTTGGGTCAACTCCAATCTCTTATCCCCACCCCTGCTCTTCTGAATGAACTTCAAAAGGTGACTAGCTTCTGGGCACCAGTCAAGTTTCCTGCATGAGAAACAGCTATATTTCTAGGATGGTTCATAGTTTCTGTCACAAAATAGGCATTTAAGAAATGTTTGTTGATTGACCTCCTCAGGTTAGGATTTCCCTACATGTGTAGTGTTCTTAAACAGGCAATACAGGACTACTCTGCCATCCCTTTTATCTTAACTGTTTGTTCTAAAGAACAAATCATTCCTTTTTATTGCTATACTCCGGGCATAAGGTCTAGCTCCTCACTTTTAAAAAATAGATTTTATTGATATCTTTTGTTTTCACATCATCTAAATATCTCATATATCTTTCCTTCTCCCCCCTCTCAGAGAGATTTCAACAAAATCAATCAATTCCTTTTTTTAAAAATCTGACATTATTTGCAATATTCCATATTTCTGGACCTCTGCAAAACAGTAGGGAAACATAATCTTTTCATATCTCTTCTCTTGTAATTTTGCAAAATTGGTTTTGATTGTTTTGTGGTTGCCATTCTTTTCACTTAGAATGTTGTAGTCCCTGCATATGCCGTTGCTTCACTTTGCACTAGTTCATGCAAGTCTTTCCATGCCTTTCTCTATCCATCCTATTCGTAAGTTCTTACAGCACAATAATTCTCCATTCCATTCATATACTGCTATTTGTTTAGCCACTCCCCCAATTTCTGGGCGTCTACTTTGTTTTTCATTCTTTGCTCCCACAAAAAGTGCTGCAATAAATACTTTGTTATATATGGAGCCTTTTTGTCAGTGACCTTGGTTGGGGTCGGGGGAGGAGGAGTATGTGCTCAGCAGGGAACTCTCTGGGCCAAAGCATATGTAAATTTTAGCAACTTCATTTACATAATTCCAAATGTCCTAATTCCTGCCTCTACCAACAATGCATTCATGTGTCTTTCTACAACATTGACTATTCCCAGCCTTTGTCATCTTTTCCCATTTGGTGTATACACTTTTATTATCCATCACTCTTTGCATTGGCATATAGACATCTGAGGTTATAAATACTATGTCTGACCCTGTCACCAGTTACTTTCTCTTTGACTTTTTGGACACCTTATCAACTGTCACTCTGCCTTCATTTTCATGCCCAATGTTCTCCATAGTATTTGTTTTTCGTAATATTTTAGATAGAGTCCAAGATGTGCCTCATTTGCACCAAAAGCAGGGGCTATCAAGGGTTATGTTAGGTGGAGGGTCTAAAATGCACTAATAATCATTTTCTTTGTCTTAAATTCAAAATTGCTTATTGAAATGGATTTTACTTCCTCCATCCCTCCCTGATTTCCTTAGGTCTGCAAATCTACAAAAATGTAAATTCACCAAATGTTCCATTAGATCCTTGCAAAAAATCTCAACTCTATGCTCAAGGTAATTAAACGCTTTGAATTGGGAGAAATGCTTCTTAAGGCATAGAAGATAAGTTATCAGAGGTTGATCAAAAAAGTAAATCTGACATTTGAAAACTTTAAGTAAAATGTGTCACATATCACATTCAAATAATAGTTCTCAATGAAGTTAAGAAACCAACAGGATTGGTAGTTTTACCATGGGGGGGATTAGTCTACTACCCATTAGTATTTCTCACCATTTGGAAATCTTCCAGAAAGGCAGTGGAAAACATAATGAAATAGAGTTTATTTGCGGTGAGAATCACAGAGATTATCATCCAGGACCAACACCATCCCCTCCTCCAGCAGCTCAGGGGAGGGGGCCAAAGAATTTCTCTACAGATAATAGAACTTTGGGCATGCACCTGCGTTAGCAGAGCCCAGATCCTGAACCCTCCTGTGGCTCACTCCAGGGGGTCACCTGTTCATGGATTTCTCTTATTGGACTCTGTGGTGTCCAGGACACCTAGTCCTCTGTGTCTTACTATTGCTACTTCCTCCCTATCTGGATCACTTCTCTTCAGTTCCTGTTCATGGTCTCTGGATCACCCTTAACAGACACTTTGACTCAAACACCTAGGTTTAATCAAAAGCCTGCGATTAGCTAGAATTTGTCTTAATACTGCCATTCAAGTGAATGCTTCCTTACAGACAAGCCACAGCAAAAATGAATATATTTACTTTCTGCTTATAGACACAGTCTGTGCTGAGAACTTTACAATTTGACCTAGGATTAGGAGAACAGCCAAGTTTTTGACTTGACACCTGGAAATCCCTGGGAATCAAGAGGCTGTTTAACTATTCATTATAGAATTTAATACAGATTAGGCTTTGCCACAACTGGTAACACTTGTGAGGTTGTTAATTTCTCGTTGCCAATTTCACAGTAAACTCAGTGTGTACATTTCCAATTTAAACTTGGCTTTGACAGCTAGATTTGTCACATGCTTGAGTTACATCTCCTGAGTAGTTTCCAATTGTGTTATCAAGAAACAGACAAGGGGCAGCTAGGTGGCACAGTGGATAGGGCAGTGGCCCTGAAGTCAGGAGGGCCTGAGTTCAAATCTGGTCTCAGACCAAACACTTGACACTTACTAGCTGTGTGACCCTGGGCAAGTCACTTAACCCCAATTGCCTAAAAAAGAAAAAAAAATTGAAAAAAAAGAAACAAACAGTCATTCAGACACTTTCCATATTAATTGCCCTTCTACAGGATCATGGTTTCATATGTAAAGAGGTGGTTGGGTTTTAGCATAGTTACACTGAGTGTTGCTATGATCTAATGATTAAAGTCAACTCTTGATTAGTTTGACACGGATTTTTTAGTGTGTAGATTATCCATAGCCAACTCTTAAAATTTGGCCTGGCTTTTCTTTGCTATGCAACTGTATCTAGAGACGACCCTCTCCTGGCATCTACAGTTAGGTGCTCAGAGTGTCTGTGCTGGCTGTCATAGAGCACCTACCTGGTATCATTTCACCTCTTCTGATGCCAACAGGAAAGTTTCAACAGGAAACTTTTAAGCACATGTTACTCAGCAGAACCCATGGCCACTTCATATCACAGACCTGAGAAAGCTAAGTTATACCTCAGCTTGCTCCAACATCCCACAGACTCATAAGATAGGACAAGGCCTTATTCTTAAGGTCTCTGTTCCCTGCTCAGGATAAATGCACACAGATCAGCCTTTCTCATTCGTCAGACTCCCTGTGGGCATTATAGCCACTAACACAGGGACAGAGAAGGGTGGAACCCCAAGACCCCTGCCATTACAAGAACACCCATGGATCGTTGACCCTATTCCAACCTCATGAACCATAAATCTATTGATTTGCCACAATACAATTTCTTCGACTTCCTTGGAATCAAATGTACCAGGCTGATGATCACCAGCATCGTGCCTGGCTCCAACCTTGGCTTAAACAGATTTGTTCCTAATTAGTAATGATGGAGAGTAATTAAGAACAGCTGTCCCAGTGGCTAACTGGTCATCATTCCTAGGTCTCCATGTCTCCACACATTTCCATATTTAGGGAATATGTCAACCCTGCCTCCTCAGCTAACTTAAATCAGGAAATGGGCCTTTTTCATTATGTTACTGCAGAGGCGAGCTGCTGCCTCCCTTACACAAACTTTCCCTCCTCTTCTTTCATCTTCACTGATGCTAAGGTTTTGTCATTCTTTGGGGACTACTTCCCCATTTGAGGCATTGTTCCCACCTTGGTTAAGCCTTCGCTGCTACTGAAATGTTTAACAACCAGCTGGGGGAGGGGAGGTGCAGCAGGACGTATCTTTTAGTTTAATTGGTATTATTAACATTTTCTCCATCACTTTCTTAAATCTAGACTACCAACAAAACAATAAATAAAATCCTTATTTGGGACATTTGAAGATTTCTGAAGTGTAAATACTCACACTCAAAACTTAGCAGGTTCAAAACTCAGCTACCTTCCCTTATTGGACATTCTGATCTTGTCCTCTGCATCTCACTGTTGCTGCTTCCTCCCTATCTGGATCGTACAGCTTCAGCTCCTGTTCGTGATCTCTGGATCACCCTTAACAGACACTGACTCAAACACCTAGGTGCTGCTCTGGAAAATTGTCCAGGTATGATGCAGACCCCAGAATGTGATTGGTCAATATCCTCCAAGTCATTCCTTGTAACAAAGTATTTTTTCAAAGGAAAAAAAGTTTAATCAAACCAATCAATACATCAACCGTCTCTGACCAACATATGTGATATTCTACAGCCATAGTTCTGCACCTCTGCAAAGAGGGAAGGGAAGTGGTACATTTTCTCAACTCTTCCCCAGAGCCAAATTTTGTCTATGTAATTTCATGGTAGTTCCACTGTTTGCTTACAGTAAAGCAAATAAGCCCAGGTCGACTGCATATTCAAACTTCATGTGAATTTTGACAATAAGGCAGGATTGTACAAGCCATGGCTGGCTGGGGAAATTGAGGAAGAGAGCCATTTATGAACCTTGGGTTCTTGGTTGGCCAGCAGCATTCATTTCAGTCTCACCATATGACAGAGCCTTAGCTAAGCACTGTGGGAGGACAGCTTACAAAAAAGGAAGAAAGAAAAGAAAAGAAATAGTTCCCAACCTTGAAAAATTCAGTCTCCCCTAGTCTGACAGGGGAGAAAGAACTGAAACACTTGAAAAGATTTAAAGACACTCATAAATCACTATTAAATAAAGTCCTACTCTAATGCCTCATTGTGGCATGAAGGTGACCCTGGGTTCCTGAGTGCTGTGCCAAGAGAAGAAGCCATTGTGGTAGGATGGAGAAAGCACTGGATTTGAAGATAGACACTCTTCTTTTGAATCTACCTACTTGCTACCTGGGTGATTTGAGCCACTTTACTTCCATGCCTCAATTTCCTCATCTAGAATGATGGGGTTGAACTAGACCTCTAAGGTCACTTAACAGATCTAAATCTAAGCTAGAGAGATTTTAAGTACAGGGCCAGTGATGGACTGTGCATCTTTTCATACAAAGACCAGCCTAGTTTAATTCCTTGAGACTTGTCAATGCCGAGTGAGGATTGTTTTGAATTTATTTGTATGTTATTCAGTCATTTTTCAGTCATGTCCAATTCTTTGTGACCTCCATTTGGGGTTTTCTTGACAAAAATGCTGGAGTGGTTTGCTATTTCCTTCGCCAGCTTATTTTACAGATGAGGAAACTGAGGCAATTAGGGTTAAGTGACTTGCCCAAGGTCACAGAGCTAGTAAGTGTCTGAGGCCAAATTTGAACTCATATCTTCCTGCTTCCCAGCCCAGTGTTCTATCCACTGTGCCACCTAGAGAGAAGACCCACATTCAATGAAATTATATATCCTTGAGCATAAGAATGAGTATATAAAAACACACCAACAGGACAAAACCTTAAGTTATAGAACCAATCAATGAACAAGCCTTTATTAAGCACCTACTATGTGTTGGGCACCAGGGAGTTATAGAAGAGCTGTAATGGGTTTTTTAATTTATTTTCTTTTCAATGAACAAACATTTATTTTCTCATCCTCCCACCTCCATTCCCCCATTAAAAACAAAAATAAAAACCACATAACGAACATGCATAGTCAAGCAAAACAAACTTTCACACTGGCTGTGTTCCAGAACGTATGTCTTATTCTGCATCCTGGGTCCATCGCCTCTCTATCACAAGGTGGGCAGCATTCTTCATCAATTCTCTTTTTAGTCATTTAAAATCTTTCAACATCATTTGTCTTCCCATTCTTGCTGTTATTGTATGGCTATGGATTCTTCTGGTTCTGCTCACTTCACCCTGCATCAGTTTATACAAGTTTTTCCAGGTTTCTTTGAAACTATTTCTCTTGTTATTTCTTACAGCACAGTAACATTCTAATGCCACAGGAATTGTGGATAAAGTGATTTTTGTCCAAAGTCACCCAGGTGTGTGTATCCCATGAATATGCTCTATTCTTATCCATATTTTGTCCAGCCATTTCCCAGCTGATGCATATGTACCCCTTTAGTTTCCAGATCTTTGACACTGTTAAAAAGAAGTGTTATAAAGACTTCTGTTCATGTTGATTCTTTTCCTCTTTCTTTAATCTTTAACCAGGCCTAGTGGTGGCTTTCCTGGGTCAAAGGGTATTATCCCCAAAGTTTGGGAACTTTGGAGGCACAATTCCAAGTTGTTGAAGAGCCCTTTTGTAACATAGTTTATTAACATGCCAATTAATCATCAAGTGTTTATTATTGTTGTTAATTATAATTGCTAAAATTTATATAGAGCTTTAAGGTTTATAAGGCACTTAACAAATATTATTGCATTAAATCCTTACGATGACGCTATGCTGTAAGTGCTATTATTATTCCCATTTAACAGATGAGGAAAGTGAGGCAGAAATAGGTGACATCACTTGCCCTAGCTAGTAACTATCTGATAACTGGGTTTGAACTTCCTGATTCCAAGTCTAGCACTCTATTCACCTAGCTGCCTGTCAAGCACCTACTATGTGTTAGACACTGTGCTAAGTGCTGGGGATACAAATATAATCAATGAAATGGTATCTTCTTGCAATGAACTTACCAAGTACATATAAAAATAGCATGAATATAAAGTGAAGAAATACAAATATATGCAAAGTAGTTCAATGCAAAGTTATCTTGGAAGGAGGGCACTTTCCTATGAGGAAAGGCTTCAAGCCTAAGCTGTCTTCTAGAGGAAGAGAGGGATTCTGGGAAGCAGATATAAGGAAGGAGTGCATTCCTAACACGGGGCTAACGTTTAGCACTTTTAGGTTTGCAAAGCATTTCGTATGCACGTGATCTTGTTTCATCCTCAGTCCTGTGAGGCTCATGCTATTACCATAGACACATTTGGACACACCATTAGCAAGGTAAGTTAACTGCAAACAAACCATGCTTATTCCAAACTGCAAATAGTTAGCCTGTAACATAGATACTTTGTAATAAAGAAACTGTATACCAGAATTATAAAGGAAACCCACTGTATGAAAAGGCCAAGGGTTCAGAGAGGCAAGGAGTGCTCAAATAGCTAAAAAGCTTCCGTCATCAATAGAGAATCAGTCAGACCCTCCGTGAACCAACATTTACTAAGTCCTTACTATGTGCCTGGTACTATGCTAACCACTGGGAAAACAAATACAAGCCAAAAGACAGCTCCTGCCCTTAAAGAGCTTACATTCTAATGATGGAAGACAATGCAGAAGAGGCAGCTGAAAAGGGACTGGAGGGTAGAGATGGAGGTACTTGACTTGGGATCATTGTAGAGAAATTCGGAGGTGGGTGAAATAAATTTACACTGCACATAATGCTTCTATAGGCTTGTAAGAGCATAGATTCAGAGCCCTAAGGTACCGTAGAGATCATCATTTTTAGATGAAAAAAGATAAAGTCATTTGCCCAAGGTCACAGAATTCATCACTAGCCAACCAACCTGAGATGACCCAGGTCTCAAGGCTCTCTGGCCAGGTCCCTATCCATTGTACCATGATGCTACTCAACCACATTGCAGCATATGCATAATCTTGAAAAGAACCTATCACTGTCACAAGACTGCATACTGACAAATGTTCTAATTTTCAAATAGGAGAAGAGAATGATCCTTCAAACTGCAGGCCAATGAGCCTGGCTTCAGTTAGTCACCAAGTGTTTATTGAGTGTTTGGTATGTGCCAGATATTATGCTAAGTACAGAAGATACAAGAAAAAAGCCAAGAAGAAAGTTTTCTAGTCCTGATGGGCTATATAAATGATCTGCTTTATTCATAAACCAAGGAAGTAAGTAGTGCACGTATTACAAGCCACATTTTGTAGACTGGGTAGGATGCTGAGACACAGAAAAGAGAAGTGAGTTGCCCAGAGTCACACAGCTAATATGTCAGAAACCAGACTCAAATGGAAGTCTCTTGACTCTGGGCCCAGTGTTCCTTCCATGACGCCACAACGATGTGTAAGCACTTAGAAATGGAAGTGGTCCTCACCAAAAGGCAGCATGGCTTCGTTGAGAACACGTCATGCCAGGCTAACCTCATTGTACTGAATCTCCCTAGGTTATAAATCTGGGTGATGGGCTCAGGCCCACCCTGCATCCAAATATGGACTGTCTCCAGCATATCCTCATGACTCACTGCTCACTTAATGAACACCGGCTCGTTTTCTCTGATGAGGTTAAAGAAGTCATAGTGCTTAAGCTTAAGACCCCATTGCCTTTCTCTTCCAGGCGTTACAGTTTAGGGGATTATGGACAAATTTAGAGCAAGACTCCAAAGAAGGGCAGCAATTACTGTGAAAAATCTGGAAACAATTTCACATGAAGGCTATCTGAAGGAGTTGAGAGTGTAAGACTGGAGAAATGAGTGAGAGAACAGCAGTGTGGTGTAGGTTAATGATCCAGGACTGGAAGTCAGGAGATCTATCTTCAGGTCCTGGACCATCCATTTTCTAGTTGTGTGACCTTTACTCCTCTAGGCTTCAGTTTTCTCATCTGTAAAATGAATGGGCTAGACCCGTGATCTCCAAGGTTCTTGCCCTTTCTTTCTTTCTTTTTTTTTCTTTAAGTATTTTTAAAATTCATCTGTCACTCCATATCTAGCATTTTACAATTATGTGAAAAGACCAAAGGAGAGTATGATGTCTACTTTTGTGAGAGTTTCATGTGGAAAAAGACATAACTTCATACTTAGTGTGTAGCTCCAGAGAGCAGAAGAAATAGTTAGGCATTACAAGAGTGCATATTTTGGCTGCATCAGAAGATTTTTAACAGTTAGACCTATCCAACCATGGAAAAGGCCACCCTGTGAGGTCTAATCTACTCATCACTGGAGTATCCCAAGCATAGACTCTAAGCATCTTTCACAAATTTACTAGACTGAGCAATCAGGAGAATACCATAGACAGAGTATACCTGGATTTCAGCAAGTGTTTGACAGTCTTATCATATGCTTGTGGATGAGATGGAGAGCTGTGAAACTGATAATTAGTACACTTAAGTGGATTAGAAATTAGTTAAAAGACTATGCCTGAAAAGTCATGTCAACCTAGAGGAACATTTCTGGTGGAATGCCTCGGGCATCTTCTCTTGGCCCTAGGCTTTTTAACACTTTTGCCAGTGACTTAGATGAAAGCATAGATGATATGGCTATCAACTGTATGTATAACATGAAGCTTGGGGAAACAAATTGGGATCCAGTGTTTGCAGAAACATAGAATCATAGGACCATGGATTTATAGCTGAAAGACTCTAAAGGTGATCTAGTCTAACTACCTCATTTTACAAATGAGGAAATTGAGACTCAGAGAAATGAAGTGACCTCCTTATGGTCATGGCCAAGCCAAGATTCAAATCCAGGTACTTTGATTCCATGTCCAACACTCCAAGAAGAGAAAATGAATAAAGATAAATGGAAAATATTAAATGATAAGGGTTCTGAGAGGAAGACAGGGCAGGAAAGCAATTCAAGTGAAAATAACTTTGAGTTTCAGTGGAGTGCAAGTTCGATATGAGTCAACCATGTGGTATAGCAGCCAAAAGAATGAATGTGACTTTAGGCTGAATTACTGGAAACATATTATCCAGAATCATGAATGTGATTCTCCCATTGTGTCCTGCCCTGATCAGACCACAGGTGGAGAAGAGCGTGTGCATTTCTAGGGTGCCACATTTTAGGAAGGACATTGCTGTGTGTACAGAGGAAGGTGACCAGGATGATGAGAAGACTCTAAGTCTTATCATTGGAGAATTGGTTGAAGGAATTGTAGTGTTGAGCGTGGAGAAGACAGGACTTACTAGGGGAAACATGCTAGCTGTGTTCAAGTATTTAAAGGGTTGTCATGGGGGAGAGGAATTGTATGGTTTACTCGGCCCCATCTTGCAGAGCTAGAAATAATGTGTCAAAATGGGAGAAAAGCATATTTCAGTTCAACACAGGGTCACAATTCCTGAAAATTAGAGCCATTTCTGTACATTATTTACAAAAGCAGAATGGGACTGCCTTAAGAAGCTGTGTGACTCTGAGCAAGTCACTTCACTGCTCTCAGCCTCAGTTTCCTTAGCAGTAAAAATGGGCATAATCATAGCACCTACCTCCCATGGTTGCTGTGAGGATCAGATGATATAACCAAGAGTTTTGCAAATCTTATAGCACCATGTAAATGCCAAGTATTATTAGTGTTATTATGAAGCAGTGAGTTCTCCATGACTGCAGGTTTTCCAATGGAGTCTGGATGACCACTAGTCAGGGATATTATTAACAGGCTGACTGCTTGAGGGGTACCATGCGACATAAGATCTTTTCCAGTTCTAAGATCCTCTGATTCTGTGTAGAAGGGATGTTAGAAGCCATTTAGTTCACCCTTCTACTTAATGCTGAAATCGCTTCTATAATAAAGCTGAAAATCTCTGAAAGCTGAAAGGAAATACTCTTTTTTAAATTAAATTTTACTACTATTTTCTTCTATTGGAGAAATTGGTCCTTATGGGGCAGCCTGTTCTATTGCTGTCCAGATCCAGCCATAAGACAGCTCCTTTCAATTGAGCCAAAATCTGAGCTCTTGTAACCTTCTAACCTTTCAGTTCTGCCCTCAAGCTGCACAGAACAAAGCCACTCAAACAATCAGTCAATCGACAAACTGTTATTAAGCACTTATTATGTGCTAGGCACTATGTTAGGTGCTAGGGCTACAAATACAAAGAATGAAATAATCTGTACTCTCAAGGATTCTATTAAAAAGATAATAAGTGTACATATAAATATGTAGAAAATAAATATACATCGGAGAGGGAGGGCACTAGCAGAAAAGACTTTATATATAGAAGGTGGTGCTTGAATAGAAGGGAATTCTGTGAGACTGAGGGGAGGAGGAAGTGCCTTCCAGGAACAGGGTACAGTCAGTGGAAAAGCACAGAGAAAGGAAATGGGGTGAGGGCTCTACGTGTGTGTGTGTGTGTGTGTGTGTGTCTTTCTGTCTCTGTATCTCTATATGTGAATATACGTGTATACATACATGCATGTACACACATGTATACATACCTTTATACCTATATTAGAGAAAAGAAGAAGATAGGGTAGTACACAGTCAAGCTAGAAAGGTTGGGGTTAGATTTCTTTCTTTCTTTTTTTATATTCAGCCTTCCAAAAAAAACCCCCAGTAAAACAGCTATTGTGTTTTCCCTTGGTCTTCTCATAGAATTACAAAATTCCAGAATATTAGAGCGAGAAGGAACCTTTGTGATCATCTAGTCAAACCCATTCATTTTAAAAATGAGGAAACTGAGGCCCAAAGAGCTTATGTCTATGACTAAGCCACATAGCTAGTAAATAGAGGCCCAGAATCAAATCCAGCTCTCCTGACTTGTAATCCTGTCTTCTTAAAATATACCACTCTGCCTTCTCTCTCCCTCCCTTTTCCCCCTCTCATTTTGTCCTGTAGTTCTACCTCCATGTCCCTTGGTCTCTGTCTCTTTCAGCCTGTCTGTCTGTCTCACTTCCAGCTTCTTCATTCAGACAGTCTTCATGTGAAATTGTTTCCAGATCCCTCACTATTGTGAGGGACTTCCTTTGGACTCTTACTAATTTGTCAACGTCCCTCTGTCCTCCTTTCACTGGAAGAGAAGAGCTAGGGATCTTAGATTTAACCTCTATGGCTTCCCTTGACTTCATCGTGGGTTGATAAGAAAAGAAGCAGGTGTATTTTAGGGAAAATGACAGTAGTGAGCAATGAGTCATGGGGATACATGCTTGGGACAGATCAAATTCATCTACAATGTGAGTTGGAGCTGATGGCCCAGATTTATGACCTATGGTTGTTCAGTACAGCTAGCCAAACTCAAACTGAGTTCAACTTCATTTATCAGCATTTTGGGGGTTCCTTTTTTAATAGTGGCAATGAATTTGATTGGATGGAGTTACACTGTAACTTTCTCCAGCTGTATCCAAGCGTCAATGGAAAGCCACAATTCCCCTGATGTTGTCCTCCATCCTTTTAACTCTTGAGTCCCTTCCCTAGACATTTTCTCTGAGTCGGATGATGATTACAACATTCTTTCTCATGTCCAGACTAGCTGCCCTAATATTAACAATATCTGTGTTAAGGACATTGAGGAGTCCAAGATGTTGCTGAATCTCAGGCAAGTCCATGGAATCATTGCTGCTCTGCTGCCACGGACATGTATGTAATGGCCATGGGTTTCTTAGGCTGAGATGTGATATTCTTCCATCTTGTTACGAATGGATGATTGCAGCAACATCAGGGAGCTCTTTTAATAACAATGGAAGCTGGCAAAGTTAGGTTCGGACTCTTTGGGGAGTGATTGTCAATCATAAATGGCAATGATTACCTGCTCCTTGTGCATATTTGTCTGAGCCAAGACCACAAAGAAGTTTCCTCAAGAGGAACATTAAATCCAGGCTGTGAAGAAAGAATCTGGTTGTGATTTGTGTAGGGATTTCTTATTACTCGTTAGAGCTAATGTTGAGGTCATCTTCAAAGCCTTTTCTCCCCCACCCCCTCCTCCATCTCTGTCTCTCGGTCTCTGCCTCTGTCTCTCTCTGTTTCTCTGTCTCTGTCTCTCTTTGTGTCTCTGTCTCTCTCCTTCTGCCTCTTTCTCCCCCCCCACCTCCTTCCCCTCTCTGTGTTCTTTCTCTCTTCTTCTATGTGTGTTTGTTTTATTGGTATGTGTTCACTCCGCTCACTGCATGTGTTTTTGTTCTCTGTTCTTGCTCTCTGTACTCTGACTCTCCACCTCCCTATCTGCTCTGTCTGCCCTCTCCTCCTCCCCTCTCCTCATTCCTCTGGGTTCTTTCCTTCTTTCTCAGAGAGGGAGACGTCTCTGGTTTTCCTGTCCTCTGTCTTGTTCTCTTCTGTCTGTTATCCCTCTCTCTCTTTCTCTCTCTTTCTCTCAGTCTCTGTGTGTCTGTCTCTGTCTGTCTCTGTGTGTCTCTCTCTCTTTCTGTCTCTCAGTCTCTGTCTCTCTCTGTGTCTGTGTGTGTGTCTCTCTCTCCTTGTCTCTCTCCCTCTCTGTCTCTCTCTGTCTCTGTCTCCCTCTGTCTCTCTCCCTTTCTGTTTCTCAGTCTCTGTCTCTTTCTCTCTGTCTCTCCCTCTCTCTCTCTATCTGTCTTTGTCTCTCTGTGTCTCTTTCTCTCTCCCTTTCTATCTCTTGGTCTCTGTCTCTCTCCCTCTCTGTCTTTCTCCATCTCTCTGTCTCTGTCTCTCTCTGTCTCTCTCATGCATGAGCTCTCTCCTCTCTTCCTCCTTTCCTATTGCTCTTTCTCTAAAATCAGGTTATATAATGGTTCTCAGAGATGCTCCACATGGGAGAAGGCCATGAGTTAAGTAGTCTGCCCAAACCACACAAATGCCAGGCTCTGTATGGATATGGTCCATACTGGAAGAGTGGTGACCTGGGCACTGGACCTGTCATCAGTATGACAGACACACTGTAAACTGATCCCTCTGTCAGGGGCCTGAGCTCAGCCCTAAGCTGGCCCCTAAGTACACTCAGCCATTCCAATGCCATTGCCAGGACCAGCTGCAGTGCCAACATTACTCAGTTCACAGCTAGTACCCAATGGGGCTTGGGTCCAAACTTCAGAATTAATGGCCAACTTGTGTATTTGTGATTTGCAGGCTATGCTGTGGTTTGGAGAATCACTGGCTGACTTAACAATAATTGTTCCACTGGGCAAAAAGGTGCTTTTCAGAGAGGCAGCATGAGGGAGAGGAAGGGCATTGGGCTTAAAATCAGGAAGCTAGAGGTCAAGTCTAGCTGGGCCACTAATGAGCTGTGTGACCTTGAGCAGTTCTCTTTCCATTCTCCAGGTCAGGAAAAAGAATGGGCTGGGCCACATCATTCCCGTACAGCCTGGCCTCAATTTGACTGTTCTCTTACCTTCATTTGCACAACCTCCCAATAAGACAAAGATGATCCTTCAGAGCTCATGTATAGATGGAGAAATGGAAGGAACACAGTGAAAGAATAGTTCTAACTTAGTGCTTGAAGACCCACAACAAAAAAAAAAATCTAACTGTTCCCCCTTTTTGTGGCAACAGAGCTCCTGAAGTCAGTGGACTAGAGGCCAAAGAGTGAGGGATGAGGTTTCAAAATTTGTCCCCAAGGTTGGATTTTAAAATTGATGTTCAGATCTGCTACATTCCTGCTCCTATACATAGCAATACTGTGATTCCTAATAAGTGTCTGATCGAATTCTAATATTAAGGACTCATTGTGTTTATTCCCAGTGATCTAAGACCATTGGGTAGAAATTAGAGGGAAGAAGATTTTTGGCTCAGAAGAAGGAAGAACTCCTAAGATTTTGAGTTGTCCCAACATGAAATAAGATGTCTAGGGAAACAGTGATCTCTTGGGGGCAGCTAGGTGCTGCAGTGGATAGAGCACCGACCCTGAAGTCAGGACCTGAGTTCAAATTTGGCCTCAGACCAAACACTTGAAACTTACTGGCTGTGTGACCCTGGGCAAGTCACTTAGCCCCAATTGCCTAAATAAATAAAAAAAGAAATAAAGAAATAGTGATCTCTCCATCATTGGAGGGTTTTGAAGCAAAAGATGAATTATTTTTGTTAGGATGACAAATCGAGGCACCCATGAGGACAATGGTATCCAGCAGTGATAACCTCACAGTTCTCTGTCCCGATCAAATCAAATCTGGTGCGTTATGTTCTGGTCTGGACTAGAGACAGTACAAATGAAGGCCACTGGGATGAGAAAACCATGCCTTAAGAAATTCAGCTGGAAAAAAAATGGTAGTGTTTATCCAGGGGTACTGTGATGCACTTCCAAGTTTAATCTGAATTATTAACATTTTCTCCATCACTTTCTTAGGTCTAAAAATCAACAAAACAATAAGCAAAACCCTAATTTGTAGTATTTGTCCATTTCTGAGATGTAGACTAAAAATTTAATAATCGGCAAGAGCCGGTAAGAGCTGGCTTCAGCACATCCCTGTGTTTATCCTAGAGAAGATGTAGTGGAAACATGGTCTCTGGCTTCAAATTCTGGAAGGGCTGTTGTATGGAAAAGAAATCAGATTTGTTCTGTTTGGTCCCAGAAGACCAAACTATGGCCAATGAGTGGACTTACATGGTGGCAGATTCCAACTCATATAAGGAAGACTACTCCAACGATCAAAGATGGCTAAAAAGAGAATGGGCCAATTCAGGAAAGAGTGATTTTCCTGACCTGGAAGACGTTCAAGCAGAGGCTGAATGGTTACTTGCTGGGTTTCTGTCAGTAGGATACATACTTCATTTAAGGGATTGCACTAAGATGACCCTTGAGGTCTCTTTAAATTCTGGTATTCTATGATTCCGTGATTCATCTCCTTCTAAAAGAATGACGGTAGCCCCTGCCCCCCCCCTCCACTCCCCCTGCATTCTTTCTTTGGCCTTATGGCATTACTTCTCACATATAGTGTTGGCTGTTGAGAGAATGAGGAAAAGCTAATTCACCACTGATGAACTGATTGACAGAGATGCCAGGAAAAAAGGAATCCACTTCTGAAAGACCCTCCCAGAGGACATCTGGCATTTGATCTCTTTACGTTTCTGCTCCATGTCTCTTGTACTCCCTCAAACTAGTCCTTCTTTGATTCCTTGTTTGAGAAAGTGACAAACAAAACTGGCAAAGCAAACACTATATAGTTTGGACCAAATGTGAAATCATTAGCGTCTGTTTCTATTCTTGGCGGCTGGAATTTTACTCTGGTTCTGATTAAGCTGGACAAAGATATTATATTCTAGGTTTTCCTGTAAGTGTAGCAGACTTTTTTTTTTATTGCATGGCCTTGAATGGAAATATGGACAACCCTTGGTCATAGCAACTTTGGAGTTTGCCTTTATCTGCCCCCCCAAAACTTGACTGATCAAGAAGCACTCCCCACCATCTGAAATCAGTGAGTGCCTTTCTCCTTGGCTAAGAGAAGCCCTGGCCTTCCTCATGATCATTCTCCATATTCCCAGTTTTAATATTGAACTAAACCCACAAAATGGATGAAAACCATTTCAGCTTGCAAAAAGCACATTCATAACTTGTCACTCCTCTCCCAAAAGATCTACTGAACATTCCCAAGTATACTTAGTTTAACAAGTATTCTCTCCAGTCAGAATCAGTGGCTACTTCTTTGTGTCTAGATAATACTTTAGGATTATCTAGACAATTCCAAACTAGAATATACCAGCTAGGTGAGCTCAGGCTATTGGGATGGCTTGTTAGAGGTCCTTCATTCTCTCTGAGGTATAAGCTTTATTTAGGCCAGTGAACTTGACTTTCATTCCTGAAAAAAAAAATCTAGTATATATTATTATAAAATGGTTGATTAGTGAACAGCTAGAAAAGAAAGCAGTGATCATTAAAAGTCAGTATAATTTAATTGAAAACAAGTCATAACAAACCAGTCTCATTTCCTGTTCTTTTTTTTTTTTTGGCAGAGATACTAAACAGGTACCATAGATCAGGGCAATGATGTCATTATAGTTTACCTAGATTTTAGGTAAGCACTTGACAAAGGCTCACACACTATTCTCACAGACAAGGTAGAGAAGCAGGGATAGGTAGTAGGGGATGGTACAGTTAAGTGGCTTCAAAGAAGTGTGTTAGAGTAGAAATAGCTCAGGATTTGGAGTCAGAAGACCTAGGTTTGAATCCTAGCTCTGCCACTTATTTCCAGCAAGTCATTTTATTTCTCTGGGCCTCAGTTTACTCATCTGTAAAATGAGGTGGTTGGACCAGGAGACCACTGAGATGCCATCCATTTCTGAAGCTCTGTTCCTGTAATCCCATGGAACTGGTTAACAAGCCTGAGCCAAAGAGTAGTCATCAATCATTTGATATCCATCAGGAAAGACTTCTCTGTTGGGGGTTCCAGATCTGGGCTTGGCCCTGAGCTATTTAACATTTTTCCATGACTTGCATAAAGGCAAAAATGGCCCACAATTATCAGATTTGTAGGTGACAGCTGAGAGTGATAGTTAATACATTGAATGAAAGGGAGTACAGCCAAAAAGATCTTGAAAGGCCAGGATGTAGGACAACTCTAATAAGATGAAATGTAATATGGATGAATATAAAATCTTAGGCTTGGGTTCAAAATATCAACTTAACAAGCACAAAATAAGGCAAAATGGGTAGATAATGATCCAACTGAAAAAAAAATCTTGTGGTTTTAGTGGCCTAGAAGCTCAATAGTAATCAACAATGTGATATAGCAACTAAGAAAGTTAACGTAGGCCTAGGATACATGACGAGATATAGCATCTGGGGCAGCTAGGTGGCACAGTGGATAGAGCACTGGCCCTGGATTCAGGAGGACCTGAGTTCAAATCCGGCCTCAGACCCATAATGCTTACTAGCTATGTGACCCTGGGCAAGTCACTTAACCCCATTGCCTAGCCAAAAAAACAAAAATTTAAAAAAAAAGAGATATAGCATCCAGGACTAGGGAACTGCTAGTCCAGGGGTAGGAAATCTGTGGCCTCAAGGCCTTTGGATTCAGTCAAAGGGCCACACTTGAGGACCTAGGGGGCACATGTGGCCTCAAGGCCACAGGTTCCCCACCCCTGTTAGTCCCTCTGTACTCTGCCCTGATCAGACCACATGTGTGGCATTGTGGCAATGTGTAGTACCACATTTTTAGGAAGGACAATAATAAGCTGGAGTGTTTCCGGGCAAGAGCCAGATTTCAAAAGAGTTTACATGCCAAAGGAGTTTGTATTTTTTCCTAGAGACATTTGGGAGCCAATGGTAATTGTTGAGTATCATAGTGACGTGGTCAGATCTATGCTTTAGAAATGACTTCAGTAAGTATGTGGGGGATTGAAGAGAAGAGAGACTTGAGGCAAGATTAGCAATTAGAAAGTAATTAGAATGTAATTGAGGACCTGAGTAAGACAGATGGCTGGATGAGCAGAGAGAAGGGAGCAGATGCCAGAGATTTATAGGAGTCAAATCAATGACCTGATGACTGATTTTCTATGAGGGCAGGGAGGGAGATGAGTGAGGAGTACAGGATGTCTCTGAGGTTGAGAACCTGATGGATTGGTGTCATGACAGTGCCCTGGACAGAAGCAGGGAAGGTTGGGAGAAAGGCAGGCTTGGCAGGAAAGAAATGAATTCTGTCTTGGGTATGTTGAGTTTCATATGACTGTGGACCATATAGCTATAAATGTCCAATAGATAGCAGGGCTGCCTGTTACTTAGCAGAGTGCCTGACACATAACAGATGTTTAATTAATTCTCACTGACTGATTGATTGATTTTGGTTTTTAGTTTGAAGGAACCTGTCCAACCCTGGCCTCCACTTGCATAGTCTTCTCAGCCAAGGGTTTTCCCATGCTATAACAAGGTATCAGAAGGGAACTTTGGGAAAGGATTACATTTGTTACCATGGATTTTATTGCTGATCAGCCTTCCTATAGCACTTTGTGGTTACAAAGTATTTTACCATACATGATCTTATTTACTCTTCACAATAGCCATAAGACGTAAATAGCTTACACGTTACTCTGCTCATTTTACAGATAAGTACCCAAGACTCAGCCAAGTTAAGTAACTTTTTACCAAAGTCACACAGCTTGCAAATGGTAGAGTGAGATCTAAAAATGGATCACTGGATCCCCAGTCTACTGCTCTTTCCAGTCCAACAAGCTTCTTCTTCCTAATATACCTGTAAGAATGACAGTATTCCGTGACCTGTACCTAAGGTCTGTCATTCATCTGTGGACAGGCTGAAAAGTCTAGAGAGTATATCAACGGGATTACATATGGTAGTATTTGATAGGCCCATAGATTTTAGAGCTAGAAGAGACCTCAGAAGCCAAGCCCTTTGTTTTTTTTTTCTTTCTTTTTAAGGCAATTGGGGTTAAGTGATTTGCCCAGGGGTCACACAGCTAGTAGGTGTCAAGTGTTTGATCTGAGGCTGGATTTGAACTCAGGTCCTCCTGACTTCAGGGCAGGTGCTCTATCCACCAAGCTCTTCATTTTGAAGATAAGGAAACTGAGCTCAGAGATGAACAGACTTGCCCAGTGTCACAGCTATTAAATATTTAAGGTAGGATTTGATCTTGGGGCTTCTTGACTCCAAGCCTATTGTTCCATCTACTGTGCCACTTAGCTATTTACTTTTGACCATGTAAGACTCAAAGATCCTCTTAAAGGAATGATTTTAGTATCATAGATCCTGTACTAGAAAATACATGAGAAGTCATCTACTCCAGTGGTGCCAAAATTCAAATAGAAACTGGTCCCTGCTGGTAGCATGTTGACTTAACCACAGATTAACATTATCTATGTTGTATTACAGTGTTATTTATTTTGTTAAAACATTTCCCAATCACGTTTTAATCTGGTTCAGGCCACACTCAGGAGCAGCCATGAGGTTGATACCTTTCTAGCCCAACATCTTTATCTTAAAGATGATTGACACTGCAGACCAGGAATATTAAGTGACTTGTCCAAAGTCACACAGATATTAAGTCAGAAGCAAAATTTCAATCCATAGTTCTCTAATTCCAGAACCAATGTTCTTTTCAGTGTAACATGGCCAGATTGCAGGGTCTTGGCTCAATGACCTTTACAGAATGCTAATTAAGCTGCATCTGAAATTACTTTATTCTAACAGACTCACCATTCTAATGAATAGACCTTCCTGCTTGGGTGAAAGTGCCAAGTATAATCACAGTATCCGAACTTCCTAAGGGTACAGAAGACACAGACAAAATGGAGCCCACAGAAGTACCTACGTATATAGAAAGTGACCTCAGGTTACCCATTTATAGTAGGAGACATAACTTTCCTGACACTTCCTGAGTCAGTTTCTGTCCCCACTGATAAAGCCAATTCAGTCCTAAGTCCGCAGAGTCACAGCCATTATAGTATTCACTAGCACTGGTCCCCATCCTTCCTCTTTAAACACCCTAGCTAATCACTGACTCTGCATACCAGAATGGCAGCTCACTTACTAGCTGGACAGCTCACCTGCTCAGCTCTAAAAAACTCCACTGGCTTCCCTACCCACACTGCCAATACTGCATCTACAAAATGAGAATGTTCTAGGTTACCTCCCTTTCATCAAGGCACTTAGGTCATTTCCAAAGGAGAGATGAAAATCCTACCATGTGACAAAAGGGTGGACATTTCATTATACAAGCTTTGGTGACCAAGTTATTCCTTTAAACAAGTGAATTCCTCTTCATATAGATTCAGGAGCCCTACTGACTTTTGAGGCATGTTGAAATTAAAAGGCTGTCTTACCTCAAAGCCAGATAGACCTCACACATTCAGCACACATTTCAGATCAGACTGTTTACTTGGCAGGCAGCTGCTATGAAGAAGCCTTGGTGGTTTTAGCTAGTCATGAGCTCAGTGAGAGGCAACCGCAGATAGAATGGAGAGAGAGCTGGCCTTCAAGCGAGGATGAGCAATGACTGGGGAGGCTGGGAGAATTTGCTGTCAAATATTTCCAGTGGTTCTTTCATTTTTGTGCAACTCTTGACCTAAATGCAAAGCAGTCCAAGCTGCGGATTGCTGTCAAACTCAGAAGAACCTCTAAAATTCACAACCTTATAACTTTAGAGTGAATTAGAGCTGGGATTCAGGAGGCAAGGTGATCAGCTGTCTCTGGCAGAATACACAGGATTGGGGGAAGAATGCACAGCTGGGGACTGCATGATGATGGATTTTTAAAGGCTTAGTTACCTGTCAAGAGGCAGCATGGCATATGGATAAAGAGCCAGTCTTAGAGCAAGGGAGAACTAGGTTCAAGTCTAATCTCTGACACATATTGGCCTTCAGAAAGTCACTTGTCATTTCAGTGTTCAAGGCAATTCTCTAAAACTGTAAGTTGGAGATCAGGTACCGACTTATATTGGTAGAGGGAGTTTCCTCATCTGGGAAGAAACTGATATGGGGAAGGTCCAGATGAGGAAACTCCCTTTGCCAATAAGGACAGGGACAAGTTGAGTTCCTAATCCCTACTTGTCATAAATGTGATTCTATGAAGACCGAACTGGACTTAGAGTCTGGAAAGAGCTGGATTTGTATGCTGCCCCTACCTTTTAGTTTTTATGACCAAGAGAAGTTACTAAACCTCTGTGAGCCTTGGTTTCCTCATCTGTAAAATCAGAATACCTGTGTGGCACCTACCTCAAAAAATGCAAGAATCAAATTTGATAATGCATGTACAATGCCTTGTGAGCCTTAAAAACACTCTATGAATGGCAGGTGTTAGAATAAATGAATATATTTCAATGCCACAAGTTTAACTTTTCACTGGTCCAAGTCCCTTGTATTCATTCAACACATATTAAGGACCTACTGTGTGCAGTGTCCTGAGCTAGACTCTGGCAGAGAGAGGAATTTAAGTTAAGATATAGTTTCTATTCTCATGGAACTTAAGGTATAGGAGGGCATAAGGGGCAAACATTTAACTATCCATAATACAAGAAACGACATGCTATGTTACCATCTCTAGTCTCTTGCCTCTAGTCTGTTTAATCTTTGGCTCTTCATGACCCTGCTGAAGACCTGTGGTGAACATAGGTCTGTTTCCCTGTCTTGGGATTTAATATTACATATAGTTGGTGAAGGTCTCCAGATGATTTTGTTTTTGAATGACATTAGGCTGAGTGCATTCTAGAATACTCTAGGAGACCTCCTTGATGTCATGTACAATCACTCAAAAGAAACTGACCTTGCCATGAACACATAAAAAACAAAGAGGATGAAGAATGCCTATCACCAGGTGATGACATACAATTGGACAGATGATGCATTGAGTTAGTCCATCATTACATAAATCTTAGACAGTTACTGCCGATTTTGACTAAGCTGAGCCCAGAACTGAATAGGAGAGCGGGCTAGATTTACATTTGGGAAATCATAAAACCCTTTCAATGATCCCAAAACTACAGAAGCCATTGTTTTTAACACCAATATTCTCTTGGTAATGCTGTGTCTTAACTGACTCATAGAACACCACAATCTCAGCACAACCCAAATTTCAGGGTTTCATAGTGAATACAGGGAGGGTGCCACATATTTCTAACCATGACTTACATTCAAGGAGGACCACAGAATGTATCAATGAAAGATGTATATATGTATGTGTGTGTATACACATATATATATACACACAGATACACACATGTATGTATGTATGTATGTGTATATGTATATATGTATGTATAACTAGAAAAAGAGATGGGCCGGAAATGCAGCTAGAAGAAGGGACAACAGATAGATCTCCCCTCCACCATATCCACAGGACTGTCCTAGGGTCCAAGAAATATTAGAATATCCACAGGAAGGCTTCTAAAGCACTATATAAATTCCCTATGGCTGACTTATGATTCCCTTAGCAATGGTGTCAAACTCAAATAAAAATAGGGCCACTAAACATAAGGATCCCTGCAGGCCACATATTGACTTAGAAAACCACATATTACCATTATCTATGTTCCATTATATTTTTACTTATTTTATTAAATATTTCCCACTTCCATCTTCATTTGATTCTGGCCTCACTGGGGATTTTCCCCACTGCCACGGTTTGACACCTCTGATTTACAGCATGAGAAGGCTCTACACTGGTGGCGGGAATATCGACACCAAGTAGATCACAAGTGCACCAGAGTTGTTGTGAAGCCTCTAAGTTTCCAATGGGCAGTAACACTGCCCAGAGCCACAGCTTTCAAACCAAGCCTTATCCCAGATGAGAAGCAACTTTTTGATAATACGCAGTCAATATCTGAGATAGGCCTTTATTATCCTGTACCATAAAATCTAAGTTTTCAAGGGGTCTATTTGGTAAGAGTGGTACAGAGGAAAGGATGCTGGGCTTGATGTCAAAAAGAACTGTGATCAAAATCTGCCTCTGACATCTACAAGCTGTGTGAACCTGGGCAAATAACATAATCTCGTGGAACCTCGGTTTTCTCATCTTTAAAATGGGGGTGAAAACAACTACAGTGTTCTTAGAATAAGTGGAAAGGAGGAAGATGCAAGAATATTAGAAAGTCAGGAAGAAGCCAAAGACCAAAGGAGATAATGTGTTTAAAGTGCCTTGTAAACCTTAAAGAGATATAAACATTAGCTTTTTTTCCATTATTATTACGTTAAAGGAGGGATGTAAGTGAAACTCCATTCTTCCACAAAGACAATTAATTCTGGGATCTTGGACATCTGCCTTCTGCTTCAAAATAAAATCCAACCAGGGAGAAAAAGCTTAAAAATAACTGTAATAGACACACCACTGCATGGGATGATAACCAGCCCATGGAGCAGAAAATGGAAAGTATCTGGGGAGGTCGGGTTGGTGGAAAGAGTTGGGCTTGGCAGCCTCTAGCAGAAAGGTATCTGGACCACTGGCTCACACAACCCATCCATACTTCTTAGAAGTCCAAGCTTAGAAGTCACAGGAAGGCCCCTGCACAGACCTGGGCTCCAACTCTGCAGGCATCTCAACTCAGACAGGAGGGAAATGCTCACAAATGGTTTTCATTACTGATTGCACAACCTCTGGCCTCACTGTGTGTGTGTGTGTGTGTGTGTGTGTGTGTGTGTGTGTGTGTGTGTTTCATTTTCTGCCTCACATCACTGGCTGTAACTAAACAACAAGGCAGTTAGTTGCCCTCTGCAGAGGGCCCAGCACACAGCCAGAGGCTGGGACAGAGCACAGCATTCTTCATTCATGGAAAATATGGACAAGGAAAATAGACAAACTAGAGAGAGAGGCCAGATAGTTTTCCACAGCACCTCAGTGCCTCCTAATGCCTCGGAGTCTCTGCTCATCAAAAGTTAAGCAGCCAAAAGCTTTCCATCCACCTGTCTTCTGTCTGCTTAGATAGCTTTCTCCTACTTTCAAAAGTACTTGTTACAGTATACAGGCCTCGCTGTCCAAGCCAGCATGAAAAGGCGGTTTTCCAGTAACTGTGGGTTGTAAATATGAGACTGTCTTCAAGCCAATTCCAGTAATTCAGTCCCTTGCTGAATGACCTTGAGTGATTGCATATACCAGGGGTGTCAAATGCAAATAAAAACGCAGCCTTGCAGGCCTCAGATTGACTTAGAATACCACAAATTAACATTATCTATGTTAATGTTTCTGTAAATAACATAATGTAACTACATTTCAATCCGGTTGGGCCCTTAGGGTATTTTGTGGGAGCCTGCTGGAGTTTGACATCTCCAATGCAGAGGCTCTCCATGCTCCCTAGCTCCTGGGCAGTATTTTGAATTTGGCTATCTTCTTGCAGAAATTAGGTGAACCCCAAAGAACTACTAACTACTTCCTGATGAGATGGTATCAGAAAGTAGGAGAAAGCTATGGAATCTCTCTCTGGGGATTTAGAGCTGGAAAAAGACCTGAGAGGTCATTGAATCCATCTGGTCATTTCATAGACAAAGAAACTGAGGCATGGGGAGATTGTGACTTACCCAGGACCACATAGTTAGTGACAATAAGCCAACATTTATTTATTAAGCACCATACTAACCCCTGGGGATACAAAGAAAGGTAAAAACACCATCCCCGCCTTAAAGGATCTCACATCCCAATGGGAAGACAATTTGTAAGTAACTAGGTATGTAAAAGAAATCTATAATATAGATGGAAGGTAACCAAAGGCAGGATTTGAGCTGAGTTTTGAAGAAAGCCAGTGAAGGTGGATGTGAAGGGGCAGACATGGATTTGGGAAATAGAGTGATGTGTGTTAGGAAGAGCAGATGAGCCAGTCTAGCCATGTGGTAGAATGAATGGAGGAGAATAAAATGAAGAAAGATTAGAAAGGTAGGAAGAGTTTAAGCTGTGAAGAGCTTTGAAAGCCATACAGAGGACTTTATACCTGATCCTGGAGGCATAGGAAGCCACTGGACTTTATCAAATAGGGCAGTGATGTGGTCATACCTGCATCTAAGGAAAATCACTTTGGCAGATGAGTGGATGATAGATTGGAACAAAGGAAGACTTTAGATAAGAAGATCAAGGAGAAGCCTATTGCAAAAATCCAGTAGGTCCTAGACTATGCTAGGGGATGGATGCGTGAATACCGAAAAGCAGATGTCTAAGAAAGATGTCATGATAATAGAAATAACAAGATTTAGAATCAGAAGAACATTGTACACAGTAACAGCCATGCTGTGTAATGGCTAACTTTGATAAACTTAGCTCTTCTCAGCAATGCGAGGATCTTGAGATGTCTCCAAAAGTCTCATGATGGAAAAGGATATCCACATCCAGAAAAAGAACTATGGCGTTTAAATGCCAATCGAAACATACTATTTGCTTTTTTTCCTTCTGTTTTCTTTTGCTTCTTCTTTCTTGTGGTTCCTTCTATTGATTCTAATTCTCCTTTATGACGTGACTAATGTGAAAATACGTTTAATAGGAATGTATATGTAGAACCTACATCATATTGCACACTCTTTTGGGGAGGGAGGCGAGAATGAAGGGGGAGAAAATTTTAAACTCAAAAGCTTATAGAAATGATTATTGAAAACTAAAAATTAATTAATTAATAAAAAAAGAAATGACAAGATTTGACAACAGATAAGTGGGGTGAGTGTGAGTGAGGAGTTAATAATGACACCAAGATTATGAGCCTGGGTCACCGGGAGGATGGTGGTGCCCTTGATAGTAAAAGAAAAACTGGGAAGAGATGAAAGTTTCAGGGGAGGGAGAGATAATGAATTCTGTTTTGGATAGGTTGAGTTTGAGATGCCTATAGAACAACCAATTGGAGATGTCCAAAAGTCAGTTGGTGATGTGGCACCAGAACTCAGGAGAGAGACTAAGGCTGAAAATATAGGTCTGATAACCATCTATAGAAGGAGATGGTTAACTGAACCCATGGAAGCTGATGGGATCACCAATTTAGATGGCAAAGAGGGAAAGAGAAAGAGGGAAGTGGGTTTGCCTTGAATGAAGATCTAGCAAAAGAGATTGGGAAAGTCCTCAGATAGGTAAGAGGAGAACCAGGGAAGAGAGTCACAAACTAAAGAGGAGAGAGTATCCAGTAGGAGAAGGTAATTGACCGGGTCAAAAGCTGCAAAGACATCAATAAAGATGATGCTTGAGAAAAGGCCACTCTATCTAGTAATAAAGAGATCATTCATTATTAACTTTGAAGTGGGCAGTTGCAGTTAAACAATGAGGTTGCAAGCCGTATTACAAGTTTCAATCAAGCAAGTGAGAGAAGAAATGGAAATACCTAGTGTAGGCATCTTTCTCAAAGAGTTTAGCCAAGAAGGGGAGGAGAAATATAAGACAATAGCTGGTGTGGATGGTCAGATCAAGCAAGGGTTTGTTTGTTTTTTTTCTGAAGGTGGGGGAGATATGAGTGTGTTCAAAGCTACTTCGCTCTCACTTCCAAGTCCAGTTCCCTATCCTTCATGCCATACAGTCTAGTGGCCCCTCTAGTGCCTAAGTTTGTAGCTCTAACAGGGGCCTGTGATGAATTGGATTTGTGCGTCTCCCAAATAGCAATGTGACTGACTGCCTAGGAATGAAGAAAAATGGGTCATTTCAAAAATAATTTTTAAGTCCATTACTCAGCATCTTTGTTTTCAGTGATTACAGATAATGGCACCCCAGCTGCAGGATCTTTGCCTGTAACTCACAGTTACAGAGAGCAGACACCAGGCATGTGCAGCCAACAATTCCAACCAAATGTCGGTACAAATAGCAAATGATCTCTCCCAGCCAGAGGAGGTGACTAGTTTAGGGGTGAAACACAGTATACCAGAATAGCAACTTCCTCGACACATACCTATGTTTTAAAGGCAAACTCAGACACTTCCTTCCTAAAGCCTTCTCCTCGGGATAGTCCCTTCCCCCTCTCCCTGCAGGCCATGACATCCTTTTTCCTCTCTTTTGCTATATAGCACTTGTCCTGTGCCTCTCTGATGGCAAGTATTATTACTCCTTACTGTAATATGTAACATTGTCTATGCATGTGTTTTATCTATAAGCTTCATGAAGCTTTTGAAAGTTTTGTATGTCCCTCCATGTCCATCACTGTGCTCTAGGCCATAGGGATTTAATTTGTTTAATTGAATGCAATTGAATTGAACTAAAGTGAATTGCCTGGATATCAGGCCCAGCTCTGACACTAAGTAGCTGTGTGACCTTAGATAAATTTCTGAACCTACAGTTTTCTCATCTGCCAAACAAAGGCTTTGGATTAGGTGATCTCTATAGTTCCACTGCACTGTATAGTGGAAAGAACAATGGCTCTGAAGTCAGAGGACCTGGATTCAAATCCTACTTCTCATGATATGGCCATGGGCAAGCCATTTAAACTACCTAGACCTCAGTTTCCTCATCTGAAAAATGAGGAAGTTGGACATGTGTCACTTGCATCCCTAGATCATTGGTCCTACAATCCCAAGATTTGATGAAATAAGGTAATAAAGAATTGAAATGACTAAGGAGCAAAAATGCTGAGTTTCACCTTTTCCTGAATGTTAAATGTGAAATAGTAACAGGTTAAATGCCAGTGGATTTTCTTTATCCTGTAGGTGTGCACTGGGATGTAGAGGAGACCTTATCACTGAGGAGGGAAGGAAAAACACAATCTGCTCTCAATCTCTGGCCTTCTCTTATTACTCAAAAGGTTTGGGGCCTCCAGAGACAGATGCACACTGTGGGGCTCTTGTGAACCCCTCAGTGAATTCCCCTGGTGTGTAGTTTTCCTTTTGTTCATAATGTCATGGTCAAATGAAACCCAAAAGGAGAAATTCTAGAAGACTGGGAATATTCTGAGATGTAATTATATGGCAATCATGTGACTTTAGAAGGACAGCAGGCTTCCAACTCCTCTGACCTTTCCTCCTGAGATAATGAAAGAGCTCTGCTTTACCTAAGCTTAAAAATACCCCCTTTAAATAGTCCTTCATTAGAGTTAACCACTTGGCTGACATTCCACCATTTTCCATGAAGCACGTGCAGCACTGGATTGGAAGAAGGAGCCAGTTTAAGACTCAGTCTAGTAAAAAAAAAATATATGATACACAGGAAGCAGCTAAAATGCAGGGCTCCAGACAAATGTAGCCATGGGAGGAAATTCTTCATTTCTGGAAGAGGACCTCCCTTCCCTGTCCTTTATCTTAGCCCCTAGTTACCCAGGATCTGCCTGAGAAGCATGTCTGGGCAGAGAGTGGGACCAAGTTATCTCTTTCGTGCCTTGAGTCAGATTTTCTGGGTGTGAAGTGAGTGGACATGCCAAGAAATATCAGCAAGAAACAGGAAAGGCGTCAAAGATGTTATGTCAACTCTTGCTCCCAAATGCCTTCAGCAGAATCATGGGGGCAGAAGGGTAGGGGCAAAGTCAAAACTTGGTTTGACTGTGTCCCAAGGGCTGAGTTTTCTCCCATGTGATGCTCACCAGGCTCAGGGCATGGGTCCTCCATGTTTCCCTTGGCCACAAGGTAGTATGGAGGATGGGGATATGCTGGGATTTTCTCAGTGGAAACATAGCCCCATGGTTCTGACAATTCAACACTCCATAGAATGGCTTTGGAAACAAAGGGGCTAGTCTCATGGCTGAAATATTTAAATTAAAGCCCTGTCACTCCCCTATTGATATTCTTTAATTGTGAAACTTACTGTCTTGGCTTTTAGAAAACCCTTAAGTCTCAGTGCCTTTTAAGTTAGACTCTGACCTGATCTTTTTAATGCAGTTTCCTTTGATTATTCTTAAATGACATCTGAATTACATTATACACTTGTGTATTGTAACTCTGCTTGACCTATTGCTTGGAAAACATACCTCACACTGAGAAAGAAAAGGCAAAACTAAGGACATTTAATCTGATCAGGCTAGTGGGGCTACAAGAGCTGGGACTGGGCAGGCAGTCCAGATGCCATGTTTGGTTTCAACCTTAAACTATATGGCTAGACTCATCCAATGGAAACTTTGCCACCAGCTAACCTGAGTGGTCCCCTTGGACAGGATGCTGTCATTTAACCTCAGTCATGAGTACACAAAGTACAGAGCAGAGAAAGACCAAAAATGTAACTGAAACAGATCTTTCTTGTGGTTTAAGGATCAGCCAGTTGGAACCAAGGAAATGTTTTCTTAGGGTCTCAAAGAAGTTTGAAAAATTGCTGGATTGTTTTTGGCACTGCTGGAGAGATTATAGATATATCATTAGTATTACTAAGCTGATGGGTTACATGATGACGGTTACTATTTCAGCAGTGTAGGCTTACAAAAATATACTGTCCTGATGGCAGGCTGCTTTGTGTTTATCTGTCTTGGTGCTGACCACATTAACGGCATTGTTCTACGACTGTTTCTCTGTAATGTAGGCTGTTACACATACCATGAACCCAGTCAGGTAAATAACATGTCCTCTGTGGACAGCCTCTAACAATAGCAGGCCACTCACAGGCACATCAAAGTCCCTTTGAGTCTGAAGTTTCAAGGTCAGCCAACCACAATGGCCTCTCCTTTAAGATGCTTTTGTCTCTGGGGAGACCCAAAGGGCGGCCGATGATGGCTGGCAAGTGTTTCTGAAATCGATCCAGGATCTCCCCCAAGGAATCCATTGGACCACTTCTCTTTGAAAGGGACATACCCTGAAACTGTCCATTTAAAAAATTTTTTCTATTGGAAAAACAAGGCAATTTTCTGAGCTCTTAATGCCTTCCCAAGGCCTTGGTACCAGGTCTGCTATTTTCCTATTGGATGTGCCAAAACCACTAGATACTTAAATACGTTGTATTTTTTCAAACAGTGCAATCAGTTGAAACTAACCAAAGGGATTTTTTTTTCTAATTCCATGAAACTAAAAAGCCCACTAATTGGCAAGCCTCATGGTCAGGTTCCATACTAGAGAGCTCCTGATTAGGCCAAAATAAGGACAACAGGGAGATTAGACTGAAAAAAATGAATCGGGACTCCAGAGTACATGTACCCAAATTCCATCCCCCTTCTTCCCACAATGATGTATTCTGAATAAGGACTGGCAGAGAAAGGAGGAATTGGGGCCTGGGAATGATAATAATAATTATTATATTAATACTTTATATTTGCATACTCCGAATTCATACCTTGCTGTCTCATCGTATTATAAAAAGAGACATGGATAAAAATGAGATAATGTTTGTAAAGTGCTCTGACAATCTTAAAGTTCCATATCAATGTTATCATTATTATTTTATCATTATTGTGATATGGAGGTAACCCTGGCTTCTTGAAAACTATGACAAGAGAGTCTAAGTTCTAGCAAGGCATACCAAGCAGGCTCATCTGAAGACCAATTCCACTAACTTCAGAAGGTTAGTCCTAATCTGACAACTTTTTTGGCCACAGAAGTTCATGAAGACTCTCTGCTCTGGCATGGATGGTAGCCTAGGATCTGCCTCCATGAAGGAAGTCTCATATCAGTGGAATCATAGATCCTTGAATTAAACTAGAGAAGTATATTGGTGTCTCTCTTTCACACATACATACATGCACACAGGTGCTTGCATGTACTCCCCCCTATTGCATCCACCTTCTCCCTTTCAGTAATCCCTGTCAAACCTGGATCTGATGGTTGATCTACCTTTAGAGGCCAGAAAAGGTGCTCAAGAAGCTTTGTTAGCATAAACCACTTGGGAAGAGAACGTAGGGTCTTTCCCATATCTGTTATGGATCATCTGAACAAAAAAAAATGCCTTTGCTAATTCTCCAGCATCAGTTGATGGAATGTGTCAAATTCATTATCAAGGAATGATGAGCATCCCTTTATTAAGGCTGGGCTGTGTAGATATCATTAACACTCTTGCCTGCTCTTTTTACCACCAAACATTACCTCGCTGAAGACCCAAAAATGTACAAGACTGTATTTGCCCAGAAGATAAATTTAGGTTACATAAATCACTCCACAAAAGGATTGTAGACTTTATAAAGGGATTCACATTAGGAGTTGTTAAAGTGACTCTGAAGACTGCTTGGCACATTTAAAATGTGAATTCTGAGTTTACTTAGTGAGATTAGTTGCCTTCCTCCAAATGTGACCATTTTCCCCAACTCCACACCTGAACTATCTTTCCCCACCCACTTTTACTCTACTTGTTGGCATCCTGCCTATCCTTCAAGATCCAGGTAAAATTCCTCCTCTTTCATAAAACTCTAGAACTAATTTCTCCCACATTTGTTCTCATGGTACTTCATGATTCTTTTATGCATTTCTCTTACTCTAATTATACATATCTGTATAGAGACAGAGGAATGGCATAGTGGAAAGAGTACATGACTTGGAGTCAGGAAGATCTGGGTTTGAATTCTGCCTCAGACACTAGTGGTTTGACCCTAGCAAAGGATCTGCCTGTGCCTTAGTTTCCTCATCTGTAAAATGGACATAACCATAGCATCTACCTCACAGAATTGATATCATATATAAAGTGCTTTGCAAACCTTAAAGTTTTGCAACGGTGCTAGATAGCAACTGATGGTGCTATCTAGGGTCAATATATAAATGCTAGCTGTTGTTATTATATTTCTATTATTAGATTTATTTGAATTAGATTTATATATTATTAAATATGTTTATTATAACTACATTAATAAGTATGATTATCATTACTTCTCCTGACTAGATTATGAGCTTTTTGAGGAATGACAGGATCATGGATCACAGAGTCATTGATTTAGAACTGGAAGGGACCTTGGGGGTCATCTTTTCTATTACCCCCCTTATTTTCAGATGAGGAAACTGAGGTCTCAGGAGATTAAGTTAGGGCCAAGGTCACATAGGTCATCAGAAGTAGGATCTGACCAAGATCTTCTGACCCCAGGCAGTCAACAATCATTTATTAAATACCTACTATGTGCAACTGAACTCATACTCTTTATATTGTAACAATCGGTGGCAGGGTCTCAAATCAACTCCTTTTACAGAATGCCAACTACACCATATCTAAATTACTTTATCTTCCTACTAGGATGGATGAAGTTTCTTCTTATCTTCATTATCTACCCCCAGCATCTATACAAGGCTGCGCAGGTATCGTAGGCTTAATAAAATTTTTAAATGAATGAGTTAAAAGTCAAATCTCGCACCAATTTTCAGGACTATACCTATCACACAAAGTGAAATTCATTCATCAGTACTTACAGTCAGTCAATAAACATTTATTAATTGCCTATCATGTGCCAGGCACTATACCAAACACTGGGGATATAAAGAAAAAAGCGAAAGATGGTGCTTGCCCTCAAGGAGCTCACAGTCTAATGGCGAAAAATGCAAACAGCGATATGCAAAAAAGCTATAGACAGGACAAATAGGAAGTAATCAGCAGAGGGAAGCCACTAAAATTATGGGGGGGTTGAGAAAGGCTTCCTGTAGAAGGCAGGATTTAAGATGGGGGCTTGATGGAAGGCAGGAAAACCTGGAGGTGGAGATAAGGAGGAAGAGAATTCTAGAAATGGAGACAATCAGGGGAAATAGTGAGAGTTGAGACAATGGAATGTCTTGTTTGAAAAAGAGAGGTCAATGTCACTGGAGGGTAGGGGTGGGGGGGGCAGTGTACAGGTGTGCAAGGTATAAGAACACTGGAGCAGCCTCACAGAAGAGCCCAGCATGCAGGTTCACTGCTGGAAAGCTCAGCTTTTGCTTCTTGGAGTCGAAAGCTGAAGGGCTTGCTTTCTCAAGGACACGTGGAGAGGGAGGGGTGTGATGCAGAGGTAAACTCCAATTTGTTTCCATGCTCTTATAGAAGAGCTTGGTGTTACACTCCTGCTGGATTACATGTGTGTGACTGGGAAGGAGAAGTGAAGTATCAGCTGGAACCTTGCAACCATTCCAAAGTCAGGCTGTTAATCTTCAGTCCCCAAAATAATCCTTCCACAATAAATAGTACATGAGACTGTGGTGGTGTGTACAGAATACTGCCCTGGGAGACAGAAGCTCTGGGTTCTGGATTCTAGTATTTACTGATGGTGCTACCTAGGGTCAATCATTCAACCTCACTGAGGCTCGGTATCTGTATCTGTAAAATGAACGTAACACTCTCTAGCCTGCTTACTTCCTAGGATTGTTAGAAGGACCAAGTGGTCCATGATCAAATGAGATAATACTTGTAAAGAGTTCAGCACAGTGCCTGGCACATAGTAGATATGTGCTGCACAATACACTATGCAAATATATATTCCCTTCCCCGTCTCCTTCCATGGAGAAGAACCCTGAAATTAGCATCAGGGGCCCTGGGTTTAAATCTTTGCTCAGCCTTTGTAATGTTGGGCTAGTTATTTTCTCTCTCTGGGCCTCAGTTTTATTATCTATATATAAAATGAGGTGTAGATTCAATGACTTCTAAGGACCTTTCTATCTCAGCGTTCTATAATGAAGAATTTACTTCACAAGAGATTACCCACATGCCCTGTTAGTTTTCCCTTTCATCCCAATAGATGCTGGAGTCTGAAAATGAAAGCAGACAAAATATTAGCAAGTTAAAACAGAAATTCACAAATATTGTCCACCAGCTGGTGGGGTTCTGAACTACACTGGTGAAATGAGGAGCCACATCAGAGAAAGCATGGATAGTAATCATCATCATCATCATCATCATCATCACAGTCAGCATTTATACAGAACGTTCAGATTTACAAAGCACTTTGCATATATTATCCTATTTGATGCTCACAGCAACCATGTAAGGTGGGTGCTATTATTATCTCCATTTTACAGATAAGGAAACTGAGACCTAGTGAGATTAAATGATTTGACCGGAGTCACAAAAAGCCAGTGTGTCAAACCTATGTCTTCCTGACTCCAAGTTTAGCATTCTGTCTACTATACTGCCCCATGTGTATAGCACTCTGCCATTTTCCAAGCTTTTTCATGTTCATCTATAGACTTTAGGGTTGAACTGGACTTTAGAAATCCTCTGGTCCAAACTCATCATTTTACAGATGAGGAAACTGAGGCCCCAAGAGGTTAAGTAACTTGCCTAAGGTTACACAGTTAATAAGTTCAAACTTCTGTAGGATATGGGAGAAGGGATCAAAGAAATTGAAACTGAGTCTACAGTCTGGTACAGCAATAGGTGGTCAGATGCCCTGGCAAAAGAGGATGTTAGTATTTAGACTATTTCATATACCCTTGACCTGGACTCTGGACGCCAAGAGGCCTGTCATAGATAATAGAGCCACTCAGGAGGAGCCAGGTGATCAGCCCCTCCAACCCTTCTGCCCTTCATAGATTGTACATCCCTTCCCCTCTCCAAACAGTCAGAGAGGTAGGAGACACAGCTAGAATTAATCTATCCACCAGAAAATACCTCCAGTATGAGCAAGCACTGCTTAGAGTTAAAAGTCCAAGCAGAAGGAGAATCCTCTAGTTCTAGCTCCATGGGGACTCTATTAGCTGGAAGAGAGAGTGAAGCTGATGGCTTTGAACAACCCTGCCTCACTTCAATCCAATTCATTGGCAAGTTAGCACCCTCATGATGTCATTGGTCCCCTTTGAAAACGAAGGGCAGATAACTTGAGCCAATGAGAGAGGCTGGGATGCCAGGCATAGAATGGGATCACCAGAAATGATGACAACTGACATTTGTAGATTACTTGGTGGTTTACAAAGTGTTTAATGTCCATTATCTCCTCTCTTCCTCACCATCAACCCTGTGAGGTAGTTACTACAGGTATTTGTGGTCTTCATTTTATAGATGAAGGAACTGAAGAAAGATTAAGTGATGTGCTTGTGGTCACATATCTCCTGAGCGTAGAAGCTGGCACTGACTAAAGTCATCCTGGCTCTGATTCTAATGCTTTTTCCCCTACACTATCCTGCCTTGGATTCAGCTTTACTGCATTGTAATCTACAAGGTCAGGTTTGGAGTTGGGAAAAATGGCAGCCCACTGAAGGAACTTATTGGATGGAGCAGTGGGAGAGGGGGGTGGGGAGTAGTAATTTTGTCAAGTGTCACCAATATGAGTTCTGAATGAGGAACTGTTTGTTTTTCCTCATTCCACTATGACTGCCCATGTCCTATTTCCCTTGAGTAAATAAGTCCTGAACATTTCTCTCATACTTCCCCAAAGCATGCCTCCCTCCAGAAACCAAGCTCCCACTTGGAACAGTCTGAATTCATTGTCTTTCCCCGTGAGCATCTGACTCTAAGGACTGCCAGATAAATGTTCCCTCTAGGCCTAAAACCTAATTAAGAGTCAGAGGTGCTTTCAGGCATTTCCTGAGGCCAAACCAAATTTCAGAGCTTGAGGCAGGAAAGTGGAGGGACATTCCCAGTTTTTTTTTTTAATCAGAGGATATTCAATTCTTCTGTTTTCTCTTCTGTAAAACGGAGACAGTATCTCTCATACCACCTATATTACAGTAGACTTGTTGTAAGCAAAGCATCACAGAGATGTGGTGTTACTTCCAAAGGTGAAAATGATTATAGTACTTGGACACAGCCTCCTTCAGCTCCTTTTTGTTAATTCTGGTGTGTTTGTATTGGGAAAATATGCACCCAGAAGGTTTTCTGAGGGCAGGGGGAAAAGATTAATCCCCAAAATGTGGAGAGGTAAAGATGGAAGAAGGAGGATGGGAGCAGTCATTGTCAGTTCTGGAAAAAAAAATGAAGACTGGATGAGAAAGAATGCCATCCTAATATCTTCCCATCTTCCACCCCATTCAAACCTTTAATAATTGTTTGAGGGACAAGAGGAGGATAAAGAAGTTCTGTCCTATTCCAATGGTAACAACTTAAAGACTAAATGATACCCCTCCCGCCTTCAGCCATTTTGTCCTCTCCCTTTTCGTCCTCTCCCTTTATCTCTAGATTCTTAAAACTTGAACTTTGACCTGGTTCTCTGAGATTTCTGTCATATTTTCATAAAAAAATTTACCCTTATCTCTCAAATACTTGCATTTTTAAATTTGCTGTGATTGCTCATCTGAATTTTCTTCAAAGCACTGACTTGTTCTGAATTGTCAGGGCATTTTTTTTTTCAGTTTGATTTACCCTCATTATACTGTTCCAAAGTTGGCTCTATTTCTGCAAATGTGTAGCATGCAAAATGATTTTCATTTTTGTCATCTGATAAGGGTGCCTCTGTCTGCAGTCACATGAATCTGTTGTTGGATTTGAAGTCGCTTTGTTTGGTATAAAAGTAGTCATGGACCATGCCCAAGAACAAAGCAAAGGAATTAATCCTGGCACAAGGGTCATAGAGGAACCCTCCCTCCAAAGCACATTGCCTAAGCCAATCCACAGACTACAGGATAGAGTTTCTGGGAGCAAAGGATCAATTGTTCCTTCTTCTCTCTTATACCCATCTCCCACCTGTACAAAATAAAGTTCCAGGTAATATCACGGACCACCAGGTAAATGTCCAGTTGTCCTTTGGGGGCAATCTCACCTTATTTGGGGCTTTGAGAATACCAGGCATTCCTACTACTGATTCCAATAAGATATTGTTTCTGATATGGATACTGTTCTTCCTCTAGAGTCCTGGACTGAGGCTCCACTGGCCTGTGGCTGTGCAGTCTGGGGGGCTGGATGGCATGCTGGACCCAAATGCAGCTCAGCGTCTGGACCCAATAAAAGCTTTCCTCGTGGAGCAGCTTTCTGTCCAGGCCACACTGAGGTAAGAACTTGGGTGATCGTCTAAGTACCACCAGCATCTTGCATTGCAGGGAAGAGACCCAGGAGGTGACTGGACAGCTGTGAAATGAGCCTAAGGCTGAGGAAAAGAAATACTTTTGAGCTCAAATGCTGTTGAGCATGGACCTGAATTATGAACTGGATGTGAGAGGACTTGTTAGTATTAATGAACTCGTGCACACTGAGGTCTCCTGACCTGCCTGGGAGAAGACTTCCCTAAAGTCCTTCCTCCTGACCCAATCTCTCCCAGCATCACCTGGGCCTGAGCCTTCCCACCTTTAAGCTTCTAGCCCACAGGCTGGTCTCTGAATTCATGGCCTTTTGTTCTTAAATGGACCAAGAGTGTCAGTCATATTCATTCAAAGTTGACCTTGGCTCATTTGAGGTCATTGAGTTTATTTCATCTAGAATCCCCCTGGACTCCCCTTCACCCATCTCAGGATTTATGTCTATGTAGATTCTTTTTCCATTAATTCAGTGAACACACATGTGTTTTGGGGATGACCAACAGAGTTGGAGGTGCCCAAAGATATACAAACTGGGCATTTGTGCCACCTGTGCTGGTCATTTAGGCTATATCTACATTGGGCCCAATATTTGGGTGTCAGCAGAAAAAAAATCCATTTTCTAAATATTTTCCATCTATCTAAATATTTATGTGGCATCATGGGGATAAAGCACACAGGACAGTTGACTGAGTTTTCATCTGGGTATTGAAGGCTATGTAGACCATACCCTTATTCTGTCAATTACTAGGTTTTTAAATAGGAGTATTAGGTTAGGTCTTCTTCCTGTGGAAGGAGCACATCTTGAGTATCAGACTTCCCAACAAATCCTAATGAAGGAGAAGTAGTGGTGCCTCTGGGTTTTACTCTATTCTCCTCTTCATTGTTCTAATACCAGATACCTGGCATGCTGCTACATAAAGCATGGCATAGAAGAATGCACACACATTGGAACTCAGGGAGCCACAGCTCCAGCCTTAAATCTACAATGAACTAGCTCGGCAACCTTAGCAAGTTCCTCATCTCTAATATGATGAGGTTGGATGAGATAACCTCCCAGTGCCCTTCCAGCTCAAACATGCTATCATTTGTGTTAAGGGGTGCCTTAGATATAGGTCTCACTGACTATTGGGAAGCCTGTGGAATCATCTACTCTTCAAGGGAGTCTGTTTTATTAAGCTGAAGAAAGTGGCCAGTTCTCCTTTAGAGAAGGGGGCAAATGAAGTAAGAAAGAAGGGAAGGAAGGAAGGAAGGAAGGAAGGAAGGAAGGAAGGAAGGAAGGAAGGAAGGAAGGAAGGAAGGAAGGAAGGAAGGAAGGAAGGAAGGAAGGAAGGAAGGAAGGAGAGGGAGGGAAAGAAAAGAAAGGAAGAAAAAGGAAGGAAAGAAAGAGGAAAAGGGAGAGAAAGAAATGTAAAAGTGATTCAAGCCTTTCTAGGAATGGAGGAAGAGAGAGAGCAAGACAGAAAAAAGAGGAGGAGGAGAAGACATGGAAGAAGGAGGAGGAAATACCTTCATTTAGCAGCAAGAATTTCCTCTCCCTCTAACACTTAGTCTTTCTGGTTCCTTAGTCCAGTCTGTGGTCTGAGAATCACTAACATAGCTCTTGGCTCCTATCTTGTTTTAGCAGAAATTCTTACTCCCTTCTATAGCTCCCTCCCATTAAGGCATCTTTGCCAAGTCTTCTGGTGCCATTAGTTCCACAAGCCCTGTTCAAATATGTGGGTCAGTTGCCTAGTTTCATCCAGCTGTTGCATTACCTAGTCAGGTAAGGTGTATTTTGGACAGGAATCTTTGCAAGGTTGGTTTTTTTTTTGGCCAGGGCTGTTTGTCCACGTGAATGATTGGAAAGTGCTGATTAAACTGACCAGTCAGCTGCAAAACTAGGGAGATGGTGCCCCTTCCAGACAGAATTATTGGAAGATGATATAAGAGGATAGCACCAGGCCAGTGGGGCATTCTGACCTGCCTCTTTACTTTTGGCCATTTTTTTTCCATTCCAGGGTGGGGCAAAGTAAATAAAAAGTTTAATTCCTAGGATCATAGCTGTGGAATTGGAAGGAGCATCAGAGGCCATCTTTGCTGACTCTCACATTTTCCAGATGAGGAAACCAAGGCCCTCTCTGATTAAGTGGTTTGTCCAAGGTCTCAAAGGTAGTAAGTACTAAAGGTAGGATTTGAACCCAGGTCTTCTGATTCTAGGGGCAGCTAGGTAATGCAGTAGATAGAGTACCAGTGGAGTCAAGAAGACTCATCTTCCTGAGTTCAAATCTGGCTTCACACATTTACTAGCTGTGTGACCCTGAGCAAGTCACTTAACCATATTTGCCTCAGTTTCCTAATCTGTAAAATGAGCTGGTGATAGAAATGGCAAACTGCTCCAGTATCTTTGCCAAGAAAACCCCAGATGGGGTTACAAAGACTCAGACATGACTGAAAGAAAAATGGTTGATTTCTGACATCAGAGCCAGTCTTGAATGTGGACATTCACCCAAGCTGCCTCTCCCACAGTTAGGCCTTGGTAGCATTCAGGTTGGCTGGCGGAGCGGGATGAGGGATCATCATTGGCCCAGCGTTTTGTTTTGCTTTAAATAACCAAACAAAAACATATATGGTTCCTTCCATTATTCACCACTGACCAAGGAGAGAATGTTTCTTTTACAACCATAATGACTGAATGATATCACTGGAATAGAAGGCACAGACTTTTTTAAAAAAAGAATCTTTTGGAGTTGTAGAAGGAAAAAAAGAGAGATAACAAGATCAAATAGACAATGCCACTATCTCAAGAAATGTTTTCTCATTCTAACTTTTAAGAAAAGTATGTAAGAAGAAAAAAAATCTCTTTGCTACACCTTCCCCCCACCCGTGTGAGAAACATGCTCAGGACATTTCAAAGTATCAGAAATTTCTAACTTCTTACAAGTTTCTGTTAAGGTTAGATGTCATCAAATTGTACATGTTAGCATGTCTACCAGGATTACCTATTTTCTATTAAGTTATAGATAGATACACATATATAATGTTTTATATATATATATATATGTGTGTATATATATATTTATAATTATTATAATTATATGAATTATGTATATTTTCTATTATCCTATGTGAAGCACCAAGTGGACATGTGTATAAATAGCTAGCCAAGGTCTAGTATTTAGTACTAAGCACTTGGAGCTTTGTGTAGATATGTTCAATAAAGATTTAAAAGTCTAGACCTGTAGAATATAGTACTGGAAAGTAACTGCCTCTTAAAGACTCATAGATCATAGGATTATAGTTTGAGTGGGAAGGAACCTTATCCATGGCCAGGTAAAATGCTCTTATTTTATAGGTGAGGAAACTAAACCCCACAGAGGTGAGAGACCTCCCTTAAGGTCACAAAATAGGTCAGGTTCAGAGCCACTAACTTGATTATTAAGTTGAATTGAGTTGAATCCTTGACAATGCGGATTGGGAGGAATAGAACAAAGCTAAATGAACTGTCCCGACCTCTTAAGAGTTTCAAGTTTCTGCCTGTCAAGACTGATCAAAGCTGATGAGTATAAAACCAGACTGATGATGGGTTTCATTGATTTTCCCTGTACATGTTCTTCCTCTGATGAAAGTATGATACAAGAAGTTAGGTGGAATCCAGTGGATGGAGTACCAGACTGAGAGTAGGGAAGACCTGAGTCCCAAACCTGCCTCAGTCATTTTCTAGGCTCCATGACTCTGAACAAGTTTTGCTTAATCTCTCTCAGCCTCAATTTCCTTATGTGTAATATGGGGATAATAATAGCACCTACTTTACAGGGTTGTTATGAAAATGAAATGAGATGGCATGTAGGGTACTTTGCAACAAACACTATATAAATGTTAGTGATTAATTAGTGATAAATATTAATGATTATTATTAATGCTGGGGAAGGAGATCTACATCCTAGGATCCCAAGGTCAGCTTCTACCAAATGTGACTGGACAGAAGGAAGGTAAGGAAGGGGAACATAAGGAAGAACACACAAAACCCCAGGGTCTGGATAATTCACTAACTAGATATTAACGTCCCCAAGTTATTCACTGGAATTCCATCTCCAGTTCAACAATCAAGCCAAGAAAACATAAAAAAGCTGGTTAGGAAGGATCCCAGGGGTCCTCTAGTTTAAATCCATTCCTGGGCTGGGACCTTCTCTCCAACATCCAGCTTTTACTCAAGGACTTCCCACTTATTTGGATGTTTGTCCTTACTGAAGTCTGAAATTTGCCACATAGGATTGCTGAATTAAAGCTTAGAGGACCTGAGAGTTGTTAATAGAGTCCAACCACTTCATTTTACAGGTAAGGAAACGGAGGCCCATTGGAGCAAGCAAGTGATTTGCTTAGGGTTATATGGCAGATAAATGTCTAAGGCAAGATTTGACCCTAGAGCATCTTAAGCCCAGTGCCCTTTCCACTACACCACACTGCCCCTTTGCTACCCATTGCTAATAGCTGTGCCTGTTTAATGCATGTTTAATCTGCATTTTTACATTCTCCATCACTTAAGTCTAGACAATCAACAAAACATCTAGCTCCGATTTATAGCGTTTACAGATTTTGTGGTATCAATATTCATACTTAAATTTTAACAATGAGCTCTTTCTTTTTTTAAAATAATATTTTATTTTTCCCCAATTACATAGGAAACAATTGTAACACTTATTTTTTTTATTTTGACTTCCAAATTTTCTTTCTCCCTTCTGTCCCCCATCCCTGAGGCAGTTAGCAATCTGATATAGATTATATACATGCAATCATGTAAAACATTTCCATTTTAGTCATTTTGTGGAAGAAAACTCAAACAGAAAGGAAGGAAGGGAGAGAGAGAGAGAGAGAGAGAGAGAGAGAGAGAGAGAGAGAGAGAGAAGGAAGGAAGGAAGGAAGGAAGGAAGGAAGGAAGGAAGGAAGGAAGGAAGGAAGGAAGGAAGGAAGGAAGGAAGGAAGGAAGGAAGGAAGGAAGAATGTTTCAGTCTATATTCAGATGCCATCAGTTCTTTCTCTGGAGGCAGATGGCATTTTTCATATGAGTCCTTTGGGGTTGTCTTAGATCATTGTATTTCTGAGAATAGCCAAATCATCCACAATTGATCCTCATGCAGTGTTGCTGTTACTATGTACAGTGTTCTCCTGGTTCTGCTCACTTTACTCTGCATCAGTTCATATAAGCCTTTCCAGGTTTTCCACAATGAGCTCCTTTGAACCAGTATGAGCTGGCTCTAGTACACTCCTAAGCCACCTCCTAAGACTTCCCTCTCCCAAATTAAACATCTCTAATTCCTTCAATTGATTTCCATATGATAGGATCTCAGTCCTTTCACTATCTCAATTATCAAACTCTATGTGAGGAGGTCTTAATTTGGGGTCCATGGATAGATTTCAGGGAGTCCATGAGCTTGGAGAGTGAAAAATTACACATTTATGTTCATACTATTGGTTTCCTTTGTAATCCTATGTATTTTGTTTTGTGCATTTAAAAATGTGATTGTGAGTCCATAGCCTTCACAAGATTTCCAAATGGATCCATGATACAAAAAATATATATATTAATAACCCATGCTCCAGATGCTGTCCATCTTGCCAATGTCTTTTTTTAAACATGTGATACCCAGAACTGAGCATGGCACTCCAGACATTGCTCCAGTATCTCAAGGCCAAATCAGACTTGTTTGAAGAATGACAGTGAAAAAGGAAAAGGACATCTGGTTGGAATGTTGGCTTCCTAACATCTGCGCAAGTCACCAAAGATGAAAGTCTGTGTCTTGTACAGATTGTGTGCACATACCAGGACATTCAGGGCCACTGTCATATTTGCCAACATCCGGGGCCCATCTGGAAGTCTCCCCACCCCATTCCCCAGTTACATTACTATGTACCCCACAGATACATAGGGCATGATTGTTACAAATTTATTATTTACAGCCCTGATGAAATCTGAAAGAAATTGAACTATAACTAAGAGAAATCAGGCAGTGATTTATTTTAGCCCCTAAACCTACCTTCCATTCTTTGATTGATTTGAAGTTTACTTATTGAGCACCTATCACAAGCAAGGTCCTATGCCAGGCCTTGTGAGATGGCTTTGAAGTCAGAGATCTGGGGTTCTAATTCTGACTCTGATAGTTCTACCCATGTGTCCTCAGGCACTGACATATAACCTCCCTAGCCTCAGGCTCCATATGAAAAACGAGGGGGTTGAATCAAATAGCCTCTGAGGCTCCTTCTAGCTCTTAATCTATTATCCTATGACTAGGCTATGATCCCTGCCTTCCAGGACATTCTATTTTTGTAGGGGAAAGAAGATGTGGTTAGAGATACCTATAATAATGACCACAAAAAAAGTTGGAGATCCCTAATTTCATGAGTGGGGATGCATCTCCTGTGGACAGTTTGTACCCCTTCCCCTCTCCATGCCCTTAGGAGATGATCTTTGTAAGTTGCTGTAGCCAAAAAAAAAAAATCCATCATCCGGTGCCTAGGTCCCTGGGGATGAGTCTCTCTGCTTAGCGAGCTGGCCTTTGGATCATAGACACGCAGTCTGTTCCTGGGCACAAACCCAACTTCTTTCAAGCTTGGTAGGAACTACTAGGGTTTTTTCTCCACTGGCACAGCCCCTGAGATCCCAGGGTCACCTCCATTCCTAAGAGTAGAGCAGCAGCAGGAGTCTAATGAAGGCAATATATGAGAGGTTGGTGGGTGTCACAGAGGATGGAATGCAGGAAGGCAGGATCACCTGAGTTCAAATACTGCCTCATACACTTAGTAGCTGTAAGACCCAGCGTAAGTCACTGGTACTTTCCATCTCAGTTTCTTCATCTGTAAGATGGGGATAATAATAGTAACTAACTTTCAGGGCTTTTGTAAGGATTAAACAAGGTAACATATGCAAAGGATTTTGCAAACAGGAAAGTGATATATAAATGCTAGCTCTTATTATTGTCAGATGCCATAAGATAATACCACTGATGTGGCATTTTCAGGTTTACAAAGCGATTTCCTTACAACAGTCCCTGGGTGCTGGTATCAAAAGTGTCTTACACACGAGAAATATGTGGATCAGAGGGGTTAAGTAACTCACCCACAGTCACAAAGTTAGTAAAGATGAAAGTTGGGATACAGGAGCAAAGTTGAATCCAGTGGGGAAATTTCAATGCCCTGACATTTCAGTACATGATTTGATAAATTAACAAGTTCAGTTGACACCTAAGAGCTGGTGAACTGAGCTGGGTCAGGAGTTGTAAAGAAACAACTCCAGAGAAGAAGAGGAATGGGATTTAGTCCCACATGGCTTGGCACATTAACAAGGTCTATTGACACCCAAAAGCCAGAGAACTGAGGTGGGTCAGGAGGAGGTATAGAAACCACCCCAAACAAGAAAAGGAATGGGATCCAGTCCCACATGGAGATTTTCTCTTGCCATTCACATCCCAGCGCTGTTGGGTTGGCCCCCTTCCTGCTGGGGCCAACTTCCATACGAAGAGGTGATGAAGAATGCCCTATTGAATCTGAACCCTGAGTGAGAAGGCAGAGACCTGGGTTTTTCACTGAAATGGGAAGAAGCTGAGTGGTCAGAGGAAGCAGGGGGCAGCTGGGGCCAGGAAAAGTATGCCCAGCAGCACCCAGAAGAGCGAGGACTTGGGTTTTATGTGAGCTTCTTTCTGTTTTCATAGCATCTGCCCCCTCCACAGGAAGCCCTCAAGTTCAGCTGGCATGTCCATACCTAGAATTGGTTAATCTTCCTAATAAAACCTCGCCACCACTCTGAATGCAGCATAATGTTCGCTCTGGGCAGGAGGCGGACTGGATTGCATCTTTTCTTTGCCACTGATAAATGGAAATAGTTAGTGATTTGTGAAGGGCAGGGTAGTGCAGTGGAAAGAACACCAGGGGATCTGAATTGTCCCCTTGGCTCTGGTGCTTGCTCTAGCTGAGTGTGACCTTAGGCGAGTTACTTAATTCCAACATGGGCCAGCTCCTTCATCTTTCACATAGGAATAATAACCCCTCACCTCCCTACCACTGAAGCAGGTTGGGTTGGAAAATGTCATGTATTTTATAGAAGGGATTTCCTATTCAGTTCTGGGCTGGATAGAATGTCCTTGGAAGTCCCTTCCCACTAAGTTTCTATGACTAATCAAATGAGAAAATCAATGTGAAAAGTACTACAGTGAGTTAAAACACTTGCAAGGAAGACAGATTCAGTGTGAGAGGATCTTTGACAATCCCATCTCAGTCACTTAACTATCTACATGACCTTGGGCAAGACATTCATTCACTCTAGCCCTCAGTTTCCACACTTGTAAAAGGAGTGGGTTGTGGAAGACGTCCAAGTCCCTTCCATCTCTAAATCTATGATGCTCTGGTTTTCATCTCCAAGCTGGGTTTATATTGGTGCTAGAGTGAACTGAACCTGAGACTGTGTAGCTCACTAAGGGAGTTATGGTAGGGATGGAAACTGATTCTTGGGATGTTTACCAAGCATGGAGCCCTGTAGCTCTGGAGGGGGCGGATACATATCTCTGAAGCTTGTGACTGCTTCAATTCTGCAATCTAGTGTGTAGCTTTAACTCAGCGGTTCTTAACCTTGGATCCATGTATAGATTTCAGGGCAGGGCATGTCTGTGAACTTGAATATTATTTTCACTAGCCTCTAAGTGATGTTTAGCATTTCCTTCAATCACAAATGTAGGCAACAAACCATTCGCCCAAGAAGGGGTCCATAGGCTTCACTTGACTGCTAAAGGAGTCCATGACCCCCCTCTCAAAAGAACCTCTGTTCTATCGAGAGTGGCAGGAAGGAGGACAGGACCCTTTCAGAATTAAGGGTCAGAGACATGTATGGAACCAATGGCCTTTTCCACCTCCCACCAGGGCTTTGGAGCTCTGATGCAAAATGAGGCCCAGGGACATAGAGACAGGAAGGCAAAAGAGGCACTATCACATCCCCAGCTCGAGGCTGTGGAAAATGCCAGGTTTCCTCCCTGAAGGTAATGGGACTGGCTCTGGAAGACACACACAGGTCTGCAGGGGGCAGGCTTGGTAGGCAAGGCAAGCATTAGATAGATGCTTGGGAGCAAACAGGGAAGCAGGAAACAGTAAGGGCCATCTTCTTAGGTTTGGTGGGTCTTTTTTTTTTTAAATAAATGCACTTTTTTTCTGTCTCCAGAAAACTCCTCTCTCCGTACCAGATAAGTATTTCTTTTGTCATAAGGTGAAGTGGACATGGGATAGTGAAGGCTCAAAGCCTCCAGCGAAGAATTAGGAGAAGATGGAGGATGCAAGTTCCAATCTTTGCGCAGGGAACACCCAAGCCTTGTCCCACCTCTGGCAGCGAATTCTCTGAACACAATCAGCACAAACCCAAACAACTCAATCTGGTGACCCTGGTTGTCTATGACCTTTTATTGCTCTGTGGGAAGAGTGCTGAAAACACAGCCTACAAGCCACAAAAATGTCCCTGACTCCTCCTCCTGCCCCGACCACCAGTAACACCCCTTGTTCCCATCATGACCTACAGTAGACCTTGGAATGACCAAAACTTGGCATACACAAGAATGTGATGGCCTTCCCCAAGAGTTTGGGTAAATCCCTTGCTTCTTACACAATCCAATACAATTTAACAAACCTTTATTAAGAGCCAACGATATGAAAGGCACTGTACTAGGCTCTAGGGAAATAAAAACAAGACCAAAAAAAAAAAGGCAGTCCTTGAAGTCAGATTTGCCTCAGTTAAACTGTTGTGAGCCTGGGCAAATCAGTTCACATCTCTGAACCTCAGTTTCCTTATCTATCAATTGGGGATAAAAATAACACCTTTCTCACATTTGAGGATCAAATAAAGTAATGTTTGTAAAGCTCCTAACAAACAGAGTATTATTCAAATAGCAACAGTTATTAGTAGTAAATAAATTAAAAATATAAAATAAAAATAAAATATACAAATTTAAAATAAAACTTTTTAAAAGTATATATAGAAGAATTTGGAGAAGGAGTTCTTAACCTGGGGCCTATAAACTTTTTTTTTTATAATGGTATTTCAATATAATTGATTACCTTTTTGATCCCATATCAAAATATATGGATATCCTGAGAAGATATCCATAGGCTTACCAGAATGTCAGGGGAGTCTATAACACACAAGAAAATAAAAACTGTTGAAAATGTCTGGTCTAGAGGCAGCCAGGTGGGGCAGTGGATAGAGAGTTGGAATTAGAGTCAGGAAGACCTGAGTTTGAATCCTACCTCAGACACTAGCTGTGTGACCCTGAGCAAGTATTTAACCTCCCTCTGACTCAGTTTCCTCACCTGTGAAATGGGAATAATAAAAGCATGAGATTGTGAGGATGAAAAGAAAATGAGATATTTGCAAAGCGCTTTGCAAACAAAGCATTATATAAATGTTAGCTGTTATTATTACTAGATAGATCAGGATGAATTGCTATGAAAGATGGTGAAGGAAGCAAGAGCCAGAGGTGAGGATGACATTCATCTTGGATGTGGAATAAAGTCTTTGCAGAGGTATCGAGGGGTAACGTGAACTGGAGAGTTTGGGGAATAACAAGGACATACTAGAAAGGGCAAAGACGCAGTTCACCCCACAGGTTACTGGGACTTTGTCCCTTTGGGGTGATGGATCCTGCTAAAAAGGTAACTCAGCCACTCATGATAACCTCCTGTTTTTGTTCCATTCCAGGCGCACAGAGTGATGTCCATGTTGTTCTACGCTCTGATCACAGCTTTTTTGATCGGCATACAGGCAACACCCCAGACAGAAGACAATGGTACAGCAGGGCACTCCATCCCCCAAGCCCAGCGGACTAAGCCCCCACACGACCCTGACACAGCTCACCACACAACCCACGGCCACCCAGCTGGGACAGTAGACAGCAAGGCAGCTGGGCAGACTCTTAATGTCACTGTGGACCCCAAGATTTTTAAAAAGAGGCGGCTGCGTTCCCCTCGGGTGCTGTTCAGCACCCAGCCCCCACCCGTCATTGCCGATGCTCAGGACTTGGACTTTGCAGATGACTCTGCCCCGCTCAACCGGACTCACCGGGGCAAGCGCTCGGCCCACCCTGTCTTCCACCGGGGCGAGTTCTCGGTGTGCGACAGTGTTAGCGTGTGGGTCGGGGACAAGAACACCGCCACCGACATCAAAGGCAAGGAGGTGACGGTGCTCGCGGAGGTCAACATCAACAACAACGTCTTCAAACAGTACTTTTTCGAGACAAAGTGCAGGGACCCCAAACCCGTTTCCAGCGGGTGTCGAGGCATTGACTCCAAGCACTGGAACTCCTACTGCACCACCACGCACACCTTCGTCAAGGCCCTGACCATGGAGGGCAAGCAGGCAGCCTGGCGCTTCATCCGGATTGACACTGCCTGTGTGTGTGTGCTCAGCAGGAAGACTGGGAAACCCTGATTGGCCGCAGTGAGCCCTTGGTCCCCTGCCCTCCAACACTCTCCTAGGCCCCTCCCTACCTCAGCCTGTAAATTATTTTAAATTATAAGGATTGCATGGTGTATTTATAGTTTATACAGTTAAAAAAACATTATTTATTAAACTTTTTGGAAACATCCTATGCGTCTGTCACTTGTCACCTTATTAGCCAACTCTCAGTTTTCGTAGAGATGGGTTATCAACGACAGTGATTTCTTATTTTCTGTTTTCTAATCCTTAATTCATTTCTCCTATAAGAATTCACTCTAAACCCCTCTCCCCCCATTAGCCATTCTAGGGAATACAAAGTAACTTTAGGTATCAGCCCAAGAAAATTTTAATTAGAAAGAGAAGTCTTCAGTCTTTCATGTGATTTCATGTAAAAATCAAATAGCCTGAAGTTTTTGAATTCTCATGTATACAAAGCCACCAGGTGGATAATTGCGACTTTACTATAGTATGTCTGAATGTCTTTGCAGCATATAGGGTGCTATCCTAGGTGCTATGGAGCTGGTCATGAAAAGAGAGGTTTCCCCTCCCTGAGAATCACAGATTTAAAGGTGAAAGGGACTTTGGAGATCAACCGGGCCACTGAAATCAGACTCAAATCAGAATGGAACCCACTAAACTATATGTAAGAATCTAGCTTATTGACTTAGAAAACCACATCTTAACATTATCCATATTGTATTGGTTTTTTGATTTATTTTGTTAATTATTTCCCAATTACATTTTAATCTGGTTTAGTCTGCAGTTGGGAAATGTTCAATACCTCTCATCTAGATCAACTCCCTCATTTTGCAGACAAAGAAACTGAGGCCCAGGTAGGTTAAATGAATTTCCCAGGTTCACACACACACACACACACACACACACACACACACACACACACAACTTAATAAGTGAGGGATGTAGGATTTAAAACCACATCTAATTCCAAATCTAACCCTCTTTCCATTATACCACATTTTCAAAGAATATACATTATCCGCCATTACTTAAGAGAGAAAAATCTAGGAGACAACTGATGGGAGAGGAGAGAAAGGAAAAGACAGAGGAGAAGGGGTGAAAGAAAGCAGAATTCATTTTTTGCTGAAAAGCTGCTCAAATATGTAACCACCCTACATCAGGTTAGACCTGTCACATTAGATAATAATATTAATAAAGCTTTTACGTAGAGCTTTTTCAGGCTTGAAGAGTGCTATACATAAATTATCTCAGTTGATCTGATGTTATGTTAAAGTTACCTTTGTTATTATGACTTGTCCTTGGTTTTTAGTTTGTCCTCTAGTGATTTATTATTTCAGGTCCAACAAAAACTTTTTGGCCTTAAAAAGTCTTCCCACCTATGAAGATTCACCCCTTTCCAAAAGTCCTTGTGCCCACTTGCCACCAAAAGATTGTCCCTCTAACAGTAATAACATACGTCCTTTGGAGAAAAGCAATTTATGGGCATATAATGAGAAGATTCTTGAGCTAGGTTCTCCCATTCAACAGAGACCATAGGTTTCCAAAGATGGCACAGTTCTGCTTCTGTAAAGAAAAGGGAGAGTAGACCCTGAGAAGAGAAAATAAAAAGAGAAGGAAAAAGAGGAAGCCTGTTCCCAGACAGCATGGGGGGCTATTCTGCTCTTTTGTTCCCCCAATAAATTCAAAGTTTTTATCCCCTTCTCATTTTTTCAGATCAAACTAATCCCATACATGTGTAATGCATAACAGATGAGCAAAATGTTTTTATATTCGCGATCTCATTTTACAGACCCAGAAAAGAACTGCAATTTTATAAGCTTAACTCCTTCCATGAATATCCAATCCATCAATAACTTAGGAGATAACCCCTATGGAGTTGCCCGAGGCACATAAATATTAAAATGACTTACCCAGGGTTACACTACTACTGTCTGACCAGGATTGGAACTCCAAACTCAGCACTGGCTATTGTTCCACCATCATATCTCTTTTATGCTTTCCACAATCCAGTGAGGTAGCAGGGGCAGGTAATCCTATCCCCATTTTTCAATAAGAAAGCCAAGGATTAGAAAGTCCAAGTAAATTTTTGTCCTGAGTAACACAACTTTGTCCTGAGTAACACATTCCCTTGCTCAGGTGAGAGGAAAGCCTTTGTCAATTGTTTTTTTTTAAAAAAAATCTACAAAGTGAGGCTAAGTTTTCTTAAGATGACTGTTCTATTTTCATTTAAAAAAATAAATAAAACAGAAGAGATAAGAGTAAGGACAAGAAATTAGGGCTCTTGAGTCTTTGTCTGGGGCTCTTCCCATTAGGCTACAACGCCTAACGGGAATTAGCATTGTAGGGAAATTGAATTCACAGAGCACGATAGTTTAGTGGCTAGAATACTGGGCTTGGAGTCAAGAATGCCTGGGTTTGAATCCTATCTGAGATACTAACTGTATGATCCTAGGCAAGTCATTTAAAACCTCTCTGGGCCTCAGTTTCCTCATCTGTAAAATGAGGGAGTTGGACCAGAAGATCTCTGAAGTCCTTTCCACATATAGGTCTATAATCAGATTAGAAAGTTTATGTCTATGATTCCAGGCGGGGCAATCAGTGGTCAGATTGAGAACTGACCAGCCAGGATTCTTCCCTTTAGGCTGTGTTCTGCCTAGGTGCCTTCCATTTCTCCTGCACCTACCCCAAAACCACTTTTACAGACCCAGAATTGACTGACACTTAACATTTCGATTCTTTCATTTTCCCCCCTAGGTAAAATTTCTTCCCCAGTCTTTTTTCCCCCATGAAAAAGTTTTCTCCCAAAAAAATGCATTGAGTTGTTAATGTTTTCTGCAACTTTCTCCTTCCCTACTCTCATGACTAAACTCGGCAAATGAAAAACAGGGAGCTTGGCCTGAGAGACATGATGAAATGTGCCCTGTTTTTTCTATCAAAGCTACTGCAACCAGAATTAAGATTTATGTGAAAGAAAGCCCAAGAACATTCTGTGCTGAGATACAATTTGAGATAGGGACCATGGAGAGGGAGAAAGAGAGCTCCATCCTCTGAGATCTCACTTCCTCTTCTCTTGCTGCTTATAAAAAGCAACTGGGATTCTCAGCATCAAGTGATCTGGCCTTCCCAGCTTTAGCGTCTGGGGCCTGTTTCCTGTGCAGCATTGACATGCCCTAACAAATCCTAGAGAAGGTTAAAGGGGCTCCGGAGAAATCCCACTCAGGAAGCTCCTGGCTGGGACAGGTTTCCCTTACAAGCTGTCACACCACCACACACTGCCCTGGAAGGATATGTCTTGCACACAAGGCAATTAAGACTTCTGAAAAAAAAAAGTTTCCTAAGGTGTTTTTAAAAAATTATACCAGGTAATTGCAGAAACACCTGGAATGAAAGTTTGGGAAGAATTTACCTTAGCCTACTGACTTCCCTAGAAGTTGATTGTAGGGAAGAGGCTATTAGCACCAGGGCTTCAGCTGTGGCTATCATTCCAACATTACCAGGTGTGGAGAATCTCAGCAACATCTGGACCCCAAGTCTTCCCGCTCCCCCACCTTTCTCAAATGCAAAATTTGCCCTAAGCTGAAATGTGGAGCTCCAGCGTGGGAGCGAATGTTTTCTCACAACACGGAAGGATATCAGTTTGGCTGTACCCCATTTGGAGAGTTCCAAGAGCAATTGCTGGCCTGGTGGTTTCAGCTGCCTGGTCTCTTGCTCTCACACGCTGGAGGGAGCTCTGGTTTACAGACCTACCCCAGGCTGCCTCCAGGGACACAGAGGCCATCAATGTGCAGGCTCCAACTCACATTGGAAAAACACCCCACAACTTCACACTATTCTGTGCAGAGGAGCAACAGTTGCACAACCAAAAGAATTTTTCCAACACCATGTCCATCAGGCCCTTTCTGTCTAGTTTCTCCCCAAACTCTGAAAGTTTAAGACTCATCTCTCTTTTCCTCTTCTCCCATCTTCCCTCAAGAACATCCCCCACAACGCCCAAATACATGTGTCCAGACCCCTTCTCATCCTCCCAAATGATACAATCCTTTACCTTTCTCAGCTTCAGGCAAAAGTCCTGGTTCCCAGAAATGAGAGGAATATACTCCCTGACTCTGGCTAATATCCCATACTTGTCCTTCTGACCTCTCCTCTGCTACAGGACCAGACCCAGATGAAATCTGCTTCCCCTAAAAGCAGAAGACCTATAATGTGGATGCAGATTTTCAGCAGGGACCAAACAGCTAATTAACCCTGCTTAAACATAAGGTCATTAGTCAATGATGAAGAAGAATGTCTTCCTGACTCCAAGGCCAGTGCTGTATCCCCAGGGGAGAAGATGCCTGGCCTGCTCCCACAAGCCTCTCTGAGGTGCCCCACCTTACTCAGCACCTCAAGCATGCTTCTTGAATCCAGTCATATGGCTCTCATGAGGCAGATGGCTGCAAAGGGTCTGTTTTTGGTTTGCGTGCAGGGGAGCTGCCCCATGTTTCTTCCCTGATGTGTTTACTCCCTGGCCACTTGGCAGATTTACAAACCACTGGCTCTGAGAGTTTCCACGTGTCCATACGTGGAATTTGTTTTGCCCCAATACCCTCCTGTCTGATTCTGACAAGCCCCCAACTTCCTAAAGTTCATCTGGGTTCATGGGAACAGGTCTTAGGGTAGCTCTCTTTCCCTTGACAAATGTTTGGGAGCAAAATGGACAGAGCTGTTCACACCAGCCAATTCTCCTCATCAGGCAGAACTTGCCCTCATTCGCCACCCTCCTCCCCCCCCCCAAGCCAAGAGACAGGTGAACCAAGATGGAAACATCTTGAAAATACAGACTATACTTATGTTTTGCTGGGTCTGCCACACGCCTCTCACAGAGTTTTGGGCAAGTCAATTGACCTCTTTGGGACTTAGTTTTCATGCCTGTCAAATGACAGGAGTTGGTCTAAATGACCTCAAAGGCCCCTTCTAGGAATCCTATGATTATTACTCACAATAGGCAATCAGTACAGCTGTGGTGCGCTACAAAAGAGTGCTCGTTTGGAGTCAAAAACCTTGGCTTCAAGTTCCCTCTCTGACATTTACTAGGACCAGGTTGCTGTTCGGTCATTTCAGTCCATGTCTGACTCTACGTGACCCATTTGGAGTTTTCTTGGCAAAGATACTGGAATGGTTTGCCATTTCCTTCTCCAGCTCATTTTACAGATGAGGAACTGAGACAAAGTTAAGTGACTTGCCCAGGGTCACTTTTGAGGTTTTGAACCTCAGTTTCCTCATCTGCTCATTGGAAATAACTCTACTTCAAAAGGCAACATGGAGATACTAATAAACTTGGGGTCAGGAAAACTCAGGTTCAAATGTCACCTCAGACATTTACTGTGATTCTGGGTAAGTCCCTTCATCTTTGTGATCCTCAGTTTCCTAACCTCACAGTGTTGTTGAAAGGCTCAAATGAGATAGTGCACATAAAGTGCTTTATAAACCTTAAAGCATTGGATCACTTCTCACTAATAATAATGCCAATGATAATGGTATTTAAATACCTGCTTGAATGAGACTTGTGGGGAAAGCATGATGGAAATATAAGTTATTAATATCAACCATCATATTCATTAATCCACTGAGAACAAAAGAGAAATAGGGAAGAGTTTATTTCCAGCCTCAATCTCTAGACCCTCCTCATAATGAGAAACAGTGTGATGTAGTGGAGAGACTGGAAGACTTCAAGTCAGGCCAATCTGAGTTCAGATCCCTTCTCAGACACATAATAGTTGTGATTGATCTTTAGCAAGTCATTAATTTCTTTCTGACTCAATTTCCTCATCTATACAATGAGAATAATGATACCCACATCATTGAGTCATGGTAAGGCTCAAATGAGACAAGATTTGGTAAGTTCTTTGTGAATCCCAAAGAGTTGTATACATGTTAACTATAATTATTATTGTGGCAGTATAGAGTATGCTAACAGAATAGTTCATTGGAAAATGGGTCTGTAGCTAGAGAGGACCCCAGTGACCATCTAATCCAAGCCTCTCATCTTGAACCTGAGGAAACTGAGTTTGAAAGAGATTAAGTAACTTGTCCAGGGTCACAGAGCTAAGAAGTATCTGGGGTAGAAGGAGAACCAGAGTTCTCTTGCCTACAAATGACTTCCCTAAGGTCACATGAACCCTAAGCATTAGGGATTAGATTTGAACCCAGGTCCTCTAACTCCAGAGCTCATGCTCTTTCCAATATACTAGATGGTGTCTCTAATAACCTCATTCTACTGGATACGTAAAAAGCATCCCTGAGTCCTGGCTTGGCTTAACTTGGAAACATTCTGTCCAAAACTTCATGAATACCACTAACAATCAGGGTTAAGATATCTCTTCAGTTTTAAACTGCAGATTACCCTCTACTGCATTAAGATGTATGGTATTTCCAGGCTGAACACTTAAGGATGCTACCCAAAAAAACAAAAACGCACTTGAAGAACAGACTCCTCCAAACATATCAGTGCCATTCTCTCTGCTCGTCAAAGGAGTGGGAAAGAAAGCCCATCTGGGAGAAAGCTCATGGGGAAAAGGGCATGCTCTCTGCGGCCAGCTCTCCAGAGGTGAAGCTTTGGGGCTGGGGAGTTGGGCTCCTGTTCTTGGCTGGCATTGGCTGCCCCTGCTGGGCACAGCTTCCTGAAGAGTGGTGCCTCTTCCTTTATCTTGACCTCACCATTCCTCTCACTTTGACAGAATGAAAGTGCAACTTGTACACTGTCCCAAGATCACATTTGATAATTGGAAACATGTGTCAGCCCTGGCACCTCCTCAAAGGACTCTGGAACTCAGACTTGAGCTGTCTTCTGATTGCAATAGCAATCCTCAGTGCCCGAGTCCAGTCGGGCGGCCCCTCCTGCTGGATCCAGCCTGCCCCACATTCTTTCAGCTACACCTTAGAGTTAACTCTTGCCAGCAGATTGCTGAAGGCAAAAACTTATTCTCCCGAGCCTGGAGACACTAATTATAATTCTCCAAGTGCTCAGCCAGGCTGCAGACTTTCCATGCTGACAGAGAGCGTGGCTTGGTGGAAAGAGGGCTGAACCTGGTATCTTGGGACCTGGCTGAGAATCATGGCTCTGATACATACTGGCTGGGTGACATACCATTTTTTTTGGTCTCTGAGCCTCAGTTTCCTCATTTGCCAAAAGGAGATAATATATTGCTTATGGAGGAATTTAGAGTTGTAAAAAATCTTAAAGACCATGCAGTAAAATCCTCTCATTTTATTGATGAGGAAAATGAGGTGCAAAGAGGATCTAGTCTAATGTCACACAGATGGTATGAGCCAGCACCCTCCACATCATCCATGAATGGTTGATAGTATACAAAGCCCTGTCTATAGTACTCTTTCACCAATGCAACATCTCTTGAATATGTCCCCTTCTCCCCTCTGATACACTTGTCCTTCCTTTATGCCAACTATCACTGCCATCTTGGACAGTTGTCTGCTTTGGATATTTGTGTAGGTTGTCAGGGAGAAGAATATCTGTTGGATAACATTAGACCCAAAGTAAGTAATAATTACATTTAACAGCTAATTCTAAATTATTCACTATAATAGGAGGAGACGATAATTGTGTGAGGATCTTTTTTTTCTTAAATAGCTCAAAAACTATAGTTATGCACCCTGGTGCAGGCCCTCAGCTCTTGTCTGTATTATTAAAATAGTTTACTGGTGACTCTACTGGCCCCAGGTCTCTCCCTGCTCCAGTCCATTTTCCATTCAGTTGCCAGTGATTTAGATCATGTCTGTCACCCTCCCCAACCCTCCACCCCACCATTACCACCAGCAATACACACACACACACACACACACACACACACACACACACCCCTTAAACTTCAGCGGCTCCCTATTGCCTCTAGGATCAAATACAAAATGCTCTGTTTGACATTCAAAGCCCTTCATGACCTAGCCCTGTCCTACCTTTCCATTCTTTTTACACCTTATTCCCCACCACAATACTCTTCAATCCAGTGACAACTGACTTCCTGGCTAGTCATCGAATAAGACACTTTATCTCTTGGCTCTGGGCATTTTCTCTGACTGACCCCCATTCCTAGAAGGTTCTCCCTCCTCATCTCTGCCTACTGGATTTTCTGGTCTCCTTCAAGATGCAACTAAAATCCCATCTTCTACAGGAAGGCTTTCCCAACCTTTTAATTCTACTGTCTTCCCATTGTTATTTTGTGTTGATCCTCTCTATACCTCATTTGTACGTATTTGTTTACTTGTCTCCCCCATTAGAGCTCCTTGAGTTTAGGTACTGTCTTTTGCTTCTTTTTGTGCTCTCAGAGCTTAGCACAGTGCCTGGAACAAGAGAGAAGCTTAGTAAGTGCTCATTAACTAACTGCTCTGCATACAATAGATGGCTGTTTAATATCTGCTGATTGCTTGCTAGACTGGAGGTGGAGGAGAAGAGAGAGACAAATATAAGCTATTCCCTACCCCTGAAGGCCTTACAATGTAGTTAGGGAAACAAAATATATATAAAGAAAAACAACAGCTCCAAACAGTAGCAGATTATAGTTTTATAGGTCTGGAGTTGGAAGGAACCTCAGTCCAGCTAGTACAACTCCTTCACTTTACAAATGAAGAAACTGAGGCCAAAATAAGTTTAAGTGATTTGTCCTCTGAGTTAGGAAGGAAACAAGGATGTATTAAGCAATACTCACATTGAAGAGGAAGATCTGGGTTCAAATCTTGCCTACTATGATCTTGGACAAGTATACGTTTCCATTTTTCTTATCTATAAAATGGGAGTAGCACTAACACCTATTTCAGAAGTCATGAGGATGAAATGAGAAAAAGTATGCAAAGTGCTTTGCCAACCTTAAAGTGCTATGTAAATGGCAATCGTTGCTACTATAAAGTAAAGAGGCCTGTCCTAATGGTCCTAGCAGAATTCAGCCCTCCAAATGAGTGTGTGCCTCACAGTACCCCCTTCAGGGGTGTCATGAAGGAGAAACTTTGTAAGCCTTAAATCAGTAGGTAAATGACTTCTCGCTACTTCCTCTTTCCCCTCAAAAACAAAACCTGCATTAATTAGCATTTTGACTTACTTTTCTTACAAAATTTGTATTTAATAGCTTAATACCTAGACACTTGCCTTGGTCGTTTGAGGCTCTGACTGCACTCCTGCCTCATATGATTCTCTGTCCTCTGGAGGAAATGCAAAAATGTCATCAGAAGACCCTCCAATGGGAGAGATGGAATCTATTGAATTAATCAGTTCCTTCCATCTTGATCTATCTGAGCTATGGAAGTGAGCTAGGTTTCTAGGAACAGATGTTAGCTGAGCAAAGTCTGCTCTGCTAGTAGAGATAAGGATGGGTGGTTTGGATGTGAGCAAAGCAATATCTAGAGAACTCATAGAACCTGTTCAGGGTTTTTCACTCTCCATATGAACTCGGGCAAGTACTTTCCAATCCAAGAGCATTTCTTCCAACAATCACCTGTTGTTTACAAGGTTCTGGAGATACAAAGACAAAATGAAAAATTGTCCCTGTCCTCAGGGTACTTACATTCAAGGTGGAAGACACAATATGTGCTCACTAGAAGAAACATTCATTTCCACTTCCGAAAGATGAGAAGGGGGCCAAGAAAAGCCCATCAAAGCCCTGATCTCCTTCTACATTGCCATGATCCTTAATCTGTGTCCAGTAAAACTAGGGACAGTTAGGCATCATAGTGGATAGAATGCGGGGCCTGGAGTCAGGAAAACCTGAGTTCAAATCTGGCCTCAGACACTTAGTAGCTATGTGACTCTGGACAGGTCACTTAACCCTGTTTGCCTCAGTTTCCTCATCTGTAAAATGAGCTAGAGAAGGAAGTGGAAAATTACTCCAGTATCTTGGCCAAGAAAACCTCAAAAAGGGGTCACAAAGAATCAGATACTAGTGGAAACAACTAAACAAGTAATGCTTACTCTAACTGGGAGAGCTGATCCAAGACCCAAGACTCTCTTCCTAAGCACTTATCCTTGATCTGAAAATGGGCAGTTACTGCTGTGGCGAATGAGAGGTTTCGAAATTAAGTGCGTAAAACTGGCAGCCGTCACCAACCGCCAAGAGCTTGTCTTCATTCCTTTTTAAGCAGATGTCTTCCAACAGCCAGGCCCATGTCAGGAGTGTTCTAAAACATTTTGAAAAACCCAAACTGGAGCTCTCCAGTGCCCATATGTGGTGTTTCCACCACTCCACTTGGGCTCGGCAGGCACTATAGGGTTTATTTACAGTTTGTCATATTTGAAGAATGTGGCTTTAAAAGAGAAAAAAAAATCTATCTCCATTCCTTTTCTCTTTAGTTGGCTCAGCTCTGGGGCTATAAGAGTTGTTGCCATAATTACCATATCTCTTTCATCCAATAAATAAAAAATATTGTTCTATTTTGAGAAGAAGATTATGAAAACCGTGAAAAATGAGACTTACCATTGCTCCAGGGGGAACTTTGCTAGAAAACTGTTGCTAAGAACTCAAACCACCTAATATCGGAACTGATGGACAGCGAGCTCCCCTCTCAATGAATAGTTGCCCAAAGCAGCTCTTTTGTCTGTGTGAGAGCAAATATACAGATAGTTGAGTGAATTGCTCGGGTTTGCACCCAGAAATCTGGTGCCCCATAAACTCAGCCCTGAGTCAGGGCATGCACATTTATTTCTGGAAAACACATATCCCTGGGCAATTTGAACTTTTTGGAGCCTGCCCCATAATTCAGCACTGGATAAGCACCAAGAGGCCAAAGTGTATGCATGTCTGCTCCTAAGTAAGACGCACTTTATTCTTCTTGTATCCATTACTGCCTTTCGAGGTAAGAATGACCTCAACTGCAGATACTGGCCCAGGAATCCAGCATAGAGCAAGGCTTCCAGCTGGGAAAGATTTCCCAGTCTCTGCTGATTTTCCTTTCCTTTCTTCTGGACTTACCTTTCATTTAGGTTCCTCCCCTCTTTTTTTTTTCTGATTTTTCCAGCCTGAACTCCAAATTGACTTCCCTATGTATCTCCTGTTGGACATGACCTCTTCTAAACTTAACATTCACACTGGTATTAAGATTCATAGCCATGCTAAGTGATGATAAAGCTGAGGTCTTGTGAGCAAGAGAGCCCAACACACATCAAAGGGCTTTGATGACTTGTGGTAACAGAAAGTGAAGCTCTAGTCAATGAGAGATTTATTCTATAAAGACCTTTAATCACTGCCTTATTGGCCTGTGGTCTGTGTGTATTTGATGAGTCAAAAAAGAAAAGTCATCTCCAATGGTTTGTGGACTGCATGGAGCTTTGTCCAAAGAAAAGCAATAAAGATACAATTAATATAGAACACACACATCTTGAATGGAGAGAGTATAAGCACAAAGGGGGAAAAAAACTTGCAGGGCTCTTCAAATCTGCATTCTGAATACACAATGAATTGAGAAGGATCAGACTGTTAGCATATGGAAGCCATCTGGGGCATGAGCTAGACCTCTAGTCCCAACTCAGCATGGTAAACATCAGAATTCTGCTTTCTCTTAACCAAAACAAGTGCTCATTTCAAGTATTTAGAAGAGTGGCAAAAACAGCATTATTCTTTAAAACAACAACAGCTTCTATTTATTGTTGCTGTTCAGTCATTTTTCAGTCATGTCCAACTCTCGGTGACCCTATTTTGGGGCTTACTTGGCAAAGATACTACGGTGGTTTTGCCATTTCCTTCTCCAGCTCATTTTATAGATGAGAAAACTAAGGCAAACAAGACTAAGTAACTTTCTCAGGGTCACCCAGGTAATAAGTGTCTGATGCCAGATTCGAACTCAGGAAGATGAATCTTCCTGACTCCGTGCCTGCACTCTATCCACTGCACCACCTAGCAGCTCAGTTTCCATTTACATGGCGCTTGCAAGATACAAAGCACTTTCCATGCATTAACTTATTTCATAGGCTCATGGGATTACATGTCTAAAGAGGAAAGGGACCTCAGAGTCCAACCCTTTCATTTTAAAAATGAGAATGCTGAGACCCAAGGAAGTTAAATGACTTGGCCAACATTATATGGCTGCTAAGGACATTTGGTCCTTAAAAAGAGCCTATGAGTTGGGTATTATAATTATTACCATCTTCATTTTGCAGATGGGGAAAACTGAGGCTCAACACTTGCTCAAGATTCTACTACTCCTAAGTGGCAGGGCAAGGATTCAAACACACCAGGTCATCCAACTCCAATTCAGCATCACGGTGACAAGTCCAGGAGAGTCAACTAGAGACGTTCTCCACACCTACCCATTACATATTTACCCAGATTCCATAAATTCCAGTGCCATCTCTTTTGTACATATTATACCTACCCCCATCCCTAACCCAGCAGAATCTAAGTCCCTTAAGATCAAGAACTAAGTGTAGGTGGAAGAGAATGATTCCCAAATCGTTAAGATTAGGGACAGTTTTGTCTTTATACATGTAATCCCAACACTTAGTAAAATGCCTTGTATGTAGTAGGAGGGGCTTAGCAGATATTTTGTTGAATTTAATTGAATCAAATGGAAAGGAATCAAAACATTAACTTTGTCCTTTGCTTGGTGACACTCTTGTCCTCTTTGATTCAAATCCTTAATTCTCTTCATCTTCCACTACCTTGGTGTTTGGAAGTAGGTGGTTGGGAATAGGGAGGAGGAAGCATGGAGAGGCATGAACTAAGTCTACATTTCATGGGCTGCAGAGCAGAAAAACCAAGACAGGAACTGGCAAAATGCAGACACCCCAAGAGAGAAAGACAGTAAGGATGAAAAAAAATGGCAGAGACAAAAAGAGACCATTTTAAGGAGGTAAGGTTGATCTACATTAATAAAGGTTCGATTTCCAAAGTGAGTGAGGTGATCCTCAATTAAGCATGTATTTTGAAACACCTGCTGTGTACAAGACTCTAAGGACATGAAAATAAAACAGGAAACAGTACCTGCCCTCAGGAAGCTTACATTCTATTGAAGGAATACAACATTTACACAAATAAATTATTATTTGAGAAATGAGAGTATTAAAAATGGGACATAAGGTCTCCCAAAGAAAACTGTCCATGCCAGCCTTGAAGGGAAACTAAGCATTCTGGGAGACAGCTAGCTTGCACCGTAGTACCCAGAGCACTGGATCTGGAGTCAGAAAGACCTGAGTTCGAATCCAGCCTCAGATGCTTACTAGCTGTGTGACTATGTGAAAGTCATTTAATCTGCCTGCCTCAGTTTCCTCAACTGCAAAATGAGGAAAATAATATCACCTACATCCCTGGATTGTCTAAAGATAAAATAAGGTAATATTTATAAAGTGCACACACATATTCATACACACACACACACACACACACACACACACACACACAGTGCCAGGAAGGTAGTAAGTGGTTAATAAATCCTTGTTTTCTTCCTTCCTGAGAGGCAGAATAGGGGAGGGAATAGATTTCAAGTATGTGGGACAGCCTGTGCAAAGGCAAAGGGGAGCAGAATGAAATAATGAGTTGAAAAATAGCAAATAGGACAATTTGAGCAGAACATCAAGTGAGTGAAGGAAGTAATGGGAAATAAATCTAGAAAGGTAGATGGGAGCAGGATTGTAAAGGACTTTAAATGTCAAGCTAGGGAGTTTGTATTTGATTCTATGGGCCAAATGGAACCACTGAAAATTCTTATTAAAAAAAGAGACATAGTCAGACATATGCTTCACCAAAATTATTTTGATAGTTATATGGAAGATGGGTTGGGGATGGAAGAGACTAGAAGCTGGGAGAATAATTAGGAGGCTCTTATAAAGGTAACAAGCATTTATGTGTAGCCCTAAGCAAGTCACTTAACTGTTTGCCTCAGTTTCTTTATCTGTAAAATGAACTGAAAAAGAAAATGACAAACTACTCCAGTATCTTTGCCAAGAAAATCCCAGATGGGATCACAGAATCACACACAACTGAAATGACTCAACAAAGACAACCAAAATGAGTCAGCCAGTATACTAAGTCCTTGGGCTGAAAATACAAGGAAAAAGAAACCCAGTCCCTGCTCTCTGGGAGCTATATTCGAAAGCAGGAAGACAACACGTAAAAGGGAACTGAAAAGCAGGAGAAGAGACAAGGAAGCCTGAAGGAAGGCTTTCCCAACCCTTCTTAATTCCAATGTCTTCCCTCTGTTAATCATTTCTCATTTCTCCTGCATATAGTTTGTTCTGTGCATAGTTGGTTTGGTTTTGTCTCTCCCACTAGACTGTGAGCCCCTTGAGCACAGGAATTGTCTTTTGCTTTTCTTTGTATCTTCAGTGCTTAGCACAGTGTCTGGCACATAGTAGGTCCTTAATAAATGTTGGCACAACTTGAATTAAGTCCGTCATAGAGTTTCTCTACCTAAGTATTTCCTTCAATAGATGTTTCCCCAAAAGTTGCCAGAGGGCAGAATAAGAAGAAGCCTTAGGCTTTATGCAAGAAAAATCTTCCTATAAATTACAGTTATGAACCAGTGGCATGGATTATGTCAAAGGATAGCTGGTTTCCTATCAATAAGTCTTCAGTCTAAGGCTACTGGATATAGTATAGAAGGGATCCTTGTTCAGGTATTAGAGGGAATCTATGACCTCTGAGAATCGTTCCAGTTCTAAGACTCTGAAATTTTAACTGCAAAATAGTTTTCCCTCATATTGAGCCCAAATCTTCCTCTCCAGAACTTTTACTCATGAATCCTTAGTTCAGTTTCCTAAAAGAACACAGAAAAATTTTACTCCCTCTTCTTTAATAATCATTCCAAAAATCTGAAGATAGTCATCATGTTACCCCTCCCTAACTCTTCCTCTTGTTATTCCCTTTTCTGGGGTTCACGGATACCCTGGAAATCAAGCAGAGCTAGACCTGCATTCAAATTTAAACGTGGCCTCTTAGCTGTGTAACCTGGAGTAAGACACATAACTTTCCTGAGAATCAACTTCCTCATTTGTAAAATGGTAACATGATTGGCAATAGTTCTCTAACATGGTTGTTGTGGAGACTAAATGAGAAATGACATGCGGCAGAGGTGAAGATGGAAAGCATTCAAGTATGGTGTTCAATTCAAGCAAAACTCGGAGTTGGGAGTCATTTGTGTGAAACAGTAAGTAGACTGATATGGTTGGAGTGCAGGCTGTGAGGAAGCAAGAAAAGTGTAAGAACACTGGGATGGCAGGAAGGGACCAGTTTATGAAGAGCTTTGAATATCAACCAGTTTATATTTCATCCTAGAAGCAACAGAGATCCACTGGAGTTATTAAGCAGCAGAGTGACATGATCAAAACTGCATCATAGGAAAGTCACATTGGTGCCTCTAGAATGTGGTTGGGAATGAGAAGAGATTTGAGGCAAGATTCCAGGTAAGAAGGGATGAGGGCTTGAATTAGGATGGTGGTTGTGTGGACTAGAGAGCAGACATACAGGAAATTGCTGTACAAAATAAATTACATTTAACATTGAAATGATTGAATACCAAAATACCACCAAACCTCCTCATTGGGATCCATGGTAATGAAGAGGGAGTGATTTAACTGGCCATGCAGGCAAAACAAAAATTGCCCAGATTATGCCAGTTAAGCAAGAAGGCAATCTCTCTTTCTCTCTCTCTCTCTCTCTCTCTCTCTCTCTCTCTCTCTCTCTCTCTCTCTCTCTCTCTCTCTTTCCTCCCTTGCTCTCTCTTCATCTACCTGCCTGTCTATCAATCCATCTATTTGTCTGTCTGTCCATATACCTGTCAGTCTATCTATCTATTCTTCCAGCTATCCATGCCTCCATCTGTCTGCCTATCCATTCATTTCCATCTATCTTTCTATCCATCTAACCATCTATACATACATTTCTCTGTCCACTTAGGGGCAGCTAGGTGGTGCAGTGGATAGAGTGCTGGGCCTGGAGTCAGAAAGACTCATCTTCCTGAGTTCAAATCTAGCCTCACTTACTAGCTGTGTAACTCTGGGCAAGTCACTTAACCCCTTTTGCCTCAGTATCCTCATCTGTAAAATGACCCAGAGAAGGAAATGGCAAACCACTTCAGTATCTTTGCCAAGAAAACACCAAATGGGGTCATGAGGAGTTGGACATGACTGAAATGACTAAGAAACAGCAACTATAAATCTGTCTACCTATCTGTTATTTATCCATACATCTATCTATCTACCTATCTAGCTAGCTAGCTAGCTAGCTAGCTAGCTATCTGTCTGTCTGTCTATCTACATACTTATATAACCAGGTATAGGATAGTGAGGAGTCTGAAAAATGCAGAGGCCTGTGATTTCACATGGTAATGATGACAGCTATAGGACCCATCTCATAAGGTTGTTACGGAGATCAAATGAGACACAGCATATAAATAATTCTGTAAATCTTGAAGGCTATGTAAATGTCAGCTATTAGCATCATAATTAATGAGTTTCATGAAGCACCTGCATATATTATCTCATTTGATTACCCACACAGATAACTCTTCCTCAACCTGAATAGGTTGGCAAAAACTTAAAAGACTATTAAACACAGGAAATTTCCAGGAGAACAAGCAACCAACTGCACATAGCTATCCTCTCCTTATGTGGCCTGGAATGACCTAGATAGTCCAAAGCAGCAGCTATGATTCCATGATAAATCAAAAGAAACATTTTAATGTGGCTTTGGAAAGCATTACAGGATTTATTCTCCTATTTTGTTGTTTTCCTTAAGTGTACATTAGAATAATTTTACTCTTTAACCATATGCTTATTAGCCTGGCGAGATGCTGGCAGGGAGAAATCATCTCAGGATTTACATATCAGCTTACATTCATAAGGTGTATTATTAATGGCGAATTATGATTCTACAAATTAAACTTCTCTTCACATCATTTACTTTTCTTCCAAGGATCTGAGACCACTTACATAAGGAGGAGTCATCAGAGTTGTAACTAGGGTGGAGCAACTAGAGCTTTGTTTTAGGGGAAAAAATTTAGAAGGTACTGATGGCACTTGCTGTTTTTAGTAGCTTAGAGACAACTGAGCAACAAGAATAATTAGTTAGAAAAGGAAATGACCAGATGGCCCACTTCTCCCCCTATTACAACCCAATTCACATCCCATGTGACTTCCTCTCTGGTCCTATCTTACCCTGTTCTGCCCACAAACACAGCATCCACAATAGCAGCCATCAATTCTCTTAAAAATTGATTTGAGGACACCATTTCATGTGACTTGACCATAAGCCCTCTGCAGAATAACCAGTTCCCCAAAGGCCTTCCTAACTTTATCCCATTGACTAAAGCCATTAAGCCCTAGTCCAAGACTCCAAAGTGGCCCTTCTGGGGCTTAGACCTTCACTCATTCCAAAGGAAAAATCAGTGTAAAGACCTCCCTGATCTGTGAGATGAGTCCTGCAGCCCCAGTAATGGACTAAAGTCAAAGCCATAATACCCCAAGGGCAACACAGAGAGTTAATGCAAAGCAGCTTCCCCTCTTCCCTTCTGTAACTTTTCTAAAACTACCAAGTCTCTGGGATAGAAGGTTTGAAACCCTGGCAAGCAGAGTACTTAGGGTGCCAGGACATAGGGAATCTAATAGCACTGACTCCTACAGATAAAGAACCTGGTGTTCCAGGAGGGGATTAGATAATGGCACCTCTCCCAGGGGTTATGTCCACAGAAAGAGGGGTAAACACACCCACTGAGACCAAGAAAGCCACTGTAGTTTCATCCTTTCAGGAAGGTGAAATACAACAAGTTGAGGGTCCTTGGCTCCCAGTTTGAACTAAAGTCAGTTCTCAGTTATCTACAGTAAGGTTGATCTGGAATTCAGCTAATCCACAACTCACCTATACAAATATTAGTTTGATATGGCACCCTACTGCCCTTCTTGGTTCTATTTCCCGTAGGTTGTCTTTATGAGGACTCACATTTCCCGAGCAGGCATCCACAGACAATGGGGGGAGAGTTGAGAATCATACTGAGCTGACTGATGGATGGATGCTGATCCGCAGTGCAGTCTTCCTTGTCTTTGCAGGGCATGGCAGAAGCACACTTGTGCAAGGAGGTTGCATGGGGCATACGTGGCAGGCTGCCTTTGCTCGTGATGGGATGTTACAAAGCCCATTGCCCTCCCATGAGCTATAAAGCTGGCCCCGCCTTGATGTGGTAACGTCCAAAACAAACCTTGCAAGTGATGCGAGGAAATATTAAACACTGTCTGTTGAGCAATTCACAAGATGAGGCTTGCTACATTCCCTCAGTTCTTAGGGTTGCACCATTTGGTAGCCAGTCTCCTCTAACCAATAATGATAACAGGACAGCTGTCAAAGTGATATTCCTAAATCACCCCTCTACTCAATAACCTCCCATTGCTCCCTATTACCTAAAATCAAACAAAGCACTCTGTTTGGCATTTGAAGCCCTTCCCAACCAGGCCTCTTCTTACCTCTCCAGTCTTCTTACGCTTTACTCCCTACAAAGTGCTCCATGATCCAGAAACACTGGCCTTATTGCCTTGACTCCTACATGCACTGGCACAGAGTGAGAGATACCTGTACGTATTCTCCAGATGTGGAATGTTTTTCCTCCTCACCTCTGTCTCCTGGTTGTCCTGGTTTCCTTGAAGACTCAGCTCAAGTTCTACCTTCCATGAGAATCCTTTCCAGGTTCCCAAAGCTGCTAAAGCCGTCCCCACTGAGACTAACTCTAATTTACGCTGGATGTACACAGCTGTCCATGCTGCCTCTTATTGTTTGCCTCTTGTCTGCCCATCAGAATGAGAGCTCCTTGAGGGCAGGAGCCGAGTTTTCACTTTCCTTTGGATCCCCAGGGCTTAGCATAGTGTCTGGCACATACTTAAGGTCTGAATAAACACTATTTCTTACTGTGGTTGCTGTTGCTATTAGGCACTGCAAAGGAGATTCATCCAAGGCGGAGAATGATGAGGATCCCTAAAATCTCTTCAAAGTCTAGGACTCTATGTTTCTTGTCAAGATCGTGAAATGAGCATATTAGTGCTCAGAATTTCACATGAAACAACCCAGGATCTAGGTCATCCAATCCAATTCTACTTAATTTTTGTTGTGTTCAATTGTTTCAGTCATGTCTGACTCTGTGACCCCATTGAGGGTTGTCTTAGCAAAGATAATGGAGTGGTTTGCCATTTCCTTCTCTAGCTCATTTTACAGATGAGGAAACTGAGGCAAACAGGGTTATGTAACTTGCTCAGTAACTTGCTTAGTAAGTGTCTCAGGCCAGATTTGAGTTCATGAAGATAAGTCTTCTTGACTCCAGGCCTGGCACTATCCAATGAGTCACCTAGCTGTCCATTTAATTGGCACTCATTAAATGCCCACTCACTTTGTTCTAGGCACTTTGTAGGTGATATATGAAGACTAAAAATGAAAATAATTCTTCTTCCCTCAAATAGCATTCTTTCTACTGGGGTACGTATTGGGGGAGGGGTGGAAGAAAGATAAAACTACACATATACAGATGAATAAAGGAAAGATATGTGCAAAATACATGAAAAGTCACTGGGAGCAAGAGTACTAATTGATGGGAAGAGATCAACAAAAATTGCACAAAGAAGGTCACATTTGATTTGAGCCTTGAAGAAACAGGAATTCTAAGAGCCAGAGGTAAAAAGGTAGAGTATCTCAGGCATAATAGACATTCTGTGCAAAATCATGGATGCAGGAGATGGGGTGTTACATATGGAGAATGGGGAAGGAGAGGTAAGAGAAATGCTTCTTCAGCACTTCAAGGATTCAAGGTGGACTCCACAATCCCTATAATGCTTGTCCCTTAGCTCAGATGTGAAGTGCTAGTATTGCTATGCAATTAATGTTTGAAATTGTTCAGGGCCCAGGCTGGTGCAGAAAGCTACAGGGCAAAGGGTAGGGAGATGCCATAATGGAAACTGAATGTGTCAGAGTAAAGGAGGCAGATGAGAAGAAAAATTTATACCAGTGGTATCAAGCTCAAAGAGAAGTAGGGACAGCAACTGTGAATGACTTAGCTCTTCTCAGCAATACAATGATCCAATGATCAAGACTCATGATGGAAAATACTATCTCCAGCGAAAAAAACTGATGGACTCTGAATGCAGATCAAAACGTACTCTATTCACTTTATTTTTTTCATGGTTATTTTTTTCCTTTTGATCTGTTTCTTCTTTCAAAACATGACTAATACAGAAATGTATTTTACATGATTCACATATATAACCTAAATCAAACTGCTTACCATTTTAGGGAGGTGGGAGGGGAGAGAGAGAAAAATTTGGAACTCAGAAAAATTTTTAATGAATGTTAAAAATTATCTTTACATGTAAATGGAAAAAATACTATTTAAAAAAATAGAAATAGGGAACCCTAAACCATATGAAAAGATCTCTGTCCTTGGGGGCCAAATATGGACTTAGAAAACCACATATTAATATCACATATGTTCTATTGCATTTTTATTTATTTTGTTATATATTTCCCAATTATGTTTTAATCTGGTTCAGGCTGCTTTAGAGAGTATTGTAGGCCATGGGTTCGACACCCATGGTTTATATGATAACAACAGCATTGGTGAGGTACACCTTGAAAAACTCACAAACTCTGATTGATGCAATGACCAACCATGATTCCAGAAGACCAGTGATGATAAATGCTATCCCTCCCCTCAGAGAGACGTGATGAACTCAGGATGTAGAGTGAGACATATAATTTTTGGATATGGCACATGATGTAATTTGTTTTGTTTGACTATGCATAGTTGCTAAAAGGATTTTGTTTTTATTTTCCTTTTTTAATGGGAGAGTGGTGGGAGGGATAGGAAATAGATTGTTGTCAATTGAAAAATAAAATAAAATTGTGTTTTTTTAAAGAAACTAACTGTGCCAAGCCTAAAGTGTCATTTTATTGTGTCTTAACTTCTGTGTGCTTGTCAGTTACCTGACCACACTGTCCTACATATTAGATATTTCTATAACACCCAAGCTTCATAACTCCACAGTAGATGAGTACGGAACAGATCAAGCTTCCATTGCCTAATACCAATAAATAGTAATATGCATTGGCCTTATAAAAACACTTGGTGAGCTAGGAAGTGAAGGATCCACCAATCAATCTCAGCAGTAGTGTGCCATGGTGCAAAGAATGATAGATTTGGAAAGAAAGCACTGAGGTTCAAATCTGTTTTGCCATTTTTCACCTGTATCACCTTGGGCAAGTGACTTACTGTCTCGGCCTCAGTTTCTTCATCTGTGAAGTGGAGAGTAGGGAGGTTAGCCAATAAGACGTCTCTAGCTCTAGGTTCCATATCAAAGGAAACAATTTCCCACAAAGCTACTACCCCCTTTATCCTGCCTTTTATACCCACATTCATATCTGGAGTCAGGAGAAGGGATCCGTGCACCTGTTTGTACACGGTTGTTTGCCCATTGTTTCTTCCATCAGAAGATGAGCTCCTTGAAGGTAGGGGCTCTCTTTTGCCTTCTTTCACATCCACAGTGCTTAGCATAGTGCCTAGCACATAGTAAGCTCAATAACTGTTTGTTGACTGATTGTCTGACATCTGAGGGAGCAGACTATTCAAACTGACCAAAGCTCTGGTTTGTATTTTCCTCAAGCCTGAGAGGGATTGCTTTTGATTAAAGGAAACCAAGACAGTTTCCAAGGAAAATTCCCTTTGTTATGGCTCAGAACCATTTAATTTGCTATGTTATTTCCTCTGCTGAGTTTTCAGCTTTCTGAACTCAACTTTTTAGACCCTGAGCTAAACTCAGGTCGATCAGACTCGAAACATAGAAGTTTTTACTTTGCAGAATCTACCACCAGCTGAATATCACTGAAACGTGGTTCTTTGAGAAACTGTTTTTGGTTGGGGGAAGGGGAGCTTTGAGGCCAATCTGTGTGAACAATACAGTTGCAAGTAAACACACAACTGTGGCTGTCTAGTCACAAGCTTTCCCTTTTGACAGATAGTAATAACATTTTTTTAAAAAGCTACCATTTATTTATTTTCTGTGTTGTATTATATTTTTATTTATTTTCTTAAAATTTCCCAATTATATTTTGATCTGGTTCATCCACCCTCTGGAGTGCCTTTCTTCTGAGATTTTTCCTGTTTTGTTTTATCTTTATTCAATATTTTATTTTTCCCAATGGCATGTAAAACTTTTTAACGTTCCTTTTTCAAAATTTTTGAGTTCCAAATTCCTTCCTCCCCCTCTCCTACCCCCTTATTGAGAAAACAAGCAATCTGATACAGATTGTATACCAATGTATACATGTGTAGCCATGTAAAATATATTAAAATATTAGTCATGTTATAAAATAAAACAGAGGAAGGAAGGAAGGAAGGAAGGAAGGAAGGAAGGAAGGAAGGAAGGAAGGAAGGAAGGAAGGAAGGAAGGAAGAGAAAGAAAGAAAGAAGTTTTTTTTAAAGTATGCTTGGATCTGCATTAATATTTTATCAGTTCTTTCTCCGGAGATGGATAGCATTTTTCATCATAAGTCCTTTGGAACTGTCTTAGTATTGTATTGCTGAGAATAGCTAAGTTATTCACAGTTGATCATTGTACAATATTGCTGTTACTATGTACAATGTTCTCCTGTTTCTGTTCATGTCACTTTGCATTAGTTCATGTAAGTCTTTCCAGGTTTTTCTGAGAGCATCCTGCTCAACGTTTCTTATAGCACAAGTTCCATCACAATCATATACCACAACTTGTTCAGCCATTCTCTGATTGATGGGTATCCCCTCAACTTTCAGTTTTTTGCCACAACAGAAAGAGCTGCTCTAAGTATTAGTGTGTGTGTGTGTGTGTGTGTGTGTGTGTGTGTGTGTCCTTTTCCTTTTTGTTTTATATCTCTTTGGGATGCCTTTGGCCATAGTTCCAAATTGCTCTATAGATTGGTTGAATCAGTATACAACTCCACCAACAGTGCATTAGTGTCTCAATTTTCCCACATCCCCTCTAACATTCGTCATTTACATTTTCTATCATATTAACCAATTTGATAAGTGTGGAGTCATGGTGCTTCAGAGTTGTTTTAATTTGCATTTCTCTAATCAATAGTAATTTAGAACATTTTTTCATATGACTATTGATAAGTTTGATTACTTTGTCTGAAAACTACCTATTCATATCCTTTAACTATTTATCAATTGGAGACTGGCTCTTATTTTTATATATTTGACTCAGTTCTCTATATATTTGAGAAATGATGCTTTTATCAGAGAAACTTTTCATAAAATTTTTTCATAGTTATGATTACTGTGTATTTCCCTCCATCCAATATTTCCCTATGTTTATCTTACTCTCTCTCCTTTTACCCTGACCCTCCTCAAAAGTGTTTTGCTTTGACTACAGCTTCCTCCAACCACCCTCCCTTTTATCAGCCCCCCTCCTTATCTTACCCACTTCCTCCCCTACTTTCCTGTAGGGTAAGATCAATTTCTATCCCCAACCAAGTGTGTTTGTTATTCCCTCTTTGAGCCAATTCCAATGAGAGTAAGGTTCAAACAATTCCTTTCCTATCTTCCCCTACACTGTAAAAGTTCTTTCATGCCTCTTTTATGTGAGGTAACTTACCCCATTCTACCTCTCCATTTCCCCTTCTCCCAGGGCATTCCTCTTTCTCACCCCTTACTTTTATTTTTTAGATATCATGCCATCATATTCAACTCACACCTTTATCCTCTGTCTATGTATGCTCCTTCTAACTGCCCTAACAATGATAAAGTTCTTAGGAGTTACAAGTATCATCTTCCCATGTAGGAAAGTAAACAGCTTAACCTTATTGAATCCCTTATGATTTCTGTTTCATTTTTACCTTTTTATGCTTCTCTTGAAAGTTTTGAAACTTTTGAAAGTTATATTTTCTATTCAGCTCTGGTCTTTTCACGAGGAATGCTTGAAAGTCAGCATTTCATTGGTTATCCATTTTTCCCCTGAAGGATTATACTTGGTTTTGCTGCAGAGATGATTTTTGGTTGTAATTCAAGCTCCTTTGCCCACCAAAATATCATATTCCAAACCCTCCAATCATTTAATGTAGAAGCTGCTAAATCTTATGTTATCTTGACTATGGTTCCATGATATTTTAATTGTTTCTTTCTGGCTGCTTGCAAGATTTTATCTCTCATCTGAGGGGTTTTGAATTTGGCTATAATATTCCTGGGATTTTTCATTTTGGGATCTCTTTCAGGAAGTGATAGATGGACTCTTTCAATTGCTATTTTACCCTCTGGCTTTAGGACATCAGAGCAATTTTCCTTAATGATTTCTTGAAAGATGTTTTCCAGGTTCTCTTTCGATCATGGCTTTCAGATAGTCCAATAATTCTTAAATTATCTCTCCTGGCTCTATTTTCCAGGTCAGTTGCATTTTCAATGAGATATTTCACATTTTCTTCTATTTTTTCATTCTTTTCATTTTGTTTTATTGTTTCTTGATGTCTCATGGAGTCATCAGCTCCTACTTGCCCAAATTCTAATTTTTAAAGAACTATTGTCTTTAGTGAGTTTATTTAACCTCTTTTTGCATTTTGGTCAATTCTACTTTTCAAGGAGTTCTTTTCTTCAGTGAATTTTTGTACATTTTCCCAAAGGATAAAGGGAAAAGAGGATGGTAGAAAGGAAGAGTCAAAAGGAAATTGATGGAAAGCCTCCTCAGAATCCAGGAAGACGATGTTTGGATTTTTAGGTAATAGTCAATAGGGATCCGCTAGAAGTTATTGAGCAATAAATAATGTTTGAAGACAATTGTTCTAGTTGTGTATAAGGTAGAATATGGAAGGAATAAAGTGGAGGCAAGGATACTAGTTATTATGCTATTCCATAAAATAATCCAACTAGAAGATGATGAAGACCTGATCCAGAGTAGCAATGAAAAATGTAAATGTAAGAGATACTGTGAATAAAATGTCCAATAGGGACTTGGTGAAAGATTGGGCATTAGAAATGAAGACAAAAAGAGGTGTCAGAGATCACAGTATCATAGACTGAGAATTGGAAAAGATCTTAGAGACCACTGAGTCTAACCCCTTCAATTTACAAATGAAAAAACTGAGGCAAACAGAGGTTAAGTTACTTGCCCAGGGTCACAGAGCTAGTATGTGTCTGAGGTAGGATTTGAACCTAGATCTTTCTAAGCAAGTTCCAAGCCTGGGTAAATTTGGCAAGAAGAAATTTTGGCAAGCAGGAGAGCAATGTAGTCAGACTTACACACTACTATAAAGGATAGATTAGAGAGAGCAGAGGCTTAAGGCAGGAAAATTAATTAGAAGGCTATCTCAGTAGTTCTACCTTCACTGAACTAGATTGGTGGGCAGATAATAGAAAAAAGTGGACAGATTTAAGATAAATTATGCAAATAGAAACAACAAAATTTGAAAACTGATTGTATATGTGAAGAGAAGGAGAGTGAGGAGCAATTGGAAGCATGATGGTCCATTGACAGAAATAGGGAAATTTGGAAGGAAGGTACATTAAAGAGGAGGAGAAATATCCAATAAGTAATTAGAGATACACAACCAGAGCTCAGGAAACACTGAGGATGGATATCTAGATTTGAAAGTCATCCACATAGAGATGGAGCTGATGAGACTGTATAGACTAGAGGGAGAAAAAAAGGCCTAAGGAGGAATCTTGATGGTCCACTCATAATTAGTCAGAATGATATGGAAAATAAATCAGCAAAAGAAATTAGGAATGAACAATCAAACAAATAGGAGGAAGAGAACCAAGAGAGAATAGTGTTGAGAAATCCCAGGAAGGAGAATTTATCCATGAGTAGAGGGAAGTTAATAACATAAAATATCAAGTGATACAGAAGGGTTGAAAAGGATGATGATGGAGAAAAAGACATCAGATTTGACAAATGAGAAATATTTGGCAACTGGAGGGAATAAGTCCTTAATCAAGAGGTGAGGTCAGAAGCAAGGTTAAGAAATGAGTGAGAGGGGTAGAGGCAACTAATGGAGATAGCTTTTTTTCTAGGAGTTTGGCTGTGAAAGGGAAGAAAGATATAGGATGACAGCTTGAGGGGATGGTGGGAGCCAATGAGATTTTTTTTTTCAAGATAGAGAAGACTTACTATGGTCCTTATAACAACCTTATGGAGTTTTTATAAATTAGGAATTTTACAGATTAGGAAATTTATCTTATATTATTTTAGGAAATTTATTTTATATTTTATTAGGAAATTAGCAAACCCTAATTTTACAAATTAGGAAACTGGGGCTGTGAGAGGTTAAGTGTGATGCCCAAGATCCCAGAGCTAGTAATAGTCTGAGGTAAGAGTTGAACCCAGGTCCTTCTGCCTCCAAATCCAGCACTCTATCCACTATGCCAAGCTAAGGATACATTTCTCCTCGTCAAATGACTTCCTATTGGGGACATCACAATAACAGGCCCCAGATCCTCCCCAACAAAGCAATGATAAAAATATCAAAATGGTCATTATAGGAAAGTCATACCAAGGAGTTAAAACTGTTCCCTGGGCATGTGCAGAATTTTTTAAAATATTGAGTTGAAAAGGATTACCACATTAGTTGGAAATAGGTCATCACTTCCAGACCACTGCTTTGGACAAAATCTAAGTTCTTTAGATTTCCAAAACATCTGTGCCTGTAATGCTTGAAAACTCTCACTCCAGAGCCTTGAGGCAGTATCCAGGGAGCCCCTGGCCAAGCTGCTTTAGCAAAGATCTGAAAGAAGAGAGAAAAATAAAGTTGGAAAATAAATGTCACACTTCTATGGAATTAAAGGCACTTGTTTCACTTTTCCATTTAAAAAATGGGGGTGGGGAAAGGGCATTCTAAGACATTCTCCCCAATGGGGAAAGGAAATGGGTACAGAGGCAGGTTGACTGCTATGTGCCATGGTGGAAATATTTCACTGGTACTGCTCTAAGGGGACACTAGAATTGTAGCTTCCTAGGGTTAGAAGGGATCCCAAAGGGCATCTAGTCCAAGCTCTATTTAAACAGAAGCTGCCTCCCTCTACTTTGACATTGTAGATGGGTAGTTTGCTGGCTCCTCAGAATTAGCCTACTAGACTTTTGGACAGCTCTAATTATCCAGAGACTTTTCTCAAAATTGAATTGATTCAAAAACTTGTCAAATTTCTCGTGCCTTTTACCAGGCCTAAATTTATGGTTTTATCAACAAAAACTCTCCCCAGAGACATGGCCCCAAGTCAGAGGTGGGAAGCTTCCTTTCACTAACTCAGAGAATCTTAAAAGTAAGAAGGGACCTGACCAGTCATTTGAGTCAATCTTCTGAGCCAATATAGAAATCCCTTCCATAATATTCCTGACTGAACAGCTGGTCATTCAGCTTCCTCTTAATTACTTCCACATATTGGTAATGTGTAATCTAACCCTACAGCATGTCACTTAAGAGAAGCTCAAACTGTGTTCTCTAAACCTATAATTCTATGATCTATGAAAAGGGAGGGTTGGACTCAAGGCCTCTTCCAGCTCTAAATCTATGATCCTATGAATCACTTCACTCCTCATTACTTCAGCTTCCACATCTGTAAAATGGGTATAGTAACAGCACCCAGCTCACAGAGTTGTTGAAGGAAAGAAATTTTACAAACCATCAAGTGATCTCTAAATGTGAGTTATGATACCCTTCGAAACAATACAGAATTCAATTATTTAGAGAAAATTGTCATGTTTTCTCTAAGTTTTCTGGTCTGCAAACACCACATTCCCAGCTCCTTCATCTGTTCTTCATATTATATGTTTTCCAGCTCCCTCATATTCTGTTTGCTCTCATCTGGATCCACTTTAGTTTGCCAAGGTCCCTCTTAAGTAAGATGCCCAGAAATGAATAGCACACCACAGATGATGGCCTGATCTGAGCAGAGTAGAGTGGTCTTGTTTATTACCTCTAACAAAACTTCTACAAATGTATCCTAAGACCATATTCACTTTGGGGCTGCCAGGTACTACTGTTGAATCATACTAAACTTGCAGCCTACTAAACCCCCTTAAGTCTCTCTGTCAAGTCTCATCTTCCCCACCGTATACTTTCACTCCTGATTTTCTTGAAGTTAAGTCCAGAACTTCACATTTCTCCCTGTTAAATTTCAAATCCTTGGTTAGAATCCATTTATTTCAACCTACTGAGAATGTTTTGAATTCTGAAGCTGTCATTCAAAATAAAGCTTTGTAGCATTTCTAAAACTGATGCTCACAGGTTCATAGATTTTGAGCTGAAAGAAATCTCAGAGGTCATTTAATCTAACTCCTCTTTTTACAGATGAGAGAATAGAAGATGGTTAAAAGGCTTATCTAAGGTCACATAGTAGTAAGCTTCAGGGACAGGATTTGAACCCAGATCTTATGACTCCACAGCTAATGTTCTTTCTACTATACCACACTCCCCCCCTCACCCAGCCCCAAACATCTTATGGTATCATCCAGGTGACTATTAAGATGAGAAAGACAGCACGGAGTAGTGGGTATGGCACGGGACTTGGAGTCATGAAGACCTTGGAGTCATAAATCCTGGGACCACTAGGTGGTGCAGTGGATAGAATGCCAGGCCTGGAGTTAAGAAGACTCATCTTCCTGAGTTCAAATCTAGTCTCAGATGCTTAGTAGCTGTGTGACCCTGGGCAAGTCACTTAACTCTACTTTAGTTTCCTCATCTGTAAAATGACCTGGAGAAGGAAATGACAAATCACTCCAGTATCTTTTCCAAGAAAACCACAAATGGGGTCATGAAGAGTTAAACATGACTGAAAAATGACTGAACAACAACTGAATAGACACTTACTGCTTATATGATCCTTATATGATCACTTAACTTTTCTGGGGCTCAGTTTCCTTATCTATAAAATGAGGTAGTTGCACTCAATGGCCTTTCAAAGTCACTGTCGGCTCTAAATCTATGACCCTATGGTTTTCTATTGAGCATCATAGGTTCCAGGATAGAGTCTTGCAACATACTCTTAGAGTTCTCCATCTTGGATGACATCAGTCCATTCATCAATATTCACCCAACAGTGTTATCATCTAGGCCACATTCTCCACCTGGGAGAAATGGATCTGTTGAAGTGTTAAATACAAGGACTATTTTCTACTGGTCCTTAGCTCAGTATACATAGCACACATGGGAGTGTGTACAGCCTGGGCCACATGAGCTGACACACCCTGTGGAGGGGAGTGGGTAGAGAAACATTTCCTTTTTCCTGAGAGAAGGGCCAGTGGAAAGGCTCTCCTAGAGTATATCAAGTCGTTATGGTTACTTGACTTCTCCAGCATGACTCAGAAGCATGTGAATAGAAGCAGGGAAGGCAGATGGTGGAGACAATCCAGGATTGAGAGTTAGCAAAGCATGACAAGTGATAGGAGGCAGTGAATTCAAGGGTAAAGGAGAATGTGTAGTTCAATTGGTCAACCCAAGAGTCAAAAATGTGACAGGAGGAAAATACACACACAGCAAAAAAGTGGGCTGGGAGAAGAGAAATGGAGAGGTGAGAAGTCATGGTGCTGTGGAAACAATATTCTAATGCCTCCCCACCACTATTTTTCTCTTTTAAAAAATTTTTATTTTCATTTCAAAATTCTCTCCCTCTCTCTAGCCCCTCTGCTATACACTGAACAGGCAAGAAATATGATATGATACATATGAAGTCATGCAAAACATTTTTTCACATTAGCCATGTTGCAAACAAAAAAAGCAAGAAAAATAAAAAAATAGAAAAATGTGCTTCAATCTGCACTCAGTTCACTACATCTCCCTCTGGATGTGGATAGTATTTTTCATCATGAGTCCTTTGGAACTGTCAGGGATCATTGAATTGATCAGAGTAACTAGTCTCTCACTGTTAATTATTGTTATAATATTGCTGTTACTGTTTACAATGTTCTCCTGCTTCTGCTCACTTCATTTTGCGTCAGCTCAGATAAGTCTTCCCAGCTTTTTCTAAAGCCATTCCCTTCATCATTTCTTATAGCACAATAGGATTCCTTCACAATTATATACCACAACTTGTTCAGTTATTCTCCAGTTGATAAGCATTTTCTCAATTTCAATTGTCTGGTATCACAAAAAGAGCTCCTATCAATATTTTTGAACATATGGGTCCTTTTTTAACTAGGTTTCTTTTTTTTTTCTTAAAAGGAATCGAAACCATTCATTCTTGAGACTTAATTGGTTCAGGGAACTAAAGATTCAGAATATTCATAATATGTACTTGCCATCTGACTGCAAAACAGCCACAAAGAACATAAGGTATGTTACATAGCTGATGAAACATGATGGGTAACTCAGAGGCAGGAATGCTTCACTCAATGGAATCAGCTCTGGGCATCCTCCATGTTTATTCTTGTTAAATATTTTTCCCATGTTATGGTTAAGAAAATCTCTTTTTATTACCATAGGACTGGCCTGACTCATGCCTGGCCCATAACACATAGTGAAGATAAAAAATAGATTTAGGAAGAGTAAGGCACAGAAGAAGTCCAGGAGCTCATCTTGGAAAGGCAGTGTGATAGAATAGAAAGGATATTGGCCCCAGACTCAGGAGATCTAGTTTCGAATCCCACTTACTATATGACCTTGGACAACTTGGCTATCCTCTCTGAAGATCAGTAACCTCTGTAGAATGGGGGTTATAATAATTGACCTATGTACCTCAAAAAGCTCATTGTAAGGAAAGTGTTTACTAAACCTTGAGTTCTATGTGAATTATTATCTAATTCAGCTCACTCAGAATTATACAGACATGCTGAATTTAGAACTGGAAGTAAGCTCAATGACCATCTAGCTTAATTCATACCCAAAAAGAATCCTCAAAATAACATCCTTATCAAGTGACCATCCAGTGTCTGCCTGAAGAGCTCCAATGAGAAGGAATCCCCCCCAACCCCTGCCACCTCTGAAGCTAGCCCATTCCACACTGGGACAGCTCTAATCACTAAGTAGAGATTTTTTTCCTTAATCTGAAGCCTTGCCTCTCTGCATTTTACATATGAGGAAACTGAGACCCAGGATGGTGAAGTTCTTTTATACAAGACTCTGGTTTCTCCAGATCTACTAGTCTTCCTCTTTAAACTCCATCCTCCCGCTGGGGATAGGTCACCCTTTGAAGAAAAAGGGGAAGATGAATCCAAATAACGAGCCTGCCGTGTCATTGCTTTCATGCCCTCTTAAGGCTGATCCACACCCAGGCCTGCCGGGGGGGGGGGGCATAGACCCTGTGGAGGAATCAGAGGGGAGCTAATGGGGATGGTAGCTGGCTTTATAACTAGCTGCTTCCTTTCTGAGTCAACATGAAAACATCCACAGCACAATCGGGTAAATCAGAGAAAGGAAGAGAAATAACTGTATGACCCTTAGCAGTACATTCTTTTCCAGTGACACTCCCTCCCTCTCTGTGGTGCAGTGCCTGTGGGGTGTGTTGATGCAGAGACAGACCATTGAGTGCCTTGGTCAAGGAAAACTGAGATTTGGTCTTCAATCCCATAAGGTGCCAGAGGTCAAAGGCAAAGACTCGATAGTTGTTAGGGGTGTGAATGGGGATATCCTGCAGTAGTTTCTACTTCTCCAGAGTCTAATACTTGATACTCTGGGTCTGCAGAATAGTCAGTGGATGAATAGATAACAACACGTGCCTGCTCCATAGAAAAGGGTCATTTTATCCATCTTTCCAATCTGCTTCACTCGTCCTCGTGGATGACTTCCAGGTCAAATCCACATTTCTGATTCTCCATGGTTAAGAAAGTCTTTGGGGTATTTTCTCCAAATGTGAAAGGCATTTTTTTTCCTATTGCCCATCAACATTATCATCATCCATCAAAAAAAATTATAAAGAAGCTCATTGCTCATGGCACCATACACAAAGAGCTACAGGGATTAGAGTCCCATTTTTCAAGTCTAATTTTTTCTGTATAAGAGAGATTAGACTTGTCATGCTTGACCCCAGAGGACACAGCTAGGGCTTTGCAGGGAAGAAAATTTTGCATCAATATGAATAAAGTCCTAACAATTTGAACAGTCTGATAAAGGACTGCCTGTAATTAGAGGTTTTCAACCATAGGCTAGAGGATCTCTTGTCAGGGATGCTATAGAGGGGATTCTGGATCGAATTGTCTACAAAGAACTAGATACTGTAGGGAAGTAGCTAATCCGTCTCTACTTTGTGCTGGTGAAGGAGAAGACACCTGGATAGTCTGACATATACCCAAGGTTTGGTAGGAATAACTTTGAATTTATGTTGTCTAATCTCAACGGGGCCTTCACTGCAGAAAGGCAATCATTTTACTCATCCCTATTTAATTGTATATCTTGGTCTTCACAAAGGTGTTCCAAACTCATCTCCTCAAGCCTCCAGCCATACTTCTTCCCCATTCTCTTAGCTGAAGACCTGGACTCATACTTTACACAAACAAAACAAAACAGAGGTTATTTGTCAAAAACTCCTTTTCACCTCCTTCTCATCTCACAAACTCTTGACTTCATCCCCCACCATTCCCTCCTTTTCTCCAGGCTCTTATCAAGAGATATCCCTCTTTGTCATGGTAATCAAACCCTCTACTTTCATCTTTGGTCCCTCCTGCCTCTTCCAGAAGAACACCTCGATACCATCTCTCTGTCTCTCTCTATCTCTATCTCTCTGTCTCTCTTTCCCTCTACATGTATCTATAACTATATAGATAGAGATATCTATATCTACAGATATAAATATATAGAAAGGTATCTGTAGATATCAGGAGAGACATTATAGATATATGTTTGTATACACATAAATATATATACATATAACTATAAGAACTTAAATCTCTCCTAGTCTACTGATTCTTTCTCTGCTTCTTACAAACATGCCCAAGTCTCTCCCTTCTTTAAAAAACAAAACAAGGAACACCTCACTGGATCCAACCACTCCTGCTAACTGTTGTCATATCAATCTTCCCTTTCTTGTCCAAACTCCTTTAAAAATACTCAGATTCTCCATCTTTTCTTGCACTCTTTTTAATCCTCTCCAATCTTGCTTCTTGCCTTTTCTCTCAACTGAAACTAGTCTCTGAAATCAATAAGGATTTATTAATGGCCACACCTGATGACTTCTTTATCTCCATTCTCCTTCATCTCCCTGCAGCTTTTGACACTGTTGACCCACTTTTCCTGCCTGGATTTTCATGACACTGCTTCCTCCTTATTCTCTTCCTACCTGTCTGACCCCTCTTTTGCTAATTCATCATCCGTGTCACACCCCATAAGAATCAGTCTAATCCAAAGCATTGTCCTGGGCCCTCTCCTTTTGTCTCTCTATATTTTTTAACTTAGTGATCTCATCATCTCCCACGGGTTCAATTACCATCCTGATGAAGGAGACTCCAAGATCTATGTATCCAGCCACAGTTTTCTCCTGAGCTCCAATCCTGCAACACCCAATTGCCTATTAGACCTTTTGAATTGGATTTTTGGAGGCATCTCAAACTCAACATGTCCAAAACAAAACCCACTATTTTTCCCCCAATCCCACTTGTCTTTCAAATATGTGTATTAGTATTGGGGGCACCCACTATCCTCTCAGTCACCTAAGATCACAACCTTAGAGGCATCTTTCACTCCTCACTTTTACTTATTCCATATATCCAATCACTTGCCAGATTTTATTGCTTCCACCCTCAAACCATCTCTTACAGACTTTCCTTCTTTTACACTTTTTCACCTGAGTTCAGATCGTCATCACTTCTGGCTCAGACTATCACAATAGCTCCTTGTTTGTTGTTACTGTTTCAAACTTCTCCCCATATAGTAAGTGTTTTAATAAATGCTGATTGACTGACTCACTAACTGACTGAAAATTCTGTGCCATGTTTATATGATTCTTTGATTACAGACCATATGATCTAAAACACAGATATCAAGACAGGTATATGCTTGAGATCATCATTTATCTTGTGTGTAGGGAGTGAAAGTATGTAGCTTCCTACAAGTACTAATGTCAGGAGGTCTGAGAAGACCTACTGGCCAGTTATTCTTCATACCCACATGTGCCAATGCCTGAAATTGTAGATATTCACTTCCCTGCAAATACCCTGCAAAATTTAGCATATTAATCCCAATGTTAATATAAATTAATTAGAATCACAAGATTATATGATCTTCAATAAGCAACTATTATTGTGAGATGAGTAGCAATACGACATAGGGGATGGGGCCAGCTTCAAAGTCAAGAAATGCCTCTGACATATGCTCACTATGACTGGAAGGTCAGCTAACTTAATGATCTAGGCAGCTCTCTAAGACTCTAAGTTGTAGACACAAGTCTGATCCGCAGTGGTGGAGGGAGTGCTCTTATCTGGGAGTTCCCTCAATTAATGAAATCACAGGTCCAGTCCCTGTCTTATCCATCCCTGTCAGCTGCTGCACAGCTGATATTGATTTGTTAATCATCATTATTTGTCAGTCAGTCAAAAAGCATTTATTAAGTACCTATTAATGATAATAGCTAACATTTATATAATGCTCACTATATGCCAGGCTTCCACCTGGGGATGCATTGAAAGTCATAAGATAGTCTCTGTGCTCAAGTAGTTCACAATCTGATGAAACAAATTGCAGCATGCAAATAAATATATACAAGCAATGCTATATGTAAGATAAAGTAGAGATAATCAACAGAAGAAAGACTCTAGAATTGAGGATAGAGCCTAAGGTTGTTCAGCCAACTACAAATCCCCAAAACTATTCTATCTACAAGCCCACATGTCTCCGTCTCATCTCTAATGGGGGCTTTTATCAAAGCCATAAGAAATCAAGGTGAAAAAAAACCAAACCAAAACAAAACAAAACAAAAACAAAAACAAAAAAAATTTTTAATTGAAAAAAACTTTTTTAAAAAATCAAGGTGCCCAATGACTGTAACTATAACCTCATCTACCCATCTATTCACACCTTTGGAAATGGAAGTAGGCATGATTTGTTCTCACAGAACATGTTATCTTCTAAGAGTAATGGGTTCGCTTTCTAATTGCTTACAACTATAAGCATAATCATCCATTTTGGAATCTAACTCAAGATTCTCCAGGGCCATTGAGTCACCCATTGGGTGTGGGTGATGCTGGCTGCAGCCAGGAGATATCAATAGCTAAAAGTCAGTCAGAGGAACAAGAGATATATAGCTAGTACCATATCATAAAATTACCAAATTTCAGAGTTTAAGGTGCCTCAAAGCCTATCTATTCTAGTACGTAACTGAAGAAGAATCACTGTAACATACCAGAAAAGCAGCCATTGACATTTAGCCTTAAAATTTCCAATGAAAGGGGACACAACCTAAGGATCACCAGAGGCAGTCCATTCCTCTTTGGGAGAACTCTAGTTGAAAGGAAATTTCTCCTTACCTCTAACTTAAATTTGCCTTTTTGCAACTTCTTTGCTATGTTTCTACTATAATGAGGCCTTGTGGGGACAAGTAGAGCTAGACCAAAATTGTTTCCATATGTCATCTTTTCACATACTTGAAGACGTCTATGTTTCCCCTAATCCTTTGTTTCTGTAGGCTAAATCTGCTCAGTTCCATCAAAGGAACTTCATGTCAGTCAGTCAACAAACATCTGTTAATCTTTTGCTATGTGCCAGACGCTGTACTAAGTTCTGTAATTCCGTTAGGTTCTGTAATTCACTTTTCTCGGTTTCCACATGTTGTGCCTCTGCTTAGAGACATTTATAGCCATGGGGTTTGATGACAAATCCATTCTTGGACTGTGTCTCTTGTTGATTTCTTGGGATCTCTACCACTCATTATTCTTCCTACATTGTCCCTACTATTTAGTTGAGTGGATATTCAAGGTACAGTGCATGGAGTGCTGGGCTAGGAGTCAGGAAGGCATGAATTCAAATCTAGCTTGAACACTTACCAGTTGTGTGACACTAGGCACGTCATTAAATCTCCCTCAGTTTCCTCACTTCTAAAATGGAGCTAATATTAACACCTACCTCCCAGGATTGCTGTGAGCACAAAATGAGAAAATATTTATAAAGCACCATGTAATCAATAGCTTTTAGGCAGGCTTCTCCCTCTTCCTCCTTTTTCAGTTAAAGGACCTTTTCATTGTTTAGTCATTTTCAGTTATGTCTGACTCTTTATAACCCCTTTATCAAGAGTTTTCTTGGCAGAGATATTGGAGTGATTTGCCATTTCCTTCTCCAGCTCATTTTACAGGTTAGAAAACTGAGGCAAACAGGGTTAAGTAAGTTGCCCAGGGTCACACAGCTAGTTAAGTATCTGGGGCCAGAGTTCAACTCAGGTCTTCCTGACCTCATGCCTGGCACTCTGTCCATTGTACCACCTAGCCCTGATTAGATGCATTCCATCCCTGGCCAGGTACATGCCATTTCTAAATTTTAATTCATGGTTGAGATACCCAAATCCCATTCCCAGCTCCTCCTTTCTGACCAACTGTTTACTTCCCAATTTTTTCTTCTTCTGAAGCCTTTTCTTTTGATTAACCCAGTTATGGAAACACCATCTATCCCCTAAGGTTTTCAGTTTCTTGCCCAAGTTTATTGAACTTCTAAAGATTCCTTTTGACAATATCATCTATGTCAATGTGAATCACCAGTAGATAGTTGGTATCCAGTTTGACAAGTCTTAAACAGTTCTCTGTCCCATGAATGCATACCCCCAGGAAGACAGCAAACTTCAACCTTATTGATAGCAGATTGACAAATAGCTTGCTGGCTCAGTTCCTTTCACTGGAGAATTACCAGCCACTACTATTTGCTTCCTTTCCTGTTAACCCTTAGTGGGTTGACTTTTATTTAATAGCACCTGTAGATCCACATTGGTTTTCTTTTCTCTTCTTTTTTTTTTTAAGGCAATTGGGGTTAAGTGACTTGCCCACGGTCACACAGCTAGTAAGTGTCAAATGTTTGGTCTGAGGCCAGATTTGAACTCAGGTCCTCCTGACTTCAGGGCTGGTGCTCTATCCACTGCACCACCTAGCTGCCCCCCACATTGTTTGTTTGTTTGTTTGTTTGTTTGTTTTAGGGAATAAATAACTGCTTTTTTCCTCAAAGGGTTCAGCTCCTTCCCTTCAGAAGAGTGTTATGTCTATTTTATTCACCACAAGTATTTGGCAATCCTTTCCTTTCTCCTCTGTATATTCATCCTTAACTCTTTATTTTTACTCTCCAAATTCCTGACAGACATTAATATACTATGTCTTAGCAGATCTCTTTTTCTTCATCATTTGCACGACAAAGAACTTCCCCTCCTTCCCCTCCTCTAACTGGTGATCCCTTCTATGAACCTCCATTTGAGGACATATCCGAGCTAGCCATGATCATATTTCTCCAAGTTCTGTTCTGGACTTTCTGGATAAGCACCCTCCCCCCAACTTCCAGGTTCTTTTAATGTCTTCTCTTAACCCTACCCCCCTTAGAATGTAAGTTATTTGAGGACAGAGACTACCTTTCTTTGTGCCTATATTTGTATTCCTAGAACCTAGAATAGTGCCTGGCATGTAACTGCTACTTAATAAATGGCTTACCTACCTACTTATCTCTCTTCTTTTATCTTCTTTTTTTGATATACTTAGTTCTCCCTGATAATATGAAGAAAGTGAAAAATGGCATGCTTCAGTCTGTATTCAGACAATATCAGTTCTTTCTGTGGAGGCAGATAGTCTGCTTCATCATTAGTCCTTTGGGATTGTCTTGGATCATTGTATCGCTAAGAGTAGCTAACTCATTCACAATTCTTCATCATACAATATTGCTGTTACTATGTACAATGTTCTACTGGTTCTGCTTACTTCAAAAACACACATTTCCCACAATAACTTTGTAAGGTTAATTAGTATAATTCTACTTATCTCCATATTACCAATCAAGGAACTGAGGGCATGAGACCACATCTGTCTTATTTTAAAAACTTTTAGGATCTGCTTTCCTAAAATCCAAGGCACGTGGGTTTACTATGCACATATTTCCTTTCATGTCAGTCAAGTTTAGATCATCCAAGATTACTTTCTGTCAAGGTTCCTGTCATTTGCAGTTCACTAACCAGGTTCTACTTGTTGGTCAGAATTAGATCCAGAGTAGGCATTCTCCTTATCATTTCTTCAACCTCCTGAATGATGAAATTTGTCAGCAAAACAAGTCAAGATTTATCAGATGCTGCAACTCATCTTCAGAAAGTCTGTATTCACTTGCCATGGGAAGAGGACTACCATGATTGTTACATAGCCCCAAAGACTGAGTTTCTTTCCCTTCCCATCATCCTCCTTTTGTTTCCCCTCTGCCTCCTTAGAATCTCTCCCTCTCTCTGGTTTCCATCCTGTCTCAAAACTCTTTACTTTCCTAAATAAATCCTTTCACCTTCTCATCAAGTAGTGGGTGCTAACCTGTCATCTCTCCTAATAGGTCTCTTCTTTTGAACTGGGAACATCTTACCCAGCTTTCTCTCTTCCAATCACAAATATCATCTCAACAAACCTGAGGAACACTTTGTCAATGATCAGATCTGTGTTCCAGAAATACCACTTTCCCTTTACCACATCAACAGGCAGTTGCCCCATATCACTCAGTTGGGGGGTTGTTGCTTTTCATTCATGTCTGTGTCTTCATGATCCCATTTGGAGTTTTCTTGGCAAAGACACTAGAGTGGTTTGCCACTTCCTTCTCCAGCTCGTTTTATAGGTGAGGAGACTGAGGCAAACTTGCCTAGGGTCACACAGCTAGTTAAATGTCTAAGGCCAGATTTGAACTCTAGAAGATGAATCTTTCTGACTCCAAGGCTGACATTCTATCCATTGTGCCACCTAGCTACCCCTCAGTAGGGTCATTAATCACCACAATAGGCCTCTTCTGCCTGGAGGCTGTAACAGTTTTCCTCTAGCCCTCTGGTATCTAAGCCTTCCCCTTTCTCTATGGCACACGGCAGCCTCTAGCTCTAAATTATAGTGATTTTATGGATCTGTATATACTTTCTCTTCAGAGAGGTACCAGTTATAATGGAAAAGAACAATAGAAATAAAGAAAAAAGACAGTTGCAGAGAAAAATAGGAAGACTTGTATGAACTGATATAGAGTGGAGTGAGAAAAACCAAGAAAACTATTTATACTATAATACTATTGTAAAAATAAACAATTTTGGAAGACCTAAGAACTCAGGTCAACCATGATTCCAGAGAGCCAAAGATAAAGAAAGCTTTTCACCTCATAACAGAAAAGCAATAATGTTCAGAATGAAGCACACATTTTCAATTACAGTCAATGTGAGAATTTGTTTTGCTGAACAATACACATTTTACAAGAGTTTTCATTTTTTTCTATTTTTTTTCCACTGTGGGGGAAGACAAACAGGAAAAAACTTTTTGTTCATTGAAAAAAAACAAAATGAATCAAAAAAGAACAGTGGAGATCTGGATTCTTGTAATCTATTTTAGAAGGTAAGACATAAAGCTAGAATGTGTTCAGAAAAAAATAACTATGACATTGGAAAGGGTCTGCAACCATGAGAAGATTGATTGAAGAAACTGGGGTTTTTTAAGCTCAAAAAGAGAAGACTTATTGGGGAAGGGGGGAGGGGATGACATAATAGCTGACTTCAAATCATCAAGAAGCTGTCATGTGGATAAAAAAGGATAAGACTCATTTTGCTGGGCTCTGGAGGGTAGACCTAGGAGCAAAGGGTGTAAGTTAAATTGAAGTAGATTTTGATTCAATATAAGGAAGAATTTCCTAACAATTGGAGCCATCCAAAAATAGAATTAGCTGCCTAGAGAAGAATAAATTTCTCACCACTGGAGGTCTTCAAATAGAGGCTGAATGACTTTTTTTAATTCATGCTTTGAGTAAGGGTTAGACTAGATGACTTCTGAGGTTCCTTCTAACTCTGTAATTCTATAATTACATTATTCTAGTCCTGGATTTGGTACTAACTTGCTGTATAATCTCAGAAGGCCACTTTGTATCTGCACACCTCGTTTTTTTCATAGGAAAATGATAGATTTGGATTCTATTGCTAAAATCCCCTTTAGCTTTGAAATTTATGATTCTGAGAAATTTTCCAGATTAATTCTCTATAGAATCAATTTCATATCTCTTGTATAGCCCAACTCATGCAGTTTCTCCTCCTCCTCCTCCTCCTTCTTCTTCCTCTTCATCTTCTTCTTCTTCTTCTTCTCCTCCCCCTCCTCCTCCTCCTCCTCCTCTTTCTTCTTCTTCTTCTTCTTCTTCTTCTTCTTCTTCTTCTTCTTCTTCTTCTTCTTCTTCTTCTTCTTCTCCTCCTCCTTCTTTCATGACTCCTGTGTTAGATTTAATGTGGACTTTCTTAGGAAGTATGGTGCAGACAGAAGCTGGGCCAAGTTAAATGGAAAAAGACCTAGGGAAGTAGACGCTGGGCTCTTACCAATAATCCTTGGATTATTTATTCTACTGAACTAGGGATTCAAACTACTTTCCACTAAACTAAAACATAGAGAGGCATTCTTCTAGTCCATTCACCTCCCCTAGTAACGAAAATTCATATAATTATTTGTCACTTCAAGTATCCAGGAGGGCAATGGGAAGGATAGAGCTAGATGTCCTCTGAGGTTCCTGGTGTGGAGATGAGGGAGGCATTGAGAAATCAGTAGACAGCTTAAGAAGATTGGGAACCTGGGAAAAGGGTGCCCCAACACAAAGAAGAGCCTAGGGAAGATGGGAGGCAATTGAAGACAAACTTTACCTCCTCCACTATTTTGCCAAATAAAAAATCATTGAATCAAGAAAGAGTCAAATAAAATCTACAAAAATTTATGAGTACCTGCTATGCATGACACTTGTACTTTGAGGCTTACAGAATCACTTAAGATGTAGTCTCTCTTAAAGAGCTTTTAAATATGAGATAGATGTGAGCAGTTATTATTATTATTTAGTTGATTATCCATCAGCACAGGAAAATTAAATAACTTCTATAATACTTCAAAATATCCATGACTTTATCAGTGTGGAAATTCCCTCCACTGATGCAGATTGACACCCTTCATTGTTCTTAGTAGATAGTCATCAAGTTGCTGTGGTTCTCTCCCTTCAAAAAGAAGTTGATCTGAAGTGGCTCACTTTATGGTGATGAGTCCTTCTGAACCTCTAACTGAGCTAGTCCTCAAACAACAATCACACCAGCCATAGCCTTGGTTATGCTCAAAACCTTTTTAGCCTGATAGGATATGCCAGAGCTTGACCCCAGTGTCATAGAAGTCAAAAACCCAACATAATCTCCATGCTCAAATATAACAAGGGAGCACACTAGAAAAGGTAAATAACAACAAAATATTTAAATAACAAATGTGAGGCCAGAGAATAAATGCTACCAGGCATTAAATCAGGGGTCCTGAAATCTGGGTTCAGTGAATTTGTTTTCATTTTTGTTATTTTCTATTTTGATAATGATATTTCAATATAATTTGTTTCCTTTGTAGTTCCATGTATTTAATTTTATTCATTTAAAAACCTTATTCTGGGAAGGGATCCATAGGTTTCACCAGACTGCCAAAGAGGTCCATGACACACTCACAAAAAAAGTTTAAGAAGTCCTGCATTCAATGGTTAATTGACAAATTAATTGAGCAGAACTTAACCTTGCAGGAGGAATAGGCTACTACAGGATGCAGCAAGGGAAATATTTGCATGGCATGGAGCATTTTTAGAGGTCAGGAGCAAGAATAACTTACAAACAACTGTCTGACTTTTCTCCTTTCCTTTACTGAAAGCATCAAAGCCTAGAACAAGATGAGCTCAAGGAACCTCAGTTCTTTCCGTAAGCTGCTGAACATGAAGTTGGAAATTCTATTTCATTTCTAACTACAGGAAGTCTACTGACACATCACAGGCCTGGCTGGGGGAGGGACAGGGGGCAGGATTCAAGTGTGGTTTGAGGAAACCAAGAGTCCATTGGCCTCCATCAAATCTTTATGCCTCCACAGCTATCAGGGGAGAAAGGAAATTGCAGTCCTTCCAATTTATGATCTTAAAACTGCAGTTAACAGGCTTCAAACAAATAAAGAGTTGGGGGTGGGGAGAGGGTGAACATGGTGAAGGGTTTATTCTCATTCTTTTTATGACTAAAAAGTCAGCTCTGAGACAGCAACAGACACAAATTGTGAGTCCCAGCTGCCCCTACTGGTCACTGCACTGGCTCCCAACTTATGGCCAGTGGGATGGGAGGAAAGAAAGCCCTGCCTTGTGTGTCAGACAATTTCTTGGGAAGCTGGGTGCTCTTTGCACCAAGGAATAAAAGTCAGACTCAAGTAAAGGGAAAGAAGAGCAGGGGAACTGGGCATTGGGCCCTTACTTCCCAAGATGGTAACTCCATACCTATCAATAGCACTCAACAGTCATCATCAACAACAATTAAATGCGAGGCACCATCGTGGGTACCATTGGAGTTACAAGGACACGTTGTTTAAGTGATCCAGTCTATTAGGGGAGGTAAGGCAAACGTACAAATACCAAGAATGAAGCTCAGACTATAGTAGTGTATATGAAAGCAATAAACAATGAGAGATAAACAAAGATAGATGAAAGGAATCACTACCAACAAAGAGACAGGTTCTTAGGCTTTGGTTTCCTTGTGTATTTTATTTTATGCTTTTCAAAATGTTATTCTGAGAAGGGCTTCACTGGACTACCATTGGGTCTATGACACACAAAAAAGGATAAAGAATCCCTGAATTAAGAGGAGCAGGAAAGACTGGAAGGAAGAGGTGCTGGTTTCTGAGGTGGATCTTAAACTATGGAGAGAATTTCAATAGACAAATAGGGAAGACAAGATTGATAGTCTAGGTGAAGGGAATGTTGTGGCAAAAGTCTGGGGGATGGAAATAACAGAATTTGTTTCAGGTACAATAAATAGGGGCTTCTGACTGGAATAGGTGAGTGCGGATTATCTAATGCGCTCACCGTTCATCATGCTTGGCAGATGGACCATCTCTCTGTGGGAGATTATTCTTCTGATCTTTTAGAATTGAAGAAGACATCAGCACTTTCTGCTTCTTCCTCCCAGGTCTTTCTAGGTCCTTGTTACCTACTCCCTACCTAAGACCCATACCCATTCTAATTAGGTAGGATATGTATATTACCTGAAGCAACCTGGCTATAGGAGCTCAAACGGTGGACTTTGAATGGGGAGGACCAAAATTCAAATTTGGCCTTTGATACTTAGCAGCTAGGTAATCATGGACAGAACATGTGGTCTTTCTGGGCCTCAGTTTCCTCATATGTAAAATTAAGATAATAATAGATGTAGCATGGTTCTTGTGCGATGTTCAAATGAGGTAAGGCATATAAAGCAACTGGTAAAACTTAAGGCACTATTTAAATGTTAAATAGTACACTATTGTAGTAGAATGTAAGCTGCATGACATAAAGGAGAGTTTTTGTCTTTTTTTTTTCTGTATATGCCCAATGCAGTTCCTAGTACATAGGAGATAGGAATAGGGTCTGGACCTACAATTTCATTGGTGTGAGTAACTGCAAGATAAAGAAATCCCCTCTACCCAATGTAGGTTGACGCCTTCTCTGAAATATATAGTCTTAAAAAATAGTCCAGATTGCTGAGGGAAATTACTTGTCCAAGGTCACACAACCAGTATATATCATAAGTGAGACTTAAACCTAGGTCTTCCTGACTCCAAGACCAGCAGCCTATCTACAATGATGCCTCATTTTTGTCTTTATATCAGGTCTTACTATACAGTAGATGCTTAATGAATGCTACTTGAATTGAACCAGAACAAGGCAGTGCTTAAATTTTCATTAGACAATAAGCCAATAAGCATTTATTAAGGACCTACTATGTCCTAGTCACAGTTAGCTGTTAGGGATACAAAGACAAAAGCCAAACAATCTCTTTCCTGAGGCAGCTTGCATTTTTTTAAACCAGAATAACAATTGAGCATTTAATTTGACTTGATGTTTATTAAGCAAGTACTATATCCGAGGCATAGGGCTGCCAAGATAAAAGCCAAACAGTTCCTGACTTCTAAGAGTTTACATTGTACCAGCAGATACATGTATATAGGTAAATATAATAAGGTCCTCTGAGGAGGAGGCAAATACTAACAACTTCGGGCATAGGAAAAATCTCAAAGAGGTCACACCTTAGTTAAACCTTGAAGAACAATAAGGATTCTGGGAGGTGAGCAAGATGGTGTCTGTGTGCCAGTCAACCTGGAAGGCTTTTGAAAATATATAGTGGCAAGAAATAGAATACCAGGTTCAAGGAACAAGTGGCAGTCCAAATTGGTTTAAGAAGTATACAAAGGGGAATAAAGTGACATGATGCTAAAAAGAGATGTTCAGGCCACATTGTGAAGGACCTTAAATTCCAAGCAAAGTATTTTTTGTTTAGTTTTGTCCTAGAAGCAATAGGGAATTATTGATGAAGGGGTGGTTTTTTTTTTGAGTTGAAGATAATATGGTCCTATGTTATAGGAATGTTAATTTGGCAGTTATGTGTAGGATGGGTCAGAGTGGAAAGAGACTGGAAGCAGGGAAATCAGTTAGGAAGCCATCACAATAGTAGGATGGGTGGAGAGGAGAGACTGGAAGCAGAGAAACCAATTGGTTAGGAAGCTGTCACAATAGTATGATGAGTCAGAAGGGAAATAGACTGGAAGCAGGGAAACCAATTGGGAAGCTATCACAATAGACCAAGCAAGAAGTGATAAGAACCTGAACCAGAGTGGTAGCTATGTGAGTGAAAAGAAGAGGAAGTGAGAAAAAAAATGTGGAATTAGAAAAATGAGAATTGAATACTGATTGGCTATGGGTGATGAGGGAGAGAAAAGAATAAATGATGAATCTTAAATTACAAAACTTGGCATCTAGAAGGATGGTGACGCCTTCATAGAAGTATGGAATTTTAGAGGCAGGTTTAAGGGAAGGATTTAGATATCACTGATGTACCAATCATATTTGAAGGTGACACAGTGCTATGGGAATAACTAAAAAAAAATAAGTGACAGAATCAGTATCCCAATAGACCCTGAGAGATTTTTTTTTTGGTTAGGTCAACTCTAAAATAATAGGAATTAATAAGGATAGAGATAAAGCCTTTCCTTTAAAAAAAAAAAAGGTGATCTTCACAAATACAAGATGGAGACGCCTGACAAGAAAGTCATTCCTTTGAAAAAGATGTTTAGATTTTAGCATAACTCAAGGTCAACAGCAAGATAGATATGGCAGCTTGAACAGTGCTAACGTGATGACAAGGGAAGCATATGTACTGAAAGTAGAAATCCAGGATTAATGTAGTGTCCAGGACCAGGGTGGTGATTGATAGTTACGGTCACTGCCCTAGTTGGATAACATCTGGAGTATTGTATTCAGTTATGGACACCACATTTTTAAAAAGAGAATTTTAATAAGCTAGTGAACACCCAGAGAAGAATGACCAGATTGATGAAGGATCACTAAATCATGCCAAATGAGTTTTAGTCAAATGAATAAGAAATAGTCATCTGGTTAAAAGACACTTTAGTGGGGGATGTGGGAGCTATTTGAAATTATACCACATGGAAAAGGAATTAGACCCATTCTGCTTAGCTCTGGGGTAGAACTAAGGATAATTGTAGAAGCTGCAAAGAGGCATGTTTATATTTTATGCTAGGACAAACTTCCTATTAATTAGAGCAGTCAGAAAGTGGAATGGGCTGCCTTAGAAGGTAGTAGGTTCCTCATCATTAGATATCTACTAGAAAAGCTTATACCAAGACTATTTTTCAGGAATATTATAAAAGAGATTCTTCTTTAGGTGTTAGTGGGATCAGATAGTCTCAGAATTCCCCTCCAATTCCAAGATTCTGTGGGATCTTGTGAGAATAAAGTTGATTTTAAACATGTTGAGTTGGAAGTAAAGCTCTCCATTTGAAAATAGTGTACTAAAATTTAGAAGATTTGGGCTGAATACATTGGTTTAAAAGTCATCAGCATAAGAATGATAATCGAGCCCATTAGAGAGAATGAGCTAAGGGAAGGGAAGGGAAGGGAAGGGAAGGGAAGGGAAGGGAAGGGAAGGGAAGGGAAGGGAAGGGAAGGGAAGGGAAGGGAAGGGAAGGGGAGGGAAGGGAAGGAAGGGAAGGGAAGGGAAGGAAGAAGGGAAGGGAAGGGAAAGGGAGGGAAGGGAAGAAGGGAAGGGAAGGGAAGGGAAGGGAAGGAAGGAAGGGAAGGGAAGGGAAGGGAAGGGAAGGGATCCAAGACAAAACAGTGTGCAGGAGGCCATAAAGTATAGGAGGTTCCTTCTAATCTAGGCTGGGGGCAGAGTGCTGTAAAAAAAAAAAATTAAGTAACAGAGTGGTCAGTTAAGATAGAGATTGAGAAAAGACTTCTTCACTTGACAATGAAGATCACTTATAATCTTTGAGAAAGCAGTTTTAATGGAGTAGTAAGGTCAAGAAACCCAGATTGCAAGGGACTGAGAAATGAGTGAGCGGTGAGGGAGTGGTAGTTGGAGTAAAGGATTCTTTCCAGAAGCTTGGTAGTGAAATGGAGATAACTATAAGATGAAAAAACAAAGAATGATAACATGAATTAATTTTTTTCTTTTAGGATTGATAGGATGTGGAAGACCCGGGCATTTTTATAAACAATGGGAATCAAGCCAATCAAGAGAGAGACTGAAGATGAAATAGAGAAAGAATAATTTGTGGTTAAATTTCCAAAGGAGGTGATAGGGAATGAAATCCCAGATACAAGTAGAGAAGTTGTCCTTGTCAAGAAGGTCTACCTCTTCCTCATGTAATGGTCCAAACAAGGAAGGGAAAAATAAAGATTTAGAAAAGAGCTAAGGAATGGAGTAGGGGAAACAAGGAAGTTCATGAGGGATACTTTCCATTTTTTCAGTCAAGTAGGAGTTGAATTCACCTGCTGAGAGACAATGGAGTGTGATTCCATTGGGTGATTGAGGGGAAAAGTTCATGCCAGAATAATCTCGTTTCCTTTTTTGACAGTTATTAAGCCTTTGGGGAATAAGAGTTGGACCACATGGCTTCTGAGGTCTCTTCCAATTGTAAAATCCTGTGAAGTTTGAAAGAGTCAATATGGGGAGGGAGATTAAAAAACAATCAGACAAATAAAAGGATTACCCAAGTATAGTGAGGGCCTGGTTGAGTTTAGATAAAATAAATTAGTTATGGATTTGTTCCATATTTAGTTTTCACTCAGTTATTATTAATTTCTGAGAGTAAGAGGCTGAGTCTGATTTACAAGCCAAAGAACTACTCTTGTCCACTAAAGAATCCAAGTTTCATTAGACTGCTGGGAGATGATTCCACTTACAATGGTTCCATGAGAGAAAACTAAATCAAACCCTACAATTCCTATTGTTCGTGGAGGGCCAAAGGGGCAAGACTATTTGGGAAAAGTCACACATAATAATTGTATACAATAATCATTCCATCAGTATTGAAGAAATTGACATGGAGCTTGGGAAATTAACTATAAAAAAGGTCATAAAATGTTAACTGCTTCAGTAAAGGAACTAATCCTGAGTGTCTAACAGAGAGCTCAGCTGTACCACACTTTACCCCAGTGATGTTTTTGGGAAGATCGCTATAAGTCATATTTAAAATATATCAAGGAAGCTTGTTTAAAAGGAGCCCAGGGGTGAATCCTCCCGCAAATTATTATTGTCTGACATGGATGCCTTGTGAATTCTTATTTTTCTATATTAGGTTTTCTTCAAGAAGGCCCATCTCTACCAGGCTTGGCCAGAACCTAGGAAGGATAAATCCTTTGGGAATCAAATAGATCACCACAATCCTCTCACCACAGCCAAAATTACTTTAAAAAAAAAAGTTCTTTTTCTAGACCTCCCCTAGGGAGGTATAGAACTGCTAAAGGAAGTTGCAGAGTAAGGAGTCCCAGGAGGACTGATCCTTAGCCCTCCAAAGCAGTGTTTCTCAGCAGAAGAAACAGGACTCCAAGAGGTGGAAGCACAAAAGGAATATGCTCAGCATGACTATGAAACTATCCCAGAACCACTTTCTAGAACTTCCTCCCCTCCCCCATCACAAACTCTGATGTGATGGACATGTGCTATCCACAAACTAAAGGACAGCAGAAAAAGAATCCTCATGAGATCCTGGGGAAGGGAAGATGGAGGTGGATGGGGCAGGCCAAAAGGGAGCATAGGAGAATAAATTTTGTTTTGATATGGTCCTAATGGCATAGATTTTTCCAGGATGATACCAATTTCAAGAAAAGAAAATGTATGTTTAAGGAAGCATTGTAATTCAACTAAATTTAAGAAACATTTCTTGTTTAGTGTATGTGGGGCACTAGGAAACCAAAGATGAAAACAAATTAGCCCTTGGTGAGAGAGAGAGAGAGAGAGAGAGAGAGAGAGAGAGAGAGAGAGAGAGAGAGAGAGAGAGAGAGAGAGAGAGAGAGAGAGAGAGAAACTTGCTTGCATTCTACTGGGAGATACAATATGGGCACTTTTCTCGGGAGGGGAAGGGTACTAGTCCCATGGTGTAGGGAACTTCCAGGGAGGCAACTCCTGAGAATACATATCTCCAAACTTAAAGTCCTGGGATTTGGGGCCCAACAGGTTAAATGATTTGTTCAGGGTCACTCTGCTAGCTAATGTGGCAAAATTGAGGCTTGAATTCATGTCTTCCACTCTGAAGCCAGCTCTAATCATTATGACATCCTGTGTCTCATTACGCTTATGAATAAGCATAATACAAGGTAATTTGAGGAGAGAGAGGGGGAGAGATGGAGACAGATAGAGGAAGAGAAAGACAGGAGACAGAGACAGAGACAGAGAGACAGACAGAGAGACAGAGAGAAAGGAAGAGAAATGAAAAGAGAGAGAGGAAGGAAGAGAAGAGAGAGGAGAAAGAAAGAGAAGGGCAACAGAGAGAAAGAAGAGAGAGAGGAAAAGACTAGTGAAAGAGAGAGACAGAGCGAAAGGAAAAGAGAGAGAAACAGAAAGGAAGAGAGACAGAGCAAGAAAGAGAGGGAGAGACAGAGACAGAGGCAGAGAGAAAGAAAGAAGAGACAAAAGACAGAGAGCGCATTAACCACTGGAGGGATTGGGAAGGCAGTGTGGTGGAGTAGAAAGAATGTTGAATTTCAAGTCAGAGGATCAGGTTACTAATCCTTGTTCATCTACTTCCAACCTCTGTGACCTTGAGCAAATTATTCATTCAACCTCTCTGGGTCTCATTTTCTCAACAAAATGGGTAGGCAGGAGGAAGGTAAACTAAATGACCTCTTGGGTAACTTTAGGCTCTAACTCTATGAACCTACAAAATTTGTTTGATAGAATTGGTGGTGCCTGAGCTGAGCCCTGAAGGGAAGACAAGGAGTTGATGGAGGAGTGTATTGCAAGCAAGGTGGGGATTCCAAATGCATGGAGGCAATATATGGAGCATGAAGTTCAGGAAATGGCTAGGAGTCAAGTTTGGCTGAAACACAGATTAAATGAAGGGGCATAGCAGAAGCATGACAAGAACTGTGCCATCAAGATCCACAATAAAGGTACACAATTAATTGGTTGATTAATTAAGAGTGATTCCAGCCGCTTCCCCAACAAAGCAAGCCTAACAGAAAGAGAGTAGCCTAATAAGTTATATAGGCCAATAAGCAATATAATACAAATTAATATTAACTGATTGACTCATGAATAGCAGCTCTGGCTATATCCTCAATAGAATTACAGTATTCGAGAGTTGGAAGGGACCTCCGAAGTCATTTGGTCCAATCCATACACAAAGATAGTCTAAGAGGCCTGGAGGGAAGAGAGTCAACACCAGTTGATGGAAGTTAGGGCCTAGTTGCTCAGTTTTGATTTGGACTTTGCATAGAGCCTGGAGCAGGAGATGCCTTGTTTTGAACATTTGAAAAAACCCTATAATGAGACAGCCCCAAATAAAAGACCTAACTGAACCATTTGGGGCCCTAGTGTAATAGATGCCAGCATCACTTCCTGCACTGCCTCAAATCCAACAAACACAAAAATGTTTTTTGCTGCTTGCAACTGGCTCACCCAAATAATATGAGCTAATCTCACCCCATCAAGGCACATTTGAAATAAAATAAAAGTTGTGTTTCACCCCTTACCAACTCCAAATTCACAGGATTTTTAATTCTAGGACTTTCACACTCCCAGGGGCAGGATGGGGAAATTTATCAGCAGTAGTTTCTCCCATTTGACCCTTAATCTCATGACTGAACTCATCCTTTTATAGTCTTTCCTTTTCCTATTCCTCTACCCCCAAACTTCCCAATAAATCCCATTGTTTTCCAAGGACACATCTATTTTTCTAGTCTTCTGGACTAGATGTCTTGGAGTCATATTTTACTTTTCTACTCTCTTCTTTCTTTTAGCTAAGGTGTGGCCTTAGTGCTCATATTGTAATCTTCCCATTTTCAGACAAGAAGACTGAGACTCAGGAAATTAAGGAATTTGCATAAGGTCACATGGTGGATGGAGGAAGAATGGGGCCAAAAGGTACTACTATTTATTAAGATCCATAACCAGGGCCTGAGGGAAGACCCCTTTGGGGGCAAAAAGGGGGTATGATCCAAAGTAAAAACAGAGGCCAAGCTAGGTCAAGTTAAAGTTCATCAGGACTATTAAGTTCAATTAGAGAAGCAAGAAGCAAGAACAGTGTCCAATGTAGCTGTGTAAACCCAGGGAATCAGTATGGAGTCAGAGAAAAGATCTGATGGAAGGTAGCAGTAAGTGCTAATAAAATAGCTGTCCATCTTACCTCAAAGTAGAATTCTTTTATGGAAGTGAGGAGGCTAGCCACCCTAATCCTGCTCTTCTCCACCTGTGGGTTGTCCTGAGCTCACATACACATCCTCCTAGCTATGGTGCCATGAAAAAAGACACCATCTTTCTACCTACAGTGCATTCTTTGAACTTGGTGGAATAACATTGGTGAAAAGCCTTAACCAACTCCTGGGCACGTATGCTATAGGTTGATTACTGTGCCCTTTCCTCTAGCCTATAACCATGCCGGTCTACTAGGAACTGGAAGGGTCCCTAGTACCTCAATGAGTCTAGGCACTCATAGACCATGTATTCTTCTTGCCTATCCACAATTAGTGGAAATGATGAAGGATCAAATGGATAAATTGGGGTTAGGTATTAATAGAACACAGGTTGACTCACAGTAGGGAGGATAATCTCATCTGTAAGCAACATGGTGACTTTACCATTAATTTATGAATAAGGGGTCTATCATTCTTCCCACTAGTTTCCCCGGAGCTCTGTAAATTTAGAGATTAAGAGAGAATATCCAGATTTAGTCTTTTAAACATAAGGATTCCCTGAGAGTGAAAGGCAAACAGGTTCCCATATTTATGTCATCGTTTGCTCATAGGACCAAGTTGAACCTACTAAATATAATGTCCATAGAATTTGTCATTGGTTAAGCTTCTGGGAAGTTTAGAGATACTATAGGTCTTCATTTCAGGGCACCCAATTGGTGCTGTATATAAAGCACCAGACCTAGAGTCAGGAAGACTTCTCTTCCTGAGTTAAAATCTGGCGTCAGACATTTTTTAGCTGTGTGAACCTGGGTAAGTCACTCAACCCTGTTTGCCTCAGTTTCTTCATCTGTAAAATGAGCTGGAGAAGGAAATGGCAATCCATTCCAGTATCTCTGGCAAGAAAAACCTCAAACGGGGTCACAAAAAGTCAGACACAACTGAAAATGAATAAACAAGAACAGAATACATCACTATGTATTGAATTTGATTTTTATTATGAGTAGCTCCTTTCATATCCTATATATTTTTTCAGTATCAGTTAACTTGCAGTAAAAGTATGTTTAGATTTATGAATCTGTCCAGCCATACTGGAAAGCAACTGGGATTTATACTAAGAAAGTGAATGATAAAATTTTCATTCCAAGATCCCACAGCTAGTCATATACTCCCAAGAAGGTCAATGACAAAAAGAAAGGTCTCATATATGTGAAACTATACACACACATACACACACACACACACACACTTACACATATACACATATACATACACATATATATACACCTATATATGCATATATATTATACACATATATATACCTATATATGCATATATTTATATATATATAAAACCACTTTATGTGGTAGTACTAGGGTGGCAAATAGAGAGGAGGGGACACATGCAAGAGATACTATAGAGATAGGATCAGCAGGACTAGGCAACTGATTGGGTAAGGGATGAAGGAGAGGGAAGAATCAAAGATAATTCCAAGGTTTCAAACTATGACACAGACAGAAACAGTGAAGTTGGGGGGGGGGAACAGGTTTAGAGGGAAAGCTTGGAATATGCTGGGCTTGAAGTAAGCAGGGATTTTAACCTGGGGTCCATGAACTTGATTTTTAAAACATTTTGATAACTATTTCAGTACAATTGGTTTCCTTTACAATCCTATATATTTTATTTTCTGGATTTGAAGACATTCTGAGAAAGGGTTTCTAGGCTTCACCTTTGTCACTTGATAGACCTTCACTGTTGGTGGGTGGAGCCTGGCTAATATGTCAGACTACTGTTTGTCCTTTGTTTTCAGAGAGGATCAATGACATCATGGCTGATGACTTGTGCGTGAATTGGATTGAAGTGAGGCAGAGTTACACAAAGTTGTCAGCCTCTCCCTCTCTTCCAGAGTCCAGTGGCAAGACAAAAATCGAGATGACTGGCAAAGGCCAGGGATGTGGTGGATGACCTTGCCATCTTCAATGCCTGACCAAGCTCTAAACGCTCCACAGAGCCTACTTCGGCCACCTTCATGGCTGAAGGAACAAATTCTTCTTATCTGCCCATTCCTCTGGAGGAAGTCTTCACTTACTTGGGGCAGACACTCCCATAACTTACTGATAGGTTTGAGGCCCATCAGTTACCTTTAACCTGGTTTATCTCATCTGCCATAGTTTACCAGGGTATGGTCATTGTGCATGCCACAGCTTCTTGAACCCACAAGTGAGAGCTGAGTGCCAGGTAGATACTAAAGATGGATGAGCCACCCTGAAAAGGGCTCAGCAAGTCCTCATACCAAAGGTCCTGGTCCTCCTTCAACGCTCCATAGACTCTAGACCAAAAGCACCTGTTAACAATGACTGCAAAGGTGGAAGGGAGGTACCATGGGGAGTCAAGAAAGGCATTATCTTGGAGTTAGAAGAACTTGAAATTGGATTTAGTCAAAGCCAGTGTCTTTTACTCTCAAGACTGTGTGGTAGGTAGTCCTATGGCAGGGCTAAGCCAGGGAAGACCCCAGGAAGCTTGTGGCTTCTATGGTCAGATTGGGGATATCAGATGATTTAGGATGACATTCCCAGATTTCCATGTGCTGTAACTCAACATTTTGGTGCTCTGTAAATTTGTATAATTCTCATTCTCTCTTTCTCTCTCTCTCTCTCTCTCTCTCTCTCTCTCTCTCTCTCTCTCTCTCTCTCTCTCTTTCTCTTTCTCTGTGTGTGTGTGTCTGTCTGTCTCTCTCTCTCTCTCTGTGTTTCTCTCTCTGTGTCTCTCTCTGTCTCTGTCTCTGTCTCTCTGTGCCTCTGTCTCTGTGTCTCTGTTTCTCTTTCTGTTTCTTTCTCTTTCTCTGTGTGTGTGTGTGTGTGTGTGTGTGTGTGTGTGTGTACATATGTGTCTTTCTCTCACTCTCTCTCTTTCTCTCCTAGAGGGAAGTCCATATCTATGATTTCATTTATGGAGGCAACATCTGCTGAGAAAATTCCTTCTACAAATGCAGATCAGCAGCTACTCTGCAACTTATGGTCTCATAGAACTGCTTGAGGTGAGGCACTGAGAGTTTGATTCCAAACCTGAGCTTCAGAACTGAAACAGACCTCACAGGCCATCTAGTCCAACCTTATCATTTTACAGATAAGGATACTGAGGTCCAAGGAAGTTAAAAGACACACAGCCAGTATGTTTCCAAGGTAGTATTTGACTCCAAGTCTTCCTGACTCTGAGGCTGCCTTTAATTTTATCTTAATTCCCTTCTTTTCTAATTAAACCCTCTTAGAAAAACCCAACTTCTGTCTTGATTGCACTATGGAGGAAAGGGATTTCCAAACTGAGGCCATGAGAGCTGGAGTAAAAAAAAATAGAGACTGTATTAGAAAGAAATAGATGACACCACATCCCAGCAGCTTTGGAGTGCTTGCCAGTAAAGACCAAGTAATGCAGAGAATGGAAAAAAGGAAGAAAAACCCTATGTGAGGCTGTGGCTGAGTTAGGTTTTCAAGAGCTGGGTCCCTTCTTTGTCACATCATATGGACTTTAATCTATATCATTCTTGTAAATGGAGAAAAGCAAAAGCATGAATAATATAAAACAGCTGAGAATCTTAAAATTGCTCACACAAAATCAATAATTCCAGTTCAGTCACCCAAGAACACAAACAACTCTGAACCTAACTTTTTTACTTCTCCCTTACAAAATCAGGAGTTGGTAGGGCCTGGGACCAAGCTGTACAGTCATTCCAGGTGACTTAGTGACATACAAATAATCAATAGATAACTGTTGCTCAGACCAAATAATGTGTTAATATTTGCCTAAACTCCTCATGGACTTTATGAGAGGCAATGTAACACAATGGAAAGAACTCTAGATTTGTAATCAAGAGACCTGGGTTCAAGTACCTGCTCTGATACTTATTAGCTATAGGAAGTGGGCAAATCACTTAACCTCACTGGGAAAAAGGAGAGGGAGAAAGGGGAGGAGGAGGAGGAGGAGGAGGAGAAGGAGAAGAAGAAGAAGAAGAAGAAGGAGAAACAGCATTCATATAGTGGTTTATGGTTTGCAAGGCATTATGTATTGTATATGTTCTCTCATTTCATTTGATCTTTACAACAACCCTAGGAGGCAGGCTACTATCTAAGACAAGAAAGTAGAGTATACCAGGGATGAGGGTTAGCCGGGGCAAAGTCATTGAAATGGAAAACAGAGTGTTGTATATGGGAAACATCAGTGAGGACAATCTGGCTAGGGTATAAAGTGTTAGAGGGAGAGTAATATGGAATTAACCTAGAAAGACAGGGTAGAACCACATTATAAAGGGTGCACAGAAGTTTCAGATGAGGTAACTAAGGCTGACGTGTTAAGTGCCTTCCCCGGGGCTGAGCCAATATAATAAAAATGACAATTTTACCTAAGCTAGTTTACTTATTCAGTACCATACTGATTAAACTACCAAAGAATTATTTTATAGAGCTAGAAAAAATAGTAACAAAATTTATCTGGAAGAACAAAGGGTCAAGAATATCAAGGGAATCAATTTTTAAAATATTAAGGAAGGTGGCCTAGCAGTCCCAAATTTTAACCTAGACTACAAAGCGGTAATCATCAAAATCATCTGGTACTGGCTAAGAAACAGAGTGGTGGACTAGTAGAATAGCTTAGGCATTCAATACATAGTAGTAAATGATCATTGTAATCTAGTATTTGATAAACCAAAGATCCAAGCTTTTGAGGTAAGAATTCAACATTTGACAAAAGTTGCTGGGAGAACTAGAAAGCAGTTTGATAGAAGCTAGGCATAGACCAACATCTCACACTGTATGCCAAAATAAGGTCAAAATGGGCACACGATTTTGACATAAAGGGTGATATCATAAGTAAATTAGGGGGGCCATGAAAAAACATACCTGTCAGCCTATAGATAAGGGAAGCATGTATGATCAAACAAGAGGGAAGAGGACTACAGGAAGTAAAATAGAAAATTTTGATTACATAAAATTAAAAAGCTTTTGCACAAACAAAACTAATACAGGAAAAATTAGAAGGAAAACAGAAAACTGGGGGGTGGAAATTTTACAGCAAGTTTCTCTGATAAAGGCCTCATTTCTCAAATAATTATGGAACTGAGCCAAATTTATAAAAATAAGAGCCATTCCCCAGTTGATAAACGGTCAAAGGATATGACCAGGCAGTTTTCAGAAGAAAAAATCAAAGCTATCAACAATCATGTTGGGGAAAATGCTCCAAATCACTACATATTAAAAAAATGCAAAATAAAACAAGTCTGAGATAACACTCCACACCCGTCAGATTGGCTAATGACTTCACATGCATAATTGATATCAAATTGCTTGCCTTCTCAAGGTGAGGGGGGTTGGAGACAGAAGGTAAGGAGAGAAACTCAAATTTTTTTAAATGATTGTTTAAAAATATCATTTGGGAAACGTTTAACCAAATAATTTTTTGTAAAAAAGTGATTTGCCCAAGGCTAACCAGTTAATAAATATCTGAGTCAGGATTTGAACTCAATTCTTCCTCTCTCCAACCTAGGCCATCCTCTATACATCTGCCGAACTGATAGTCCTGAAAAAAAGGTCTGACTTTGCCATCCTTAAGAAGCTGCAGTGACTCTCTGATGCCTCTAGTATAAAGTGCAACGTCTGAGTTTGCATTTAAAGCCCTTTCTAGGTTAATTCCATATTACTCTCCCTCTAACACTTTATACCCTAGCCAGATTGTCCTCACTGATGTTTCCCATATACAACACTCTGTTTTCCATTTCAATGAGTTTGCCCTGGCTAACTCCCATCCTTGGAATGCTCCACCTTCTTATCTCCACCTCTTAGAACACCTGGGTTCTCTCAAGGCTCCCTTCAAGAGGTTCTTCTTGATTCCCTCAGTTATTAGTGACCCCCCCCTCCCTAAAATCACTGTGAATTTTCCTTCTCTCTTTTTTTTTTTTTGAAAGGAGAAGAGGTAGAGAGAAAACAGATTTTTGTTAATTGAAGAAAAAAATAAATTTGTCATAAACCTCCAGGAGTCTTTCCCTTAGGGATTACACTGCACTCTAGTCTCTCCCTTCCTTGGAATACCCCTGCCTCATGGTCACACTGTACACTACACTTGTTTACATGTAACTCTGTAACTGTTCTACTGTTGTTTCACATGTGCCATATTATTTCCTGATCTGGACTGCAATCTTGATAGGAAGGTCTTCTTCTCCTCTATCCCTCCTGTGTTTTTTGTAGCCCTCATGGCACCTGGCTCAGTAATTTACACCTAGAGATCACTCAGACAATGTGGGTTGACTTGAATCCCTAAGCAGGTCATGTTTGGGCATCCAAGACCAGTACTGTTCCGTCTCCATTTAAACAAAGAACACTTGAAGACCATGAATAGACTTCTGCCTGGTCCCTGGATGCCAGCCTCTTCAGAGGTCAGGGACAGGCATTTGCAAGTCTTCCAGGAATCAGGGAGAGGAGGAACTCATCTTGGACCCTCTTCTCAATAAGGCACTAGGGTGCTGCCCTGAAAATGCCCTAAATCATAGATCTGCCCCCACATCACTATTCCCCAAGGACAGGAGAAGGGGCTGGAGAAGGTTTGCATCCTCAGGGGCCTATAAACAAAATACAATTATAGGTTGAATAATCTAAAGCTCTGGGCTTCTCCTCTCCTGGCATTTGGGAACTCCCTGAGGCCCCTGGAGCAGTCCCACCAGAGAAGGCCATTAACTCCCATGAACTAGGGGTAAGCACTGCTTCCCATCCAAGGCTCATAAAATTTCAAACAGAAACCTTTCCGAGCCCAGGAAAAGCGGCCCGGCTGACAAGAAACACATGGGCAGGGCCAAACACATGGAATGAATTTGACTCTGAGCACTGTCTTTTGATGGTGTTTCCAAGGGCTGAGAGCACAGCTCTCTGCACCTTCGTAGCAAGCATACAGCTCTTATTTCTCTGGAGGTTGACATCCTGGCTCACAGTCTCTAGGGGATGGCTGTTCTCAATGCCACCGTTGTACCCTGCATGCCCTCTTTGGCTCCCCAGGTTTGAAAACACTGGGGACTAACAGCTGTCTTAGGCTGGTTCCTCCCTCAGTGCAAACCCTTAAAACTACGAGCATGTCCCCTGCATGGTGACCAGATGCCATCTGTGGGGGTTAAGAATTAGTTCTTATAATTCTCTTATCTTACCATCTTAGGCTAATCCCCAGGTAAAGGTAAGACCTCTCCACTAACCTTCATGAACCCCCCTCCCCACATCAAATGTCATCACTACCCTTCAGCTGAACTAATATTTGAACCCCAATCTTTGCAGAACCTTGATGCCTTAGATAAGCCTTTGCTTATCTATCCAGTTGGACATGATTTCTCCCTTATTTGATCTCATTACACACTGTACTCCTAAGATCATAAGGTTCAAAACTGGAAAGAATTGTAGCAGCCATTTAATTCAACCCCATCACTTCATAGATGAGTAAACCGAGACTCAGAGGATTAAAGTAAGTTGTCCAAGCTCAAACAAGTAGTAGTCAGGTGCTGCTGAGCTGTGCTGCAGTAAGTCAATGGTGCTCATTGGGTCCCCTGTGAATTTTTGTGATCTAATCTCAAGTGGACCCTCATTGCAACGAAACAATCCTTTCTTTCTTCTTGGCAACTCTCTATTGCCTTCACCACAATGCATTTTCTCCTTAATCTTTCCACTCTCCCTCTTAGCAGACAATTTTGCCTAACTATTGAAACATCTATAGTATCTCTTGAATTCTAGCCCCTTGGCATGAGCTGCCTATTGGACATTTTGAACTAAAAATCCCATCATCATCTTAAAATTCAACATGTTTAAAAGCTAACTCATTACTTGTTGCTCCAAGTAACTTCCCCATTTCTGTTGAAGGCACCACTATCTTTCCAATCACCCAGATTGGCAACCTTGGAGTCATTCTCCACCCTTCTTTCTTCCTCAAGCCAATTATCTAATAATGTGAGAAGCCTTCCTCTACATCCTTAATCTCTCTTATGCCACTTCCTTTCTCTCCACTGAGGCAACCACTAACTCTAGCCCAAGACTTTATCACCTCTTGCCTGGACTGTTGCAATAACCTCCTAAATCATCTCCCATCCTCCAGTTTGTTCCCTCTCTCAACCATCCTTCAAACAGCTGCCAAACTGACCATGTCACTCTCTTACTCATGAAGCTCCAGTGCTATTAGACTGGGAGCTCCTTGAGGGCAGGAACTGTCTTTTGCCATCCTCTTGTCCCTAGCATAAAATACCAGCTCCTCCAGCTGACATTTCAAGCTTTCACAGCCTAGTCTCAATCTTCTTTTCCAGCCTTTTTACATATTGTGCTCCTTTACTTTTATTCTAGCTAAACTGACATACTTGCTGATCAGATATGCAACATTCTGCCTCCCAGCTCTCCCTTGTGGTAGGAATGCTCTCTCTTCTCACCTCTAACTTATAGAATTCCCAGTTTCCTTCAAGCTCCAGGTTGTACTCTGGACTTCCTCTCCCAAGCCCCGGATCTTCATCCTGAAGCCTCAGTCCAGCCCTGGAACGAATGCAATGAAAACACCCTCCACCCCTGCAGCCTCTCCTCCTCCCTGCCCTCCTGCCAGAACCTCCATTGAAGGAGGGCACCGAGGCCAGCCTCATCTTATCCCTTACCTGGCTTCCCTCTGGACTTTCTCTACCATCCCAAGGGTTGGGCACCTTTGTCTCTTTCCTGGCATTTCTGAACTCTTCACCTTCCTTTTGGGTGTTGCCTTTCCCCCATTAGAATGTAAACTTGTCAAGGTCAGAGACTATCTTTTGTATAGGCACTCCGACTCTCCCACCCTTAACCTCAGTCCTAAAATTGTAGGTCCCTAAAGATGTCTTTCTGAGATCCAAGACAATAAGAAGGCCCTGGGGGTCAGTCGGGATCTGTATTACATACAGAGCTTGTGGCAGGAGCCAAAAGACTCCCTTTGTGACAGATGACCCACTCTTAGGCCTTTTCCTCTCCCAGCACCTGACAGATAACAAGCCCCCTAATCTCCTATTTCATTTCCTTTCCTAAAGGCTTGGTGGCAACTCTAGCCTTCATTTTTTATATCACTCTGTGTGTTCTTCTGTGTGGGGGGATAGGAATGAGGGAAGTCCGAATTTTAGTCATGAATCAGGCACCATGCATAGGCAGACAATAGAGATGGGGGAAGCCCCTACCCAGAGGGCTCATAATATGAATTAGACACATGGAGGGAACCCAACAAGACAAGACAAGCATGTGCAAAGAGACAGGCGGTTGCTAGGGATAACTGTCTTTGGTCAGATAGTGAGTCCAGCTGAGCACCTGCCTCTTTCAAGACAGCTCCAAGGACTACTTTCAAAAGAGATTCCAAAGAGTCTGAACATAGTAATAAGCATGATGGTTAAAGGCCGGGGTGGGGAACCTTTGGCCTTAAGGCCACATGTGACCTAGAAGGCCATGTGTTTTAGTAAAAGGATTTGTTCTGTAAAATTTGGATTCAGTCAAAAAGCCACCCTTAAGGACCTAGAAGGCCACATGTGGCCTCGAAGCCACAGGTCCCCCACCCGTGGTTAAAGGGAACTTAAGGCAAGGCCTGGGAGAAGCATAGGGATCCCAGGGATGTGGGAGAGACAGAAAAAAGAGAGAAGAGCAACTAGTGGGAGGAACTCCCTCCCCCATCCAGAAGAATGGAAAAATGGAAAATGGAATTTGAAAGGAGAGGCAGACACTTGGCACAAAGGGAATGTGCCAAGGAGGCAGAGTTGTCTGTGTTGTACATTTTTGTCCCTTCTTACAAGTTGAATTTAATGAAATTTGTTCGGCCAAGATTTTCTACTGTCCTATGTAGTGTTGGAAGTGGTTTATGCCCAAGAGTCTAATAATTGCCGGATTCTTTGCAGTATTTCGTCTCTATGAATATGCAGAACCAGAGCACACAGGCACTTAAAAGCAGCATGGGATTGTCACATCCAAAATCAAAACGGAATTCCTACACTAAGGCATATCTCATAAAATTCTGGGGTCCCAGACCCTCCAGCATAAAATGGCTATTCCTAAAACAATCTTCTTGGCATGCAAACCAAATGGGCAAGTCAGAAAGAACTAAACTTTATTAGTAACAATTAATCATAATTGCATGAAGTGTCAGTGAAGCTTTATAGGGTAGGAGTGTCCTGATCAAGTTTTCTGAAACTTTTTGACCATAGCAAAGTCTACCAAGAGTGAATCCAAGACTGAACCTGAGCACCCAGGATTTAAACCATGAAATACTAGAGCTAAAAGACACCCTAGAGGTCATGTACTTCAACTCCATCATTTGACAGGTGAGGAAAGTGAAACCCAGAGCAGCACTATGCCAGTCACATGGCAAGTTAGAAACAAAGCTTCAACTACAACCCAACTCCTCTTATTCTCTCTGTTCTATGCTATTTCTACCACACCACCCCACCCTTCTTTTCTTCCTTCCTTCCTTCCTTCCTTCCTTCCTTCCTTCCTTCCTTCCTTCCTTCCTTCCTTCCTTCCTTCCTTCCTTCCTTCCTTCCTTCCTTCCTTTCTTGGAGTTTATGAGCTCAATTTATTTTTTATGGACCATGCCTTATACCCAAATCACTTTGGCTCTCATTGATTGGCCAATAGGTCCCAGCCCAAGCCTCACTTGATCATTGCTTAGATTCTAATGGCTCAGAGTGAGTATAAATAGCAATTGTTTCTGTTTTGGCCAGAAACCCTGAGGTCTTCCCCTCCCAGATTGATTTTATTTCTTTGACTAGGTAAAAGAGACCATTTTTGCCTCATTTTTACCTAGCCTTATCACCACATAGGCATTGCCTCAGACAAGCTAAGACCTGGGAAAGACCTTAGGTTAAAAAAGCCGAGGCCTCCCACTGCATCCAAGTCATCTCCAGTCTTCCTGATCTTTGCTGCCGGACCCAGATGGCTCCTGAGGAGAGAATGAGGCTGGTGACTTTTCACAGCCCTCCCTCATTTAAATCCAATTCAATTGCAAGTGATGACATCGGTCCTTTTCGAGAGCAAAGAAAAAACAACAACAGCTAGCATTGTGACTTTAACCCTTTGTCTTCCCAGATAAGACAAAAGGCACACAAGCTCAGGAAAAGAGTATTCTGGCTAAAATAACTGGAAGAGAACAGAGAGGAACAGGAAAGCAGAAAGGAGGTGATGGGGACGCAAATCATACAGGGAAATATTGTAGGAACAAAACAAACTAGAAAGAAATGATCAGATAAATGCAACATTGCTTTGAATTGTTCCTTTTTTATTTCATGTATTTATCTACTTCACTGATTAGATTTCAGTTGCTTGATAGCAGAAACTGTCTTCAACTTCTTTCTTTCCCTCATGATACCCACCACAGTTCAGGACATACAGAAGAAGCTTAGTAAAGCCTTCCTGAATGAACAAATGAAAGGATAAATGCTAATTCTTCCAAAGACATAATCACCAAGTGGCAAAGATTGAACCTTTCTGCACCTCAGTATCTCCATCTATAAATTTAGAGGTTGGACTATAACCAAGTGCCTTGCACTGCTAACATTTTATGGCCTAAGGTCTATGGTGTGAGCTGTCAGAGCAACAAACTAGGACTCTTAAAACTTAGGCTAAAGTCCCAAGTCCCTCCTTAATTCAGTATATAACCTTGAGCAAGTCACATGCCTTTCTAAGACTAATAATTCTCTTCTGTAAAATGAGGGCATTGGACTCAATGATCTATCCAAACTCTTCAACTGAAAGATACTATGATACTATTAGTTAAATCTAATTACCTGTTTTCTCTGCCTACCAAACACCTGCCTTAAAACAGATACCCATGGGGCAGCTAGGTGGCGCAGTGGATGGATAGAGCACCAGCCTTGAAGTCAGGAGGACCTGAGTTCAAATGTGACCTCAGACCAAACACTTGACATGTACTAGCTGTGTGACCTTGGGCAAGTCCCTTAACCCCGATTGCCTCACTAAAAAAAAAACCCACAAAAAAACCCCAGATACCCACAAATAACCACCTGGAGATAATCAGAAATCCCCACTTGTAAAGCAATGGGTGCCCTTGATTTTTTCTAGAGTGACAATCCTCTGCCACTCTCCCATCTCTTTCCACAACTTGAGGATTAGAAGGGAAAAGAGGATGGCCTGTTATTTGGATTCTACTGACCACCAACCCCAAACAGGTCCATTTGCTCTCATTCAGCATCCAAATGGAAGGATAGGTGATGCATCAGGCACAGGGCCTTCAAGTCCTGGACACTCCAAAGGAAACCAGGTCAAGTGGCAGTTCTAGTCATCGGTTAATTCCTTCACATCTCCCACTGTGAAGAGGGAAAGTTTTGGACAAGCCTCGATCTGTATGATGAAAGCTGTCTTTCTGGATCTGCAGGTGGATTAATGAGCTTGAGTTTTACAGAAAACATGTTTCCAAACACATTAGCCACAGGCTAAACATCTCAGAGGAACTTTATTTTCAAAAGAACATTAAAAGTCATTTTTCTCCAGTCTCTGCACCCAAAGTCAATCACAGGTAAAATTACCTGAGATTCCACTTAGTATAAACTTCCCATGATGTAGTGCCTCTCAGCAAATTCTCCCCAAAGTTGGGTTTCATGCTTACTAACTGTGAGAGAAAGCCCCACTCCTAAAAATTGGAAGTGGGAAGGATTGAAAACACAACTTTAATATAACACTCCTAATTTTGCTCTTGTCTGATGGAAAAGCTGCTGAACCAGAGAACTGAGTTCTGGGCCGGGCTTGGTCACAACCTCAGGCATGTCACAACCCTCCTGAGCCTCAGCTTTCCCATTTATACAATGGGAATTAGAAAATTCACCTACTTCTCTAACCTGGGAAATATTTGCCACAAATACGGGATGATGATGTATCTTATGAAGAAATATTCATAGGAGACTGGGAACAGCTTCTATAAACTGTCCACCAAAGCCCTTTCCCCAAAAGGACTCCCCTTGGACAGGCATCATGGTATAGTTATAAAGATTGCCAGACTGGAAGGAGAAGAGACCTAGGTGCAAATCCTGCCTCCAACATGGTGGTCAGGTCTGGCTTATTCAAGTTCTCTGGACCTCTGTTTCTTCATCTATAAAGTGGAAATAATACTGCTTCTAGTACCCATTTCTCAGGGTTGTGGAGATCAAATGAAATAATGTAAAGCACTTTGAAATCCTAGTACCCATTTCTCAGGGTTGTGGAGATCAAATGAAATAATATAAAGCACTTTGAATTCCTTTGTTGAGAAGGTAGAGGGATTCCTGTCCAGGTATATCCCATACTATATGGCCTCTCAGGACCCTCTGAGAGGCAGAATGGTGTAGAGGACAGAGCAGTGGATTTGATGTCAAGAAGATCTAGGTTCAACTTCCCGAGACCTTAGTTGTCTATTTGTAAAATGAGAAAGTTGGATTTGTTGAGTTCTAAGATGGATGTGGGCTCCAAATCCAGGATCCCAAGTCCTGTAAGACTTCTTCTAGCTCCAAGTCTATAATCTTCTGAGTGTATGGCTCTTCCACATCTGAGGTTCTATGCAGGTCGATATTGTTATTCCATCTGTCATATAAACTCCTAGAGTTGGGTAGGTTCAAATCCACCCCCCAGACCCCCTACACACACACACACACACACACACACACACACACACACGAACATACAATCAAAAGAATATGAACTTCTTGAGAGTAGGAATTATTTCATTCTTTGTATTTGTATTTCCAGGGCCTAGCACACAGCACTTAATTATGTGCTGCCTGATCTTCTTTACTAATGGCTGTATCTAAGTAAACAGGCAGAATGTTTATTGGGGGATCCCTGATCAAGGAGTCCCCCAATCCAATTTTAATTTACAGGGTGTGGACCTTTGACTGAAGACGGATATGCTCCCCTGCTCTTTGCTCCATGACATGCATGGAGGTATCCGTTTTGCCAGTGTGACAAAATAACTCCTGATTGGTCCCCATGACCCAAGGGCTGGCTCAAAGGGACTTGACTACTTACTAAGAGCCAGAAGCATGGTTTTTCTGAGTCAGGAAGAGGGCCTCTCTGTAATGCTATGGAAATCACTCTTCCCCACCCCCTTTCTTTTGGAAATCTCTTTCAGTATTTTCTCCCCTCTTGGATATCCACCAAGGGAGAAAGAAGGAATTTCTCTCCCCTTTACTCTTCACCTGCTTCTCCACCCAGTCACAGAAAACAACTACTAGCACATGGTAGCAAGGACATGTGCTTGTCTAAAAGACCCGGAGTCCCTGGTGGCTTCATTTTTCTGTCTTTTTGTTTCACTTCCTAACCATAATTCACCAAGTATCAGTCCTTAAAAAGGCTATTTCCAACTTTGGCAATAGCCTTGTGGGCTGAGAATTTCAGTTCAGAATTTAAGCATCACTTGACTGGGTGGTGGTAAAAAGTCTCTTGGAGAAGACAGCCATCACCAAGATCAATCTATAGTGGAAGAACCCAAGAGTCTTTCTATACCCTATGCCCTAGCTAGGCAGAGACCTATTCCCTGTGGATTGCTCAGACAGCATAGAGCTAAGGTGATGCAAATGCTAATCATCTGTTCAGCAGACCCACAAAAAGATATCCCAACCTTCCAGCAGGGAAATAATAAGTGTAACAAACTAATTGAGGTACTTCATACTTTATGTTATAATATATGTCCATAAGTCTTTTAAAGCACATTTTCTGTGCTGGAAAAAATAAATATAGCTGTCCTATACCTGATACCCATTTTATACATTGAGTAGTTTATCTAGAAAAGATTCCATTGTCCACATTTCAGAGAAACAGTAGACACTGGCCATAAATAAGTGTTGTTTTAGCAATTTCCCCAAAGTTACTCTATAATGGAAGTGATAAGCTCCACAGAGAAAAAAACCTGATACCTTTCCTTGAGATCAGGCCACTCAAAGATGAATCCAGGTCTGTTTGAGCCTAGACCCAGAGTTCCCTTGTGGAAGGGGGCTCCTGGGCTTCAGGGCACATGTACATGACTTGTCTCTCCTAACTAAGCAACTTCAGGGCATGGCCCATATCCAAGATTTCTTCTATAATCGCTATAGTATCTCCCTGAAGTCTGGGTTCATAATGGGGCTTAATAAATATTGTTCCCACCATCCACCTCCTTTTGCACCTGAATAGAGTTAGAGAAAATAATGAAACTATGATAACTGAGTCCACCACAAATTTATGTTTCATAACACTAACTGGCTCTCACTAGAGAAGTGCAGTCTTTTTATACCTCTATAAATCCACTTACTATCAAATTCACCATAGTGGTTCTTCTAAACTTTTTTCTTTCTCCCCAAATCTTCCATGGCATCCCCTTCCCCATCCCTTTCAGCTTAGAGACTCATTTGATAGATAAATTTAAAAAATGGAAGTCATTCACCAAGAGCTCCCTCTTCTCCCTTCTTCCTCATCTCACATTACTCAGATGTCTCCTCCCACTATTTCCTCTTTTACTACTGCCTCATATAAAAATGTAGTCTTCTGGCCAAAGCAAAACCCTCTGCAAGTACACTTGACCCTATTCCCCTCCCATCAGCATATTGTCCCCATTATCATTCTCACTCTAATTTTTAATCTCTCAGCTATCTACCAGCACCTTCCTTGTTGCCTACAAATAGCTATGTCTCTCCCATCCTTCCAAAACCTTCATTTGATCCAACCATCCCAGCTGGCTATTGACCAGTATCTCTCTTCTCCTAAAATAAACTCTGAAAAAGTTATCTGTACTACATGCCTCCACTTCCTCTCCTTTCATTCTCTTCTTAACCCTCTACAATCAGGTTTCTACATAGTTATTCAACTGAAATTGCTCTTTCCGAAGTTGTTGATGACCTCTTGATTGCCAGATCTAATGGACGTCCCTTAATCTTCATCTTCCTTGACCTCCCCACAGACTTTGACAGAGTTGATCTCTCTCTTCTCCTTGATACTCTCTTCCCTCTAGGTTTTCATGACACTATTCTTTCTTCTTTGCCTAACCTTGTTTGCCTCAGTTTCCTCATCTGTAAAGTGAGCTGAAGAAGGAAATGGCAAACCACTCCTGAATCTTTGCCAAGAAAACCCCAAATGGGGTCATGAAGAGTCAGGCACAACCAAAAAAATGACTGAACAACAAAAATTCTCTCCTGGTTCTTCTCCTGTCTAATAATTGCTCAGTCTCCTTTACTGGATCTTCATCCAGATAATGCTCACTTACCATTGGAATCCCCCAAGCCTTGCTTCTGGACTCTGTTCTTTTACATATAATATCTCTCTTGTTTTCTCATTGCTTCCCAGAGGTTCTATCATCGTCTCTATGCAGATGATTCTCAGATCTACATACCCAGCCCTAATCCTGAATGACAGCTCCAGATCACCAACTACTTTTCAGAATATCGCAAACTGGACATCTTACAGACATCTCACATTTAATATATCCCTAACAGAACTAATCATCTTTCACTCCAAACTCTCTCCTCTTCCCAACTTTCCTATCATTGTTAAGGACACAACCTTCGAGTTACACCAGGCTCACAACCTTGGTGTCATCTGGATTCCTCACTTCCACTCACACCACAGATACAATTTGTTCCCAAATCTCATCATTTCTACCATCACAACATTTCTTCTGGATATCCCCTTTTGTTCATTCCCAAATTCATTCCCTCTGGGAAAAGGCCCTTATTATCTCTCACCTAAATTCTTTCTATAGACTATTGTTAAAAAAAAATTTTTTTATTAATTTTATTTTCAATTTATGGAATAAAACAACCATTTCCATAACATAATATAATAAAAAATGATTGCACATGAAACTGAAAATCTATTATATACAATTTTCTATTCCTTTTAAATATGTAATTAAGTTATCATGTAAATTTTTTCCTTTTTTCTTTCTTCCCCCCCACTTTAGAGATTGCTACCATTAGACACAAATATATATACATCTGTATATATATGTATATATAAAATCATTCCATACATACTTCTATTTATCTGTTCTTTTAATAGGTCTTCCTGTCTCAATTCTTTCCTCAGTCCAGACCATCCTTTGCTCAGCTGCCAAATCAGTTTCTCTAAAGTACACATCTGGCCATGTCATCCACCACTTCCCACCACACCCTCTATTCAATAAACTCAAGGGTTTCCCTGTAAACTTTAGAATCCAATATAAAATCCTCTGGCATTTAAAACCCTTCAAAAATAGCTCCTTCCCACCTTTCCAGTCTTTAATTTACTCCCCTCCATTACTATCTCCTGGGTGACAGCCATCATGTGCCTCAAAACTGATTGTCTTCCATGTCTACAATGATCTACCTCCTAAATCTCTTGGGTTCCTTCAAGTATCAGATCAAATTCTACCTTCTTTAGGAGGTCTTTCCAAGTCCCCTGTCATCCCTTCAACCTCACCTCACCTAGTGTCTTCCCTCTAAGACTGTCTTTCATCTATATTGTGTATGTCTTGTACATACGTAATTATTTATCTACTGCCTCTCCCCTTAGATTGGGAGCTCCTTGAGAGCAGGTACAAAGTTTTTGCTTTTTTTTTTTTTGTATCCTGAAAGCTTAGCCCAGTGCCTGGACCAACAAAGAGTTTAATAAATGCTTTTTGACTGACTAATTTGATAATTGGCTTTTTGTATGAGCTTCAGTAAGGTGAAGGAAAGACTTTATCTTATGTCTACTGTCTTTCCCAAAGGAACTAGGTTTGTTTTTGTTTTGCTTTGCTTTTAATGGGTAAGGCGACAGGGCAGGTAACAAAAGGGAGATAAGTTTAAAAGTTTAAAATCATTATTTCCTGCCAAATGAAACTCAAGATCACTCGTCTGGCATGGAAGGCCATCCAAAATCTGGTGCCAATCTACCTTTTCAGCTCTATCCCATCTTCTTCTGGTGCTTTCTAAGCTCACTATGCTCACTCTAAGTTCAAGCCAATCTAGACTATTCTCTATATCCTCCTAACATGTGATTTCATCTCTCTAGGGCTTTATTCAAATTGGCCCTGTGTCTGAATGTCCTCTCCCAACTTTCTAAATTCCTTCTTATTTAAAAAATAAAAAGCAACTCAAATGTCATCACCTCCATGAAATCTTCCCTTATCACACATAGAGTAATTCACCTGGTATCTTTCTAATGCCCTTATCATAATAACGATGCTACATTTATATATTGTTTCACAAGATCTGCCCTTGACCTTACACTATTTAATATTTTAATCAATCATTTGATCAAAGGCATTGATGGCATGCATATCAAATTTGCAGCAGACAAGGAGCTAAGAGGGATAAGGGGAACATTGGATGATTAAGATGAGATATTAAAAAAAAACTTTTGACAAGCTAGAACATTTTGCTAAATATAAAGAGATCAAAGTTTATAGGAATAAATGTAAATTTCTACATATAGGTTCAAAAAATCAACTTTATAAGCACAAGATAGAAGAATGAATAATTAGATATCCATTCATCCCAAAAATATTTGAGAGTTTTAGTGAATTGCAAACTTAATATGATTCAACAGTATGATTTAGTAACCCCCCAAAAAAAACTATTGTAATAATGAACCAGGGGAGTCAGAGCATACAAAGAGGGATGCAAAATCCTGCCAAATGCTCCCCTCATCAAACCACCTCTGAAGGGTTCTATTCAGTTCTGGTGACCATGTATTGGGAAGGACATTGATAAGAACAGAATTTAAGGACAGATAACAAGGATGATGGAGGGCCTCAAATTTTGTCATATGAGGATAAATTCTTATGATCAGAGGATTATAGATTTAGAGCTGGAAGTAGTCTTAAATAAGAGTATCTAGTCTAACTCCCTCATATCACCAGTGAGGAAACTGATACCCAAAGATATGAAGTGATTTGTCCATGGACAGTGAGCGTCAGAGGTGGGATTTGAACCTGTGTCTTCTGAATCCAAATCTATTGCTCTTTACACTTTACCATACAGTCTCTCATGTTGAAGAAAGTGGGTAGCCTGGAGAAAAGAAGGGGTAGGAGAAACATTAAAATGGTCTTCAGATATTCAAAGGGCTCTCGTGTAGAAATGGGATTAAACTTTTTTTTTTCTGCTAAGTCTCAGAGTCCAGAATTAGGAACAATGGGCAGAAGTTAGAAGAACAGATTTTCACTGGCTGTAACAGATGTACTCAGGAAGTAGAATGGGTTGCCTTAGAGATTGTGGATTCCCCCTAACAATACATCTCCAAGGAAGGTTTTTCCAGGTGTGTTACTGGGTACGTTTTTGTTCAGGTATGGGTTGATCTAGTTGACATCTGAGGTCACTTTATGCTCTGAGATTCTGGGAAGGATTAAAGAATATAGGATCAAAGAACCAGGATTTCAACATAGATTTCTTGACTCCACATCTTGACTCCACATTTTCAACTGTGCTATAAAAACCTGTAATTTTTTTCCATTATCTTTCTTTCCATAGGTCAGAGACTCACATTCTTTCTTGTGTCGTGGACCCTTTTGGCAATCTGGTGAGCCTGCCCTCTTCTCAGAAAAATGTTTTTAAAATATAACATGTATGTGTGTGTGTGCGCGTGTGCGTGTGCGTGTGCGTGTGTGTGTGTGTGTGTGTGTGTGTGTGTGTGTGTGTGTAATATTGCAAAGTAAACCAATTTTATTGAAATATATTTATAAAAAAATTTTAAGTTCACAGACCTCAGGTTAAGAGCCATTGCCCTAGACTATAAATCCCATAAGAATAGAAGTGGTCTTGTCTAAACTTTCTATCACCTGTGTTCTACTAAATGAATTGTGTTGAATTGGATTGAATTTAAACAGCCAAGTCCTAGACAGATTTCATAAACTCTCTATCCCAATGGGCCAGAGAATTCATTTCCCTACTTTGTTAAAAGGGAATCAAGTGGATAACCCTATAGACACAGGGCTAGAAGACTGCATGAGCTGGCTCAGGTGTCCAGTAACACTCTAGGTATACAAAAATATCACCCACCCTGGGGCTACACTGCCTGGGAGTCCTTACTGGTGCTTATGCACCATATGTCTAAGAAGCCCTTCTCCCCAGTCAGGATATCAAAGCTCCTGACTGAATAGTAAACGGTGACTGAGAGCCTCAGGAGTCTAGCTATGCCTTTCCTCAGAGCCATTTTCCCTGCCCAGGGGCACAGACAAAATTTATTTGTATACCAAAGCTACCCACTAATGATCAGCCATGACTGGCACTAGATTGTTGGCTATGTTACCCTAGGCAAGTCAGATGCACAGGGCCATCAGTGTCTCTATAGGCACCAATTCCCAAAGAGTGCCGTGAGAACTAAGAAAACAGATAAAAGCCAAGAGTTTGCATAATACTCAAGTATAATTTTTAAAATTCGGTTAGATCTTAATTATTCCCCTACACAACAAAAATTGTTAGCCTCTCAGTGGATTCCTCCAGTTCCCTAAGATACATCTCTATTTCATGCTACTTTTCATCCACTGGAAAGAGCTCAGGGAGTGCACATTAATTTTTATATTAACATGCACATAAGATGGAAGTAATGACAGGTAACAAAAGATGAATGCAGAAGTATGGCACAGTCTTGCAAGAAGCATCAGGAATGCAAAAATCTGGAATGGGCAGAGGATTACAAGGAAAACGAGGGGGCACAAGAAAAGCTTTTAAGGTGTCTTCACTGGAGGAAGGGGAGAATCCCTAAAAAAATAGAATTGCTATTCAAAGTAGAAGGCATAATGATCAAGCCTCAGCCTTGGATTATTCCCATTATCCATCCGTTTCCAGTCACTCCTATTCACATGCTAATGAGCAAAGCTGGAGAAAATCATAAAATCATGCTGAGTTTCATTGCAAATTTATGTTACATAATCATAACTGGACCTTCACTCAAGCAAGGCAATTCTTTTATACCTCCCTAATCAGTTCACTATCCTACTCACCATACACCCTTTTCCAAACCTTTTTTATCTCTTTTCAAACCTCCGAAGGCTTTCCCTCCCCTCACCTTCTTAGCTGAGAACCTTGTTTTATATTTCATTCAAAATATTGAGGCCATTTGCCAACAATTCCCTCCTCCTCCTGGTCACCTCTCATCACTCAGATGCCTTCTGCCACTATTTCCTCCTTCACCTGTCTCTTATGAAGAGGTACCCCTTCTTCTTGCCAAAGCTAACCTCTTTATGTGCACAAGTGATCCCATTTCATCCAGTGTTCTCTAGAAGATTGCTCCTTCTATCATCCCTACTCTCTCACTGATCTTCAATCTCTCTTTGTCTAAAGGTTGCTTCCCTACTGCATATAATCATGCCTATGATTATTATTATATTATTACACCCATCCTTAAAAAAATCCTCATTTGGTTCATCCGTCTCTGTGCTATAGTTATCACCCTTTTCCACTTCTCTCTTTCACGGCTATGCTTTTTGAGAAAGTCATCAGAAATGGTGTCCTCTCCTTCTCTTCTTAAATCTCTGTAGCCTAGCTTCCAACTTCAACTGCAATTTCTGTCTTCAAAGTTACCAGTGATCTCTTTTTCTAAAAAAAAGTTATTATTTAGGTATTTTGAGTTTTTACATCACCATAGTTTTTTCTATGGTCACTACTCCTTCTCCTGGAGAATTCCATATAAAAATAGTATTTTTAATATGTCATATTTCATTTCCCCAATTACATATTAAAACAATGTTTAAACTTTTTAAAAACTTTTCCATTCCATATTCTATCCCTCCCCTCCCCACTCCCTAAGATGATTAACAATCAGATATAGGTTATACATGTGCAATCATGTTAAACATTTCCATATTAGTCATTTTGTACAAGACTCAAATAAAAAAAAGAATAAAAGAAAGAAAGTGAAAAATAGCATTCTTCAGTCTGTATTCAGATAATATCAGTTCTTCTCTGGAGGCAGATAGTATGCATCATCATTAGTCCTTTGGGATTGTCTTGGAATTATTGCATTGCTGAGAATAGTGGTTATTCATAGTTCTTCACCAAACAATATTGCTATTACTAACATGTACAATGTTTTCCTGGTTCTGTTCACTTTGCATCAGTTCATGTAAGGTTTTCCAGGTTTTTCTGAAATCATCCTGCTTGTCATTTCTTATAGCACAATAATATTCCATCACAACTATATACCACAGCTCGTTTAGCTGTTCCCCAACTGATGGGCATCCTCTCTGTTTCCAATTCTTAGCCACCAAAAATAGATGCTATAAATATTTTTGTACAAATAAGTCCTTCTCCCTTTTTTGATATCTTTGAGATACAGACCTACTAGTGATGTTGCTGGATCAAAGGGCATGCGCAGTTTTATAGCCCTTTGGGAATAGTTCCAAACTGCTCTCCAGATTGGTTGGATCAGTTCACAACTCCACCAACAGTGCATTAATGTCCCAGTTTTCTCACATCCCCTCCAACATCTATCATTTCCCATTTTTGTCACATTAGCTAATCTGATAGGTGTGAGGTGGGACCTCAGAGTTGGGGGGTTTTTTGCACTTAATAGTATTTTATATTTTATAAGTACATATAAAGATAGTTTTCAACATTCAGTTTTGTAAGATTTTGAGTTCCAAAGTTTTCTCCCTCCCTCTCTTCCTTCCCCTCTCCCCAACAGAGCAAGCAATCTGATATAGGTTACACATGTACAATCCGGTTAAATGTATTTCCACATTAGTTATATTGTGAAAGAAGAATAAGAATAAAAGGGAAAAACCACAAGAAAGAAAGAAAAGGTGAAAATAGTATGCTTCAATCTGCATTCAGACACCATAATTCTTTCTCTGGATGTGGATAGCATTTTCCATCACAAGTCTTTTAGAATTGTCTTGGATCATTGCATTGCTGAGAAGAACTGAGTCTATCATAGTTGACCTTTGCACAATGTTGTTGTTACTATGTACAATGTTCTCCTGGTTCTGCTCACTTCACTCAGCACCAGTTCATGTAAGTTGTTCCAGGTTTTTCTGAAATAGATTTGCTCATAAAATTTCTTATAGAACAATAGTATTCCATTCCCCAATTGATGGACATCCCCTCAATTTCCAATCCTTTGTCACTACAAAAACAGCATCTACAAATATTCTTTTACATGGCCTTTTCCCTTTTTTATGATCTCTTTGGGATACAGACCTACTATTGTGGGATCAAGGGGCTGTGCACAGTTTGATTGCCATTTGGGCACAGCTCCAAATTGCTCTCCAGAATGGTTGGATGGGTTCATAACTCCACCAATAATGCATTAGTGTTCCAATTTTCCCCATCTTCTCCAACATTTATCATTTTCCTTTTCTTTCATATTAGCCAATCTGATAGGTATGAGGTGGTATCACAGAGTTTTTTAATTTATATTTCTCTAATCAATAGTGATTTAGAGCATTTTTTTCATATGATTATAGATAGCTTTGATTTCTTTGTCTGGAAATTGCCTGTTCATATCCCTTGACCATTTATCAATTGGAGAATTACTTGCATTTTTGTAAATCTGACTCAGTTCTCTATATATTTGAAAAATGAGGCCTTTATCAGACATACTTGTTGCAAAAAAGTTTTTCCCCAGTTTTCTGCTTTCCTTTTAATTTTGGTTGCATTGATTTTGTTTGTGCAAAAAGTTTTTAATTTTATATAATAAAAATTATCTATTTTACATTTTATGATGCTGTCTATATTTTCTTTCATCCTAAATTCTTCCCTTCCTAGATATGACAGATAAACTATTCCATGCTCTCCTAATTTGCTTATGGTATCACACTTTATATGTAAATAATGTACCCATTTTGATCTTACTTGGTATGCGGTGTGAGATGTTGGTCTATACCTAGTTTCTGCCATATTGTTTTCCAGTTTTCCCAGCAGTTTTTGTCAAATATTGAGCTTTTGTTTCAAAAGCTTTTCTTTGGGTTTATCATATACTAGACTACTATGGTCATTTATTATAATATATTATGTACCCAATCTATTCCATTGATCTACCATTCTATTTCTTAGCCAGTCCTAGATTGTCTTGATAATACTGTTTGAGATTCTTCCAGATGAATTTTGTTATTATTTTTCCTAACTCTCTAAAATTTTTGGTAGTTAGATTGGTATGGCACTGAATAAATAGATTAATTTAGATAGAATTGTGATTTTGTCATATTGGCTCAACATACCAATGAACAATTACTATTTTTCCAATTGTTTAGATCTGACTTTATTTGTGTGGACAGTGTTTTGTAATGTTCTTTGGCTCCTGGGTTTGTCTTGGCAGGTATACTCCCAGGTATTTTATATTGTTTATCATTATTTCAAATGGAATTTCTCTTTCTACCTCTTGTTGCTGGACTTTTGGGTAATATATAGAAATGCTGATGACTTATGTGGGTTTCACAAATAGTTTTTTTAAAGACAAAAAGAAAAAGAGGGAAAAAAGAAGCATACTTTATGAATATAGCACCAGAAAATATAAAAACATGTGTAAATATATAAAACTTGTATAACTCCCACCTCTACAAGGGTGGAGGGCATTTTCTGTTATCATTTCTTTCAAACCATGCTTGTTCTGTATAACTCTGCAACATTTATTTTTAGAGGTTGTTCTTTTCATTTACTTTGTTGTATTCATTGCTTCCCTACTGCTTACATTACTCTGCATCAGTTCATTTATATCTTTCCATGTTTCTTTGCACCCATTGCATTCATTATTTCTTACAGCACAGTAATACCCATTATATTAATGTGCCACAATTTTTAGTCATTCCTTAATCAATAGGTATCTCTTTGTTTCCAATTTTTTGCTACTAAAAAAATCTGCTAAAAATATTTTGGTGTGCATGGAGACTTTCTTCTTATCAATGACCTCTTTAGGTTATGAGAGCCTGAAAGGAAAATCTGGGCCAAAAGACATGAACATTTTAATCCCTTTATCTGCATGATTGTTTTCCAACATATTTGTACTGATTGACAGTTCCATCATCAATACACTAGTGTGCAAGTCTTCCCACAATCCATCCAAAACTATTCCCATCTTTTGTCATTTCTGAACATTTGCAGGGTGTGAAGTGAAACCTCAATGTGGCTTTGGTTTGCATTACTCTTATTATAAATGACTTGTAGCCTTCTTTCACATGGTTATTAAGAGTGAGCTATTCTTCTTTTGAGAACTGTTTGCACATATATATATGTATATATATATATATATATATATATATATATATATATATATGAAAGTGTATCTATATACATATGTATATTTATGTCTTTGTGTGTTAATTGTTTCAATATCTTGGACACTAAACCCTTATTAGAGTTACTGCATTTCATTTTTTTTCTGATTTTGTCTTGTCTAGTTTGTTCCATTGATCTATCTCTCTACTTTTTAACCAATTCAAGATAACTTTGATTACTGTTCTTTTGTAATATAGTTTGAGATATAGATGTGCTATCCCTCCTTTATTTCTACTTCTTTTCATATTTTCCCTTGGTAGTCTAAATATTTTTTTATTTTTCCAAGTGAATTTTTGAAATTTTATTGAGTTTTGTGAAGTATCTCGTTCATATTTTGATTGGTATAGAATAAAAACTGTAAATTAACTTTGGTAGCATTGGCATTTTTATTATATTAGCACAGCCCATACATGAATGCCAAGTATTCCTCCAGCTATTCAAATTATTCTTAATTTCTCAAAGGAGTACTTTGTAATTGAATCTATGCAAGTATTGTGTGGCTTTGGGAGAATGATCCCTAGACACTTAAGGCATTTTGTAATTACCTGGAATGGATTTCCCTTTCTAGTATTGCCTCTTGGGTTTTGTAACTATTAAATAAAAATGCTAAATGGTTTTTTGAAGATTTATTCAGAAGAGCCTGCAACTTTACCAAAGCTATTAAGTGTCTTAATTAGTGATTCTTTAGGATCTTCTAAGTATACTAACATAACATTAACAAATGATAGTTTTATCTCTTCACCTGTATTTATGCCCTTAATTTCTTTCTCTTGTTTTATTGCTATTGCTAGCATTTCCAAAGCTATATCAAATAATAATGGGGAGAGTGTTTATCATTGATTTACTCCTGTATTTATTGGGGAAAATTCTAGTGTATTTACGTTGAGTGTGATGCTCATTCTGGTCCTTAGACAGACTTTTTATGATACAAAAAAGGTCTTTCTTTGCCACTACTTTGTAGGGTTTTTAGCATAAAAGAGAGTTATATTTGGTTAAAGCATTTTTTTTCTTCATCTATTCAGTTATGATTTTCTTTTGGGTGTTTTTGTTTTTAATATGATTAATTATTTTTATTATTTTTTTGATGTTGAACCATCCTTGCATCTCTGGTATAAATCCAAGTTGGTCATAACGCTGCTGCTATTTGTCCTTTGTTCTTGAAAAGGACCATGACATCAGGGAGGTGATGTCCATGACATGCAAGTGAATTGGATGTGAGTGAGGGAGGGCTGTGCAAAGTCACCAGCCTCATTTTCTCCTCTGGAGCCATCTGGGTGCAGTGGCCAAGTATAGATCAGGACAACTAGAGATGGTCCAGGATGCAGTGGGGAACCTTGGCATTTTCAAGCTAAGGTCTTCAACAGGTCTCAGATTGAAACCTATTCACTGATTAAGGCTTAATAAGAAACGAGGCAAAGAATGGCCTCTTAAAAAAAATAGATGCGGGAGCAGATAGGTGGCAGCTAGGTGGCACAGTGAATAGAGCACCGGCCCTGGATTCAGGAGGACCTGAGTTCAAATCCCACCTCAGACACATAACACTTACTAGCTGTGTGACCCTGGGCAAGTCACTTAACCCCATTGCCTAACCAAACAAACAAAAACAAAATAGATCTGGGTCAGAATGATATCTTGGATGAGTTGCTATAGTTTGACCAGATATTGTTTAAAATTTTTGAATCAATATTCATTAATGATATTGTTCTATAGTTCTCCTGGTAAGGTGTTTTGTTTCTCAATGTTTGAGAATAGTTTGTGTAGTATTGGTACTAATTGTTCTTTAACATTTTGATAGAATTATCCTGTGAATCCATTAGGACCATGAGTTTTATTTGGTAGTTCCTTTACAAATAATTCTACTTCCTTTTCTCTGATAGAATTATTTCAGATCTCTATTTCATTTTCTGCTAATTTGGATATTTTATATTTTTGATGATATTTCTCTAGTTCTTTTATTTTCTTAGGTTTGTTAGCATATAATATAATAGATTCTAGCTATTCTTTTTATTTCTTCTAGATTTGTTTTGATTTCATCTCACCTGTTCATATTTTATGGATTAACTTTTCTGTCCTCTTCCTTTTACCTAGATTGGCTAAACATTTGTCAATTTATACACTTTTCAAAGAATCAGATTTTGGTTTCACTTATCATTTCAGCATTTTTTGTTTCTAGTTTATATTTCCTCTAAGTTTTAATATTTTTTTTTGTATTTATTCTAGGTAAATTGAATGATTGGCCTCCTAATTTTTCATGCAGATTTGGTTAATTAATCTTCCCTTTTTGTATTTTGTCAAAGTATATTTTTACAGATATGATTTTTCCCCATGAACTGTTTTGATTGCATTCCAGAAATTGGGGTATATTGTTTCATAATTATCATTATCTTTCACTTAATTATTGTTTCTCTTATTTTTTCTTTGATTCACTCATTATTTAGGATTTCATTGTTAAATCTACATTTGGGTCTGTGTCTTTCATTTATCTTCCTAAACAGATTACTATGTTTTATTGTATCATTACTTATAAATGATCTATTTATAATATCTGCCTTTTTATATTTGTTTGCAACATTTCTATGTCCTAACATATGGTCAGTTTTTGCAAAAGTTCCATGTGGTTCTGAGAAACATATATTTTTTTGGAGTGTCATTTAGAAAATCCCATAAGTTTTATTTCTAGTATCTCCAATAAATTTTTCAGTTCTATCTTCTCTCTTCTGTTTATCTTTCTGTTAGATTTATCCAAAATTGTGATAGGAACATTGAAATCTCCTGCCACCAATGTTTCACTAACTGGTCTTTTTATTATTCAGATAATTTTTCCTTTGCGAATTTAAACTCAAGGACATTAGTAGCATACAAATTTAATATTGGTATTGATTTATTGTCTATGGTTCCTTTTAGCACAATGTAGTTTCCTTTCATATTCTTTTTTATGTTTTGAATGTTTAGTTTTTCCTTTGTCTAAGATCATGATTTCAACTACTTTTTTGGATTCACTTAAATTAGAATTTTTTCTTTCTGCTCCCTAATTTCTATTCTCCCTCCCTTTGTTTTTTAAAATACATTACTTGTAAGGAACAGATTGTGGCATGTTTTTTTTAAATTCCACCTGTAACTTTTTTATTTCTTTTATTTTTAATTTATGGAATAAAACAAGTGTTTTTATAACATAGTATAATAAAAAAAAGTTGATTGCACATTAAATTGCAGCTCTATTATATATGACTTGCTATCCCTTTTAAATATATAATAAAGTTATCACATACATTTCTTTTTTTTTCCTACTTCCCCCACCACCATCCTAGAGATGACTACTATTAGTCACAAATATGTATTAGTATATGTGTAAAATTGTTCTATGCATACTTCTATTTATTAGTTCTTTCTCTAGAAAAATATAGCATCTTTCTTCACATGTCCTTTGTAGTCCATTTGGAGTTTATAATAATCAAAATTATTTATTCACTCAAAGTTATTCTTCAAACAATATTGCTGTTAATGTATATGATGTTCTTTTGGTTCTGCTCATTTTGCTCTTCATTATTTCTTGCAAGTCCATCTATGTTTTTCTAAGATGATTGGGCTCATCATTTCTTATAGCACAGTAGTATTCCATCACAATCATAACACAACTTGTTCAGCCATTCCTCAATTGATGGGCATCCCCACAATTTCCAGTTCTTTGCTTCCATAAAGAGAGATGCTATAAATATTTTAGAACACATAGGGTTCTTTTTCCTTTAACATCTTTGGAAAAAACCTAGTAGTGGCATTGCTGGGTCAAAGTGTATAAGCAGTTTGATAACTCTTTCAGCATAATTCCAGACTGCTTTCCAAAAGGGTTGGATCAGTTCACAATTCCACCAACAATGAATTAGTGTCCCAATTATTCCATATTCCCTCCAAATTTGTTGCTTTCTCCTTCAATTGTTTTAGCCAATCTGATAGCTGTAAAATGGTATCTCAAGGTTATTTTAATTTGCATTTCTCTAATAATGATTTAAAGCATTTTTCATATGACTGTAACTGTATAAAATTATAACTGTCTTGACTTTAACTCTTTTTATTTTGTTGGATTATTTAACTCATCAACATTAAAAGGTAGGACTTAGGTTTATATTTTTCATTTGTCTCTAATTTTTTTCCCTAATTAGAATTCCCCCCCTTCTTTGTGAATATAGCATTATGCCTCTTCAGTTTTTTTAGCTTTATCTATTTTAAAGCAATTCTATACTCACCAGTTTTCTTCTCTTAACCTTCAAGCCCCTCTCCCCTATTTGTTACTCCATTTCCCTAGTTTTGAAGTTTATGTTGTTAGTTCCTTTTTATTGATTGATTTTATCTAGTTATTTAATTTTCCTCCTATTTTTTCTTCTCAGTAAAGTAAAATTTCCTTTCTCAACTTTATCATGTCTTAGAGTTTTTGGGTTTTTTTATTTCATTTTCTGCACCTTTTCCTAGAAAGGTTTCTTTCTCTGGTTATCTTCACTACCTATTTCATTTCTATCTTTCTAGACTTTCATTCTTTGATTCATGGACTTTATATTTATTTCTGCTTTGGTTTCTGTCTTCCTCATGGAATTAAAGCTTCTAAGATACCTATTTTGAGCTCCTTCTACTAAACAGTTTCTGTATCTTTGCCTTGTGGATCCTTCTTCTTGGCCTTTTTTTTTCTGTTGTGTCTCATTCTTAGAAATTCCAGTTTCTTGAAGGGATGTCCATCAAATGGGGAATGGCTGACTAAGTTGTGGTATATGCTTGTGATGGAATACTATTGTGCTATAAGAAATGATAAATAGGATGGTTTCAGTAAAATCTAGGAAGACTTAAATGGACTGATGTGAAGTGAAATGAACAGAACCAGGAGAAAACTGTACACAGCAATAGAAATACTATGATCTTAATCAACTACGAAAGACTTAGCTACTCTAATTAATACAATGATCCAAGACAATTCCAAAGAATTAATGATGAAGAAAAATGCCTCTCCACCTCCAGAGAGAGAACTGATGAACTCTGAGTACAGATTGAAGCATTCTTTTTTAAACTTTCTTTATTTTCCTTACTTTTTTTTGCAATGTGGCTAATACAGAAATGTTTTGCATGACTTCACATATAGAATTGATATCATATTGCTTTCCTTCTCAATGAGTGGAAGAGAAGCTGGAGAGAAGGAGAAAAGTCAGAACTCGAATTTTTTATAAATGAATGTTAAAAATAAATATTTTTTTGCTTTCAAGAAATGCTATAAAGATGAGAGATACACACAAGCATAAAATAAAAGTCAGGAGTAGAATTTGTTTTATTGAAAAGCAGGGGTACTAATCATGATTTCAGACAAAGTTAAAGCTGAAATAGATTTCATCAAAAGAGAAAAATAGGAAAACTACTCTATGTATCAGCCATATTATTCAATGCTGTTTTAGATCATTTGAAATAACTGTATAGTATAAAATACCTGAGAGCACACCTGCCAAAACAGATACAGGAACTATATGACTGTAAACATAAAACACTTTTTATTCAAATAAAGTTAGATCTAAATAATTGAACTAATATTTATTGTTCATGGGTAGGTAAAGCCAATATAATGGGGGGAAATGACAATTTACCTAACTAATCTATTTATGTAATGCCATCGCAATTAAATTACTAAAAAATTATCTGAGTTAGAAAAAAGAATAACAAAGTTCATTTAGAAGAACAAAAGGTCAGGAACTTCAAAGAAGCCAGGGGAAAAAATATGTAAAGGAAGCAGATCCAGTAGTATCAGACCTTAAATCATATTCTCAGGTGAGAACATTGTTGGAGTGCAAAATGGATAATTTTTATTATTTTCAATTAAAATTTTCTTGTATAAATAAAACTTAAACAGCCAAGAATTGAAGAAATGCAGAAAATTTGGGGGAAATTTTCACAGGCAATCTCTGAGACTGAATGAGATTGGGTGGGAATATTGCTGTGCTGTAGGAAATGATGAGCTGATCCATTTAGAAAAACATGTAAAGATTTGGACTTATGAAAGAAGATACTATCCATCTTCAGAGAAACAGATGACAAGTAGAAATAAGCACAGTACGGTCTTATATATGTGTGTGTATGAGCATTTTTGTGCATGTTTATACATATCTATGTTTATGTATAATATGTATATGTGTATATATGTGTCTGTGTCTGTGTATGTATCCATGCTTAAGTGTAGCCTTCTTTGGGGGAGAGGGGGGAAATGAAGTGAAAAAGTGCACAGCAGAGAACAAAAGAAACCTACAAAGAAGCAAAGAAAAGCTGGGCAATGTTGAAACAATGTGTAGCATTTGTTATATAGGTCTTCTTGAAATGGAAATTTATTGCTTTATATTGAATCCTCTCTTATGTTCTGCTGTGTACATGGCAATGTTTTTTTTCTTTTCTTATTTTGTACTGAAGTTTAAAAGAAAGTTTTAAACTTTTAGTAAATAAATAAATGTTTTTAAAAGCTCCTCACTTTCTCTCATCCCCTGTATTTAACCAGCTGCCAAGTCTTGTCAACTCTACCTTTCTAACATCCCTCATATATATTCCCTTTTCTCCTCTGAGGAAAAAGACCTGCCAGGGTCTTCCATCCCATCTGGGGCCATCTCCAGTCATCTTGATCTATATCTTGCCTCTAAATCTAGATGGTGCTGGAGGAAAAGGTGAGGCTGCTGACTTTGCACAGCTCTCCCTCACTTAAATCTAATTCACTTGCATGTCATGGCGTGTCACCTCTATGGTGCCAAGATCCTCTTCAAGAATGAAGGACAAACAGCAACAACAACCCTCTCTTCTGACGCCACACCACTCTGATGCAGGCCTTCACCACCTCACGCTGGTACTGTTTCAGTGCCCTATTGGTTATTCTCCCTGCCGCAAGTCTCTCCCTATTCTAGTCCATCTTCTACCGGTCTTTCTAATCATCAGACTGGTCTTTCGATTCAATAAACTCCAGTGGCTCCCCATTACCTCTACAACCAAATACAAAATCCGCTGTTTGGCACTTAAAGCCCCCATAACCTGACCCCCTCCTACCTTTCTAGTCTTTTTATACACCCTCTCCCCACTCCCCCACCCAGCCAGCACCATGTACTCCACAATGACCCTCTATCTCTTGACTCCAAAATTTTCAGTTGCTTTCCCTTTATGCCTGGAATTCTCTTTCTCCTTACCTCTATCTCTCACCATCTCTGGCTTCCTTCAAGTCCCAGCTAAAATCCTAAATTCTATAAGAAGCCTTTCCCAATCGTTCTTGATATTAATGCTTTCACTCTATTGACTCTCTTCAGTTTATTGTGTAGTATCTGGTTTGTACATAGTTATTTGCATATTGTCTCCCCCATTAGACTGTGAGTTCCTCCAGGGCAAGGACTGGTTTTTTAACCTTTCTTTGTATTCCCAATGAGCACTGTGCCTGGAATACAGTTGATGTAGCTGCCCACAGAGTCTGCTTCAGCCACCTTCATGGCTCTTGGAACACATTGTTCTCATCTACCTATTCTACCAGGAGAAGTCTTCACATGCCTGGAGTAGGTAATTCCTAATTTACCAACAATTTTGAGACCTGTTAGTTACCTTCAACCTGGTTTAGCCCATCTGCCAAAGTAGTCTGCTAGGGATGTGGCCTCTGGGTGTGCTATAGCTTTTTTGGAGCTGCCGGTGAGAGTCGAGTGACAGGTGGACACCAAAGGCAGATGAGCAGCCCAGAAAAGCACTCAGCAGGCCCTCACACCAGAGATGCTAATCTTCTCTGAACACCCGCCACACCCTATGGAATATAGTAGGTGCTTAATAAGTGTTTATTGACTGACTGATCAATAACCCCTGGCACTAGTTTATTGACTATGCTACCCTGGACAACTCAGATACTCAGAATTTTCAGGGTCTCTAATTCCTAGAGGCTGCCTTTGAAAACTAAAGAAACAGATTTTTAAAAAATATTTAAACAAGAGTTAGATAATGCTCAAATAAAGATAATTTTATAAATATGCTTAGCTCTTCATTATCCCTCTGATTATCAACAAATGAGCATTTATTAAGTGCCTACTACATGCCAGACATTATATGAGGCACTGGGAACACAAAGATAAAAACCAAAACAAACTCTAATCTCAAGGAATAAATGGATGACATAGAAGAAGCAGACTTGCTCAACATCTTTTTCATTTGCCTTTTCTCTGCCAAAGAAAATCCTCTTTGGATTAGAATAGATGGAACAAAAGTATCTAACAGAGAATTAATCTCAAAGATAAGTAGGAAGTTAACAAAAGAACATCTGGTACCCCTGGTGAGTTTAAGTCATTTGGCCAAAATGAATCATATCCTCAAGCACTGAAAACACTGGAAGATGGGATTGCTGAGGTTCTTTCAGTGTCTTCAAAGGATCATGAGGAACGGAAAAGGTACTAAAAGACTGGAGAAGAGCAAATATTCTAATTTCAAAAAAATAAAGAGAACAAGAACAGAGTATGCAAACTCTAAGCTAACACATTCAATTCCTTGCAAAATTCTATAACATATGAAAGCAGAAATTCTTACACTGTTTTATGTCATGGATCCCCTTTGGCAATCTGGCGAAGCATATGAACCCCTTCTCCAAATGTTCTAAAATTCATAAAAGTCAAACACATAAGATTACAAAAATAACCAGTTATACTGAAATACAATTAACTTTTTTTTTTACGTTCAAGGACCCCAAGTGAAGAACCCTTATTTTGAAAGGACGGTTAGTGAAAATCTAGAAAAAGAATTTATGATCTCAAAGTCCTACCAAGAACAGGTCATTCCAAACGACTTTCATTGCCTTTTTTGACAGGTTTACTAGGTTGATAGATCAGGGAAATGTGGTAGATATAGTTTAGCAAAGCATTTGACAAAGCCTCTTGCCTTATTCTTGTGGAAAACATAGTGAGATATGACATAGATGATTATATAGTTCATTATATTCAGAAATGGTTGAATGACCTAAGGAGCAGTTATGAATGGTTCGATGTCAAATTAGAAGAAAATCTCTAGTTGGGTGCCTATTTAACACTTTTTATCAATAACCTGGCTAAAATCATCATTATAAAATTTTCAAATGGCACCAAACTGAAAGGGATAGCTAAAAGGGCAGATGATACATCAAGATCTAAAAAGATTTTAAAAGGTTAAAAATATTGGGCCAAATTTAATATGATAAAACATAGCAGAAGGAAGTATAAATCCTTGAACTGGTATTCAAAAGTTGAATTTCAAAAGATAAAGATAAGGAAGCATGGCTAGCCAAGCAGAGAGTTTGGGGAGGAAAGTTGGGGGAATATTGATGGACTACACATTGAATAAGAATTAGCAGTATAATACGGCAGCCAAAAAAGCTAATGAGATCTCAGGCTCCATTGAGAGAACAATAGTGTTCAGTGTTAGGGAGGTGATAGTCCTACCCTGGTCAAATCACATCTGGAGGTCTGCACCCAACTTTTGGTACCACATATTAGAAAGGACAAGAGGGAGAGTGTGTCGAGGAGGGCAGCTTAGTGAGTGAAGATCTTAGAGATGATGCCACAGAAGGATCCAATGAAAGACCCAGGGATGATTAGCCTAGGGAAGATAAAACTAAAAGAGGGCATGATACCTGTCTTCAAGTAGTTAAAGGGCTGTCACATTCGAAGAGAAATCAAACTTCTTTTTGGTTCTAGAGGGCAGAACTGGGAGTCATGGGTAGAAATTGCAAAGAAGCCAGTTTAGGTTTGATCTAAGAAGAAACCTTTCTAACAACTAGCAATGGGCTCCCTTCAGGGATGCTGGTTTTTCCCCTCACTGGAGATCTTTAAGCAAAGACTTGCTGACCATTTGTCACAGAAAAGATCTTTGTTTACACTCAACATTGATGGCCTCTGAGTTCCCTTGAAATTTTTAGAATCTGTGATAATTAAACAATTGCCTTAGCTAAGTCACTTCACCTGTCTAGACCTCAGTTTCCCCATCTGTAAAATGGGAGGGGAGGGGCCAGATGATCTCCAAGGCTCCTTTTAGCTCTAAATCCAAAGACTTATTCTAAGCTCCATTTCATGACTCTATATGATAAATCTATGCTCTCCTCTTCTCCCAACCTCCATCACTCCCCCAAGAAGAGGGCACAAAATGCATTTCCATTTATTTATAAATTATTTCGGGCTTTTCTTCATTTTAAGAATTACTATTCCACTGTTCATTCCCCTAGATTTGACAATACACACTCTTTACCCTCAACTGATTTATACCAATTTCAAGAAGCAGGTCCTACATTTTGCCCCATAGCTCCCTGTCCCTATGACTCTGTCAGAAGGCAGAGGGAGTTCTGAATAACTGGACCTTCTGTGGAAAATCCTCTTCTGCTTCCCATTTTCTGAGGCAGAAATCTGGGAACTGTTAGCTGGTGTGAAAAGAGTTCTCCATTTGCATGGCGCCTTCCTTTCTCCAAGTCCAAGATTCACCCAAGACTTCCCAAAAAGCCCCTCCAAATCACTTGGTCAGTGCCAAAGCATTCTGAGCAACCAGTCCAAAGCCCCAAGGCCAGACTCTGACTCCCCCAAACCACAAAAGGCCCCTGACACTCTCCAGCTGAGCTGGACTGTACCACTTCAATGTTCCAGACCCGATTTCTCACTGATAACTATATGACCATTCTCCCCTTTCCACCACGGTTTTAATTTTGATACATGCTGTTCTTCATTGCTTGGCCCCACCAGCTCCATACTTCTTAAACTGCTCTCTGTGGTCACCCCACAGTGACCCCTGGTGCCCTGCCAAACAGCTGAACTTAATCAGTTTGTGGAGCTGACAATTTTGACCCCATGCTTTGGGATCTGTCTGGATTCAAGGACAAGTTAAATGGAGACAGACGTAATGATTATGTCCAGAGGCTGCTTAATTCTGGCCTCACAAGCTTTGTGCTTTTTAAACAATTGGCTTTGAATGAATGAAGAGATTAAAAAAAAAGATATTTATTGAGTGCTTACTAGGTGCCAAGCACTGTGTGGAAGCCCTGTTGCACTCCTTCGGACTGGACTCCATTCCGCCGCCAGGAAACTGGTTATGGAGTAACTCGTCATCCTGGGAGATTGCATTAGCCTTGGTACGCACACTTCTTCACTACCTTAGTACTTTCTGCCTCTCTGACTGGAGGGCTGGAGAATGAGCAAAGAACTCTTCCCAAAGCTCCCACTTAAGTAAGATTCCCACCCAGTTGTACCTCTTTGGACTGAACTTCATCATGTCCCCTCCATGCTGGGGGCCTCCCTTCTGCCCTCCCTTTCAGCTTTCTCTGTGTGTGTGTTGTCTTCATACTAGATGACACTATTGAATTACAAAAGTTGGCAGTTGTATAGTGCTTTAAGGTTCTAAATCCTTTATAAACACTGTCTTGTTTGAGCCTTAAAATATTCCTGTGAGACAGTACAAAAATTATTTCTGTTTTACAGATGAGGAAACTGAGATTCAGAAAAGCAAAATAATTCAGCAGCTAGATGGGAAATGAAAGATGGTTCCCTCTATATGGAGGCTTTGGAAGGAGTTCTTTACTCTACCCTCCAGCCTTCTAATCAGAGGGGCAGAGGGTATAGAGAGTAGTCAGTACAGTTGATGAGGTAGAAAAGAGTGCTTGAGGAAGATAGAGCAAGCAGGGATGTGAGATAGGAGATAAGATGCAGGGTGTGACCTGCCAGAAAAGTGATCAATGAAGCCCCAACTGTGGACTTACCTATGCGCTCTCACAAAGCACCCTCAACTCCAGAACAACTCTTCCCCTCCCCTTTCCTGTTTCTTTGCTTATCACCTCCAGACTACCTGATATCCCAAGCATTTGAGAGCTATTCTTGCGCCTCCTATTCTCTTATCCCTTTCCATAAAACTGTATTTAAACCATACCTTTGACCTAGCTAACTGCATTTGCCTCCTACTGGAAGCAAGGGCCACTCTGCTCTCTTGGGAGAGCAGGGCCTTCGGCTGTCTCCCACGTGGAGTAAAGCCCATTGAGGTTCTGCCTCACAGGGTGCAGGCCCACTTGGGTCCATCACCTCAATAAATGCCTTCCTTTAACTTGGAGACTGTCCAAGTGAATTCTTTCAGGACAGTAGGACCCACACATCTATTCCTCATCATTTCATGTAGCACCCCAACATTCTTGGGGTCCACCCTAAACTCAACACCAATGGCTACAGAGAAGATCAAAGTGAATTCTTTCATACCCAAACCGTTCTCCCAAATCTGACCTCAACACAGTGAGCAAAGGGCCCAAAGGACCATGGTCACACACCTAGTAGATAGTAAAGGGAGAAATCAAACTCAACCCTTCCGGTTCCAAATGTAATGTTTTTCATTCTACCAAGATAATTCTCCCTTTGGTTTTAATCTTGTCACATTTTAAGGAGTTAATTCTTTTCCTATGCAAGTGCCAAGCTATTTCTTTCCTAGATCTTTTCTCTTTTTGATTTTTCTTTTCTTTCTTTCTTTTCTCCATTCTTTTTCTTTCCTTGTCTTTTTTTTTCCCTGAAATGCAAAGTTTGGAAATAATGCTCTTTCTCTCTCTTGCATTTGAGACTTTGAAGCCCTTTTTAAATCTTGAAAGGGAAACCTGGAGCACCACAAGGTCATTGCTAACATGAAATAAATGATCATTTTCATCAAGACCGGCCTAGGCTAGGTTTGTCTCCTAAATCATCTACCTCCCCCCCACTCCACACATCCCTTCTCATGTTCCTTCCTCCCTTTCAGTATCTGAGATCTAGCACCCTTTTTAGACCCCACCCCCAGCAGTCCAGAAGCCATTACTACAGAACCCCTCCTGAACCAGCCTTCAGGATGGTATCCCACCCTCAAAACCTACCCCACCTCCAAAATTCTATATTACCATTGAAGATGCAACCAACCTGGCAGTTGCCCAAGTTCACAGCCTCAGTGTCATACTCAATCCCTTTCACCTCACCCCCCCATATCCAGTCAGCTGCCAAATCTTGTTCTTTCTTCACATCTCTTGAATCTATCCCTTTATGATGTGCTGATAAGTGTTTAACACCCAGCTCTGGGTGTGTGTGAGGGAGAAATCTGTGCTCACAATACACTCTTTGGGCACTTAGGGAGTCAAGAATGTGTGACCCTGGGCAAATCACTTAACCTGAGGACCTAAGGGAAAATTCCTTTTTTGTTATTTTTTGGGGGGAGAGGCAATCAGGGTTAAGTGACTTGAACAGGGTCACACAGCTAGTTAAGTGTCTAAGACCAAAGTTTAACTCAGGTCCTTCCTGACTCCAGGGCTGGTGCTCTATTCACCTAGAATCACTTAGCAGCCTGCTGCACTCTTAAATTTAATCTGCATTAACATTTTCTCCATCACTTTCTTAAGTTTAGATAACCAACAAAATAATAAATCAACGCCTGATTTGTGTTTGTCTCTTTTTGATGTTCACACTGAAAATCTAACGATTGGCTCTTTGTTCTTACAGGTACCACCTTAGCTCAGGCTTTATCTCTTGCCCAGAATGTCTCACCTTCCTATGCCCCACCTCTTGAAATCATTGGTTTTCTTCAAGATGCAACTTGTATCACTTTCTCTATGAAACCATTGTTGGTCCCTCAGCTGCTACTGCTTCTCCCCCCCCCCCATGGCCACTATTTTGTATACCTGCATTATGTGTGTACGACGTCTTGTCTCCCTCAACTGAATGTAAGTTCCATGAGGTCAGGGATTGTTTTATTGTATCTTTTTATCTCCAGTGCTTAGAACATACCATTGGCACACAGTAAACATTTAATAAATGCTTGTCAACTAACCCTACCCCTTATCAAAAATTCTCTTCTGCTCCATTTCTTCAGGGTCCTGCTGGCAAAACAACTAAAATGATTGATACTGACATGTTAAGGGCTGATAATGGCTTCATAAGCTGTCTCTCCCCAGAGGGCTTGTATATTGAAAAACATGGATAGGGTAATGTCTTTTTCACTCCAAAGAATGAACTTCTAAATGCAAAATTTCAGAAACTACGACAGATCAGAGGAAAGTTTTGGGGTAAGGGGATTGATTTTCAATTCAATTAAACAAATATTCATCAGATATTTCTGAAATGTTTACTATGTGCCAGGTTCTTTCGTGGAGATATCAAGAGATATCAAGAAGTAGCTAGAGTCTTTGTCCAGATTACCACCAGCAGCTTCTACTTCTAGCTGTATGAGGACTGCGTCTGCCTCTAACAGTAATATCCAGCTGCAGTTTGAGGTGTGAGCTCATGTCTTCCTAGTCAGAGGTATTGTGAAAAAACACTAGATTTTGAATCAAGAAACTTGGGTTCAAATCCTGGTTCTGACACAGTGATTTCTCTGAGCCTTGGATGCCTTTTCTATAAAACAGAGATGATAATGATAGTTACACAGTCTAACTTCACAGTTGTTTTGTTAACCATGAAGGCTTATACTAACTATTCACATTTCCATCTGCTGATGTATGTGTCCAACTCTTCTGTAACTTGTGGTCTTAGAAAGCACAGAGACACTCAGTGACTTTTCCAGTGACACATACAACTAGTATGTAAGTGGGACTTGAACCCAGGACTTCTTCACTCCGATGTTGACTCTCTATCTGCTGCCTCTTTGTGCTATAAAGTTAACAAAGTCCTTCTCCCACACCGTTGTGAGGAAAGTATTACATTTCTCATATTACCATCCCTCCAACCTTTATTTTTTGGACACAGTTGAGGTTAAGTGACTTGCCCAGGGTCAAATAGCTAGTAAGTGTCAGGCCGGATTTGAACTCAGGTCCTCCTGACTCCAGGGCTGGTGCTGTATCCAACCATCCCCACTTTAACATATGAGGAAACTAAGGCTTCCTCAAAGAGGTTAAATGACTTACCTATGGTCACAGTTAAAAAATTATTAGTATTAGAGCTGGGATCAAAACCAGTGAGTTACAGTGCAGGGAAAAGAGAACTGGTCTTCATACAGAGACTCAGGATTTAGTCCAGAATCTGCTACTAACAAGTTGTATGCCCTTAGACAAGTCATTTATTTTCCCTGGCCCTCAGTTTCCTTCCCTGTAAAATGGGGAGTTTAGAGTGGACAGTTGCTTCTAGTTCTAACGTTCTGTAAGTCATTTCTACAGGCATCTTCCTCTCACTTTTCTCAGAAGCAGCATCGTTTTCAAAGGCACTGGCCCCCACTAGCTGTGTTCACGGCTATTTGAAAACCTCAGGATAATTAAGTGAATCGTTCTCTTTTCATCTGGATGTGTGGCATCCTCCAGGCCCAGCCTGTGCATTCCCCATGGAAACTGCAAGAGATGAAAAGTCATTCCTTCATCCTTGAATTAAAGCTAGAGAAACATCGAGTGGGTCTCTCACCTCTCATAAACACAGTGCCTATTCAGGAAACACCTCCAGCTCTTGTGTTAACAGATGTCATGGGGCACTTAGGCTTGAGAGTGTTGTTTTAAAAGACTCAGTCTGCCTTCCTGGAGTTTTCCTTTAGAAGCTTCCTAGGTCATGTCACCTACTATTTTTTTTTGGACCCTGGAATGTTTTATTTGGTTTTTCTGCTATAATCCACCATCAGTGCTAGCTATCTCGACTAGAAATCAAATCTAAGAGCGAGGCCTCAGCTTTTATGTTGGAAGAGACTTTAAAGGTTATCTTAGTCTAACCACATTTTTTAGATGAAGAAACAGAGATTGAGAGAGGTCAAAGTCACAAGTGTAGAAAGGTAGCCCAGTCCTCCAATCCCAATGTCACTCCTTTGTCCACTGGGATTATCCTGGCTCTGCCTCAGTTTATCAGCCACTAGACAGTTTCCCTCAATCCCATCCACTTTCCTTGTAGGCTTGCCTCCTAAGAGCTTCTTAGGCACATGGATATGTATTCACTAAACCAGAATGGTTCTAATCCACAGTTTTCAGAGACTGACTCAATGGTGACTTCAAGGATACAGGTGAAAAAGTAAAAATTTCAGTCAATCACCATTATTTCCAAGTACCTGGTTGTTTAGTGTCATGTTAACAAAGTACTTATTACTTAGTTATCCACTCTTCTTCTAAATGTTTGCCATGATGTAGAGACAGGATTTGGGGTCTAATAAGGATTCTGGGTTCTTATTCCCATTCTGAGAGGCAGCTAAGTGGCTCAATGGATAGACCACTGGGCTTGGAGTCAGGAAGACCTGAGTTCAAATCTGGCCTCAGACGTTTACTAGCTGTGTGACCCTGGGCAAGTCACTTAACCTCTGTTGGCCTTAATCCACTGGAGAAGAAAATGGCAAACCACTCTACTATCTTTGCCAATAAATCCCATGGACAGTATTGGCGTTGTACACGAGGTCACAAAGAGTGGGAAATGACTGAATAACAACAAAGGACTCTTGTTGTTAGTGCACATTCTTGATCCACATTTCACTTTTATTCATTCAACATTCAACCCACATTTATTAAGCATTTGTTATATGCAAGCCCAATTCAATCCAATAAATATATTTTGAGCATCTGCTATGTACAAAGCTCTGTGCTAGGCTCTGGGGATATAAAGACACTTCAAGTAATTTACATTCTACTTGGTGAATATGAACACAAGATAATTTGAGGAGGAGAGAGAGTACTAAAAATTTGGGGGATCAGAGAAGGTTTCCCACAGAAGGCAGCATATGAGTTAAGCTAAATGTGGCAGAAGCAATGTCCAACGTGCAGGCTGGCCTAGTTAAACTCCTCAAGACTTAATTGGCTCAGAGGCTCATGACTTGGACCATTGGCATAGCTTCCTCATCCAAGTAGAAAACACTACCACACAATGGGTCCTCCTGCAGGCTAACAGACCAGCATGGCCAACACATCGGCAAGGAAGCTGCACCTGACAGAAATAGTGATGGATCCTTGCTAATTGCCCTTTCTCTGCTATGGCCAAGTCAGCTTCATGTTGTTAGCTGTTTGATGCTCTACAAATGTCATCTTTCATTCCAATTCTGAACCTGAAGCCCCGGACTGAACTGAGTCAAGGCCATCCTGTGACACTAAGGATTCCAAGAGGCAAAGGTAAGAAATGAATGCGATAAAGGCATGAAGGATAAACTGGGTAAACACATAGAGTCCCTTCATCAAAGTCCTACCCTAATGTATCATGGAGCCTTGGAGGGGACTGAGTTCTCAAAGGCTACAGCAGAATAACACAAGCTCTAGGAGATTCAACCAAGCCGCAAAGGCTTTGAGTAGGAGCTTGCTGACGAGTTGCTTGTCTTTTGCCCAAGGCCAGGCCTCATTAAAATAGTGACTTCCAGGAAGATGACATGATGATCAGCCTGTGTCTGTCCAGATGGCAGGTCCTGGACCTCCAGTTCCTGGCTGCCTTCTGATTGTTGGTCTCCTTTGCTAAGCATGGGTCAGAGAATGAGATTCCTAAGAATAGCCTTGCCATGCAAACTCGAGAGTTCCAAGCGGTCAAGTCCCCGAGTTTGAGAGGTGGGCACAGGACACATGGACGGAGAGATTTCCTCAGGATCGTGTTCCTTAAAGAAGGTGGGGAGAAGACAGCCAACAAATAATCACGTGCAGCTGATCTGCAGGACTAACACCATGCCATGAGAGGTCAGGGCAAGAGATCTAGACCTTGCCAACCCTGTATTGCCATAAGCTGCTGGCATGGTGCAAACCCAAGAGGAATAGAGATAATTTTCTCAGCACTTCCTCAAAAAGTCTCTACTTTGGAGTGGGGAGGGGAAGTCTAATGAGAAATTTGAGTGATTTCGTCTTTTTCTATTTCTTCAGGGATTTCTGTGAGTACTTTGTGGTGGGTGAAATAAAGGCTGTCTCATATCTCGTCCCCATATTGTACATTGAGTACATCTGTGTGGGCTGATAGGATCGTGGATCTAGAGCTCTGAGGCACCTTAGATAAGTAACCCTTTCATTTTAAAGATGAGGAAACTGAGGCCCCTAAAGGTAAACTGACATGCTAGGGCCATATAGCTAATAAGTGTCTGAGGCAAGTGTTCTAGGCACCTAGGTGGCACAGTGAATACAGCATTGGGCCTGGAGGCAGGAAAATCTGAGTTTGAATCTGTCCTAAACTTTGTGACCCTGAGCAAAGTCACTTAACCTCTCCCTCAGTTCTCCCAACCATAAAATGGGGGTTCAACCAACCAACCTCACAGGGTCGCTGTGAGGATCAAATGGGATAGGATTTGTAAAGTGTTTAGTGTATATGCCTGGCACATAGGAGGAGCTTAATAAATGCCTGTTTCCTTCCTTCTTGATTCCAGGTCCAGCCCTGTGCTTTTCACAGTTTCTCTAAAAGAGATGGGAACCCCATGACTCACATTTATGAACCCCTCAACACAAGCTTCACTAAATTTTATTCAGGTGATTTTCCGCAAAAATAAAAACTCTGGGATATGGGCAAAAATCAAGAGAGATAATGACCCTTTTCGATCATGAAATCAGGATTAAACCCAGTCTATATGACTGCAGAATTCTTGGTGGAGCTAGAAGGGAGGGAGGAAAGCTGGGCACCAGATCACCCTTTATAGCAAGAGTCCCCTAATATTTCTCACCATTAACCCTTCTTGGATGGCTTCCCAGACAGGCCTCCTTATAAATGTGCTCTCACATTCTAATGAGGCTCCAATATATTCTGTTCTTTAGGGCCATCTATCTCTAGAAAAAACAATAACTCTCAAGTAAACAAAGTTTGACTTCTATTTCCAAGCTGCCCATCTGCCATTCATTCCTCCTACCCCCCTGCTCCCATTCTCCTTTCCCTTTGCCCTGATGCTAATCTCTGGAAGTCTAGAAAGCTCCACTTCCCAGCAAGTATGCCCCAGACCTTCCTCTGTTCTCCTTGAAACTCCCCTATTTCCTCAGAGCCTTACCTTTTGGTGGAGAATAAGTCATGATGTAATGAGCTACTCAGGCTGCTGCTGGGTAGTAATTCCCACGTCTCTACCAGGAAGGTCTATTGTGGAGAAGCAGCACAATAGTCAGAGGGCCTAGAGTAGAATCCAGGCCTATGTGACCTTATGATCTTGTGACAAGTCATGGTCCTTCTCTGGGCCTTAATATCCTTATTCCCAAACGAAGCCAGTTGGACTAGACCATCGGCATCACAATTCGTACTGACCGAACCCTGCTAAGGTTTATAAAGCCCTTTCCACATAACCCTCTGAGGCAGGTAATGACAGTCCTGGCCTTTTTAGGTATGTTTGCAGAGAGTTTCGTTTGAGTCTCGTAACAACCACGTGAGGTGAGTGGTACAGGTGGCCCTAAAAAACAGAATCCTTGTCTTTTGTTATTGTTGTTCATTTGTTTCAGTCATGTCTGACTCTTCATGACCCCATTTGGGGTTTTCTTGGTAGAAATACTAGAGTGGTTTGCCATTTTCTTCTTATTTTACAGATGAGGAAACTGAGGCAAACAGGGTGAAGTAACTTGCCCAGGGTCACACAGCTAGGAAGTATCTGAGGCCATATTTGAACTCAGGAGGATGAGTCTTCCTGACTCCAGACCTGGAGCTCTATCCACCACACCACCTGGCCAAAGAAAAAATTGATACTCAGAGAGGTTGGGACTGGACCTTAGTCATGTAGCTAACATATGACTTGCGCCAAGACATGGAGATAGTAGGTATGAGAGGGAGAATTTGAATCCAGGACTTCCTGACTCCCACTCCAATGCTCTAATCACTACTTCATGCTTCCTTCCTAGGATTTTCCTCTCTCTTCTCTTTTCCTGCCCCCACCCTCGTCCTTTTCCTGACCTGGCATGGACAATTAACCCAAAGATTAATAGTACAGCCATGCTCTTTCCGGTGGCAAGAACTACCTATTCCAGCTTACATTGGAAGGGGAGAGTTCAGAAAGAGGAAAGAGGGAATCCCACAACTGGGAAGAGGTCCATCAAAGTTAGAGGCAAGGGTGGTTTGGTCCTTTGGGTTATCAAACAGTTTGGGTGGAGAGGTAAATATGAGGGGTGTAGTCTGGATCTGAGGGGCCTTGCTACAGCCCTCTAACAACACCATCCTATCCACGCAAAGGGCCAGAGGCTCTGCTCTTTCAATTTGGACACTGACCGGTGCACAAGGGCTACTTCCGTCTGAGCAGAAACCCACCCCACCCCCACATACAGTGGGGTCACATTATTTTCTCAGGAGGCTCAGACCAGAAGCACAAAATGAACCTCATCGTCCCTCTTTCAGGCCTCAATGCTGGCTGCATTATTCACTTAAAGCCTTCTTATAGGACCCTGAATGAGAAGAAATGGATGAGGGAAGGAAAAAACTATGTAGGTAATGAGCAACTCAATAGATGTTTGATAATGATGACCCGGTGAAAAGTACAATCAATGGATTAAAAATGGGGAAACCTGGATTTGAATTCTGCCTTTGCTTAGACAAGTCTCTTGATCTCTCTCAGCTTCATTTTCCCCATCTGCAAATCTAGATTTAAAATAAGAATTAGACCAGAGCTGTGATTTCATCTGTATGGGGAATTTTTAACATGAGAACGCCCTCCACCAATATAGACCAACACCCCATTTGTAACTTGGATTCTACACAAGTTGTCTGGGTCACTGAGAGGCTAATTAACTTGCCAATAGTCACTCCATCAGTAACTATCAATGGCAGCCCTTGATCTGAGGTCTTCCCGGTGCTAAGGACATGTTACCTTTCATAGAAGGATGTTATTTGCTCTTTAATAGTTTAACTCTTCCATGACAGATTATTTTAAAGGGAGGTTAGGAGATGGTTCCTCTGTGCACACTCTTAATCTTTGAGGATGATGTCACTGAAAAAGCTCCTGGGATCTTCCACAAAATATCTTTCAGGTTGATGCTGCTAGACACAGAAATCCTCTATGGATGAACCATGAATATGAATAAATGAAGCATTCATTAAGTGCTCACTACATACAAAGTACTGTGCCAAGCACTAGTATCTAAACAGAATAGTATGACAGACACTGTTCTCAAGGAACTCAAATTCTGATGAAGGAAATAACACACTTGGAAGGTTTCAGCTGCAAGTCAGATGGAAAATCTCACAGCCCTTCAGGTGCAGTAGCATAGCAAATGTTAATGCCTCTTCTTTACAGTCATTTCCACTGATAAAATCATATTCGTTTCTACTTCTGATCCACTTGACAAGGCCAAGATCTTCAGTGCAAGAACTTTCTTTTCTTCTCCCTCTGAATGGAGGGATGGAAGGTAAACTGTCAAACTCCTCCTGATGCCTTCCTTTATAGAGGGCAGACATTGACCCTCGGATCACTCAACTTTGCATGTGCTGCTCTACCTGGTTTCAACTCCATGGAACAAGATGCTCTCACGCCAGGTTCCCTTTTGTGTGTTATCTCCTCCCATTTGATTGTAAGCTCCTTGTGAGCAAGGACTATCTTCCTTTTTATCAATTGTATCCCCAGTACTTAGCATCCTGCCTGGCACATAGTAGGTGCTTAATAAATGTCTATTGGATTGGATTTTCTGAGTCTTTCAATAGAAGTGGTTGTAGCACCTGCAAGAGCAGCTGCCAGGCTGCATCTCTACCAGGGTTGCTTCTCAAGATGATGATGGCTCACACTAGGCCAAAGGCTCTTGGGTTCAGGGTCCCGGACTATCTCTGTTAGAGTCTGAGGGGAGATAGTGGTCGAGGTGGTGGTGGTGCCTTGACTTGTCTGGCACATGCCGTCTCCCGTTTCTCCCTCAATGTGCCCTGATGCTTCGGCTAGGCTAGCTTGCCTCCTTCGTGGGTAGTAATTGGCGGGCAGATGATGGCGATGCCTAGCCTGTCCTCCGCAGGAGTTGCTCCTGTGAATGACGGCTGTAAGGGCTAGGCTGGAAGCAGAACCAATAGTTTTTGCTAAGAGTTAGGGATGGATTGTGGTTTTTATCCATGGGCATTCCTTTTACTTTCCTCCTGCTATTGTGAAAATAAAATAAAGTAATTAACATAAAATCTCCACCATGAGCTAAAGTATCAAATACATACTCAGGACAATCAATCAGTTGACAAACATTAATTAAACACCCAGTAGGTGCCAACCACTATACATTTTATGGCTACCTTCAGAGAAACTATCTCCCATCCTCATATAGACTTGGCTTCCGCAGACAGCCAGTCAGTCCACATGCAATTGTGAAGTGTTAGCTGTGTGCCAGGCACTGAGCTAAGAGTGGGGAATTTGAAAGAAGGCAAAGCAATCTCTGCCCCGAAGGAGCAGCGTGAATTTTAACAGCAGAGACAACATCCATCTGAAATACATATATGGAGAATGTGGAAGAGAATATATATATATATATATATATATATATATTATATAATATTAATATATTATATATATATATATATATATATATATATATATGTATGTATGTATATATATATATACATATATATATATATATATGTATGTATGTATGTATGTATATACGGAGGACAGTCTGGGAGAAGACAGCGGTGTGAATCAGTCAAGAGGAGAATCTCACCTGATAATACAGCAGTGCCCACATAAGTAGGCCTGGCCTGGAGGGAAGCAGCAGTTGGAATGCACTACACCAATCTCGTGACTGCTTTTGGGTGGAAGTTTTTAAGAGGGTTTTTTTTTTCAGTTTTATTTTTTCTCCTTCAAAAAAGTGCCTGCAAGATGCCTATTTTGGGGGCTGGCTCCAGTTGCTTTCCTGGCTGAGGGCCAGAGACATTCACATCAGGGGTTGCTCATGTTGCAGATAGTGGCTTTGTGGGGTTTTTTGTTGCTGTATATAATAGCAAGGGAGCCCTCTCATTCCCATGGCTCTATGGTTCAAAGTATGGGGTACGCGAAACCTGAATGCCACAGATGGACTCAGCTCTCCCCTCCCCAGCGAGGGTGAGGGGTGGAGAAGGGGGACAGGGCACAGTATCATTCCCAAACCCCATGGCCATTTGCCCTTTTCTTACAACAATGGCAATCCCAAGCTGGACCCACTCCAAAATCCTGGTGGGAAAAACTGGCTGAGCCACCGCAGCAAACAGTCCCTTTGGGGAATGTTCCTGTGGTGTTTCTGTCATAAAGGGGTCATTTACGCAGCAGCCCATTTCCAAAGAGGGCACAGGCCCAAAACAGCGTGTCACTCAGAGGGCACGGACTGCTGTGGAACACACAAGCCTCCCGGTGGGGGAGGCGGAGGCAGGGCAGGAGGCCTGTGGCTGGGAGCACAGCAGGGAGGGCAGGGCAGGGGGATGGCTGGGGACAGAGGAGATGTCATTCTGGATGAATGAATCAAGGCTTCACGTGGGGATACCTGAGTCTCGCTTTCGCACTCAATCTAATTCTGCTTGCATCACCCCTAGCTAAGAGGATTAACGAGAACTGATCTCCTTTGACCTTCATCCAAGGGGACACTAGCTGAATAAAGAAAGTTCTTCCCCTGCCCCAGGAGACATTAGGATAAGAATGCATAGGTCAGGTTAGGCCAGGAGTTGAAAAGTCCCATGGTAGCAGCGAAAGGGTAATCTGGAACGGGCAACAGTCCAGGGGCTGACTACCCAAGCCAAGAGTCATATGAGTTTCATCCTGATAAAGTAAGTTTCTTTCCTGTTCTCCTCAATTTCATCGATGTCCTGTCAAGAGATGAAGACATATTGCCTAGTCGGTTCTGGGAATGACAGGGCCCTGACCCAGCCCCACAAGGAAGGGAAAACTATAGTTATGAAGAATTTCTAACACTGCATAATTAAAACAGATTGTAAGTTTCCATGGTCAGGTTTCCCTTAGCTCCAGGATTAAGTAAGTAGTGTGATAAGGCGGGGAAACATCAGACTGAATATTAGGAGAACCAGATTGTAGTCCCATCCTCATGCATATCCCTCCACTTCCAGAGGGGGGTTGACTCAACCTCTAAAATTCCTCCCGGGTCAGAAATCCTACAAGTTCTAAGTTCAACAACTTATTATCTTAAATTTAAAAAAAAAATGAAGGCTAATGAGAAAGTGTCCTAGTTCTCAGCCCTAAATCTTTGTTTTCCAGAAATGTATACACTTGGACAAAGAGCCAGTGGACCTCAGGAGGGTGGGATTCTGTTTGCTTCTGCCCAGGCCCCAGTGAACAAGCTCTTTTCTCTATCTTCCATCTCTCATATTAAGTCAATTGCCAAGTTCTGTTGATTCTATATCTGCTCCATTGCTCATATCTACCCCTTCAAAGGATCATAGGGCCTCAGAAACCCTCTCTATTCTTGCTACTACCACTGCTCAGATCTTGGTCAGACATGGAAGACGCCAAGGTCATCCACTGCGTTCTGGGCCATTGCCAGTCATCCTGACTTTTGTCTTGCCACTGGACTTTGGTGACTCTGGAAGAGAGGGAGGCTGATGACTTTGTGACTCTGCCTCACTTAAATCCTTTTCATGCTGTGAAGTCAAGACATCACACTCTGATGACATTGGTACTCTTCAAAAGCGAAGGATACACAGCAACTACCACTCTAGAACAGACTCTCATTGCCACTCGGATTATCTATTGCAGAACTCTTCTCCTAAGCCTTCCTGTCTATGCTCTCTCCCCTCCATTCTAATCCATCCTTTCTTCTGCTATAATACAATCTTTTCACGTAGATCTGGACATGTTGCCCTTATACTCATACATCTTCAGTGGCTCTCTATGGACAACCAATAAAAAAAAAAAACATAAACTCTTGCCTAGCCTCCAAGGCCCTTCACAATCTGATGCAGAAAACCCTATCTTTCCAGATTTATTCCATACTACTCCATACCAAGCATTCTGTGCCCCTAGTCAATCTAGAAGAACAAATCCAGAATTTGTTCTTCAAATATGTCTTCATTTTCCCACCTCCCTGACTTTGCTCAAATTGCTCTCTGTTCTTAGGAAGCTCCCCTGCCCTCCTTCCACATGTTGAATGCCCATCCATCAAAAGCCTACTCAAATACCATCTCTTTCATGAAGGCTTCTGTGACCCTCACAGAACGACCTTTCGCCATCTCCAAACTTTGAATGGTGCTTTGTTTTAGAGTTCTCTAATGTGCTTATCATGCTTTATTATGGTTTATAGTTAATTATAAATATCCAATAACCTCCTACAAGAGTAAATGGCAAGAAGGTAGAAATGTTGTATTATCTAAACTTGTTATCCCCATCACCACCATCACCTAACACAGGGCTCTGCATAGATTAACAAATATATGTCCTATTAAAGATACTTATGGCAGATGTTGTGAGCTGTTTTTTAAAAAAATAAAGAAAGAAAGAAAGAAAGAAGTTACAGCATTGTCTGAGGCCAAAGGCACCAATTATTCCTAGAAGCTGGCCAGAGTTGAGTCAATTCCTATCTAGCCTGGGAAAACAAGAACTGAAAATATCACAAACCAAGTGCCTGGCTTTAGAAAAGCCAGGAGGTAGAAGGGACCAGATCTTTTCCCCTCCAAAAGGCAATTTAATTTTAATTTCTAGCCTCACATATCCTCCTGCAAAGAGTCACCCACCCACTTGCCCAAAGCCAGGAACAATTTATATCACATGACAAGTTAAGCTTGTTTCTTTGTTGTGTGGGGGGGTAAGGGGAAAAGGGAGGGCAAAGAAAGGGGGGGAAATAGTTTCAGAGTCATTAGGGGGCTCTGCAGAGCTGGCTCTGACACCTGAGCAGTCCCAGGGTCAAAGGTGACCAGAGAGCAGGCCCTTGCCTGGCTTACTGGTGCTGGTGCTGCCTGGCTTCAGGATCTGGGCTCTCAAATGATTAAAAAGGTTGGGTTTTTTTTTTTCCATACTACACAGGGGAGCTCAAGGGCAGCAACAGATGTAAGCTTACGCCTCAAATCGTTTCCACCTGGGAAGGAAAATGGTTGTGGAATTATCTCCACACAGAGCCCCAGTTGGTGAGAACCAATGAAACATGACTAAAAATCTAAAAAAAAAAAAGACAAAAGTTTCTTGGATTGACTGCCACCTCAGGGATGGGGATCACCTGGGATGAGGGGGAGGGCAAAGGTTTCCTTCCCATTGTTTCTCCTCCTAGTCTTCCTCTAATGGGCACCCTCCCCCCAACTCCCACTAGACAGGAGTAATTATTCCCATTTTGTAGATCAGAATGCTAAGATAGAGATGCATGTTGTAATTTATCATTTAGCAGGTCAGCAGGTCATAGACCCCTTTGGCTGCCAGGTGAAACCTATGGACCCCTTCTCAGAATAGTGTATTGTTACATACATTCATAATCGAAAGAAAGGCTCAATTTCATTTTGAGGTTAGTGAAAATAAAATTGTAGTTTTTCCCAAGTTCACAGATCCCCTGAAATCTGTCCATTGACCCCTTGGGGGTCTATGAACCTCAGATTAAGACCACCCCCCCACCTTGTCTCAAAAATAACTCCTTCCAGCTGGGCTACTCTAAGAACTAAGATGTGCTTAGGGAGATGGTATTAACAAGTCAATCAGGACAGGACTGACAATGCTGAACATTTCTGTTTGGTGTTAGAACACATCGAATGACTGTAGAGAGAGGAAAGGTTGGCAGATTTGCCTTGTTGATTGCATTTTGCTTAAGCTAATATCACAAACGATGTATTTCCTCATTGAGCACAAATATATGATGAGGGGCTGGTGGTTTGAAGGTTCTCCTTGGCGGAAGGGCGCCCATTTGGTATTAAAAGTTTACTGCCAATAAATGTATGAATTAAAAGGTATTTATTAAGTGCTAACTACATACATGTAAGACACTGTGCTAAGTTCTAGGAATACAAAAGCAATAGCCTTCAATGAACTTACATCCTAATAGGGGGACACAGCAAAAATAATGGAGTGGTTTTCAGGAAAAGAAGAGTTGATCCAATGAGGCTCCTTTTCTGGAAGTTGTGTTAGTTTTGACTGATTATTGAGCTAGAAGATAGAATGGGGCCATTGAGAATGGTCTAGGTGGATGACTGCCTGGCAAAACTTTAAGTACAGATAACTAAGAATCGTCTCTGCTTGGGCATTCCAAAAAGGTTCAGCCCTACAATACAGCATAACAGAAAAAATAAAGCTCTAAGCACAAAGTGCTTTTTAATTCAGAATTTATAAAGTACCATGCTGTTGACAGTCCAGAAATCATGTCTGGTTTGGGGGAAACATAATCTTTGCCCTTAGCACACCCCCTTGGTAGGAGCCCTGTCCTGTTCCTTTTCTGGAACCCTCTATAGATGGAAATTTTCAGACCCAATAGTACAGCAGACCCCTCCCTAGCCAATTGCTGGTGCTCTACACCCTGAGACACCAGAAACGTAAAACCAATTAGACACACCTTCTAGAAAGTTCTTCCCTCCCAATGAAATCCCTGTCCCTCACCTCTGTCACTAAGCTGGGATAGCATTTTCATTGGCACAACCTGGGAATCAGGCCTAGAAGGCAGCCTCTCCCAGGATCATCAGATTCCCCTTCTTCCTGCTTTGGCCCTAAGATCATAGGCCCCAAAGCCTCTGGTGAATGAGATATAGATCCAGATGTATCCTTTACCAGGATTTCCTCTCCCCTTTCCTCTTCCTGCCACCCTGCCCGCCACCGTATTGGATAGCTCAAGTTTCTTTATGTGAAGTAAAATATACCCATAATAAAGGCCTATTGCTTTTAGCATCACTAATCAGCCTACCTGTCACACGAAAGTTTTAAAGTCCCTAAACCATATAGAATAGACTGAGAAAAGTTATTTGTGGACAAGATGGAAAAGTGTGGGTTAAGTACTAATGAAATTAAGTTGAATTTGTAATTAGTTGAACAACTTTACTGAGGACTAGATTGATGCTATCTGGAGAAAACCAACCTCTAATAATAATAATAGTTAGCATTCATAGAGCACTTTAAGTCTTGTAAAGTGCTTTACCAATATTGCCTCATTTGATTTTTCATAACAACCCTGCATGGCAGGTAATATTATTATCCCTATTTTACAGGTGGGAAAACTGAGGCTGAGCACTTAAGTGACTTGTGCAAGATTTGAACTCAGGTCTTTCTGACTTCAAGCCCAGCACTCTATCAACTCCATCCACTATCTAACTGCCTCTAGCAGGGGTTTTAAACCTAGAATCTATAAACTTATTTTTTAAATATTTTGACAATTATATATCTGTTAGCTTCCTCTGTACTCCTATACATTTTGTTTTATGTGCATAAAATCATTATTGTGAGAAGGGAGTCTGTAGGCTTCACCAGACTGCCAAATGATTCCATGAAAAAAAAGGAGTTGAGCAGCCTTCCTCTAATGGATTTCTGTGTGATGGTGACTAGGCATAACACTGGATTGGTGAAGAAAATGCTGACTCTCTGCTGTGTGTGTCTACCTGAGGGGTAAACTTATTGCAAAAGTTTTGGAGAAGAGAGAAATTCTCTCCTTCTTGAAAAGAGACACACCACCCAGTTCTAGACATTCTTTGGGGAGAGACCTATGAAGAGAGAAAAAAGACTTTGGCAAGCAACAGCCATGAGAGAGGACAGGACCTCCACACATCCTTGATTACCAGTTTGCCTCCCTAGATACTTCAAGGAATTTCCACTTGGGTAAGATTAGGGGTTATTTGTTGTTTGAATTGAAATATCTTGCTTCTGGGAGAGCTCATTCACTCTATTTATTTTCTGGTATAATCTAATCTGTATAACTTTTTCTGATTTCTGCTTGCTATTCATTTAGATAAATTCTTAGATAAATATCATTCATTATTTGTGATGGTCTTTTGTGTACCAAGGTTTTGGTGAGAAGGAATGAAGCCAGTAGTTGTAATCTTGGGTAATCTTCCCCTTTAAGGAAACCTAAAAAAAAAAAAAACACATCCCTACAACAGCAATATTTCCCTTGGAGGAAGGTGGGCAAGATTCTGGAAATATCTGTCCATGTTTCCCTGTAAAGTCTCATTTAGGCAACCCATATGGACATACACATCTTACAAGAACGTCACACACACACACATACACACACATACACACACACACACACACATATTTTATTTCAGCAATTAGAGCTATCTAAATCTTGAAATAAGATTGCTCATGAGGAAATGAGCTCCCCATTACTGGAAGTGTTCAAGCAAAGACTTAATGACCATCTGTCAGTATAATTTTAGAAGAATTTCTTGTAGCAGGAAGTTGGACAAGATGACTAGTAGGGTACCTTACAACTCCTAAGAAAGATTCTATGAGACGCTCTAAAGGCATATCATTATCTAAGCAGATCTCTTCTTCCCTTGTTGGCATCTCCTACTTTACCCCCACCCCACTCCTTCCACTCCCTATTACACACCTTCTCTGCCTCATGGATGCCTCTGTACACACCTTGCCCCTCCCTATTAGCAAATTACCTTTGCAAGTTCAAAGCAAGTCCTTAAAAAAAAATTGAAGTCTTTAGAGAATCTTAAAACTAGAAGAAATCTAGTTCAATCTCTTCAGTTTACTAAAGAAGAAACTGAGGTACAAAGAAGTTGTGACTTAAAGGGTCACATAGTGGGTTAGTGAGAGCTAGGAGGAGAACCTATCTCCTCACTCCCTGAGTCCATTGGTCCTTTCGTTATAGCTATGCCGCCTCAAGGATGTTTTTAATTAAACTAACACTCCAGATTTAGAATTATCTTTTTTTATTTCATCTGTCAAAGTTGTTACACTAGCATAAATGAGCAGTCATTCTACCTCTGCTTTTATTCTTAGCCACAACCTAGGAAACTCTTTTATTGGAAAATGTAAAACCTGGTTCATTTTAGCCATGTAAACAGAAAAAAGTGCCTTTTAAATTTTTTGGTTAATTAAATATATGTCCTGTCTGTTTATTCTCTGATGTTCAAACTGACAGGATTTCAAGATTGAAGGTCATTTTGAAGTTTCTTTTCATTGATTTCCTCAGTACTGTAAGTAATCAGCCTGTTTTCAGCTTATTGTGTTGATCAAAGTTAAAAGGAACTTCATCTCTGTCCAATTTAAGATAAATAACATGGTAATTTCACATGAGTGGACAACTCTGAGGTCATTTGACTCTTAGAACTTTCTCAGTCAATATATCTCATACTGTGTTCCATACAATAGCAGTGTTCTACCCAATGGGAATAGGGTTTCTGAAAAGGAATGTCAATGCTAATAATATTTCCCATTCTTAAATATTAAATATGAAAGTATGTATGTATCAAAATATTTATTTGCAACTTTTAGAGGTATGAAAATAGGTCTTGTTTCCTCAATTTTGCAGTTGAATACCCCTCAACTTCCTCAGGAATATTCTATACCCTCAGACCAACATAATGGTTTTCATCAACATATTCCCTCTACAATCGATGTTCTAGCCAAATTGGCTTGCTCTTTACTTTGCAAACATTCTCTGTTCTCTTCCCACCTCTATACTTTTGCTTACCCTCATCCCCATGTCTAGAACATCTTCCCTCACCCCATCTATTGAATTCTAATTCATTCCTTAAATCCTACTCATTCATTCATTCATTCATTTAATAAACATTTAAACAAATGCCTCCTCCATGAAGTCTTCCCTCATCAATCATTAATGACCTTCTGCCTCAGACCATGCTCTGTCAATCTAGCTGATATGTTTCCCAGATGCCAGATGCGGCAAGGAAAATATGACACTCACCACTAATAGATCAAATCAATCTGCTTATTAAGCAAAGGACATAGGCAAAAATATATACTTACTGCATCTACCACAGAGCCCATAAACTCTGTGGTGCCTAGTATTACAGATATCATCAGAGCATTCACCAAACCAGTAAGGGACAGATGTGTTGCCAAAACATCCTAGTTGAAGTGACCGAGTGGGTATTTCCAACCTAAACATGGTCTCTAGTTCAATTAGTTTTGAAAATGTTGTTCTAGAGATAGAGAAAGGAAAAAGAAATGAAAGAACAAGTTAGCATATATAAAACCAAAGCACTTCTTTTTCTGAAAGCCAAGTATACTTTAATTTCACTGAGATCAAGAATGCTGGATAATTCGTATCAGAAAACAGCTTTATGGACACTAGGAGACAATTTCGGCTGCTCTTCCCCTCTATTTAACAATATCAAATGTAATGGAGAACCTATCACTTGTAAAATGCTACTGTGACAAAGGTAGGTAAGAAAAGACCCTAGAGGCTTTCAAGGAGGTTACCATTCAGCAGTAGGGGACCAGTGGTTAACCAACCATTTCTGTACCTAGGACAGCGAGTGGGAGGGAAAAGGGGGAAGGTATCCTCACCTGGAGCATAGCCTACAGGGAGAGGTAGCATGTACCAGGACACCTTGAGGTTTTGAAGCTGTTAAAGATGGAACAAATACTCCTACAATGGTGTTATTACTTCTGCCTCCAGGACGGGGCAGGCAGGAGAAGAAACAAACTCTAAATTTTCAGACCTGGCTCAAATCCCCAGTCACCTCACCCTAACAGCCTCTCAGCATGAGAGAATGTGTGTGTGTGTGTGTGTGTATGTATGTGTGTGTATACACACATATTTACATATATATACATATGCATGTATCTATTATATACATATACATATGTGTATGTATATATATAAAACTATTAAACAAAATTAAATGCATAAAACGTCCACCAAGGTTCTATCAGAGTTCAGAAGAGAGAGCAATGACATTATGCATATGGAATTCCTATCATGGACTTACAAAATTTCAGAGTAGATAGAAGAAACCTTAGAGGCCATCTAGACCAACTAATTGCCCGAATAGTAATCCCCTCTCCAATATTCCCCAGTCTCCACGTGAAGGTCTCCGGTGATGGCCAACTCAACACGTTCCAAGGCATTTCATTCAGAATCACAGAATCGACCATCACAGAGATGGCAGGAATCCCAAATGTCGACTTGTCCAACCTATTCCTAAAATTAAAAAACATTCTCCTCTAAAAAAGAACCCAACAAGTTTCCATTCGGCCATTGCTTGAAGAGTGCTAGTGAGGAAACACCGCCTCCCAGGGTCATAGGATTTGACAGCAAGGACTTCAGAAGCCAAATAGTCCAATCTATTCCTGAATAAGCATCCTCTTTGCATCCTAAGGATGGACTGAATAGATAAGAGACTGGAAGTAGTAAGACCAGTTAGAAGGCTATTACAGTAGTCCAGACAAGAGGTGATGAGGACCTGAGCAAGGGCAGAGGCTGTGTGAGTGACAAGAAGGGGGCTGATGCATTGGAGTGTGTGGATTCTATGGAGGTAGAATAATAGGACAACAAGCACTGACAACATACCGAAAGGGCAGCTAGGTGGCGCAGTGGATAGAGCACCAGGCCTGAAGTCAAAAAGACTCATTTTCCTGAGTTCAAAGCCAGCCTTAGGCACTTAGTAGCTGTGTGTTCCTGGGGAAGTCACTTGCCTAAGTTTCCTCATCTGTAAAATGAGCTGCAGAAGGAAATGGCAGACCACTCCAGTATCTTTGCCAAGAAAACCCCAAATGGGGTCATAGAGAGTCGGCCATGATTGAAACCACTAAACAATAACAAATTCATTGAATATGGGAATAAATGTAAACTTCCACTTCACCTGCAAACTGAAGGCTTTTTAAGCCTAATTTTGCTAATTTTTCCTTTAACAGGTATTAAGACATTAGTGGACCAAGGGCTCAGACTAATAATGCCCCTTCGTCAGCTGACTGCAAGATAGCCACAAGAAGCTCCAGGGGATTTTGGAGTCTTAGCTGATGGATGTGATGGGAGCTCCACCCAGCTGAATCAACTTACTGGTTCTTCATGCTTATCCTTGTTGTATGTCTTTCTTCTGCTCTGGCTCAATAAATCTCCTTTTGTTAACAGCTGACTGGCCTAAGATGAGTGTCTCATTTTCTTCTAATATCAAACCTGAACTACCGCAAGACTGACCTCCTACTCCATCCAAATACATTTATTCAGCACCTAATTGTGTGCGATGTTGTATATAGTGTGTTAAACACATATGGCCCCACCCCGGAGGAGTGGTTTGCAGTCCCAGGCTGTCTGGTTACACAAAGAGCGGATAGAGACAACTCAACCATAAACACTAAATGCCTGTCTCAATAAGATTAACTTTTCACACAAGCTGTGCCTACAAGATGCCAAACATCTGGATGAAACATGCTACATTCAGCCAGTCCTCTGGGTCATGGGGTGAATTGCACAGAACTAACCCTACAGAGAACTGACGGAAATTTCACTTTTCAGTCAAATGTTTCTCTGTTGTGAAAACCTAGACACTGTATGCAAATAAAGAACAAGGACGTTTGTCGAGTGTCCAAGCAAAGGGGAAGGAAGCATCAATCACTGAAGGGAGAAGAAGGTTTCATTTACAGAGTCTTTAAGGATAATCAAAGGTGTTACCTTCTTTGATCCTTAAGAGAGGACCAACACTCATCCTGGAGTCAGGAGGACCTAAGTTCAGATCTGATCTCAGTCACATGATACTCACTAACTGTGTGACCCTGGGCAAGTCACTTAACCTCAGCCCTCAGTTCCCTCATATTATAAAAAGAGAGAGGTGGACTAAGTTATCTCTGATGTTCCTTCTAGTTCTACAACCTGTTCTAGCTTGAGAGCTATGATCCGTTGTCATGGACAGAGCACTGCATTGGAAGTCAGGAGACCTAAGCTTGTTTTTCTTTTTGTTAAAATTGAATTTAATTTACAAAAATCTATTTTCTCTCTCTTCCCCCATTAGAAAAAGAAAAACAAAACTCTTATAACAAGTATACAGCTAAGCAAAACAAATTCTCACTCTGGCCATGTCCATAAACATATGCCTTATTTTGTACCCTGAGTCCGTAACCTCTCTGTCAAGAGGTGGGTGGTGTGCTTCGTCATCTGTCCTTTGGAATCATGGTTGTTCGTGGCATTGATCATCATTCTTAAGTCTTTCAAAGTTGTTTATCATTGCAATGTTGTTATTGTAAGGAGACCTTAGTTTGAACCCTTGCTTTGCCATTTTCTAGCTATAATAGCATAGGTTTGGGTTCTAGCTCTATAAGCATTGGCCTACCAGTTAGCCTCATCATGGCTCAGTTTCCTTATCTGTAAAATGGGATAACATCTAGAACCCAAACCCCCGTCCTCTGACTCTAAATCCAGCCCTCTTCCCATGATGCCAAGATGCCATGATGCCTAAATTTCGCATAAGTCCATATGCCCATTTACCTATGCTTTGGCTTCCATAAACTGCCCTAGTAGATGAAATATCCTCTGGTGAGTGATGTGGGAATGGGCAAAAGAAAGAGAAATCCAATTTCTTTGCCCTTGAAGGAGTCTGCAATCTAATATGACTAGCCATAGACCCCTGAAACCAGTTTAAGAATGGTTAGAAGGCAGCACATGTGTAAATGCAAAGAAGATTGATTATAAACTGTTCAAAGGCTATAGGGTTAAGGAGTATGGGAGGGAGTTAGGTTAATCAGCAGCAGCCACCACTTAAGAGGCACCCAGAAGTTGTCTTTGGCTTCCATGTGAGTCTTCCCAGGGATCTACCAAGGAGGGCCCCACACGCTATAAATAGACACCACTAAGAGGCTTGTACACAGAAACCCAGCATTGGGAAATGTAATTATGAGGTATTTTTCTAAGACAAATACAATCACCATATGTGTAGGGTTTATGAATGGCAGAAGAGGAAGATGAGTTATACCTAGTTTCTTCAAAATCCCAGGATTCACCAACTGTAGCTGAAGGAATTTTAATTCATTCCAGAATTTCCTAGAGAGGCAGCAGGTATAGTGGATTGAGGGCCAGTCTCAGAGTTAGGAAGGCCCGAGTTCTAGTTCTACCTCTAAGACAGTCTCTCAGTTCAAATCCCACCTCTGAGAAAGGTCTTTTCACCCTTCCCCATAGTAGTAGTACTTTCCTATCGAGATTATCTTCCATAAACATGTGTGTGTATGTGTGTGTGTGTGTGTGTATATAAGGCAGCCAGGTAGCGTAGTGGATAGCATGCTGGGCTTTCAGTCAGGAAGACTCATTTTCATGAGTTCAACTCTGGTCTCAGACACTTAACCTGGGCAGGTCACTTAACCTTGTTTGCCTCAGTTTCCTCAACTGTAAAATGAACTGGAGGAGGAAACGGAAACCCCAAATGGGGTCACAAAGAGTTGGATATGACTGAAATGACTGGACAAGAAATATATATGTGTGTGCACATATATATGTATATACACATATATGTATATATGTGTGTATACATATACATATATGCATATGTATATGTAACATGTCCACACATATCATGTATATACATAGTTATGTACATGTTGTCTCCTCCATTAGAACCTGAGGTAAGGTCCTCAAAGGCAAAGACTGTGTTTTTGCCTTTCTTTGTAAACTCAGCACTTAGTAATGTATCTGGCAAACAATAATCAATAAATGTTTGTTAGCTTGACTGGCTATTTGACCCTAGGCAAGTCACGCAAACCTTTCAGTGCCTTCAGGCAACTCTTTAAAACATTAAATTACATAAAGTTGACAATCTGCGTTAGGGGAGGGAATTTCCACCCTGGGAGTTCTCTGCACTAAAGGAAATCCCAGGTGAGAGGCGAACAACACCTAAAAGATGGTGAAGAGTGAAGTGGAAGATAAAGAATTTCCTCTTAACCTCCAGCTTTAAAACCAAGAGATTTTTCTTTCTCTCTTAGGGAATGTCATAAATGGTTTTAAGGTATCCTAAAAAAAAATCTTTTTGTTGTTCAGTCATTTCATTCATGTTTGACTCTCCATGACCCCATTTGGGGGTTTTCTTGGCAGAGATACAAGAGTGGTTTGCCATTTCCTTCTCCAGCTCATTTTACAGAGGAGGGAAACTGAGGCAAACAGGGTTAAGTGACTTGCCCAGGGTCACACAGCTTAGTATCTAAGGTCATATTGGAACTCATGAAGATGAGTCTTCCTGACTCCAGGCCTGACACTCCATCAACCACACCACCTCACTGCCTCCTAAAAACACCAAAGGATGGCAAAAGTGACCTAAAAATGAATCTGAATGACATTGTAGTGGGAAATCATGTGAAAAAGAATGGTTCAAAATTGAAGTCAAGAAGTAAGCAAGTAATTCCTTAGTGGTAACATTTTACTGAGGCAAAATGGACAACCGTCCATCCAGTCATTTTGGGAACAAGTCATTTAGCTTCATTTGACACCCTGTGTAACCCAAGAAGGGCATTTGAAAACAAACTGGCATTCCCCTCCCCCACCCCATCTCCCATGAATTCTGCAATCTACACAATCAGAGCTCCCACTTCCGTTCCATACAGAGCACTGGATTTAGTCAGAAGATTGGGATGCAAATCCCAGCTTGGTTACTTACTATGTCACCTTAAGCAAGTCATTTTGTCTGTTCTAGCCTCAGTTCTTTCATCCGGGCAATGACCGGGTTGAACTTGCTAATCTCCAAAGTCCTTTCCAGATCCAAGATTTTGGGATTCTGTAACATCCTGGCCTTTCTTACCTCTACCTTTACACACTCCACTCCCTACACCTGAAATGATATTCTCCCTTCTCTCCCCTTTCTCCCCCCACTACTCCCATCACTTCTGTCTGTTGTATTCTGCAATCCTTCAAGCCTAACCCTAAATACTCATCCTTGAAGCCTTCTCTGATGTCCGAGTTGGAAATACGCTTTCCTTTTTTGGAGTTCACAACATGTTGTTGCATCTTTCTTATGAGCTTATCATTTGGCCCAAGTATTATTTATATGTCTTTCACATCTTCCTCACTAGACCATAATGTCCAAGGATCACATCTTATACACATAAAAAGTCAGGGATCATATCTTATGAATGATATGTGTGTGGTTTTTGTTTATATATGTATATGTGTATGTGTACATATCTTGTATGTACATAGTTATTTGAGTGTTGTCTCCTCCATTAAAATGTGTGTACATGTATGTGTGTTTATATGTGTACACATTGTGCATGTATATATACATAGATGTATATATATTATGTATATACATATACGTATGTCTATATTATAGATACACATAATATATATGCACATATATCTTGTAGGTACATAGTTATTTTCATGTTGCCTTCCCCATTAAAATGTGAGCTCTTCTAAGATAAGAATTATGTTTTTGCCTTTCTTTTAAATGCCATATGTATGATATGTGTGTACACACACACACACACACACACACACACACACATTAAATATATGTGGTATATGTGTGTGGATGGATGGATGGGTGGATGGATTTATCACTTAGTCTTAACTTTATTTCAAAGATCATAGATATTGATCTGGAAGGGTCCTCAGAGACTATCTTGTCCACTACCTCTATTTTATAGATGAGGAAACTGAGGGTCAGAGTGCCTAAGTGTCTTAGTATTCTGGGCAAGAGGGTAGATTGAAAGAAACAAAGGTTTTACAATTAGTGATTGCTTTATTTTCATTTGGTGCTATTGTATATTTGGTGCCCATATGGGAGTCTGTTCTTGTATTGTGAAGGAGCCTGCTGTTTGCTGACCTCCCGACTAGCCCTCCAGCAATTAGAGAACACATTCATAGAGAACCAGCTAACACAGGAAAGGCCACATGTGAAAACCATCCCACCTTTCCATGTGCCTCAGGTAATCACCAACAAGGCAGAAAGGCCCTCAGAGGGCAGTGGCAAGGAGGGGAGTGGGGGGGCCTCCTTCAGCTCCCTTCCTCAAGATGTGAGGTCTCCAGACTTCGTGCTGTACTACAGTTTTATTTACGTTCATAAATCTCAATGTCTTTGCTCCGACCTCCCCATTCTTCTCTCTGTTTGGGTACGGAGTGATCTTTTCCAGTTCCATTTCAAAAGATTTACGTAGTCCTGGTCTGCAAACATCTAACAAGTCATTTGCCTTTTCCTCATGGTTGGGTCCTGTGAGCCAACAGCAGCATAGCTGAAGGGGAGTCGTGTGTCATATTAAGACAATTAGGAAGATTGCTTTGCGAGATTCTTGACAAAGATCCTGATCATTTCCTTTGGCATGGCACAAACCTCCTGTTTTCCTTAAAGTATTCTGACAATACTCTATAAGATCATTTGCCTACAAATCCCTTCCAGAAAAAAAAAAAAGGAAAATTGTTCTTTTTCCATCTCCATCCTCTGAAACTCTCCACTTCACTACCATTACCATATACACTCCCCACTGTGAAATGAATTATTACTGGCACGATAGTAAAAAAAATAAATAAATAAAATAAAAATAAAAAGCACAGGATTTTGAAGTCAGGAGACCTGAGTTTAATTCCAAGGTTTTGCCAAGCTTAACCTACATGACCTTGGGAAAGTCACTTATCCCCTCTGGGACTCAGTTTCTATAAAATGAGAGACCTCCAAGGTCTCTACCAAGTCTAAATCTATAAGCCTGTGATCCTTTCCTGCTGGACAGAGAGAATTGGTGATTTCTCTGACCTCTCTCTCTCTATTTTCCCTACCCTGTTCCCATAGTTTCTCTGTCTTTTAAATCATATTCACCCCTCCTCCCCCTGACCTTTTCCCTTTCTCTTAAATCCAGCACTCTCTCTAATGCAGGGCCATAGATGTGGACATGGGAAGAGGACCAGAGAGACAGGACAAAGAGCTAGATTTAAGACACAGTCTGGATTTCAGCAATTACCACCCTTCTGTGCCTTATCAGTCAAAAGGGAAAAGGAATCAGTTTTTTCCCTTGACCATTAAGCCTCTGACAAGTCCAGGATGTGAGGGAACTCAAGCCTGACCCTGGGGAAGAGGGGAGGAAAGGGGAGGAGAGAAGGCATAAAAGTTAATATCACCGATTCAGAAAGGGAACTTTCTGATGTGTGCAACACAAACCAATCAGAGATCACCCAAACTCATCGAATTTTAAGATTGGAACATACCCTGTGCTAATTTGATTGGGGGAAAATGACAGTATTCTGTTATCCTCCAGGGGCCTAGACCACTTTGCAAAGAGGTGCAATCCCCTTTCAGCTGACTTCCCCAAATCTGTCTCTGAAGGAAGCACACAGCTCTACTGAAAACATACTCTTTCTCCCTTTGTATTTGATCTCTCTCCCACATGCCTTTTGTATTAATCCTGGCATTCTATTTCCATCTGTTTTCAACTTTGAGTTAGAAACTCCAAGCTCAGCTCTAGCATTCTGACAGTGCCCAGGGCTCCTCCTAAAGGTGCCACAGAGAGAAGAAACAAAAAGATGCATCACATCAATGGAATCCAACCTGGTACTTGAAACTTATCTCTGGCTCCTACACATTTTACTTCAATGTTACCAAATCCCCCTCCTTCCGCAGCCCCCATCTTGGTCTGGCTTTCTGCATTGTACAGTGCAGGGAAGAAGGGGTCTGGAGACAGAAAACCCTGGTTCAAATCCTGCCTCTGAGACCACCTGCATGACCTTAATTAAGCCCCAACCGCCATCGGTTATGTTTCCTCATCTGTAAAATAAGGAGATGATCTAATCCAGGGGTGGGGAACCTGCAGCCTCCAGGCCACATGTGGCCCTCTAGGTCCTCAAGTGCGGGCTTTTGACTGAGTCCAAGTTTTATAGAACAAATCCTTTTATTAAGGGGATTTGTTCTGTGACGTTTGGTTTCACTCGAAGCACTTGAGGACCTAGAGGGCCACATGTGGCCTCGAGGCCGCAGGTTCACCACCCCTGGATTAGATCATCTCCAACGTCTCTTCCATCTTTCAATCTATGATCTGCTGCAGACATATGGAAGGATGCAAGAGAAACCATAGACAGCATTGCAACTAGATAGACACATGCCTAAAGAGAATTCTAAGGAGTTGAATGAGGCCCCAGCCAAACGTGTGTCATCCATATAAGTCTGGCCTGTACTTGAGTGTTTTTAAGCCTCCACACCCAAGCCTTTGGATACCACAGAGTCTGCACAGGAAATGGGAGTGTGAGGATGAGACCTGAGGAAACCTTGGATTTTGAAGACAGAAAAAGAACAAAAGAGCATCCTTTGTAGTCCATAAGTATGAAGTGTGCAGTCTGGGAACCTGAGTTACTCACTGCATAGCCCTGAAGGCACCAGGGGCAAGTGTAGACAAAGGGTGCTTGAAAGCAGGGGAACACAGGGCTTCCTCTATGCTGGGCCCTAGGGATTTTATAGGTAAAGTATATATGGACAAACCTCCAAGTGCTCTATAAATGCCAGGTGTTGTTTTTATCATTAGTATTATTATTGTAATAAATAATCTTTGTTTCTGGGTGATACAATACCAGTCCAAAGGCACAAAACCAATGATGCTAAAGGAGTAGATATTATCTCAAGATTATGAAAAACTCAACAATCTAATTCAACCAAAGTTTGTCAAGTACCTACTACATGTGAAGCATTATATTAAGCATTGCAGTGTAGTACAATTTAAAAAAAAAGGCCATTGGTTTTGGGGTCAGAGCACTGAGGTTCAAACCTGGTCACTAGTACCTATTGTTTATATAACCTAGGGAAATTCACTTAATTTCCTTGGTCCTCGGTTTCCTCATCTGAAAAAAGGGGGGACTTTTGAAGTCCCCTCCAGCTGTAGGTCTGTGACCCCATAATCTACAAAGATGCAGAGATCTAAGTATAAGATCTTGCTCTCAAGAGGTTTATAGCCAAATAAAAGTTTTATATTGACTAGAAGTTTACATAAACATATGTAACTGTGTAATAAGTGTAATATGATACAAGTAACTATGGTACTAGAGAGAAGGTGATGAGCTCAAAAGAGAGGCCTGGGCAAAATAACTATAAGAAATATGAAGAGGGAGAGATCCCTCTGAACTGGGAATGGGGTGGTTTCAGGAAAGGCTCCATGGAGGAAGTGGCACCTAAGCTGGGCCTTGGAGAAGGGTAAATAGGGATGTTGAGGGTGTCCGTTCCAAATCTAACCCAAGTCTCAGGCATGGAACATTTACACAAGACTCTCCTCACCAAGGGAGAGAACACTAACTCGCTGCGTACCTTCATAAGGAGCAGAATTGGCTCAAGAGCTTGGGAGAGGAGAGACAGTCTTCTTTCTTCCTGCTTCAAAAGTGGACACGTGGTTCAAACTCTCCTTAAGACTGAGTGTAGAGAGAGAAATACTTGAAGAAGCTGCAGACACATAAAGGACCTGGTACATGAACATGTCCCTGATTTCCAGCTTTTCTCCCTAGAGACTTCAGGGAATGATCCCCTGGGTGAGATTGGGGTCTCTCTCTCATTCACTCAGTGTATTTTTTGGTATATTCTCATCTGTATAACTTCTCTCATTTATCCTTTCTATCTGCTTCCATAAATGAATTACTCACTAGTTACTATTGTGATAGTGGTGTATAACTAATATTTTGTGGGAAGGAGTGAAGTTTTCGATTACAAACTTGGGGTACCCCTTCCTCTTTACAGGATAGTGACCAGGAGAGTATCTTGAACCTAAGACAAAAACAATCATTCCCACATACTAGCAATATTTTGGGAGAGCAGATAGATATAATTCTAGTATAGTATCCCCTCTCTAAGGAGAGCAAAATGTCCAGCCTCTTGGCCCCCTTCTCCTGCTCCCCTCCAGGCAAGGAATTAAAGCCTCCCTTGGAGAGGGGCAGGTAAGATTCCAAAGAGAATTTTCCTCATGTTGCCCCACAAGTTACACTGAGAAAACTCATATGGACATACACTCAATCTATGCAGGTAGCACATCCCTCCCACATGGGCATGGGGATGGCAAGAGCTCAGGCATGGCAGTTGGGATAGGGGAGGATGAGGATGGAAAATGTTTGGTAGTCCAATTTCTCTACAATGCAGAGTATAGGAAAGGTAATGATGTGAGGTAGATTAGAAAGGTGGATTTGGAGAGCCTTGAATGCCAAGATAAGGCATTCATATTTTAATTCTTAAACAGTAGGGATTCCCTTAAGGTTCTTTGAGAGTGAGTGGATCAGAGCTGTGCATGAAACAGATACTAAGTATACAGAATGAGTTGGAAAGAGGAGAGCCTTGAGGTGCATAGACCACTTAGAAGTTTTTTACAATAGTTCAGTGATTCTAAAAGAATGTGTCAGCGTGGAATTTGAAATCATACATACTTGCATATCACCAACTTAAAAGTTTGGTATTCTGAGACATCACAGTGCTAGCATAAGTGAAAAAAAGTCAAGGGTCTAAACTAGGATGTGGGCAGTGAAAGAGAAAAGGAGGGCATGACGTAAGAATGGGGAAGCTAGAATCAAGTGGCCTTGGTGCCTGGGATGAGCAGAAAGGAAGAATTAAAATAAATGAGGCATAGGTATGGAACTCAGGCACCTGGGAGAATGGTAGTGTCATCCTCAGAAGGGGGAAATTAAGAGGGAGGGAAGGTTTTGGGGTTGGGGGAGAATGAAACCGTTAAGGTCATAGTCAAATTCATTTTGAAGCTCTGTTGAGCTGCAAATATCAATAGAAAAAAAACCCCTGGCCTCTGAGCTCATGGTCTAGGGCTTGTAGCAGTTCCTTTCATAGGAGATTTGGAAAGGAAACAAAAGACAAAAAATCACAAAGTTAGCAATTTTTGCATTTAAGGGGGCATCAAACCACAAGAGTCTGGAATGCCCAACAGATTGAAGACCCTGCCCCAAACTTATTTGCAGACAGAGGAATCACCATTCAAAGAAGACCCACAGGAGCAGAAGAGATGGGGTTAGGCAGGAACTGGGTCATTTTCCAAATACGAAATAAATAACTGAGAGTAGGAATGCAGAGGCTCTACATGGGGGGAGGGGGAGAGGTTGTGGTTTTTCCGAGAATGATGGGTTGAAATGTAATTTTATTTTTTCCTTTTTAAAATAGAACTTCCAAGCTTGATATGTAACTGCTACATGCCAGTGAAGCCCCCAGAGCAGGCAGCTAGAGAGCTGTGATTGCTCTGCCACTGAACAGGAGACACACCCCCTTTCTGGCTATTCACTCACACTTTCCCTGGGCTGGGCTCACAGTGTATACATTATCCCAGGCCTGCTGACGGCACCATCTGGGTGACACTTCAATATTGCATTTGGGGCGTGTTTACTTGCAACGTTTGTGAGGGAGAGATCAGAGCCACATGTAAGGCACATGCAGGAAATGCGCTGTAACAATCGCATGTTTATAATTCAGAGAGAAGGATGGCAGAGCGGAGCATGGTTTGATCAAGCTCCAAATCTATTTCCTGGACTTTAAAGGGGAGATGTTGAGGGCAAAAGCCCCAATGATGTGGGTGCTTTGGGCCAAGCTACAAGTTGATTTCTGCTGGTGTTAGTGTACTTTTCAAATCTGTTTCAACCAACAGTCCCTGGCCATTTTTTCCTTCTCACACATCCTGTCTCCTGGATGCCAAAGCACGTGGTCCTTGCAAGGAGGCCCCCTTGCATATCTCCCTATAGAGACTGGAGAATCTGATTTAGCAGGGTTCACTTGCAGGACAACTGTCCCTCCTTTGAGGAACCTCCTTTATCATGTTCTCGTTTATCATGCTCAGATTCTTAAACATTGCCATGTGACAATCCCACTGCTTTTCATGGACATTAAAAAAAGATCCAACTAATCACAGTCCGGTTCCCAAATTTCCCTTTGAGGCAAGGACTTGGCAGGGCTCTGTTCCTATTCCCTGGCATGAACGTATCCCCAGAAAAGATGTTTCCAGTCTTGCAGAGTTTCTTCAAAGGGCCTCATTCCCTTCGCTCATCATGAGTCACCATTACTCCATTGTCCCTCTGTTATTACAACACATGAGGGGATGTTTTATAGCTACTGCTGGGAAGCTTAGTCCTTTGACTTTCTAAAATAGCACTTAGATGCCACCTCACGTGGTTTAGGTAAAGGAGCCTGAGGGAAGACAGAAAAACATGTCAATCAGCAGACTGTGTAGGTAAGAATGAGCCGCTAGATCCCCTTTGAAGGAGACAAATTCCTCCAGGAATGGGAAATGGCTCCGTTTGTCTTCATGTTGTGCTTCCACCGAGGGAACTACCAAAGGAGACATTTTTTCAGAGTCATAGCTAGGAATTTTTTCCTGGGAGCAAGAGCGGTTTGGTGGGGGAGGGGAGGAGAGAAGGTAGCCTTGATCTAGAAGATAGTACAATAGATAAGGAGGTGGAAGCAAGATGAAAAGGGTAATATACCAGAGGTATGGTTACACTGGGAGAAAGTGTCCGTTCCCCAGAGAGTGGGCTTTACGACCTTTTTCCTTTATTTATCCAGGGCTGGGGAACCTGTGGCCTTGAGGCCACATGTGGCCCTCTAGGTCCTCAAGTGCAGCCTTTTGACTGAATCCAAACTTCACAGTCCAGTCAAAGGGCCACCCTTGAGGACCTAGAAGGCCATGTGCGGCCTCGAGGCTGCAGGTTCCCCATCCCCTGTCTATACTGTGTTTGTGAATTTGGATCAGTGGACGTATCACCGCAGAGGACAGGAGGTCAAGGAGAGGGGTGCCAGGGCAACAAGATGGTGGGCAGGGAGGAAGGTACAAGGGATTCATGCTTTAGGCACAGGTGGAACCAGATGACCTGTAAGTCCCCTTCTGGCTCTGAGATTCTGTAATCCCATAAGGCACCTTTTGTGTATCATGGTAACATGCTGGCCTGTGAATCTCCTTGAACTCAGAAATTAAATCGAAAAGAACAACAGAAGAATTATACCGAGAGCGCAGAAATGGTTTCAAGTATAAAGTGCTGACATTCAGTATATCTGAGTTTTACTAAATTAAGAATTCCAAAATTAAAGGGAGTGTTAATGAGGAACATTGTGACCCATTTCCCAAGGATTCAAATTCCTGGGGAAGTCGTCAGTGCTTTAATTACGTAGTCTCCCCAAAATAGAAGAAACCTCTAACCATCATTTAGTCCAGAGGTGTCAAATTTAGTCTAGAAGTGTCAAACTTGTAGCTGGCTAAAGTCCCAATGCTGTCCTAACTAAATTAAAATGAAATTGCAAAATGTTTAATGAACAAATAAAAATACAGTACAACATAGATAATGTTAATTTGTGGTTTTCTAAGTCAACATACCACCCAATCTAAGTGACTTTGAGTCAGTCCTTCCTCTCTCTTCCAAAAAAGATCATTCATCAAATACTACTTCTTCACTTCTAAGGCACTTCTCCCTGCAATAAATTTCCCATCATCTTCAGGGAAGCATCACCACAAAGCCAAATGTGTTATTAAAAAAAAAATATGTCCATCAGCAGACTCATGGATTCCCTCCCACATACAAGGTCACTTGCACTAGTGCCATGGGGAAACATAGAAAGGAGTAAAATGTGGCCACTATTCTCCAGAAACTTACATTGTAGTCAGGGAGACAGTCTTCCCCACACTGAGATAGATATGGGTCTCAATTAAGGTAAGCCCTGATCATGGTTTACCACCCCTTTTAATTTGTTTGGTCCCTTTGTTCCCCTCACAGAATCACAGATTTAAAGCACCATCCAGTCTAATCTGTGCATTTTATAGATGAGTGAACTGAGGCCTCAATGATAGATATTTTTCAAACTATCTAAAATGTCTAAGGTGCCACCTGCAAAAGTTAATTCCAGGTAACCAGTCTAATATTGCATAAAGTAGTATTTAGATTTGCTTTCAGAAAATTCAGCCTTCCAACCAGTGATGCCACCAAAGTGTATCTCCTATAACCATATAACCATTTAACCTTTGGTCACTCAATAAATATTTAGTCTGCCTTTTCCAAAATCCTGGAAATCATGGGCTGTGGATCCAAATTGACACTGGTGAACTAAATAGAACCAATGATGCCCCTTGCTGTCCAGCCTCTGGGCATTTTCATTGGTGATCGCCTATATCTCAAAGATTCTCCCTCCTCATCTTTGTCTCCTGACTTCCCTGGCTTCCTTCAAGTCTCAGTTAAGATCCCATCATCTATGAAAAGTCTTTCCTGATCACCCTCGGTGTTAATGCCTTCCCTCTAATACTACCCCCAATTTATTTTGTATATCTCTTGTTAGTACGAGGTTGTTAGTATGTTCTCTCCCCCATTAGACTATGAGCTCCTTGAAAGCAGAGATTTCTTTTACCTCCTTTGTCCCAGTACTTAGCACCATGTCTAGCATATAATAGCTACTTAATAAATGTATGTCAACTATTGACTGTTGACAGCTTTACCCATGTCCTTTCTTAAAACTAACAGTAAAGACCAATCAGACAGGCTTAAACCTTGAGGTTTTCTTGGATTATCCCTTCCCTGTTATCACCCATATCTTCAGTCCTGTTAGTTTTACCCCTACAATATGTCTTATATCCAACCCCTCCTTTCCATCTCTGTTATCACCATCCTTACTGTAAGCCCCCACCCAGACCAACACAACATGGTATTATAGAAAGAGCTCTGAATTTGCAGTGCTGAATTTAGAGTCATGGAACCTGAGTTCAAATCCTGGCTGTGCCACTTTGTGCCTATGCGACCTTGGACAAGCCATCTAACCTCTCTAGGCCATTTTTGTTGTGATTCAGTCATTTCAGCTGTGTCTTTGTGGGGTTTTCTTGGGAGACACACTGGAGTGGTTTGCCCATTACTTCTCCAGCTCATTTTACAGATGAGGAAGCTGGGGCAAAGACAGTGAAGTGACTCGCTCAGGATAACACAGCTAGAAAGTGTCTGGGGCCAAATGTGAACTCAGGTACAGGAGTCTTCCTGACCTCAAGCCTGGTGCTCTGTGCACTATGGCACTGTGGCACCACCAAGCTGCCCCTCTAGGCCTAGAAATTAAATTCCTCATTGAAAAACTGAGGGGATTGGACTAGGTGATCTCTGAAGTCCTTTTCGTCTCTAAATCTCTTATTTTATATTAGCATCCATCCTAATATAACATGAAGTTAACATAAAAACATCTTCAGATATGTGCGGCTCTGTCATAGGGAAAGTAATACTGAGTTATGGTTTTTTTGCACATTAAGGTTTGCAAAATGTTTCCTTCATAACAACCGCAGGAGGCAGTCGAAAGTGAGTATCATCCCCTTTTTACAGAGGAGAAAACTGAGTGTCAGAAAAGTGAATTGACCCACTCACAGTAGAGGGATATGATGTCAGTTCCTCCTGACTCCAAGCTCAACATTTTATTCGGCATAACATCCTGCTTCCTCAAGTCTAAAGTAAAGTATTTGCCTACCTGCAAAGCATAAACCCTGAGGAAGAAGGTAAGAAGGGCAGCAACTCTTCCATGACAGGTGGAGATAGGAACAAGGGAGAAACATGGTGAAAGAGAGACAAGCTATCATGCCAAGACAGCTTCTTTGACTGGAGGATGTGGTTAAGGTCTCGCCATCCAGGACGTATGTACTCAACTATAAATAGCTATTTCCAGAGCCAAAAACTCTGAGGCACCTTTGAATGAGCAGAGCTCTTGGGCAATGGCCCAAAGCAGAACAATACACATTCTGTTGAGAGTTTAGAATGATATCCTCATACTGAGCACATGGTAATCTGCCAGCCACCGTTAATGACTGAGTGTCCACTGTGTGCTTGGCACCGTGGGCTGAAACAAACTAAAGAATCCAGCAAACACGGTCCCCAAGCTCAAAGAACTATAGTCTAGTCAGGGAGACAGAACACCCACACAGCAATGAACTGACTGGGGAGAATCAGAAAGCAGCAAACCTGGATGAAAACAGAGCCAACTGACTGTGTAAGTACCTCGAGAACACACGGTAAAAAGAAGGGAAAGGAGTCAGATGGAATTAATCAGGGTAACAGATACAGGTGTGCCCCTTCATGAAGGGAAAGGGACAGGTGTGGCCCAAGCATTGAGACACAGCCACACAGCCGTCATCCCATTAATGCTCACACAAAGTACAGGCGTGCCCATCTTATGTTGCAGGAAATTCCCTGCCCTCTCTCTGGAGGTAGGATAAAAGCACTCCGGAGTCTTAGAATTCTTAGGGTTATGACTATTCATCTTTTTCCCTTTGAACAAATATAGAGATATCCCAATTGGTTGTTCTTCTCTCATCCAATCCAATCCACTGCCAAGTGTCTACTTTGTCAAGACACTATGCTGGATACTGGGAATAACTTGTATTTTTTTATATGTTTTGCCTACACCAATCTTGTGGTTCAGGTTCAGGACTAAAAGAAAATGAGATTCCCATAGACCATCTATTTGTTAATAAAAGAATGGTTACTTAGTCATAATACAGAAAGGATATTCAGCAAGGACATAGCATTAATTCAGTTAGGCTCTGCCTTTGCTGTTTCTGTTTAGGCTGTACCGATCTGCTGATTAGACTCTCAGCTGCCTTTTGTACTCAGCCACCTGGAAGCTACATCAATGATTCCAGCCTTAGTCTCCTAAGACAACTTAGTATCAAGGATGGTTTTAATGCCTTTGGGGATATTGGGAAAGTTCTTGAAAAAAGATAAGGATTCTAAGAGGAGGTGAGTAAGGAGTATAATTCCACAGAATCCACTGGTTGATATTTAGGCCCTTTGTGTTTTCTCAACTGTGTAAAAGTTGTACCTACCCCAGTAGAATGTAAACTTTTCAAGGGCAGGGATGGTTTCAATTTTGTGTATTTCTAGTGCTTGTCCTTTTTTTTTTTAACCAGACCTGTGATTTCATCAGTTGTAGGAAACAATTCTCTCTATGATAACGGGTCAGCTACAATTTAGCATCTTAAAGACCTCCAGGGGGCACTGAGAGGTGGTGAAATGTCCTGACATAATTGTCCATACCACTCTGCCTAGCATATAGTATGAATGAATGAATGAATGAGCACTCATTAAGTACTAATGTGCTAGGTACCTAGCACCATGGAAAGCACCAAAGATACAAAAAAAAAGACAGTCCCTGCCCTTAAGGACCTTACATTCTAATAGGGGGAAACTTAGATAGATAGATAGATAGATAGATAGATAGATAGATAGATAGATAGATAGATAGATAGATAGATAGATGGATGGATGGATGGATGATAGGTAGATCTATAGATATAAATATAGATATAGATATGGGAATGGTGGCCAGGGAGGGCTATTTTGGTTTGGAAAATTATAATAATGATGAGTAGAGACTTACAGGGTTAGATTCATACACCTTTTCCAATAGCAATGACACTATTAATTTGATTATAGGGAGAAAAAGGGGAGAGACAAAATGTTTGGTGAAAACGTAGAAAAGGAATAAAGTGAGATATGACTGAAATAGCCAACCTTAAATAATGGGCCACATATGAGGCCCTCACCAAATAGGGACCTGGAGTCTCAAGATGGAAAGTTCCAGAGCTGACACGTTTAAGTCCTTCTTCACGTAGGATCTGATAGGCACTTAATAAATGCTTATTGAGTTGAAATGAACTAAACTGAATCGAATGCAAAGGATTCCATGCAAACTGTTGGTGACTAACTGACCCAAGCTGTCCCCTAGCCTTGGTGTGTCTCACAAAGTCCAGAAATGGCCATTTTAACTGCTACTGAGTCAGAGATATCAGAGGTGAGACAGTGACGATTCCCAAAGCCACCCACGTCTCACCCAGCCTCTGGGCTCTGCTCCCAATGTAGAGAGTGGAGGGCACTCACTTGAGACTCGGGAGTTCCCTCCCTGGGTGATAGCAAACTGTTCCATGTAGGCTTGGAGTGAAGAAGATAACCAGAGGCAAGACAGCCTGTCATTAAACCTAGAAATTCCTGGAAGCTGGGCCCTCCCTAGGACCTGTGTGAAGGTTTTAGTCACATACTGCATTTACTCGTCTCCAAAGGCTCCACTAATACATGCTTCTATTTCCAGCTTGTGAGGCAGTAAACAGAACCACATTGTTTAGTGAGTGTGGACCCCTGCACCAGCTCGCCAGGCAGGCAGGCATGGAGTCCCAAGTGAGGTCAACACTGAAGATGATAGTTTCCCTCCAGAACTGCCCTGTTTCCCTATCACACTCCCTTCTGGCAGCAGCTTCAGCCTACTCCACCCATCAGATCCACAGACCTGTGGGCTCTGCCTCTCACCCAGCCACACTGTTCCCCACAAGCCAAGCTCCCTGAAGCTGCAAAAAGTCCATGGGCCAAACCAGATGCTTTCTGGAACCCTGGGGGCCCCATCTGTTTCCACCAGCTGCAGGCTGAGGGGCCCAAACTCAGTGTCCAGGGATGACACGTTTAATCTTAACGAAATCTCCCCGGGCTGAAATGAAACCAGCCTTGTTGTGAGGCCGATTTGTTGAGATGCCACATCGTAAATCAGCTGGTCAGCTGTTCTTTACCCAACCAGGGTAGTATCACCTTTGCTCTGAATTAACTGCATTTGAAACTTGATCTCCCGACTCCAAAGCTGGCTGGAAACGTGCTCAGGGACGTCCAACCCAAGAGGCAAGAACTTAAGTTATTCCACATTTTTTAATAAAAGAGCCAGAAGTAGGGGAAAGGGGGGAGTGAAGTCAAGGAGGAGAGCCCTACTAACACGGAGGCTTTGTAGCTGGTCAAATGAATGGGTAAAATTAGATTCTGGATAACCACATTTAGAAATGAACATTTACTCAGCAGGAGGTTAAAATCTGGACAACGCTACCTAGCATACCTGGTATAACTAGTCTCAAAACAAGAAAAACAATCCCAAAACAACGGGAAAGCATTCCCAACAAATTCTCTACTGGGCCCAGTAGAAGTTAGGAGTTAAAAGGTGGAAGAAAAGGGGGAGGGGAAAAGAATGATGAGGAACAACTATGTGGGGACCCCACTGTGACACCCACCTTGGGTCCTTCTACGGCACTGCCTTACAAATGATGGAGTGTGGTACAGTGTCAGAAACACTGAATCTGGAATCTGGAAAGGACCTGGCTGTGAATCCTGCCTCTGACAAACAGCTGTGTGATGGTGGGTAAGTTGTTTAACATCTCCGGTCTTCTGTTTCCCCATCTTTAAAACAGAGTGAATAAAATCTATAATGTTCACCTCACAAGGTTGCTATGAGTATCAAATGAAATCAAATATTTTGAAAATATTAAAATGTATTATAAATATCCATTGTTTTTCTTATGATAAGAAGCAGCATGAAAGAGGGCCCTCTTCTTCTTGGGAATCAGGAAGACCTGGGTTCAAATTCTGCCTCTCACATACACTAGCTGTGTGACCCTGGACAAGTCATTTGGCCTCTGGTCTGTGCTGAAGCCAGGTAAGACAGGCTTTCCAGAAAGGATTGTTAAATTTTCATCTTGAGCAATTATGACTCAGAAAGAAGCAAATGCTACCAATTAGGACTTGACTTGTTGCTTTGTTGATTGTCTAGACTTATGTGGTAAAAGAAATATTAACGATAAAAGTGTAACTAAGCTACAGAGGGGTTGCTGATTTACAGCAGTGGATAGAGTTTCCACACCTGGTTACCCACACTAAAGAAATCACAAATCATAAAAGAAAAAAAATTATTATTATAAAAAGAATACATCCCTAAGTTCTTTTGGAACTTCAAATAACCAACCATCTTCTCTCCCCAATCTTGTCTGGCTGTGCGAGACAGATCCACCTGGGATCATATTCTTTTCTGTGGCAAAATGGCCTCAAACTCCACCAAAGGAGAATTCCAGTTAATAAAGCCTGAAGTCCTTGAAAAATAAACAGAAACGGAAGCCCCACTATGGAAGTCTAACACATTGAGGTCACTACTCCTTGAAACAGGATTTTGGAGGACTAAAACCCTTTCACTCAGCCTGGGGCAAAAACCATAAACCATACAAACTCTTCAAGATGGCTAGCTGAAGCCTCCAGGTGTCTACACTGCCCAGGCGTGGTGGTCACTCATATCCTGTCTGAGTTCAGCTCAGGAAAAAAGTTAGCCAAAACCTGGAGAATAATGACCTCTTTGGAAAGTTGCACATAGGCAGTTATTGACTCGTAAATAACGTGGAAACAGTCCAGGAGCAGAGCCTTTCTCTCAGAGGCAGCACTGATGTTGCCATTGAAGGCAGACAGAGGAACAGTATCCACAGTCCACACTTGCCTGGAATTTTGTTCAGGAAAATTGACATAATGGTAGGAATGAGGGGAACCATGTTGGCCTTAGAGGCTGTCTGGCCCAATCTCCTCTCTCCCTTTACAGAGGAGACCAAAGTCCAGAGAGATCAAGAAGCTGGCTCAGAGTCAGACAGATTTGTACCAATGACCGAAGATTTTGAGACTTGCCTGAAAAGGAAAGAAAACAGACTTTCTGACCTCTCAAAGGACCAGGATCATGGGATCATATGATTTAGAGTTAGAAGAAGCCTTCAAGACCACTTCAAAAACATTTTGGCAGGCTAGACCATTGGGCTGAACTGAAGGATATTAGATTTATTAGCAATACATTTAAATTATTTTACACTTATTCAACTTCACAAGTACAAGATGGCAGACATTTGGCTAGATAGAAGTTCCTCTAAAAATGGCCTGGTATTTAAGTGGACCACAAGCTCCATATGAGACAACACTGTAACAAGGCAGCTAAGGAAGTTATAGGAAACACTGACTGCATTAAGAGGAGCGTAGCCTCCGGGGGGGGGGGGGTAGATGCACTCTCACACTGCTCTGCGCCAGTCAGACCACATGGAGAGAATCACAGATGCCACATTTCAGGAGGGCCAATGATAAACCTCAAGTTCGTATAATATGAGGCTCAATGAAAGGAATGGGGAATGTTTAGAACATAGAGAAAATTTAGAAGAGGGTGTCCAATGCTTAGTACAGGGCTTGGAACATAGTAGATGCTTGATAAATGTTGACGGATTAATTGTCGTGATAACCACCTTTCAATATTTGGATGGCTGTCTACTTGAAAGAGGATTTAAAAACATTCAGCTTGAATCCCAAAGGCAGAAGTAAGAGCAAGAGAAATTTATCCTTAAACTTACTAATAATGGAATGGATGACTTCTGAAGGTACTAGATTCTTAGAAGGCAATGTAGTATACCAGATAGACCTTTGGACCTATAGTAAAGAACACGTGTTCAAATTCTGCCTCGTATCCTTACCAGCTGAGTGACCCTGGGCAAGTCACTTAACCTTTGTGATTCTCACTTTCCTCCTCTGTAAAATGGGGTTTTGGTCTTGCTGGCCTCTAGGGTCCCTTCCAGCTCTAAATTGCTGATGCTATGAGCCAGTTGGATCCCATTAGATCCTATGATCCAATAATCTTCTTCACTGGAGTTCTTTCAGCAAAGGTCAGATTTATATTTCTCAGGGATGTTATAAAAATGACTCTTCCTCTAAAGTCCTTTTCAACTCAGAAATCCAGTAATTCACTTAAGCTCCTCATTTTACAGATGAGGAAACCAAGGCTCAAAGATGTAAAGTGACTTGCCAAACCAAGAAGTATGTGCTTTATGCCATAGGTTATAGGGAGCCACAGAAAGTTTTTGAGCAGGGAAATGTCAAGGTGAGACCTATGTGATAGAAAGATTATCTTTGCAGCTGCATGAAGGAAGGATTGAAGAAAGGAGAGATCAAAAGTGGAAAGATCCCTTAGGAATGTGTTCTCATACTCCTGGTAAGAGAGGTTAAAGGTTCAAATTACATTGATATTTTTGTGAATAGAGACAAAGGGCCAGATGACAGCATCTGTAGTGGTAAAATGGATTGACTTCATCATTAATATTCCCATGACACTTTAAGATTTGCAAAGCAATTAACATATCTCATGTTTGATCATTTTTTAAGTTTTTAAATTTATTTTAAACTTAAATTTAGTAATTTAATTGGGATGGCATTATATACATAGATTAGTTAGGTAAAATTGTCATTTTTTTATTATATTGGCTTTACCTATCCATAAATAATAAATACTACTTTAATTATTTAGATCTAATTTTATTTGTATAAAAGATGTTTTGTGTTTATATTCATATAGTTTCTGTGTCTGTTTTGGCAGGTATACTTTCAGGTTTTTTATACTGTCTAGTTATTTTAAATGGTCTGAAACAATATTGAATGATATGGCTGGCATGTAGTATAGTTTCCCTATTTTTCTCTTTTGATTAAATCTATTTTAGCTTTAACTTTGTCTGAAATCTTGATTACTACTCCTGCTTTTTTTTTTACACGTTAAATTCTGCTCCTGATGTTTATTTTATGTTGGTGTGTATCTCTCATTTTTATAGCATTTCCTGAAAGCAACATATTGTTAAATTCAAATTTTTAATCTGCTGTTTCCATTTTATGGGTAGATTCATCCCATTTACATTCTAAGCTGTAATTTCTTGTTATAAATTTTCCTCCTTCCTATTTTTCCTCACTATCCTTTTCATCCTATTCCTATCCCTCCTCTGTCCTCTACTTTCCTTCTGTCTACTACCTTGCCCTCCTATTCCTTAACCTATCCACCCCTCCAAGAATTACTCCCGTATCCTCTCCCCTCGCCCTCTTGCTTCTTTCTGAACTTAGAAGACTTTTATACCCTTCTAGATATATATGTTGTTCCCTCTTTAACCTATTCCCATTAATCTGCACACCCTTCTATACCCCTCCCTTATCCTGTTCCCTTACCCTCTTATTTCTTTATAAATTTAGAAGATGTTTATACCCTTCTAAATGATATGTTGTTCTCTAACCCAGATCTGATGTGAGTAGGATTACAGCACTACCAGCCCTCCTCACCATCTGATTTCTCTGTATCAGTTCTTCTTGTGCCTTATTTGTATAAAATAATTACTCTTTTACCTCTGACAATCTTAGGTATATGGTTTACATTTCCACATATAAAAAGCAAACAATTTGTCCTTATTGAGTCCCTTGTAATTGGTCTTTGATATTTATCTCATACTTCTCCTGAATCTTGTATGTCAAATTTTCTATTAAGTTCTGGTCTCTTCACAACAAAATTCTGAAAGTCTGTCAATTCATTGAATGCTCTTTTTTTTAAAATTCAGAATTATGCTCAACTTTGCTGAGTATGATGTTTTCGGCCACAACCCCGGTTCTTTTACTTTTCAATATATAGCCTTCCAAGACCTGGGGTCTTTTAGTGTAGCTGCTGCTATGTCTTGTGTAATTCTAATTGTGGTTCTGTGGGATTTGAATTGGTTTTTTCTTGTTTATATTTTCTCCTAAACCTCGGGGTTTTAGAATTTGGCCATGATATTCCTATAAGTTTTCATCCTGGGGTCTCTTTGGGATGGTGGATGGTGGATCTTTTCTATTTCTACTTTCCCATCTTGTTCTAAAACTTCAGGGCAATTTTCTTTCATCATTCCTTGTATTATTGTATCAAGATTTTTATTTTGTCATAGTTCTCAGGTAGTCTGATTTCTTATGTTTTCTCTTCTTGATCTGTTCTCCAGTTGTTTTTCTTATGAGATGCTTCAAATTCTCTTCTATTTTTTTCATTCTTTTTATTGTTTTATTATTTCTTGGTCTCTTACAATGTCTCTGGCTTCCCCTCGCCCAATTCTAATTTTCAAGGAGTTATTTTCATCCTTAAGGTTCTAGATCTCCTTTTCTAGTTGGTTGACTTTCTTTTTCATAATTTTCTTGGTTTTCTTGAATTCTTGTTGTTGTTTTTTTTAAGTTTTTCCTCAGTCTCTCTTATTTGGTTTTTAAAGTCTCTTTTGAGTTCTTCTAAGAATTCTTTTTGGACAGGTGACCATTTGATGTTACTCTTTGGTATATGAGAGGTTTTTTTTTTGCTTCAGTATCCTCCTCTGAAGACTAACCCTGGTCTTCTCTATTCCCATAGTAAGTGCCTATAGTTGGGTTCTTTCTCCTTTGCTTGCTCATTTTTGTTTTGTTTTGTTTTTAACAGTTTATTAAAATCACCTCTAGTCCTGGGGTGTGGGGGATGGTGCCTCTTGCCTCAGGTCCTTCTTACAGTGATTTTTTTGAGCTTTGTTCTAGGCCCAACCTCTATACTCCTTTCCCCCTCAGAGCCACAGCTAGGGCCCCCTGGCACACTGTACTGGAAATGCTCTTGCTCCTTGAGGTCCCTCCAGTGGCTATAAACTTAAGTTCTCCCCTCTGGCTTGGAACTGAAACCAAGAACTCAGCTCTCCTATAAGTGCCCACAGCCATCAGCATCCCCCACTCCTCCTTCTGCACTCACAGGACCTGTGCTGGATCCTTTACACACCTGGCCAATTCCTTCAATCTTCCCCTGCTCAGATGTCTGACTCCCCACACTGTGTGAGATGAGAATTCCTGTGGCTAAGGCTGCCTCTACCTCCCAACCCAGCTGCCCCCAGGGCGTGTTGTTTATTGTTTCAGCAGAGATAGCCTGGAGGTATTTACACTTCACTCAGGTTGAACCTTCCCCTCCAGTTTCCCAGAAGGACCACTGTTCTGCCCCAATTCTTGTCTATTTTTCTTGCCCTACCTTCACCCTGAGGCACTGTTTTGTCTTGTTTGTGGAGGAAATCTGGAGAGCTGGGAATTTTCTGACCTTCTCGGAAATCTTCCCAGAATCCTCTCTCATGTCTGATCCTTATAACAACCCTGGGAGGTAGGTAACATTATTGTCCCCATTCTATAGATGAGGAAACTGAGGTGGAGAGGGGTTAAAAGTCTTGCCCAATATTACACAGCTAGGAAGTGTCAAAGGCACATTTTAACTCAGTTCTTCCAAATTCCAAGTCCAGGCCTCTCTACCTCAGGTAAAGGAGAAATAAGAGACAACGGTGGGTGATTCCTCAGTTTTAGTCTGGAGAAGGAGGAGGAGGATGAGAATCAGTAACAACCATAGGGCAGTGGAGAGGATAGGTTCTGGAAGGAAGATGATGAATTCAGTTATAGACATGGAGATCCAAATGGAAAAGAAAGCAAGACTGGTTATATGCACAGAAGCATCATCTGCATGGAGTGACAATTGAAATGATCCCGCAGGGTAAGGTGACTGGGAGGGTGAAGGGGAATGAAGAGAAAGAAGAGGAGAACAAAGAACAGAGTCTTGAGGGACAGCCACACTTAGAGGGTAGTGAAAGAAGATGAGCCAGTGAAAATGACCAAAAAGGAATAATCAGCCAGAGCAAACCTTTGCCCTTTAAGTATAGATTTGACTTTTGCAAAGAGACAAAAGCTATTATTCAGAGATGACTTTAGTAAATAAAATGGATGAACAAGGTGGATAATGCAATCTGGGGTCAGGATGGGTCTCAATTATAAAATAACAAGGCTGTTTTTCACGTGGGGCTCACAAACTATCTCTAAAGTCAATTTTCAAAGAAGACTAGGAAAAACATGGTGAGCAATGGATGAGGTTCACTTGGTGATAAGCGTCTGGCCTCACTAGGCTTCCCCCTTGGAGCAGACAACACTAACCGGGGTGTAGTCTTGGTGGCATGTTTGCTTAAAAGTCAGAGACATGATTTTCCAGTCCCACCTCACGTGGAATTCTGCAAAAGCAAGTAAATGACTGTGTGTGAATCACCCACCTGTCCTTCCAACCCTATACCTGCCTGGCGGCCTGAGGAAGAGCCTGCCATGAGTCAGCTGGTATCTTATGCCTCCTGAGTCACCACTGTGCTGGGCAGGCACCTCCAGCCGGGATGAGTCAGAGCTTTTCTTCACTTTCTATTCACTCACATCACTTAGCTGTCTTCTCTAGTGAGTCACCTTTTGTGTTTGTTATCTCCCTCCCAGGGACCAGTGCTTTTCAGCACATGTGGAGTTTAAAGATTCTTCAGCTGTGTGTCACACCGGACAGGACCAGAGAGCAGCCGGGCTCTGCCAAGATCTCAAGAGCCCTGGGTGCTGCTGTTTCTGCTTAGAGTAACATTCCCTGAACAATTTAAGGCTTGTTCACCCAGGCTTAGTTCAGTCCCTAGGTCTTTCCTGAAGGAAAAGGGAGGAGGGGGTGGATGTACCCCACTTCCCCTTTCAGGATATTTATCCCTTTGTTTCACATCAATAATTTCTTCTCCCCATCCCCCAACCAAAGCATCTGACCCACTCCCAACTATAGCTGACCTTTCATCCCCAGAAACCATTCTATGCACCATGGTATGGTACAGGGGTGGAGAATCTGGGGCGTCAAGGACTCATGTGGCCCTCTAGGTCCTCAGTTGTGGCCCTTTGACTGAATCCACAGATTCTGTGAAGTTTCAATTCAGTCAAAGGGCCACAACTGAGGGCCTAGAGGGTCAATACGGCCTCAAGGGTACAGATTCCCCACTCCTGATATGGTAGATAGAACAATGGACTTCCAGTGGGGTAGAAATGAAATTCAAATCCTCCGGGATTCAAACACCCTTATGAGGTAGGTGTGACCCTGAGCAAGTTCCACAACTTCTCAGAGACTCAGTTTCCTCATCTGTAAAATGGAGGTAGTAATACTGCCTACCTCACAGGGTTGTCCAGAAGAACAAACAAGATAATGCTTGGTAGCTGAGATAATGCAATGTAAAATGCTACCATTATTATTTCTAGGAAGTAACTGCTGATAAAAGCTGAAGACATTATCCCCCCAGGAGAGCTCCCATTCTGATGGAACTGAAGATCTCTAGCTGGAAGAGACCTTTGTTGTCATTGTTGTTCAGTTGTGTCCAACTCTGTGTGACCCCATTTAGGGTTTTCTTAGTGAAGATACCACAGTGGTTTGCCATTTCCTTCTCCAGCTCATTTTACAGATGAGGAAATTGAGGCAAACAGGGTTAAGGGATTTGCCCAAGGTCACACAGCTAGTAAGAGTCTGGGGCCGGATTTGAACTCAAGTCTTTCTGACTCTAGGCCCAGTGCTCTATCCACTGTGCCACCCAACTGTGGAAGAGACCTTATAAGCCATCTATTCCAACCTTCTCATTTTACAGATGAAAAACTGAGGACATGTCACACAGGGAGTAAATAGCACACCTGAGATTAGAACAAAGGATCTCTGACTTGAAGGACCAAATGCCTTCCAGACACAAAGCCATTGTCTCCAGAAGTGGAGTCAGGCCAGTAGGGGTATATTTAGAGACAAGTGGTGGTTTTCCTGGTGCCTCTCCTGTGTTACCGCAATGCCCATGCTTGTGATGATCAACCTGAATCAACATAACAGAATAGCTAAAACACCGGACCATGAGTCAGGAAGCCCAGGTTCCAGTTATTAACTGGCTTGGGCAAGTCACTGAAACCCTCTGAGCCTCAATTTCCTCTTCTGAAAACTAAAGATTTTCAATTAATTGGTCTCTAATGTCCCTTCCAGGTCTAATGGGACATGATTCTGGGACCAGTAGCAATGGCAGAGAGTATGGAGGGGTCAGAGGTTCTGGATATGGTTCTGATTTTATTGATAGGGAGGGGATCTGAAACCCTAAAAGGAAAAGCCCATGTCTTTGGGACCTGGACCCCAAAAAGGAATGGCCAAGTCTCTGGGGTTCGCCTGAGGCTATAATCCACTGAAGTAGTGTTTCATTGTGGCTATACCCAGTCTCCTAATTCTATTCTGTTACCTCCTGATTGCCCCTGGCCACTTCCTACCCTTCATCCTATCCAGACTCCATTCTCCCATGGCCACATGGTTGAGGTCTCTGGCCATTCTGTTACCTCATAGTCACCCCATTCTGTTACTTCATATTCACTGCAGCTTACTGGCCACTCCCATCAAGATCCTGTCTAGACCCTTCCTCCAGTCACCCCAGACTACTTGGCCACTCCTAGATCCCTCCCACAGTCTTCCTGTATAGAAGATCCATCTTGTCTCCATTAAGGTGCTCAGATTCTTAAAATCTGGCCAATGGCTCAGATTCAATCTAGCCCACTTGTCAATACCAGTGTCACAAATGTTCAGATTCCTGAAGGGTCTAGCCAATATGGCGGATCTTTAATCAACTTTGTCTTTGGCTGAAAGAAGGCTTGGGTCCAATTCATTTGAGCAGGACCCATGTCTCTTGCTCTTCTTGTTTCAGGGTCCCAGCACTCCTGTGCCCCTAAAATGCAACACTACCACTTACTACCTGTGTTACCTTAGGCCAGCCACAACCTCTCTGGGCCTTGGTTCCTCTTCTCTGAGATGAAGGGCTTGGACTACATGGCTTCAAGTTCCATAGCCAACTATGAAATGGAGAAGGTTTCTCTTTGCCTCCTTCCTGCCTCTCTATACAAGGCCTCCCCTACTCACCTTTTACAAACCCCCACCTGTCTTCTCCCAGCTGCCTAGTTTGTGCAAAGGTCCCAAGGAACATAAGTTAGTCCTCATAGTTAGAAATGATCCTTTCTTGTGAGATGATAAGAGTTTAAAGTATTACAGATCTCAAGGGGTTAAACTCCCTCTCTGAGCTCCTCAAGGGCAGAAAATTTTTATTTTTCTTCTTCTCAACCCCGAAGTACCTAGCAATATTTGCTCATTGAATGATTGACAGAAAAGCTTTCGAGATCCAAAGGAAAGAATCTCTAATGGCAAATGTTAAGCACATAACAAGCTGGTAGGAAGGAGTGATATTTCTGGGCATGCGGCTGTGGGGGAAGACTTCTCAAGACCCTCAAATCACAACATTTGGGGAATTGCTTTACTTATCCTGAGACATTACACGGTGAAGCGATAATACAAATAAATCACATTTCTATAATGATTTAATGTTTATAAAGTGCTGTACATTTTTAAAATTTCATTTGATCTCCATAACAATTATCCCCATTTTACAGATGAGGAAACTGAAGTTTGTAGAGGTTAATCAAGTCAACAAGCATTCATTAGATGCTTGCTCTATGCCAGATACTGTGCCAAGCACCAGGAAGACAAAAGAAAAACAGTGTCTGTCCTCAAGAAACTTTCATTCTAATGGGGGAACACGAGGCGTAAAAGAGAGCAGGAGAGGATGGGGGCAAGGATCTCACACAGGGATATGGTGGCAGAGACCAGAAAGTCAGAAATAGAGCCAGGAAGGAAAAGAAGAATGGCTATCCTGGGCCCTTCCTCAAAACTGAGGCCCCAGAAGGAACTAACCAGGGGGCGGGTGGAGGGGGAGTGGAGTAACAGAGGCAAAAGGTTGTTCCAAAGGGAGAGATCACAGGGTACCAGGAGGATTCACAAGATGAGGAGGCAACTTTGACAATGATGTGCAGTATTTATTATATAGGTTTTCTTGAAAATGGAAATGTATTGCTTTATATTGAATCCTCTCATGTTCTGCTGTGTACATGACAGTGTTTTTTTTTCTTTTCTTATTTAAGTATTTAAGTTTAAAATTTTTTTTTTAAAAATGAGGACACAACTGAGGTATGACTGTGAATTCCAGAAAGTCCGAAACAGAGCCAAGAGAGGAGAGGAATTAAGTCAGAGAGGTCTTCTCCAGGGTCACACAGTTAAAAAAATCTGAGGCAGTATGCAAATATAGGCCTTTCTGACCCCTGGTCTGGGCCTCTAGACCCTACTAAACATGAGTCAGAGGCAATATTTGAGCCCAAGTCATCTTACCTCAATGACTGCTTCCTTCTTTACTATACCACACTAACTTTATTGCATCAGAAAATCTGGATTCAATTCCAAGGTCTGACACATAATTATTAATCATAATATGTAGCATTTTCTAAAGCACTTCAAAGTTTGTAAAGCACTTTACAAATATCATTTCATGTTATCCTCACAACAACCCTGAGAGGTCAGTGCTATTATTTTCTCCATTTTGCAGATGAGGAAACTGAGGCAGATGAAGTTAAGTGACTCATCCAAGGTCATACAAGTAAGAAAGTATCTGAGGTCTGATTTGAACTCAATTCTTCCTGACTCTAGGCCAGGTCTCTGTGCACTATAATGCCACCTAGATGCTTCAAAAACTTCTTAGCTGTGTTAGCCTGGGAAAGTTAGACAGTGTCTCTGAAACTCATCTGTAAAATGGAAATAAAAACACTTATACTATCTCACATGATTATTGTGAAGAATAAGCTTTGTAAATCTGAAAAGCACTATATAAATGGAAGCTATTTTTGGCCTAATCTTAGGGCTTGTCCAGGGTTCCTCCTGACTTATATCTATGTCCCTGTCCCCATCATGCTTCCTTCCCATTCTACCCCATCCCTGTAAATCAATAGAAATTGCTCAGCTAAGTTGATCAGTCTGCCTTAACAATGTTATACAATACACTGACCATTTGATCTGCATTCAGACTCCTTGGGGGAGCACCTAAATTTTCAAGATTTTACTGTGTCATGAGTATTTCCAAGACCAATGAGGCATAAGTACTACATAAAGAATTGTTATTAAGTCATTTCAGCTGTGTTTGAAAATCCATGACCCCATTTTAGTATTTTCTTGGCAAAGATACTAGAGTGGTTTGGCATTTCCTTCTCCATCTCATTTTATAGATGAGGAAACTGAGGCAAACAGGGTTAAGTGACTTGTCCAGCATCACACAGCTAGTACTTGTCTGAGGCCAGATTTGAACTCATGAAGATGAGTCTACCTGATTCCAAGAGCAATGCTCTATCCGCTGTGCCACCTAGCTGCCCATCACACTAAAGAATAGACCTAGATCATAGGAGAACAGGGAGGTCTGGGGCCTAAATCAGAAAGCAGGGATAGGGTAAAGGTTGCTCCAAAGATCTGGCACGATGATTTAATGTTTTATCATATTAAAATTTAGATATAACTCTACTCGGTAACACTAAAATTTGCTTAATGATGTTTGCTCATTTGAGATTTTACTGATCTCTTTTTATTATTCACGGCCAAGAACAGAAGAAGCCCTAAAAGTGTTTCATCCAGCCCTTTCAGGCAAACCGAGGTCTGGTCCAGACAAAGTATCTTTGGAATAATAACTCATGTTTATATAGTGCTTTAAGGTTTACCAGGTAAGTAATATAAATGTTATTATTCCCAACTTACAGATGAGGAAACTGAGTTCAACAGTCTTAGTTAAGGTCAGAACTAGGATTTGAATCTAGATCTCTCCTAACACTAAGATCAGTCAATCCATTAATTTAAAAGCCTCTTTTTAAATGCTTTCTACAGAAAGGTAAAAAACAATCCCTGTCCTCAAGGAGCTCACCTTCTATGGAGGGAGACAATATGTAAATAACTAACTATGTGCAAGTGGGTGGGAGGTAATTTCAGAGGGAAGTCCTAGAAGAAGGAGGACGGAAAAATTGGAAAAGTCTCCCCAAAGCGTAGGATCTTAGCTGATAAGTTAAGGAAGCCAGGAAAACTAAGAGGTGAGGGTGAGGAGGGAGGGCATTCCAAGCGTGGGGCACAGCCAGTTCAATGACATGGAGACAGGAGATGGAGTGTCTTGCACAAGGAACAGCAAAGAGGCCTGTGTCACTAGACCAGAAAGGATGTAGAGGAGAGGAAAGTATAAAAAGACTGCAAAGGTAGGAAGGGGCCAAGTGGAAAGGGGCTCTCAATGCCAAACAAAATACTACCCGTAGGTAATGGGGAACCACTCCAGTTTGTTGAGGGAGGGGGTAAGGGTGACATGGTTACACGTGAGCTTTAGGAAACCTCTTGGTCAGGTAAGTGAAGGATGGACTGGTGTGTATACAGATATATAACCCCTGAGGTTTTTCTTTCTCATCTTTTTCCATTTCCGAGACCTGATGTCCTAGAGACAGATTGGAAATGGTAGGAGGAGTCAGGGAAAAAGAAGAGCCAAAGAAAGGAAAAAATGAAGGATAAACCTTCTCTGAGAAGCTTGTGGTCCATTTGGATGTTGTGTATGGACCAAGGCTGTTGTGTTAGCTGGGGTCTGACTGAAAGTGGAAAAAAAAATGTAGAACTAGGAGTCAGGAGGAGGTGTGCCGGTAAACATTTAACCACCAGCTCTCTGAGCAGGACAAACTTTTCCATTTAATCTGCATTATTAAAATTTTCTTGTCTAGACAACAAGCAAAATAATAACTCAAGCCCTGAATTTACAGCACTTGCCAATTTCTAATATATCAATACTCACACTAAAAATTTAATAATCAGTTCTATTAGCCACTGTAAGTACACCCCTGGAGTCAGAGCACCTGGGTTCAGCTCCCTTCTCCCTTACTTCCTAGCTGTGTGGCTTTGGACAAGTCATTTTCTGTCTCCATTTGAAAGTCTGCACTGGATGATCTCTACGTTTCCCTTAATTTCTAAATTGCTCTGCTATTCTGGAGGCCAGAGCAAAGGAACAAAAAGAGCAAACACACATCACTGGCCTGAGCATCAGAACTGGAAGCTCCACCTTTGGATGCTTCTCCTCTGACCTTGTCAGAGCTAGAACAAAGTGGAATCCACATGCCTTACCAGGGAATAGAGTTTGCCACCTCTTGGTGGCTAAGGGCAATCAATAGGGTCCAAGGTGGGAAGCCTTAAAAGAAAGGGGAGGAAATGGTGAAGAAGTCCAAAGAGTCAGGAGTAGATTCCAAAGAGGAATAAAAGATTAAACAAGGCTAATCTGGGCACTTTTCTTCAAATGGAGGCTCCAGAAGAAATTAATCAGAGGAAGGGGTCACAGAGATGGAGCCATCCTCCAGGGTGAAAAAGCTGCTACATCATAGTGGAGAAAGAAGCCCTGAGAGTCGGCGATGGAGCCCAGAGAGGGCATAATAAGGAGATGATAATTCTTATCTTTTTTAAAATTTTTTTTCCATATGCTTTTGAGTTGAAAATTTTTCTCCCTTTTTCTCCCCCCCACCCTCCCCAAGATGGCACACAATCTGACATAGGCTTTACATTTACATACCCATTAAACATATTTTCACATTAGTGAAGTTGTAAGTACAAATTAAAACCAATAGGAGGAACCATCAGAAAGATGAAACAAAACTCAACAGAAGGTAAAAACAAGTGAGAGTGATTCGACTTCCATAGTTCTTTCTTTGGATGTGGACAGCATTTTCCTTCCCGAGGCCTCTGGAGATGTCTTAGATCCTCGTAATGCTGAGAAGGGTTCAGTTTAACATTCTTAGTCATTGCATAACGTGGCTGCTATTGTGTACAAAGTCCTCTTGGTTCTGCTCACTTCACTCAGCATCAGACCATATAAGTCTTTCCAGGTTTTTCTGAAGTCAGCCTGTTCATCATTTCTTATAGCACAATAGTATTCCATTACATTCATATACCACAACTTGCTCAGCCATTCCCCAATTGATGGGCATCCTCTCAATTTCCAATTCTTTGCCACCACAAAAAGAGCTGCTATGAATATTTTTGTACATGTGAAGTCCTTTTCCCATTTGTATGATCTCTTTGGGATATAGCCCTAGAAGTGCTATTGCTGGATCAAAGGGTATGCACATTTTTGTAGCCCTTTGGGCATAGTTCCAAATTGTTCTCCAAAATGGTTGTATCATTTCGCAACTCCACCAACAACGTCTTAGCGTTCCAATTTTCCCACATCCTCTCCAACATTTATCATTTTCCTGTTTTGTCATATTGGCCAATCTGATAGGTGTGATGTGGTACCTCAGAGTTGTTTTGATTTGCATTTCTCTAATCAATAACGATTTAGAGCATTTTTTCACATGACTATAGATGGCTTTAATTTCTTCATCTGAGAACTGTCTGTTCATATTCTTTGACCATTTATCAATTGGGGATGATAATTCTTATCTTAAGTATTGTGCTCTGTCTTCTGGGCATCACATTTTAGGAAAGACACTGTCCAGAGAAGGACAGCCAAGATGGTTAAGGACCTCAAATTTATAGCGTATAAGGTTTGGTTACAGGAACTGGGCATGTTTAGTGAGATGAAGAGAAGACTTGGATGGGGGTTAGAGGGGTGAAAGCTGTCTCTGAGTATTCGAAGGACTGTCACATGGAAGAGAGACTAAAATTGTCTTGCTTGAATTTGGAACTATACCCAATGGGCAACCAAACTGTGCATACCCTTAGAGCCAATAAGACCACCACTAGGTCTATATCCCAAAGAGATCATAAAAAGGGAGAAAGGACCACATGTACCAAACTATTTAAAGCAGCCCTTTTTGAAGCAGCTAAGAATTGGAAATTGAGGGGGATACCCATCAATTGAGAAATGGCTGAACAAATAGTGGCATATGAATGTAATGGAATACTATTGCTCCATAAGAAATGATGAGCAGGAAGATTTCAGAAAACCTGGAAAGACTTCCATAAACTGAAGCTGAGTGAAGTGAGCAGAACCAGGAAAAGATTGTACACAGCAACAGTGACCTTGTGCGATGATTAACTATGATAGACTCAGCTCTTCTCAGCAATACAAAGACTCACGACTATTCCACAAGACTCATGATGGAAAATGCTAACCGCATGGAAAGAAAGAACTATGGGGTCTGAGTGCAGAGCGAAGCAGACTATTTTCACTTTTTTTTTGGTTTTTTATTGTTTTTTTTCTTTCTCACGGTTCTGCCCTTTTGTTCTGATTCTTCTTTCACAACGTAACTAATGCGGAAATATGTTTAACGTGATTGTACATGATAACATGTATATCGGAACACTTGCTGTCTTGGGGAAGAGGGAGGGGAGAAGGGGAGGAGAGGGAGGGAGAAAAATTTGGAACTCAAAACTTTACAAAAATGAATGTGTAAACTATCTTTATATATAATTGGGGGAAAACATTAAGAAAAATAAATAAATAAAATTGTCTTGCTTGGCCTTGAGAGCGCAGAACCAGGAATAATGGGTAAAAGCTTAAAAGAGATAGATTTAGGCTTAAAGAAAGGGAAAAAACACCTAACAAGTAGAGGAATTCAACAATGGAATGGGTTGTCTCATGAGGGAGTGGGGCTCCCTCCCCAAAGATCTCCAAAGTTAAGCTGGCTGGCCACTTATTGGATATATCAAGCAGGGTAGAGTCCACCTTCTCCTTTACCAGGCCCTTCTCCACCAGCTGGTAGAAGTGCAGATGCTAAAGGATGACCAGGCCCAATTCAGTACGCTGAATAAATAGGTGTGGGTGTCACTAAGACAGACCATGCCTCTCTGTTACACACCCCAAGCTGAACAGTTCTTGGAATGTCCAATTCATGAACTTAAAAGGGAGGTGCATGTTAGTGACCCAAAGAGTATAATCTGATATTCATAGAATCTAGGAATCCTTTGGGTAAATAACACTAAAACATCCTGATGGTTCTGGTGCTAAGGAAAGGATCCGATTCAAATAGAGGATTCTGACTCAAAGTGGGGAGGAGGTCTTGGCTGGATACTCCACGTAATAATCTCAGTATAGGTAGGAGTTAAAAAATGACCTCTTCCAAGTTTCCTAAAATAGCTGAATTAAGCCACATTGGCCAATGGAGCCCCCAGGATGCCCGGGAAAAGGTACAAGCTCCCCACAATCCCTCTCTACATTGACCTGCTGGTACTCAATCTCCTAGGCACCAGGGCAGACCCAAATAGCTGTCTATATTTCTAATACCACAAGGCAAAGAGTCAAAAAAAATTAACAAGTATTTGTTAGGTATCTACTTGCAGGCACTGTGCTAAGCAGTGGAGATAAAGAGAATGTTTTTTTTTTTTTAAATGAAACTTCTACAATGTTTAGGGAGTTTACCTTCTATCGAAGGAAATAAGAACATATGTAAGGCAACATGGAATAATTTCAAAATAAGGATGCAGTAGTCAAATCCCAGGTAGTTTAAGGAAGGAGGGCACTAGTTGCTGGAGATATTGGGAAAGGCTTTCTATAGAAGGTGAGATTGAGATGAATCTTGAAAGAAATGAGAGATTCATTGAGGTAGAAGTGAGGAGAAAATGCATGCTAAGCATAGGGCACAGCTATTGCAAAGATTCACAGGTAGGAAACGGGGGCCAGAATGAGAAGGCAGCCAGGCTATAGGTGTAAATGTCAAGAGCCACAGGAGTGGGGCCAGGTTTGAGGACAGTACCAATAAAGTAGGTACAACAGGGATTACTAATAGCCCTGGAACCTGAGATTCAGGGATATTAAATAACATACATTGTCACATGATTAGTAATCTGTAAAGGAAAGATTGAAACCCTGGGTTTTTCCTGCTCCAAATTCAGTACTCTCGCCTGTCTGTTTCATACTTCCTGAGTTGTTTGACTCAGTACCCCTCCATCCCTTTCAGGGCCAAATCCCTTGAGTGATGGGACCCGATGAAAGTCTCAGTCCTCCTTGGATTAGTTAACCCCTCACTGACACGCCCCCACTGAGCTCCAGGACTTAAAGCCTCCCCCGTCGAAGTGAACAGACTAGTTCAGGGGTAGGGATCAAACTTGTTCTGTGCCGTTTGGATTCAATCAAAGGGCTGCACTTGAGGACCTAGAGGGCCACATGTGCCCTCCAGGCTGCAGGTTCCCCACCCCTGGACTAGTTAGTGCCTAAGGGAACAAAGGACTCTTGTCATTCAGTCCTTTTTAGTTGTGTCCAACTCTTCATGACCCTCTCAGAGGTTTTCTTGGCAAAAATGCTGAAATTGTTTACCATTTCCTTCTCCAGCTCATTTTACACATGAGGAAACTGAGGCAAACAGGGTTCAGTGACTTGCCCAGAGTCACACAGCTAGTAAGTGTCTGAGGCTGGATTTGAACTCAGGTCTTCCTGACTCTAGGCCAGCCAGTCTATCCACTGAGCCTCCTTAGCTGCCGTACAGAGGGCTCAAACTAGTAAATTAGAAAAGGTACCCTCGCACTGCCAGGAGTTGTAGGAAACCTTAACCTCACTCACACCCTTTCTAAAGATCCCCTGAAAGAAGCCATTGAACCAAAGTATAGCCCAGAGGAAGGAAGCATCTTGAGTTTATTGCACCAAAAATACTCTGTCACAACCTGGGGCCTGAGAACACGAATATAAGTGCTGAGCAGGACAGAGCATGCTGAAGGGGGGGGGGGGGGCTCCTGGCACTTGAGGATATGACAGCCATGAATGCTTTCATACTTGGACTTTGTCCCTCAGATTCTGCCTGGAATATGCTGCCTCTGCTCCATTGATCTGTAACAAGGCTGGCTGACCAGGCCAATTTCACAAGGATTCCAGTGAAATCTGTCCTGGTGGATTCACCTTCCACAGCTTACTTCTGAATGCCTCTATTGTAGCATTGATCTCAGGAGGTGGGAAATTCTTCCCCCCCTCTCTCTCCCCTCAACTACACATTGGTTCCCTCCAGTGAGCGCCTGGAGAACAGGTACTACTTGGAATTTCTCTCTGCATCCCCAATACTTAACACAGAGCCTGGCATACTGTACATACTTAAAACACGTTCAGTGAATTGAATCCACACCCCCTCCCCACTCATCTTTCTTTCTTGACATGGAGACCAACACTATTATCTTCCTAGGGGGATGGGGCAGCGTGGTGTCAAATTCAATTAGAAAAGGGGTCACTACACTGTACGTAAGGATCCCTGTGGGCCATATATTGACTTACAGAACCACTCATGTATGTATGTGTGTATCTATCTGGAATGTGTATGTATGTATACATACATGCTTATTTGTTTATTTGTTTGTTTATTTATTTGTTCATTTTGCTGACTATTTCTCAATTACATCTTAATCTGATTCAGGCCACTCAGTGTTCTGGTCCACAATGAGAGCCACGTGAGTGACACCTTTGGTATAGCCATTAGCAAGCTAGACCGGGAATCAAGGAGATTGGAGTTCAAACCCCACCTCAAAGTCACAACCTCCCTAAATCTCAGTTTCCTAATCTGTAAAACGGAAATAATAATGTCTCCCTTCCAGGGCTATTGTGTGTCTCAGGTGAGATAGTACATGTAAAATGCTTCCTAAATCTTAAAGATGACATGTAAATGCCAGATGTTATAATAACAGCAAACACTTATTTAATACCCACTACATACAAGGCACTTTGCTAGGTACTGGGGGTACAAATACAAAAAATAAAAATAAAAGCAGAATTCTCCCTGACCTCAAATTGCTTACAAAGAGGTTTGCTGCAGTAGAAATGATGCTAGACTTAGAGTCTGAGGATCTGGATTCAAATTCTTACTATTTACTTTCTGAGTGACCTCTGGCCAAGTCACTTAACTTTCTAGACCTCGATTTCCTCATCTGTAAATGAGGGGGTTAGAATAGATGGCCTTTAAGGTCTCTCAAAGCTCTAAATCTATAAATACATGATCCTACGGAGGAGTTTTTTCACAATCTATGAACAACTATGAAATCATCCAGAAAGGCCATTTCTGAGTGATTTAAAGCACCAAGACAAGATAGATAGATAGATAGATAGATAGATAGATAGATAGATAGATGGATAGATAGATAGACAGATAGACAGATAGATAGACAGATGGATATATGGATAGATATATGGATAGATAGACACATACATGAATAGATACATACATAGATACATAGATAAATTGATACATAAATACATAGATACATAGGTAAATAGCTACATAGATAGGTAGGTAGGTAGATAGATAGATAGATAGATAGATAGATAGATAGATAGATAGATAGATAGATAGATAGATAGATAGAATATTTATAGAGCACTTGCTATGTGCAGGGCACAATGTTTTATTCTAGGAATGACAGACACTCTAGGTTAGAAGGCTCCTCCAAGGCCTTGCTTTCCAACCCATACCTGAATAGGGAATCTTCTTTACAACATATCTGACATCTTCCAACCCTACCTGCCTGGGTGGTAGGGAGATGAGGGGTTACTATTCCTGTTTGAAAGATAAGGAGCTGGTACATGGAGAAATGAAGTAACTCACCTAAGATCTCATTCAGAGTAAGCACCAGAGCCAGGGAGACAGTTCAGATCCTCTAGTACTCTTTCTGCTGTACTACCCTTCAAAAGTCACTAACTATTTCCATCTATCAGTGACCAAAATAGGATGTAATGCAATCCCCCTTTTGCCTAGAGTGAACATTATGCTGCATTCAGAGTGGTTGTGAGCTTTTTATTGGGAAGATTATCCAATTCTAAGTATAAATATGCCAGCTGAGCTTGAGGGCTTCCTGTGGAAGGGGCAGCTTCTATGGAGACAGAAACAGGCTCACATAAACCCCAGATTCTTGCTCTTCTGGGTGCTGCTGGGCATACTTTTCCTAGCCCCAGCTGTCCCCCGCCTCATCCGATCACTCAGCCTTTTCCCATTTCAGTCAAAAACTCAGGTCTCTGCCTTCTCATTCTGGGCTCAAATCCAACAGGACATTCTTCATCACCCCTTCCATATAGAAGCTGGCCCTGGCAGGAAGGCGGCCAACCCAACAGCTCTGGGACGTGAATGGCATGAGAAAATCTCCATGTGGGACTGGATCTGATTCTTCTTCTTGTCAGAGGTCATTTCTTTGCATCTGACCCTCCTCAGTTTACTGACCTCTGTTGAAGCTTTTCAGTATAACAAGTCATGTATGTAAAATGATGTATGGGGTGAGGGGGAGGAATGAGAATTTTCTCTCAGGATCAAGCATCATACTGAATCCCAACTCTGACACTCACTAGCTACATGGCCATGGACAAGTGATTTCTCCTCATCTCATTTTCTGACTGGCTTCTCTAAGCTCCCTATGCTTGAGCTGAGCCAAGACTGCACTCCAGGAATGGAGCTCGATACCATGAAACCACACCAGAAAAGTATATTTGGATATTTGGAAACATCTATATAACTAGATTTTCCCCCTTCCCCCCATCCCCATCATCCAGATGTTGGTGTCATGTAGACAGAATGTAGGGCTCCAGAGGTTTCAGTCCAGTGCAATGTTTTTTATTACCATTTGGAATAAATCACATTCAAGTGCATCATTCTCCTTAGAAAAGCAGTCCTTTTAAGCAAAGCAAATCCTGGGACCACACCCCAAAACAAGGAATGAAACTACTCAAAAGATTTTAACTGCTAGAATTATTACTTATTAAATGAGAAATGGAAAAAAATTTGCCCAACAATTTTTGCAAACTGTTTTCTCTGACAAAGATAGTGGAACCATTCCACTTGCATCCTGATATCATGGACCCAGATGCACCTACAGAGAAGGTAGTAAAGGGACCAAGAACAAAGATAGAAAATGCAGCCAGACTGCACCAAATATTCAAAGAAAAGAGCCTTTGTGGAGGTAGCACAATTGTGAAAGTGTAGAGGGAGCAGTATACAAGGTGTGTAAAGTAGGGGATGGTGCCAAAAGCACGGAAAGAATCTTGGACCTTGTTAATTTCAGAAGAATGTCAATTACTGGCAGCATGTATGCCTACCTCCCCTTCTATATAAAATCATTAAGAGAGTCATCTATACACAAACCACGGGCAATACTCTCAAGGCTGTTAGTAGGGGAAATGCAGGCTTTCAGAAGTGGAATTCAACAATGGACCACTTCTTTATCATTTTGCAATTAACTGAAACACATCAACAATATAAGTTCCCCTTGTTCTTATTGTTTGTTTATTGGGGAGGGGGGGAAATTGACTCAATAGAATAAAATACTACATTACAGGTCCTTTTACAATATGTTGCTCCCATCCATAAACCAAGGTCATCCCATATTCCTTAGAAAATGTAACAGAAATAACCTTGCTGATTGAACTTTGGTAATAATCATCACACAAGCATTAAACGGGGTGGTGATGTGCTCCCCAAAGGTATTTGCCAAAGCAGTAGAGGAAGTAGAAGTTTGGTTGCACGGTAGATAGAGCACAGGCCCTGGAGTTAAGAGGACCTGAGTTCAAATCCAGCCTCAGGCACTTACTAGCTGTGTGGGCAAGTCACTTAACCCTGATTGCCTCCACAAAAAGACCAAAAAAAAAAACCAATAGAGGAGATCTAGCACAGAGTCCAGACTGGAGAGGGATTCCCTGTGGATGGTGGAGCTGTTTGTATAAAACATGTTGTTGATAACATCAAACCCTCAGAAGAGTGTAGATGCTTCTAGAAAAGATTTGCAATCACCTAAATGAGCTGGCCTGTCCATTTACACATGAAAAATGTTTATTGCCCAGATTTCACTATGCATTTGAATGGACACTCTCTAGAGCTTGTCCAACACTATTTCTATCTGGGACAGATGTACAGATGGGCAACAAACTGGACCCAGAGTTGAACATGTGAAAGAAATAGAGGATGGGGGGCAGGGGAGGAAAGAATAGCAAAGAGCATCTAGGTGAAGATCAATGAAGACAAAAAATAAATTCATATCTGTGTGATCAAATTTACTTATATATGATGTAGAAAGAAGGAAGGAGGTAGGGAAGAAAGGAAGGAAGGAAAGAGTGAGAGAGGAGAGGAAGGGAAAGATGAAAGAAAGAAAGAAAGAAAGAAAGAAAGAAAGAAAGAAAGAAAGAAAGAAAGAAAGAAAGAAAGAAAGAAAGAAAGAAAGAAAGAAAGAAAGGGAGGAGAAAAGGAGGGAGGAAGGAAGGAAGGAAAGAAAGAAGGGAAAGAAGGAGGGAGGAGAAAAAGAGGGAGGGAGAAAGGAAGGAAGGAAGGAAGGAAGGAAGGAAGGGAGGAAAGGCAGGAAGGGAGGAAAGGCAGGAAGGAGAAAGGAAAGAATAAGCATTTATATAACACCTATAATATGCCTGGCACTGTGCTAAGTGCTTTACAAATATTATCTCATTTGATCCTCACAACAAGCCTGGGAGGTAGGTTTTATTATTATCCCCATTTTACAGCTGAGGAAACTGAGACAAACAGAATTTCTTGCTCAGAGTCATAAAGCTAGTAAGTACCTGAGTCTGGATATGAGCTCAGGTTTTCCTGATTCCAGGCCTAGTACTCTATTCTTTGTACCACCTTGCTACATATATACAGTATATCATAGACCCTCAGGACAGAAAGAAGTAATAGACAAGAGGGTTAGGATACAGATCACAAGACTAGCAAAGACTCAGAGGGGCCATGGCAGCTATCTTCATGTATTTCAAGGGCTGCTGTGTGGGGGAAGGAATAAGCTTGTTCTGTTCGGCTTCAGAGGACAGAACAAGTAGCTATGGGTAAAAATCACAATGAGGCTAATGCAGGTTTGAAATGAGGAAAAACTTCCTAACAAGAGAGCTGTGCTGGTGTGGAATGAGCTGCCTCCAGGAGGTGATGAGTTCCCCCTTCTTGGAAGTCTCCAAGCAGACCTTGGATGGCTACTTCTCAGGTGTGTTACAGGGAGGGGTTCCTCTTATGTGTGGGCTGGACCCAATGACTGCCAAGGTCCCTTCCAGCTCTCAGATTCTGTTATTCTGTCTTCTGCCTCCAGGTCTGATGCTCTTCCAACCTCATGTCACTTGTTAAAGCCCTCCTCCTAAACACAGCAACATCAGGTCATTCTGCAGTCTTGGGATGATAAGCCCATCATCCAGTATTATTTGTGAGATGCAGATTAGATAATGGATGTAAAAGTACTCCCAAAATAACCGTGTGCTATCCAAGCAAAGACATTATTGTGACTTTGATTCTAGCCAATTTAGCTTAGTTAGTGAAAAAAATACTATAATGAGGTCATAGGTTTGAACCCCATAGGGAATAGTTAGCTTCCATGGAATCGTGTAATGCTTGAACTTCATTCTGTTCCAAGCCATAGAATATGCCCTGAATTCTGGCCAGTGAATTCATTAAATTCTAAATCTTAGACCCAGAAGGGACCTCAAGAGAACCTTTAATCCACTAAGCAATTGGTCACAAGAGAGATTAGGCAAACCTGGAGGTGTGAATGGATTATCACAGAAAAACACTCAGAAGTACCTGCCCTACTGATGAGGTCAAACAATGGTGTCAACTTCTTATATGAACAAATTTTTCTTGACCCTATGAGCAAAGCAATAGGAGAGAATTAGAGGAAAATATCTAAGACAAAAATCCGGACTCATGACTGAGCAGACCATGTCTACACTACACCCAACATCTAGAGGGGAGAAAAATTCAGCTAGTCATCCAGATATTTCCAAATATGCATATGTTTGGCATCATGATGAGGCATAGGCTCCAGGAATTATCATTGCTGAATAGAATTTCCCTTTTTTAAGAGCAGTTCATGAGTAATTATGACAACAAAGGGCTAAAAGTGAAGCTGATGGAAATGAAAACAATTATTCCAAAATGATGAAATGTAGAGGATTAACTCTGATCGTTTAAGGCTAGTGCAAACAAGTTAGTTTTGACTAATTCTATGAGAAGCTTTATGAACTTTCTTGTCCACTATCTGGAATTACCTGACTGGAGCACATCCAGAGCTGATGGTCTTTCAAGACCCAACAACTTGCTGACACTAAAATTGCTTTTGACTACACCACAATTTATTAGCAAAAATCGTGATTGACTGTGTTTAAATGGGTAAGAGAGAGACAGAGGCAGAGAGAAATACAGAAGAAAGAGAACAGGGACAGTCACAGAGATAAAAACAGAAGAGGAATATGTAATTTGAAGAATATGGACACGAGCCATTCCAGAGGTTTGTTGTGAACTGAGTGAACTTTAGACAATGCCCAACCAAAATCCCCTTTGGCTTTCTCAGTGTTAATTATGTGCATGCAGGACAACTTGTCCAAGAGTTCACCTTAATCTTTCACAATCATCTCTGGAAACTGTCTGTGCAATTCCCTCTTCTACATTCCTTAAATTTGAGCTCGAGATCCAGTTTTAGAAAGAAAAGCCTCTCCATTCATTTTCCACTTCAGCTTGACTCATTTCTCATCTCTAGAGAATCAGTATGGGTGGGTGTGTTAGATAGAGGCCTGAATTAGAAGGCAGGAGACTTGGTCTCTAGTCCTTGCTCTGCTGATCTCACAGAATTCCAGAAGCTCGGAGCGGCCTAACTCAGAGGTCATCTGATCCAACCTGAACCTAAACAGGAATCCCCCTTAATAACTAGCTACGTGACCTTAAGAAAGTCATTTAATTTCTCTTGATCTCAGTTTACAAAATGAAAATAATCTCCAAGGTCCCTTCTGCCTTTTGAATTCTATGAATTTAAAAGAAAATCCAGAATGTCCCAGTTGGAAGGGACCTCAACAGCCATGTAGTCTAGCCCATGACCAAAAGGAACTTCCAGTATAACGTATCAGGCACGTATTCATAAATCCCTGTGCTTGCAGAGGGGGGTTCTCCACCTCCTAAGACAGCTCCATCGTTTTTGGATAGCATTCATTATTAAGAAGTTTTTCCTTTTACAACTTCTACCCACTCTTCCTGGTTCTGTCCTCCAGGGCTAAACATAGCAAATCAAATTCTTCCTCCAGAGGCAGCTAGATAGATAGAAATAGCAATGGATAGAACACTGGGTCTAGAATCGGGGAAACCTGAATTCAAATTTGACCTCAGACTCTTAATATCTGTGTGACACTAAGCAAGTCACTTAACCTCTGCCTCAGTTTCCTCACCTGTAAAATGGGAATAATAATAGCACACACTACCAAAGCTTAGCACAGTGCCTGGCACATGGGTGGTATATAATAAATGCTTGTTCCCTTTCATCTCTTCCCTTCCACCTTTCAAATTCCTTAAGACAACTATCATGGGTTCCAAACTACCGTAAACTGAACATCCCCCAATCTTTCAGCCAAATTTCATATAAAATTAACTCAAGACCTTTCACTATTCTGATTAGCCTTCCTCTGGTCACTTTCTAACTTATCAATATCCTTCTTAAATTGTAATACCAGAACTGAATAGGATACTTAAGATGTGGTCTGACCATGGAATGAGTGAAAAGGGACTTTGACTTTCTTATTTCTGGAAACTATGTCTCCCTTAAATCAGCCCACAGTCACATTGCTGACTCACATTGTTTATGGTCCACCTAAACCCTAGATCTTTTTTAGGCAAACTGCCACACCTTTTCCTTTCTGTACTTACGAAAATGACTTTTTCTAGCACAAGTGTAAGACCACATTAATCCCTAATGAAATCCATCTTATTAGATTCAACCCAGTGACCTGGTGGTATTGCATTCAAATAAAGGAAGGAAGGAAGGAAGGAAGGAAGGAAGGAAGGAAGGAAGGAAGGAAGGAAGGAAGGAAGGAAGGAAGGAAGGAAGGAAGGAAGGAAGGAAGGAAGGAAGGAAGGAAGGAAGGAGTGGCACTAAACCATACAGTTAGGTGGCACAGTGAATAGAGCACTAGACTTGGAATCAGGAAGACCTTAATTCAAATGTGACCTCAGACACTACTAGCTGTGTGACTCTGAGCAACTCACTTAACCCTGTTTGCCTCAGTTTCCTCATCTATAAAATGAGCTGGAGAAGGGAATGGCAAACCACTCCAATATCTTTGTCAAGATAACCCCAAATGGGGTCATGAAGAGTTGGACAAAACACAAACCATAAATAAGGAACCTTGCAAGCCACTGATTTTTAAAATGTAAAATTATCTATGTTTAATTTTATTTTTATTTACTGTGTTAAATATTTCCCAGTTCCATTTTAATCTAGTTCAGGCCACACATAGAGATGTTGTAGGCCTCATGTGACCTGTAGGCCACATGTCTGACACCTTTGCTCTAGATGGCCAAGATCTTTTGTCGATCCTAACCTTGTTTTACATTGTGTTAACTATCCCTCCAGGCTTTGGGTCATTGGTGAATTTGAAAGAAAATGTCATCTATGCTTTTAGCCAAGTCATTGATAGAAAATTTTAAACAGCTCAGGAACAAACACAGATCCCTCCAGTTTTTCTCTGGCTAGAGACCTCCTAACAAGTTGCCATCGACCCACTAACTATGAGTCCAACCACTGAACCAGCTCTGAATCCAGCTAACTGTATTATTGTCTAGCCTTTATCTCTCCATTTTTTCCACAAGGAAGGAATGAAAGACTTCTTCACATGTTTCACTAAAATCTTGGTAAACTTGGTAAACCAATTGGTTGGTCCATTGGTTTAATAATGCTTTCCCAAAAAGAGGAAATAAGGTTATCCCTATTGAATTTCATCTTAGAAAATTGGAGCCATGCTGAGTCTTTGAACCTGCCGCTTCCTCTTCTGGATATTCATGAACCATATCTTCTAATGGTTTGATCTAGAATTTTTCTCAGGCATTGCAATCAAGCTTAACATTTGCCTATCTCTAGTACCTTAGCACCTTTCCTCCACAATCTTGAAAATATCCTTGGCAGGACCTTGGTAATCACATTTCCCAGTTCTTCCAGTATCCAAGCATGCTGTTCATTGGGGCCTGGTGACTTGAGTCAATCAAAGACAATTAGGTTCACTCCTTGCTTATCTATTGGCCATTTTTGTTGTAGTATTTCCAGTGCATTTCCAGACATTCTCCTTAGCCAGAAAACAGAAGTGAAATAAGAAGTGGGCATCTCTACTTCCTCTCTGTTGTTGGTTATCATTATTCCAGCTATCCAAAACAGAGGTTCAATCTTTTTTTCCTTCTTTTTTTTTTTTGGTTCTTTTTCTTTTCCCTAATATGGCTAAGAAATCCTTTTTGTTAGCTTTCCTTGCCAACCTTAGCTCATTCTGAGCTTGGAACTCCTGACATGATTCTTATTGGACCATGTCAAGCTTTTATCATAATCTTCTATTATTCTGTAAGTTAATTAACATTCAAGAAAGACTTCAAAGAATACAGAATTAAAGATCAGTCTTGGAATCAAGAAAACCTAGGCTTACGACCTACCTCTGACATATATTAGCTCTGTGACCTGGAACAACTTTCTAAAACAAGTTTGTGGTCTGCATCCTTAGAAAGAGTTTTCACCCTGGAAAGTTCCCTATCCCAATGAAGTCATAGGTCCATACCAAAAAATGTATATGAAAAATTAAACCAACACAAATAAAGTCCAGTGATCTGTCTGTCCAGTTCTATTTTTTAATATGGGACTCCTATTTTTGTTGTTATTCAGTTATTTTTCAGTCATGTCTGACTCTTCATGACCCCATTTGGGGTTTTCTTGGCAAAGATATTGGATTGGTTTGTCATTTCCTTCTCCAGCTCATTTTACAGATGAGGAAACTGGGGCAAGCAGGATTAAGTGATTTGCCCAAGATCATACAGCTAATAAGTGTTTGAGGCTGAATTTGAACTCAGATCTTCCTAACTCCAGGCCTAGTTATTCTATCTACCACACCACCTAACTGTCCCTCTTATTTTTAGACAAAAAGAAAAGGAAAAGAGACCAGCTCTTATTTGCAACCTTCACAGAATGGAGAGAAATCTGTGAGTAGGATTATCAATGGGAAATGTTTGGAAAGACTGGAAATTCTGTGAAATGTAATTCTGGATTTTCATCCATAATGCAAGAAGGAATAGAGGATCCTAGGCCAAAAATTTGGTTAGTGGGTTCTGCCAAACTCACGAGAAACATTTATTTGATTGCAGGTTCTTTTGCATACTGTCTATATTACCGCAGGCACTGATGGAAAGGAGTCGGCACATGGACCAGACAAAGCCAACACTTACTCATCAAGCTGTTAGTGGAGAGGGATGCACACGATCGTAACTGGTGAATCACGTTTAGATCACTGAGAAACATCTCAGATCATTTCCAAATATTTCCACACACACACACACACACACACACACACACACACACACACACACATATCACTTGCAAGGCGAATTGCAAAACCTCCAGTAGTGCAGTGAAAGTGAAATTTTTTCCCCATAACCTCTATGTCCCCAAAGAGCATTCTCTCCCACTCTCTCTCACGGCATCTCTTTGCTCTGATGGGAACTCTTGGGTTAGTCAGTACAATCTTGTGCACTGGAAACCTAGAATAACAAAACAACAGACCTGGACCAACTCATACCCTTAAAGGCCCATACAAGATGGAACCTGAACATGAAACCTAGAAGCTGGGCTATAGATGCTTAAATAAGTGTGCTTTGATTTCTAGAGACAAGAATCTGATAAACCTAGATAAAATTTTGGATATGCTTAAGGGTTCTAAATAACACTTAGAAATGTAGAGAATGAGGGATTAGGTCTATTATTTCATGGGCTCCCAATGTGAAAACTCATTCTACCAAAGTAAATCTACACCTACTCTGAAATTTGTAGTTTTATAAAGTTACCTAGAGAAGTGCTTCTTAAACTGTGGGTCAGGAGTGGAAAAGGTTTAAGAAGCCCTGGTCTAGAGCACTGAGAGGTTGTCAATAAATCAGTCAACATTTATTAAGTGCCTACTGTGTGCCAGGTGGAACAGCTAGGTGGCTCAGTGGATGGAGCACTAAGCCTGGAATCAGGAAGACCTGAATTCAAATCCAGCCTCAGATATTTACTAGCTGTGTGATCCTGGGGAAGTCACTAAATCCCTATTTGCCTAATCCACTAGAGAAAGAGATGGCAAATTGTTCCGGTATCTTTGCTAAGAAAACCCCATGGATGGGTACTGGTATGAAATGGTCCATGGGGTCTTGAAGAGGTGGAGACAACTGAACAACAACAATGTGGCAGCCACCAGGCTAAGTGCTGGCGAAGTGACTTTCCCAGGTTCACACAGCCAGTGCATTTCAGAAGTAGGACTTCAATTCAGGCCTTCCTAACGCCAAGGCTGACCTAACATCTACTATAACATACTGTTTCTCTCTCTCATAGAATTATGTAACAAATACACATAGGCAGCTAGGTGGTTCAGTGGATAGAACACGGGGCATGGACTCAGCAAGACCTGAATTCAAATGCAACCTCAGACACTTACTAGCTATGTGACCCTGGACAAGTTACTTAACTTCATTTGCCTCAGTTTCCTCATCTGTCAATTGAGCTGGAAAAGGAAATGGTAAACCATTCCAGTATCTTCGCCGAGAAAACCCCAAATGAGGTCATGAAGAGTTGGACACGACTGAAATGCCTGAACTGAACAAAACAAATACATATAGTCAAGAGAAATGGGTTCTCATGTCAGTCATGTTCAAAAATATATGTTTCATTCTGCATTCTATATCTATTACTCCCTTCCAGGAGGTATTCTTAATGGTAACTCTTACCTCTTGAAAGAGAGATGATGGATGGATACAAGATACAGAATAAGACATACATTTCTGGCCATGGCCAACACAAAAATGTGTTTCACTTGACTATGTATATTTGTTACCAAGGTTTTCTTATTCTTTTTTGTTGGGGAGGGGGAGTAGATTGGAGGAAGAGAAAATAAGTGCTTATTAATTGAAAATTTCAGTTGTTACTCAGGCATTTTTCAGTCACATCTGGCTCTTGAGATTTTATTGGAAAAGATGCTGGAGTGGTTTGCCATTTTCTTCTCTGGCTCATTTTATAGATGAGGAAACTGAGGCACACAGGGTTAGGTGACTTGTACAGGATCACACAGCTAGTTAAGAGTCTGGGGCCAGATTTGAACTCTTGAAGATGAGTCTTCTTGACTCCAGGCCTAGTTGCCCAATTGATAATTGAATTACATTTTTAAAATAATGATGCTAATAGGAGTAGCAGCTTATACTCTATACTAAAAGTGCTCCTAGTACCAAGCGCTTTACACATAACAGCCAAGTTTAAGAATAAAAACTCAAATTTGCATAATACTTTAAGCTCTGTAAATATTTTCCTTCCCATAATCCCATGAGGTTGCAATTATTACTTTTAACAATATCTTATTTTTCACCAATTACACGTAAAAACAATTTTTAACATTCTTTTTTTTTTGAAGTTTTGAGTTCCAAATTGTATCCCTTCTTCTTCTGCCCCTGAGACAGCAAACAATATGATATAGGTTACACATGTGTTACAATTAGTATTAATCTCATTTTACAAATTAGGAAACTGAAGGTAAGAAAGGTATGTGACTTCCCCAAAGTCATTCAGCTAGGAAGAGGAAGAGTCAAAATTCAAGCCCAGTTCTTCCCTGACTCCAAACCTAGTGTTCTTCCCTCCACACCACAATATCTAATAATAATGCTGAATGGAGGAACTGAAAACAAATGAAAAGCTATTCGTTCCTTTTAGCTCTTAAGCCTTCTTAGACGCAGGAAACCAGACTCTCTGAAATACATATGTTTTCAGGCAGGGACTGGAAATCTCTGCAAGCTAGAAGAGAATGATGAAAGTAAAATTGATCTTAAGAGACACCAGTTCCATCTGTTCTTCTGCAGCAATGGCAGAGGTGAGTGGAGGAGCCAAGGGTAGTCTTCAGTTCTTTGAAATTAGTCATTGATAAAGGAATTTCTACAATCTGCTGCTTTGACAATGAAATTCCCCTAAAGAGTACAATCATCAGTTCTATGGGTAGCTCAAGCAAAAGGGACAATGATGTCTCCAGGAAACAGAATGACTAAAATCTCCCTGTCCTTCTCTTTCTACAGTCTATCTTCTCTGACACTCTGGCAAGGGCAAGGGCAAGGGCAAGGGCAAGATGGGATGTAGGTCAGGGATTTGCTAGTGTCAGCTCAAATCTGCTCACGGGAGCTAATGTTCATATTTTAAATGAATATTTCATACCTCGGGAGTCAATAAGTGCTACAAAGCAGGGGCTGGTTTATTGTTGCATTGATTTCAAGACATAAGAAGTCATAGAGAAAATTGAATAATGCAGATTAAACTTAAGTGTGTCGTGAATACTTTTTTTTTCAGAGAGCCAGTTATTAAACATTTCTAACAGCACACTCCTTGCTCACCATCGTACAGTCCTCTAACAATGAACCAATCCCTTAGGATGGGAGAGACTTCTTCAAAGCAGAAGGAGCAAGTCCCAGAATGCCAGGCCACTGGGAAAAATTTCCCCAAAACTTGGGTCACCACTGCCTTCTCCCCTCATCCAAGATAGGAAATACAGTTATCCCTTCCACATCATGGGGCAGCATGGTGCTGGAAAATCTACGTAAAATCTTTTGGCCCTCTCTTCATACCAGAGACATCTGAATTTTTTTCTTTATCTTTTATGGGGTGTTTACAGAACCTTATTGTAAAATTTGGGTTAAGTATTTGGTTATAGGCTATGTGTAGGTCAATGTTAAGTAAAAATGCTAGTTTTTGTGTGTCATCTGCCAGCTTTCATGTTCTTTTCAAACTTTAACTTTTTACTTATTTTAACTTTAAAAAAGAAATTGTGCATGTTTGTGGTATTAAAAGATAAAATATATTGATATTATACAATACTATGTATATATATATTATGAATTTCTGAGTTTCTAAATTCTTTCTGTATTGTCTATTAACCTTCACATGTTATCTGTGGCTTCTACAAAACTCCCCCAAAATTCCCATTTAATTTCCCGTGCCAACTGGTGACTTATTGAAACCATGATGTAAAAGGGATAGCTGTATATTTGGCTATGCAGATCCCTGAACAAATATATGATTGCCCTCAGCACAGCCTCCCCCTGCATTCTCTCTTTCCCGCATTTCCCTATAATACAAGGAGATACTGAGGGCCCACTGATCCTCCTATATTCTTTGTCCCAAACTGGACCCATACATATGGGAGGCTCTTTACTACATGTTATGGGTGCAACATCCACAGATTTAGTCATCTTTGAGTCACTTGGACCTTTCAAGTTGAACATGACCTTGAAGATCATCTAATTCAACTCCTTTGTGTTATGGACAAGAAAACTAAAGCTCGGAGAAGCTAGGACTTGATCCAGGTTGTGTGGCTAGTGAGAAGGAAAAGTGGCAAAACTAGAAAGAATCCAGGTCTACTGCTTCCCATTCCAGAGTTTTCACCATTCCATTACATCCAACACACTGTCAGATAGATGATTCAGTTTATAATGATTTACTGCATAGTTATTGCTATGGGCAGAAGAGAGAGGAGGAAAGGAATAATAATAGCCACTCAGATTTTAAGTAGTTTTTTAATGATATCTCATTTAATCTATTCCTAACAATTCTAATTATCTTATTTAATCTAACCACCATGGTAGATAATATGAGTGTTGTTATCCTCAATTGACAGAAAAGGAAACTGAGGCTCAGAGAGACAACTTAGATTCACATTCAATAAAGATTAATTACGTGCCTAATACTAATAGCTCAGATTTGTATAACATTTTATTTATGTTATCTCATTTGATCCTCACAACATCCTGGTGTGGTAGGTATTACCATCCCATTTTACAGATGAGGAAACTGAAACTCAGAGAGATGATATCTTGAAATTCAATAAAGATCAATTTCATGCCTGATACTAATAGCTAGGATTTATGCAATATTTTACATATATTATCTCATTTGATCCTCACAACAGCCCTGTATGGTAGATATTATTTTCCCATCTTATAGATGAGGAAACTGAGGCAGGGAGAGATTAGGTGGTAGCTGGGTCTACACAGTACTATATAGCTAGAAATTATCCAAGGCAGGATTTGACCTCAAGCCCTCCTGATTTCAAGTCCAGAGCTCTGTCCACTGTGCCACCTAGCTGCCTACTCCGTGCGAGACTCTGGACTAGACATTGAAACAATCATCTTTGTGTTCACAGATCACCTCTGCCCTCTACCCTATGTTCTACACAGACAAGTTACAAAGAAAGTGATTTTAGAATGGAAAGAATACTGACAACGGAGCCAGTAGGGGAGAGAGTGAGGAGAAGAGTGTGGGATGGCTTTAGGAAAGTATTCACTTAAAGGATGGTACCTGAGCTGAGCCTTAAAGGGACCAAGAGATTGTAAGGGATGGCTAAAAGGAGGAAGTACATTACAAGGACACAGAGACAGTAATAGCCAGTAGGCCAGTTTGACTAGAAAAAGGAGTTCATGAAGGGAAATGATGTGAAGGTCAGCACAAACACACACAACTAGTAAGTAACAGATAGACCCAATTACTGAACTCAGGTCCTCAGACTCCAAGTTGACTGGGAGCTTTTTTTTTCCACTAGACCATTTAGCATCCCTTTGCCAGGCTATTAGAAAAGACAGTCCCTGTTCTATCGGACCTAGTAATCTAGCTGGAGAGTTGGGAAACACACTTAAATAAAGATATAAAGATATGTACAAATCAATGTAATCATGAATTAATTTTTTAACCTGAATGTATATATTCAAAGACTCAATGAAGGAGTGGACCAAGGTTGGATGGGGCTAATTAGGGAGGCAGAGGAAGTGGTTTTAGGAGACTAAGAGATAAAAAACCATAGTAGAAAAAATAATAATCAATAACATTTATATGGCACCTTATGGTTGGCAAAGTGCTTTACATATCTGATTTAATCCTCACACCAACCTTGTGAATAGGTGCTATTAGTTTCCCCATTTTACAGATCAGGAAACTAGAGATTAGGTGGCTTGATTCAGGATCACACAGCTAGTAAGTATCTGGGACAAGATTCATACTCAGGTCTTCCTGCCTCCAAGTCTAATGCTCTAGATTTGAGTTCTGCTCTCTGCTCTGCCTCCCTTGCGTGACCTTAGGAAAGTAGCTCCACTTCTCTGAGATTCAACCCTCTCTATACTTTAGTTTCCCTATCTGACAAAAATGGCCTTGAACTCAATTACCTCTAAGCTTCTCTCTTCTAAGAGTCCTCTTTCTCTGATTCTCCATCCAGCTTACAGCAACCAACCCATTAAAATATCACTCATGAAGAGGAACCATGGAGATAAAAATCAAAACCCTGCAGGGAATTATTACTCATGTGAATCTCCATTAGATCAGGACATTCTGACAAGCCCATTGTGGCATGTAATGTGTCAAGTACCCAAATCTGAGTCACTTACTTCAATCCTAATTCCTGGACTGAATTCCAAGTTGGACTGCACCAACCCTTTAGCCCTGGGGAATTGACAGGTGACTGAAAACTGACAGGAACGTAAATCAAGTTTGAAGACAGCAACCTCTGCACTCTTGTTTGCCAAGCTACCTTTCACCTAGCATTCAAATTGCTCCTGTAACCAAGTTTCCTCCCTGGAGCCTTCATGGATTGATTAGCTATGAGTTAATAGCTTCCTTGACCTCTCCCTTCCTGGATTTGGAATATCCATGATTTTCTCCCAGTTCTTTTTTATAATGTTATTTGTTTTGTTTTTAACAAGTTTAATTTTATTTTTTTCCAATGAACAAACATTGATTTTTTTCTCTCCCATCCTCCTGCCTATTAATAGAACAAAAAAAAGTAAAACTTTCATAGTAAATATTAATAGTAGACCAATAGAGATAGTAAAGTAGGAAGAAGAAAGTACTGTCCCACTCTCTTCGTAACTATTTCAACACCAAGTAATGATCTAGAAATCTAAAAAGAAAGCACAGCTGGTCATCTTTCCAGCCCAAGATCACAAATTTGATCCATAGGCAAGTGGCCAGGGCAGGAACTATGGAGCAAGGGGTAGGCTCCAGTCTCTGGGGTCATAACAGGACCTCATTGCTACTGCTCAGCCCTCAGGCTCATATCAAGACCACAGTGCTGAGTCTCTGACCCCAGAGCAGTATGTTGGACTCAAGCCTCTGGCTCAGAACAGGGGTAAGATGACAAGAGCTTCCTTCTTTCTCTGACTCCGTAGCAGGAGCATGGACAAAGGCCCTGGGCTCAGAACAGGGCTCAGCAAGCCACACTGTCCCTCTAATTCAGCAGTGGAGGATGGACTGGAGTGAGGCGTGACCAACAATAGTCCATCTGTGAGGTAAAGAGAGGTGGCAGCACCAGGGTGGTAGCAGTGTCGAAGAAGAGAAGAGAGACAAAGTTAGAAAGCACAGGACTTGGCAACCGACTGGATATGGGGAGGCACGAGGGAAAGGGAGAAGTCAAGGATGACACCTAAGTTGCAAGACTGAGTAACCGGGAGGATTATGGTGCCCTCCACAGTAACAGGGAAGTTAGGAAGGGGGGAGGGGTTGAAGGGAAAGATAATGAGTTCAGTTTGGGACATTTTAACTTTAAGATGTTTACTGAGGCAAACAGAGTCTCCAAACCTTATAACAGTGAACTTGATTTCAATTCTTGGGAAAATTCTAAAATGGATCAATTAAGGATAGTGTTGGTACATATCTGAGAAAGGAAGTAGTATATACAAAGAACCATTATAACTTCAACAAAAACAAAATTTGGTCATTTCTGTTGTAACTTCATTTCTTTTTGAAAGTATTTCTAAACTAGTAGATGACGGAATATTGTGAATATAGTTTACTTAGATTTTGGCAAAGCTATTGATAAAGTATCTCATACATGTGATGAAAATAAAGAAATATAGATAAGACAATAATATAATCCAATGGATTGAGAGCTGGTTGGATGATTGTACTCAGAGTAATTATAAATGGCTCAATGTCAATGTGGCAGGAAGTTTCTACCCAGTGGAGTGCCCCAGACACTAGTGCTTGGCCTGCTGCTATTTATTTTATCAATAACCTGGATAAAGGCATAGATGGTATATTCATCAAATTTGCAAATGTCCCAAAGTTGGGAGACATAACTAGAACAGTGGGTGACAAAATCCAAAAGGATCTTGATGTAGGCTAGAGCATTGGGATGAATCTAATAAAATGAAATGTAATAGGGATAAATGTAAAGATGTGAACTTGGGTCCAAAAAGTCATTTTCAGAAGTATAAGGTAGAGGAAATGGGTAAACAGTAGTTGGTCTACAAAAGACCTGGGCATTTCAGCAGACTGCAAGCAATATGAGTAGTGTGATGTAGCAGTCGAAAAAAGCTAATGTAATCACGGGCTGAATTGAGAGGGACAACGCTTCCAGGAATAGAGGCAATATTCCCACAGTATTCTAGCCATGTCAGACCTCCTCTGAAGCATTATGTTCAATTCTGAGCATCACTGTTGAAGAAAGATATTAACTGGCAGGAGAGGGTCAATAGGAAGGTCCTCAGGATGGCACATCACCTTGAGTCTACAAAGTGGGGATTGATAGAAGGAAGTGAGCATGCTTAGCCTGGAGAAGATAAAACTCAATGGAAACAAGGTTCCCATCTTCAAGTATTTGGAAGGCTATTATGGTGAGGGGAGATTATTAGACTTGCTCTATTTTGCCCCAGTGGGCAGAACCAGGAGTAATGAGTGGAAGTGACAAGAAAAAAGGCAAATTGGGACTTGCTGTAGGGAAAAACCTTCTTAACAGTTAAAGGTAACTTCCTCACCATTAGAACGGCCTTCCTCAACAAGTGCGGGTCGCCCCTCCTTGGAGGTTCAGGGCTGCTTAGCCCTGTTCTGAGCCCAGGGCCTCTGTTCATGATCCTGCCATTTCTTGGATGTGGTAAAGTGGGGTCTCATTTCATAAATGGGTTGTACTGAATGTTGCTAGAGTCCCTTCCAGCTCTCCAGTCTGTGATTCTGACCATACTCAGTGGTTCTGTTTATCTCCATAGGGTCTCACATCCCCTCTGCTCCTCAGGGGGCTGCCATGGCCCTTCCGCTCCTCACCTCTCTCTTTATCCTAGGCTTCACCCGGAGCCCTTTACTGAGGTGCTACCTCTTCCCTGTAACAGGTGTGGACTCTCATCTTTCTTTTATCTTAGCTCTCAGAGCCTAAGCTTCAGCTTTTTTCCAAAGGACCTTCACACACCCAGTCATTGGAACAGGAAAGAAAATCTCACGTACTTTTTCTTGGCAAGAAGAGGAATTTGTTAGCTACTCCAAACTTCCTCCTCATAGGAGGAGTTTCTGTCCTATGCCTCTGATTTAGGATTCATTAATTAATGAATCCCCTTTAACTCTTCTCAATTCCTGATTACCAACTTACACTTCCCTCAAATCATTTCAGGGACTGCCTTCTAACAAATTTCAAAGGTCTTTCCTAACTGCCTCATTCCTGCTCTCCTCTTCCCCACCCACCCCCAACCTCCTTTTGATCTCCAATGCAAATGAACTTGGGATGGCACAAAGGCTAAGGCAAAAGAACAAGGCCAACCTCATAGGCCACATTCTTTCTTTTGTTAGGTATCTGTGGCTGGTTACAAACCTCCAAGCTTTGATTCACCCTACAATTCAATGACCAGTCCTGGTTACTGAGGGCAGATGATCTAAGAAACTCATTTCTTTTAATAGAGGTGATGGCCAAGTGGACTACAGTTGCCAAATATTGCATATGTTATGGTCAAGGATTCTGTATTGTTTGGTTTTAATTATCAATTCTCAGGTACAAGTGAGAGATCTCCCTTTTGGGGGTTGGGAGAATGGGAGGGAAGGTTTGTGGTTATTAGAAACTAACTGTAATGTAAAGAAAAAAACAGCACCAATAAAACTTTTTTTTAAATACTAGCAAAGACATTGAACAAATTAAAATGACCTGTGTGCTGTAATATTATCCTAAAATACAAGCTCCTTGAGGGAACATATTTGTGCTAATATGTTCTTTGTACAGTACCTGGTGCATCAGCATGCATTCACAAATAGAAAATCATCCAAATTTTACTTTGAATTCTAGAATTACTTGTTATTTTAGCCTTGTAATTTTCTTCTGGCTTGTAACTCTGGGTCCTATATGTTAGGGAAAGTATTATGTGCTGTAGATCATCTATAGAAAATTCTAAATACTTACATTTCTCCCCAAAAATAACTTTTGGATAATGATGCTAGTGGCTTGACTTCAGGCCTCCTAACTTCACCCTTCTGTTAGCTGTCCAGCTTGTCACCATTTTCTTCTTACCTCTTTCCTCCTCCACCCAGAATTCCCTTTCCTTTCCTTCCACTCACTGCTCCAGAAGGCTCTCTCTCTGCAGTCCCTTTTCAACTGCAGCGAGAACCAAATGAAAATGCAAATATCCAATCACTAGAAGCATGCCTAAAATTAAAGTTGGATGTTGGTTTTTAAAGCATTCAGATCTCTGCAATTACTAGAACAGCTTTCTGAATCTGGCAAACCTCTGTTGGAATTTTATTTTAAGGATCTGTAAATTTTCATCCAGGGAAACAGTGACCTATAACAATAATGATTAAAATAGAAGCCTGGAATTGGAAGGAAACAGCAGCGAGCTCTGGGCAGCAAAAGGAGGAAGGACAAACCATCATAGAACAAGAAAGCTATTAAAGAGAATCCTCTGGATAAAAACAGCTTCCCCTGCCTGTTCCTTCCCAGAAAGAAAACAGAGATGCATGATGGCTCTTCTTGACCTAAGTGGAGAAAAAGAGGCAGCAAAGCTTAAAGAGGCACCCTCCCCTAAATGGATATTTTCTGTTATAAGCACTTGGAGAAGCTCTGGCCTTGGAGTCAGGAGGACCTGAGCTCAAATTCGGCCTCAGACACATAACACTCACTAGCTGTGTGACCCCGGGCAAGTCATTTAACCCCAACCACCTCATCCAAAAAAAGAAAAAGAAAAAAGTGTTTGGGACAGCTAGGTGGCACAGTGGATAGAGCACCAGCCCCAGAATCAGGAGGACCTGGGTTCAAATCTGGCCTCAGAAACACAACACTCACTAGCTTTGTGACCCTGGGCAAGTCACTTAATGCCAATTGCCTCACCAAAAAAAAAAAAAACACTTGGAGAGCAGACCCCTAGGAAGACACCAGAACTGGCAGGGAAGCAGCAAAGTACCAAAGTTGGAGGGAGCCTTAGATCATAGGGTTGTCAGTTTAGAGCTAGAAAGAAATCAACTAATATTCACTAAGCAGCACATTGTTAAGTCAAACAGGATATCAACAGGTTAATAGACACTACTGAGGGGCATGCATGATACTGATCATTAAAATGAGATGTCCAGAAACACAAGAATAATTGACTAATTTTCCTATCATTCTAAGACTTTGGAGGGCATTTAGTCTGAATTCTTTATTTTCTAGATGAGGAAACTGAGTCTCAGAAACTTGCCTGAAGAGACATAGATGGTAAGTAGCAGAACCAGTACTGAAGCCCAGGCCCTCTAACTCCAAAGCCAAAGGCTTTCGACAACACTAATTCAATCCTCCATCCCATATGTACTGAAAAGAAAGCTGTGACCCTCCAGAGGTGGAGCACATTCCCAGCAGTGGGTGTGTGTTGTGATTGCCACCCATCATGTTGATGACAGAGATAATACTTTGTAAAGAATTGGCAGCCTTACTGGATATTATCCCCCTCACCCCTTCCACTTTGCAATCCAGCCAAACTGACCTCTTCTCTGTTCAGTAATCATCACACCCCATTGTACTGCCCATTCCCCACATCTGAATGTTCTGTTTCCTTACCTCTGCCTCATTGCGTCCATCTGTTCTATTCAAATGCAGCTCAGACACCATCTTCTGTATGAAGTGTAACAGCCGGGAGGCCACTGTCACTGGATCAAAGAGAACATGGTGCAGAGTAAAGTGAAAGAAGACTGAAAAGGTAGGAGGCAGCCAGACTATGAAGGGCTTTGAATGACAAACAGAGGGGTTTAGATTTGGTCCTGGAAGTGATGGGGAGCCACTGGAGTTTACTGAGTGGGGCATCACTTAGTTGGACCTGCACTTTAGGAAAATCAATTTGGCAGCTGAGTGGAGGATGGACTGGAGTGAAGAGAGACTGGAGGCAGGGAGGCGCCACCTTGCAGGCTATTTCAACAATCCAGGCATGAGATGATGAAGGTCTCTCTGAGCGTGGTGGAAGAGGAGAGAAGGGTGGAGTATTTGAGAGATGCTACAAAGGTGAAATCCACAGGCCTTGGCAACAGATTGGATGTGAGAGGTAAGATAGAGTGAAGAGTAGAGGATGAGACATAGGCTGAAAGCCTGGAAGACTGGGAAGGTGATGTTGCCTCCTACAGTAATAAGGAAGGCAGGAGTGGAGGGAGGTTTGGGGGGGAAAGAATAAGTTCAATTTTGGACATGTTGAGCTTAAAATGTCTACTGGACACCCAGTTCAAGATATCTGAAAGAAAGTAAATGAGAAATTGGAGGTCAGCAGAGAAATTGGGGCAGGACAGATAGATTTGAAAATCATCAGCATTGAGGTGGTAATCAAATACATGGGAACTGGTGTATACATATACATTCTATATATAATTTTATATGCATTTGTCTTCTTCTTCAGACTATAAGTTCCATGCAAATGGATACCATTTCATTTTTTAAACTTGTATATCCAACACCTAGCACACTCATGATTGAGTTATAGATGTTTTAAGTAAAATATTTCATTAAGTATTAATAAAACCTTATGTTAAAGTCAGAGAACAATGCCTCATTACGGTGGCATCAAGGTGCCTTTGAGTTCTCAAAAGCTATGCCAGGGAAGCACAAGCATTTTGTGAATCTTAAAGCATAAGATAAATGTGAACTAGTGTTATTTTTGTTATTGTTATCATTACCAAAGTATCAAGTACCTTTAAGTATAGGCCCAGTGATAGACTACATGTCTACCACGTTGAGGATCAGCCAGCTATGTGGGAAGCAGCTCATGATCAGAGGATTGCCCACTCAATAATAAATTATTCTGGTCATAGCCACTCACAGAGCCATCTACTAAAGCACGGAGAGATTGCAGTTTGCTTCAGGCGAAAGGGCTACCCATGTGGATAAATATATAGGTGTTTTAGTTATCTAAAAAATTGTCTTATTTCTACTTATTAACGGTCATGTGTGATATCATTACCAATCATACATTGTCCTATAAGGGTAAGTTGTTTGACCCAAACCAGCCTCAATCTACCTAACGCCCATTTCCTTTGATGGTAGTGGGTACCATTGGAAGGCAAGAGAGAACTGCAAGTGAAAAAATCTTGCTCTTGATGATTTAACATTTTTTATAGGTGATCCACATTGTAGAACACCTTCTGTGTAGGCACCACACTGATGCCGACAGGGCTAAGCCGACATCAACTACAGCTGAACCTGGACAAAGATAAGGAGGATTGATGTTTTCGCCACGACCTCATCCTGTCTCTATCTGCTGCATCCCCTCCAGTGAATGCTGCAGCCAAAGGGCTCACCACACCCAGCAACAGGAATCTCCCTGACGAGTGTTTCTTACATGATCCCAATCAGTTTACAGGACATTCCAGAGAGCTAAGAATGCCTCCTCATGAACACCACGTCTGAAAGGTCAAAGTCTCCCTTTCAGACACAAAGCACATTGCTATTATCACTGTTGTCTTCTCCAAATGCAAAGTAACCTATAATTATTTCATTAGTGGCTTGTCACCCATGGCCCAGTCCATGTTTGTGGCATTGTCCAAGAAGAACATTTCTGGCAACATAATAGTCCTGATCCATTCCTCACCATCAGACAATGATGATAATGATGATAATGATGATGATAATTTTTTTATAATATTTGTCATTTATATAGAACTTGCAGGTTTAGAAAGCAAGTTACATATGTTATCTCATTTAATCCTCATAACAATCCTGGGAGGTAGGTATTATTCACATTTTCAGATGAGGAAACTGAGGCAGACATCAATTAAGTGACTTGCCCAGGATTACACAGCTAATAAAGATCTGAGGCCAGATTTGAACTGAGGTCTTTCTGATTCCAAGTCCAACATTATCTACTGTGCCACCTAGCTGCCAGATGAAGAGACTTTAAGATCCCCCATGAAATTCAAACTTACATTAAAATTGATCTTGTGAATAATATGTGAATATGTAAATAATACGATATGTGGTGCAGGGATAAGTATGGAATCAGAAGACCCAGGTTCAAATCTTTCCTTCCCCAGATGCCTAAAACCTGGGTAATAAGCATTTTGTGAAAGGGGAGCTAAGCTAGCCAAAATTAAGCTAATTATTACTATCCCAGCCTGGAGTAGGACTACTTTCCATCTGCAGCAATTAGTAAAAGTGTTTTTTTTGTCTTGAAACCCAAAAGAACATTGTGCCCTTGGACTATTAATATCTGAGCCATGGATAATATCAGAGATGAGAGAGAGAGAGAGAGAGAGAGAGAGAGAGAGAGATTAGATATAACTCCAGCCCAATGCTCCTCTTGAAGATAGGAGAGCAAAAGAAAGATTGCCAAGTCATAAGCATCCTTCTGCTCTCCACAAATTCAGAAATCACAGTTTTCCTTGGAAACGTGGAATGGGGCATTCCAGATGTATCTATATCCAGCCTATATATACAATTTCCGTGGCTCAGTTCAAACTCTTAGAGATGCATAAGAGAAGTGCAAACAAAATACTTAATGAGGTTCCAGCAGGTTATTCCTGACTGGAGGGATCGGGGATGGGCTTTAAAGAATAGATAGAAATTCAACAGCCAGGAAGGAAGGCAAAGAGAGCCTTGCAAGCACAAGGAACAGCACGATCAAAGGGACAAAGACAGAAAAGTACAGGGTGTACACAAAGGATGGCAAGTGACTAGTGGGCATGGTTGACTGGAACATCAAATAGAAGGAAGGAAAGGGAATAGTCTGAGAAAGTGCTGGCAAGGTAGAGGGGTTCCAAAATGAATAGGGCCTTGAATATCAAGCAAATATTCTATTTCATGCTGTAATATTTATGCCTCTGTGTTATCTATGCTACTAGAGCATAAGATTCATGAGGGTAGAGACAATGTCTTATTTACCTTCGTATTTCCCATCACGCCCAGTATAGAGGGTCTTGCAAACAGGGGGTTCTCAGTAAACATTGATTGATTGAATAAATGAGCAAATTAAAGAGAAAAATAATGGTTTTGTAGATTTGTGCCACAGGAATAAAACCTCCCAATAACAAGGCAGGTAGATCTTAATTCTCTTAATTATTTTAGCATATAATGGCCTGTCAGCATTTTGGATTATGGCCCTGAAGCTTTCTTTTTCCACTTAAACCATCAGTCCCCAGCATGCTCCAAACTCAACTTTCTTGAATCAATAGGTGAATTGGAGGAATTTGGAGTGCCAAACTCATTTTCATAGTAGCCTAATCAACAACAATAATAAAAATAATATCTGATTTTTACATAGCATTTTAAGATTTGAAAAGCACTTTACAAATACTCATTTGACCTTCACAAATAAACTGAAATAACGAAGTTTTAAGGTAAGGCAGTCAAGTACAGCAGGTGGAGAGCTTGCCTTGAAGTCAGAAAGACTTGGGTACAAATCCCACCTTGGAGATGTGTTCTCAGTATCACCCTGGGGAAGTCATTTAATTTCTCAGCAACCCAGGCAATTCAGAGTTGAAGAGTGATCTTCATTGATATATACTTACTTTCTCTCTGTCTCTCTGTCTCTGTCTTTCTCTGTCTGTCTGTCTGCCTCTCTCTCTCTCTCTTTCTCTCCTCTGATTAGAGGGCTGGAGGGTGGGTCATTAAACTCTTCTCAAAACCTTCCATTACAGAGGGCTCACAACCTTCCAGGTAACTCCATTTTTCCATCAGCACCTCTGCTTGCCTTCCTTCTACCCCACAGGAGTGCCTAACTGATTGACTGACTGACTGACCCTGACTGGGGTAATCCCTGGCACTCTGTACCACCTCCTTTTCAACTTACTTGTCTTTGCCCATTAGATTGTAGGCTCCTTAATGATAGGAACTTTCTCTTTCTCTTATTTATATCCCCAGTGCTTAGCGCAATGCGTGGCACACAGTAAATGCGTAATAAATGTAGAAAATTGAAGTATAGGGGATTCCTTTATCTGAGAAACTGTCTATAAATTTTTTCCCAGTTTTCTGCTTTTCTTCTGATCTTGGCTACATGTGTTTTATTTGTACAAAAACTTTTTTTAACTTAATGTAACTGAAATTATTCATTTTATACCTAACTTTGGTATCTCTTGTTATTCATAAATTATTCCACTATCCATAAGACTAAGTAGTACGTTCCATGTTCTAATTTTCTTGCAATAATTCTCTTTATATCTAGGTCATGTATCCATTTTGACCTTATCTTGGTAAATGATATAAGATATTAGATTCCTCACTGGGAGCTCCCTATATTGATGAAATCTCAGGTTTGGCAAAATTTTATTATTATTATTATTATTATTATTATTATTATTATTATTATTATTATTATCATCATCCCCATTTTACAGATGAAGAAACTGAAGGTCAGAGAATTTAAAGGACTTGCCCCGGGGTCAGGAGCTTATAAATTGTCTGACGTTTGGTTGAGGAATAGCTACACAAATTGTGGTACAGGAATGTAACAGAATATCACTGTTCTATAAGAAACAATGACTGTGATGGGTACAGAGAAGCATAGGAGGATATTTATAAATTGATGCAAAGTAAAGTAAGCAAAGCTAAGAAAACAATGAATAATTTTTACAGCAATGCAAAAGGAAAGAACAGCAAACACAAAAAAATAAAAAATCAATGTTGCAAAATTACAAACAAACCTGACCCTACAAAAGAGATATGAGAAGACACCCCATACACATACGTTCCTACAGAAATGGAAGGTCCGTGGATGTAGTTTGTTACATAGAATGTCAGATTGTTTGGGTTTGGGGTTGTTTTTTGTTTGTTTTTTAGCAGGGACAGGGGTGGATTATTTAATGTTTTAGTTGATTCTGCTGAATTTTTTCTCTTTGATAGGGGGAAGGCAGAGCTGCAGGGAAGAATCCAGGCAGTACAAATTCAACAGAAATAAGTGATCTGAGGTAGGATTGGAATCCAGATCTTCCAACCCAGGCCTCTATCCATTATAGCACATAATCTCTTAGAGCAGTGTACACAGCAGATAATTGTTGTTAATAATAAAAATAATAATAATATACTTCAGTAATCCTTAATCTCATGGGGGTGTGTTCATGAACATACGTATGTATGTACATATGTATGCATATATGTATGTATATGTGTATGTACAATCCTCAATATCTTGGTAGACTGTTTCCATGAGTTCTTACTGACAAAACAATTCAATCCTTATGACCTTGAGACCCTGAGTGAGCCTCCCCAAACTTAACTCCAGTCCTCAGGCCATCACCAAGACCTTTCTGAATAGCAGGACCTTCCAAAGCTTGTCCTCCACTGGTACAACCTTCTCGAATATCAAGTGCCCTGAATGCCATGATGAGGCATCTGGAAAAGACTCACAGGAGTAACAACAATAAATTCCAAAGCCCCAAAGAACTCATTGGTTGTCACCTGCCGGTTTCTGTCGTCTGTGACCCTGCTTCCCTGCCAAGTGATTTTCCTTAATACCAATCTAAGCATGTCTCTCTTCAGCCTGGACCCACTTATCTTTCCAGCCTCCTTGTATATTATTCTCCTTCCCACACTGATCTCTGGCCAAACTGACCTTCTCTCTGTCACACAAGGTACTCCATCTTTGGCCCAAACTAATCTGACTACTTCATTACTGCTGGCTTCCATAAGTATGTTTGCTTGAATTGTGTAATAAGCATTTGACACAGGGCAGCTAGGTGGTGCAGTGGATAGAGCCCCGGAGTCATGAGGACCTAAGTTCAAATCTGGTCTCAGACCAGACACTTGACAGTTACTAGCTGTGTATGATCCTGGGTAAGTCACTTAATCCCAGTTGTCTCAGAAAAAAAAATAGCATTTGATAGGAGGGGAGCTTCTCCTTGACTTTGTCCAGGCTGCCTGGAATGCCCTCCCTCCTCACTTATACCTCTAAGAACCCCTCTTCCTAAACAAAGCGTTACCTAATTTTCCTAATTTCTAAGTGTCTTATCTCCCTCACAACTACTTTACTTTGAATCACTCCATAAATATCCTCCCAGGCTCCTCTGTAAATCATATATATCATCCCTAACTATATATCATCAACTATTTCATCATTGGCAGTTAGGTGGTTTGGTGGGTAGAAGACTAAGGCTTAGAGCTGGGAAGAACTGAGTTCAAATCCTGCCTCAAACACTTAATACGTGTGTGACCCTGAGCAAATCTCTTAACCTTTCTCCACCTCAGTTTCCTCCTGTGTAAAAATAAGGATAACATGATCTATTCCATAGGTTTTTATAAGCATCAAATGAGGTAGCATATGTGAGGCACTCTGCAAACTTCAAAGCACAATATTGATGCTAGTTATTATTACCTTATATGTATTTCAAATATATTTTATATATGCATATGTGAGATATGTACATACGTGTTTTAGGAGGCAGACAGGTGGTGCCATATAGTGCACAGAGTTTGGGGCCTGTAGTCAGGAAGATCTGAGCTCAAATCCTGCCTCAGACACCTACTAGCTATGTGACCTTGGACAAGTCACTTAACCTCTGTTTGCCTTAATCCACTGAAGAAGGAAAAGGCAAGCCCCTCCAGTATCTCTGCCAAGAAAACCCCTTAATGGGGTCACAAAGAGTTGGACATGACTGAACAACAACATATATATGCTTTATCTCCAACATAACGTAAAGTCCTTGAGAGGAAGGACTGCTTCATTTTCTTTGCATCCCCAGCATCTGACAGTGTCTCAGACATAGTAGATCCTTTTGATTGCTTGATTGATTGCCTCAATTCATGAAGCTGAGTGTATTTTGAGCAGAACTCTAATGAAACATTCAGTCAAAGGGAGTGAGAAGAGATGGTGGGGAGGGCTTTGTCTATGGTGAAAGAGAAAACAGTACAGTCACAGGCACAGTCACTCAGGGAGAGGGAGCAGTCTGGCCTTTATGCCCCAAAAGATTTGGGGGAAATGAGAAAATTGAGGTGGGGCCCAGGAAAAGACCACCACACCAGTGAGAGCCCTGGGGTAACAGCTGCCAAGGCTAGCAGAGGGCCAGAAGGTGAATGAAGAGGGGAACTCCCCCTCCCGCCAGTCAGAAAGTGTCTCCCTCTGGATTTTGGCCCCCTGAGGCAAAGCTGCATTTATTCCAGGTTAATAATGGCTCCCAGATCTATAAATGATGACTATTCCACAACTCTGCCCCTCCCCACAAAACACTGATGTCTCAAAAAGACATTTCATCTGCTCAAAGTGAATTTTTCACAGAATTACATGATAATACCTGCCCTGAGCAGCCATAGCTCCCAAAACACCAAAGAAAAGGCCAAGGAGCTTCTTTTTTTCCACACAAAAAGAAAGGCCCTAGGAGGAAAAGGATGTCACTATGTCACAGCCTGCTTGAGATCTCCTCCCTGGGCCCCAGGCAAGCAGGGAAACCCTCAGTTTACCACCTGGTACAAAAGCTGCAAATAAGACCTACCTGGAAGAAGAGGGTGCCCTGAGGACCAAGACATACTCCCCACTTCCACTCCTCTCCCAACCCTGGGTTCATCCGGCACCCACATCTCAGCTTTGCCTGGACAAGACCCAAGAGTTTTCATCAAAGGCTTGGAATGCAAATAAACCTTCCCTAAGCAAAGACTAATATCATCCCAAAATAGCTGGCACTCCTTGGACAGCAGGGACCTGTGAGTTTCATGGCAAAGTATTCATTAGTTGGTAGCAGAATGTCGGATGGATAGGGCTACAGAGAGTGTCCTCCTCTGGAAGAGAGAGAAAATACAGCGGGGGAAGGGACAGCCAGCCCCCCAAATTATGGCCTCTTCGTCCTCCAAATGGCTCCAGTTTTGGCTGTGTCAGATGTGAATCTAATTGTTCCAACAAGATTACACAAGTCTGGAATTTGGGGGTAGTGAGAAGGAAGAGATAAAAACTGAAGCAAGGGAATTTTCTTTCCCCAAAGACTCTGACTTAATTCAACACAGAAGAAATGCTTTAGTTCGGAGGAGTTCTAAAAAGCTTCTGGGCTGAGTCCCAGGGGAAATCTGCTTGACTAGTGGGACCCAAGAATCAGACAGCAGTAACAAACCAAGAGGCTCTACCTTTACTTTCTTCTTATAAAATGAAACTAAAAATCCTCCCAGACTTATATTATTGCTCCCCTAGGTTAGGAACACCAGTGTGGTGTATAAGAAAGAATGCTAGATATGGAGTCAGAGAAGTATACCATTTACCATGCATTCCTTGAGGGCAGGAACTGTCTTTTGCCTCTTTTGGTGTTCTCAGCACTTAGCACGGTGCCTGGAACACAGTAGGCACTTAATAAATGTTTACTGACCAAATGACTGTGTGACTTTCGACAAGTCCCTTGATCTCTCTAGACCCTAGATCCTCTTTGGTAAAAACAGATTAGATGACAACCAAGATCCCCTCCAACTCCAACTCTAAATCCATTCTGTATGATCCCTACCCTAATAAATTCAAATTGGAAGCCAGAACACAGAGGACTTCATAATAAGACTTGTATAGGACCAAGAACACAGTATTATTCTGTGCCTCAATTTCCCCTTCTGTAACCAAGGAGACAGGGTAGAATAGTGGGGAAAGCACTGTATTTGAAGCCCAGAGAGCTGGGTTCTAAATCTATCTCTGGTGCTAAGTTGCACTGTAACCTTTGACCTTAGTTTCTTCATCTATAAAACGGAGGGTTTGGACCAGGTAGCACAGGACACCTCTTCCAGATCTAAATCCATGAACCAATTTAAGCATATGATCCTTTTTTAGTTTCCCATTCTCTGAATCTATAAGGGACAAAATTTTAGCCCTGTGCCTGGGGAAAGGAATAGAATATGCCCAGAAGACCAGGTCAGAGTTGAGAAAGGCAGAAGTCTAGGCCTGAGAAAGACACCAAATCTCTGAAAATTTCAGAATGGCTAGAGGGAGGACAAGGGTGGTCGTGATGGCGAGATGTACATATTCACACACAGCTCCTCATTTGGCTGGCCTGATGGCAGATGTCTGAATGCAGGATTGTCTCCTAGTGACATTTTAAGAATCTAAATGCCTTGTAGCTCAACTACAGCTTCTAAGAGAACTTTCCAGGAAAGCCTCACAGCACCAATCTTGGGGGAGACTCCACACCCACAATCCCCTTCTTCAAAATTCCATGCTATGGAGGAAACTTGCCTAGACTACAAATACTGAATGAAGACTCTATCAATGGATGTAGGAATTGCTCAGTTTTCATATAATCATAGTCATTACCTAGTCCAAATTTACCCACCCACCCACCCCCAATGCAGGAAACCTTTCTACAATACCCCTAAAAGATGATTCATCCAGACAGTTTGAATACCTCCAAAGTTGAGGAGGTCATTACTTTAGGGGCAGCATGTTTCATTTCCAGGAAGCTCTAACTGTAAAAACAAAAACAACAAAACCTTTTTTCCAAAATATTGAGTCAAAGTTGATCTCCCTATAACATCCACCATACTGTTTTTACTTTTACACCATTTACTGTTTTTGGAGCAGCCCCTCACCATCTTGATTACTTTCCTCTGGAAACATGCACTTATATCTTTCCTAAATTGTGGTGGAAGGAAGGAAGGAGGGAAGGAAGGAAGGAAGGAAGGAAGGAAGGAAGGAAGGAAGGAAGGAAGGAAGGAAGGAAGGAAGGAAGGAAGGAAGGAAGGAAGGAAGGGAGGAAGGAAGGAAGGGAGGGAGGAAGGGAAGGAGGGAGGGAGGGAGGGAGGGAGGAAGGGAGGGAGGGAGGGAGGGAGGGAGGGAGGAAGAAAAGAAGGTGAGATTCTGCCCGATCCATTTCTTTTACAGATCAGGAAGCAATCCCAAAGGAGGGGAAGGGCCTTGCCTCATATAACACAGTTAGTAAATAGAAGTCAGGACTCAGTTGTAGGTTCTCTGACCCCAGATTCAGTGCTCTTTGGTCAAGTTGGTGACATATAATTTGGATTAAGAAATACTGATGTTTCCAAAGGGGTGAAGGGGAGGAAGACTAAAATCATATTTCCTATAACAGGAAGTCTTAAAATTCCCACATTCTTCACTCCTTTGTTTTAAATCATTAAAGGCCCTAGTTAAAATGCAAATATTATGGGAAGGGGTGACACCTTAAGTCATTATCAACCATTAACACTAGCTCTCATTAGTTTCTCAGATTAAGGCCTGTCACCTAGACAGACCCTGAGGGAATGGTATTTATAACAAATAACTTCTGATGAGATCAAGTCAGAAAAGGGCCAAAATAACCAGAGGAGACGGTGAGGATGTAGTGCCTCAGTCAAGAATCCTACCTACCAAAATCATAAACACAAGGCACCAAAGTGAATCCAAAATGAAATGTGGGTTGAAGAGAGAAAAACTTTGCTTACTTCAAAATTCTGCCTCAGATTGTCCCAGAATAAGAACCAGGACACGTATTTATTCTGTGAAGCTCTCAGCAAACAGGGGTATTCCAGCTTTGTTCTGCAACAGCAGGGGTATATTAAATAATCAGGACCTCAATGCTATCGAACAAATTAGTGTCTTGTATAAGGGAATAGTATACAGCAAAAGCACCCTCTAGTGGGGAGAACAACTCATCTACTTCAAGCCAATTAAGAGAGACTGCTCTCCATTAACCATTGGTAAATAATCTGTGGATTAAGTACAGAGAACCATATATGCTCAGATCAGTCTCTTCTCTCCATCAACCAAGACACCCCTCAGCTGCTTTCCCCAAGCTGCCCCAAGTAAAGACATATTTGAGGAATAGCAAAACCCTGCCATTAGCCCAAGGCAAATGTAGCTAGAAAGAAAACTCTGAGCAAGAAAACCTGCTATGCTAGTGAAATCAAATACAAATAATAGAAATAATAGTTACCCTAATGACAGTTGGAATTTATAGAGATTTAGGTTTATGAAGTGTCTTATACACATTATCTTCTTGGATTCAGAGGTCATGGGTTTGAATCCTGACTCTATTACTTATATAACCTGTATGATCTTGGGTCCCCTCCTAGATTATTGCCTTGTCATAGCAAAGGGGCTTGCATAGCTCAATGAAACTGTGAGCTACACCATGCAGGGTTACCAAAGACAGACATGTCATAGTGGAGAGTTCTGATAAAAGGTGATCCACTGGAGAAGGAAATGGCAAACCATTCTGATATCTTTCCCAAGAAAGTCCCATGCACAGTATTAAAATGATAAAAGATATGACAATAGAAGATGAGCACTTCAGGTGGGAAGCTGTCCAACACACCACGAGGGAAGAGCAGAGGACAACGACAAGTAGCTCCAGTACTAATGAAACAACTGGACCAAAACCTAAAGGAAGCTCAGCTGCAGATGCATCTGGTGACAAATGGAAAGTCTGAATTCTGTAAAGACCAATATTGCCTAGGAACCCGGAAGGTAAGATCTATGAACCAAGATAAGATAAATGTGGTCAAACAGGAGATGGAAAGATTAAATATGAACATCTTGGGTGTCAGTGAACACAAAAGGATGGGAATGGGTGAATTTAATTCAGATGATCACTACATACACCACTGTGCGTTAAAACCCCTCAGAAGAAATGGAGAAGTCCTCATAGTCAATAAAAAGGTGAGAAACCAGTACTGGGCTATAGTCTCAAAAATGACAGAATTATATATATTTGAGTCCAAGGCAAATCATTCACTCACAGTAATACAAGTCTATGCTCCAATCACTGATATCAAAGAGGCCAAAATTGATAAAGTCCTACAATATTTTCTGGACATAACACCAAAAAGATGTCACATTCATCATAAGGGATTAAAATGCTAAAATGGGAAATCAAAAGATAACTGGAGTAACAAGCAAGTTTGGCCTTGGAGTACAAAAATGAAACAAGGCAGAGACTAATAGAGTTTTGTCAAGATAACTCACTCTTTTTCAACAACCTAAAAGGTGACTCTACAGATGGACATCACCAGATGGTCAATATCAAAATCAGATTGATTATATACTTTGCAGCCAGGTGGAGAAGCTCTATACAGTCAGTTGAAACAAGACCTGAAGCTTTCTGTAGCTCCAACCCTGAACTTTTTATTGAAAAATTCTGATTAAAATTGAAGAAAGTAAGGAAAACCATCAGACCATATAGGTAAAACCTAAATAACCTCCCTTATGAATATGAAGTGGAAATGATGAATAGATTTAAGGGATTAGATCTAGTAGATAGAGTGCCTGGAAAACTATGGACAGAGCTATGCAACATTGTACGGGAGGCATCAACAAAAAAGCATTCCAAAGAAAAAGAAGAGCAGGAAAATAAAATGGCTTTACAGATACCTGAGGAAAGAAGGAAAGTGAAAGATAAAGGAAAAAGAAAAAGATACACCCAAATGAATGTAGAATTCTAGAGATTAGGAAGGAAAGATAAGGTATTCTTCAATGAGCAATGCAAAGAAATAGAAGAAAACAATAGAATGGGAAAGAGGAGGGGTCTCTTCAAGAAAATTAGAGATATCAAAGGAATTTTTCATGCAAAAACAGTAGGGACTTAATAGAAGTAGAAAAGATTTAGAAGAGGTGGCAAGAATACACAGAAGGACTATACAAGAAGGATCTAAACATCACCAATAACGATGACAGTGTGGTTACTGATCTAAAGTCAGACATCCTGAAGAATGAGGTCAAATGGGCCTTAGGAAGCATTGCTAACAAACAGTAAGGCTAATGGAGGTGACAAAATGCCAGCTGAGCTATTGAAAACCCTAAAAGATGACGCTGTTAAAGTGTTGCATTCACTATGCCAGCAAATTTGGAAAACACAACAGTGGCCACTGGATTGGAAAAAAAAAAAAAAGCAGTTTATGTCTCAGTCCTAAAGAAGGGCCAAGCCAAGGAATATTCAAATCACTGAACAATTGCACTTATGTCGCATGCCAACAAGGTTATGCTTCAGATTCTGCAAGCTAGGCTTCAGCACTATGTGGGCTGAGAATTACCAGAATAACATGTTGGTTTTTGAAGAGGCAGAGGAGCTAGACACCAAATTGCCAACATTCCGTGGATTGTGGAGAAAGCTAGTGAGTTCCAGAAAAATGTCTACTTCTGCTTCATTGACTACACTGAAGCCTTTGATCGTCTTGGGTTTTGATGGCTCAGAGTGAGTGTAAATAATTATTTCTGTTCTGACCAGAAACTCTGAGGGTCTTCCCCTTCCAGATTGATTCTTTTATGATTCTTTTGCCTCAATTCTTACTAGTCATTAATTATTGAATGGGCAGTGCTTCAAACAAACTGAGGCCTGGAAGAGACCTTAAGTTTAAAAAGGACAAGGTCTCCCCCTGTATCCAGGGCCACTGCCGATGGCCCTGATCTCTGTCTTGCCACTGGACTCCACTGACTCTGGAAGAGAGTAAGGCTGATGACTTTGCACAGCTCTACCTCACTTAAATCCCTTAGGGTTGTTCTAAGGAAAGCATTTTGTAAACCCTTTGCAAGACTCTATGCAAATGCCAGGTCCCTTAGTCTATCTCAGTAAAAATGACCCAAAGACAAGGTCTTTAAGAGATTACCCAGAAAAGCCCCCCAATGTAGTGGACAGCAGTTGACACTGCCATCTGATGGGGATTCTACCCACATCCACTGTTTTTGGTGCCACAAGTGGTAACTTGTGGTTACCACTGATGTGAAACATCTGGACCTATGGCAAAGTCACTCTTAGGAAATGCTTATTCATAACTCCTCATCAACGACTTTCTATCCCACTATTTGAACTCCCCCCAAAGTCACATCTCTTCCAAGAAGTTTTCTTGTGTTCATTGGATGAGCCAGATGAGTTTCGTTGATTCCCTTCAGTACCTCCTCAAGTCCATCCTGTCTAAATCTGAACCCTTCCTCCTGAAGGATGCACTCACCAGGTGTTATTTGTTCTTTCATTTTTTAAAAGGACCGATGATATCATAGGTGATGTCCTAACTCATTGGGTGAATTGGATTTAAGTGAGACAGGGTTTCACAAAGTCATCAGTCTCACTCTCTTCCAAAAGTTATCCAAGTCCAGTGGCAGGACAAAAGTCAAGATGACTGGCGATGGCCCGGGATGCAGTGGATGACCTTGCGTCTTCAGTGTCTGACCAAGCTCTAAGTGCTCCACAGTGCCTGCTTCAGCTGCCTTCGTGGCCACTGGAAGAAATTGTTCTCATCTACTCATTCCACCAGAGAAAGTCTTCACATGCTTGGGGTAGACATCTTCCTAACTCACCAACAGGTTTAAGGCCTGTCAGTTACCCTCAACCTAGTTTAGCCTGTCTGCTGAGACAATTTTACCAAGGTATGGTCACTAAGTACACTACAGCTCCTCAGAACCACAGGCAAACACCAAAGATGGATGAGCAGCCCTGAAAAGGGCTTGGTAATCACTTCCACCAGAGGTACTAATCCTCCTGGAATACCCTATACATCCCACTCACCAATATGATGCTGACCTTGGAGTCAAGGGACCTGAAATCAAATCCCAGCTCTGCCTTTTACTACCTCAGTGCTATCTGAGCCTCTGTTCCCTCATCCATAGACTGAGGAAGATGTCTGATGGATTGGAGGATCTCCAAGGACCTTCCTATGTTAGATATATGATGCTACAACCCACAGGCCAAAAATGTTTTCAGCCCTTAAATGAATTTATTCTTAATTCTCTACTTAAATCTATTAGGTGTATCCATCTGACACTTTCACTTGCTTATATGCACGTCCCATATGTATCTTTCTATAGTATGGCATAGGGAAAAGCATGCTAGCTATAGCAATAAGAGAAGAAAAAAATTGAAGCAATTAGATGAGGCAATGGGGAAACAAAAGTATTACTCTCTGCAGATGATATGATGATATACTTGGAGAATTCTAGAGAATTAATTTAAAAACTAGTTGAATTTTTTTTTTAAGTATAAGGAAAAACCACTGGATTTATAGTCAAGAGATCCAGATTTACATTCTGGCTTTTACTATCTGGATATCCTCTGGCAGGTCATTTAGTAATTGTGATAACACATCACATTTTTATAAGGCTTTCAAGTTTATAAAGCACTTTTCTCACAGTAACCCTGTATAGCATAGGTTCCTCATTTTATAGATGTGGAAATGGAGTCTCAGAAAAGTTAAATGAATTACAGCAAAGTGTTAGATTCATCACTCCAACCTACATCTGCTCGCAAGTCTAGTATTCTCCATTACACCATGCTGCCTTGCAAACCGAAATACTAAGTAATAGTTTACATTTAAGAGAAATATCACACAGAGAATGACTTTGCTGTTTGGACTTCTGGGCTATGAGTCCGGTATCTTATACTATCTTGCTCTTCCCTCTCTCTATTATCTAATAGATAAGCTATTAATTGTAAACTCTACAAAGGTAGGGACCCTCATTCAAATAAGGTAACATTTGTAAAGCACTGAGTACAGTGCCTCACACATAGTGGGTGCTTAATAAATACTCGTTCTCAATCCTTTCCCCTTCCCCTCATTCATCTTTTTTTTTTCATTTTCCCTAATACCTAGTACAAGGTCATGCATGTAATAGTCATATTTTAATTGATTTGAAATTAAATTGAATTCTTACCCTTCCTACTGAGGTTCAACATCACCTTCTTGGTGAAGGCTTCTTACAGTATTTCTGTCTCAGAATAATCTTTCTCCTTACTTCAAATTTCCTTTGAACTTAAATGTACAATAAATGCTACAGTAGAATACATTTGCCAGTGCCTCCATTAGATTTCAGCAAAGTTGAAGATTCCAAGAGGCCAAGATGGATATAAAGACATGTAAAGGTGAAGTCCTTTCCAGTATAAAGGAAGCATTTCCACACCTTACAAGGCACTCTGAGGCTTCGAATAACTAAGTTCATATGAAGAGGCTAGCAGTCAGTGAACTTGTCCTCTGGTCACAAATTGTTTCACTGTCTTTTTACCCCAGCTACTCATTGGCATAAATCCAACTAAAATCTAAGAAACACGCTGACTTAGTCATCATAAGTTAGGGTAGGGTCCTTTGCTGAGTGAACCAAGTTCTGAACCAAGAATCATTGAACAGGAGACCCAAAACCATCTCCCTCTTCAGAGCCATAGCCCTAAGAGAGCAAAACTGGAGAGGCTTCTACCAATCCAAAAGATAACTAGGGGGGCACAGTGGATAGAGCACTGGGCTTCAGGTCAGGAAGACCAGAGTTCAAATTCAGCCTAAGGCACTTGCTAGCCGTGTGACCCTGGGCAAATCACTTAATCTCTATTTGTTTCTGTTTCCTTAGCTCTAAAATGGGATGATAACAGTACCTACCTCACAGAATTGCTATGAATATCAAATGAAATAATATTTGTAAAGCACTTAGTACAGGGACCGGTATGTAGCAGTTGTTATAAAAGTGCTTATTCCCTTTCCCTACCAATTCTAGGTTAAGGGTCTCTTGCCTTTCTGAAAGGGCAAAATAGCCCTCCAAATGAAAAGAACATTTTACAACCCATTCAGGCATAAGACTGAAGGTGGTGGAAACTACATACATAACCCATCAGAGAGCTATCCCAGTGGGCTGACCCATGCAGAATAGATACTACACCCAATAAGGAGCCACTCCATGACTGAGCAACCTGCCCAGCCCAGGTTAGCAGCCGGGCTCCGTAAAGAATCACCAAATAACCTGCCCAGCCCAATACCTCTACTAGGGAAACCATGCTCTGTGAGGAGCCAGCCGGACATCCAATTGATCTTCCTGGCCCAGCTAGTGGCAAACAAACGAATGAATGAATGAATGAATGAATGAATGAATGAATGAATGAATATGAGTCGGTCTCTTCAGCAGTATCATCATGACCTGGGAAGAGCAAGCCTGCAAGAGCAGCAGAGCGACTTATCATCACCAACAACAACACTCTTTCCTAGAATAAATGTCATGAGGACTCCCCAAAGATTGTAAGGACGTGGTTGCCCTTCATTTCCTGGAGCTGTGATTTGCCTTGGCCACTTATACCTACACACATGCCTCACTACAGTTGTCCTTTAAGTCTGCATCCACTCTCCCTATCCCCAGACTCCATGTCTTGTGTGTAGACTGTGTTTTTAAGGGAAACGCTATACAATCCCTCTTCTTGCCACGCCATTTGAGTGAACGGCTTTTCTGAGGTCTTACTGAGTTACCGGTGGGTTGTCAATGTGGGAAGCGCACTGACGGATGTTCATGAGATAGTGTCAGGAGTACTTATCGACAACGTTCCGCCTAGAACTGGGTGTGTCGGGTAACCCTGAGGGTACTGAGCCTAAGAGGGATACTGCACGTGTAATTATTGCATTCTCAACTAAACTAGACACTATAGACAAGGAATATAAAGTCACCTGGATTTGGAGTCTTTAGAGATCTGGATAAAAATTTGACTTTGAACACCTATTAGCTGTGTGGGCAAACCACTTTCTGAGCTTCAGGTTTTTCAGCTATTTAAAAAAAACAGGGCCAATTGTATCTGTCTCACTAAGTTGTTGAAAGAATCAAATGAAATAATATACAGGAAAGTACCTGGTAAAACTTGAAGCGTTATGTAAATATCAGGTGTCAAGAGAACAGCTATGTATTCAGGAGACTAGCAGGCAGGGTAAGTTACCTCAATACACACCCAAGGCAAATGGCCAGTTGAGTTCCTAGGCACTTACTTACTGATGTGGTATTCCATCAGAGGTGGAGAGGGTGGAAGCATTGCCAACCTCTCTGTCTACTGACAGGGGATTTGGTTAACATAGCTCACTCATACCACCCTGTCACATTGGCCACTGAGTTCTTAGGTCCTACCACACCCCAGCAGGAGCCTGCAAAGGAGACTGTCTGGTATACTGTTACATAAGGCAGACATGGGAGACAATCTCAACCTTGTAAAATGATTGGGTTAGAGGAACTTGGCCAAACTTAAGGAAGATAAAGGAATTGGTCAAAATGGTATAGAATCAAAGAATCACAGGATTTTAGAACTGGAAGGGACTTCAGAGATCTTCGACTTCAACTATCTTGTCATAAAGATGAGGGGCCTGAAACCCAGATGGGTCATAAAATTATAGATGTAGAGCTAGAAGAAATCTTTGAGGCCATTGACACTTTTGTTACCGGTCAGTCGTTTTCAATTGTGTCCAACTCTTTACAACCCATTTGGGATTCTCTTGACAAAGATACTAGAGTGGTTTGCTATTTCCTTCTCCAGCTCATTTTATAGATGTGGAAACTGAGGCAAATGTGGTTAAAGTAAGTTGCCCAGGGTCACACAGCTAGTAAGTGTCTGAGGCCAGATTTGAACTGGAAGATGAGTCTTCCTGATTCCAAGCCTGGTACTCTTATCTGCTGCACCACCTGGCCCCTTCATTTACAGATGAGAAAACTGAGGCTCAAAAATGTTAAGTGATTTGCCTAGAGTATCTCTGTTTCCTCATCTGTAAAATGGGGGTAACAATAGCACCTAACTCACAGGGTGGTTGTGAGGATCAAATGAGTTAATATTTTCAAAGTGCTTAGCACAGTACCTGATACATAGTAAGGGTTATGTACAGTATCCGAGATGCAACTTGAATCCAGATCATCCTCAATCCAAGTCCAGAACTATATGCATTATAGTATGACATACTCAGAGAGTTGAAACAGCTATAGATTTAGAATAAGAGGTCCTGGGTCCTCACTCTCATCTCTTAGAAACTCTCATTTCTTTCAAGGCTCAGCTCAGATTCCATCCTTGACTTGAATCTTTCCTGGTCCCCCAGCTGCTAATACTTTTCTCACCCAATCACCATGTTCCTATGTTGTATATACAAGTGGTTCTGCTATAACTCGACATGTGTTCCTAAAAATCACTGAGCTAAACAAAATAGCAATAAAATCCACAGGGCTTGTGGGAAAAATGAAATTACAGGGGCAAACTCAGTCCTAAGGTAAGCCACAACATGGGCAGCTCCCAACAAGGGATCCCAGCTGTGAGGGGGATTAGTGGGATTGCCTGGCGACTAGTAACAGGACATTTCTGGTGCATTCTGATCCCCTACGCAGGGTCCATTTCCACAGAGGCAGCTAAAGGTGAAGTTACAGGGGGCTGGCTCACCATAGGTCTATTATGGGGGGTGGGGAGGCACGTTGAGAATCTCTCCATGTTCCCTTCCATCCTATGTCTCCAGCCCCTCCACAATTCCCCATCCCACCCTCACAGTGTTATAACCCCACCTCTAAGTAGCACTTACCACAGCCTAGGTGGCAAAAAGTGACCACCATCACAGTCCTTTCCCCTAATTAGAGGCAAACGTCTTTTTTTCCCACAAGCCCCACCATAAGTTGGTGGTACCTCCCTTGGGCCACTCCCCTGATTTAAGCCTCTCCACTATGGTGCAGTTTTCCTAAATGACAAAATCCCATATAGGCAAATGTTAAATTCATGTTATAGTCAAGCTGTTCCCTAATGTATTAATTGCATTAGAACAAATTCACAATTTCAAAACAAGTGTTATAACAGAACTGCTTCTACCTAAATCTATATGTACATACATGTTTGTTGTTATTCAGTCATTTTTCAGTCCTGTCCAATTTATCATGACCCCATTTAGGGTTTTCTTGACAAAGATGCTGGAGTGGTTTTCCATTTCCTTCTCCAGCTCATTTTACAGATGATGAAACTCAGGCAAACAGGGCTAAGTGACTTTTCCAGGGCCACACAGCTAGTAAGTATCTATTGCCAGATCTGAACTCAGGAAGTTGAGTCTTCCTGACTCCAGGCCCAGCACTCTGTGCACTATGGCACCACTTAGTGGCCTCCTCCAAAACCCCCAGTTCACTGCAATATACTGACACTAGCCTCCTTGCCGTTCCTAAAACTAGACTCCGTCTCCTGACTCCAAGCATTTTCACTGGCTGTCCTCTCTGCCTGGAAATCTCTTCCTCCTCATCTCTACCTCCTGGCTTCCCCGGCTTCCTTCAAGTCTCAGCTAAAATCTCACTTCATGGAAGGAGCCTTTCCTGATTCTCCTTAATGCCAGTGTCGTCCTTCTGTTAGATATCCTCAATACAATACAATACATACATACATATACACATATCTACATACACATATATGTGTGTAAATAGATATAGATCTGAGTGTGTGTGTGTGTGTGTGTGTGTGTGTGTGTGTTTGTACATTGTCTCCCCAGATAGACTGTGAGTTCCTTAAGGGCAGGGACTGTCTTTTACCTAGACAGGCACTCAACAAATGCTCATTGACTGACTGACTGACCTTGGACAATTCATTTCCCTTATCTAAACCTCAGCTTCCTCCCCTATAAAATGAGGGGGTTGGACTAAGTAACTTAAGTTTTCAGGAAAGCAGGTTTTACTTTTGCTACTGCTTTAAAGGGGATACACATGGGAGAAAGGCAGTAGGTTGGTGTTCAAGGGATGGGTAAGATTTACCCACATAGGCCAAAAGGAGATTGCTAACTTTTGAGCCTCACTTCAGGGCCTCTCCACCAGGGGCCCACACACATTCACACTTTTGCTATTTTCAAAGACCCTGAAGTCGTGACTTCTGAACCTCTTCGAAATGAGTTTAGGAAGCTGATTCTCATGTGCCCAATCTGTATACTCCTACACCATTGATGAGGAAGATAGGAGTGTTTGAGACAGATGGAGCAAACAGGATGCAGGATGTGAGACATGAGGTAAAATGCAGGATGTGACCAGCCAAAGTACTCAAGAAGACTGACTGCATTGATGTACCCATCTCAGACTTAACTGTATGTATTTATAAAGCACCCCCAACTACCTGACATTCCAGAACAGCTCTTCTTCTCCACTTTCCTGTTCCCCTTGCTTATCTGTACGCATACAAAGACACTCCACATTATCTGATATTCCAGGCATTCTAGAGCTGAGTTTCCCCCACCTTTTCTCCTGCTCCCCCTCCCTTTCCCCTATCCTGTCAATCTGTATACAGACCAGATGCCTAACCTGGCTAAGTGCTCTGTCTCCCATGGGGAGCAGGGCCCAACTGGGATCTCTGGCTTCCTATAAGGAACAGAGTCCATTGTGTGTGTCACCAACAATAAACACCTTTATTTAACTTGGAGGTGGTCTAAGTAAATTCATTCAAGACACCATGACACATGCATCTATTCCTTGTCATTCTGCACTCCAACATTTTGGGGTGCCCCTGAACCTCAACACCATAGAAATCCTGAATATAAGTAAGGCCAGAGTTCCTGAGTGAGATATGAGGTTTAAGTTCAAGAGTGGTATTGAATAGTGTGGGTTTAAGAGAAGAGGAATGAGTGGAGAGACAGACAGACAGACAAAGAAGAGAGACACAGTCAGAGACATACACAGAGAGACAAAGACAGAGATATGCAGAGAGACACAGACAGAGAGATTGCTTAGGGGAGGGGGAGCTGAAAGGCAACGATTTGAGTTCCATGGAAGAGTTCTAATTCCTCTAGACCATCTGAAGGGTCCACATATCTGTATCCAGATGTGCCCCCTCTGTGTGACCTTTATGTTTCTACCGTTCTAATTCTTCTAGACCATCTGAAGGGTCCACACATCTGTATCCAGATGTGCCCCCTCTGTGTGACCTTTATGTTTCTACTGTTTGTAATTAATGACCAAGTTCATGTCTTGGAGTCAGTCTGTTTCCTTCAGTGGAGCAGCTCTTAATTTCTTTCAGATACATGGAAAACAATGAAATTGGTTTTAATAACTGGGGTAACTTTCTCATCCTCCAGGAGCCCTACAGCTTTTTCCAAGAAACAGAACAGTGAAAAGTTATTATACAAAAATTTTCAGTGCCCATGGAAGATGATCTGACAGGAACCAGGTGGGGAATATGAGTTCACCCAGGGCCCCAGACATTAGGACAACCCCAATCCCATCCCAAGGACTCAGGCAGGCCCCAGCTTTTCCAGCCTAGATGGTGACTCCCCTGGAGTAACCCAGGAGCAGGAACTTTCCACTGGGACAAGGCCTGACTCAACCTCTCCCAAGCAAACCAGACACCAGCAACCAAATTGCCAGCACAAGATTTTCCATAATGAGAAGCTTCCAGGAAAGCCCCATAAACCATTTACTGTAAATTTAATAAAAATGGGTTTTAAAACATGGTAGACAGGTTAGAGAATCCTGGAGTGAGAAGCACAGCCCATAGCCACTGCTAGATACATACACACACACACACACACACACACACACACACACACACACACACACACACACACACACCCAACACGCACATTCTCAAAACCAAGGCCTACACAGAGACCCATCTCTACTGTCCCCCAGAACAGGGGATCCCTAGGTATAAATCTTTTTATTGCCTGAGATCATCTGACATCCACACCAACCCATGACCTGCCTCTGAGGGTGAGTTTCAGGCCTCTGCCCATTCATGGAGACAGAAAGGAGTCAGACAAGCCCAGCTACCTGATCAGACTCATTCCTATACAATCTGTGATAAGCCAATAGCAATAGTTTATTGAGACATGCAGAGAGCAGAGGAGAGGGGGAGAATAATCTGTGATTCCTAGAACTCCCAAGAAGGAAATTCCCTCCACCAATACAGATCTGCAACTCTTCTGCATCTTTATAGCTTTAGAGACATGACCAAACCTGTGTTTTCACAAAACAAATCCCCTTAATAAAAGGATTTGTTCTGTAAAACTTGGACTCAATCAAAAGGTTGCACTCAAGAACCTAGAAGGCCACATGTGGCCTCAAGGCCACAGTTTCCCCCGCCTCTGGACTAGAAGAAAGAAAGAAATGATGGGTGGGGGGTGGAGTTAAGGGACTCTGAGATGAGGAGTTGTCAAATGGGGGCAAAGGGAGGGGTTTCTTAATAACAGCTTCATTTTTTTAATGAGGCAAGGACCTTAACTGAAAAGGCTGGGGAGGGGTTATTGCTGGAGGCTTGAAGAAAGAAGAAAAGATTTAGAACAGGCTCTATGGGGAGTGGGATAGAAAATTAGCCAGAAATAGAAGAATCATCTTGCTACAGTAAGGTCCCAATTGAGAGTTGATAATGTCAGTTTGTAGTGGACCCAATCAGCACAATTGCATGAATTTCTCCATCTCCATTCAGCAGCACTCAAACAGGATCGAAGAGGCAGATGGTCAAAGTCATTCAAAATTGGGATTTGGCAAGGCATTAACAACAGTTGGACAAAGGAGCAAGGGAATTGAGAGTAGAAGACAAAGCAAAGTTGAATTAATTCATGAAAGGGATGGTATCAGGAGGGGAAGAAAATGTAACCAGAGCAGAGGTGATGGTCTGGCAAAATACAGAGCTGAAGAGAAATCACTGGTCACTGTGGCCCTTACCCAGACATAAGCTATTAGACTGGGAGGGGAACCTAAAAGATCACCTCGTCCCATTCTTTAATTTTGTTGAAAACCAAAGTCCAGAGGGGAAAAAAAGTGATTTGCAGTATCTTGCAGACAGTAAGAAGGAGAGTCTAGGTCTTCCAACTCTAATACACCATTTCCACTATATCACACTGTCTCCTATCATACAGTTAATTCTCCTTCCCTCTCTCCCACAATCCTCTTACGCAGACCCTTTTTATTCTCAAAATACAACTTCCTATCTTCTAATTTTGCCACAGACCCTCCAATCCTACCCCACCCCACTCTAGACCAGAATTCTCCCTTTCTCTTCCCCTTTTCTCCCCATATAGAGCCCAGAGTTGGGCACTATGGGCACATATAGAGCAAGAATGGCAATCCTGTATACGATTGTAATAGAATACTATTAGATTGTAAGCTCCTTGAGGGCAAGGATTGTCTTTTGACTCTTTTTGTATCCCCAGTGTTTAGTACATATGCTGTAAGAAATGATGAGGATAAAACTCAGAAAAAACCTGGAAAGATTTGCATGAACTGATGCATAATAAAGTGAGCAGAACCAGGAGCACATTATACGCAGTAACAGCAATATTGTATGATGATCAACTGTGAATGACTTAGCTGTTCTTAGCAATGTAATGATCCAAGACAATCCCAAAGGACTTGTAATAAAAAATGTTTTCTGCCTCCACAAAAAGAACTGAGACCAAAACATACTATTTTTCACTTTCCTTCTTTCTTTACTCTTTTTTCTTTTGGTTCAAGTTTCCTTCCACTAAATGACTAATACGGAAATATGTTTTACATGATTGCACATACATAACCTAGATCAGACTGCTTACTGTCTCAGGGAGGGGGAGGGAGGAGGAGGGAGGGGAGGAGGAAGAGAATTTGGAACTCAAAAAATTTTTAAATAAATGCTAAAAAATTATTTTTACCAGTAATTGAGGGGGAAATAAAATATTATTTTTAATGTTAAAAAATGGCCACCTTCACTGCCCTCACTTTATAATGCTGGAGCTGACTCCATTAGATCTCAAAAGTCAATTGTTAAATTTTCAATGTGAGTGTTCACACCTCAGAAATCAGTAAATGCTATACCTCATGGCTTACTTCGTTGTTTTGTTGATTGTCTAGACTTAAGAAGGTGATAGAGAAAGTGCTGATGATACAGATTAAACTTAAAAGTGTGTTAAGTATACTTTTTTTTAAGAGAACCTAAAATTTTTTTAAAAGAGTCAAATATTTACCAGCACACCCTTCTATCTAGTCATAATTCTTGACTGGGAAAAAGTAATATATGCAGGCATGCAGAGAGAAATGAAAAGGGAAATGGAAACATTAGTCTTATTGTCTCAGTCTGCACTAGGGAAACCTAGTGAAATTAAAGGAGGAGGCTTACTTATTCATATGGATGTCATGTGGATGAGTGCTAGTTTTCAAATTTGTAGTTCTCAGCTAAGTGGTGCAATGGATAGAATGCCCAGCCTGCAGTCAGAAAAACTCATCTTCCTGAATTCAAATGTGGCCTCAGACACTTACTAGCTGTGTGACCCTGGGCAAGTCACTTAACCCTATTTGACTCAGTTCCACATCTCTAAAAATCAGCTAGAGAAGGAAATGGCAAACCACCCCAGTATCTTCACCAAGAAAATCCCAAATGGGGTCATGAAGAGTTGGACACAACTGAAAAATGACTGAACAACAAGAAGTTCTCAGAACGAGAACATGTTTGTAAAGCACTTACCACAGTGCCTGGCACAGAGTAGTGCTATATGAATGCTTATTTCCTTCCTTTCTCCTTCATAGTGCCTAACTTAAATAGAAAATGCTTGAAGTAAAATGAAGTGAAGTGAAGTAAAACAACTAATTGAGGTCAGACTAAGGCATCCAATATAATCTAGAATCATGGAACTTTGAAGTTGGAAAGCAGCATCTGGGTCAGCTCTCACATTTGATAGATAAGAAATCTGAAGCCTTGGGAGGTGAAGTGAGTTAACCAGGTAAATTCCAATCATTCATTCAGGGGAAGACCTAGTAGGTACTGGGTACTGATAAAGAAGACAGTTCCTACCTTCAATGAATATGCAGTATTATAAGGTAAAGGAGACATATATATAAATTACAAATAATACAAAACAATAATCGTGCAATCATACTAATACAAAATACCAGTAATTCAAATTGATTCCTTTTACTAGCACCTTAGGACATAAGGAATACAAATATTACTTCTGTTTTCTAGAGAAGGGATCTGAGTCTCAGAGAGGGGAAATGTCATAGATAACTAGTTTCATCAAACCTAGGGACACCAGTCTTCAGAGCTGTATCTTGGTATTTTTTTCCAACAGCTATATTGTCACTCTTGACTTCAAAAAGGTAAGTACCTAAAACGATCAAGCAATAAATATTTATTAAGTGCCTTCTGTGTGCCTAGTGTGGATAGCTAGGTGGCACAGTGGATAGAGGGCTGGACCTGAAATCAGGAAGACTTGTCTTCCTGAGTTCAAATTTGGCCTCAGACATTTGCTAGCTGTGTGACCCTGTGTCACCCTGTTTGCCTTGGTTCATTGTCCGTAAAATGGGCTGCAGAAGGAAACGGCAAACCACTCCAGCACCTTTGCCAAAAAAAAAAAAAAACCAAATAGGATCATGAAGAGTCAAACACAACTGAAATGACTGAATAGTAACAACTGCATGTGCCTGTCACTGTACTAAGCCTTGAGGATACAAAAAGAGTCAAAGACAATCATTGTCCTCAAGGATCTAATGAAGGAGTTTGTAACCTGATGGATAGACAGAAAGTTTTCAGAACTCAGAGGAAGGGGATCTTTCTTCTGAAGAGGACTATCAGGGAAGGGTTCCATGAATGAAATGACTCTTAGTCTGAACTTTGAAGAATACAGCAAGTTGTTCAACAGGTTTTTGTGTTGGGATGGGTGGTATGTTTCAAGCCCTGGGCAATGACAACAGATATTGGAAAGGATAGGTTACGTGGCTATCAGAATAGCTGAGCCTGGAAGCCAGATTTCCTGACTCCTAGGCCAGGGTTCTTTTCACTGTAGAATTTCTCAGAATCACACAGAAACTCAGAGCTGGAAGGAGCTTCAGAGGGCAGGTAGTCCAACTCATACCTGAACAATTAGCATTTATACAGTGTTTTAAGGTTTGAAAAGTATATTAAAAGTTTTATCATTTGAACAGGAATATATAACATATACAACAGTTCATTTGAAGACATACAGAAAAAGAGATCCTACTGCCTCCAGAGGCAGCCCATTCCACTTCAGAATAGGTTGTTTTTAGGGAGTGTTTCCTGACATCAAGCCTAGATCTGTCTCTCTGCAACTTCTGTCCTCTGTTCCTTGTTCTGCCCTTAAGAGATCAAACAGAAGAAATCTGATCCTTCTTCAATGTGATAATTCTTCAAATACCTGAGAACAGTTAGCATTACCCCCCACTCCCTACCAAGACTCTTTTCTCCAAGCTTAACATCCCCAGTTCCTTCCTCCTTTGGTATGTACATAGGGTTCTCTTCTATCATGGTTGCCCTGCTCTTAATACTCTCCAGTTTATCAATATCCTTCCCAAAATGTGACATCTAGGACTGACACAACATTCAGACCTGGGCAGAACATATCAGTATTACCACTTCCCTCATTCTGATCTCTATGCCCCTCAACGCAGGCTAGGGTCAAATTGACTTTTGGGGCTGCCACATCATACTGTTGACTCATAAGTGACCTTGCAATAGTCCAAAATCTCAGATCTTTCCCAGACCAGCTGTTGTCTATCTAGCCATACTTTCCCCGTCTTTGGCTTGTAAAAGTGGGTTTGGAACCATCATACTGCCTTCCATATGACAGATATGATGATGATGACGATGATGATGATGATGATGATGCTTGCTGCCATCATCATCATCGTCATCATCATCACCACCACCACCAATTATATGCAAACAGCATAACTATGTAATTAGAGACCTCTACGGGCATAGTAGATAGAGTGTGAGCTGTGGAGTCAGAAAGACAAGTTTCCTGAGTTCAAATCTGGCCCCAGATATTTACTAGCTATGTGACCCTGGGCAAATCACTTGCGTTTTGTTTTCCCCAGTTTCCTCATCTGTAAAATGGGGATAATAATAGCACCTACCTCACAGGGTCTTTGAGAGGATCAAATGAGGTAATAATTATAAAGCACTTAGCATAGTATCTGGTACATAGTAAGTGTTATATCAATATTAGCTATTATTAATGTAACTATTTTAATAGTGTAATGATGTATGTGGTGTTATTAATACAACTATATTAATGGTGTGACTATAAAAATAATACAGTTAATATATTAATGCTATAATGCTATAAAATAATTCACATTGATTTGTAACCCTTAAGACACTTTACATTATCTTATTTGATACTCAGAACTCTGTAAGGTAAGCACTTAACTTATTCTTAGCCATGTTTTATAGGTAAGAAAACTGAAGCCAAGAGAGGTTAAACTCAATTAATATTTTGTTGTTGTTGTTCAGTCATTTCAGTTGTATCTGACTCTTCATGACCCCATTTGGGGTTTTCTTGGCAGAAATATTGGAGTGATTTACTATTTCATTCTCCAGCTCATTCTACAGATAAGGAAATTGAGGCAAACAGGGTTAAGTGACCTGCCCAAGGTCACATAGCTAGTAAGTGTCTGTGGCCAGATTTGAACTCAGAAGGAGGAGTCTTCCTGATTCCAAGTCCAGTGCTCTATCTGCTGTGCCACCTGGGTACCCTTCAATTAATATACCTATATTAAATTAGAATTATGTAAAATAATTCCTATTCCTATCATACAAGGTCTATAATACTTTATCTCATTTGATATAGACAAAGGCACTGGTAGTAAATATCAAAGGCGGATTTTGAACTCGAGTCTTCTTGGCAAGAAATCCAGTACTATTTTTCCATTAAGGTTCCACTAGAGGGTCTGAGAAGCTGATTGCTTTGTGTAGCAGAGCCAAAGCCACATCATTTATCAGAGAAGTATCTCTTCCTAGGGGTAGGAGGCTAGGGTATCCACTCACTAACCTCATAGAAAAAGGACAAATCATTCAGATATCTGCCTAAAAAATCTAGTGGACAGACAGGAAGTCATGGACAAACCTTATATATACATAAATCATGTATGTGTATAATTATTTGCACGCTGTCTCACCTACACCCATGTGAGCTCCTTAACTGGAAGGACAGTTCTTGCACTTCCGATTATTAGCTGTGTGATTCTGGCCAAGTCACAGTCTCAGATTCTGTAGCTGTGAAACAAGGATAATAATAGCAACCTCCTTCCCAAGGTTGTCCTGAGGATCAAATGATGAAACATATGTAAACTTGGCAAACTTTTAAGTGTCATATAGATGTTGTTGTTGTTATCATTGTTGTTGTTGTTGTTTCTGCATAACACCTCTGTGGGCTTCACTTGTAAAATGAAAAGAGGGATTGAAGGTAGGCTAAGTGATCTGTAGTATCTCTTTTAGGACTAAAACTCCATCATTCGATGGATTCTACTAAGGGTCTTAGGGAGCTGGCTAAATACCCTGACTCACCCATTAGCTGAACCACTGGCATCTGAAACAGCCTCTTGGGAAACCAGGATTTTCCAGCATGTTACAGATCCCCAGGGCCTCCAAAACTGGGATGGAAAGTGAAAAAGCACATTACTCCACCAAGTGATTGAGTTTCACATTCCATGCTGGCTTTGTTGCAGGGCCTCAGAATCTGTGGCTGGAGGTCCATCTGAGAGAACGTCCCACCCCAACTCAGGGCAGATGCTTCGAAGTTATACTTTCTACCTTTTTTTTTTTATCCTTCTCTCTCATTGTCTTTTTAGAGACTGTTTTATTCTCATCCTGAATTACGTCAAACATTTCAGCTTCTATAAGGAGTGAATTCCCTGAGTCTGCCCCACTCCTCCAAGGAAGATTCAGACCCTTGCCTCCAAAGCTTTCAAGGCACCCATACTTTCTGTAATTTTCCAGGACAGAAAGAAATAGCATCTGCCTACTACCCTGGGAACCATGCCCACTGGCCTGGCATCCGGAGGATTTTCCCAGTCAGCTTTGAATAGGTCATTTCCAATCCAATCCAGCTGGGGGAGAGGAAGGGGGAGAATCTAGAGGAGATTTGACCATTACAGCAGCCTTGCTCAAAAAAAAGAAAAATACATACTCTAGGTTTCCCTAAACACAGATTCCTAAATTTGACGGAGCTGCTTTCTGGGACACAGCCATAATAATTTGTCCCAAGACTGTGGCAAAGTCTGGCTCTGAGTTCTCTTCTGGAATTTACATTCCACCTCTAGCCTCACTTAAACCTTCCTTTTCCAACAGGATCATGGAGTCAAGAAGAACCTCAGTGATCACATCCAACCCTTCCATTTTACAGATGAAGAAACTGAAACAAAGAAAGATTTTTTCAAAGGCTTCCCCCAAAGTTATGTGGATAGTAAATAACAAAACTGAAATTCAAACCTAAGTCCTCTAACTCCCAATCTAATATACTTTGAAACACACCCATTTTATACTTGAGAAAACTGAGTCCAGAAAGCAGAAATGATTTACTCAAGGACTTTCCCCCAATTAGTGCCACAGGTGGGACCTGGATCTTCTAAGTATTCTTTTCCCTAAAATATTCTAGACATCATCTATCTTCCTCTTCTTGCCCTATAGGCAGCTGTGTTATAGTGAGAAAGAAAAAAAAAAAACACTGGTCTTGGAGTTAGGAGACATGCCAAACTGATCTTTCTAAAGCCCAGGTCTACCCAAGTCATTTCTCTGTTCAATGAAGTCCAGGGTCTCCTTATTACTTCTAAGATTAAATATAGACTCCTCTGTTTGGTATTTAAAGCCCTTCACAACCTGGCTAGCACTCTAATGGCTTATATTAAATAATTCCTTGCTGATTGATTTATTGGTTGATTAGGTAGGTCATTTCACCTTGGTGGATCTCAGACAACTTAAGTCATAAAAAGTGTGAGATCTGCATTGGTGGAAGGAGTTTCCACATCACTTGTTATGGAATTTATTTTCAAAATAAATTTGCATTAATATTTTTTTTTATTTTTCACATCATCAGAATTTTCCCCAGTATCACTTTCCCATCCCTTAGCAGAGAGGCATCCTCTGTAACAAATAATATTTATAAAGGACAAAAGAGGAAGAAGGGGAAGATAAGCAAAACTAATAAATACATCAAAAATACATCAAAAAAGCCTGAAAATCCAAGCAGTGTTCCACACTCATGGGCCCCCCATCTCTGCCAAGAAGTGGGATGTGAGGGTCTTCTCCCAACTTCTTTGGGGTCACACTTGTTCTTGTTGATTTTATGACATTCACTTTTTAACTTTTTTTGATGGCTGTTCTTTCCACTTACATTGTGATCATCATTGGCGCACCAGGAATTTTTTAATACTGCCAAAATCATAGACACTTTGTTGATCATGGAAGCTTCTCCTGGACTTCTATTTAAGGAAAGTCCAGGCATGCTTCATTCATTTCCCTCCCTCTTCTCCAACCACTTTACTTCACAGCCTCCTCTCCCACTGCCTCTAATTACGGAAACTGAGAGCCATGGTCAAATCAACTCTGCCGCTTTTCCTGGATGGGATACATCAATCTGCTCCCTTATAGCCCATTCCTATAATTTTCCAGAGGAGAATGCCCTCGTCTGGCTTCCATTCCCCTTTGTTTGTATCTACTCACCCTTGAGGGCAGGGATTATCTGGTGATTTCGTATCTGAGAGCTTAACACAATGCTTGCCACATAGTAAATTAATAAATGCTTTTTCATTCATTCATTCATTCTTATTATTATCTGAGGGACCTCTTTCCTAAGAGAAAAAAAGTGAAGCAGCAATTGTAATTCAGCAAAGTACCAGTAGGTGACTACAGTGGAAACTCTTCGGAGAGTAGCTCAGAAGAAAAAGGAGAAGATATATAACAGGGGGATGAGATTCTTACTCTCGTTTCCTTATGCCACTATGAAAGAGAAGACTTGTGTATGCCTGTTTCTGTAGACTTTCATCCTTTTCTCCTGGACCTTTTTCCCTTGTGGAAAGGGGCAACTCGATAAACATTTGTTAAGTGTCTATTATGTGTAAAGTGGGGCAGCTAGGTGGTAACAGTGAATAGAGTACCAGCAAGAAGACCTGAGCTCAAATCTGGCCTCAGGCACTTACTAATTGTGTGACTGGGCAAGTCATTTAACACTGTTTCCTCATCTGTAAAATGAAGTGGAGAAGGAAATGGCAAACCACTCCAACATCTTTACCAAGAAAACCCCAAATGGGGTGATGAAGAGTCAGACACAACTAATCAACTACACAACAACAACATGTGTGAGGTGTGCTATGCACCGGGAGAGAGAGACAAACCAAACCAATTCTTGCCTTAAGGAGCTTATATTCTACTGGGGGTGGGGGTGGGTTATACAATACATACATAAGTTAGCAAATATAAACAAAATATTGAGTGAAAGACCTACTTCCCATTATGAAACCATTAGGCCATATCCTTGTAAATACTTTAGTATTTCAGGGAATCTAACATCTTAATCTGCAATATCACAACTCATCTATACCAGCTTATCCTGTGAGAAGCTTGTCCAAGTCTCTATGGAAACCCTCCTCTCTGAAGAACTTTGGAATGGATTGCCTGTCATGGGAGACACTGGCACAGGACCACCCAACATGGCATGCTCCCATTAAAAATGTCCCTGTGCTCAATGAGCAAAGCAGAATGGCAATAGTTCAAAAGAAATGTAAGATGCACACATTTAGAGACATTTCCACTACAAACGTTCTTGTGCACTATTTGTGCCTGACCTGTGGTAGAGCCCTCAAAGCTCATATTGGTCTGATCAGCCACAGTTGGACACATTGTGCCTTGACTCCAAACCAATCTACCAATCAAGATCAGCAAATTTCTGAAACACAGTCTTAAGAAAGTTTCCTGGAGCAGTGACTTACCCAGAATCATATATGTGTCATCAGTAGAACTTGAACTTGAGCCTTCTTGACTCCATGGCTAGTCTTCTACCCATTATACCCTGCACCTTTACTCTATAGCTAGTCTTCTATCTATTGCTCCACGCTCAAGTAGTAGACATTTTAAAAATTCTTAAGAAAATCATGAACTAATGAACATATTTGATAATATCTTCTGTGCAAATTCTCATATGTGAACAATATGCTATAGCCCACCTACATCCACTATGAACCTCTCCATTTCCCTTTGGATCTCCTGAAATATTTATAATTCTTCTAAAACTATTTTGTTCTTTGATTCACAACTATATAGAATCACTGAGAGAATTGTGGTAATAAAAAATGGGTTTTGGTAGCAACCAGCAGCTTAGAATCACTGAAAAGTGCTTTGATATTTCCCATGGTGTTGAAATAAATTAAAAAATCCTAATTGAAAATTCATCATTTCACTGACCACAGAAAGATCTCTGCAAGTATACTATTGTGCCCCAAAGCATCACTAAACCCCACTAAAAAAAAAAATAAAAGATAACTACCCCAGCCCCTAGGCTAAAGCTTCTCTCTCTTTCATTCAGCGTTCTCACCCCTATCCCCTCTGGCAGTGTAATGAGAGATATCCATTAATCATTCATTCCAAGCAGAGCTGTCAGAAGACAAGAGGTAGGGGGAGAAGTAGAAAGTACCCAGGGGGATTATGAGTTAGAAATAAAAACTGGCAGGACCATCCTTCCCCCCATCGGGGAGAATTTGAGCAAGTCCCAACAGAGGAGATGCAAAGGGACATTGGGGAGCTAAAATGCAGAATGAATAAAAATAATAATTACTGAGAGGCTTCAGAGGGAAGAACTGATCAAAGAGAATTAGCGAGGCTTCCCAGAGGAAGTGGAGATCCTGAAAAACAGTACACATACTCCTCAGCCCTACCTAGCTTGGAGTCAGAGTTGTCAGTGTTTCTTCTCATCATTGGAAAGAATTATAAGGAGCTTGGCGATCATAGGACGATACATCTAGACAGCTCTTTTTTTAAAAAAAAAAAAGCAATTGGGGTTAAGTGACTTGCCCAGGGTCACACAGCTAGTAAGTGTCAAGTGTTTGGTCTGAGGCCTGATTTGAACTCAGATACTCCTGACTTCAGGGCCAGTGCTCTCTCCACTGCATCACCTAGCTGCCCCGACACCTCTTCATAACAGGTGGGTTGACAACCAATATGGGGTTGCATAACTGAATGTGGAGGTCAATAAAAATTTGGCAGTAGTAAAAGGTTTCTGAATGCACAAGGACCAAAAATTAATTAAAAATCAAACACATAATGAATCCGAGGTTTCTGGCAGGGCATGAGCACCTTCTACTGCGCACGCTCTCAGGCCAGGCAACAGGAGCTAATGCTGCCCTGGAAAAAGTTTAAGAAGCCCTGATCTAGAATACAGATGCTTAACATTTCTGTGCCATAGATCCTTTTGGCAATATGGTGAAGTCCTTGGACCTCATCTCAGAATCATGGTTTGGGGATTTTTTTAATTATTATTCTTAATTGAAGAAAATGCTAAATTTCAGATAGAAGTGAGTGAAAATGAAGAGATGATTTTCTACCTCATCCAAGTTCACTTACCCTCATAATCTATCCATAGACCAAGAATGCTTGAGAAGGAGAAGAGACCTCAGGGACCATCTAATCCCACCCCTTCATTTAGATGGGAGCAAACTGAAGCCTAGAAAATCTGAAGAATTTGTCACTTTACTCAAATCAACTACAAAGGACCTAAGAAGGAAGATGCTACCCACATCCAGAGAAAGAACTCATAAATAGAAATATGTATAGTATGTTCTTACATATATATCATACGTTCTACATATACATATGCATTATATATATTATTACATATTACATTATATATTTTACATTATTACATGTGTGTGTATCTAAGGTGGCATGAGAAGGGAGGGAGGGAGGAAAAAAACAAAAAGTGCACAGCAGAGAACAAAAGAAAACGGAGAAGGAAGCACAGAAAAGCAGGGTAGCTTTGACAATGATACATAGCGTTTATCACATATGTTTTATTTTTAAATAAACCGAAATGGAAATTCATGGTTTTATATTGAATCCTATTTTTATGTTGTGCTGTGTACATGGAAATGTTCTTTTTTTTTTGTCTTATCATATTTAAGTTCAAATTGAATTTTAAAAATTTTTTTAAAAAAGAATTTGCATGGTCACACAAGGAGTAAGCCCAAGGGTAGGTTGCAATTATAGAGCCAGTACTCTGTCCATTGTACTGCACTGTCTCCATCCCACTGCCTCCTGGTCAAAGGAATATCCTTCTTTCAGAAGACTGAAACCAAAGGCCCGGATCTGCCCTGGTTCCTTCAACTGAGTGATCCAGGAGAGAAAAGACTAGGGGGCATAAGAGGTGGTGTTTTTAGCCCTGGGTTATAGAGGCAGAGCTGAGAGCATGACACTGTCACTCTCTGCTAACTGAAGCTTCCTGAGGTCTTCACCAGTTTTACAAGCCTAAGAGAAACTTCATTTTTTTTCCTTTATGAGGAAGAAGGGAAATTTCAAAACCTAAACACCAAAAGAAGCAGGCCATCCATCTTCAGGAGGATTAGCAGGGTGTCTCCGGTACCCTGCAGGGTATCTCAGTCGCCCAACATCCCTCAGACTTAATGGTTCACTAACTTATTTGAAGTGCTTAGACTTTGCCTCCAGTGAATATTTGGCTTTGACACTTCTGTCAGGTCTGGTAAAGACAGAAGCAATAATCAGTCACAGCCACGCTGAGCTTTAGCAAGCTTTAGCAAACCTTCTCCATCCCTATGCCCCTCCCCTTTAAATATTTTCATATTCCAAAACAAGCCAGGAAAATCTTCAGGCTGCCAGGCCACTAGGTAAAGCATTCAGGATCTAAGGCCACTATTGTTTCTCTCTCTCTCTCTCTCTCTCTGTCTCTCTCTCTCTCCCATTAAACTTTGATATCAGGGCTATGTTCTATCTAAACTCTTTAGCTCAGCCAAAGGTTAGCGCGGGGCTCTGTATCCAGTGGCCACTTGACAAATAAAATCTAGTGGCAAGAAGGGGGAATAAAAAGAAGGAAGAGAGGTGGGGAGGAAAGAAGAGATAACTAAGTATCTCACCCAGAGCCAAGCACAGTGCTTTTTCATATGATACATTTCAAGCAATAAGCATTTAATATATGCATGTTGCTTGAATTGATGAATTAATGAATGAACTAGATAACTCACACAGAGCTTGACATAGTAAGTACTTTATAGATATTTGTTGCTTATTTTATGCGAGAAATATCTCCTCTCTGAGTTCATGTGGAAAGTAAGGGGTGTCAATATATTTGCCACAATATAAAAATTATAGAGTTAAAAACCTAAGTTTTTTTTTATCATTATGTTCAAACATATTTTGGGGCCTCAGAGAAAACCTGAACCCCTATTAAGAATCTCACAAGCCCTCTTATAAGCAAAATTATGTCAAAGTGACAGAAAAATAACTCATTTATGTATTACAAAGAGAAGATAGATCCATAATCCCAAGATTCCTTCAATGTCATCAAATTTGAACAAACTTAATTAAACAGAGTCATAATCTCATACATCCCCTAAGGAAACAAAGCTGGCCAAACAAACTATAGGTAAACTATGTCAGGTTACAAATTAAACACTTTCCGAGAATTGACAAATAGGCTGATTGAGGAGGAGGATTTACATGTCACCCAAGAGTCAGGGAAAGTTGAGATTCTTCCTCTGGCTGCTTATCTAAGGAATGTTTAAGGCTGTAAGTAACTTTTCACATCCCATGGGCCAGGTTTTAGTCAGGTGAAGTCAATATTAACCAAAAGTTGCAGGTATAATTAAAGAAATTCGAAATTCAAAAATTCCCATTACATTTGAATTGAATTGAATTCACACACACACACACACACACACACACACACACACACACACACACACACACTGGCGATCCCACTTTGTTATCTGAATGTGTTTGACTGAATTACTGCACAGTTTTCCCTAATGTGCTCGTTCACAAAACTGTTTTCCTTTCGTTTTGGCTACTACCTTATTTGATCACCACCCTTGCAGAGCTGCTTCTGCTAGATGAGATCCTCTTGGGCTCTTGAGGAAGCCAGGCTTGACCCAAGTCCAATGGGAAAAACAATCTGAGCCCAAGGAACTCAGGTCTCATGATAGGACATAGAAGTGAGACACAAATCTAAGAAGACTTATGTGGCAATAGAGTAGGAAACACAGATGTGCCAAATGGGAAGGAAGGAAGGAGGGAAGGAAGAAGGAAGAAAAGGAAGGAAGAAGGAAGAAAAGGAAGGAAGGAAAAGAAGGAGGGAAGAAGAAGGGAGGAAAGAAAGGAAGGAAGGAGGGAAAGAAGGAAAAAAAGAAGGAAGGCTTTATTAAGTACCTATTATGTGCCAAGCATTGTGCTAAGTTCTTTATAACATTATCTTATGTGATCTTCACAGCAACCCATGGGAGGTAGGTACTATTATTATCCCCATTTTACATTTGAGGAAACTGAGATAGAGGGAGGTTAAGTCACTTGCCCAAAGGACACAGCTAGTAAATGTCTTGGAGATGGATTTGAACTGGTCTTCCTAACAGGCCCTGTGCTCTATCCACTGTGCCACCTAGCTGCCAGAGCAAGGTAGTGACTCTCCCTCCAAAATCTCCTTGTATTTTGTATTTACTTCTTTGTGTATATATTGTCTTCAGGCAGAACGTAAGCTTCTGGGTGACTTGTTTTTCAATCCCCAGCACCTAGCACATACCTAGCACTTAGGAATGCAGGTAGAGCCTGAACCTGGGGTTTAGAACTCCAAGATGAGTCAACTCCCTCTCTCAATGAAGGCCCAAATTTTCTCTGTACCCTCTAATCTTAGATATTTACCTAAATAGTTCTTAGGCTGTAAAAAAATGAGGAAACAGATTATTTCAAATAGATATGGAAAGATATGAACTGACAAGAAATGAAGTGAACAGAATCAGAAAAACAATTTGTACTCTAACCTTGATATTATTTTTAAATGAATAATTTTGAAGATTTTTATAAACTGATGAAGGATGAAAATAGCAAAACCAGAATAATTTATGTAATGATGACAATACTGTAAAAGATAAACAACTTTGAAATCTGTAAGGACAACTGTGATCCATGATTTCAGAGGAACAATGCTGACACATGTTCTTTACCACCTGAAAGAGAAGTAAGGGATTCTGTACTTGGGTACAGAATGAGACTTCCTTTTTTCAACTTAACCAGGGAGGGAATTAGTTTTTCTTAACTGTGCATATCAGGTACAAAGAACTTGTTTGTTTGGGTTTTTTTTCAATGCATTGAGCAGTTCAGTGACTGGCCTAGAGTCAGACAGTCAGTATGTGTCAAAGGCAGGATTCTGAACCCAGGTCTTCTGGGCTTTCAGGCTAGCTCTATCCATTATTCAACATTGACTCTCACACTGGGCAAGAGTCAGAGGACAAGTTGATCGCTTGACTGTAGTTCTCATACATTTAAATGCCTTTTCCCTAGGACATCTCTAAAAGGAAGGAAAAGCATTTTATAGTTATGGATACAGGTTAAAGTTACCATCAGAAGTAGCAGGGTTAATCCTGGTATCTGAAAAGCTGCTCTAGAAAAAGGATAAGATCACCTGCTCTAATTCCCCATCACAGATTGTGGCTGACTGGGCTACTGCTCTTGCCTGAGTGACAGGGAGCCTGGGGAAGGAGGAGGGTCAGAGGCTCATGGAGCTGTTAGCCTCTGGAACCTGGGCAAGAGCAGATGCAGCAGCCCTGCTAGGCCCTGCAGGGAGGAAGAGCCAAGATATGAGGGATCTGGAGATGCTGGCCCAGGGGCCAGTGAGCATTTGAAAAATTAAGAGTGATTAGCAAACAATCTTTGCTGCCAGGAAACAAACCTCAGTGAGGCTGTCTTGGTAGGGATGCTTGGAACTTAGGGATCTGAAAACAGGGGAAGAAGAAAAACAGGAAATCAGTGAAAGGGAACACAAAGACGCAGGCCTGAAGTTCCATGCTCCTCATGAAACAGGAAGTAGGGCCTAGAGGAGATGGGCTCCAGGTAGGAGACTATGCTAAGCAAACGCCTCTGATGCCAAGAGATCAGGTCACAGGATGGGGCTGCCCTTGCCTCTCCCTGGTCCTCAGCCAGCTCCCCACCGCCATGAAGATGGACAAAAGCTCCAGGTTAGCCCCACAAGCGAAGAGGCATTTCAAAGACACGCTACCAGAAAGAGGGCTGGATTTGTGGGCAAAAGACCCAGAGACTGTATTCAAAAATCAGATTTGCATTTTCAAGTTGTGTTGGTATACTCCCCTTTGGGATTAAGTTCTCTTTTGAATTTTTCCCTGTAGGTGTTTTTTTCTATGTGTGAGGACAAATCATTGAGAGCAGCTTGGAGGCTGAACATTCTTCGGTGTTTTTTTCAGAAGAAGGCAGTTCAAGAAAGGAGGGGATCCCTCACCTCCAAAGGTAAGAGAGATTCCAATGGCAACCACAGGTGGTAGTGCCACCTGCACAGAATGACCCACAGGGTCATTCTCTCCCCTCCTTCCTCTTCCCCTTCTCTTGAGCCCTCAGCCACATATCCAGCCAGGTCTCTGGGCAAACAGAATTAGGGACCAAAGTCCCGGCCTCTGTTGTCCTACAACTTTCTAGATGGAGTGAATCTGGGACAAAGCTCCTAGGACTCAGTTTAGCACATGCCCTGACTTTCCCATTGGGGCAGCTATGGATAGAGTTCTGGGCCTGGAGTCAGGAAGATCTAAGTTCAAATCTGGCTTCAGACACTTGCTATTGATATTCGGTATTAAGTGAATTTGGCAGGGGGGGCACTAGGTAACACAGTGGATGCAGTGCCAGGTCTGGGGTAGGAAAGACTCATCTTCCTGAATTCAAATCTGGCCTCAGACACTTGCTAATCAAATCCAGCCTCAGACATTTACTAGCTGTGTGACCCTGGACAAGTCACTTCACCCCAATTGCCTCAGTTTCCTCATCTATAAAATGAGCTGGAGAAGGAAATGACAAACCATTCCAGTATCTTTGCCAAGAAAACCCCAAATAGGGTTATAAAGTGTAGGACACAAGTGAAAACAACTGAATGATTGGCCTTCCCAATAGTAGTAATGGTGCTCTCATAGGCAAAACAGTCACCTTTAGAGGCAGAGAGAGCAATGGAATTGGAATCACAGGACCTCAATTTGAATGCATCAGTCAACATTAACCAGACTGTTCCCAGCATTAACCAGACTCCTAAGAGGCATTTACTGGTACTACACTTAGAAATTCATTTCAAACACTTATTAAGTGTCTACTATGTACAAGGCACCTTGCTAGGCACTAGGGGAGATACAAAGATTTTTAAATGGCATAGGTTCTGTCCTTGAGAAATTTAACTATTCTGTTGTTCAGTTGTGTCTGACTCTTCCTGACCCCATTTGGAGTTTTCTTGGCAAAGATACTAAAGTAATTTGCCATTTCTTTCTCCAGCTCATTTTACAGATGAGGAAACTGAGGCAAACAGAGTTGAGTGATTTGCCCAGGGTCACACAGCTAGTAAGGATCTTAGTTCAGATTTGAACTCAAGAAGATGAGTCTTCCTGACTCTAGGCCCAGCGCTCTATGCACTGTGCCACCTAGCTACCTAACCATTCTACCAGAACTATTTAAATTGTGGTTGAAATTAAGAGGCAGATTTAGCCTGAATGTAAGAGAAGAAAAACAGCTTCCTAACAATTAGTAAAGTACTAGCGTTAGAAACAGAGGACGTGGATTGGAATCCCTGCTTTGCCCCTTATTAGTATGTTGGTAAATGTTTTACCACCTCCTCTCCAGGGACATACTTTTCAATTTAATCTGTATTCTTAACATTTCCACAATCACTTTCTGAATTCTAGACAACCAATAAAACAACAAATAAAGCCCTGGTTTGTAACCTTTGCTGATTTCAGAGGTGTAAATGCTCACATTGAAAATTTTGCGGGGCAGCTAGGTGCAGTAACTAGAGCTCTAGCCCTGAAGTCAGGAGAACCTGAGTTCAAATCCGGATTCAGACGATTGACACTCCCTAGCTGTGTGACCCCAGGCAAGTCACTTAACCCCAATTGCCTCACACACACAAAGAAAAGAAAAGAAAATTTTACAATAGGCTAACCCCCATGCCAGCTGGCTTCAGCTCCCCACTCTCTGGGCCTCAGGCTCCCAAGTTGTTGGAAGAGGGGACTGCCCCATAAGACACCCTATCTCCTGTCCCACTCTAAATGTATGACACTAGACTCTTTGGGATGTGTATGCCTAAGAGCTCCATGTGAAGGGAAAGGTAAAACTCAGCCATCAACCACTCAGTTGAAAACATGCTCCAACTCCCCAGTAGGTGGGGTTAAGGCACCAGGGATGGATTAAGTTCTGTAAAAACAAGGAATATAACTCTGCTCAGATCCAAGTCAGCCTGGAGTACATCAAACCACAGGCAAGAACTGTCCTGGGAAAGAAAAGCTAGACAGCCCAGAGGATTCTGGGGGACAGGCTGTGAGCCCCAGTAAAACTGCTTTCCAACATCAGGGGGCACCAAGGTCCCAGAAAACCATGCCAACCAGAGGAAAATTCTAAGTATTTAATAGAAAGTACCCTAAGGAAAAAAATATTTTTTTAATTTTATGAACTAAGCCCAGAGAGGGAGTGGCAGGCACTGGTCCCTGATGACAATAGGCTGCCGAGGGACTCGAGTCTGTTTATTTACCAGCCATACGTGTCAAACATTATAAAAGATGCCATACCCAGATGTCTTGGGAAAAAGAAAAAGTCCCAACCTGCTGCAATCTGGGCTAGGATGGACTCCACCTAGGAGTAATGAGGCATTTACCTATCCTATAACCTGAATATTTTGTACTTTCCCAAAGGGTAAGGAAGAATCCAGAGTTCATTTACCTACCCTGCTTAAGGAAGGTTAGACCACATCCTGTTCATCCCTCTGTCTTCCATCTAAATCAAGTCAGGTGTGTTTTATGGAATACCAAGAGAGTCCCCTTGATCTTAATACTCAGCAATTCAACTCAAATATTGAAATGCTTCTGCAGGCAGGGCTGTGTGATGTAGGGCCTGGGGAGCCAGCCTGAAGGTCAAGAAGACACGGGTTCAAGTCCAGGTGCCTGGAACAAAGCACTTAAACTCTCAGAGTGGCCCAGGTAAACTCTCTCTGCCCCATGTTGACTGCAGTCATCAGAAGGGGCTACCTTCACTTCACTGACCTCGAGTTAGGAGCAGGTCTTGTGATGTCTCTGGAAACTAGATGCACCTGGAGCTGGACCCCTTCTATAACGTCCCAGCCTTTGGCCATCTTGCAGAACAGCTTCATCCCTTGAGGTTGCTTTCCCTCCAAGCACTGCTCAGAGTTGAAAAGTATTCAAACCCTGCCTCTCTTGCCTCTTGTGGGTACTCTTGCTGTCCAGAATTACAGTTTCCTTGCCTCAATTAAAGTCTTTGTTATTGCTGCTTTGACAGTCTTCTTTATTTCAGGTTGATACACATAGAAACATGCTAATAATACTAGCATGCATAGAGTCCTTTAAGGTTTGCAATGAACTTTACATATGTTATCTCCTCTGATACGCATAACAACCTTGAGAAGTAGGTGCTGTTACTATAATCCCCATTTTACAGATGAGGAAACTGAGGCTGAGGGCCATTAAGTGACACATTCAGGATCACCCAGCTAGTAAGTTTCTGAGGCTAAACTGGAACTGGGATCTCCCTGAATCCAAGCCCAGCCCTCTGTCCTCTGTACCACCTAGCTGCACTGGTAAAGCAAATTCCTCCATGGGAAGTTGCCCCACCAATGAAATCCTGGATTGGAACAAGAACAAATTGTGGGGCATTGTGCTAGGTAATAGGGGAGATCTGAAGATGAAAAATGAAGAAGTGCCAATCCTAGAAGGTCTTTCTACCCTTCCACTGGAAAAGCTAATATTGTAAGCACTTGAAGTTACAGAAAGCAAGATTTTCTTTGGATATAAGAAAACATCCTATTGAAAATGATAAATGTTGGAGAAGATGTGGGAAAATTGGAACACTGATGTGTTGTTGATGGAGTTGTGAAATGATCCAACCACTTTGGAGAGCAATTTGGAACTATACCCAAAGGGCTATAAAACTGTGCATACCCTTTGATCCAGCAATTCCACTACTAGGTCTGTATCCCAAAGAGATCATCAGAAAGGGAAAAGGACCCACGTGTACAAAAATATTTATAGCAGCTCTTTTTGCGGTGGCAAAGAATTGGAAATTGAGAGGATGCCCATCGATTGGGGAATGGCTGAGCAAGTTGTGGTATATGAATGTAATGGAATACTATTGTGCTATAAGAAATGACAAGCAGGATGCTTTCAGAAAAACCTGGAAAGATTTGCATGAAATGATGCTGAGTGAAGTGAGCAGAATCAGGAAAACATTGTACACAGTAACAGCAACATTGTGTGACGATGAGCTTTGATAGACTTGGCTTTTCTCAGCAGTACAATGATCTAAGACAATTCCAAAAGACTCATGATGGAAAATGTTATCTCCATCCAGAGAAGGAACTATGGAGTCTGAACACAGATTAAAGCATACTATTTTCTTTTTTTGTTTGTTTTTTTCTTTCTCATGGTTTTTCCCTTTCGTTCTGATCCTTCTTTTACAACATGACTAATGTGGAAACATGTAAAATATGATTGTATGTGTATAACCTATATCAGATTGCTTGCTCTCTTGGGAAGGGGGGAAGAAAAAATTTGGAACTCAAAATGTTATAAAAGTGAATGCTGAGAACTATCTTTACATGTAATTGGAAAAATAAAATACTATTAAGTGAGGGGGAGAGAAAATATCCTATTAATAAAGCAATGCTTTGGAATCTGGGAATCTGGGCTGGCTGGCAGGCATCCCATGTCTGCCATTTGCAATTCATATGTCCTTGGGTAAATCAGTTCCTATCTTTGAGCCTCATTTGCCTCAGTAGTGAAATGAGGGAGGATTGTACCTGATGACCTCTAAGATCCCTTCTAGCCCTCAATCTATGATGCTATAATTTTGAAACACATGACTCAATGAGAACCACCCAAAAGTGGTTCAGGATGCCATGGGAGGTAGTGAGCTTCCTGTCACTGGAGATCTTTAAGCTAAGGTTTAAAGACAACTTTCTGGGAATGCTGTAGGGGAGTTTAGTTGGGTAAGATAACCTCTGAAGTACATCTCCAATGCTGTGATTCTGGTTTTCCACAAGGGCTATCCAACCTTTCCCCTATCTTCTTAGGCCCAGAGCCCAACTCCTTGTCAGCAGATGACCTCAGTTCCTATTTTACAAAGAAAATTAAGACTATTAATTCAAACTTCCACAACTTCATGTATTAAAACTTCTTTCGCCTTTTTGGTTATGTGCAGTGTGTGTGAGGCAAGTACTGTAGTACAAGGTTGATGCTCCATTCCTTTATTTCCTATACTTGCATTCTATGGCCCAGTGAATGGATGACCCAAGTTCAAATCCAGCCTCAGATACTCTCTGAGTGACTGGGGGCAAGTCACTTAACTTCTGTTGGCCTCAGTTTCCTAAACTATAAAATGAGGATAATAATTGCACCTATCTCCCAGGGTTGTTGTGAGAATTAAATGAAACTGTATTTGCAAAGAATTTGGCATAGCTTCTTTTCAGCGATAAAGATGAAGAACTCTGAAGGCCACACTGGGGGAGCTTCTCTACTTCCCTTCCTTCTCTTTGAGTAAGTCCTCTCCAGGCCAAAGCTAACTCCCGGGCTTCCACTTGGTTACGTCTAAAACCAAGTTCATTATCTTATCCACAAAATTAAGTCCTTCTAATTTTCTGTTAATGGCACCACTTTCCTACCAAGTCACTCGTTTAAAATTTCAGAGTCTTCATAGACTTCTTCCCCCCATATCCAATCACTAATCAAAATGGTTGAATTTTTCTTCTTAAGGTCTCACAGACATGTCTCTTCTTTCCTGCACCCAGAAGCAACACCCTGAATCAGGTTTTTATTACCTCTCACCACAGCTATTGCAATAACCATCTAAATGGTCTCTTCACTTCCAGTTTCTTCCTTCAACAGTCCATTCCAGGCACCATAATAGTAATCTTTCTCATGTACAGCTTTGACTGAGTGATTGCTCTTAAAGATCCCATCAAATTAAAAAAAAAAACTTCAAGTGTGAAAGCATGAAAGTGATAGGCTATATGTCAGTCATAGGATTTAGAAGTGGAAATGACCTTGGAGAAACTTCTTTAGTGCTTATTCCTTCTAGAGGATTATGAAGTATCTAAAAAGGTAGGTGGGAGCCACATTGTAGAGGACTACAAGCTAAAGATGTTGTATTTTATTTTACAGACAATAGAGAACCATTGAAAAAATATGAATAGAAGAGTGACCTGATCAGACTTGTACCTTAGTGATATTAATTTGGTGGTTATGCAAATGTTGAATTGGAGAGGAGAGAGACAGGAACCAAGGGAATCAATTGGAAGTCTTTTTCAGTAGTCTGGGTAAAAGGTCATTTGGGCCTAAACTAGGGTAGAGACTGTGTGAGCTGAGAGAAGGGGACCAAGGGAATAAATGTCACGAAGGTAAAATCAGTAAGACTTGGTAACTGATTGCAAATGGAGGGTGAGGAAGAGGAGAGAGAGTCAAGAATGACTTGCTGTGAAATCTCAGAAAATGGTCATCCCCTTGTCAAAAATAAGGAAATTTCAAGGATTAAAGAGAAGTATCAGAGTGTAGGACCATGTTAAGGATGCAATTCACTTGGCTAGAAACACAGATGAAGTAGAAGATGGTATGGGGAATGGGGAGAGGGGCCGTAGTTACCAGCTAGTTAATTAAAGTTAAGTCAGACATAAGACAATCCTTCCCCTACCCCCACATGCCTTGGTCCCTTCTCTGATTCATCTGTACCTTTTAAAGAGATAAGTCAGCTACAGAAAACAGCTACAGAGGAGTAACAGAACTGTGAGAGATAAATGAGGGTTGATGAGGACATTTTTTATTCTTCTGTAAACATTTTAAAGTTCTTGTTCAAGAACAGGAGACAACTGAAGTGGTCTCCTCTCTCTGATTCTCTAAAATCTTCTTGCTGATGAACTTTTAAAGACAATACAAGGAATATAAGGAAGAAGAAAAAGAATATCTGTTGTGATGTGAATTGGAAGAAGGGAGAAAAGTGTCAAGGAAAATTATTCTTTTCTGGATGAGAGGATAGGAGGAGCTGGAACACTGGACTTAGAGTCAGAATTCAATTTAACAATTCAGTTCAAGGGAAAAGGCATTTATCAATGGAAGTTCCTTGAAGGGAACAGATGTTTCATTTTTGCCTTTGCATCAATCAGTCAATACACATTTATTAAGCACCTCCTACGTTCCAGGCATTATGGGATGCAAAGAAAGTTAAAAAAAAAAAGTCCTCGCACTCAAGGAGCTCACAATCTAATGACGGGGAATGACGTGTAAAAAGAAACTGAAAGGGGATGAGGGGTGAGGGGTGGCTTGGGGATGATGAAGCTTTGCAGGCTGATGGGAAATGATGATTGGGATGCTCTGAGAGCCTTCCTTAAATCAAGGATCTAGGAGGAGCTCTCTAGTGTTCTTTCTCCATCTTCTCCAGAGGTAGGGAGGGGCCCCAGAGACAAGCGGTACTGAAGAGATGTGAGTTTCAGAGGGAATTCGATCTTGCAGGATGGAGATATTTCCAAATAATCAGTCAACATTTATTAATTGCCTACTATATGCCAGGTACTGTGCTAAGTACTGGGCATACAAATGCAATTATTGTAACAATTGCTACTCAGAAGAAGCTTATACACCCTGGCTAGCAACCTAATCAGCCTTGACTCTTCCTACTCTCTCTCTCTCTCTCTCTCTCTCTCTCTCTCTCTCTCTCTCTCTCTCTCTCTCTCTCTCTGTCTCTCTCTCTCTCTCTCTCTCTCTCTCTCTCTCTCTCTCTCTCTCTCTCTCTCTCTCTCTCTCTCTGTCTCTCTCTCTCTCTCACTCTCGCTCTCTCTCACCCCCTCACATCTGATTAGGGGTCAAATGGTGTCTTTTCTACATCACAACTCTCAAATTTACCTTCTCTCTTCTGATATTGCAACCACACAAGTGCAGGCCCTCATCCCCTCATCCCTTCATTGCTGGACCGTTACAATGGCTCGCTGGTTGCTGTCCCTAACTTGTCTCTCCTCATTCTAATCAATCCTCAACTCAGCTGTCAAATGGATCATCCTAAAATGAAGCTCTAACCCTATCACTCCTCTATTCAATAAACCTCAGGGGTGCCCAATTACCTCCAGAATCAAATATCAACTCCTGTTTTGCTTTTAAAGTTTATCATAACATCACCCTTCCTAGCTTTCCAGTTTTCTTATACCTTACTCCCCTTCACTTTACTCTCTCCCCAAAGGGTCCCTTTCTGCTCTGAGCCTGGGAATAAGGCTAAGAAATAAAGATCAAACAGCTTAGTAAGTGTCAGAGGCAAGATCTGAACTCAGATCTTCAGAACTTCAAGTGGGGCTATTTATCTCTCCACATCCCTCTTGGTTATTGCTTTGGGGGGAGTAGGTTGGGATTAGATTTAGGATTTCTCTGGTATTAGAAACTCCCAGGTGAGGAAATCCTACCAAGGCAGATCTGGATGGGCTCTGCAATTTATCTCAGAAAGACACTTGGGGGCACTCAGAAGTTAAATTACTTGCCCAGGGTCACACAGCCAGTAAGGGTTAGACCTGAGGCTAAGTCTTCCTGTATTTTCCATCTCTGCTTCCTCTCCTCCCTTCCTTATAAAAGGAGAGAGAGAGAGAGACAGACACAGATACAGAGAGAGACAGACAGAGAGAGACAGAGAAAGAAGGGCTCTGGAAAAAACTCAATTTCCCTATGGTCTCAACACTCTTCTATTTCCAGCAGAGACCTAAATTGCCTCTTCCTCTTACTTCATTCACTTCTTGGACCCTCCCTCTCCTCCTTCCACCACTGAACATCAGAAGTTACCCAGCTAAGGAAGGAAATGCTGCTGCTGCTGCCATCACTGTCACTGCTGCTGCTGCTGCTGCTGCAAACAGAATCAGAGATGGTCTAAGGAAACCTGTGACCATGGAGACGTTGGGCAGTCATGAATCAGAGGCCCCAACTTTCTTCCCCTTCCTGCCTTCCCAGGCATTCAGGAGATGGTTTACTAAGAAGCCCAGAAGCCCACAGATATTTTCCATCAACAGCTTCTTAGTAGCACCATCAACACACCGCAAACTCAGCAGGCAGGGAAATAGCTCCCAGTCCTGCCAATGGAAGCCCCAGCTGTGCTAATGGTGACCGCCAAGGAACAGTTCAGAGAGAAAGCACATTTGGGCTGGGCTGCTCTGAGAAGAGTCCCAGGGAGACAGACACCATGCATGCAGCAGGACCCGAGCAGACAGCTAGCTGCCAGCTATAAAGAAATCCCCAGCCAGTGTTTAACAAAACACCAGAGGAATAAAAGCAGAGATGGTTCACTTGGTACAAGGTCCTATACTTAGTGCTGGAGAGATGTACTAAGAAAGGAGACTTCCTATCAAGGATACCTGAGACAGTGTGTGCTGAAGGGGGTGAAGGAGGAAGTAAAAGCAGGTGTCAAACAGCATAAAAATGAGGATAAAATAACAACAATACATTCATACTGTTCTTTAGGCTTTAAAAAGTACTGTCATAATCACACAGTATGAGTAGGGGAAAGTGATATTAGTTATTGCATATAAAGACGGGAAGGTCAGAGTTCAAATTGTTATTGTTAGTAGCTAAGTAGTACAGTGCTGGTCCTTGACTGGATTTCGATGACTGGAGGAGAGAGTGAGGCTGATTACTTTTTGCAGCTCTGCCTCACTTAAATCCAATTCACTCAAAAGTCAAGACATCCCTCTTCTGATATCATTTGTCCTCTTCTAGAAGGAGACCTAAGTTCAAACCCAGCCTCAGACACTGACTAGCTGAAAGACCCTGGAAAAGTCCCTTAACCCCAGTGTCCTCATAAAAGGGGATAACAATGGCACATTCTTCCAGGGCTGTCATGCGGATCAACTAAAATAGTATTTGAGAAGTGTTTTGCAAATTGTAAAGGTCTATATAAATGCTAACTTATTATTACTACTTGTGTGTCTCACACTGCCATGTTCTAGCCAAACTACACTATTCTCTTTTCCCCTGACATTTTCTATGTTTTCCTTTCTACGGAAAGTGTGCTGGATTTGGAGCTAAAGTACATGAGTTTAAATCCTGGATCCCCCATTTACTAACTGGTTGACCTTGGTGAAGATCAAGCTGCAAAATGCAACAGGAAATATCATTTCATGGAACAAACTGGCCGCCTCATATTGAATAGCTCATGATGAATGTTTGCAAAAAATGACTACCATGAAAAAATTACATCTATTGCAGAAGAATTAAAGGAAAAGGTATTCTGCAAAGGCCTTGCTTGATAAGACCCTCCAAATCAATCAATATCTACTTAGGTACGCCGTGACTCTGATGAGAAGGTGGAAGTAATGGAGGATAGTGAGAAATATATTGGAAAATACAGATCAAGAGGAAGGTACAAGAGGCCAAAGGCATTTAGACAAGGCTCACGCCTGTATATCACGAACCCTTAGAGAAAAGAACTGAAAATCGTTGGACGTGGGAAAGAGCAAATAACATCACACACAAAAAGATGAAATTGATTATATTTTAACAGGCAGGAAATGATTCATTACCAAAGTGAGAGGTATCCCTGAATCTGGGTACAGTCAGAACACCAGCTTGTTAGAGCAAAGGCCAAAATTCACACAAAGCTTGGAGAAGTTTAAAATGGCAAAAAAAAAAAAAGGTATGGTATACAATAAAAACAACTCCAACTGGACTGTTTAAGCAAGTTATTATGAAAACGTTGGATATGGAAGGAAGCACATAGACAAAGACTATAATAACTTCATCTGGTTGTTGGTGTTCTTGAGTTATGTTTGACTCTTTGTGACGCCATCTGGGGTTTTCTTGGCAAAGGCACTGGAGTGGTTTGCCATTTCCTTCCTCAGTTCATTTTATAGATGAACTAAGGCAAACAGGGTCACACAGCTAGTAAGTGTCTGAGGCCAGATTTGAACTGAAAGGTGAGTCTTCCTGATTCCAAGCCTGATATTCTATCTACTTCACCACCTAGCTGCCTCCATATTATATATATATATGTATGTATATATATATGTGTGTGTGTGTGTGTGTGTATACGTATATATATGTATATATGTATATGTATGTGTGTGTGCTGTATGTATGATGTACATATATGTGTGTATGCATATATATGCATATATACACACATACATATATGTATCTCTCTATAGACATATATATATATGTATCTATATCTACATATAGATAGGAATTGCTAAAAAGAGACAAAATGAACCTTGAAAAGATCTTAGCAAATGCCTGAATTAATGGCCCAAATAGTGGATGTAGACCAAGTGTACAAAGAGGAAATCCATGCTTAAAGCAACAAAATTGTAAGGGCATTGAGGGTTCCGTTCATGGGGCATCAGAAAGAGAAGATACCAGAGGGGCATAAAAAGAACAATCTCAGACCTTATTCATTCCCAAAAAGTAGACAGAGAGCATCAATAATTATTTGCCTCATATGCCTACTTTCCAACTGCATAACATCCTTGACAAGGACATTAGTAAGGAATAGGCTGGCTTCCTCAAATGATAGTGTATAATGCAACATATCTTTACCATCACATAGTTGACTGGAAGAAGTAGCGAATACAAGATCCGACTGCCTATTGTTTACTGATTGTAAAATAAATTTGATCCAGTAGAACTGGAGGGAATATAGAGGAATGTTGGCGGAAGGTCTTCTTCGAACAAGATGTCCCCATCCACACAGCAAAATGACTTGATTATTTGAAATGTACAACCTGCCCCAGCTTCCCTTACTCAGGGATCTTTAAGCAGCCACTGTGGGCATCCGTCTGAGCCTGGTGGGGGGTTAAAGAACTAACTCCAAAATAGCCCACTCAGTGCAGTTAGACCAAACTCTCTGAGTTGTAATGAAACTCTACCACAGTCTCCACAGAGCTCTTGATGCAAAGAGTACCATTACTTCAGCAAAAAGGAGGATCTGGCATATATAAAGAATCCCTATTCAACCAGGACTCTGTCCTGGATCTCTTCCATGATGATGGCAAGCATCTTCGGTGAAACATATGTTTCTCTTCCTGTTTTTTACGTCTTACCTAATATATATGATGGAGAATGCAAAACGAGACTTACATTCTCAGACACCACCAATGTGTTTGTTTTACTTGACTACACATGTTTATGAGAGGGAGACCTTTATTTGAAGTAAAGGGTTTAGTTAAAGGATATGTACAGTTTAATGACTTTGGGGCTATAATTCCAAATTGTTTCCAGAATGGATGTCAATTGAAATTCCACTAACGGTTCCTTAGTCAGCCTCTTTGCCCACAAGTCTTCTGCTGCCACATAAAGAGCCTGGGTTTGGAGGCAGAGAGCCTGGGTTTGAATCCTGGCTAAATGGGAGAATAATTGTAAATCTTAGCACAGTGCCTGGTGCACAGTACACATTATATAAATATTTATTATTATTGTTGTTGCTGTTGTCGTCTTTTTGGCAATCTGACAGGTATGAGGTAGAAGCACAGAGTTGTTTGAATTTGTATTTCTCCCATAAATAGTGATCTGGAACATTTTTGGCAACTCTCTAAGACTGTCAATTGCAGAGAAGGGGTCAGTTTGCACCCAACATGGGAACAGAGTATTCTTCACTGGGAGCACATAGCACCAATGAAATGGCATGTCCAATCTGAGCCCGATATACTACCCAGTATCTTATACTGTATATTAAAATGTAAAAGCAATATATATAAATGACATAAAATAGATTGCTTTTACATTTTAATATATATACTACATGATGTATTACTTTTACATTTTAATGTTATGCATATTACTCTTACATTCTAATTACTACACATTATACATAATACAATATATGTATATTTAAATATATTATATATAATGTAATGCTTATTAATTTGCTTATCATGTTATGTGATTAATATTTATATGAATCCTTATTTCAGTTTAATATTATATAACATAATAGAATTTATTTTACATATTAATGTTATACATAATAAAATATATTTATATGTCATATGTTTCAAAATTTAACATCATACATTATATATAATAGATATTTATTTTATATTTCAATGTATTATATGTAATAAACATACTTATTTTACATTTTAATATCTATCATACATATTTCTTTTAGATTTTAATATATTATATATAAAGATATTTATTTTACATTTTAACATACTTTCAAAGTATTCAACACAAGATCCGTTTCTTACACAAGCCTCTTTCTTTTCTTCTTTGTATATTGATATTGTTTGTTGGTGACAATTTTCACAATTCAAACGAAAGTTTAAAAACGAGAGAGAGAGCTGTAACAACAGAGATAGAACCTAGCGCGCTAACCCTCCGATCACAGGGAGCCAGCCAAGGCTCCCCCTCCTCCTCCCTACACCTCCCCTAGGCAGAGCTAAGTGGCACGGGCTCCGCCTCCTCTCTCCTCTCTCCTCTCCTCCCCCCCTCCCTTTTCCCTCCCTCTTCCCGTAGGCTGCGCTGTAGCCCAGGCTCCGCCCCGCCCCCTCCCCGCAGTTTGAGCCGGGCTGGCCCCACCCTCTTCACCGCCACGCCGGGAAGGCGCCGAATCTGCGCATGCGCGGTAGCCGCGGAGCCGTCCGGGCCGGAAGCGCGGCACGCCGCATCCGCCATGGCCGTCGCGGCGGTGCACCTGGACTCGGACGCGTTCCTGGTGTGCCTGAACCATGCCCTGAGCACGGAGAAGGAGGAGGTGATGGGGCTGTGCATCGGCGAGGTGGACGCCAGCAAGATCGTGCACATCCACTCGGTGATCATCCTGCGGCGCTCGGACAAGCGCAAGGACCGCGTGGAGATCTCGCCCGAGCAGCTGTCGGCCGCGTCCACCGAGGCCGAGCGGCTGGCCGAGCTGACGGGCCGGCCCGTGCGTGTGGTGGGCTGGTACCACTCGCACCCGCACATCACCGTGTGGCCGTCGCATGTGGACGTGCGCACGCAGGCCATGTACCAGATGATGGACCAGGGCTTCGTGGGCCTCATCTTCTCGTGCTTCATCGAGGACAAGAACACCAAGACGGGCCGCCTGCTGTACACGTGCTTCCAGTCGGTGCAGGCGCAGAAGAGCGCCGAGTACGAGCGCATCGAGATCCCCATCCACGTGGTGCCGCACGACACCATCGGCAAGGTGTGCCTCGAGTCGGCCATCGAGCTGCCCAAGATCCTGTGCCAGGAGGAGCAGGACGCGTACCGGCGCATCCACAGCCTCCCGCACCTCGACTCGGTGACCATGATCCACAACGGCTCCGTCTTCACCAAGAACCTATGCAGCCAGATGTCGGCCATCAGCGGGCCGCTGCTGCAGTGGCTGGAGGACAGGCTGGAGCAGAACCAGCAGCGGGTTCGGGAGCTGCAGCGGGAGAAGGAGCGGCTGCAGCAGGAGCTCGCTGCACTGGACTGAGGCCCCCCCTGCGGGGAGGGGGAGGGGCGGGGGGCCTTCCTGGGATTTTGTGGTTTGCTTCCCCTCTGCAGGCGGCCGCATCTAGGTGGCACACTTGTACAGACATCCCCCGGGGGCCATGATGGACAAACCTGGTTTTTATATAAAGTATTTTGGTAAAAATTCCAGCAGGATTGTCTGTGCATTTAATCCTGCACACAGGAAAAGAGAAGTGTGCGTGAACAAAGGGGCAGAGCCGTCTCTGTGCCATGCGCTGTGCTGGGTGCTGGGCATACAAAGACAGGGGCCTTCCGGAGCCTGTGGGAGGCAGCGTGCCCCTATATGTAGATATGTGCCAAATAAAAAAGCTTGTAAGTGGCTCAATGCATAGAATACTGAACTTAGAGTCAGGATGACCAAGTTCAGATCCTACAGACTCTAGCAGTGCGGGCCACTTTTCTGGCCTGTAAAACAGGATTAATAATACCACCTATGGCTCAAGGTTGTTGTGAGGAACAAATGAGATAGATATGTAAAGCATTTTGCAAACCTTAAAGTACTATATAAATGCTAGCTATTAGGTACAAGGTGGTATGGTGGGAGTGGAGAACAGAGACAGAATAGGAAAAGACTTTACACAGAGATGGCTTTTATGGCCCAAATATAATTAGATGCTGTAGAGTACCTTCATGAGTATTAATTAACCAGTATGTACACACACGTTAGTATGTGTGTATGTAATATACATATGTACACACAAGTACACAGATATACATACAAACATATATGTATACATAGGGAAATTTAACCAGCATGTGTATGTGTATGTGTATGTACACACACACACATCAACACAAATACACATACAAACAGATATGTATACATACAAAAGACTTCAAGTAGATACGGCTTTTATTGCCCAGAAGCAAAGTACATTCGTGAGTATTAATTAACATACATATACACCTATATTTACACACCCACCCATACACCAGTGTACATACGTGTTGTATACATACAAACATGAATGGTATATATTTCTATATACATGCATACACTTATCTTAGATAAATGATTGATAGGCCCAGAATTTGATAACCCTGAACTTTTTCTAGAAACACAGGCCCATTTTTTAACATCAACATTTTACCAATGTTGTATAATGGGCTAGTTATAGAACACTCTAGTCATCAAATAATTTAAAATGATATTACTCAGAGGGCAGTGAAAAGGAGCTGTGTGGGTATAAGCAGACTGAAACAACAAATAAGCAGGTGAAGAAATGGAGTAAGGGATGTCGTCAAGGAAAAAAAATTTACATATGGGCTTACTAAATGCTTGCTAATTGTTTAGTTACAAGGGGAGAGAAGGGATAACTGATGGATAGCCTGTGGTATCTCCAACCATGGGGTAGATCATCTGGCAGGCTATGGACAAGATTCATAGAGAGTGGTCAGGCACGGATGAATTGTAATCTACATCAATGGAGGGAACATTCACCTTGATGAAATGACAGATTTGAGTATACAAATCAGTCTGGGAGAAATGACAATTTTACTGGAAATGAAAAGATCTTGACAAACTGAAAGAATGACCCAAAACCCAAACTGAGTCCCAACAAAGTCAAATGATTTGCCTAAGATCCCACAGGTAGTTAAGTCACAGAACTGGAACTCAAACCCAAGCCTAGGGTTCTTTTCATTCAATACACACTGTGCTTCCTCTCCAGCAAAACTCCACTGTCATCTCACTTAACAGCCAAACAATGCCCAAATCCCTTCCTCAGCACCCTCTGTAGGTGATTACCTAGCCTCTAATGAACACCAGGAAGGAAAATGTTTGTAAGGTCTCCTGACTTTAATGTTTTGTGATTACCAGATGCTGTGATAAAGTCAGCTCAGTGGTGAAGTAGGTAGAGTGCTGAGCCTGATGTCAGAAAAACCTGAGTTCAAATTCAGCCTCAGACCCTTACTAGCTGGGTGATCCTGGACAAGTCAGTAGATCCTGCCTGGATCAGGCCTGGAGTCAGAAAGACTCATCTTCCTGAGTTCAAATCTGGCCTCAGACACTTACTAGCTGTGGGCAAGTTACTTTAACCCTATTTGCCTCAGTTTCCTTATCTGTAAAATGAGCTGGAGAAGAAAATGGTAAACCATTCCAGTATCTTTGCTAAAAAAAAAAAACCTCCAGTAGGGTCAACAAAGAGTCTGAAATGACTGAACAACAAAAACTGAGGGTAATAACAGCACCTACCTCGCAGGGTTCTTGTGAGGAGCAAATGAGATAATATTTGTGAAGTGCTTAGCACAGTGCCTGGCACATAGAAGGTGCTCCATAAATACTTATTCCCTTCCTGCTGTAACAATACAGAAATAGGTGGAAGGCTGCCTATCAATGCCATCTGACTGAAACAGACAATTATACATTGTGGCAATTATTCAAAGAAAAGTTTCCAAGGTAACCCTGGAGCTGGTTCCTGAAGGATGGGAAGAATTTCAATAAATGGGGGAGGTGGGAAGGGAATTTTAACTGAATAGAATGCTATGGCCAAAGGTGTCAAGGCAGCAAAGTTCAAAATATGTTTGGGGATCTGCAGGTAGGCTAGTTGGAGTAGAATGGAGAGTTCAGAAGCGTCAGTAGTAGGGAAATGGAATGGGAGCTGATTGGTGCCATTTTGTGGCGAGCCTTAAATGACAAGCTAAGAAGTTTTCATTTTGTTAATTAAGCATTGCAAGCTATTGAAGGTTTTTGAGCAGAGGATCAATTTGACTCAATTTAACAATCATGTATTAACTGCCTACTATATGTAGGGTACTGGGCAGAACATTGGAGAGAGCACTGGGTCAGAAGTCGGGAAGATCTGACAGAATTCAAATCTAACCTCAGACACTTTCTAGCTGTGTGACCCTAGGCAAGTCACTTAACCCTTTTTGCCTCAGTGCCTCATCTGTAAAATGAGCTGGAAAAAGAAATGGCAAACTACTCCAGTGTCTTTGCCAGGAAAACCCCAAATGGGGTCATGAAGAGTCAGACACAACTGAAACGAGTCAACGACAAAAATAGGGTCCTGTGCTAAGCATTAGGAATATGAAGAGAAAAAATGAAATCCCTGCCATCTTCTGGAAGGAACAGTGTGTGTGTGTGTGTGTGAACTGACATCTACACTTAAACTTGGAGACAGAATTTTCTAACCTCTTTAAAAATTTTCCAAAGACTTTCAGTCAGTTTGAATCTATTTGTTACAAATATAAAAGTGCTACACCATCCAGTTAGTTTCCAAGACTATCAGAGAAAATGGAAATTTACTGGCAAATTTTCAACAAAAACATTTTCCTTCCTGGTGGGTAGGATTTAAAAATTAGTACTGAGATTTAGTAAGCATTGCCAACGATGCATTTCCATTCAGATCTACATAACATTTTTCACCAGTCATAGCCAATAAAATGGAAATAAACTGAACTTAAAACTTGTGAATCATTATCACAACATATAATATAGTCCAGATTTTCAAAAATGATAAAGTATATTCAATCACATTGTTCTCAGTCTATCTTCTAGTAATGTCAATGAGAACAGGAAGATTTATCATGATGTTAATAAAATACTCTTAAACAGTTTATTTCATCTTTTGTACCTACCTCCCAGGTTTGATGTGAGGATCAAATAAGATAACAAGCTAAAGCTTTCCAATCCCCAAAATGCCGTCTGAATGGTACTATCTATCTACACTAAAGCTGTCATCTTTATCTTGTTCTTTTGAAGCTTCTATCTGTCTATGGTTTATAATGGACATAATACATCAGCACAGAAATACATACAGATTATTTCTACTGTGAGGCTCAAAAAAACTTGAAAAGAATATAGGATCAGAAACTTGGAGACCACTTCTCTAAAGTGATCTACAGATTTCAAGAGGCAAAAGCAAAGAGGGAGAGCCCTGCAGCCTGTGATGGACACCTTTTCAAATTCCTACTAGACATCTGCTTTCTTTACACTTGAATCTCCAAAAATCAGAGCTCAAGAACAATCCTAGTAAATTCCAGGTGGGTTTTGACTGAGGTTTTATCATACTGTATATAGAATAAACTGTATTGCTTGTTTGCAAGTTTCTTCAATTGTAAGAAGTGATTTGTTTAATTTTATTTGTTCAATTCAATAGCCACTGATTGTCTACTGTTTGCCAGGCACTACAGTAGGCATGAAAGGGGTAGGGATGGAGAATGCAAAATATAAGTAAGATATTGACTATATCATCATGGAATAAGTATGTTTATACTTATTCATTGGCTGTCATGATACAAACTGATGACTTTTTTTCTATACATTTCATAACAAAGGAATCCATGTTATTCTTACTCATAAGATTCAGAGACTGATGACTTAAAGAAAAAATATTTCATTTAGGCTTCCCAGAGAAAGATAGCTCCTTAGGAATTGCCTGTTTAACTGGTAATCTAGTGCAGTGGTGCCATATTCAAATAGAAATGGGGACCACTAATCTGTACATATTAAAAATGTTATGTTATTATGTTTTATTTATCTCATTAAATATTTCCCAATTGTATTTTAATTTAGTTCTGCCCCATTCCAGAGTGTTGTGGGCAATATTTGGGGCCACCTGTGTTTGACATCTCTGTTCTCATACATATTCTTCCTCCCAGCCAGACCCCTTTCCAATGTAAATTCAATAGACTGACATAACTGTGCCCTGGTGGGGAAGGCTTAGAGTAGGGGTGGGAGGCAGGGGAAAGCAACTGCAAAGAAACCTATGAAATGATCAGTGTAAAAGTTCACTTGTACTACCTTTAATTGTTATATAGCTTTTCCTGTTTTTCTGTCTGGTATTACTACCATCACTCCCCCTGCTCCAGCCCCAAATCCCCTGTAGTATGTAATCTCTTTGGAAGACAGAAATTAAGCTTGGTGTCTGGAAACACTTCCTAACAATTAGAGTAACCCAAAATTGGAATGGGCTGCTTTAGACAATAATGGGTTCCCACCTTGTGCAGTGAAGGGATTAATTCTTCAGTTACTGTTTAGATTAGATTGCCCCTGAGGTCCCTTCCAGTGATTCCACTTGTCTCTGGTTGTCTGCACACTAATCAACACACTGTCTTTGACATTACAGGTACTCAGTAAACTCACTGATAGACTGAAGTCAGAGGATCTAGTCAGAGGTGGGGAACTTGAGGCCACACGTGGCCCTCTAGGTCCTCAAATGCAGCCCCAAGGCCGAAGGTTCCCCACCCCTGATCTAGGTTCGGGTCCTGACTCTGATATTTTCTTATGTGTGTGACTTTGGAAAAGTCACTTAATCTTCACTTTCTTAATTTGAAAAATGAAGAGGATGGATTAGATGGTGTCTAAGGGCCTTTCTAGCTCAATCGTTTCACAACTAGTTATCAGAATGCCCTATTGAAGAAGCTTCAGCCTTTTTTGTTCAGATCTTTATAAGGCCGTTAAGGTCCTGATGATTTGAATTCTTTTGTCAAATCCTCCCCATCAGTAGACTTTAGCAGGAGTTCAGACCTGGTGTCAGCCCTCCCACTCTACAAACTTAGCTGGCAAGCTGAGCTAGTGTGGTGACCGCAGCTGGGATCCTCCTGGCAGCTGTCTCCCTGCTGCCTCTGGACTTCATGCCTATTAAGGTAAGGATTCTTCTTTGGAAAAAAAAAAAAGGAGGGTAAGGATGGGAGGGGGGAATCCTGCTCCTCCCAGCACATTCTCCCTAGAGAAATTGTTCTTTGTGGGATGAGACATGAGTCTCTCTTCTTGAAGGAGGAGGGGAAGGGAAAGTGAACTACCAGCACGTTATGCCCCATGGAAACTACTGAGTGTCTTGGCATCCTGGAGCTATTCCCAGCCTGCTTTAGAGAGCTTTCTTTAGAGTGCCAGAACTAGGGCTGCTTCTTGAACTGGGCACTCCATATCATCTTTTCATAAATTGTCTCCTGTGCCTGGAATGCACTCCCTCCTCACCCCCATCTCCCAGAATCCCTAGCTCCCTTCAAGGCTCAGCTCCTCTGCTCTCTCCTACAGAAAAACTTTCATGATCCTCCTTCATTGTTGATGTACCCTCTCACCTTTCTCAAATTATCACATATGTGAGACAGCTGGGTGTTGAAGTGGAAAGAGTGCTAGAACCACAATCAGGAAAACATGAATTCAGAAGCTTACTGCTGTGTGACCCTGGAAAAGTCATTTTACCTCTGCTTCAATTTCCTCATCTGTAGTGGGGACAGTAATACACCTACCTCTCAGTAGTTGTGAGGATAAAATGAGATCATATTTGTAAAGTGATTGGCAAACCTTCAAGCTCTATATAAATGCTAAATATATATATATATATATGTGTGTGTATATATATATATATATATGTATGTGTGTATATATATATATATATATATATATATATATACATGCATATATATGCTTACAGTATTCACCCAATAGAATATAAGTTCCCTGAGGTCAGGGATGTTTTTTCATTTTTACCCCAGCCTCGAGCACACTGCCATACCCAACTCCACCAGTTCCTGGGACGTCCTCCCCAAAATCACATTGTACTTTCTTTGTATGAATGTCTTACGTATGCAGTTTGGCCTCAAAACCCTGAAGATGGTTCAGATCCCAGCTTTGACACAATACTTGCTTTCTGACCCCTAGGCAAGGATCTGAACCTCTCATTCTTCCTGAAACTTTCTGTAAGACTAAGCTGCAGATAAAGTACTGACCTGCCTTCATAGAGGAAATTTCTTCACCTAGGATTGCCATACACCAATGAAATCATAGGTCTTGTCCATAGATATGGACATAGATATTCATTTTGTGTGTATACGTGGTATTTACTTCCAAAAGAATGTAAGCTCTTTGAAGGAAGGGGATTTCATTTTTGACTTTGTATCCCCAGTACCTGGCCTAGAGCAGGTACCTAATAAATGCTTGTTAAATCGACTATCCTCTTCTACCTGAAACCACCTTCCCCCGGGTATTGTCAAGCCCTGCGGATGTGGTCAATTTCTCATACAGATTAATGAGGCTAACAGTTCTAGATCAAAAGAGTGCCCCTGGAGGCTTTTTCTTACCAAAAGCTCCTTTTATCATTGACGGGGTGTCCAAGGAAGCACTTTATACAGCGCGGGTATGGAAAGAGATAGTCCCTCACTACAAACACGGAGGGAGCGTAACACTTGCTAATTCTGGCCCCCAAACCATTCCTAGAGCTCTCCTCTCTCCATCACTCTCCTACGCCCTCTTGTTCCCGCTCCTCTCTCTCCAAACCCCTCTCCCATTCCCCCCTCCGACCTCTCCTTTCCCTCCCTCTACATGCACAGCGCCCCCTTCCCCATCCCTCGCCTCCCCGACGCCCCGCCCTCCCGTGGCCCCGCCCCCTCCCCGCAGGGCTCCAGCTGAGCTCGGAGCCCGGCCTGGGGACTCGGGATCCCGCTGCTGCCGGGGCCGCAGGATGGGGCGCGTCCTCGGGGGCCTGCGCTGCATCAAGTACATGCTGCTTGCCTTCAACCTGCTTTTCTGGGTAAGCCCCAAGCGCGGAGCGGGGTGGGCGCTCCCAGGTCAAAAGGAGCAGGACGAATGAGGGGGGCTCCCCAGGGAGGAAGGGAGCAAAGGAGGGACTGCAGTTGCTGAGTCCGGGTCCGGGCGGGCTTGGGACCGAGAGTGACAGTGAGAGGGGGGCGGAGGTGGGGGGGAAGGGGCGTGTGCATGTATATGTGTGTGCATGTATGTATGTGTGTGCATGTATGTGTGTATGCGCGAACCTAAAGGGGAAATGAGACAGAGACACAAAGAGAAGACGGAGAGAACCAGAGGGAAAGGGATGGAGAGGCATAAAGGAAAAAACAAACGGGGTAGGCAGAAACGTTGGGGAACGGAGGGAGAGTAATTTTAAACTGAGGTTTCATTCTGGGGCAGGGATTCCTTCCAACCTCTATCTAAACGCTTCCCTATCCCTCCTCAGTCCTCCAGGCAGTTCTGGCTGAATGGGGCACCACCTGCTTCTCTTCACCTGGTGTGGGTTTTCTACCTTCACCAGCCCCGCCTCCCCTCCCACCCTCTAATCAGCTTGTCCGTCTGTTTCTTCTTGCCAGCCTTCCCTCCCCTCAGGAGCCAGGGTCTGATCAAGAGGCCAGGAGGGTCCTGGCAGGTGCAGAGTGCCCCTTTAAGGGACAACATAAAAACAGAGCCAAATCTGGAGAGAAATTTCTTGGGGGTTTTTTTTGGTGGGGGGGGCGGGGTGCAGTGCAGGGGGATATTGGTTTACCGGAGACCCGGGTCCAAAGGAGGGAGGAGGAAGTGCTGGCTGGGGACCAGCGGTTTGTGTAAGGGGGTTTTCCCAAGGTAAACAGTCTTGTCCCAGCAGCCAACCAGGTCTCAAAATCCTCCAATGTACCCAGCACCTTTTGATTCTCAGAGATGATCTCATCCAACTCTGAAGGAGTTTATTGCATTGACGATAGAAGGAACGAGAACCAAATATGGTTCCCACTTCATAGGTGGAGGCACTGGGTCTCTGGCAGAGGGTCATGATGCCTTGGGTATTTCGGATTCTTGTAGGCATGACCCTTCCTAGGTCTCTCGTTGCCCCATCCTATGTCTACCTCTTGAAGGAATCAAAATAGGGTCTAAATGTTTTCTCTCTGTCTCTTAGCAAATCTTTTTAGGGTTATCACAAGATGTAAACTTCCGTTGGGTAGGGGGACTACTCCAAAAAATGACAGGCTGTCTAGTGGGGGTGAGGGCTATTTTTGTTTTGTTTTTCTGAGAGGCAGCAATGATATAGAAAAAAGAATTATGGGTCCAGAATTAGGAGGTTGGGGTTTGGATTCTGGTTCTGATACTTCCTAGCTATGTGTAATGCTGACATTTTAAGCCTCAGTTTCCTCACATATAAAATGGAGATAATAATATCTGTCCGACGTCCTTGACAAGATTGTTGGAAAGAAAGTGTCTTATAAACACTAAAGTACTAAATAATTTAAGATATTCTTCTGAGATAGGAATGGGGTAGCTGTGACCTGAGCCATGAAACTGCCCAGTCTTCCAGGAAGGTATGGAGGAAAAGTATTCTTTCTGGTTTGAGGAAGCTTTTTAGTTTTAGAAAGAACTTCTTCCAATTGTGACATTACTAAACCGGCCCCTGGCAGTGGGGCAGTCTTCACTTGCATCTTCTGCCAATGCAGAGTAATTCCCAGAAGACCACATTGTCTCTCGGCTCAAACTGCCCTCAGCAGGAGTCTCCAGCAGCAGCAGAGGCTTGGGAGGAGAAGCATATAACCTGGCTGAAAAGTCCTAAAATGTCAAACCCATGATTTCTGCCAGCTGAGGTGTTTTCACTGAGTTTATCTTAGGAATAAATGCTTCTCAGGACACAAAATTCCAGATTTTTAAAATTTCCTTGTGAAATGTGTTGTCATTTAATTATCCACATGCAAATTATCCACTCTAGATTGCCTGCTATACGTTTTTAATCCCAATTGCAAACCTTTTCTGGACTATCTTTCCCCTTCTTTTCATAGAGACAAATTAATTTTAAAATCTGCCTGAAGAGAGTATAATTAGGAAGGTAAATCTGCTGCAAAAAGATTTATTAATTTGTATTTACAGGGTACAAATTATATGTCTAGAACTGGTCTTCAATCTAGCAGGGGCATTTGGTTTTTTCGTCCTGACCTATGATTCAATCACTGTGGAGAACAGCTGTGCTCTGATGTAGAAATAAAGAAGTAAATAAAGTCTCTTTAAGTGAGACTTAGACAGTTATATGGGAGCACTGATAGCTTAGGTGATTTGCCCATTGTCACACAGTTTATATGTCTGAGGCCTGACTTGAACCTAAGGCTAGGAACTTCCAGGCCTGTCCTATAGTTACCCCACCAGAATACCTCAAAGGCATGTAAGAGAAGAATAAAAAGACAGTTCTTGCCTTTAAGGATTTTGTGATTCTTTTGTTAAAAAAAAAAAAGATCATGTGACAAAAACATCAAAACTAATAACATCACATAGTTTATTAATCAATAGAAAATTGTGTGGTATTGATTTACCTGTTAAGGATTAGACAAGGAGAGGTCTTGCACCGTCAGAATGTAGACTCATAGCATGTTGGATTTAAAAGTGTTCTGGAGGCAGTGTATTGGGATAGAAATGGAGTCCCAGGATCTGAGTTCAAATTCCGAACTCTCTCCTTCCTTTCTGGGCAAGGTACTTTATCTATCTGGGTCTGTCTCCTCCAGCATGGTTAGAGGTTGGACTAAGGTGCCATCCAATTCCAGATCTGCATCCTATGATCCTCCTTCAAATTTCTAGACTTTGGTTTGAATCTTGACTCTGGCCTGATCCTACTTTCACTATGTTTATTACTTGTCTAAATACATGTCTTATCCCCACCTATTGAATGAGAAGCTTCTTGAGGATTGGGACTATTGTTTTTCATCTCTGAATCCCCAACAGTGCTTTGCACATTTGGGGAGAGGGTCAAATTTGTAATTTTATACATGTAGAGAATTCCAAAGTGCAAAAATTCCCTCTAAAAATGAAGATCAAAAACTCTTCATTTATCTTGTAGAGTTGTGCTGGGTATGGAGAAGTTAAATGGTACCTGTGGTCCCATAGCTAGAATGTGCCTGAGGCAATAAATCAACATTTATTAAGCACCCACTATGTGTTAGATACTGTGCTAAGCAGTAGGGATACAAAAAGAGGCAAAAGATAGTCCCTCCCCTCAAGGAGCTCACAATCTAACAGAGGAGATAACAAGCAAATATTTACAAACAAGCTATGTACAAGATGGCATGTCTGACTCTTCATGATCCCATTTGGGGTTTTCTTGGCAAAGATATTGGGGTCGTTTGCCATTTCCTTCTCTAGCTCATTTGCTGAGGAACTGAGGTTAAGGGTTAAGTGACTTGCCCAGGGTCACACAGCTTGTAAGTATCTGAAACTGAATTTGAACTCATGAACAAGAGCCTTCCAGATTCTGAGCCTAATGCTCTAGCTGCTGCCCCACCCAGCTGCCCATGTAAGATAAGTAGGAAATAATTAACTGAGAGAAGGCACTAGAATTAAGAGGGGTTGGGAAAGAGTTTCTGGAGATGATTGGATTTTAGTTGAGACTGAAAGGAAGCCAGGGAATTCAGTAGGTGGAAATGAGGAAGGAGAACATTCCAGGAATGGGAGACAGCCAGCGAAAATGTCTGGAGCTGAGAGATGGAGTGTCTTGTTCATGGCACACAGAGGAGGCCAGTGCCATGGAACAGAAGAATACGTAGTAGGGAGTCCGCTGTGGCATGCTGTCTTATACATAGCATGGGCCTAATCAATGTTTGTTGGATTGTTGAATCTAGGCCAATCTCCTAACTTGACATGAAAAAAAGAAAGCCCAGAAGGGGGAAAGAAGTGACTTTTCAAAGATAAGAACAGTTAGTGAGTGAGGTTTCCTGACTTCCCTTTCAATGTGTTTTCAAAGTAGTCAGAAAAGGTTTCATGGAAGAATTTTTATTGTTAATAATAATAATTCAAAAAATAGCATTTATATACCATTTTAAGGTTCACAAAATGCTTTACAAATATTTTATCCTTGGAATAACCCTGGAAGGTAAGTGCTATTATCATCCCCATTTTACAGATGAGGAAACCAAGGTAAACAGAGGCCCAGGATCAGTGTCTGAGACTGGATTTGAATGCAGGTCTTCCTGACTCCAAGTCCAATATGTGGCCCTTTGAAAGATCAGTAGGAACTGGATAAAGGACAGCAAAGGACATTGCCAGGTGGGAGGGGAGAAAGAGAAGAGAACATGATAGAGCAAAACCACAAAAGGGAGAATAAATGTAGCATGCCTTTTGACAGGAAGACTGGTTAATGATGTGAATTAACTGCATCTTGGGAAAAAATCTGTACTCTGCCCCTTAGCTAGTGAACCTGACTTGGTCTGCCTTGTTCTACATACAGTATTTTAATGGCTCTGTGATCTCAATATGGAAACTCCCTCCAAAAGTGCAGATCTCAATCCATTCAAGATTCTCTTTGTCCTTTATCCCTCTGTCTTACTGTCTTTATATTCTGCTTTTTGCCTCTTGGTTCATTTTTAATTTTCAGATATTCAATTCAATTTAGCAAGTACTTATTAGGTGCCTTTATTAAAATTTATTACATAGTTTGATCCTAGAAGAGAAATCAGGGTCCCTGTTCCCCGCCAGCCTGGCCCAGACTAGCAAAATAACACATTCTGGTAAAGAGGACAGATGATTTGGCAAGGAGCTCTTACTTGGGACAAATTACCTAAATAATTGCTTCCATTTTGTGTGGGAGACCAAAATCCAGAGAAATCCTGACCTACTTCGTCTAGTGGCTGTTTCCTGAATGATGGGATTGGGGGGATAGGATGCTGTTGGGAGAAGGGCCGAAGAACTGTTTTCCTGAAAACTGAGAAGGTGGCTGTCCTTCACCATCTTTTATTTCCATCTCTACTTAGGTGCCCCTGAGCTCTCCGGGCTCTCCAGGGTAGCACTTCCTCTTCCTTTTTAGGTTCTCCCCATACTTCAGCGGCATGGCTGGCCCTGAGCCTCTGGAAGGTGTAGTTTTTAATCCACAACTTGATAAATCATTTTGTATCCTGCTGGCAGTTTGGTTTGACTTTCCCAAGGTTCTGATCCTGGCTTTGTAAACACTGAACTCTATCAAACCCACTCTAACAGCATACTCCCTTCCCTGAGCGCCTCTAAATAGATTCACTATGGAATTTCAAGAGGGGAAAAAAAAACCAACAACCCGCAATCACCAGCCTGGAATTACTTTCTGATACTGTGGCTGATGTCTGACATGAAAGCCCTCCCTCCAGCATGTCTCAGTTCAGACACCACAATCTGATAGAACAAAGTATTCCTGGGGCCGTTGGTGAAATCACCTTTATTTTTTTTCCCCTGTTGCATAGCAATATGAATAACACGCCACCACCCACCCTGTCCACTTACGGTGATTTACAGACAAACCTAGGAGCTGTTTATTCCTTTGGTATATTGTTGTGAGCTCAGCGTTTTCCTCACATTGTACTGTGTACCCCGGGCTCTTGGGGCGATACTGACCCCACAGGAAACACAACTACTCAGATGATGAAAGTCAGATGCCATATATGGCAAACAGAGCCGTTCCACTTCGCTTTTGACCCCTGCTAGTGGGGTAATGGGGAATAGAGAGCCTGGTGTTATCAACCTCCTTGGGGTGGAGAAGAGAAAATGGTAACACCACCACCACCACCACCAACACTACCAACATTACTAACACTACTGACATTTCTATGGCACATTAAGTGTTACAAAGCACAATTCATTTGGATCTCACCACAGCCTTGTGAGAGGGGTAGGTACTGCATGTATTAACCTCGTTTTACAGTTAAGGAAACTGAGTCTCAGAGAGGAAATTTCTTAACTTGCCCAGGCTCACACAGCGAAGAAGTGTCAGAAATGAGATTCAAACCCAAGGATCTCCTGCCTCCCAAATCCACGCTCTTTCCAGGACTCCAAGCAAGCTCTGTTAATTAATTTTAATATTTCACATTGGAGTCACTAAAGTCATTGTATTAGAAACGGAAGATTTTTTAAAAAATTTCCTAGTCATTTCAGCTCACGTCCTACCTTGTCCCTCACATAATCCAGCTACGATATAGCGTCAGGAGATTTTATCTGTGGCCTTATAACTTGATTTCTAAGAGATCTGGGACTAAAAAATACCTGGAATACACTATAGCAAACCTATATTATTAAGCTTCTGCTGTGTGCTAAACCCTGTACTAGGGACTGGGTGGGGGCTGGGAGAGAAGGGGGTTGAATATCAAAGTGTAGATATACCACAGTTCTTCCCCTCAAAGTGTTTACACCCTAACTGGAGAGTAAGATACTAAAGCAGATAGCTTCAATACCAAAAATTTCGTGATGCTAGGTAGTTACACTAGAAAGTTGTGAAATAAGAACATTATGTGAAATCTGATGGGGAAAGCCATGACCACTGGGTAGGAACCACATGAAGGAAGTAGCATTTGAATTGGCCTTTAAGGGAGGGGTAAGAACTGGACAGGAGAAGAGGACAAGGTGAGGGCAGGGCACTCCAGACCTGGAATATCCAAAAGCCAGAGCAGAGATACCAAAACAGGAAAGTCTAGTATGTGTCCCTGGAGCCAAGAGTTGTCCAGTTTGGCAGGAACACAATATAATATGTGAGGGAAGTAACATGGTATAAGGGTAGGAAGATTGTGAAATACCAGATTGCGAAGGGCCTGGAATACCAAGCAAAAAGCATTCGGATTTCGCCTGGTAGATAATAGGGAGTCACTGAGGGTGTTTGAGCAGAGGAGTGACATGATTTATACATAAGGAAAGGTTTTCTGGTATTGTTATGAGGGATGGATTGGAGGATAGGAGACTGATTAGGAAGGCCTTGCACTGATATAGGATTGGGACCCTTGATGGTAATGAACCATCCCTCCAAAAGCTTCAAGGCATTTTGGTAGGCTCATCTTCACTTTTGTACCTTTTCAGGATGGGAAGGAAGCAGAATTATCTAGATATCTTAGAAGTATTGTCCAGTGGCCTGGCAGCAACTGAATTTTCTCATTGTTCAAATCACGGTATAGGTAACGTCTCAGGCCTGCAGAGGACAGGCTTGGCTAAATTAGAGGGATTGAGGGGATCCAGGCAGTCAAGGATTTAAGGTAGAAGGCAGAAGCATCCAAGGAGGAGGAAGATTCTGAAGAGAGTCCAGGAGTGCCTAAAGTCCCCTTCTAGAGGAGATCCAGCCCTAGTCTGTCACCTGAGCTCCAGGGCTCTACCTCCATTGTCTGGTTGGACATTTCAAATTAGCTATGCCAGAGGCATCTCAAACAAAACTATGTTCAAAGCAGAATTCATTCTCTTTTCCCTAGAACTCATATGTCTTTCAAATGTCCATATCTCCATTCAGAGCCCCATCACCCAAGTTCACAACCTCAGTGATCCTCTGACCTCCTCACTCGATTTATCTCCCATATCCAATCACTTTCCACTTCTGTCTCTACAACATCTCTTGCATCCATCCTCCCCTACAGCTTTTACCTCTGCTCAGGTCCTCATCACTTTCCACCCAGATGATAACAATGGCCTCCTAACTGGTCTCCCCATCTCAAATCTCAGAACCCTCCATCCTATCCTCTATTATAGCTGCTAAAGTGATTTTCCTAACACACAGATCTGACCACATCTTCCCCCTACTTGATGAATTCCAGTGTCTCCCTTTTGCCTTTAGTATTAAATAGAAAATCCCCTATTTGGCTTTTAAGGCCCTTCACAACTTGACCCCACTTTACCTTTCCAACCTTGTTATTCATTACTCTCTTTCCTTTACTTGGCAGTTCAATAAGATTGCCTTGATTTTCCTCAAGTATGATGCACTGGTCTAGGCACTAGGGCAGGGGTGGGGAACCTCAAGGCCACATCTGGCCCTCTAGGTCCTCAAGTGGGGCCCTGTGACTAAATCCAAACTTTAAAGAACAAATCCCCTTAATAAAAAGATTTGTTCTGTAGAACTTGGACTTGGTCAAAAGGCAGCACCCAAAGACCTAGAAGGCCACATGTGGCCTCAAGGTCACAAGTTCCCCACCCTTGCACTAGGGAGATACAGACTAATGGAAAACTATGCCTTCCCTCATTGAGCTTACATTCTACTAGAACAAAGAAAGAGTTATAGGAAAGTTATTGTAACAGCAATATTTTTGGAATGATCTAAAGGGAAAAGCACAAATGCTTAATGTGTGAATTCTGGGCTATCTCTCATAAAGGCACCATTTTCCATCTTTTCCCTTATTCTTGAAAAACTAAAACTAAAGAGAATTTTTTTTAAAAGCCCAAAACTTTGTGGCCTGACATTTCAAGTACAGAAATCTTGGAAAACTACAGGAAATGCCTGTCACCCAAACAAGCAGTAGAGAGCTTAAAAAACAAAAAAACAACCAAATAATGACAAGTCAAGCTATTGATGTCTGGGAAGTAATATTCTTCCTGTCTTGTGTAACATTAAATTTCACCCTTTAGTATAGAGCATTAGTATTTCTGTTACTGAAATCATAGAGATGGTAAGATAATCTCAGAATTACAGGCCTAGAAGAGACCTGGTCCAGCTCCATTCCATCACGCCTCAGGGGGGATCTGAGGGATAGAGGGTTAAGTTGTTGTTGTTGTCTAGTTGTTTCAGTTGTTTCCAACTTTCCATGACCCCATTTGGGGTTTTCTTGGCAGAGATACCAGAGTGGTTTGCCATTTCCTTTTCTAGCTCATTTGACAGATGAGGAAACTGAGGCAAATGGGGTTAAGTGACTTGCCTAGAGTCACACAGCTAGTAAATGTCTGAGGCCGGATTAGAACTCAGGTCTTCCTGACTCTATCCACTGAGCCACCCAGCTGCCCTAAAGGGTTAAGAGGCTGGCCTAAAATTTCACAAGTAGTGCTCAGGGTAGATCTGACTGTCATGCCAGTATTTCTTCTTCCACTGGAAGGTCACAATCATGAAAGTAGGGACCATTTCTCCTTTTTATTTTTGTATCCCCAGTACCCGAAAGGCAGCTGGCCTTGGAGTCAGGAAGACTTGGTTAAGTCCCATCTCTGACATAGACTAGCTGTGCAACTCTGAGCAATCAGCAAGTATTAGTTACAGACCAGTTACATCTGCATCAGTGGAGGGTGTCTCCACACCTGGAGTTCCCTACACATAAACTCATAAGTCAGGGCCAGAAAAAAAATCGTTCTATATGTAGCACACAATCAACACATACTTATTAAGTCCCTACTCTGAGCTGAGCACTGAGGATACAAAGAAAGGCACTGTGTAGAAACCAGCTCTAGGCAGGATAAATTGGAGAGAATCAACAGAGGAGACAGCATTAGCGTCAAGGAAGATCAGGAAAGGCTTCTTGTAGGAGGTGGGATTTTAGCTGAGACTTAAAAGAACACAGGGAAGCCAGGAGGCAGCGATGAGGAGGAAGAGCATTCTAGGCATGGGGGATCACCAGGGAAAGTGCCCAGAGTCTGGAGATAGTGTCTTGTTCAAGGAATAGCAAAGAGGTCAGTGTCACTGGATGGCACGAAAGATAGGAGTACGTGTGGTGTGAGAAGCCTGGAAAGATACAAAAGGGCCAGGTTGTAAAAGCCTTGGAACTCCATTTTAAAATTTTGTTTTATAAAAAGAATAAATCTAATATAATGTAAATTTAATTTTATAAATAGAATAAATATAATATAAATTTTGTAACTTTCTAAATATAATAGAACTTAATTTAATAATTTTATCAATAGAATAAACACATTTAATCCTGGAGGTGATAGGGAGCCAATGAAGTTTACTGAATGGGGAAGAGGTGCAGGTAATGTAGTCAGACTTGTGGTTTAGGAAGATCAGTTTGACAGCTGGGTGGTGGAGGGACTAGAGGGGGGAGTGGGAATTGAACAGACTCATTTAGTCCAGGGTTCCCAAAGAGACAGTATGTTCCAATACAAGAGTTGTCAAGCTTTCAGAAGTGGGTGTTTCTCCTTGCTGTTACCTGGCTTCATTGTAGTAGGGAGAAACAGATTGGCAAAGAGGATGGTTATCAGTGGAGACTCCTAAGAGCCAGGTCAGGGGACAGATCGGGGCAGCAGGAGTGCTCCTGCGTGGGGAGCAGGGGAGCTTTGGCAGCCTCATTGGCTCACGTGGGCATCCTGCCCAGAGGAGCCAACTGGCAGAAACACGGCCAGGAACACCAGACAGACCACAGCTCTGAGCCTCTGCCTCTTGGTGGAGAGCTCAAGGGGACAGGTGTGCCCTGGGTTTCTGACCCCTTCTCTAGTAACAGGAACTCCAGAAGGGGAGGCAGAAGGTCTGGGGGCTAAGCAAACTTGGCCATTGACCTGTCTACCTTGAGGCATGCCATTTAAACTGAACTTCTCCCTGTCTGTCGAAGAGTCAATACCACTTGGCTGGCTTACTTTACTGAGCTCATAAGGATGTGGTGAGGCAGAATGAGTCACTGTGAAAATGCTATAGAGGAAAAGGACTATGAGAACCCAAGCTATAAGCCAATGTTTCCTAATGAACACTGTCCAAGCTAGCTTTTTCATAGCATATATTTTGCCTAGATAATGCTAACTGAGCTGACCACAGAGATCTGTTGCCATCAACAATCCTGCTCATAGCAAAAAAAAAAAAATCAGGGCAGCTAGGGGGTGCAGTGGATAGAGCACTGGCCCAGGATTCAGGAGGCCCTGAGTTCAAATGTGACCTCAGACACTTGACACTTACTAGCTGTGTGACCCTGGGCAAGTCGCTTAACCCCATTGCCTAGCAAAAAAACCCAAAACAAAACAAAAAACAAAAAACCAAACAAACAGTCCTACTCATGTCTAAACCAATACTTTCCCAAAACAATTTTTCTTTACATGCTTTCACTCCTGGCATGGCTAAAAATGGTGAAAACACTCATGAATTGCAAAAATGTGGGCATTCTAGACAACAAGAAACTATATCTATCTTTCTTTATTATTGTTGTGCAGTTGTTTTCAGTAGTGTCCAACTCCTCATGACCCCATTTGGAGTTTTCTTGGCAAAGATGTTGGAATGGTTTGCCATTTCCTTCTCCGACTCATTTTACAGCTCAGAAAACTGAGGCAAACAGAGTTAAGTGACTTGCACAGGGTCATATAACTAGGAAGTATCTGGGATTAGATTTGAACTCAGGTCTTCCTGACTCTAGCACCAGCATTTTATGCACTGTGCCACCTAGCTGCCTATGTGTGTGTATGTGTGCATGTACATACATGCATACATACACACACAGATACACACCTATACTATTTAATGCCCTGTTCTTGCTAATGTGAGAAAAGCTGATGGGGAGGGGGGGACATATCAATTCCAGAGAGAATGGGTCTTCACTGTCCATTTTGATGGCTCACATCTTCATCTGTGACCCCTGACATTCAAGGTGCTGTGCCAGAGGCTATGGGGGCCAGAGTGCTATAGAAGGAAAATAAAAAGATGTGGTCTCCTCCTCCATCCTGACAGTGTAGAGAATGGAAAGAATTTGACTCCCTTCTGACGGGGATAGGTTTGTTGCTGTTGTTCTGTAAGTTGGTTTGTTTTTCTGATATCTCATTGATTCTAGGCTTTATTTCCTCACTGATGGCATTCTCTGGGAATATGGGGTGTGTCCTTATTGCAGGTTAAAGAACCTCTAACAACCAGAATCCCCTTTCCCCATTCTTGCTAGCTCTTCCCCTATTCCCCTTCAAGAAAGGTGCTGTGTCAATCTCATAAATAAATACAACCAGTTCACAATTATCTGAGTGTGAATTATCCAATTTGTGGATTGGTCAAAGCTAACTTTTTAGTTTTTTGTTTCCTTCTTCCCCTACCATCAGACACACCACTGTCATTTCCATTCTATTGTCAAATGATGCATATTCAAGGACTGCAAATTGAATTAACGTAATTTTAATGGTCTAGGTCAGGTATTCTTAACCTGGGGTCTATGAATTTGATTATACATACCTGTGTATTTAAAACTGTATTTCAATATAATTAGTTTCCTTTTTGATCCTGTGTATTCTATTTTATGCATTTAAAAAGCATTATTCTGAGAAGGGGTCCACAGAATTCACCAGACTGTCAAAGGGGCCACACACACACACACACACACACCCCTGCCAAAGTTAGGAGTGACTGGTCGATATCAAACAGAAGGAGGTAAATTTGTCAACAGGACAATAAAATAGTCATATCCTGCACCCCAAGGCCCTATAGCAACGATTTGGACTTTGTGTTTGCACCCCTGCTGCCTTCCCAGTACAGAGAAGCAAGTAGTAACTATATGTAAATATCACCTTACCTGACGGGCGTATTCCAGGAACTTCACAAAAAGTCTTATGCAGAGCATGAGGAGGAGGATAAGTTAGCAGCTCAGGGAACATTTAGCGTTTGGTATTTCCAGACCAACCAACCACTAGTATCTTGCCTGATTCTGCCTCACCTGTACTTGCTGGTAAAAATTCAGCTGAGTGGCCCCTTGGATTTTTTTTCCAAGTGAAATCAATATGACATTTGTTTCTAGGTTGTTTTTTTTTAAATTACCTTACTTCTGCCAAATCCCCCACCTCCATACCCCGCTCCTGCCATCTCCCTGATTTTGATACTGCATAATAATAGGATGAAAACCTACTTTTTCTTCTTCCCTGAAAAAATGCCACATCAGGTCCTAGAGCAAATGGGCTTCTGATTTGTAGCTCCTAATGCTTCTTGTGACCAGAATTGAGTAGGGTGCTCTGTGATGCAACTCCCATCTGTGATGCAGCTCCCATCTGTGATCTGATTTCCCAACAAGAGCAATTATCAGCTTAAAAGCTTATAATGAAGACAGCTCTAGGCCTGAGATGATGTTTGGGCTTTTGTTTGAATCCACAGTAGACTAAGTTGTATATAAAATGATAGCGCGCGATGGAAAGAACATTGGTCTGTTAGCTGGCAGAGACTTGGCTCCCATCCCACCTCTTAATATCTACCAGCTGTGTGACCACGGGCAAATCACTTAAACCCTCCGCACCTCAGTTTTCTCACCTGTAAAAGGACAATAGTAATATCTGTAGTAAGCTGCCATTTGAGGTGTAGTAGAAAAAGAGCTAAAAACCTGGGTTCAAATCCTTCCCCTGATTCCTACTGGCTTAGTGATTCTGGGCAAATCACTTAGCATCTCAGGGCCCCAAGGTAACTCTATGACTATTGAATTTTGAAAGATCTGTTATCCTGCTTTGGTGGAAGGAGTTTCTTTACCCCTATGCCAAAATGATGGGTTCAGAATTTTTTTTTTAAATGCCTACTTCACAGAATCATAGGATTACAAATTAAGAGCTATAAGGGACCCATATTGTCATAGTTTGGGGGGGGGGAAATTTGGTTGATTATATATTTGACTGAGGATTTCTAAAGTGCTCCCAGAGGTATTTGTGCTGGGCAACCTTGAATCCTCAAACCCAGTGTTTCCTATCGGTATCCTCTTGATTCCAGGGCATCTGATAGTTCTCTGTTACTACTGATGACCTACAAGTTAAAAGAATCCTAGGATTTTGAGCTGGAAGGAACCTTACAGATTATTGAATCCAATGTGCCTATTTTACAGATGAGGAAGCTGAGGTCCAGAAATAGTCATTTTTAGAATCTCAGAGCTGGAAAGGACCTCAGGGACCATCTAGTTCAATCCATACCCAAGAAAGGATCCCCTCTATTTCTTAGCTAAGATCACAGGAAGTAGCAGGATCAGAAATAGGACTCAGGTTCTCCACCTCTCCAGCCTCTCATAAAGACGCTCAGATGAGTTGGCCAAATGTGGGCGCAGGAAATGCTGTCACCTCTGCTTAAGAACTTTCTGCGAGCATCGCGGAGAAATGTTGGTGCTGCACTGGCAATGTGAATGGTGTCTTCAAGGCCCTGCTAGCTGTTGGATTGGAGTAGGCCTCATGAGTGAAGCTGATCAGCCACTCTAGAAGAGGATGACTGAATTACTACGTTAAGCCAGGAGGCAGAGTTTCTGTTCCCACAAATCCATTTGCTATACTCTGTATCCTCAAAGAGCCCAAAGTCCAAGCGACCACACCGGTTGTTGTTCAAAGAGTGTCAGGGCTAGCAGGGCCCACAGAGATCATCTGCTCCACCTTTGTCATTTTGTAGCAAAAATCACCGAGCCTGACAAAGGATAAGTGACTTCCCTGATATAGCACAAATGGGCAATGCCCCTTTAAGACAATATAATAACAACAATCACAATAACTGGCGTGTATATGGCACCTCGAGGTGTGCAGAGAATCTCCTCCCAGAAACCCTGGGAGGTAGGTGCTTTATTTTTCTCATTTTACAGATGAGGAAACTGAGGCAAACAGGTGTGGTGACTTGCCCAGGGTTACACAGTATCTGAGGTTGATTTTGAACTCAGATCTTCCTGACTCCCAACCCAGCCTACCACTAGTTGTCTGGGTTCACAATCCAGCCATGCTTGGGAATCATAAAGCATTCTTGGATTTCCTTCACTTTGATCTAATTCAGCAGCAACACACAATATGCTGGGCTAGATTTAGGAACACTCAAATGGATCTGTGATCTCATCCATTTGGAAGTTCCCCCAGGGGTGCAGATCCCAGCCCATTTGTGCCTGTCCATCCTGTGACTCTTGTCCGTGTTGTCCCATACGTTTGCCTTAGGGGGTCAACCTAACATACTTGAGGCCTTCCTCATTTTCTTCCGACATCACTGGGATACCAGTGGAACATTCTGGTCAGCCACCTGTCATCCCTCACCCTTGCTACATGACCAGCCCATCTTCTCTTCCTATTACACATTTCTCTAATGGCCTCTTTCACTTCTGTTCTTCTTGAAACTTCTTCATTGCTTCTGCTTATCCCCACCCTGATCCTCCTCTACTGCCTTCTCTATGGTAACCATTTTAATAAAAATAGAGATACAATGATGAAATAAGAATACAGTCCTTTCCCTCAAAGAGCTTCTTTAAATGGGAAGTAATATCCACAAATAACTATAACACAAATTAGAATATGATAATTATATAGTCAAGGTACTTAATGTTAGAGCTCATGGAATGTAGAAGTCACTTTCAGATGAGGAAAATCACAAAAGGCATCAACAAGGGAAGTGCCATCTGAGTTTGCCGTTTTTAAGAAGGGAAATATTTCAAAAGGTGGAGGTGACAAAGGGGAATCCATTGTGGATGTGTCTTATTTCTCTCTTCCCAATTATATTATAAGCCCCTTGAGGACAGGAGATGGTAGAAGAAAGAAGTTGGAAGAAAGCAGGAGGAGAAGGGAGGGGGTGGCAATCCAGTCTCAACAGGAACACAGAGGGGAAGGTTGGGGCCAGATTATGAGAGGCTATAATGCCAGGCCAACTAAGCAGTTTATACTCTATTTGCTAGGCAGTGGGGAACCTCTGAAGATTTTTGAGTGATGAGTTCAGAGCTGTGTTTTGCTCAGCCAGTGATGATGAAGGAGGAGGACTAGGTACAGAGATGCCGGAAGAACCAGAGGAGTTGTGAGTCTATTACAGGTCTAGCCTGACATGATAAGGGCCTGCCTGAATGAGGTTGGTGGCCATGTGATTGGGAAGAAGGAAACTTATTCAAGAAATGCTGAAGAGGTTAATTGGCCATTGATATGAAACACACTCAAAAAAGTCACTTCATCAAGAAACCTCAGGAATGGGGGAAATTGAATTGAAATCCATTAAGGAATTCTTATTCATTCTAATTGACATGGTTTGGGCAGATGGCCACACCTAAAGGAAATATTTTTGTTTATCCACTTTGCCTAAATGCTTTCTAATCCCTTCTGGGATTCTTCTATTCTGATTTTTTTTAAAAAAAACTTTTTGAAGAGGCGGTTCATGTTCAGAAGACATATGCTTGCAATTTGTAATTTCATATTCCAAAAATTCTCTGGAATATGGTTAGCTACTGAAATTCTTGAGATCCAGCTTCTTCTTATAAATTGCACATGAAAACATACAATCCTCTCTTGGTTTAGAGGGCACTGGCAAGTTCTTCCACTGATATCTTTCCATTAGTATTTTCCACCTTCTGCTTTTCCTTGCGTAAACAGTGAACATAATTTTCCCAACCACTTACAGTTGTCTCATTTTCAAATGCTGGTGGTTTTGGGAGCATTGGTTGTTTATAAGTAAGGATCCTTTGGGCCCAAATAATGATGTCAAAGCCCATTTCATGTGTCCAATAGCCTGGCTCTTTGACATGCTGGAATCACAGAGGTCCCTGCAAAAGTAGCAATGTTTCTACCATAAATTTTCCCTAAGGTATTCAATTCAACAAGCATTTATTAAGCACCTATTATGTGCCACACACTGATCTAGGTTCTAGAAATATGGAATAGGACTAGGGCCCAGACTTGCAATTTAACCGGTATTGGGAACTCCCAGATAAAGAAAGTCCCTCCACCAATGCAGGTCCACACCTCTGTCATTTACAGTCTTAGGGAGTTGTCCTGAGAACTAAGAGGCTAAGTGACAAAGCTAGTATAAGTAAAGGCAGGTCCTGAACCTAGGTCTTCTCATTCTGAGCCTAAAAATGTTAGTTGACCCACTGAGGCCAGCTCTCCATCTATTCCGCTATGATGCCTCTCTAGGCACTGGTAACACAAACGTGGCTCCTTATCTTGAAGGTCTCATCACTGCTGGTAAGAAAAAACATATGCACAGATAAGAAACTACAATCATTAAACATTTATTACTGGAGAAGGAAATGGCAAACCACTCCAGTATCTTTGCCAAGAAAACCCCAAATAGAGGCACAAAGAGTGGGACCCAACTGCAAAAACATTGATTAAGCACCTACTATGTGCCAGGCACTGTGCTGAATTATGAGTATACAAAAAGACGCAAAAGGATAGTCCCTGCCCTCAAGGAGCTCACAATCTAATGCAAAATATGAAATTCTTGGGTGGGAAGGAGCACTGGAGATTAGACGGCTCAGCAAAGACATTGAGAAGGAGGCGAGGGGCTCAATGAGTCCAGAAAGGAGGAAAAGCATTCCAGGCAAAGAAACATGGATGAGTGTAAGCATGGGAGCAGGAGCAGGACCAGAGGCAAGAGCGCTGAGCAGCGTGACCTTGGCAAGTCAATTCCATTCAACATGAACTTATTATATCCCTATGCTATATACAAGGCATGGTGCTGAACAAATCACTCATCCTTTCTGGGCCTTAGTGGCCCTATCTGTAAGATGAGGTAGATGGACCAGATGTCTTCTGTGGTGCTTTCCAATTCTAACATCCTTTCCCAGTCCCCTTTAATGCTAGTGCCTTCCCTCTGTGGATTATCTCCAATTTATCCTGTATGTATCTTATTTGTACATAGTTGTTTGCATCCTGTCTCGTATCCATTATATTGTGGGCTCCTTGAAGGCAGGGATATTTTGCCTTTCTTTTGTATCCCCAGCACTTAGCACAATGCCTGACATATAGGAGGGACTTAATGAATGTTTGCTGTGAGTCTGTGAGGCCTTCTTCTTAAAGTAGTCATCTGGAGCCTCCACGCTGCTGCCAGGGGAACCTCCCCTTAAATGTCCCACCCCAGGTTACCTCCCCTGCTCACAGCTTCAAGCTCTTCACTTTTCCCAACAACACTCTTCAGTGTCGCATTCCCTCAAGGTGCCTGCCATCTGCTTTCCAAGGTGATAGCTAGTGTATCCAGTAGATGCTCATGTTAATGTGTTCGTGGGAGTGGGTTACCCCTTCTCTGGCCCTCCAGGCTTCCTAGGTAACCTATTCATTTTATTATTGGCCTTCTGGGAAATAACAACCCTCTCCCAAACGGAAGAATGCTAAAGGGAGGCATTGGAATCAGATCGCAGAAGGCTATAGGGTGGTTAGGTCCTTCCTTCAACCCTCTTCCTAACAATAACAATCCACATGTATTTGTTACTTAAATTTTTACAAAACACTCCCTTCACCCTGTGAAGTACTGGATAGTATAAGCATTATTCACCCCATTTTACTGATGAGAGAACTGAGACTCAGAGAGGTTAGATTATTTATCCACAGCTAGTAAGTGGCAGAACTGGGACTTAAACCCAGGTCTTTTGATTCCAGATCCAATGTTCTTTCATCCATATGATGTTTGCATCTCAAATAATCTACTAAACTTGCCCTGATTGGGAGTGGTGAGGGGGTTGATTGGTACCAAACACAGATTGTTTCTGACCGAATTGGAATCTTTGTGAACTTTTCTAAGAATTCACTTGGCTTGTTGGTGGATTTCTTTTTTTTATAAGTGGCAGCATGAAGCATTATTTGTAATGGGGATAAGCTAAAAGCCTTTCCATTTAAGATCAGGGGTGAAGCAAGGATGCCCATTATCACCACTATTATTCAGTATTGTTTTAGAAATGCTAGCTGTAGCATTAAGAGAAGACGAAGAGGGCGGAGAGGTAGCGCAATAGACAGAGCTTCAGCTGTGGAGTCAGAAGGACATGAAATAAAATCCAGCCTCAGACACTTGACACTTACTAGCTGCATGACCTTGGGCAAGTCACTGAAACCTGATTGCCTTACCAAAAAAAGAAAAAAGAGAGAGAGAGAGAGAGAGAGAGAGAGAGAGAGAGAGAGAGAGAGAGAGAGAGAGAGAGAGAGAGAGAGACAAAGAAATTGAATCAGAATAGGCAATAAGGAAACAAAACTATCACTCTTTGCAGGAGATATGATGATATACTTAGACAATCAACTAAAAAACTAGTTGAAATGATTAACTTCAGCAAAGTTATAGGATATAAAATAAATCCACATAAGTCATCAGCATTTCTATATATTACCACCAAAGTGCAGCGGAAGAGATAGAAAAAAGAACTCCCATTTAAAATAATTGCATACTATGAAATACTCAGAAGTATACCTGCTAAGACAAACCCGGCAACTGTATGAACACAGTTATTATCTGCAGCACGGCTCAGTAGATGGAGTATTAAGCCTTGAAATTAGAAACATCTAGAGCAGCTGTGTGACACAGTAGTTAGAGTGCTTGGCTTAGAGTCAGGAAGACTAGCTGTGTGACTTGGGACGAGTCACTGAACTTTTGTCTGCCTCAGTTTCCCTTCATCTATAAAATAAAAGTATTGGGCTTCAATTTCTTTGTCTTCTTTTAATGCTATAGCTAGCACTTCTAGAACAATAATGAATAATAGTGTTGATAATGGGCATCCTTGCCTCAGTTTCCCCTCATCTATAAAATGAGTGTTGGGCTTGATGGCCCCAAGGTCCCTTCCTGCTCTGAATGTGTTTTCCCGTGAAAATCTCACCTCTGATACTAGCTGTGTGACCCCAAATAAGTCACAACTTTAGTTCATTTCCAGATACTCCCAAGGACTTCTTATTAGCAGGGAGCTGGAGGCAGGCTCATTGTTACATTTTCAGGGGGAGTATTTCAGAAATCGGCATTGCTACAAGTCAGAGCTGGATTTATTGTTTCATTGATTGTCTAGACTTAAGAAAGTGTTAATAATGAGATTACATTTAAAAGTGTTTTGCACGCACATATCCCCTCCCAAGACCCCAGCTGGGTTATTAAACATTTACCAGGATGCTCCTTTCTAGGTTCTGTGAGTCCTGCTTGAGCTGAGCAGTTTAGCAGAAGGAATGGAGTCATTACTAGGCTGGAGGCCTGGCAACCGGAAGCTAGTAAGAATAATAACAACAATAACAATAACTGGCATTTATATGGTGCCTTAAGGTTTGCAAAGCTCTTTACAACCATTATCTCATTTGGGTCTCAAAATGTTCTTGTTTATTACTGAGCCAAAGACAGATTTTGGTCTGCATTGATGGAGGAAGCTCCCATAAAAGGAATTCTCCATGCCAGTGAAATCACAGGCTCTTCCCCTATTGTGGTTGTGGATTTATTGACGTTAACTGCACCAGAACCATGTCTGGTTCTATTCTTCATACAGCGTCCATCCAACATTCGGTTGATGCTCAGGACATGTTTAAAAGATATTTTTTCATTTAAAAGTATAATAATAATAATAGCTAGCATTTAGATAGTGCTTTAAGGTTTACAAAGTGCTTTACAAACATTATTTCATTTGATCCTTGCAAGAATCTTGGATATAGGGTTCCTCGTTTTACAGATGAGGAAACTGAGGAAGATAAAAGTTAAGTGACTTATCCAGAGTGTCTGAGGCAGGATTTGAACTCAGATTTTCCTGGGCCCACTGTGCCACTTAGCTGCCTCTATAAGAATATATAAAAAATATTCAGAAGCCAAGTTATCAGAATGATTTTGTTGTTCAGTCATGTCTGACTCTTCATGACCCCATTTGGGATGCTCTTGGCAGAGATGCTGGAGTGGTTTGCCATTTCCTTCTCCAGCTCATTTTACATATGAGGAAACTGAGGCAAATAGGATTAAGTGGCTTGCCCGGGGTCACATAGCTAGGAAGTGTCTGAGGCCGGATTTGAACCCATGTCTTCCTAACTCCAAGGCTGGTGCTCAAAATATCTACATGACTATAAAACAGAACTGGTCAAAGGAACATCAGCCCTGTCCCTCGCCACAAGTTTAAAAGGGCCTGATCAGAACAGCCCAAGGTATCCATGTGCGCTCTGGCGAACAGTCACGCCAATAAGCCAGTTCCTTCTGTCATACAGTGATGAAATTCATTCCAGCCACCATTGCCTTGACCCTGGAGGATATCCTTGTGGTTTCAGGGGGTGGGTAAGGGAGGGCAGAGCTCTCGTCATGGCCCGGTGGCTTTAAACGGCAACCCCTCTTCTGATTTTCCACTCTGCATCAAACACATCAGTGCCAGAGTGGACAAATGTGTTCCGTCTGGGTGGAATCATCCCAGACAGCTATAAATTAGAGTTTGTATACAGAGATTCCAAAAATGTGGCCCGCGATGGGATCTCCCTGCACTCGTCACTTCCTCCCCCTCCTCCTCCTCCTCTTCAGGGTTCTCCGCGGTTGCAGGTTTGGACTTGGTACTCTATCAATAGCAGCTCTGCGTTGTATTTTTGAAACTTTGTCATTCCTTAAAATAATCCCACAGGCTAAAATATGTTGGTTTTGGCCATGAGGTTTTTCCCTCATAGCGTCCATAGAAGTCGCCTGCTGTCCTGGCCAGGGAGGGTACAAATCTTGGGGATAAGCCCTCTGTTTACATGGGGAAAACCCACAATACCATTACTGCCTCCTTCCAAACCCAGCTCTCTCCGGCTCAGTTCTTTCCTCTCTTTTCACGGACTGAACATGAAGACGCCATGCCATGCTTTAAATCAAATTCTATCAAGCACAAAAATCACATTACAAAGCAAGGCAGGCTGTGCTCCTTCAGCTATGCATCACATTCATTATCCAGTTAGCCTTTTGCTCAGTGCTGAAGAGTCCAGTGGCTGGAGCTGTCCTCCTGATCTGGCCTTTCTCACTTTTCTTCTCCTTGCTATAGCAGCATTACTTTTCTTTTCTTAGGCCACCTTCTTAGATCTGAGGTTGGCCTTGGGGGAGGGAAATAGGGAGGAGAAAGAAAAAGAGGAGGAGGAGGGTGCCGACATGGAAGAAATCCTCAAAGATCACAGAATTCCAGAGTTGGAAAAAACATCAGAGGAAATGGAGTCAAAGCAGGCAGGAAGGTCCTCTGCAACACCCTTGACAGTGGATATCCATCCAGCCTTTGCCTGAGGGCCTCTGGTGAGGGGGAACCCATTACTTCCTGAGAAGGCTTATTTCATTTGGGACAGCTCGTTATTACGGTTATAGAAAAGTTTCCCCCCATCCCCCTTTACATTGAACTGAAATCTACTTCTACTTCTATTCAATGTAGGCCAGGCACTTCCTGAATCTGTATAAATAGCCTTATATTTCAGAAAGATCAGAGAGGCAGAGAGAGGAGGGAGGGAGGGATGAGAGGAGAGAAAGAAAGAGAGATAGGATGGAGGGAGGAGAGAGGAAGAGAGAGAAGGAAGGAGAGGGAAAGAGGGAGGGAGGAGGAGGGAGGGGACAGGAGAGGAGAGGGAGAGTATATGTATGTATGTGTTCATATATGTTTGAGAGACAGAAAGTATATGTGTTGACTAATGTGGAAATATTAACAATCAAGTTTAACATGATTGTACATGTATAACCTATATCAGATTGCTTGCTGTCTTGGGAAGAGACAGGAGGGAGGGAGAAAAATTTGGAACTCAAAATTTTACAAAAATGAATGTTGAAAACTATCTTTACATGTAATTGGGAAAAACACTATTAAAGAAAGTATATGTGTTCATGTATGTTTGAGAGAACAAGATTTTGCAAATAGTTCACCTTACGTGAGTGTGACTGCAAGGTTTAAATTCTGACCTTAGGGGGAGGTAGCCTTTTATTCATCTGGGAAGCTTTTCCACTGCATCTTGCACACAGTAGGTACCCAATAAATTTCTGTTAATTGATGGGTACATTGAAATTCAAGCAGGCTGTTGGAGGCCTGGGCATGCCTTCTAGCAGCCGTGAGGCCACTGGCCCGGTCTTAAGATCTTGGAGTCCTGGAGAGGCAAGCCCTAAGGGGGCAAGAAGACTTCCAGCTTTAGCTTCTCAAACTTAGCCTCACAGAAGGCTTCAGACTGGTGAAAGAAAGGAAGCAAAGTGATTACTCTACCAGCTGCACAGTCGGCCCAGGTTTTGCTTGGGACAGCAATTCAGACTCTACTTCAGGCCACACGGCATACAGACGAGGCCTTTTTTTTTTTTTTCAGAAAATTATTTTTTCCTTTCTCACTTTCCATGGAAACTCAAAATAGCAACCAAAAAAAATAAGCCTGGGCCATCTCCCTGCCTGCAACATCACCACTAGTTAGTGTAGTAGGCAGTAGTAGCTAGGGGCAAAGAAGGTGTGGGGGATGAAAGGGGAATGGGAAATCTGAGGAAATTTTCAAATTGGGGACTACAGACTCAGAAGGTGTGGGGTGACTATTTTATGGATTTGTTTTCTTCTAGTTTAGAAATGTGAGTCTTTTTCCCCCCTTCCCACCTCCACACCCCAGGATTTGGGGGATGATTTCTCTCAATGCGACCCTATGGCTCTGAAAGTGTCTGCTGACATTTCTTACTGCACAAGTGGGTCCACATGACAAATGACTCAAGTCTATTTGAGAAGGCTCCTGCCACGTTCTAGGTGCCAGCAATGTAGTAGACTTGAGAAAAAGAGGAAAATAGTTCCTGTTGTTGTTCAGTCCCATCTGACTCTTCCTGACCCCATTTGGAATTTTCTTGGCAAAGATATTGGAATGGTTTGCCATTTCCTTCTCTAGCTCATTTCATAGATGTGGAAACTGAGGCAAACAGGGTGAAGTGACTTGGTCAGGGTCACGCAGCTAGTAAGCATTTGAGGCCAGGTCTGAACTCATAAAGATGAGTCTTCCTGACTCCAGGCCTCGTGCTCTATCCACCGTGTCACCTAGCAGCCCTACATAATTTCTAATGAAAAACAAAAAAAAAGATTTCACATTCTGTGTGCAATATGGTTTAATGGAGCAACTGGATTTGGATTCAAGAGAGCTGGGTTTGGAGGCTTCAAGCAAGTTGTTTGCTGAGTTTATAAAATGGTTATGATAATAACACCTGCACTGTGTACCTTGAAAGGCTGTTGTGTAGAAGGCACTTTGTCAATCTTTAAAGCACTCTCTAATAACGTGAGCTGTTATCATCCTACAACCTGAGTTTAAATCTGGCCTCAGTTACTTACTAGCTGTGTGACCCTGGGTAAGTCACTTGACTTCTGTTTGTCCCCGTTTCCTCTTCTGCAAAATCGGGATAAAAATAGCACCTCTCCCCTGAGGTTGTTATGAAGATCAAATGAGATAATGTATGGAAAGCGCTTCATAAACGTTAAAGCCCGATGGTGAACGTCGGTCAGTGTTATGGATTTTGGTGGTGATGATGTTCTTGGCCTTCCCATCCATTTCTGGATGTTCCATGCCACAGGCAGCACCGTTAGCTGCCTTCACAGACCTGCTGGAGCAGATGCTAACGGTCTTGTTTATCTTTCAGCTGGCAGGATCTGCTGTCATTGCTTTTGGCCTGTGGCTTCGGTTTGGAGGCATAGTAAAGGATTTATCTTCAGAGGGTAAAACCCCTGAGTATTTCTACATGGGTAAGTGAATTCAGATTCCCTAAACCAGCTCAGTGTAGACAATGGTGGGGGAGGGGAGGGGGAATGGGGAAGGTGGGAAGATTAATAATAACAAAAATGAATTCATGGAGCTCTTCCCTCACACCAACCCTGCCAGGTAGGCAGTGGGAAAGTATCATTATTCCCATTTTAAAGATTAAGAAATGGAGGATCAGAGAAGTTGCAGAACATGCTTATCCATGGTCAGTGTTAGAGTCAGGGTGCGTGAACCTGTCTGCTGCCTGCCAATCTGGTACTGTTTCCATTCCACCACTTGCAATTCTTGTGCTTTTCTAGGAGGGGAAAGGGAAAATGAATAAATGAGCATTTATTAAGCACTGGCTGTGTGTAAAGCATTGGGGATACAAATGTCTGCTCATGAGAAGTTCCCATTCTAACAGAGGAGATAGTACATATAGGAGGTGTCAGCCCCCAAGTCAGATGGAAAGCCACCCCCCCAGTCCCTAACCTCACCAAGCCCCCTACTCCTTAGGGTGCAGTGGCAAAGCCAACGGGAATGATGCCTCTTCTCTGAAATAATTTCCATGTTAATTTCTGAGGAAGAGGACAGGAAGAGGGGTGAAGAGCCAGCAGTGATCCGAGCCCTCAGAAACTGCCCACTGGCCTGACATCCTGGGGATATATTTGCCCAGGCTGCTTTTCAAAAGTCAGGGAGTCATATGGGCTTAGAAGCAGCAAAAACCTTACAGAACATCTCTTTGAATTCCCTTCTTTTATAAGCCAGGAATCTGAGATCTAGAGAGCCTAAGCAACTTGTTCAGGGCCCCAGTAGCATCATCAATAATTCCCTCAACTTAGTCAATCTAAATTATGACAAGATATGGTCAAAGGTAAAGTCTGGTCTTTGTAATACTAATAACTCACATTTATATGGGGCCTGCAATGTGTCAGGCACTTTGCAAATATTATCTCACTTGAGTCCCACAACCCTAGGAGTTAGGTGCTGTTATTATCCCCATTTTACAGTTGAGGAAACTGAAGCAAAAAGTTAAGAGGCTTGCCCAAAGTCACACAGCTAGTGAGTGTCTGAGGTAGGATTTGAACTCAGATCTTCCTAACTCCAGACCCAGTGTTCTGTGTACTATGGCAATATTTAGCTGCCTCTCTGTCACATTCTACCAACCTAAGGGGGAAATTTTTTTTCATCCAAGGAAGTGAATCAAAGAATCATCTTGACGTGAGAAAAACCCTTTCTGCTGCCAGGCTTGAGAGGGAAAGCTATTTTGTTAAGTTAACCAAGTTACTAGTCAGTCCGCCTGAGGCTGGTACAGTCAAGACTTTGTATGATGGAGCAGAGTGGAGAGAAACTGGATTCAAAGTCAGGAGATGCTGGGTTCAAATTCTGCATCACACTGCTAACTAGGTCATAATAGGCAAGTAAGGTGTTCAAAACCTCACTTTTTCCATCTGTAAAATGGAGATAAATACTACCTCAGGCAGAAAGCATTGTATAGACATGAAAATGCTATATAAATGTAAATTACCATTAGCATACTCTTTTAAAATATTTTGGCTAGTCCTTTGCTTATCTGGGCCTTAGCTTACTACTCTGTAAAATGGGAATTTTACAGCAGATTATTTTTCAGAGGACGTCTGGCCCCCTGGATAAAAGGTTGCAGTGTATAATGGAAAGAGCATTGGCTTCTAAATCAGAGGACTTGGGTTCAAGTCCTACCTGTGACTTTGGGCAATCCTGGGCCTCAGTTTCCTTATCTGAAAAATGAGGGAGTAGGACTAGAGGACTTCTTAGGTCCTTTCTATCTTTTTAGGAAGCTTGAGGATACCATAGTGCACAGAGGAGACTGTGTACTCAGACACTTATTAGCTGTGTGACCCTGGGCAAGTCACTTGACCTCTATTTCCGTCAGTTTCCTCATCTGTAAAATGGGAGTAATAATAGCACCTACCTCCCAGGGCTATTGCAAGAATCAAATGAGATAATAATTGTAAAGTACTAAGCACATAGCAAGCACTATATAAATATATAAAAGCATCACTAGCACATGGTATTACTGTATGTAAATGCTACCTATTCTTAAAAAGTATTATAATAATCTGTGATTTTCTGAGCCCTGATGTCTCTTCTAGTTCCTGATCTATGATCTTATGACTTTGTAAGTCATTTAACCTCTATGGCCTCAGTTTCTCCATCTATGAAAAGGAAGAGTTGAATCAGAAGACCTGTGAATCCCCTTCCAACTTCAAATCTTTGATCCTGTGACTTAGGGCAGGATCTGATGGCTGAGTATGAAATAGGAGGGATTAGACTTGGTCTCCTTAGCTACAATCAGACAACATGCCTTTAAGGAGTGCTGGGCTAGATGCTGAGGATACGAGTCCAAAGAATGAAACAATCCCAACTGGGAAAGAGCTTACATTCTAAGGGGGAGAGAGTAGAATTAGGGGCAATGGAAGAAAGTGATAGCTCCTAACAATTACAGCCATCCCAGGCTGGATTGAGTTGCCTTGGGAGGTAGCAAGTTCCTTCTCACTGGTGGTCTTCAAGCAAAAGCCGGATGACCGCTTTCTATGTAGAGTGGATTCTTGTTCAGCTGTGTTTTGAGGTAGTCCTGTCTGTGATCCTTTCCAGCTCTAAATCTTATACTTCACAGATCAGGAAACTGAGGCTCAAACAGTGACAGCCTCAGGATCCCTCAGCTAATAAATGCCAGAGCTAGGATTCAAACCCAGGTTCCCCTGCCTCCCAAGTTCAATGTGCTCTTCCTTCTATCCCATTGCTGCTCTGGGGAAGGTGGGACTGGTGGGGCTGTGGCCATAACCATTCTCCTGCAGGCGTCATTAATAGTCAGATAGATATTCATTAGTAAGTGACTGACCATATTTTTAAATTATTTTCTGAATGCTGCCTCCTCTACCAAAATGTCATTTGGCTCTTGTCTATAGGATGGACTTCGCACATGTTCTCATCTGGCTTTCTAAAGAGCTCTTCATTAAGAGCAGTCCAGCTGGGGGTTAGAAAATAGTTTTTCTCTTGCCGTCATTTTGGGTGCCACACTCCATCTGCATAGTTATTTTAAATCAAGGGTGTAGGAGAGCATCCAGTTGCTTGGCAGTGACCAGTGAGGGAGCTTTCTGAAGACAGAGGGCAAGGGAGGTGGCCACCCGAGGGAGCGGACCAAATGACTCACTGGCGGAACTCTGCCCTACAGTGAGCTGCAAGATGGTGCCCTGGGACCTCACCAAGCTCCAGCCATCCTCACCAAGGCACCTCAGGGGAGACTTTTCTTCAAGTACTCTGCCAAAAGAGCTCTCTCTTATGAGGCTGGCCCTCAGCATTGTCTGGGTCTCACTGCCACATACTCAGCTGGTTTCCTTGGGGCTTAAGAGAGACTTTTGTCTGATGTTTCTTTGGTGAGGGACTTCTGGATAGTGCTAGCAGGCACCAGGGATGCTTTCCTGATGCCTCTCTCCAGTTGGATTCAATGTCATTCAACATTCCCATGGCAGTAAGGCAAAGCCATGCAGGTCCCCCTGCCGCAACCTGGGTAAGGCTTCGTCTGGAGCCTTCGTGGTTAAGCAGGTTCTGTGGGGCTGATGGACTGAAGTTCCTCAGTTTTGAGAGAATGGGTTGGATTAGTGGGGGGAGAGAGATAGGGAGGGAGTTGCCTGCCTTGTTAGGGGGCAGTATCTCAGTGGGAACAGGACAGGATCAAGAGCCGTGACTAGTTTTGGAGCCTAAAGGGCCAGAGATGGGAGCCATGACCTGAAGCAGATGCACCGAAATCACAAGGTCTGAGAAGACCAGTGAGAGACAAGGCTTGGGGTTCAGATTGTGATGCAGTCATAGAGTCACAGCTGTAAAGTTGGAAGGGACTTTAACACCATCTGGTCCAAGCCCCTCACTTTGCAGATAAGGAAACTGAGGCCAGAGAGGTTAAGAGAGCTGCCCACAGTAGCATAAATAGTAAATGTCAGAGCCAGTATTTGGACCCAGGTCCTCTGCCGTCAGAAATAGTGCTTTTACATCTGGTTCATCCTGCATCCCCTCATTTGGTACCAGTGCAAATAACAGGGCATTGGGTCTTTGAGTTAGACAAAGAATTGTCTCAATTTGCTGCACTTGATTGTGAGGACATCTGCATGTTTATATAATAGCTAACATTTATGCAGCAGTTACCAACGTACTAGGCACTGTGCTAAGAGCTTACAAATTGTTATCTCATTAGATCCTCACTACAACGCTGGAAGGCAGGTGCTGTTATTATCCCCATTTTATGGTTGAGGACACTGAGGCAAACAGAGGTTAAGTGACTTACCTAGGGTCACACAGCTAGTAAGTGTATGAGGCCAGATTTGAACTCAGCTTCTTCTTCAGACAGTAACCTAGCTGCCCACATGTCCAGCCCTATGACAGTAGCTGCTTCAGTGTGGTAGAGTGGGAAGAGCCCTAGAGCTGGAGTCAGGAGATAACTAGGCTCCAAACTTGCCTGTGACATTTAGTTATTGTGTTTCCATTGGCAAGTCACTGTCTCTTGGAGTTTCAGTTCCCTCATCTGTAAAATGGAAATCTCAAGGCAGTGTGGCACAATAGATAGAAAGATGGCCTCAGAATCAGGAAGAACTGTGCTTACCCTTATTTCTAATGCATACAAACTATGGGACCCTGGGTATTTCACTTTTCCAAGTGAGACTCTCCAAGACTATTACAAATTGCTGAACGATCAATCACTAAACATTTATTAAGCACCTACTATGTGCCAGGCACTGTGCTAAGTGTCAGGGATACAAAAAGAGGAAAAAGACAGTCCCTGCCCCCAAGGATCTTACTGATGGGGGGGGGGGTATCCTTACTGTGAGATCCCCAAACTATGAAATTACAGGCCTGGTCAAAAGACAAGTGGGGATAAGGCATCTCTCTCCCCCCCTCCCCCCCAGGTTGTTAGGAACATAAATCATGGGATCATTAGATCTGTATCTGGAATGGACCTTAGAGGCTGTCTCATCCAACCCCTTTGTGTTACAAATGAGGAAACTGAGGCCTAAAGTTCCTTGCCAAAGGTCACACAGAGAATAGGTATCAGGGCCTGCTTTGAACCCCAGTCTGCTGGTTCCAGAGACATTGCTGTTTCCACAGCATCAAAGATCAAGATAAATATATTAATCAATAAGCATTTTATTAAACATCTATGATGTATGGGACACTTTGTTAAATGCTGGAGACACAAGTAAAATACAACAACCTACCACACCAGACAGTCCCAAGGGAAACTCTCTCCCCCTCCACTCAGCCCTGCCCTGGCCCTTAGCCCTTCAAGTTTCCAGAGAAATTTGAAACGGAAGGAAGGAGATAGGTGGCCCTCTAGATTTCTAGTTTCTCTTTCTCCCTGGGGCTGCCATAAACTTCTGGGAACAGTCTTGAGGCTGTGGAAGGGACAGCCCAGTGTGCCATGACGACTGACACAGAGGTGCATGCAAGGGCAGCTTCCCTGCACCCAGACTGTCTGGTGGGAACGGATGCTGCTTTGGAGCAAGAAAGGACGAGATAAGAGAAGTCCGAATGAGTGCTCTAAAGATTGTAGAGTCTCTGTAAAGTTCTAACTTAAGTTTTTATAATCTAAATGTTGCCTGCCTGGCAGCACAGCTAGCAGCAGAACAAGTAGTTCTCTGCTTTCTTAGGGAATGAGGGGTCCCCTTTAATGTGGTTCCCATAGACTCAGTCCCAGAATCCCAGAGTGGGATTGGACCTCGGCAGCCACGTAGCAGTCCAAGCAGACCCAAAGAGGAACCCTGCTCTCACCACCTGAGAAGGGGTCAGCTCCTGAAGTCCTCCACTGTGGGAGGCCCCATTTCCTCACACTTCTGAATCACTCTCATTGTTAGTTTCTCCTTGAATCCAGCCTAAATCTTGCCTCAATACAGCTTCTTGTCATTGTTCCTGTTTCCACCTTCTGGTGACAAACAATGAGAAAAGGGTACTAGAGTACAATGGAGAAAGAAAGCACTGGCTCTAGAGTCTGGAGATCTAGGTTCAAATTCTGGAACCACTTTGATGACCTGAGACAAGTCACCTAAGCCCCTACCCTCTGTTTCCTCATCTGTAAAATATGAAGGTGGGCCTAGATGGTCTTTGAGGTTCCTTCCAGCTCTGAATCCTGTGATCCCAAGCCTAATGACTCTCCCCATGGAAGCCTTGGAAGTACTTAACAACCGTTATCTTCTACCTCTGTCCACAGAGAGTATCATACTCTTGCCTGCCAGTACTCTGCCCAAAGGAATGTAAATTTTGATCTCCGAAACTTTTTTTATTAAGGACCATGCCTTAAACCCAAATCACTCTGGCTGTCATTGATTGGTCAACAGTAGGTCCCAGATCCAGTCCCACCTAGTCATTGTTTAGGCCCTGATTGGCTCAGAGTGAATGTAAATAGCAGTTGTTTCTATTTTGGTCAGAAACCTGAGGGTCTTTGCCTCTCAGATTGATTTTTATTTTTCTTTGCTTTATATACATATATATGTATATATTCATATGAATATATGTGTTAATTTTTTTTTACCAGGCAAAGAGGCCAGTCTCTGCCTCATTCTTACCTAGCCTTAATCACTGAATGGGCATTGCCTCAGTCAAACTGAGGCTGGTTAAAGACCTTAGCTTCAAAAGGCCAAGGTTCCCCACTGCATCTGGGGCCATCTGTAGTCATCCTGATCTATATGCTGCCACTGGACCCAGATGGCTCCAGAGGAGAGGGTGAGGCTGGTGACTTTGCACAGCCCTCCCTCATTTAAATCCAATTCACTTGCTAGTCATGGCATCACCTCCCTGATGTCATGGTCCTCTTCAAGAAGGAAAGTCAAACAGCAATCATTCAGCTATCCTCTAAATATCCCCAGTGTTTTATTGGGAGTCGTTATTATAGAGCCAAAGGGCCCAGGCAGTTTGGAGGAGCAGGAGAAGGTTGTGACCTTAGAGTAAATACTCTAAAAGCCCCATAGCAGAAGTAGGATTGTGCCTGGGCCATGAAGGATGAGCAGGGCTTGAGGAGGTACAGGGAGTACTAGTCCAGACAGGGAGGTAGGGTACCTGATGTCACATAAGCAACCCAATCGCTAACCTTCCGTCTATCCCGAACCAGAAAGCAAGAAGGTTCTTTGTGTCTGTCAGGGCAAAGCAACATGGAGCTATGGACTTGGTTTGTTCCTGCAAAGTCCCAGAGCATGCTGTTCCTGAGTGTTCCGTCTGTCTGGCCCTCAGCATGGGGCTGAGGGAGCAGTGTTTATCCAGGGTGTGCCCAGGAATCACATTGGCCTATTCTTCTGTTCCAGACGTGCTGGCCCCTCAACTCTGACTGCCAGGATTTTCCAGCCCTGAGCCTTGAGGCGAAATGCTTGGAAAGTACAATTGTGCCCGGAGGCAGGGGGTCCACCCTAGGGTAGGACTTCAGGAAGGAAAAAAGAGATTGTTTGGTTCTCATAGAAAAGCATAAGATGGTCATTATATTCAGAAGTTTGCTTGGTAAAGTCTGCCTACCTCCTGTACTTTCTCCTACAATATTGAGGAGAACATGAAGTTCTAAAAAAATACTTTTCTATGAGCCCTACAGAAAAATTGCCCAAGAATATTAAAGAAAACTCTATTTTAAAAGTTGGGTCATATGTGGGATATGTAAGAGGCACAGGCTACACCCATGTGCCACTAACCATCTGGATTTTGGGAAATATCCAGGGAGCTGGCAGAGTCTTTTGGGTTTTCTTCTAGATATTTGGCATTATTAACCCATACTCTAATTTTAGAAAATAATAACACAGCAGTGAATCAATGAAGTATTTATTGAGGATCTAATTTGTAAAGTACTGGTCTAGGCACTGTGGGAAAATAAAATAAAAAAAATAGAAAGTATCAACCCTGTCTTCAAGAGGTCAAATTTAATTAGGGAATATAAAATCTAATTAAGATGAATTCAAATCTAGTGAGCCAAAATTTGAAAGGATTTAAATTTAACTAAATTTAACCAAATTTAAATGTTAGTTAAATTCAACTCGATCATCATTTATCTTTAAATAAACACTTTATTTTTTCCCAATTACATGTAAAGACAATTTTTAACATTCATTTTTTTAAAATTTTGAGTTCCCAATTTTCTCTTTCCCTCATTTCCCCCTTCCCTAATATGGTAAGAAATTTGATATAAGTTATGTGTGCAATCTCAATAAACACTTATTAAGCATCTATGTAAGTCACAAGCTAAGTAGTCACTGTGCTCAGGACGCAAAAAAAATAGCAACAATGATAATAATAATAATAATAATAATAATAATAGCTGGTATTGAATGCTTTACACTTTGCATATACTATCTCATTTGATTCTCACAACTTTTGCCATTATACTTCTATTATCCCCATCTTACAGATGGGGAACCTGAGGCACAGATATGTTAAGAGAAGTCACACATCCATTCAGTGTCTGAGGCAGGAGCCAAACTTGGGTGTCCTTGTATCTAAGGCCAGAACTTTATCTATCTACCATACTACTTCAATGTGAAATCTTACACTAGGGTTGAAAATCAACTAAGTGTGGCTCAATAGTCAAACAAACATTTATTAAATTCCTGCTATATAGGAGTTCATGTGAAAAAGATTCAGGGGTTTCGTAAACTCTAGGTTCCAGATGAGCCACTAGCTTTATACAATAGCTAATGCAACTATAGTCCACGTGAAAAGGAGGAAGAGTGTCCAAGGCTGTCAAGGTTGTACTTTATCCCCGTAAGGCCACATTTGGAATATTGGGTGGACCCCATGCTTTAGAAAGGACATTGATAAACTGTAAGGTATAAAGAGGAGAATGACCACAATGGTGAGGAGACTTGAGAGTGTGTTGACCCACACTGGGATCCAGGAATTGGAGATACGTCTAAGTGCAGAGAAGAGACAATTTGGTGGGGAGACATGGTTATGATTTCCAAGTATTTGAAGGATTGTCAATGCAAGAAAGATTATGCTTGATCTGTTTTAGCCCCAGAGGGAAGAACTGGGAGAACTAGATGGAAGGTGTAAAGAGACAGATTTATGATCTTATGGTTAAGAAAAACTGGAATAATGAGTGCTTTCCTGAAATGGAATGGCTTACCTTTGGAAGACTGTGAGTATTCCTAGAGCAAAGTTTGGATAACTTTGTTATGGAAGATGGCACAGGACCACATTGTGCTGGGCCTTGAATTCCAGGTGACAGAGAGTTTGTTTGGAACTTTTGTCACCAGTGGAAGCCAGTAAAGGATTTTGAACTGGGGAATAAATGACAAAACAAGTAGTTTAAGAATTCAACTATGTTCAAGGCACTGAGGCTACAAAAATGAAGAATGATGCAGAAACTCAGAACCCATTAGAAGGGATTAAACCTATGTAAGCATTATATAGAGACTGAGGCAGGTACTTGGGAAAAGTCGAGCTGACCTGTGAGATTCAGGGAGGGAGGAATTTCTTCTATCTGAAGAATCAGGGAAGGCCTGGTAAAGGAAATGACCCCTGGACCATGCATTGAAGGAAGAGAAGGATTTCACTAAGGGGTAATCATAAACCCAACCTCCTCTTTTTATAGGTGAGGAAATTAGTCCCAGTGAGGTTAAGTGATTTGTTCATGGTTGCACAGGCAGTAATCATTATAAGTAGGATTTGAACCCAGGTCCTTTGAATCCAGAGTCAGTGTTCTGTCCCTTGTATTGCACTGCCTCCCATCATGACTTGCCCAAGGTCACGCAGATAGTAAGTGCAAAGGAAGACATGATGGATGGTGTGTACAAAAATAATAGGAACAGATCAGATAGGGTGAGATCAGAGAACAGTTAGTAGTCCAGCTTGGCTGGAATATAGACTCCATGAAGGAGAGCATTGTGAAAGCAGGCTAGAAAGAAAGATGGATCTGGCTGGAGCTGTATGAGATGGATCAGAGCTGGAGGCAGGGTGGCCAGCCAGTTGGAGGCTAATGCCTGAGTCAAGCTTGGGTGGAAAAACTAAGACAAATACAAGAGAAGTCACAAGTGAATATTCAACAGGAATTCATTGAATGACTGGATAGGACAGTTAAGGGTCAAGGATGGTTTGAGGCTGACTAACTGGCTAAAGTGACAGGTATAGGACAGTTTGGAAGTTCTAATCTATCCTTTATAGAAGAGAAACTGAGGCACAGTGATGAACTGAACTCTGGTCACTTACCTGGTGAATCAGCCCTGTGGAGTTAAGAAATGAATGCAGGTCTCAGGGAATAGACTTATGTGTTGCTCCAAAAGGCCATGAAGATCTACTAGAGAAATGTTATAAGTCAAATCAACATGCATTTATTAAGTGCATACTATGTGCCAGGCACAATGCTAAGTGCTGGGAATACAAGACAGACAAAAACAATCTCTTCCCTCTGGAGCTCACAATCTAATGGAGACTGAGAGGAAACATCTACACCAAACAAAAAGAATAACTTTCTAAAAATGGAAGTTGCTCCAGATCAAATCCACTGCCCTAAGAGATGGTAATTAGTGACACTGAACACTTTAAGGTTTGCAAAGTGCCTAATAGATATTATCTCATTTAATCTTTACAACCAACCTGAGAGATACATGCTTTTATTTTCCCTATTTGAGAAAGGATAAAACTGAGGCTTAAGGAGAATGAGTGATTTACCCAGGGTCACACACAGCCCAGGAACCCCATCAGTGAATATATTTAAGGATCTGGATCTCTGTCTGCTAGAGATACTGTAAAAGATATCCCTGAATTGGGTCATCAGATTTAGAGCCGAGATGAAGCTTAGAAACCATCAAGCTGGCTCTGTCATTTTATGGATGAAAAAGCTAAGTCTCTGAGAATTTAAGTGACTTACACAAAAGCTAGCGGCTAATTGGCAGAAGGGCCATGATTGGAACAGAAGTCTTCTAACTCCAAATTCTCCAAATCATTTCTGAGGTTGATTCCAATAGGAAAATCTTATGAATCTTCCAATCCAAGCCAAAATCATGAGTGATCAGTTATCTGGATATAATGGATAAGGTATGGTGCTATTGCACCACTTCTTTGGAGAGCCTATATCCATCTTGTCTCTTTTTAGTGACCACAGACACCCGGGGTGGTACTTTTTGTTTTCCCATTTATCCTCCATTTGTCCTTCCTTGCCTATTCTTTCCTTTCCAAAGTAGTGCCTAACTAGGCTGCTAAAGGTGATTCAGGTCTTTCTTTGTTCAGGAAATTGGGTGTCTATAGAATCGCAGAATATCAGACTGAAAAAGACCTTGAAGATTGTCTGGTCCAACTTCCTTCCATTTCAATTTTTTAGATGTGGAAACTGAGGTCCAGGAAGTTTGAGTTGTCCAGGGCCTCCCATGATCACCCAGTGGGTTAATGATAAACCTGAGACTGGAAAGTCCAGATCTTCTGACACTTAGACCAATACCTCCTCTTGCTGACGCTTGTGGCCAGAGGCCCCATTCCAGGACTGAGGTCAAGGGCAATCTATTGTCCAAACAGTTCCAGTTCCCTTTTCCTCCCATTTCTTTATGTAAACTATATGTAAATATACACTATATGTAACCAAAAAACCATATCCCCTGAAAACCAATTTTCTTTTAAAATAATGATAATATTTAAAATAGGAGATGTAATTATTTTTAGCAACAAAATGAAAAGTGCTTTGAGATGCCACTTAAGGACTCTGAAGTAAAATGGGGCTTTAAAATATCAGGGCTAGATATTGAAAAATCACCAAGTGCTATGCGAACAGGAGATTGCTGGTCCATCCAACTGAAGCATTTTTCAGAACCCCATTCCAAAGCAATGAAGTCAGTCCATTAAAATCTCATTGCCACGTAGTGAAAATAGTTGAGCTTGGTTGGGTTCAAATAGCTGTTGTAGGAAATACAGCTTCTTGGAATCAACTGTTGAGATGAACATCAAGAGATTGTTTGGCTTTCTCTCTGCCTTCTAGTAAGTGAATCTCACTTGATGTGGTTTTTCTCCATCCCTTTCATCCATTCCTCAAAATTTCTCAGTATCTGGTTGACAATTCTGACTTTCCCTTCTATTCTAGGCTTAGGGATAATCATCTTACCTGTCCCCTTAGGCCCACTACTTCCTACTTCCTCCAGGACTTTGATCCAGATGTCCCCCCCTACATCTTCAGTGTTTCTCTCTCTCTCTCTGTCTCCCTCTCTCTCTCTCTCTCTCTCTCCTCCTCTCCCCCCCCTCTTTCTCTTTCTCTCTTTTGCTCTCTCCCTCTCTCTCCTCTCCTCTCTCCTCTCTCTCTCCTGTCCCCATCCCTTCTTCTCTCACTCCTTCCACCTCTCTCTCTTTCTCCCCATCTCTTTCTCCTTTTTGTCTCTCTCTGTCTCCCTCTCTGTTCCCCACTCTTTTTCTCTCTTCCTTCTTTCCCCCTCCCTCTTTCTCTTTCTTTCTCTCTCCCTCCACTGTCTGCTTCCCATTTGCCTGAAGTATGTTCAAGTGTCCCTTATCCTTAAAAAAAAGGCCTTCCATAGACTCTTCTATCTTTTCCAATTACCAGGCTATCTTTCTCTTCCTCTTCACTACTGTAATTGAAAAAATAAAAAGTCATCTTTACTTTATATGTTCAGAAGGATGCCTTACTTAAATGTTGTCCCTCACACAGCACTGTGCTTATAGTAGGTATTTAATAAGCATTCATTGAATGAATGAATGAGGATATATCTATCCCTAGCAGTCAGTGATGTTTCTCCAGGATCACTCATTACTTCTTTTTAATCTGTATCATTCAACCAACTCTTTAGTGTTCCTTTCCTAAGATACCAAGATGCCAAATAGGCATTCAGCTTCAGTTGTCCAGTGGAGGATTGAAGGATTAGAGGTTTCTAAGGAACCACTGTGAAAGAAGATTCAACAGGGAACATACCGTAATGAAAAACAAGATTGGCAAAATTGAGCAGTGACTGGTGGAAGGTGGCTCCTGCTAAATCAGATCTCCTCTTCAGGGTCCCACATTCTCTGTGTGTCTCTGTTATGTCCCAAAGGCAGCATTTTGGATCTCCAGAGGGTGCTTGAACCAGGTTGGAGGAAAATTACATTATTTTGATACAACTGGTTTCCTTTATAATACTGTATATTTTCTCTTAGACATTTGAAAACATTATTCTTAGAAGCAGTCCGTAGATTTCACCAGACTGCCAAAGGGATCCATGCCCCTCCCCCTCAAAAAAAACCCAGCTAAGAGTTTTTTGGGGCTAGTTGCTAACCTAGGAAGGAGAGCTTCTGGTAGCTTGGGAGCAGGGGCAGGTTGGAGGGCTGGCAGCAGGGATGAATCAGGCCATTTTTTACTTCCCTATTTTTTTCTCCCTTCAGTGGACTTAGTGGTTTCTCAAAGAAAGTTGTCTAAACTCCTTCTAACTTCTTTGGGGCTACTCTTGTCCTAAGGGTCCTAGAGTAAGTGCAGAATGGCAGTGTGACCCCATCAGCCCTCAAGAAGCTGTAAAGAAAGATCACATGCTCTAGGAGATGAAGTCATGTCTGCACCTGGAGGATATTAGCAGTATTTCTCCGTGAAGAAGTTGCCCACACAAACAAGAACAACTCGGCAGGCCCAGAGCACAAGACCCAAAGCTGACACTCTTTGGGTTGAATCTAGAAAGCTACAGCCAGCCTTTGATGGTCACTGGGAGTGTTTAAAGAGAGCTTCCTGGTGGTGTACCCCAAAGAGGGGGAAAGTGGTTGCTCATTCTTCTAAAGGCCCCGACTCATTCTGGCCACTTCTTTGCAAAGCTAAAATATCATTATAATGATGCTTAGTAACACAGGAATACATTCTCCAGCATTATTAGGAAATGATCTGTTCCACATAAGTGAATTTCCCAGATTAAGGAAGTTTATGTCTTTAGCTAAGTGGTGCATTGGCTAGAGTGCTGAGCCTAGTGTCATCTTCTTGAGGTCAAATCTAGCCTTAGACATTTATTACTAGCTTATGACCCTGGGCAAGTCACTTAATCCTGTTTGCCTCAGTCTCCTCATCTGCAAAATGAGCTGGAAAAGGAAATTGCCAACTACTCCAGTATCTTTGCCAAGAAAACCCCAAGTGGCACCACAACGAGTCAGACACAACTGAAAAATTACTGAAAACACACGTGCACACACACACATGCATACATACAGACACACATACATGCATGCACCCTCACATACTTTACATTTCAGACAGAATAGCCTGCTTGGGTTTCTATCTTTGTTCCTGTCCTTCCACAAGCTGTCCTCCTACAAGTTCTTCTTCCTCATCTCTGCCTCTTAGAATCATTCCTCGCTTTCAAGGCTTAGTTCAAGAATTACCTTTCCTGATTCTCCCAATAGGTGGTTTTTCTTCCACCCCCCAAAATTACTTTGTACCCATTTTGTATGTAATTTGTATTTATTCATGTGTGCACATGAGGCAGTTAGGTAGCACAGTGAATAGAGCTCTGGACCTGGAGTCAGGAAGACCTGAGTTCAAATTCAGCCTCAGATACTTCCTAGCTATCAGACCCTGGGCAAATCATTTAACTTCTCCCAGCCTCAGTGTCTTCACCTGTAACATGGAGGTTAGCACCTGCCTCCCAGGATTGTGAGTATGAAAGGAAATAATACTTGTAAAGTACTTTTCGAACCTTAAAGTGCTATATTAATGCTAGCTATCATCATCACATCATCATCAATATTATTGGTTGTTCTTCCCCAGTAGGGTGACAGCTGGATGGGGTCACAGTGGATCAAGTGCTAGGTTTAGAGTCAGGAAGACCTGAGTTCAAATCTAGCCTCCAACACTCACTAGTTGTGTGACTCTGGGCAAGTCATTTAACCCTGTTTGCCTCAGTTTCCTCATCTGTAAAATGAGCTGGAGTAGGAAATGGCAAACCCTTCCAAGATCTTTTTCAAGAATCGTCCAAGAAAAGGGTTCACAAAGAGTCAGAAATGACTTAAAAAAATTGCCTAAACAACAAATAAAAACCTCGTGAAGTGCTAATTGAAGAATGTATCATTTTAAGAATGGTTTCTGAACATTGAAGAAGGAAGAGTGCTCCCTAAGAGCCAGCATGGGTTTATCATGGATGGATCATACTAGACAAACTCTGTTCGATTTATTTTGACAAGGTTACTAAACTGGTAGGTGAAGGGGAATGCTGTAAATATCATTTGCCTAGTTATTTTGGAAAGCATTTGACAAAATCATGCTATTCTTATGGTCTGTGTTCTAGGTGGAAGGGATGGGGGCTGGCTAATAGTACACCTAAGTGACTTCACAGCTAAATATCTGAACCCAAAGAGTAATATTGGTGTTAGCCATGCCACACCCTAGAGATCTGTACTATTTAACATTTTTCTAAATGACTTAGATAGAGAGTAGATGGCATGCTTATCAAACCTGTAAATGACTCAAAGTTGGAAGAGATTGCCAGCATATTGGATGGCAGAGTCTGGCTATGAAAAATATATTGGGCTGATTCTAATATAATAGAATTTATTTGAAAATTTATCATAAATTTAATGTAAAGTCCAATGCTTAGATTTAAAAATTCCTGTCATCCAACCAAACCATTGTTCTGCAGTTTCTGTCGGTCTCGTTTTGCATTAGAGAAAAAACACATTTGTTTGTTTGTTTTGACACTAGGTCTCCCTATATCACTAGGGCTGGACATGTACTCACAACTGATCCCAATATTGGGCCAGTTTGCACCTTTTCAGGCAGCCTAGTGGCCCTCTGCTCCTTGGGGGCTCACCAGACTATTTTAGTATTGGACTTCTCCCAAGCTCAAGGCTTTGGTAAGAAGACCTTTATTTGCCCGTGGATGTATTTGAGAGGGGCTGTATAACTACATGCCAGGGACACTACACAAGGGAGTTGGAAGAGATGAGGTCCCTCCCAGCTTTACAATTCTTCATCTCCAAGATTTAAATCAGGCTTTAGCTATCAGCAAATCCCAGGCAGGAGTTATTAAGAACTAGGCTCTTGACATGCCAGCTTAGCTGAAGGCAGCAAAATTCTGCAAGGAAAGAGACTGACATCTTAAAGTTGCCATCCAGCTTTTGTGTTTTTGTGCTGGTTAGAAAAAACCTTGGGATTTACGTGACCTCTGAATTTCTAGCAGTTAAGTTAACCTTTGTGGGCCTCAGCTTTCCCACCTATAAAATGGACATACTCCCTGCCCTGTCTCAGCATTATCATGAGGCCCCAAAGAAACAAATAAATGTCAGAGTGGTCCATCTCTCAGCTCCATGAATTCTCTCTGGCTGTTCCATTCCTGGAATGTTCTCCCGCTTCCATTCTGACTACTGACCTCGCTGGCTTCTTTTAAGTCCCAACTAAAGTCCTACCTTCTGCAGGAAGTCTTCCCCAACTCCTCTTAACTCTAGTACCTTCCCCCATTAGTTACCTCCTATTTATCCTGTATATAGCTTACTTTGCATATACTGGAGCCTCAGTTTCTCCATCCACAAAAAGAGAGCCAGTTGGACTAGCTGGTCTCAAAGGTCCTTGCCAGTTTTTCTTAAATATTCTTTTAAATTTATTATTTCTTTATTTTGAACATTATTTTCCTTTTAAATTTTAAATTCCAAATTCTCTCCCTCCTTCCCACCCCTCCCCAACCCACTGAGAAGGCAAGCAATATCATATCAATTACACATGTGAATTCATGCAAAACACATTTCCGTATTAGCCGTGTAATTTTTAAAAAGCAAGAAAAATAAAGTGAAAAAATTATATTTCAATTTGTACTCAGAGTTCATCGGTTCTCCTTCTGGAATAAATAGCATTTTTTCTTCATGAGTTCTTTGGAATTGTCTTGGATCATTGCATTGATCAGAGCAGCCAAGTCTTTCGCAGCTGATTACAACATTGCTGTTACTGTGTATGATGATCTCCTGGGTCTTCTCATGTCACTTTGCATCCATTCATATAGGTCTTGCCATGTTTTTCTGAAACCACCCCCCTCATCATTTCCCACAGCAGAATACTACTCCATCACAGACATATGCCACAACTTGTTCAGCTAGTCCCCAACTGATGAGCATCCCCTCGATTTCCAATTCTTTGCCACCATAAAAAGAGCTGCTATAAATATTTTTGTACCTATAGGTATTACTGAGTCAAAGGGTATACCTAGTTTTATAGCCCTATAGGTCTAGTTCCAAATTATTCTCCAGAATGGATGGGCAGTTCTCTACTCTACCAAGAATTCATTAGCATACCTGTTCTTCCCATAACCATTCCAGCATTTGCCATTTCTGATAGGTGTGAGGTAGTGCCTCAGAGTTGTTTTAATTTGCTTTTCTCTAATCAATAATGAGTTAGAACATTTTTTCATATGACTATAGATAACTTGAGGTAGCCAGGCGG